>NC_135306.1:28336591-29706591 GCF_048772815.1 Callospermophilus lateralis
CCAAGGCAACATAAAACTATAAGAATTCACTTTACTCGGCTAGCTGTTGTCTCTTCAAGATCTCCTTTAAAGGCTAGAAGCAGTTAGTCTCCATCTTCTTGTAATTATTGACTAAAGGGAGTTTCCTCCATCTACTGTGACAGTTTCTTATTTGACTCTGTAGCCAAAACTCCTAAGAGAGTTCTTGGAGTAAGTAGATATCAAATAAATATTTATCAACTTCAATGAATAAATTAAGAAAAATATGTGCTAGGTTCAACTGAATAAACTAAAATGATTCAACAATCATAATTTAATTTTACAGTTTACTTTGCACAGGAAAATAGAGATCATTTTTTACTTTCTCTCTTCATGGTGAAGTCTATAACAGTATCTAATTTCATGGAAAAAAGCATTCAGTAGTTTATATATATGCACTGGAACTTTACAAAATGCTGCAAAAACACCTGATGTTCAGCAAAAGCTGAAATTGTAATGGATTCACTTTGAAGCTTTTTATCACTCTTTTCAGGGTTAAAATGATTATATTACCTTCAAAAAGTAAAGGCTGAACATATTCTTCTTTTTTTTTAGTAATATCAATTATTTGCTCTACTCCAAGACTTGCATAGCTCCCTTAGTTCTTGAATGCTCACTATTTTCAATTGTGGAAGGAAAGTTGTTTCCATCCTGTGAATGAGTGTACTTACTTGGGAAGCTCTGGTATTAATCTTGTCTTACCCCAGGAGTGGTTGCCCCAGCCAGCTTGGCTGATTTATTATTGTAGATCACTGCAAAGGTGATTATAGCAGGGAGGTAAATGATTGGGGAACTCAGTTTATTGCTCACGGTTGGCCCTGCAGCTCTACAGTTCCTTCATTTAACTACACTTCGCCAAGCTTGCTTTTCCCTGAGCAGAGGCGTATCTCATGCTCCTGCAGTTTTTCCTCTATGGTAAAGGGATAAGTACAACTGTTTCAGGTCAGACAGCACATTCTAACATACAGCATCAGGACACTAAAGTAGCATGGGGATTCAGACAAACTGCCATAGGTCCAGGCTGGGCAAGCCACCGGGCTCTTAACTTTGTGGAGTTGGCATTGATGTGCTCTCTACCAGAACCTTGTAAGCCTCAGCTGACTGCAACTGCCAGATGCTGTTGCTAAGGCAGCTTGCCAATCTTTTTTCTCTAAGCCTGCTTGTTTTCCCAGAGTTGTCTTGTAGGATATATAAATATTTTAGGGATAAAAAAGCTCACAGAAGGGAATTCTAAGATAATGGCATAGTGGATGACATAGGGAAAAAAAAAAACAACATAGGATAAAAAACCCCCAAACAATAAAAAACTAAAAAGAATTGGGAAGAATAAATAAAAAGCTATTACTAGTATGGAAATTAGGGAATGGTGCCAACCACAGGTTCCGGATGATTCAGACCAAGCCAAATAGAAGGAAGGCCCCAGGAGACAATGCACAATTTCTCTTTCTGAGAGAGTAGTTCTGTGTTGTAGAAAATTATGGGGAAACTTTCCAGAAAATCCCTAAACTATATGTTAATTTGGAAAAATGAGGGTCCTAGTACCATGGCTATGTGATAAAACATGTGGCTGTTTTCTTTCACTCTGATTTTTAATGATAGGTAAGAGACACATGTGAGTAGTAGGAACTTAAGGTTAAGGGAATGATTCTGTAAACTGGGACCACTATGCTCATTTTCACATTTTTTTTCCTTAAAGCAATTCACCTGCAGCTATGCCTTCTTTAAGTCAATATTTTATTTTATATTACTCTGCAAAGAAATAAAACAATAAAAATAAAGCACCCTGTTATCCTCAGGAGAAACAGAGACCCCAAATGCAGATAAGAAGAACAGAAGTTATCCTGAAGGAGGAACAGTTGGTGACACACAAACCAAATTCCAGAACTAAGGGAGATAAGGATAACTCCCCCTAACTACAAAATATCTAAGAACAATTTCTATTAGAACTGATTAGCAAGGTCAAAGTGACCTAGAGTGGAGATTTGAAAGTCTGATGTCATCAAAAGTCTGCTGTCAATCAAAAGTCAAGAAGTGATATTGGATGGGACTTTCTGGAAACTTCCAAGGGACACCCCTCCCCCCCAATAAAACTGGAAGGCAAAAGAGGCACACTGTCCTTATCCCTGAAAGGACCCACTCTCTCCCTTTAGTGTGCCTCTTTCCCCCCTTTTCTGTCTTTTCTAATAAACTTAGGCCACCTACTTTGAGTGACACATCTGAAATCTTTCTGGTGTGATTATAACAGTGAGAAAGGGCTGCCATAACTTCCTCAGCTTTGTAGTAAGGGCCTTACCCTGTAGCATTAATAGTGATATCACACTATTAATTCTAATATGAGAGGACCTCTCTCTGGAGGCAGCAGGGATATAGAGGCAGAATTTGACACAGAAAAGATGTGAACACCCTACAAGAAACCATTGTCATAGTAAAGTCTAGCAAAAGCGGTTAAAATGTTAAAGGTCAATGTAGACTCACTTAACTTTTTCTAATCTGATCCCTCTGCAGTATCATTTAATTCTAATGCAAATGGGAAATTCAAAAATAGAACTTCCATTAAATGAAGTTTACTAATCTCCAACCCCCATCAAATCAAAGTATTCATAATAAGCATGATTAAAATGGAACAAATGTAACTGAAACATATGACTTTCCAGGGACTCAAACTACCTACCCTTCCTTAAAATGTTTTGTAACTGAACAAATATTATAAAATATATGTCTTAAATAAACTATCATAGGAGGGGCTTTAAGAAGAATTCACCTACTCTATTTTTGGAGCTAGAGGGAAATACTGAGATTATTTAGGCTTTTCTTGTTTTAGTTAGCTTTTTATCACAGTGACCAAAAGACCAACAAGAACAATTTAGAGAAAGAAAAGTTCATTTGGGCCTCATGATTCCAGAGGTCTCACTCACAGATGGCTGACTCCATTGCTCTGTGCCAAAGGTGAGGCAGCACATCATGGGGAAGGTCCCAGCAGAGTAAAACTGCTTGGCTTATGGTATGGTCAGGAAGTGGAGGCTGCAGGCAATATTTACCTTTCCAGGGCATATCCCCAGTGACCCACCTCCTCCAGTCATGCTCTACCTGCTTTCAGTTACCACCCAGTCAGTCCATTAAAACGAGGATGGAATGATTAAGTCATAGCTGTCATAATCCAATCATTTACCTCTGAACATTCCTGCATTAACACTGGATTTTTGGTGGGGTGGGTTGGCGGGGGAATACCTTCTATCTAAACCATAATATTCTACCCCTGCATTCCAAAAGCTTATGTCCATCTCACAGTGCAAAATACATTTAGTTCAGCTCCAAGAGTTCCATAATCTTCACAGTTTGAATATTACCCAAAAGTCTAAGTTCAATGTATCCTCTGAGACTTCAGGAAAGCTCTCATTATGAGCCCCTGTAAAATGAATTTGCATATATTTTTGCAATTTGCATATATTCATTATACAGTGGCACAGAGTAAACATTCTCATTTCAAAATGGAGTAATAGGGGTAGAGAAAGAAAAAATGCAGCATAGCTGAGCAAACAGTTCTAACTCCATCTAGAAGATGTAGGACAATTGATTTCAAGATGTCATTTCTAAAGGGCTTGGAGAGCCCGACCCTTCCAACTCTGCTGGGTGTGGTGCACCAGGGCTGTCATTTAGCTTGTCTTTTCTTAGCAAACAGTTCATATTACTGGCATCTCTTAATCACTGGGGTCTTGATTCAACTTTGTCTTTCATGCATAGCCCCCTCCAGGGCAGCCTTAGGGATGCTAACCCTGCTACACTTTGCCTGGCCTTGTAGGCTTTCCTTTGAAATCTTGATATAAGCCTCAATGACTCCTTAACTCAAGCATCTTGCATTCCTGTGAAAACAGCACTATGAAGTTGACACTAAGTATGGCTGACAGCTTGTTAGTTACCTGGGCCCCATGGAAACAGGACTGCAGTGGCCTCTGAGTACCTACATTGTTCAACATGGTCAAACAATTTCCTAGATTCCTGTGTTGTGGCAGTGTGCCCATATGATCTCTTTTCAATGGAATTTTCTCTTCTGTACCCTGGACTCTGTAGAGGGTGTAGTCTTGCAAATATTCCCCAGGAGTTCTAAAACATCTTTCCTAGTGTCTCTGTGCAAAGTACTTAGCATTTCTTTAGCAGCTGTAATCTTTTCAACAAATACAACTTCTCTGGCCCCAGTTTTACATGATTTTTTTTTTTTTTCTGGCCAAACTGCAAGTTTTAAAAATCCTTTAGCTCGTTCTTGAATTCCTTTAGCTCTACTCTTGAATTTCACAGTAGACCTGGCTTAAAGCTGCCAGCAATATCTATGCCTCTGACTGAATGTTGTGCTGCCTTGAAATTTTCTCCAGCAGATTAAAATGTTAAAGGTCAATGTAGACTCACTTAATGTTAAATAAGTTTAAATTTAGCCTCTCTCAAAGTCTCAACACATGGGCACAATATAGTAGCTAAGTTATTTGCCAGAACATAGCACAAGTGACCACTAGAGCACTTCCCAGTAGAGTCCTGATTTCCCTCTGACACCCTATGAGCACAGTCTGCATTCCTATTGGCATACTGGTTTTGAGCTCCCACCAGAATCACCCACTAAGTTCCTCTTTCAACATTCTAAAGTTTTCCAGCTTGTATTTGCAAACTAAATTTGCAAATTTACTAAATTTCTTACACCAACCAGCTCCAAAGGCTTCTGAACCATATGTTCAGGTTACTCGTAGGAACAGCCCCATTCTTGGTACCAATTTCCCTTTTAGTTAACCTTTCATGGCTGTGACCAAAATGCCCAATGAAAACAACTTAGAGGACAAGAAGTTTATTTGGGGCTCATGGTTTTGGAGGTTTCAGTCCATAGACAGCTGACTCCATTGCTCTGAGCCATTAGACGACACATTTTGGGGACAGCATATCTTGAGGGAAGGACTCAGTGGAATAATGAATAATGCTGCTCAACTTATGGTGGTATCAGGAAGCAGAGATGGGTGGGAGGCTACTGGAAACGCAACCCTTCCAAGACACATTCTCAGTGATCCACCTCCTCAAGTCATGCCCTACTTGCTTTCAGTAACCACCTAATCCTTTCAAACTAGGATAGACTGATTAGGTTATAGCAGTCATAATCCATTTTAATTCTGAAAATTCTACCTTAATGCAGGAGCTTTGGGGGATACTTCATATCCAAGCTATAACGGTTCTCATTTAAACATGAGTAACCATAAAAGAAAAACATAAGTTGAAACTTGAATCAAAATAAATGAAATCAAATGCAGTTGTGTAATATTTCAAAGTCCTAGACTTGAAGTGCAAATAGAGTGTCTTTATTTCTAGAACTAAAATTTGAATGAGTCCCCAGACTAGTTCGATTTAAACTCACTCTTACCATTTCTTGTTTGCCACTGGCAGAAAGAATTTAAGGGAGGATTCCAACCTCTGCCTTCCCCCAATTCCCATCTGTACACTTCTCACTATAAAAAGTTTCAGTTACTATTAATTCTCACTTCTTTTTCTTACCATACTGCAACATTCCCCCCTCCTCATTTTTATGCCTGTATCTTATTTTGAAAAGGTGGGAAAAATCAGTTTTTAAGATATGTTTCTTTTTACTTTGGCTTCTTTTGGGGTAAATCTTTTGGACTTGGTAATTGGAAACTGGAATTTTGTTTTTCAGTGATATGTTGGGTAATGGTTGATGAAACAATATATAACATTTCACTTGTTGATTCAAGTTACTGAGCTGCCACAAATTAACAATCTAATATTACTTTGAAAAACATATCAAAGGGGGCTTTAAAAGCTTATGTTGGACATTTTACTTCAGGATATAGATTGTCACCAGAAAACTTAAATAGGCATAAAATCAACTTTTATTATTCAGGAAATTAAAGAATAAGTTCTTTAAAACAGGAGATTAAAATAAGTGGATGATAAAATAAATTGATGTGAGAAATGTGTTTGGAATGGTTAAGAATTTAACTGAGGGCTGGGGATGTGGCTCAAGTGGTAGCGCACTCGCCTGGCATGCATGGGGCACTGGGTTCGATCCTCAGCACCTCATAAAAATAAAAATTAAAAAAAAGATGTTGTGTCCACGGAAAACTAAAAAATAAATATTAAGAAATTCTCTCTCTCTCTCTCAAAAAAAAAAAAAGAATTTAACTGAAAAAAAAACGCAAAAAATATTGATATAGATGCTTAAACTGAAAAAGAAATAGTACAATATAAAATTAAGACTCCTAAAGACACAATAATTGATGGGGAGTATAGTTGAAAGAAAATATTTCAAAACATAGAGAAAAAAGAACAAAGGAATGAAATAAATCAGATAAAATAATTTATATAATTTATATGTAACTCATTAATAATTAGTGTAGTTGAAAAGAAAAGCAAACACCAGAAAAAATAATTAAAATTGAAGTAAGAAAACAATTCTAAAGGAAAAGGAATGCCAACACATAAAATAAGTTGTGACAGGCACTCATAGTGAAAAACAATCAAGTGGATACTTATTTTGGAAAAATTATATTCTAAAGTCAAATAATCATACAAGCATCTGAGTAAAAGAAACATTGCATATGCAATATAAAAATTAGGTTTTAGATGTATCCTTTTCAACATCTTGTTAAAAAAGCCAGAATATATGATTTTTACCAAATATTGGTGATAAAAACTATAAGAATTCCAGTCTGTCTCAGAGGCACACCCATGAAGGTATCAGAGTTATATTTCTCTGATGTACTTGAGTATAGTGTATCAATATATCACCCAGTAATTCTACTTAAGTTCCTTAAAAAAAGAAATGTGTACACAAAAATGACAATATTGAGATTCACAGAACTATTGAGGATGTATTCTAGTTTATAAGTGTTGTGTTTATAAACTTGTTTGGAGAAGAAAATCTAAGGGGGAGAGGGAGGAAGATATGACATCATGTATATGTACAAGAAATGAAGACACGTATTAAAGAAGACTCTTGCATCTTGTTTAGAGAAGAATTTTCATAATAAGTTTCACTAATCAGAGATCCACTTAAAGTGGATTGTTTAGAAATAGTGGGTGTGACAGGATGATAAATGTTCCTCCATCCCAAAGATGTCTACACTCTAATCCCCAGAAAATGTGAAAATATAATCTTATATGACAAACGAAACTTTTCAGATGTGGTTAAAGATAAAGATCTTGAGATAGGCAAAATATTCTAGATTATCCTGGTGGAGCCAATATAATAGATGGGTCCTTATAACTGAAGAAAGTTTCAGGGCTGTAAAGAGAGGGAGACAAGACTGTTGAATAAGGATCAGAGAGACGCCACATTTTTGGCTTTGAAAATGAAAGAAGTTAAGTTAAAAACCAATACAGATGTCCCATAGAAATGGACACAGAAAGAGAAATGGATTTTCCTTAAGTGCCCATTTTCCTTTTTTGTACTTATACCCAGGCTGCTGACAAAATTTAAAAATAAAGTAAAAATCAATATACATTCATGATTCCAATTATAGCTGTGCCCTTATTGCAATCCATAAATCCTTACCTGTCTATCTACTGTCTTAGTCCATTTGGACTGTTAAGACAAAAATACCATATAATAGGTGGTTTATAAACAAAAGAGATTTACTTCTCAGAGTTGTAGAGAGTAGAAAGTCCAAGATCAAGGCCTCAGCAGATTTGATGTCTGTTAAGGCCCATTTCTCACAGAAGGTGACTTCTTAGTATATACATACATGGTGAAAAGGCAAGCTCACTCTGGGTGTCTTTTATAATATAGGTGCTAACCACACTAATGAAGGCTTTGTCCTCATGACCTCATGGCCTTCCAAAGGCTCCACCTCTTAACACCATCATTTGGGAATTAGATTTCAATATGTGAACTTCTGAGTAATACAAATATTCAGATCACAGCAACTACCAAATTCTCTATGCTCCACATTGGCATGTCAAATCTTTCGTTTTTTTCTTAGTGGATGGTAGTATCTTTGCTTATCTGGTATCAATTCTCCCTTTTTCTAAAAGCATCATCTTTGCTTTTCAGTTGAAATCCATTTTTCTTCCACGTTCACTCTATACTGTTGCCTTTGACTTGGCCCACCTCAAAAATTTCAAGGATGGGCATATGACCCAGATTTGCCTAGTTTATGCATTCCAGGATACTGGCAGTGATTGGTTTGGGGGATAAGCCAGGCCTCAAACTGTCCCAGTGAAAGTTGTCCCTAATAATCTTGATGAAACTCTCAGAAAAGCGGTATTTCTCTGATTCTTAAAGCTCATCTTTTTACATGTGGTCATGTTATATTAATCAGAGCCCTTGAGTCTTATAGAGCACAAAGTGAAAAACATTACATTTTAAAATTTTCTCCAACAATTAATAGTTGAAGGAATAATATTAGTCATGAGATCTTCTGGACTTATGTAAAAAAGAAATTACATATTTGAGGAATTCTTGCTGAAATTCCTTGGGAGACATACTTTATACTATACTAAATTAGATACAGTATAGAATCAATAGGATATAATACATTAATGCACCATTTTGTTTTAAAAAACTGTCTTTAATTGCTTAGATATATTCAGATTTTTTCTAGCTTTGGTTGAAAATAATAAGAGAATCAAATTAATATTTTTACTAAATACTTTTCATGCTGATTTATCAAAAATGAATATTTATTTATGTATTTTAATAGTCTCTCAATATTCCCATTGAAAATGAGGCTGCATCATAATTTCATATAGAAATATTTTATGATTTCCTCAAATATCAGTATCGTTTACAAATGAAAAATATTATGAGTACATGAATATATTTTATTGAATATGTAAATATTTATATAGAATTTATTTGAAAAATTAATTTTGTATTTTGAATATAATTCTTTCATTGTATGGATCAAAATACATCTTTTATTTATTAACCATTAAACCCCATCTTTCAGCATACAACTGAAATGGAAAATGAAATCAGCTTGATTCATTATGTGCATAAAAGTTATTGATGAAAGATTTGAATTTGTTGTTTATATTGATTTTACTTTCCCTGAATACATTCATGACAAATGAAAATGCAAAGCAAATAAATTAACAATAGTGAACATAAAAGGTGTACTCTGGAGAAATCTTTTTTTTTTTTTTTTTGATTGCATCCACTCAGTGAAGTTTCTGGTGATTGCATCAAGCTGTAATATTACGTTAATTGGCTTTCTGTGGGGGATTGTAAGATTGTTAGCCAAGCCAACATCTTGCTTATAAAGAGCACAGTGGAATATGAAATATTTTGTATTTGATTTCATGGAGGATATTTCTGTGGAATTAAATATTTTGGGAATTTTGAGAGGTCCTAAGAATAACTGATGTAATTAATATCATTCTTATAGCTTACTTTTGAATCAATGCGTTCAGTTACTACTTTTTTTTCCCCTCCCATATGGATAATGGTCTCATTCCTTAATTATTGAAGAGCTACCAAATACTTTTGGAATATGCGTGGCTGACTTGAAATAAAAGGAGTGCACATTTTAGTAAATCCTTTCTTATTAAGACTTCTGGTTAAAAGCTGCACATTCTACACATTACCCTCTAAAAGGGAAACAACCTTTTCACTCCTTTAATGCAGCCATTTTCTTGGAAAGTGGCAGGCAGTTGGTATGGTAGAATGTTGTGGTTCTTTAGGTGGCTTTTGATGCAGGTGCTGTATCCTCTGCGTTTGGGGTTCCTCTTTATTTCAAATTTCTCTCAGTCAATGTAAGCCCAGCTTTGTTGTGATCTATATTTTCCAGGCAAGATATTCACCTGACAGAATTCTACAGAGGTTTAGGTGAGAGGGTTGTATCATCAAACTCTGGATCTTTGAACCTCAGCTCCTTTCACAGCCTATCTTGTCAGTGTTACCACCCTTTTACACAGGGTGAGGGGTTATGTATGACAGGAGAGTGCTTCCTTACTATGTGTTTTAGGAAAAGAAATTTGGAGAGATCCAATTTCCATTCACCTTTCCCCCCTCTGACTAGATCTGCTTCCCTTCCAATCTGAAGAAAATGATACCAGCAAAAAACAAACAAAACAACAACAACAAAAAGAGTAGATTTCATGAGGGCTGATGGTATCATTGCTGAGCCTGCTAGGGTAGAGCTGACCAGTCTCTCAGAAAGAAATCTATATTGCCTGCTGCCTGGTCTATGTATATAATTTCAGAGGAAGTTTGTGAAAAGTTGATCAGCATGTCAAAGCCTTAAGTTTCTCATACATTATTAAATAATGGGGATCAACTGCATAATAAACTATAAGATTGTGAAGTTTGAATTAAATAACAATGCTAAATTATTTGGGTGAATTTTATGTGCATGCAGTGTCCAGTGTTAATATCAGATGATTTTGAGATTGACATACAAATTAAATGATAATTAAATAATATTTTTGCCTGTTTGCCTATTGAAAACATTTGAATTAACATTCCCTGATGTAGGCTTTAAAGCTGAATTATTATTATGATCTAGACCAAAAGATACACTTTCTGAACTGTTTATAGTTCAAGAAGATTATTTCTATGCAATCAGAATTTCTATTGTCAGATCATATGCTATTTAATGTTTCATATAATGGCAAATGCTCAGTTTTATTTCATATTTGCCATAAAACACACTAAGGTTATAAAAAGACAATAATGTATAAGATTGAATTTTACAATGATCCCAAGAAAGAATTTTAATCACTCCTTTAATATGTGGAAATCTCAGTTTAATAAAATTTTCATAAGGTAATTTTGTTCATTGGCAGCAAGTATTTGTAAAACCCACAATATGAACTATAGCATTTACAGAGTTCTTTGAACTTTATGTGATATCTTGAGATAAAAAATTTCAAAGTTATTGTTTCATATTTTCTTTTTATGACAAGGAAGCAATAAACAAGCGCTGTATTCCTTACAATGCAATAGCTATTTGCATGCAAAGAAATCTGATGCTTACTGAAGTCTTATTTTTCAAAATACATGTACTTATTTGAATAAATAATTAGATTTCTATGTAGGCAAATTCTCACAATTTGTGTTTTGCATATTTGTGGGGAAGAAGAAGAAAAAATTTAATTTGGTATCTCTATGTATAAGTATTTCACAAGAATAAATTTTATTTTATTGATTTGATTTGCAAGCAGCTACTATCAGGAACTGCTATTTAAATCAAACTTGGTCATTAATAACACAGGATTGCTTTCCTTGTGCTTTTTTTACATAATACATTTTCAATAAAGTCCTACCTTATTTTGTTTTGGTTCTGGATGAAACCATATGAGCATGCTTAAAATAAATTACGGAATTCCACAATCACAGGATTGTGAAAACATTGCCTAATTTGGGGCATTTAAGCATTACTCATCTTCACACCGATACTGTGTATCCAAAAATAAATCAGTTAAAGTGGGAAGTCTGTATGATTTCCTTCCAGATCATGCATTCTCCGACTCTTGTCAGTTTGTTACCTGCTCCTTTGGCAAGTAACATTAATTTAGAGGTCTTATCTCTGGATTAATGCCCATTCTTTGTCCCATCACTGCATGCATGTTTATTTGGGGGCTTCTATGTCAAATAAAGGACATAACGCAAATGATCATAACCATAAAAGTCTTATACTATCATCATTACTTTTAAGTTTTAGAAGCTGCTTATTTTAGACAGTAAGTTGCTTTTTATTCATGTTATTGAATTGTCGTTCATAATTTGCAATCTGTTTGTGGTTTGATCCCAATGCTATTATTCTTATTTCTTATCCTGTTTAGATTTTTAAAACTCATACAATGCTTGTTTATTTGTCTTGCTTCAACATTATTCTATTATAGTCCAGGGGACCTATCCTTTCAGGGAGAAGATAATGTAAAATAGCCAAATATCACAGTACCCATGATGCAAAGTTATTTCATTTAGCTTTATGGTTTTCTAACCAACTACATGGTTTTCATTATATACTATCATTGACCCTAGTAGGATCCCCCCTGACTTCAAGATATGATCAAACATGATTTAAGTCTCCCTCTCTATAAGACAAACTAAATGTAATATATATTTTAAGTTTTTGGAAGAGACTACTTTTGGAGGAAAAATGGTGGGATCTTATATCACTTCAATCTGAGTGGCAGAGTGCTTTGCCTTGGCCTATTTAAGCAGGATATATTATATTTACAGGGTTATGAATCCTTGACAAAGAGCTGTCTTGCAGATGGGCATTTCTCCTTCTGCTAATGAATTTCAGTTAAGGCCACTATTCCATGAAGGAACCAGATGAGTGTGGATAAACAACCAAACATCATCACATATCCTGGAAATAATCACACATTGAAACTTGGCAGCAATTAAATGTTATCTTAAAGATTTCTGAGTTTTCAGTATCCTATAGCTACTACATGAACTTGAGCCAATACAGTAGTTTCCTTTTATCTTTGCCAATTTTACCACATTAGTCAATAATGGAAATGCGTAACAAGTGAAATATCAGATATCTAATCTGATCCTCTTGTTTCAACCACTCTTTTCTGAAAAATTAGTGACACTTTTTTTTCCAACTGAAATCTTAAAAGAAAGCATATTGAAATTTTTTTCCCAAGGAACTTAAATTTCTCATTTTACTTTTTGATTCCTAAATATATTATGAACCATTTCGAGCTTTTCTTTTTTTTTAAATGTATTTCTCATAACCTGTTTGTTGGGTCAGTAAGGTTATAACCAGAGTACAACTCTTTCTAACTTTATGACTCCCAAAACCTGTGCTTTCTAATGCACCTGTTGAATTCTTGCATATTCTTCTAGGACAGAAGAAGAATTTCTGTATTTCCTATTTTCATGAAGAATTGTATTTAAAAAGCTTTTCTCACACAAACAGTTATTTCCTCAAACCTTCGATGAAACTTTCTCATTGCATTAATTGCTGCTGATGTTGACCAGCCAGATAATGGTGGGAAGAAAGTGTGATTCACTAGTTAGCATTAACTATTCAATTAATAGTTGTACATTTGGGAACAGAGGATGGAAACTACTAAACTTTTTTACTGAGCTCAAGTATAAATAGATTAAGAGGTAAATTTCTAATTAAATATTATGATTCTATTAGTTTTTTATTCTTAAGTAAGTGAGCAGTTTTCAAGACAATACTATGCAACCCTCCCACACACCAAAAATGGGACTTTCTGGGCTGGGGATATGGCTGAGCAGTAGAGTGCTTGACTAACATGCTCAAGGCCTTGCTGGAACATCCCTATGTTTGAGAGAGAAAAAAAAAAAAAAAAAAACAACAAAAAACGGGGTGAAAGGATTCACCCAGGGAATCAATATCAAAGAGAAAGATTGCTTTAGGGATACTTATTTTTGAAGTCCAAATATTTTGTTGTTTAAGTTAAAGGCTTATTTGTAAACCCTCAGCACATTTAATTAGCAATATTTACCAGAGGAAATTTGACTCTCAGTCCTGAGGCCAAATTTGTTTCATTGTAAAGGAAAAGGGACCTAAAGAATAAACTCAGTATAACTTTGCTACCTATACCCACAGGAGATCATAAATATTGTCAAGTATGATTAATCCTTGAGAATACCTGGTGAATAAGAGTTCTACCACCTTTTAGATATGGAACAATTATTATGACTACTGAATACTTGTAAAACATCCAGTCCTATGTTTGTAAATGAATATATCATCAGGGAAACTCCACATCATGTGCAACCATAAGAATGGGATCCTAATTAGAATAAATTATACTTCATGTATGTATAATATATCAAAATATGCTCTACCATCTTGTATATCTAAAAAGAACAAATTTTTAAAAATCCAGAATTTATCTTTGCAAACCTTTTCATACAGTGTACAACAGATGCTAGCCAGAGACACTTAAATAAATGTAATTTTTTCTTTGCTTAATGATCTCCCCAAATACATAATTTAATTTCTTTAGAGAATTGAATTTGATTTTTAAATTTTTACACAATAAATTTTCTATTTTTATATTACTTATTTACACACTAAGAAGTATGTGTTTAAACAAATATTTATCACAATATAGTTATTACCTTATTGACCCAACAAAGATTTTGATGATGGATATATTGATTAAAACAGTTTCCATATATCAAATACTATTGGGGGAAAATATTACATTAGATTATACATAGCTTTTCACCATACTCAATATTGTATTTATTCATCATATATATATGTATATACATATATATATATATGTATTTGCAAAAATATGAGGCTTTAATATTTCATTTTTTAATATTCTCTTAAAATATATTCTACATTTCAATTTATTTTAAGAAATATGAGCAGCCTTTTAAAATATAGATTTTAAGATGTGTGTGCGTGGGGGTGGGGGTTCCTGAAACCTTATATGTCTATCCAGATAAAAAAGATGTATCAGGAAAACAATCACATTATTTGAGAAAAAATTGGGATGATCTTAAATATTGAGTCAACTTAAAATTCTTAGGACTTATAGTGGAATAGAAGCTGATAGAGGCAGCAAATACGAACCATTCAGAGTCCTAATATACAATAAACAGATTAAAATAGGATGGAAAACATGTAACTTTTATTCTATGGAAATATCTGAATGGAATGTAGACTAATGGTATTTCTGGGTCAAGATTGCTGATCTGACATGTCCCCCTCTTACAAAAATGTTGTAAGATGTTTTGCATTTACGTTTATGTACACACACACACACCCCCATATTTGCAATTAAGAGAGGGAAATAATCATGTAACTAAAACAGATATCCCAGAGTACTAATGGGAACTGAATGAGTGAGCTAGGGAAAGATAAGGTAAGCCTTTTGACTTGAGGTCTTGAAATTCATGTGGAGTAATCCATTAGACCAAAGACCCTACATGTATTGAAGGTGGAACTGGGCTCCCATGTAGAAGCAGAATGAAAGATTTCTCTGAAGCCAGCACTACAAGGAATACTGAATATATATATATATATATATATATATACACACACACACACACACAGAAGACCTCAAAACCAATCAAAAAGATCCCAAAGAGATGATGCTCACTATAACAGCAACCCACTAAATAAAAATTAAGATTGAATTAAATATAGCAAGAAAACCAAGATGGCAGGTAATAAAAAACATGTATCCATAATAATCCTGAATGCAAATGGTCTGAATTCCCCAATTAAAAGACATATATGAGAAAAATGTATTTAAAAACAAACCCAATATATGCTGTCTGCACATCTTATAGGCAAACATTAACATGCTGAGGATAAAAAGTTGGAAAAATATTCCATGCCAATGGGTTCTGAAAATAAGCAGTAGTAGCTTTTTTTCAGAGCAGATGAAGCTGAGTTCCAGCAAAAATTAATCAGAAGAAGAAGACCACTGCATACTAGTAAAGGGAACAATCCAAAAAGAAGATGTAAAAGTAGTAAATATTTATGCCCCAAATTTCAGCACACCTAATCACATAAAAATACTTATTGATTTTAGATTCCAGATAGACACCAATAAAGTAATACTGAGTGATTTCAACAAATCCCTTTATTGGATATACATAAACTCAATAAAGACATTTCTAACCTAAATAATACTATACATCAGATAGATCTAACAGACATCTACAGAATATTTAACCCCCAAACAGTGGAACTCACTTTCTTCTCAGCAGCAAAACTTTTTCTAAAATAGATCATATTTTAGGTCACAAAGCAATCTTAGCAAATACGAAAATAGAGATAATTTATTTTATCCTATTAGGTCATAATGGAATGGAATTAGATATTAATGACAAGATTAAAAATCAAATGATTTTAACATTTGAATATTAAATAATGCACTTTTGAATGAGGAATTGAGAACACAAGAAATAAGGGGAAAAATAAAAAAAATAATTCTTAGAAACAAATGATAATGGAAATGCAACATATCACAATCTCTGGGACAGTATGAAGGCAGTTTTAGAGTAAAATTTATAGCATTGAGTTTCTACATTAAAAAATAGAAAATACCAAATAAATAAAGTTACATATGAAGACTCTAGGGAAAAAAAAACAATTTAAAAATCAGAACAAAATAGGAAATAGAACAAGATTAGGACCAGAGCTTAAGTTAATAAAATTGAGAATACAAAAATTACAAAGGACCAATGATTAATAAAATTGAGAATAAAAAACTACAAAGGACCAATGAAAGAAAGAGTAGCTTCTTTGAAAAAATTGACAAGATATATAAACCCTTAGCCAAACAAACCAAAAGAAAGAAAATACCCACATCAACAAAATTAGAGATTATAAAAAGAGGTTTAATCACAGATACCTCTGACATCAGAGGATCACTAGAAACTCTTTTGAAAATTTATGCTCCAAAAACTGGAAAAGATAGAAGACATTGATAAATTCCTATACACATATGACCTGCACAAATTGAACTAGGAAGATATATAAAACATAAGCAGACCAATATGAAGCAATTAAATTGAAACAGCAATTAACAACCTTCCAAGAAAGAAAAATTCAGGACTGGATGGATTCTCATCTGAGTTCTACCACAACTTAAAAAAAAAAAAAAAAAAAAAAAAAAAAAAGCTAACCACAGTCTTCCTTAAATTATCCCATAAAACTGAAGGAGAAGAAATATATTCTATAATGCCAGTGTAACCCTGATGCCAAAACCACACAAAGACATATCAAGGAAACAAAACTATAAAACCATACACTAATGAACATAGATGTAAAAATCCTTAATAAAATATTAGCAAACCACGTTCAAAAACACATAAGAAGATAATACAACATGATCAAGTGGATTTCATCCTGGGGATGCAAGGTTGATTCAGCATACACAAATCAATAAATGTAATTCAGTATTTAAAGAGAACTAAGGACAAGAATCATATGATCGTCTCAATAGATGCAGAAAAGATCTTTGCTAAAATACGGCAACTATTTCTGTTAAAAATGTTGGAACAGAAGAAACTTGCTTCATCTTTGTAATGGCTATATGTGACAGACCCAAAGCCAATATCATGTTGAATGGAGGAAAACTGAAAATATTTTCTCTGAAGTCAGAAAAAAGACAAGGATGTCCACTCCCACAATCCTATTCGATACAGTTCTTGAAATTCTAGGCAGAACAATAAGGCAAGAGGAGAAAATTAAAGGGAAAAAAAAACAGGAAAAGAAATTGAATTATCTTTGTTAACTGCTGACATGATCCTATATCTAAAAGGCACAAAAATCCCACCAGAAGATTTCTAGAGCTGATAAAGGAATTCATCAAAGTAGCAGATACAAGATTAACATTTATAAATCAATAGTTCTCCTGTACTACCAAAGTGATTCTGCTAAGAAAACTATCTCATTCACAATAATATTAAAAATATACTTGAGAATTTATCTAATTAAGGAGGTGAAAGATCTCTCCGAAGAAATTATAGAAAACTGAAGAAATTGAAGACCTTAGAAGATGGAAAGACTTCCTGTGTTCTTGGTTAGGCAGAATTAAAGTTGTCAAAATGGCCATAGTACCAAAAATATTATATAAATTCAACATAATTACATCAAAATACCAGTGATATTCTTCACAAACCTAGAAAAAAATAGTCCTTAAATGATATTTGAAAGATTTAGAAACCCAGAATAGCCAAAGCAATTCTTAGCAAGAGCACAGCTGGAGGCATCACAATATCTGATCCCATGTTATAGTACAGAGTTGTAATAACAAAAGCATCACAGTATTTACATCAAAATAGACACGAAAACCACTGAAGCAAAATAGAAGACACAGAGACAAACCAAAATACTTATAGTCATCTTTTTTTTAAAAAAATATTTATTTTATTGGTTGTTCAAAACATTACAAAGCTCGTGGCATATCATCTTCCATACATTTGATTCAAGTGGGTTATCAGCTCCCATTTTTACCCCAAATACAAGTTGCAGAATCACATCGGTTATAGTCATCTTATACTTGGTGAAGGTGCCAAAAGTGTGTGTTGGAGAAAAGGTAGTCCCTAACAAATGGTGCTGGGAAAACTGGATATCTATAAGTAGAAAAATAAATTATCTCCCTATCTCTGACCTTGCATAAAAGTCAAAACAAAGTAGATCAAAGACTTAGAAATTATACCAGAAACTTTTCGACCACTAGAAGAAAGTGTAGACTCCAACATGTTGGCATAGGCACCAACTTATTTAAAATGACCCCTAAAACTTAGGAAATAAAACTAAAAATCAGTGGGACAGCATTAAATTTAAAAGTTTTTGCACCATGAAATAGATAATTAAGAACATGAAGAGAGAGCCTACAGAATGGGAGAAAATGTTTGCTAACTACTTCTCTGGCAGATGACTAATATCCAGAATATATAAACAATTCAAAAAGAATAATACCCTCCCCTGCAAAAAACAAAACAAAAAAAACCTTAAGCAATCAAAAAGTGGGCAAGGCAACTAAACAGACATTTCTCAAAATAAATAAATAAATAAATATAAAAATAAAAAAGAAAGAAAAATACAAAAGGCAAAAAAATATACAAAAATGTTCAACTTTTCAAGCAATCAAGAAAATGATAATCATAACTACATTGAGATTTTATCTAATTCTAGTAGAATGACAATTATCAAGAATACAAATAATAATAAGTGCTGGCAAGAATGTGGAAAAAGTTACACTCATACATTATTGGTAGACTGTGGATTAGTACAATCATTCTGGAAAATAGTATGGAAATTCCTCAAGAAACTAGTAATGGAACCATATGACACAGCCAACCCACTCCTTGGGGTTTATCCAAAAGAAATAAAATCAGTGTATAGTAATGATAGAACCACATCAATGTTTATAGCAGTACAAATCACAATAGCCAAGTTATAGAGCCACCCAACCCTATTTTCTATTTTATGTAGTGACAGGGTCTCACTGAGTTGCTTAGCACCTTGCTTTTGCTGAGGCTGGCTTTGAACATGCAATCTTCCTGCCTCAGCCTCCAGAGCCACTGGGATTACAGGCACGCACCACCATGCCTGGCCAAATGGAGTTTTATTTAGCCATATCAAAGAATTAAATTATGGCATTTGCTGATAACTTTGCTGGTAACTTGTTTCACTTAGAACATTATGCTAAGTGAAATAAATCAGACTCAGAAAGTCAGGGGTTGAAAGTTTATTCTCAAATGCAGAAGCTAGAGCAAAATGATTGTGGGGGTTGGATATCATAAGGCTAGAGGAAAGATCAGTGAAGTAGAAGGAGACTCAGGAGAAGGGAGGAGAACAGGAAGGGGAGGAAATGCAGAATGAATTTAACAAAATTACACTATGTAAATGTATAAGTATACTACAGTGAATTCCACTTTGATGTCTATCTATAAAGCAGCAGTTACAAATAGATAAATAAGCAGAAGGAAGACCACTAAAGTAGAGGAAGGGAAATAGGAGGAAGGGAGGGAAAGAGAAAGCACGAGGGAGGGACTAAAATGGAGCAAATTTATTTGCATGAATGTATGATTATTTCAAAACGGATCCCGTTATTATGTATAATTATAATGCACTAACAAAAGCATTAGAAAGAAAAGATTGCTCTGAATGAGATCTAATTTACTTATTTCTATCCATCTGGATGGATAACAGAAGAAGCTGCCATTCTCATGCTGGAAGAAGTAGACTTACCTCTATGGAACCAGAAACTGATCTAAGCATAATTGTATTATTCTATTCAAGGGATATCTGAGCAAAGGCACTTATTCTGACTCTAGCTTTCTTTAGGGCCATAAGAAGGTCAACTGCTAAACTTATTTCCTATTGAGATGTCTACTGTTGTGTGTGTGTGTGTGTGTGTGTGTGTGTGTGTTGGGGGTATGGGGGAGAGAGATTTCTGTTGTTCATTTTTCTATTGAATTATTTATTGTTTCTTTGATAACTTACAATCATTCTTTAATCACAGATACAAGGAGGAATTAGCATGTCATAAATTTCACACTTTTTTTCTATTTTGCTTTTATAAAAGTCCTGACTACTTTTTTTTACCATTGTTATTATTTTTGCCTTCTAGAATTCAGTTTTCCTACATTGATAAATAATACCTAAAATCATTCCTATCTTCTTCTTGTTACTAGTAGCTTCTCTTATTTCTTAAACATAAAACTCATTACAAACTTTGTGTTTGAGGACCCAGTCTTTGTATCAGTCAGTCAGATACTTTCAAATTCTATATCTACTGTTGAAAAGGATCCCCAAGTAAAACATTCTTTGTATTTCTCTTACTCTATCCTTATCTATAATCTCATTCCTCCAAAATGATAGTTGCCTCAGTGTATAAAACCTCCATTTACATATTACAAAGAAAATTGAAAGTGAATAGCAAGCTGCCTACAAGGTTATATCTTCAAATGATTCAGTCCATATTATAAATGGCAAACATTCTTCACATTTCTAGAATTTAGGAGCTTTGCTAGGTTTTAATATTAATTCATATTTCCAGTTATTCTTTTATTTCATGCTCATTTATATCACTGTTAATGAGGATTAAGTGGGAGAGGAGGTAGAAAGAACATTACACCTATAATTATTTGACATCCTCATCTTAAATAGTTTCTGGTCTGTAAGGCCATATTTTTAAATTACTAATTATAGAATTAATCAGAACATACAATTAATTAGAAGTATCAATTTAAAAATAGTTAATATGTTCATACCCTACTGAAAGATATTAAAAATTCTCCCAATTGTATAAATTGTCCCAATGTATAAATACATTGAAGTTATACTACTTCCCATAAATCCTTTATTTGTATTATGAATATTCATTAATGATAGTTTTATAGAAGTTTCAAACTATGTTAACATTTTAAAGTGCTTTTTGAGACACATTGAAAATCACCTCTATAATGCACAGTATTATTTTCATATTATTTTCTTCCATTTTCTACAGGAGGATTATATATTAGTGTCCCACTGATGGTCAGTTTGACCATGTAATCTGCTCTACCCTGCCTGGCTTGGAGATTATATGTTCTCTCATATAATCCTCCCCAATAGTCATGCATTATAATTCATTGTGAGTGAAAGTGGTGTATTAAAAAACTTAAAAGCTAGCCTGGGAATCATTATCTTTTTTCTCTTCTGCCAAGAAGGAAAGGGATCCCCAAGTAAAACATTCTTTGAGATTGAAATTGATTCTTTGAGGTTGAAATATCATCATGGATCCTAAAATGAAGATCATAAGAAACAGCATTGAAGCCAACTCAGGAAAGATGGGTAGAGCTCTTGAAGAATAGATACGACTTTGTCCTTTCCTGAGATTCAAGATCATTAGTTATTGTAGCATCTTCAACCTAATTTTAGCTACAGGTATGGTCCTTGAGAAGACTTTCGTTAATTTAACTCAAAATTTACATCTAAGTGGTTAAAACCTTTGTGTCAACTTGATTTTGGCTACAGGGCCCAGGAGTTTGGTCAACTTGTGGGTGTTCCAAAGTTACTGACACTGTATTTCATAGATGTGTTTAACATCTACAAGAAGTTGATTTTAAATAAAGGAAAATTCCCTTGGTAATATGAATAAGCCTCATCCAATCACTTGAAGATCTCCAGAGAAGAAAGAACTCTGACTCAAGATTGTCACGTAGAAATCCTGCCTTAGTGTGTACCAGTCTGCTCTACAAAATTTAGACTTTCAAGTCCTGACAATTGTGTGAGCCAATTTTTTAAAATAAATCTTCTTAAACACCCCCACACATATCTTATTGGTTAATTTTCTTTGGAGGACACTACTTAATACAATAAGTATCTTAAATTATATATTTTATACAAAATTCTTTTCTTGGTTGGCTAAAAGAAATGTAAAGGGAAAGGTAAAGAAAAATATATAAGAAGTCTTGAGTTCTGAAGAAGTGGTTTAGGTAATGCATTCATTTAAATTTTCACATTTGATATAATATTTTTAGTAGTGCAATTTCCCTTTGAGAGCATGAAGAAATACAGAAGATTTAATATTTTATAATGGAAACAAATCAGATGGAAGATTCCTAAAAAAGAAAATACCTCAATATTAAACTATAGATGTTTGTTAATTATGATAGTAAATGGGAATAGATTATCACATCCCAAAATGTCCCAAAATTATTTACATAGCAATGTCACTTTTTCCAAAACCATAAAACATTTTCATATTAGGAAAATATAATTTTTAGAATATCTTTTGTATTTCCAATATTCTAGAACGTCTTCACTGTCATATTCTTGTCCATATGTTGACCTTGGTTTTCCATCACACTGATTAAGTGAAATGCATCAAGCCTTGGGAATTTGGCTTTTTTCAGTGACATAAGAATGCCCAAGTGCCACAGAATCTTCTATTGATAGGTGACAGAACAAAAAAAAAAAACGTATCTGGCAGATTACTGTGCTAATTTTTTCTGCATATGTATGTCTTGGGTTACCAGATGAATTAACTTATCTTCATCATCTCTGCACAAACAATTTGAGTAGTTTTCACAGAAAACAAATTTAGCCCATCTGTTCCAATAACTCTCACAGGACTTTCATCACAGAATACTATAAATTATGAGACAATTTAACCGTTCCTGTTTCATGATGTAAACCAGATCATGAGTGATTACAGTGTAGGTTAATCAGGTCAAGGCATAAAGGTACTTGATTATACAAACCTATGAAGAATTTCTTACCTTCAGGAATAAATGATAATTTATAATGGTGATGATGATGATAATGATGATGATAATATCATGAGAATAACCCTTTGTATTAATTTTTTTTTCTTTTTTTCTTTTTTTTTTTTTTTAGAGAGAGAGAGAGAGAGAGAGAGAGAGAGAGAGAGAGAGAGAGAATTTTAATATTTATTTTTTAGTTTTTGGCAGACACAACATCTTTGTTGGTATGTGGTGCTGAGGATCAAACCCAGGCTGCTCGCATGCCAGGCGAGCGCGCTACCGCTTGAGCCACATCCCCAGCCCCTCTTTGTATTTATTTGAGTTTACTATGCACCAACCTTAACATGTACTAAACATTTAATTTTCAAAATAACCCTATCTATTAGGGAATTCCTATCTTTATGCCCATTTTACATATAAAGAAACCAAGGTAAAGAAAAACAGGCAATTTACCCATCATTATATAAATCTGATCATCAGAGTTCACTGATTTTTACATTAGATTTTTATTGTTCTTCAAAGCAAGAACAAGGAAGAATTTTACTATGTGATAAAAATTGTAAGATAGTTAAATATTTATAAGAGGTATCCATGTGTCTATATATAGGCACAATGGAATTCTTTATGTTTCATTTTATATTTATATTCATATTTATTTTTACTGTGCTTATATTAATATTATACATTTATTCACTGTTGGTTTCTTATTTATAATCCTTACTCTCACAAAGCATGGGGAAACTCTATATTTCATCAAATAAAAATTGGAACAAAATAAGAACATATGTATTTACTGCAGCCTAGTATTTAGGGTGCTTTTCTGTACTAACCCTTTTGAATATTTTATCTTTTTTTCTCTGAAGGTGAGTGACGTAGGTATAATTTCCCATGCTAGGAAAATGTCATAATAACTTAGAGACTATTATCCCAGCTGTCTCCCATTAATCATCTCTTTTTGAGATCCTTAGTTCTATGAATATTTTTCTTGAAAAAATTCAGAAGTAATACAAAATAGATTTAGAGACACAGGTTTATCAAACTCAACAGGGACATCTGCTGAAGCTTATATATCTTTTTATTTATATTACTCTTGAAGAGGCTTCTTAATATTTTAGAGTTTAAAAATCCATAGAAAGATTTAGAGAGTCTAGACCTGCATTTCAGAGAAAAAGTCCAGAAAGAGTGAATGACTTGTCCAAAGCCCTACAATAGAATTGAGAAAAAGTCTAGAATCCTAATGCCTGATTCTTGCTTTTTTTTTGAATCAGGTCACACACTTATAAGCACCTGACCACAAACAAGCAAATTAGCATTTTGAATTCTTAGCTCTCTAATATGTAAAAGGAGGATAATAATCATGATGACATAATTTGAAACCTTGATGTTATCATTCACTAAAAACTCAAAACTTCACGAATAGGGTAAAAAAATTATGGAGAAAGCAAAATGAAAATTTGATACTGACAGCAATGATTGGTTCTGATTGGAGCAACTGAGATGCCTAGGAGGCAGTTTGAGGGTGTTACTTGGAGAAAGCTAAGAAAAACCACCCACATTTCTACTCCAGATTATTCTGAGCTCTAAAACAAGTTTCCATTTCCCTACTTGGAGATTCTCATTTGTTTTTAAAAACTATTCTTTTTTTTTTATTTCTTACATACATCACAATAGAGGAGTGCATTCCATTCATATTTTTTTGCATTACAATTCTTAATACACCTTCATACCACAATTTATTAAATCTCTGTTTGTATATAAGGTATGTTGACACCAAATTCACATCTTCATACATGAATTTTGTATAATGATGACCGTCTCCTTCCACTATCCTTGCTATTCCCATTCTCCCTTCCTTTCCCTTCCACCCCTATTCCCTATCTAGAGGTAATTTTCCACCCATGCTCTCCCTCCCTACCCCACTTTGAGTCACCCCCTTATATCATAAAAACTATTCTTACTGACAAATAGAAAGCATAACAACCCTGATTCCACCTAAACATCAGAGCTCCACCTTAAAAGGCCAAATAATGCCAAACCATTGATTGTTTTCTGTGTTTCAAAGATAGTTTTAAAGATAGAGATAATCATCTTTTTAAGGATAGTTTAACAAAGAGACTTACTTTACCTCATTGTTTTGCAACATCTGAGAGTCAAGGTGAGTGGCTACAATGAGAAATTTAGTAAACATAATGCTAGAATTTATATTGATTTTTTTAAAAAGATGGTTTATCACAGCAATTGAAAGTGCACAAATAAATCCCTCTATGGTAAGCCTTAGGTATAAATATTAATATAATGCTGAAGAATATAAGTACTGTGTGCCAAGACATTTGAAAAATGCATGTCTTTGAAGAGTTTGTAATTTTCCAAACCAAACAGAATAAATTATGAAAATATATTATGACAAGCTTTATGAAATAGCTGAAGTTTTGTAGTAACAGATTATATTTATTTATTGCATTTTAGAACTTTGAAATATTGAAAAAAGTCAAAAGATATTTATCATTTTTTACATTTGAAAAAAATAGTAAATAATGAATCTCAGAAGGAAAAGAGATAGCAAGTAAATTATGCAAATATTATTTGCATCCATTTGTCTCTTCGTTATTTCGATAAGGCCATATAAGTCATATTTAAAGTTGATATAGATATGTTAATGAATGCATAAGAATTAATATGGTCAATTGAAGATTGGTTATATATGTAGCTTAGCCCTTCTATCCTTTCATTTCCCTGTAACTTACACATATCTTGATTATTTTTCACATTCCTTAGGAGTTCATTGGAGTAATAAAAATATATTTTCATATAAATGATGAAATAATGAATTGTCTCAATGTAATCTCAATGAGCAATATAAGGTACTCATTAATTGGTCAGTGGATTACTCCCTAGTGATTTTCATTTTTTACCATTGCTAGTATTTTCACATAGGAGTAAATTTCATAGAAAAGTTGCCTAGTCATTCTGAATGTTTTTTAGTGATACATTTTAAGAGCTTAAAGTAATAGGTAAGAATTATGGGGCATATATAATAAGATTATCTTAACAGCCTCTCTTCTCTGAGAAACAGAAATTTTTCTATTTCATTTTTGTCTACTTGGTTTAGTTACTTTAATAATAGCAGAGAAATTTACTTTTTAACATAAATAAAATTATGAAAGTATTATATTATGCTTGTTGACAAATAGAAAACATAACAACCAGCATAGAAACAAATTATATATAATGTATTATACCTTAATATACTTTTACATATCTGTATGAACCTGTGAGTTTATATAGTGACAACTTTCCAATGTGGTAATAACTTCCAAGCCTGCGTCAATTTAAAAGTAGAGGCATTTTGAAGTCATATAGTTAAGAGCATTGCTTTCCTTCTTCTCCTGTGCTTACTTTTGTGATTCTTTGTTCTGCCTTTATATAAAACTCTTTTATATAACATGGGATTTATTTTACGTGACTTCCTGTATCTGTATCAGAATAGCCTCTTGTTTGATAAAGATTGGTGTATTAAGGCAGATTATTCAATTCTAGCAACCATTGTTCAAAAGTCAACCTTAGTCACAGGACAGTTAGTACATATCTGTAAATAGAACTAATAGACTGCTATTAAATCCTTGGAATACAAAACCAAAAGGTTCATCCTTAGTCATTGTTGTTTCATTTAATTGTCTAATACATCAGCTAGAGGGGCTTTCTTTCATGCCCTACATTAGGGAAGTAGGTGGGATTAAATTGTTCTGGAATAATTTTGCTGATTTGCATATGTATCCCCCAAAGGTCCAAATGTTGAAGGCTTGGAATCCAGGGCTACTCTGTTAGGAGGTGATGGGACTTTTAGGAGGTGAAGTCTAATGAGAGCTCCTTAGTGCTGGAGCCATTAGCCAAGTAGGTATGACAATTTCCTTGCCAGCGTACCCCATGTTGTTTTTTCTTTTTTTTTAACTTTTTTGTTTTTTTGGTGACAGGTTTTACTTGCTAAGAAATGCAACTTCATATGTAGAATGATTAAATGTATTCATTCAGATCAACCAAAAAGACAAAATCAAAAAGTGAACAAGGCGTATCTTTTCCTCATATATCACAATTAAATTTTTAAAAATCAAAATTTTAGAAAGGAATCACCATTAACAAAAATTCATAAAAGCATTACAAAGTTTGAAAAGAATCAATTGTATGCTTTGGTGGAAGTTGATTCATATTTTATTTTCTAATTGCAGTTTGCACCAAAGCAATATTAAACTTTTTTTCCATTTACCAATTTATGAAAACACACATAATGTTTAAATATATTACCTTATGGAACTTAATAAGTAAAGAGTACTTGATTTTATATTTAGTGGTTGATATTTTAACACTTTAGCTTTGTAAATTAATCAGATGTTTGTAAAAACCAAGATCTTAGACAAGTGTAGTAAACAGAACTAACCATCTCTTTCTTGTTGAAGAAAAATCCTTCTACAGGATACCATGATGGTCCCATTGATATATTTAATAACTTGTCTTTAAAAAGTCATGGGCTACATTTTTGTATTGTATCAACATATGTCCTAATTGTTCTTGGTCTTACTGGGGTTCCTCCTTCTTCTAACAATTTCTCTTCCTCGGGGGTAAACAACTTCAAACCTGGAGTCAACCATTTTCCCGCGTTTGCCTGAGAAAGTTCTAGGAACAGGCAACTTGAAATAAAAACAAAATAAATCGCAACAAGAACACATTGTTTTTTGAAATGGTCACCCATTCTCTCGCCTTCCCTCAGGGGCGAGCAATTTCACTTACCTCCAAGTTTCAGACTTTCCTTGTAAGGACCACCAAATGCCGCAGTCTGGCTGGGCACAAATCACGAGCCACTCACAGCTTTGTAGATTCAAACAGCAATTCTTAATTCCCGATCTCACACCGGCCATCTACAAACACGTTCTGGGGAAATCCACGTTCTCTACCCAAATCCACACCTCCACTGGGCTTCTGTCTCCCAAAAATACTGTCTGAATCCCGTGAGAACTCAAGAGGAACTCAGGCCGCAGGATACGCCCTATTCCCAGCAGGAATAACCTTCCTAAACTGGAACGCCCTAAACCCAGATTGTCCTAAACCGGGAACGCCCTAAACCCGGATCCGCCCTGGTCCTAGAGCAAGGTCACCTTACATGCAATGTCACTGCAAAATGTCCTATTTCCACGAGTCCTTCCACTAAGCAACATGGGGTACGCTGGCAAGGAAATTGTCATACCTACTTGGCTAATGGCTCCCAGCACCTTAGTCCTTTGGGAGTATGCCCTTGAAGGGTATTGTGGACCCTGGACTCTTTTTCTCTTTCTCTCCCTTTGCTTCTTGGCCATGAGGTGAGCAGTTTGTTCTGCACATGCTCCTTGCCATTGCCATCTAGCACATGCTCCAGGGGCCAAAGTAATGTTTCTGCCTGATCGTGGGCTGGAACCTCCCAAACTGGACATTTCCTTGACATTTCCTAGGCTTATGGGTGGGTTGTTGACCTAGATATCTTGAAAAATGAACTGATATGAGACAAATGAACAAGCAGACAAATAAGATAAAGATATTAGAACATCTAAAACTGAATGCTTTATATTTAATGAAATTCAAAATTCAGTGAAAAAAATATTAAAAACCACATCAGACACAGCAATACGTGAGCTGTAAATGTCCTTGTATATGCTTTTTTTCCACCTAGATTTTAAAATATTTATTCTAGTTAATTTCAGTTTTTCTTTCAGTTTAGTTTTTCAAGAGATATTATTCTATTTATTGTGTCTGGAGAATATCCTTTAGAATGGATTTTCTCCCTTTTTTGGTGTGTTCCTTCTTCAGGAATCATTGCCTAGACAACAGTTTTACATTTTTGTTCTTGATGGACTCCTTAAGGCTTGAAGTGATTCAGAAATTGATTTATGTTAATTTCTTAATTTGGAATTTCTGAACTATACCATTAGTTTTAATAAAATGAATGACCTATTTGAGGGTGTGTGCTATTTTCAAACTGAACCCACTTCTTTCAAGATAGAGATACATTTTTTTGGCTTATGGGTGGGTTTTTGATTTAGTTCTGTCAGTACAAATAGGCAGATATTTTAAGGTCCTAGATTTATGTAAGGTTCTTGGCCATAGACACTTCAAATTGGTGGATGAATGTTAAAACCTCGTGCAATCATCTAACAAAATTCCCCAGTATCTCCTTGGTTTAATTTTTATTTTTTGCAACAATAACAAATATATATTTATTTATAAAAATTATTTATTATATATTTTATAAACTATGTATTTTGTAAATTTATATATATATATATATATATATATATATATATATATATATATAATTATATATATATAGCATTTTCTTGCAAAATTATATTGAGATTTCATTTCACTCCAGTCAGAATGGCAGTCATCAAGAATACAAGTAACAATGAATGTTGGCAAGGATGTGGGGAAAAAGTTTCACACATACATTGCTGGTGGGACTGCAAATTGGTGCAACCACTCTGGAAAGTAGTATGGAGCTTCTTCAGAAAACTTGGAATGGAAGCACTATTTGACCCAGTTATTCTTTGGCATATACCTAAAGGACTTAAATTCAGCATACTATAGTGACACAGCCACATCAATGTTCATAGCAATTCAATTCATAATAGGTAAGCTGTGGAACCAACCTAGGTGACCTTCAACAGATGAATGGATAAAGAAAATGTAGTGCATATACACAATGTAATATTACTCAGCCATAAGGAAGAATGAAATTATGGCATTTTCTGGTAAAAGGAAGGAACTGGAGACTATCATGTTAGGTGAAATAAACCAATACCCAAAACCAAAGGCCAATTTTTCTCTTTGATATGTGTGGATGGTGACTCACATTATGCCAGGATGGGGAGTGGAGGGTGGGAAGTGAAAGTTCACAGGATTGAACAGGGAGAGGTAGGGGAAAAGGAGTGGAGTGGGAATGGGAATGACAGTAGAATACATTGGACATAACTTTCCTCTGTTGTTTTACAAATACATGACCAATATAACTCCACATCATGTATAACCACAGTAATTGGAAGTCATACTGCATGTATGCATGATATGTCAAAATAACATTCTTACTGTCATGTATAACTAAAAAGAACAAATTAAAAAATTAAAAAATGAAATTAAAAATAATTAAAATTTCAATTAAAAAAGCATTTCTTTTTTGTAAATTCATTTATGTATTCTCTGTATTTTTATTGTTGTATTTATATTCTACTGAGCCTTTATTTGGTTAGAGAGAGTAGGGAACCATATTAATTTAATTTTCCATCCTACTTCATATAAAAGTCAATGGAAATATTTTAAATGAAAGAGTCTTTTAATGTAATTATCTAGGGATGTAATAAAGGTGGATGGGATTTCACATAGCGAACACAAACATAGAGTACCATATCAGAGACACTGATCTCATTGGAAAGGGGATCTCTGCATATATTCCTTCCCAAATCAATCAGGTAGGCACTAGTAGTCCTATACTCCCTAACCACAACCAGAATTAAAAAAAAAATTTACACACACGTGAAATTCACAAACTTTCTAATATATTTAGAAACATGAAAGGAGTTCAAGATAACAATTGCTTTTTTTTAACCTCTAATTGCTTACTAGTGGATTTTGGAAATTCTTTTTCTTAGATTTAAATTTGGGAAAAGAAATATTAAGCTACATGTAGAAATGCTTTAAGTCTTCATTCAAGGTGATTTTATTTTTGCTTTTTTTTCTTTCAAACATTGTTTCTTTTCCTTGTATGATGCCATTGATGAGAATAATCAGTACATTGTTGAATGGAAATAGTTGTTGATTTGTTTAAAGTTCTTCAATTTTACTTCATTGTCTAGGGCATGTGATCTATAGCACATGGCACATCCATAAGAGTTTAACCATGGTGTTAATGATAGCAAAATCATTTTGATGCTGTGTGAACCTAGGCAATTGGGCATAGTGGCTGAAATATTTCTGAACAAGAAAGATGGTGAGAATAAGCATGTATCTTTCCAGCAGCTGGGATGGGAAGTGCTTAGTAGATCCAAACAAGAATAATAGGGAGAATATTTAGTTGTTTGAATGATGAGAGGAACTTGGGGGAGGCTCACTATTTATTTACTAATATGAAACAAGTCATCCCCAAATTTAAGAACTTATAAAAAGAATAATCATTATTATCCCACGGTTTCTGTGGAATGGTAATGCAGACAGGAACCACTATGGATACCTTGTTTCTGTTCCACAGTATCTGAAGCCCTAGCTAGAAGAGCTGAAGCCCTGTGGTGGGGAAGGTGTGGGTGTTGGGTATGGTTAGGAAGCAGGGTAGAATCACTGAAGGGTTGATTGATATTAGAAAGTGCACTCCCATGATGTTTCACATGGTAATCGGGTTGGCAGCCAGCACAGTGGGTCCCTTCTAGGTGGACGTCTCCATGGGACTTACTAAGTATCCTCACAACATGGTGACATGCTTCCTTCACAGAAATGATCCAAGTGAAGAGCAAGGCAGAAGTTGTCTTTTAAACTAGCTCTATTGATACTCAGACACTATTTGCTTTAGCTTCAGAAGTCACATAGTACAACTTTTGTAATATTCTGTTCAGGAAGCCTATCTCCAACCCCATATTCAAAAGTAGGGAAATTAATTAAATTCATGTTTTGAAGGGAGAAATACCAATGAATTTATGGTCATATTTAAAACATATTATAGATGAAAACATATCAAAGCAAAGTTATTAAGCTGTGTCCTCTACAGTTTGCAATAAAAATAAATCGTCTATAAAATATGCAGAAAATATGAATTCCTTAATCATATTTTTTCAATATCTATATTCTGTATGAGAAATGCAAAAGTATTCCAAATCCTGAATAATGGTGGATTTAATTGTCAGACAGAGTCAGTCTAAGTTACAACTGACTAATGCAGCTATCCTTAATGATTCAGATTTTGCTACAATATATAGCCTGATCTTTCTTTGCTTCTTATCTCACACTAATATTTAATTAAATCTTCATGGTCATGCAAGCAAACAAAATGAAATAGGTTTTTCCTTTCTATTATAGTTTGGATATGAGTAGTTCTCCCCAAAGCTCCTACATTGTTGCGGTATTGTTTGGAGGTGAAATGGTTGGACTGTGAGAGATGAAATCCAATAAGTCCACCCTAGTTAAATGGACTGAATAGTAACTAAAGGACATGGGGCATGACAAGAGGAGGGTGGGTCACTGGGGATGTGCCCTGGAAGGGCTGTTCTTTCCTGTGGCCCTTTCCCCAATTCCCTCTTTCTCTGCTTCCAGGCTGCCATCAGGGGAAGAGCTTCTTACTGCCACACCCTTCTACCGTTATGTTCTGCCTTACTTGGGCCCAGAGCAATGGATGCTGTCCACTGTGGACTGAACCTCTGAAAATGTGAGTCAAAATCAACTTTTCTTTCTCTAAGTTGTTCTTGTTGGGCCTTTTGGTCACAGTGGTGCAAAGTTGAATAACACATTGTGTTCTGAAAACTTGCACATGTTGTTTTCTCTATGTAGGATTTTCCCCACTGTCTTCGCCTAGTTAACTATAACACATTTTTAACCTTTTTTTTTCCAAGATGTTAATTTCCTTTTATATTTTTTCCCTTCTGTCTAATACCAGGTTCCCAAAACATCATAGAAAGTTGCATATGAGATTTATTAGGGAATTATCTCAGGATCATTACCTGAAAGGTGAGAGGGAAGCAGAATTAGGCAGGAGTTAGTTGCACCCTTTCCCTGCAAATGTATAAATAACTATCTTAGCCCAAAGGAAGTATCTGAGTGGTGTGCCACAGCATCCACTATGCCTCTCTTGCCACCACCAGTTTGGATTGCTTGTGTCTCCTTATGGTGTTTACATTCCCTTAATAGAAATCTTAAGCTATTTATAATTTCTTGACTTAATGAATTTAATCGTAAGATTTCAGGACCATTCCCAGTATCTACACTAGACTTGTGCACCTGAAGGTGCTCAGTCAATATTCTTGAATAAAAGAATGAATGCTGATATGATGGTGATTTTAGATATTTTGAATAAATATCAAGGAGAGGGATAGCTGGTCATATGGTAGTTCAATTTCTAGTCTTTTGAGGAAACTCCATGTTGCTTTGCAAAGTGTTTGTACTAATTCGCAGTCCCTCCAACCATGTTTGAATGTACATTTTTCTCCTACATCTTTACCAGTATTTATTTTTATTATTGATAGTTACCATTCTAACTGACATGAGATGAAATCTCAATGTAGTTTTAAATTGCATTTCCATGATTGATAAAGACATGGAACATTTTTCCATATTTGTTAGCAATTTGTATTTCTTTTGAAAAATTTCAGTTTGGTTCTTGCCCATTTATTGATTGGGTTGTTATTATTTTTTTGGTGTTAAGTTTTTTGAGTTTTTAATGTATTCTGGATATTAATGCCTTGCCTGAGGAGTAGCTGGCACAGATTTTATACCTGTAGGCTCTCTCTTCATACTCTTAATTTTTTCCTTTGCTTTAGGGAATCTTTTTAATTTGATGGCATCCGATTTATTGACTCTTGGTTTTATTTCTTGAGCTTTTTGCGGTCTGGTTAAGGAAATTGATGTTTACACCAATATGTTAGAGTGTTGTGCCTATGATTTCTTAAAGCAGTTGCAAAACTTCTAGTCTAATTCCTAGGTCTTTGATTCACTTTTCTTTGACTAAAATCAACATACTATAATGATCAATGTTTAGAGCAGCACAGTTCACAATAGCCAAGTTATGGAGCCAGCCCAGCAACCCTTCAACAGATGAATGGATTAAGAAAATATATTATATGTACATGATGGGCTTTTACTCAGCATAAAAATGAATGAAATTATGGCATTTTCTGGCAAATGGATGGAACTGGAGAACATCATTTTATGTGAAATAAGCCAGACTTAGAAATGCAAACATCAAATGTTTTCTCTCATATGCAGAAGCTAAACCAAAATAAGAAAAAGGAAAAAAATGGGAAGACTCCCATGAAAATTGTAGGGATATCAGTGCAGTAAAAGAAAGAGATAAAGGGAGAGGGAGGAGGGACAGGAAAAGGGGAGAAACAGTGGAATAAAATTGACTAAATTATGCTGTGTTTATATGTGAATATACCACAGTGAATTTCACCTTTATGTATACTTATAAAACACCAGTTGAAAAACAATAAATAAATAGAAAAAGGCCAGTAGAGTAGAGAAAGGGGAATGGGTGGGGGTGGGGTTGTACTGGGGACTAAAATGAAGCAAATTATATTTCATATATGTAGGATGGTGTCAAATGAACCCCAATATTATGTATAGCTACAATGCTCTAATAAAAACATTTAAAAATTAGATGAACGAAGAAGTGTCATTCATTCACTTTTGAAAATGAAGAATTGCACTTGTGAGATGAATAGGACAAACTTGCCAGGTAAGGAAGAAAAGAGCAGAGGAGACAGCAAGGAGATTGAGAGGCACCAAAGCAATACATAATCAGAAAACTACATAAAATAAATCAGCATGGTTGAGATAAAATGAGAAATGAGGAAAGCGCAGACAATCAAACTAAAGAATTGGAAAGGGGGTCAGGACACAAATGGCCTTGTAAACAAGATAAAAGATTGTGTATTTACCTTGTAGAATATCCATGTAAAACAGTGTTTAGAAAAAGTACCAATAATCATACCTTCATGAATATTAAAACACAGCTTCTTTTCCTATGTTTTTGTTCTATGCTACGTTTTTAATAGTCAGCACATAAACATGCAGAGATCAGACATAGGGAAGTGGTTGTCAACATTATTTCATTTTAGTAGCAAGAACACATGACAATGAGCTTGTTGTTCATAGATTTTGGTGGGATTGTTTGGGTCCATTTACACTGACATATGAACTTGCTGTTCCAACCACATGTCAATGTTAGATTGGAATGCTAATTTATCTATACAGATATGTGTCAATGTCACCCTAAAACAAAAGTACTTCTATTACTGTGCCAATAGAAATTGTCATAACAACTAATTTGAAAACCTGCTTCTGAATAAAATTTTCTTGGCACATGCTTTTTGGAATTAGGTGTTAGAAATTTATCAATAGGCTGGATAACATTTGATCAGCAATAATTTTTGGGATATTATATTCACACAGGCAAATTGGAAAAAAAAGTCTATTTGATAAGCCATTACATTCCTTTCCTCAGAGCCTATTTGTTAAAATAATTGCTATATTTACATAAAAATATGGTCAAAATGACATATCTTTGAGGATATGCACAGCTTCTCTCAGAGGTAAACCATGTTCAAATAACAGGATACATTGTATAGGGTATTCTTTTTGAATTTAAAAATGCAAACCTAGTAATTATTGGAAGTCAAGATTTTTTAGGATTATAGAGGACTTTAAAGATAGTTGAAGCTACTGGGCATGGAAGCCCATGCCTGTAATCATAGTGACTTGGGAGGCTAAAGGATCTCAAGTTTGAGACCAGCCTGGGGAAGTTAGCAAGATCCTGTCTCAAATATAAAAAGGTCAGGGATGTAGCTCAGGGGTAGAGCACCAATGGATTTACTCCTCAATACCAAGCACTCACACACACACAAAGATAATTTAATTCAATCCTTATTTACAGATGTGGAAATTGAGACCTTGTAATGAAAAAAGCCCCATTCAAAACTCTGGGAGTTTGCAGCAAATCCAGCCACAAGTTCTGGATTCTGAATATGAATCCAGTTGTTTTCACCTCTTTCCTTGTTATTTCCTAACCTGCATTTGTAAATAGTTAAATAGATAAGGGCTCATTCCAAAGGGTAGGTTGCCAGTTTAGCTGGGTTAGTTTAGCTGCAACTTATTTTAGAATAAAATTATAGCAATTAAGCATTTCCCACTAGCAATGCAATCACTGAAGCAAAACTGCTAATCCACAGTTGACACGGGTCAATGTCAATTAGAATGATGCCAATTTTCAATATGACAGATTTCATGGTGAGCCAAATAGAAAGTAAATTGATAATGCTAAGCATTCATGCCTGTTTTACAGGCATCTGATTTAATTTAATCAGGGTGCAGAAGCCATGAGGTGTTTGTTTAAATAGAGATTTTAAATCCTCTGGCCTTCATTCCCTAAAACTTCAGCTGTTCTCTTGTCATACTTTTAAAATTCATGCTTGCTTAACATAGAAATGAGCAATTTCTTTTTACTACAGCTCAAATCCACCTGATTCTTAAGTTCAGTATCTTTAATTATAACTATAATGTAAGGAAAATATTTAAATACAAATCAATTAACTACCCAGGAGATAACTAGATATGATTGCTAGTAATTGTAAGGAATGGAAGGTAACTGAGGCTGGCATAACCAATTATCTTAAATTAGCACAAACAGCAGGTTTCTGCATAGTATTCTTAGGCCAGTGAGAGATTACAGGTCTGTGGATGGCATGTTAGTTTTTTGAACACCAAAGTAAAGGTTGAGATTCTTACCTGGTACACAGAAGGTTTTAATAAAATTAAATGTATAATATCTGATACCAGTTCACATGTGTTATCTTCATGAAATGGTATAAAATGTTATAAAAGGGCTAGTAATATAAAACATCTGTAATGAAAAATGTTTTAGAAAAAGAATTAAAAGTTTTCAGAACTGGAGATTATTTTCCAAGTCCTTAGTGTGGTATGCCTACCCATAAGTATAGAGAATGAACGAGAAACTTGGACGTGAGTTAGCAATTTCAGACAAGTTAATGTCTGAATAAGTGTGTAGTAGTGGATTAAACATGCTAAAAATCAAAGTGAATGTGCGTGGCTCATCAGAGTCAAGCACTCATCATATTGTGTCAGGAATAATTTCGGTAAACTCTATAATGAATGAGTAACTTCCTAATTTTCTGTCTTTCCACCATTCCTGATGAAATTTACTTGTATTGAGATCTGTGTTAGATACTTCAATACTTCACTGATGAGGTTTGGAGACATAAATCAAACGATAAGTGTAGGACCTGTGTAATGTGTTGTAGGAATAGTGTTTTGAATTATGGAAAAATTATGCACTATTTTAATCTTTAGTGAATTTTGAATTTTGAGTGATTGCTTTACATCCTGAGACAGCTTATAGTAATGTTTGGTTTGTTAAACACAAAGAAAATAAAGGAAAGGAACAAAGTTAATTTTTTAGTTTGTTATTTTTAGTCATATATGACAGTAGAATATATTTTGGAAATTATACATAGATATTTTATATACATACAGTATAAGTTATTCTACTTAGGACCCCACTCTTGTGGTTGTACATGATGCAGAATTATTCTGGTTGTATATTCAAATTTAAGGCTAGGAAACTTATGTCTGATTAATTCTCCTGTCTTTCCTATTCCCCTCTCCACTCCCTTACCTTGGTTTCCCTCTGTCTAATCCAGTGGATTTCTATTATTCCCCTTCCCAATCTCCCTTGTTTTGAGTGAGCATCCATAACTCAGAACATTTGACCATTGGTTTTTTGAGATTGACATATTTCACTTAGCACAATAATCTCCAGTACCATCCATTTACCAGCCAATCTCATTATTTCATTCTTCTTTAAGGTGGAGTAATATTCCATTGTGTCTATATACCACATTTTCTTATCCATTCTTCTATTGAATGGCATCTAGATTGGTTCCATCGTTTGGCTATTATGAGTTGAGCTTCTGTAAAGATTGATGTGGCTTTGTTACTGCAGTATGCTGATTTTAAGTCCTTTGGGTATAGACCAAGGAGTGGGATAATTAGGTCAAATGGTGGTTCCATTCCAGTTTTCTGAGGAATCTTGACACTGCTTCCCATAGTAGTTGTAGCAATTTGCAATCCCACCAATAATGTACAGGAGTACATTTCTCCCCACATCCTTGCCAAATTTATTGTTACTTGTACTCTTTATAATTGCCATTCTGATTGTAGTAAGATGGAATCTCAGTGTAGTTTTCATTTGCATTTCTCTAATTGCTAGAGATGTTGAACATTTTTTATATATTTTGTGACCATTTATATTTCTTCTTCTGTGAAGTGTTTATTCAGTTCCTTTGCCCATTAATTGATCTGGTGTTAAGGTTTTTGAGTTCAAAGTTAAATCCTAAGTAAGATTTTTAATGTGGACTTTTCGATAGTATTTGTTCCATTATCATTCAGTTACTCCAGCTGCTTACTCTTAGATCTTGTACTTAATATTTAATATCTCATTTTAATTGTAGTCATATTTGAAAATTCCTTCTCCATTCTATGCAAACAAGTTAATTAAATCATTTATTTTTGCAGTAGGAGTCTTCCATTTTGGGGGAGATGTGTATGTGTTTAAAATGTCTTCTAGGTTCGATGGCCATTGTATTCTGAAATTTCATCAAGTTCTCGTAACTAACATTTGTTTTAATTGATTCTGATCAATATACAGTCACTGGATACCTTAAGGACTGTCTGTGTCCCCACTCATTTATTCATTTAATTAAAATATTTATTGAGTGTTACTGTATATCAAGTAATGATTAAAAAGATGAAAATTAAAAAGACAGACCTTGCCTCCATTTTCATGGAATTAAAAATCTAATGGGGGATACAAAGAGAATTGTAGTAACCCTTTCTTATCTGCAGATTTACTTTGTACAGCTTCAGTTACTTATGGTCAACCAAAATTGGCTTTCTGTTCCAAATTGGCCTTCTGTATTAAATGAAAAATTCCTGAAATAAACCATTCACAAGGTTTAAATAATTTTTACTATGGCATACTTTATAGTTGGTCTATTTTGTTGTTACTATTTTATTATCCTATTGTGCCTAATTTATAAATTAAACTCTATTATAGATAATATGTATAAAAAAGGTATACATTGCATACATAAAATTTGGTGATATCTAAAGTTTTTAGAAATCCATGGAATGCATTGGAATGACTCCTTCATGGCTCATGGATGAGGTGGAGGCTATGAAAGCAGTAGTTTCATGATAAGGAAAGTAGAGGGTGCTATGAGGCTGCAGGATGTGGTATCTAAGTGAGTCCTATAAAATAAGATAGAGTAGGCAGGGTAGCAAGTAAAGAAGGACTCCAATTTATAAAAGGCCTGAGAAGTGAGAGAATATAGATGGCTCCATGAAGTGAAGGATGATAACTGTGGCTGGTAGGTAGTGTGATGGAATAGTGGAGGTGAGATATCTCCAGAGAGATGCAGGGACCAGAGCCTGCTGTAAGGATATTGAGGCATTAAATAATTACACAGTTGTAAGCAGGCAATGGCATAATCAGACTTAAATTTTAGAAAACAAAATCATTCTTGTTGCATTTAGAGGATTGCTTAAGTGAGAGCAAGCCTGAAGACAGGTAGAATAATAGGAAGCTATTATAATGATCCATGAAGAAAAGAGAGAGTGGCAACTCTTTTGAACTTGGATGCTACAATTATAATGAGTGCAAACTTATCACCAGCAATAATGAATGTCAGAAGAGAATGGAATGGTATTTTCATTTATGCCACAAGAAAATAAGATGGAAATGATATTTTACATATTTTATACAAGTACTTTTCAAGAATGATGGCAGAATACAACATTTATGAGAGAGAGAGAGAGAGAGAGAGAGAGAGAGAGAGAGAGAGAGAGAGAGAGAGATCTCTCCTTTACAACAATCACTTTTGTGTTGGAAGAAAATAATTCCAGAAGGAAGATCTGAGCTACAAGAAGAAATGAGGAACGCGAAATACATTATTCACAAAAGCAAATAACTGGAAGCAAAACAAATGTCTGTCCATAAATGAATGATTTTATTTATTTGCTTGTTTGTTTCTTGGCTACACACATAGGATTTAAAAAATATTGGTGCATATTAATTATACAAAATGTTGGGTTTGATTATGGCTTATTCATATATACACTAAAAGGCAATTTGGTCATTTTCTCTTCCCAGTACTTCCTCCACCCTCTTCCCTCCCTTCCCCTGATCCTTTCCTCTATCCTAATGGTCTTCCTTCTACTTTCACGGTATAGCTTTCCCCCTGTTTTTTGACTTGTGGCTCCCACATATAAGAGAAAACATGGCACTTTTTCTCTCTGAATCTGACTTATTTTACTTAAAATTATTGTCTTCAGTTTCATCCACTTTCCTGAAAATCACATAATTTTATTCTTCCTTATGGCTGAATAAAATCCCATTATGTATGTATGTGTACCACATGTTTTATCCATTTATCCACTGATGGACACTTAGACCGATTCCATAACTTGGCTAAAGTGAATTGTGTGGTGATAAACATGGGTATGCGTGTATCTCTAAGGTATGCTGACTTTAAATCTCTTAGCTAAACACCAAGAAATAGTATAGCAGGACTATATGATAGTTCTATTTTTAGCTTTCTGAGGAAATTTTCATACTGATTTCCTCAGTGGCTATATTAACTAACATTCCCACCAATAGTGTATGATTTCTTTTTACTGGCACTGATATTTTTGATGATTGTCATTCTCATTGGAGTAAGATGGGAATCTAAATGTAGTTTTTATTTGCATTTCCCTGAAAGGTAAAGATGTTAAACTTTTTTTTCTCATGTGATTACTGTCCATTTCTACTTTTTTTTTGAGAAGTATCTGTTCAGTTTATTTGCCCATTCATTGATTGGATTTTTAAGTTGTTTGTTGAGTTCTTTATATATTCTGAATATTATTCCTCTGTCAGAAAAGTAGTTGGCAAAGATTTTCTCTCATTCTATAAGTTGTATCTTCACTGTGTTAATTCATACAACTGGGTTATTTTTCAACCTTAGGAAAAATAAAATCCCATTTCATTCTACAACATGGATGACATTCACACAATGATTTTTGTGTTCATTGGTGGATCTCATTGCAACAATTATTTTTTGCAATTAGTTTCAATTTTATATTTATCTCATTCTTTTAATATTTATTAATTGGAATTCTTCTGTAAGGAAGATACATCCTAGTGAAAATCCTGTCTTAGAACTATCTATCACAATATTTGAGCCTTTATTCTTCATTTTTCATCAGCTTAAAATAACTTAGAATTGCTTAATATGGGCATGCCATATTTTGGGAACTATGATGTTACTGAGATTTCTGCCTCTGGAATCCAAGATGCTACCTACTATCCCCTTGGACTTTGGTGACCCTTCTTTCTACTGTGGCAATGGAAATTACTTTCTTCAGGTGAGTGGAGTTCCAGAAGACTACACTCCAGTCTTAGAGGGTCTCCTAGATGAAAGACAATGTGACATGACTCTATGTTTGGCTGTAGCTCATTTTCTAGGAGAAAATAAAGTGAGAATAAGAGATGGGACAAGAGGAGACCTGGTGAAATCAAGAAAATCTTTAACATATTCCTAGGAAATCATGATATGGGTTAGAGAGGAAAGAAATCTATTTTTCCAATGCAAAGGGAAAATGTCTATTTTTCCAAACCAAAATTAATATTTCTCAATTGGGTAAAATCTTTTAATCATGAAGAAAATGTAATATTCCCCTTAAACTTATATTGAGCCCAGAGTTTCTCCTCTTCCCATATTCCCCCTTCTAGACACAACTATTTCATTACTATATAGGATCTCAGAAAACATACATTTGGTGTGAATGGTGAATAGAAAATTCAAATGTGTTCAATCATGTATTCAATCTTAACTAAAATTAATTATATTGCTAGTTCAAAGAATTCTCAATAAATCATACCATTGATATCACATGGACCAAATTTTTTTTTGTATGTAACAAAAGTGTATAGCACTGGGCAAAAGATAAAAACAATATACATGGTGATTTTCAGATGAATAGAAGAACAAAATAGAAGAGTTCCATATAATAAAATATTATACCATCTTTAATAGGGATGAAATTTTGGCCTGTGCTACAACATGAAACAATTCTGAGGATACTTTTCTTGCTGAAATAACTAGCCAGAAAAGAACAATATCACATGTATATGAGGTACCCTCGATAGACAAACTCATAGAGACCAAAATTAGACTTGCAGTTACTAAGTCTTGAAGGAGGGAGTAATGGGAGCTATTACTGAATGAGCACAGAGTTTGGGAGGATGAAAAAATTCTCTAGATAGATGGTGATGATGGATACAGCACAATGTGAGTGCACTTAATACTATTTAACTCTATACTTAAAATATTTAGAATAAGAAATTTTGATATTATGAATATTTTACCACAATAAAAATGTAAGGCCTGTAATAAAAACTAGAAGCAAACTTCTACTGAAGGTTGATTAAAACTGGAGAGCAAATAATGTATAGACAAATCATTGCAAAGGATTCTCTATGGAAGAAAGGAAACAAAGTGGTAAAATCTGGGGAATCCAAGGGTCAAAAAGGACTTTGAGATAAAATATATCAAATAATTGTACCTAGACTCAAATTAATTTGATACATTGGTTTATAAACAAATTGAATTGCATTCATTTTTATTAAGTAGATACAAACCATCCCTTGTATTCTGAAATCAAGTTATCCCAATACAACAGTAAATATTGCATTATATTCATCATTAGTTAATGGTGACTTCAATTTTAGAGTGCTCATAAATCAGACAGCAAATGCATAGATTTTTTATGCTTTAATAGTACATTATAGTTATATGTAATAGTGTGGCTCATTTTGACATAATCTTACATGCATGGAGTTTAATTTGCTCTATTTCAGTCCCTGGTGTCTCCTCTTTTCCTTCTCTCCTCCCTCACCCTATTTCCCTTCCTCTACTTGTTGGTTAGTTTTTAATTTATTTTTGATGCTTTTAGACATAGATAGAGGTGGAATTCACTGTGGTGTACTATACATGTACAGAGCATAGTTTTGCCAAATTCATTCTGCATTTCTTATTCTTTTCCATTCTGCTCTTTGACCCTCAAACTCCTACTCCGCTGATCTTTCCTCTGTCCTTATGATACCTCCTCACCCCCCGCCCATTATTTCCCCCTTACTTTGCTCTAACTACAGCATGTGAAAGAAAATATTTGACCCATTACTCTCTGAGTCTGAATTATTTCACTTAGCACGATGATCTCTAGTTCCATCCATTCTTTAAGGCTTCATTCATTCTTCTTTAAGCCTTAGTAAAACTCCATTGTGGGTATATAACACATTTTCTTGATCTGTTTACCTTTAGATGGGTACCTGGACTGGTTACATAACTTTCTATTGTGAGTTGCACTGATTTAAATATTGATGTGACAATGTCACTATAGTGTGCTCATTTTAGTTCTTTTGGAGAAGTACCAAAGAAAGGAATAGCTGGGTCACATGGTGGTTCCATTTCTAGCCTTTTGAGTGACCTCCATACTGCTTCCCAAAGTGGTTGTACTAATTTACAGACCTACCAATAATGCATAAGTATACATTTTCCCCCACATCCTCAGTAGGATTTATTATTATCATATTCTTAATATTTGCCATTTTGACTGGAGTAAGATACATTCTTAATGTAGTTTTGATTTGCATTTTCCTAATTCCTGGGGATTTTGAACATTTTTTTCCATATTTGTTGGCCATTTGTATTTCTATTTTTGAAAAATGTATGTTTCGTTCCTTTGCCCACTTATTGATTGGGTTTCTGGTGTTAAGCATTTTGAGTTCTTTATATATTCTGGATTTTTATTGATTTTTTAAAAAAATAAATGACAGTGGAATGCATTACAATTCTTATTACATGTATACAGCACATTTTTTCATATCTCTGGTTATATATAAAGTATTTCGACACCAATTCGTGTCTTCATACATGGACTTTGGAGATGATAATGTCTATCACATTCCACCATCTATTAATACCCTGTTAGAGGAGCAGCTGGCAAAGATTTTCTCCCATTTTGTAGTCTCCGTATTTTCAATCTTAATCATTTCCTTTTCTGTGCAGAAGCTTTTTAATATGATTCTCTTCTATTTATTAATTCTTGGTTTTATTTCTTGAGCTTTAAGTGTCTTGTTAAGGAAGTTGATGACTGTGCCAACATGTTCGAGTGTTGAGACTACATTTTATTCTAGCATTTGCAAAGTTTCTGGTCTAGTTCTTTAGTCTTTGATCCACTTTGATATGATTTTTATGCAGGGTAAAAGGTAAGGATCTAGTTTCATTTTCTACATATGATATTCAGGAGGGTAAGTGAAAATTTATATAAATAGTCCAAAGTGTCTCTCCAAGTAGAGCTACAGAAAGATGTACTTGAGAGGTGAATGCTATAGTTTAAACTGATGTTTTATGGCCAACTTATTGCCCAATGATCTTTCAGTTTCTACTCCCACTCTGTACCCTATAAATTTTCACACTGGCATGTTTTGTGTGTGTTGTGTGGCTGTGGTCAAATGACTCCTTGTCAGTTCAACTCCTACTTCTGCATCTACTTTGTTGCAAACTCCCATTTAGCCCTTCAGTTTACAAAGCTGTTAGGTGTTCCCAAGCATAGAGTGCTTGGCTGGCTTCCTTCTGAGGAGAGCCAGATCCAGTGAACTATGAATTGTGAGGGTTACTTGGTTATTTATAGTGGTTCCAACCCTTGATCTCTTTGCTTTGGTGAATTAGTCCACATTCTCAGTCTCACCTACTATGTATCACTATTTAGAATCACCTTTGTTTGTTTCATTCTTTCCTTTTCTGTGGCTTTGAATGTATTGTTCCCATTTAACAGTTGTCAATGCTTCATGATGAAATCTCACTGAATCTTCAAGGGAAATCTCACTTGCACCTCACAGAAAAAAATTTTAACCTCCTAAAGTAATTAATCTTCATTAAAATCTTTATCATGTACATATATTTCTCTAATTTATATATACAGTAATGCGTTTTACTCAGATCCTGGGACTTAAATTTACCAAAACATACTTAAGAACACTCAAGGTACTTGTGGTGATATTTTGCCTTTAAATTACAATATAATTCTTCTACATTTAATTCCCCCCTTCTCCCACTGATTTTGTTGTTCACTGAAATTACAGTTGAAGGGATGGTGAAAAGGTTGCGCAGTTTTAAGCATTTATTGTCCTAATTTCTCACAAGATTTCTGCCCTGTATCCTCCCAATAGATCATATTTACTTTTTATTCATTCAGGTATTTGTTATGCACTCCCAGTTACTAAACTCACACACACATAAATTTATGAGGTCTTTCTCTAGTAAAGAGAACCCAACTCACATTTAGTAGGCACCAATTTTGAGCCTGTTTTATATTCAGAAAATGTTTGAACAAGTCTGAGAAAACATATAATTCATCTAAGTTACATGTCTTTCATGAATACAAATCTTTCCATGGACATGAATTCATTTAAAAATTTATAATTTGATTCCAAAATAATTCATTGGATTGATACAAAAATACTATTGATGATGCTCTTTTAAAATATTTTTGTCAATAAATAAAATTAAATGGTTTTACTTTTTATATTGTTATCAAGTATAGGGTTTTTGGTAAATACACAGGTAAATACAAGTGTATTTACTTGTCTGTTTCTCCTAGATCTCCTTCTGGTTCTCTTGGTTGAAGCCCTTAGCTAGGATAGCATAACCTGACAATAAACAATCTCAACTGTCCTTCCTGTTCACAAACTTGTGTTCCTCTATCTTCCTGAACAATGCATTGCTCAGGTATGATTGAGCAATATGCTATGACTACCTCATATCCTTGACTGATTGAACTTTTCTCAAAGAGTTCATTATAATTTTAGTTATCAGGGTGATTCATCCTAAATGTTGTCTTAATGAATATTTTTATCCAAAATTGCGGAAGGTGCCCTTATTTCATGTGAACTGCTTTGATATACTTTGTCATACAAGACTGCATAAGTAAGATTCAGGTGAGCTATGTCATATGATCTTCTGTTTGGTTAATACTTAGTCATATCATTTTTTTTTCACATTTCCTGGGTTTTCTGACGAGTCCTTCCAATGAACAAATGAACACATCAGGCAATGGTGGTAAGTGTAGAGTTATGGCCAAAAGATGAATATCCCAAGATCTGAGTCTTCCTGTTATGTGACTACATATCACACTTTTAATAACCCATTTGATCATACAGAAGGTTTGATGTATTTTTCTCCATGGATAAAGTGGGGGAATAACATTTTTATAAAGCTAAGGGAGTGTTTGCTCTTTATTTTGTTAAATCTTAATAGGGCCAACACCAAACTTACTTCCTAGCTTGTATAATAAGAAATTGCTACTTCTGGCCTAAACTGAATCATGAGTTTTCTAAGAGTTGTGATTCTTTATTCAACTCCACAGGTCATGTATTTAGTGAAATTTCCTTAAAGAATCTTATGAAAGATTTGTCAATATTATTTCTGAAGAATTTCAATGATATTTCATCTCTTTCTATATATTCATTTATATATTTTTCTGGACATTTATTCCGGAAAGGCTAAGTCAAGGATAGCTAATCAAATGCTATTTTAATCATATTCTGATCTCTGTTCCTTTGAAGGTTCTTTCAAGATCACTTTGGTAAAAAACATGACATATGCTGAGTAGACTATTAATGAAGGTCTCTTTGCACCTCTGTATAAAGTTGCAGCAAATCATTTCAACCCCTTTTCTGAAGGTCAAGCTTCATGCTGAGGAAATGATTGATTTCCATTGCTTCATCAGGGATGTTTGAAGCCTGGAATAAGGAATTGCTCAAGTGTTTTGGAGTCAGCCTCATATTTATTCCCATAACTTTCTTTTATGCCACATCATCACTCAGTGATGCCAGCTATGCTTTGAAGTATTTCTCTGATAATTCCTGAGAGCAAGTGTCTAGTAGGTAGGGGATTTGAATTGACTTAAAGCACAACCCCAAAGCTATATGGATGTCTCAATGCTTTAATCTATTGCCACTGAAGAGAAAGCTTAAACTCCTAAATGTGGCCTCATTCTATAATTTCTATATGGTCAATCAAGAGTGCATTGATCATTTTATTCATAATCATTGCATTTTTGTTAAAGTAAAAAGCAATTCTTTTGTGTAAAAGTGAGGATTATTTATTAATTCTGTTATATGGTTGAACAGATGTAATTTTTAGTAGCTCTTGAATGCATTAACCATATGTTGATTCATTATATGAAGGAATGAAATCTTGCTTGAAGGAAATAACATCTCAAATATAAGATCAACAGAATGACAATAAATTAATGAGTGTTGTACAGATTTGGCAAAACTTTTGATGCAAATTTTCTATTAAATCATTGAATCCTCTTACTTGAACATATTTTAATTATGTCCCCAAGTACAGAAACAATAATTTTTTAAAAAATTTAACTCAAAAAGAAAGAGAATAATCTACCCTCCCCATAATAATGTTTAGGATTCTAGAGAAACATGGAATTTTTCTTGAAATTCACTGAAACACTGACCCCAAAATGGTTATTTAGAATTTTGCTTCTTTAGGGCCATGCCCCTCTCTCCCTTTTCAATGGCTATGCAATCAGCAAGCAGTTTTATCCTAGAATAATATCATTAGTGCTGAAGATCTATTCAGGAAAATAATACATATTCTCAATTATCTTCACAAATATTCAGCATTCTTTCATGTAGCAACAAAATATATTGAAATTAGCTCCTCTATTATTCTCACATTTTTTTGCAGACCATGGCACTTGGTAACAATTTCAAGTCACCACTTCCCTCCTAGAAATTTTGAAGCACTAATATCTCCTGAAGTTTTAATGAGTATTATACATCTATCTTTCTGTCACAGATAATATGTACACCGAGTGGCATTTTCTAGTCTATGACTATTTTCAATATATCTACCTTTGCCATTTTCTAGGCCTACATATCTTGCAGGTTTGCATGACTTATAATATTAGATTTAAAATCTTAATTATATAACTTATAATTTTATTGTTCCTAAAGAACTTTCTGAAAGCATTATTTCTTTCATTCCAGTCTAGTCAAAAATTCTTTCATATATATATATATATGATATAATCTCTCTATATAAAATACACATATTATATATATATCAATAATATTGATATATATATAATATGTGTATTTTATATAGAGAGATTATATCATATATATATATATATATATATATATCAATAATCATACCTTTTCCCTTTAGTAATTTCTGTGTTTTTATCACCTATGTACTTGCTCACATGCCTAAGAGTTCATCACTTACTGATTTATTGTTGGGAAATGAATACATTAATCATAATACTTGATTTAAGAAGTTTATTTATAAATAAACTTTATTTATAAATAAACCATTATAAATAAACTTCTTAAAATTGCAGATTAATAGATTCCCAGTGAAACACTGAAACGGTTTATACCAACATCTCCAGATGGAGGGAATATAGATGATCTTTACTTTCTTAATTTTATTTATACATATTTTCTAAATTTCTTCCTTAGAGATGAACAGTTTTTATAATAATTCTTAAGTCAGAATTCTGAAGGTCCTAATGCTTGTTTGCAGTTGTGCTTATTCCAGTCACTGAAATAAAGAATGGCCCAGAAAAATCTAGAAATCCAGCATTTCTGAGGATTATTTAAAGAAAAAGCCACAGAAAATGTGTGGAGGATAAACTGACTATACTTAAAAAAAAAAGCCATATTATGTATCTATGAATGTATGAGGCATGATGACCTATGAAAGATTTCAGTGTCTATCTTCAGCTTCTCTTCACAAACATTTGGTGACACTGCATCACCCATATATTGCGAATGAAGGACTTATTATTCTAGAACTTGTATCATTGGTATATTCCTATTTCTAAGTTTCTTTACTAAAAAACATTCTTGCTTTTCACTTTGGCAGTCAAAAGAGTTCTTGGATTTTACTAAAATAAAGTATTAAAGTACCATATAATAAGTTGGTTTGTAGAGAAAGACTTACTTCCCTGTAAGTCACTCCTCATACTCAGTCTTATTTCATTGAAAGTTGGTGGAAATGGCTAAGTGATGCTGTAGTTCTGTTTTCATGCATGTCGATATTACCTAGCATTATTTCTTAGAATATGAACATCATATGTAGCATTATGTTGTTTTCTGCCTTTTTGATAGCAGCAGATTGATTGTTTATGTACTCCATGCTATACATAAATATAGTGTGGTATACCTAAGCACCACATTACCATGCAAAAGAAAAAAATTTTCTGTGGAGTAGGATTTTCAGCTTTCTCTTTTATTGAACATTTTTCAATTAAAATATTTTAATTTGCTTGTATAAATCTTTATTTTTTGATTCTCATATTGACAGGAATTTAAAGCATTTAAGGAAAGTTTGAAATAGGATATTGGCTAAGTTCAGAAAAAAGAACACACCAAAATTTTTAAAACTTATTTTCCAATGTACCTTATTCTTATTATTATCATTTGTTTTAGTCTGTTTTTGTATCACCATGAGCACAATACCTGATAAGAACAACTTAGAAAAGGCAAAGTTTATTTGGGGCTCATGATTTCAGAGGTCTTAGTCCATAGATGTCCATTGCTCTGGTCCCATGGTGAGTCAGAGCATCATGGGGAAAGGGCCTGGCAGGGAAAGAAACAAAGAGAGAAGAGAGAGAAGGGGAAAGGGCCAAGGGAAGATGCACCCTTCCAGGGCACGTTCTAGTGACCAACCTCCTCCAACCACACCCTACCTGCCTAGAGTTATCAAACAGCCCATTCAAACTAAGATGGATTGATTAGATTACTGCTCTCTCAATTCAATCATTTCACCTCTGAATATTCCTGCATTAACAGGGAACTTTTGAGGGAAGTCACAAATCCAAACCATAATGTTATTTTTTTGGACAATCAGGCTGTAATTTAGAAGGTTTTCCCTTGTAGTGCTATGTATTTAAATCAGGAATTTTGTGAAACAGTATTATTTTTTTAGAGGGTGATAATAAATATAAAATTATGCCCAGGAAACCTGGTTATGTTTGCCTGTAATTTTAATTAAAAAAAATTTTTAATCTCACTCATTGACCTAGAACTTATAGCATGAAGAAGGTATAATTGGTTGCCAGTGATGATGTTGAGATTACCCTTGAAGGAAGATATGGATTTTGTGGCTACAAAACTGCAACATAGGTGGATGATTTTCTATGATGTACATTTCAGATTGCATATCTGTGCATTCCCTTGGTCACCTAGGGGGTTGAAATTGATTATTATGTGAGAAATGCTCTTATGGGAATGGAGAGGGTGACTTGGGTCATACGTTCTTGAAAGAAACCAACTTTTAAGCTTTAGGATTGAGAGGTTCATTGCCACCTGCTGTGATACCAAGGTGCATCAGGGTTTAATACAATCTCCTAACATTCTAAAAGCCAGATTGATCTTTATCTTTTAAATGTCTCCTGGGGTTTTCAAGGTATGAGGATAGAGCTGAAGGGCAACAACAATATATTTTCATGAGAGAAAGTGAATGTGACTGATTGCTAGCAAGCCACAGGCAGAGGAACAAAGGTGAAAATGAAAGTGACTCAGAGGTACATCCCATTTCATAAATGTGTCTGCAGAGCAACAATGACTCATTTAGTTGGTTCCACAGTCTTCCTCACACTTACTCTATTTAGCAGTTTTAATGCTAAGGAAAATATATGTATAAATGAATCCACATATGTTTTTAATTTGCAATAAAGATTGGGAAAAATCTTTAAAATCCCAAAAAATCCCAAAAAAGTTGGGAAAAATTAATGTATACACTAATGTGTGAATAACTGGAAGAGTTTCAACTTTACCATGAACTAGCTAAATGACGTTTATGCAAACCACTTATACTCCCTAGGTCTTTTTTATCTCTAAAATGCACTGGAAAATTTAATGAGTTCCCATATATGAAACCAGTCATTCTTCTTCAAGAGGTTATAAATGTGGTTATGTGTATAAGTGCATGCACATTTTATTTTATAATGTTGAGAAATTACTCAATAGAGCCAAGGAAAATACTAAAAAACTCCTTATTCTAAAATGGAGATATTGTTTAGGCAAGACGATGTACTAACTAAATAATGCATGCATGTTTATAAATATGTGTTTTGAATTGATAAACCCATAAAAGTATTTTATTTTCAAGGACAACTGCCCCAAATTTATTGCATACATAAATATATATATATATATATATATATATATATATGTGTGTGTGTGTGTGTGTGTGTGTGTGTGTGTGTGTGTGTATGTAGTACTTTTAACAGAATACCTGTATGTTTACATGACAAAAAGGTTTTATTATAATAAATGACATGTAAATCTTGTAATGTAGGAGCATCACTTCATTCTTTTTATATAGGAAGAACATTTACCACAGTTTGTTGTAAATAATTGTAGCTTTTTGTATATATCAATTGCTACCCAATTACTTGACTATTGCTCATCCAAACTAATACCATTGCTCCCAAACTTCTAATTTAACATCCTACTTTCTGACTAACATACCCTGTGCAGCTATCTTATCTATTCTATTACACCTACTACCTTATTCTCACATCTCTTTTGGGATATCATTGTAGTTCTCTGCTTTCCTTTACAGCAAAGCTTATTCAAGGAGTTGAATATAGACACTTTTTCATTTTACTCTTTATTCAATCTACTCTAATTTAACAGCAGTCATTAAAATTGGAAAAGTAATAGAACTTAGCTTCTGGGGTTATTGGGACTATTAAATGAGTGAATGTCCTACATAAGATACTTAAAGGAAAGTTTGGCATGTAGCAATGCCTTATTAAATGCTAGTTGTCAACATAATTATTGTTATAAACAATATCATTATTTCACTCATCACAACTGTTTTGTCAGTAAAGGTCACCCTGCTCGCACATGTATTCATCTTCTGTTAACCTTTTAATAGCATATCAGACATTTACTTCTCTTCTTCTTGACATTCTTTAATTTCTTGCTTTTGCATAGTATCACACTCTCCTATTTTTTCTTCTCTCTTAATAATAGCTCCTTTATTCCTACATCACTAATTGTACCTTTTCAGTCTCCTAGGCTGACTTTTCCATCTTTGCTTGTCCTTTAAGAATATGTATGTGTTATCTGGGTTTCCATCACTGTGATCAAAATATATGATAGCAAAAGTATGAGGGGCCTGGGACAAAAATCAGTCCTCAAGGGCAAGCCGCCAGTGACCTACTTCTTCCAGCCACACCCAAACTGCTGACAGTTACTAACAAGTATCCATTCACTTTGTTAATCTATCAAATGGATTAATTCACTAATGAGATTACAATTGTCATAATCTAATCATGTCACCTCTGAACATTCATAGGTTGCTTAACATTTGAGCTTTTCAGGGGAAACCTCATATCCAAATCAGAGTCATGCATTTCTAGGGTTATATTTATCAATCTCTTCACCTGCTAACTATGTTTTCTTCCTAGAGGTCTCTTTCTGTTTTATGACTTACAATATGTTTCTGGTCTATTTGCAGTACTACCATTCAATTCTGACACCAACCATGTGGGGTTAGTGAAAACCCCATAAGTCATGGAATTGAGAGGTCATGGAAGGTCCCAAATGCAGAGCTCCCTTCTCAGTGAAATTAAGGTGCATAATAGTGGACATTGTTATATTCATTAACCAGAAAGCTTGTTATTCTGAAGCTCTGTCAATCTTCAGTGTTCAGAGTTTTAATTGGGTTTCCTTACATAGGATGATTGATTGAATCACTGTGCATATGGTTCAACTCTATCTTCAAACCCTCTTTCTCCAAAGTTTAGTCCAGCTCAGAGACCCAACTCGTCAAATGGTTGATCTTTCTGGTAACAAATGTACAACATAAGTCATCTCATTTCTTAGCACAAACTCAGATCCAGTTCAAGGGACTTACGAATGACAAAAACACTCCTACTACTTAAAAAATTTAAATGATTTAGAGTCTCCCTCTCAGGAATAAGGGACAAAAGCCAATCTCTCTCATTTCAGTAATGGAATCATCAGATATCCTATTGCCGAAAAGCAAAATTTGGAAATTTGACCTCATTCATTTAATATCCTTATTATTAAGCCAGATGATCTATCATCCGCATTGACTCTTTATCAACAGAATAGCTCTAGTATGTGGAACAGGGCCTGGACATTGTAAGCACTCATTTATAAATGATTACCATATTTGATTTTAGTTTTAGATCCAGATAACATGTTTCCTGGCAGCTAGTATAAACTTATTGCTTTTATTCCAGTAGTTCCTCAAATGTTCTTTTTATCTTAGCATATGATGTTTATGAATTCACTAAATATTATATTATTACCATAAAATATGATTTTTTTAAACAGACGAAAATGTAGAATCTTATGACAGTATGAAGGATATTTTGTGATTTATTTTTAAAAAATTGAAAAATATTTGTTTATTAAATCTTTAGTAGCCAATTAGATGACACTGAAGGATGGTACAAGTTTAGAGATATGTATAATTCTAAATTGCATCCCATAAACTCACTTATTTAAGACCTTATATAAATCAAAAGTTTACTAAATACTGAGATACAATGGTGAATAATACTTAATCCTAACCTACAAGCATTTTACTTCCAATTGAAGAAGAATCAATGTAAGTAGACAGGATAAAGTGTCATGAATGCAGAATTCCTTGGATTCATGTAGGCAAGCCATCAACCAATGAGACTTCTTGGTTGAAGTGAGAAGTTGGAGAGAGGATTTTGAAAAAAAATAGAAATATTTACCAACTCTTAGAGATTAGAAAGAAAAATGCTTTGAAAGGGAGACTATTTATAGTTTCACACAGAATATGAAGTTGAGTATGATGAAAGACATAGTTGGAGAAGGAAATGCCTCAATGATAAGATCAAACATGTCATGCTAAGGAATCCAGAACTTAGCATGAGGACTGTTCAAGGCAAGAAGACACTGAAGGGTGGGACCCAGAAGTTAGTATAATCGATTTACTACATTATAAAGGGTTCTCTGGTAGCAATGCGGGGATCCCACAGAAGGAGGCAGGACTAATGGGAAATAAGTTGGGAGACTCTTGCACTAATTCAAAGACAGTTGATGGCTACCTGAAACAAGGTAGTAGTAGTGGAGTTAGAGATAGGAGAATGTTTCTCAAAACATCAAGGAGAAATATCAAGCATTGTGGTAGATATTCTTAGGAGCGATGTTGGCTACCCTGGGGTTGATGGTCAGCGTCTCATTGGGGGTTCTTCTTCCTGCACAGAGGGGTGTAAGCCACCCTAAAACTTAAAATCTTAAATAATTAGTGAATAACAAAACACAAATACTCAGAAATATATTTACACAAGGCAAAACCCCTGATAGATTTAGTCCACAAGGGTCCTGGAACTAGACAAAGCCAAAATGGCTCTGTTGGTTTATTTAAGGGATATAATCAAAGGCAGGGATAATGTTTCAAGGGCAGAGTCTTGTTTCCTGACATGTTGCTGTCAGCAGGTGATTGACACCTTGGCAGATCACACCCATCTCAGGTGCTGTGTGGGCCATGGCAGAATAGGACAGAGATTTACATTATCCCTGGGCAATTGACTAGAGGAAAGGTCCACTGGTCTTTCCCAGATACCAGATATTTGTATCTGTGAAGCTTGGATGCTTGGTGACCCATGTGCAACCCATGGACAGCTCCTGACAGTTGGCAAAAAAAAAAAAAAAAAAAAAAAAAAAATCCAGGGAATGCAGGAGAGTAAAAAATGTTCAAGCTATTTTTAATATGCTTATTGGTTTCAAGAGCTGAGGGAAGAGGGAAGTTGCTCTCCATTCTTAAGAGACAATAATGACAAATCGAAGGGGAAGAGAAAATTGTACTTTTATGATTGTGACTTCTGAGGGTAATGCCTGCTAAGCCGTTAACATTACAGACATGAGAGCAGGGTGAGTGCAGATTGCTACTGGCATATGCTAGACATTAGCTCATTAAAATATTCAGTCTGGCAGATGTACATGTTTTAGTATGCTAGGGAAATATTAATTTTTAAGAATTAGGAACTCCTGGGGCTTTAGGAATGTATGAGCTTGGTTCTCAAAGTTCCCTGCCGGACAAATTGGAGCCATTTCACCAGCTTTCTGTTCATACCCTTCTGATACAGCTGAGGTGTGCTTACGTTGTACTGCTAAATCAGTACTGTAGAGAAGAGAATAAGGAGAGAAACATGATGGAAAATCACTTTAATTGTACTTTAGGCTAAACATTAGAAGTCATGAAATATTTAAATAGTTTTTATAAATGAAAGTATAAATGTGATATCTCCAGCTGCAATCTGATTCTGTGTTCAAAGAGGATGACAAAATCTTAATTCTATAACCTATGGCTGTAAGATTTTTATTTAATAACTTTCTTTAAAAAAAAAAACTCAAAGACACCAGGCAAGTCCCTTAAATTTCTCCTCAAAACAAAGCCATAGAATTTGATATACAGAAAAGGATTAATTTTATTTCACTACTTTTGTTTAAACTTAAAATGCAAAAGCTCACTCCCCTTTTTGTTGGAGATGAATATGAAAGAAAGAGAGGCAGGCAGGAAGGAAGGAAGGACAAAGGACTGGGAAAAAATAAAGAAAAACATACAGAGGGAAAAAGACAAAGGAAAGAAAAGAACATTTCTTTTTGCACTGGATAAAACTAAAGAGTAAGAGTAATTACTTGAATACATTTTTTAATATGAGACAATTTTATATTTTAGAAATTATCATAACTAATTGTGTTTATAAAAATAGCAAATATGCAAAGGGATTGAGTTCAAATGAATACTGAATACCTGGACATAAGTTCCTCATTTGTCGTGTGTGTGTGTGTGTGTGTGTGTGTGTGTGTGTGTATTCATCTCTAAAGATTAGATAAATATTCAATCATTTCTAAGATGTGTGTGTGTGTGTGTGTGTGTGTGTGTGTGTGCATGTGGGTGCACTCACATAAGTCTGGAAAGAGTTTTCTCTTCAATCAATAAAGAGCAATTTTGAGGCATCCATCCCTGAAATCAAATATCAGATGAAGCTGTTTGTCAGAAATAACCACAGTCCAAAAAAATGCCCTTGTGGGAATTATGTACAACCTTACCAGGATTGAGAGCTCATGTATCTGGAAAACAATCCATTTGCATAATAACCTAAGGAAAATCTACTAAGATAGATTTTCTCACATTCTCTAAGAATCCCATAGTCAACAATGCTGTAATAAAAACTATACTGATTGTCAGGAGTTCAGGAAATATCATTCAATTTAATTATATTGAGGAAATATATTTCAACCATTTAGACTGATGTTCTTTCACTCTAATCTGCAAACATGAACAGATGATCAAGAATCACCAAATATTTGAGGAAAACAAAAAATAATAAACAGAGCTAACCCTGAGGATAAACAGAAGGAAACTTTGAAATAAGCTTAATTAATATCATTTGAGAAAAACTTGATAGAAAAAAAAGGAACAGATTGCTAGGGGAAAATAAACAATTAGCTCTGCTTTTGATAATAAATACAAATGTGTAGAGAGTAACCCCATCTTAATAGATGGGATGACTAATTGAATGGAAATACTAAAAATTAATTTTAGTGGACTTGAACACCAAACAAAGTGTATTTTTTCTGGACACAGTTGTAAAGACACAAAGGAGAAAAAAATTAAATGATAAGGAAATTTTTGCAGGACTACTAATAGCCATCTATAGAAAAGCCAGAAAAAGAACAGGAAAAAAGTGGAAGTAGGGGAAAGAAGAAATATAAAAAAAAATAAGCCAGATAATAGAATTTCTGAGAAGTGCAGTTTTTTTTTTTAATGGAAGTGTCCTTTGAATGCAAAATGAAGTGATAATATGGAAAAATAATTTAAAAATATATTTCAAAGATATCTTGGTAAAGTTTATTTTAATATCGTATTGATAAAAATACGATTCTTAAAAAATCAAACAATGTAGGTATCTCCATTTATAATTTACTCTTTTCAAATTCTGCTAACCTCTTCAGAATTGGTTATGTTTAACAGTTTGGTATGTTTTCTTAGCGAATTTTTCTTGTATCTGAGATACATGGGGGTGCACACACACATAGATATATATACATAGGTATGGGACTGTAGATTTTATTTTAGAAATTTGAACATATTAAAAATTTTCAAAGATTTGAAATTTATAGAAGTAAATTGAAATGAATAATGCAAATATGAAATGACATTTAACCTCACTGTAATCAAGAAAATGCAAATTAAAAAATTAATTTGGAAAAAAAAAAAGAATTTCTGATACCTTATGGTGGCAAGACTGAGAAGATCATGAGTATTTGAAAACTGTCGTAAAGCAAATAGTTACAGTTGAGTAGAAAGGAATTGGGTGGTATGTACCACAATATGCACATACTCGGACTCAGACATACAATTCTTATGGAGCCATCTACAGATAGACTGTATCCCAATGGAAGTACTTTGAAGAGTTAAATATGTATACATGCATGTATGTATATGTGTGTATATTCACAAGGTTATTTATGACAGCATTCTTGGAAATCCAAAAAGTCACATTGGAACAACGTATATGTCTCCCCCTCCAAAGTGCAATGTTTAAATAAAATATTAATATAGGCAATGGAATAATACATACCAATCAAAATATATAAACTAGATAGTGATTGTTGTGACCTGAAGATGCATTAAGTGACTAAAATGACCAAGAATGTGAATGTCTGTATAGGTAAGTGCATAGAAAGAGCAAACTAGATGCACACCCAACCAGCTGGTAGTGTTTTCTCATAGTTAATGAAGTGGAGAGTTCAAGTCCAAAAGAAGATATTTGTTAATAGTGACCTTCACAAAATGTAAGTTCCAGTTATTTCCTTCTATTAAGTAGAAAAGTGTCTTACTGGAGATAGACTAATGCCAAAGGAATGAGAAAAGGAAGAATTGTACCCTTATTAAAAATCCAATAAGACAGGTGCTTTGGTCTATCTGTCTGCCTCTCTACCTGCCTGCCTTCCATCCTCCATCTCTCTCTCTCTCTGTTTCTCCCCCTGCTCTCTAAATTATTCTTTCAATTATGAAACTAGGTTAGTTTGAGTACTTAATTTACTTGAACAGAGGTACACAGATAAGTCTTTCTATCAGGATAATTACATTGGTATTATTGCTAGGGAATAGAAAACAAATTAGAAAATGTAAAGGTGTTTTACTACACAAATGTCATTTCCTTTTCCCTCAAATATATGCTTCAAATTTATAACTATGCATATTCCCTTGTGTTGTGTAAATGTAAAATTCTCTTCCCTCATGTTAGCTCATCAAAACCTATGTCTCTCTTCAAAGACAAACTCAAACATTACCGCCCCAAGGCCTTCTTTAATCTCTTCAGTCACACTTAAAATCTTTGTACTCATTGTTCCCATGATATCATTATATGCCATTCAGGTGCTCATCAAATTTAACCTTAATGGAATTGTTAAAATATACTGAACATTTGTTATGTTCCATTCCATGTGTTAAGCACTTCTTATGCATCATCTCTTTTAATTCTCACAAGAGTCTCAGGAAATATGGGTTTAGATTGTATGTTGATCCGCACCTTCCCAAGGAATTCTTTTGTTTGTTTACTCATCTAGGAAAACATAAATGTTCTCTCCATCTAGCTAAAATCTAGTCCTGATGACATTTTTGAAGTGTTTGTAAGTATTCTCAATGAGATGTGTGTAGATATTTTCACTGTCCACCTACCTAGTGGCTGATACATGCTTCTCTGTGGTGACAAGAGGAACGGTTTAGGAGCTAATGAATATGTACACTCTCAGCTCCAAGGTGTGCTAGTCCAGGAACTCCATTACTATACCATTATTTCTCTAAGAAACCTCTGTCCTCAATAACCTATTTCAGGTTTCTGTGTCTACTTTGTCTGGGCTTTTTTATCAGGTACAAATTGGAACTATTCCTAATATGTGGAGTGGTCCTGATACTCATTTTGTCATGAAGGAACCCTTTCCTTTCAAGAACAAGATCCATTGTATTGGATTTTTTTTTTCCTTTTTGGTAACCAGTGCATTGTCTGTCCATGTCTTGTAATGAACATGAGGTTATTTCCACCTTTTGTCTTTTATGAATATTGCTGCTACAAATATTGGTATATATGTCTCTGTGTGAGTATGTTTTCATTTTTCTTAGTTTGTACCTATGAGTGAAATTACTTGGTCATATTGTACCACATATTTAGTCATTTGAGAAACTTCTAGAATATTTTCCAAAGTGACTGTATCATTCTGCATCCCCAATACCAGTAGATAAGGGTCTTGATTTCTTTATATCCTTGCCAATGTGTGCTAACAGACCTTGATTCTAGCTGTTCCATGAAATGGTATCTTATTGTGGTTTTGATTTGTATTTTCCTGGTTATTAGTGATGTTAAGCTTCTTTTCATGTACTTATTGTACACTTATGCATTTATGTACATTTTTTTAAAGAGAGAGAGAGAGAGAGAGAGAGAGAGAGAGAGAGAGAGAGAGAGAGAATTTTAATATTTATTTTTTTTAGTTTTTAGCGGACACAACATCTTTGTTTGTATGTGTGCTGAGGATCGAACCCGGGCCACACACATGCCAGGCGAGCGTGCTACCACTTGAGCCACATCCCCAGCCCCATTTATGTACATTTTTGGAGAAATGTTTTTTTATATTCTTTGTCCATGTTTAAAATAAATAGAAATGGTATTTCTAGGTTACCTTGTGTTGTTCCTGAGCTTAACAGAGAAAGCACGTAAATTTTCACTGTTAAGTATGATATTATATGTGGATTTTTCATAGATACCCTTTATCAGTTTGAGGAATTTCACCTCTACACATAGTTGTATGATTATTTTTATGATAAAAAGGTGTTGAATTTTGTTAAACATTTTTTCACTAGTTGATTTTCAGATATAAAACCAATATTGCAACTTTGGGATAAATCCCTCTTGGTTATGATATGTAATTCTGTTTATGTTGATAGATTTAGTTTGCTAGTATTTTTGCATTCATATGATGTCATTCTTTAGTTTTCTTGTGATGTCTTTGGATTGGGGTGGTCATTTTAAACATTAAGTTAAAATATGTGACATAGAGTGCTAATACTATGATAAGAACAGCTAAACTTGATGGAGCATAGAATTTTTGCTAGGAGCTCTATTCATCATATTTACAGATATTTTACCACATCACTCTCATAAAAACTATGTGAATTAGATACTATAATTTCTTTTGTTATTAAAATAAAAAGTAAACTCATAAAAAGAAAACCAAAATACGAGCCAAGAAAAACCCGGAATCCCTAAACTTAGGAGGTTAATAACTTTTCTTAAGTTACTATAAACTAGTTGTGAGCTAAGTATTGACTTAAACCATTTGTCTTCTGTTGCAACACTTTCAATGTCTGCATGAGATCAAGATACATCTCAGATAACATTTATTAATAATTATTTAGCATTTGTTTAGGCAGAAAAAATAAGTTTAATATTAAAAATCAATCTTTGTAATCTTATTTTTGAAATTTTTGGCTTTTTCTTCTGTTACATTTTCCTTCAGTTTTCTAAGATCCATCCTCTTTGATGACATAGGGATGTGTTTTTTTGTCTCTTTACTGACAATGATATTTTTTTGGAGCAGTACAAGCTCTGAGCTATTCTTCCAGTATGAGTGATAGTGCGATTACATATATGCAGAATTGGTAACTTAAGGGCTTCGACAGGGTAGAACTAGGTTACTTACGAAGAAGAGTGTCTCATTTAAGAGCTGAAATGTCAAATAACCTAGAATTTTCTCTAAATAGGCATATCATTTATTTTCTTTGGTTAATTGATTGATTGATTTGAATGTCTTTGTGTTAGAGTAGAAAGACCACTGATTCATTTGCTCAGCAATAAAGTCTAGATATACTTGTTTTCAAATCCTGGCTCTGTTATGTTAAATGAATGAGCTATCCTGATGCAAACAAACCAACTATAAAAAAATCATAGAAATTTTAGTAAGTACTGAGCATATGATTATATCAGAAAATCATTTTTAACTTGCTAATTATGAAACAATGCATTGGTTTTATAAGAAAATTGCAATTTTTTTCTTTCTTTTCTTTTCTTTTCTTTTCTTTTTTTTTTTGGTACTGGGGATTGAACTCAGGGACACTCAACTATTGAATCACATCCCCAGCCCTCTTTTGTATTTTGTTTAGAGACAAGGACTCACTGAGTTGCTTAGTGCCTCACCATTGCTGAGGCTGGCTTTGAACTTGTGATTCTCCTATCTCAGCCTCCAGAGCCACAGGTATTACAGGTGTGCACCACCAAACCCAGCTAAAATCGCCATATTTTTAAGGATTCATGCCAAATTTTGTAGGGGTTATTAAATAAAATATTTTAAAAATAACATAAGAAACAAAGAGATACTGAAGCCAATGAGATGATATATTGTCAAATGTAGAATCTGGGTGATAGTTAAATAGAAATCAATTTTCTCTACTTTTGCATGTGTTTATAGATATTCATAAGGATAGCAAATTTGACTTTAGAGCTTTGTTGTCATTCATAGAATGAATATAGTAATAATTTCTATGGTGAAGATTGAAACAGAATATTACATTAATACTTTTTAAGTTTTATAAACTTCATAAATAGTTGCTTAATTTATTTCAGTTGTTTAACAGAAATACTGAAATGCATTCATATTATCGAAATGGTGGTTGCTTTAAATGATGTAAAATTATGAATGGTAGAACCTTGACCTTGAGAGGATCACAGTATATTTCTTTTTCAAGTTGACAGCTCCTAGATAGAATATTTAATACCTGAGGTAAGAATTAATACACACTGTATTTACCCTAGTCAAGAAATCAGAGTTATATGGTTTGGATAAGAACTGGAGACTCAAGAGAATAAAGATGCAATTTTTTAAATCAGACACAACACCCCTGTTCTATATTGTGATTATCATCCCAGATATGAACTATTTAGAACTATCACGGATACAAAGATTTCTAAAGTATACAGATTAGAAAGTATGCATATTTTACTAAAGGATAAATTCAAAGTTTTGTTCCTCTGTGACTAGTTTGAGGCTCTTGGCAGCTGCATTTCCACATGTACTTTCACAACTCAAAAGGTACCGCATGAGAGTCTCCATGCATCTCCTTTGTGGACGTTTCTAATGTGATCTTATATTGCTCATTTCCCCCTATTGTGCTGAATGCCGGATTTAGACTCTGTGATGACCACCTCCAGATCTGAGCATTAACAGAAAGGTCTCTTCTGATTTATGTAATCTGGCTCTGGCCCCAAAAGCTGTCTTTCAGAACACTCTCATCTTTAAGTTTGTATAATGTGATGTGAATCATTTTTATCCCATCCAAGCATCTGGCCAACATGCCTCAAGCTTCCTTATGTCTCAGAGGGAAGCTTAAACAAAGAAGAAAAAAAACCATTATTTTTGCCTACAAATATATTATTTCAGGTTTTGGTAGAATATTTTTACTATTAATAATTTTGTATCTTATGTATATGGTCAACATGAACTCGAGTGTATTACTCACAACCAAATCATGTAGCTTTTTATTAATGGTCCCTGGAGTATGTGTACACATGTGTGTGTGCGTGCACACATTTGTTTTCTAGATAAATTTCATAGGGGACAAAACTTGAAAAATATTAAAAGTTAAATTCAGAAAACAGTTCAGAAATTTAAGACAAATAAGAAATTATTTTCCAGAATCAAGAAAAAATTTCTAAGATATTTTACACCAAAAGAGGGAGTTTGAGATAAATTATTAATCGTCCAGTTGTCTGCTTGGGCTACTAAAAAACAGTTTCCATAGAGGAAAGCTAATTGAAGAATTGTTTTTAACCTGTTGCTGTCGCAACCATTTGTCAGAGACTTAATATATGTCTTTTCCAAGCAAGTGAACAATCCTCCATATCATGAGCATTGTTTTGGAAGAGATGCAGTCCTACTTCTTTTGTTTCATCTTTTTCTGACTCTTGGGAAGTAATAACCCAAAGAAAACAACAGCAAATACAGATTTAGGATCAGAAAAGGGAACTGGCAATATCGCCTGGGAAAAAGATTTTTCAAAATATATTCCTAAATTGGAAGTACTTGATGGAAATATGTTTTTTACTTTTGTATCAGATCAATTGTAAAACAAAACAAAAGAGACAGGCAAAGAAAAGGATGCTCTTATTTCAAAAAAGGATGCTAATTAAATATAGAATAATAGAATATTACTAATGCTTCTTAGAAAGTGAAAAGGGAAATTAAGATAATATGAATAAGCCTGTCTTCTAAATGATAATACCTCAATTCTTCATATACAATAATGTAGATTATCATCAAGTATTAAAAACTATGTTTCTGATACTATTTAATATAGAAATCTGAAGAATAATCAATAAATTATTAAGTATTTGCTGAAGAAAGTCAGAAGAGAAGTCTTCTTTGAAACATCATAAAGGCAAAGACAAGCACTGATATAGTATCAATCAGGGAGAGTGTTAAGGTTTTTACATAGACAAAATAATGGAAAAATAGTCTGAAATAGTGGTTAACTGTATGAGATATATTAAGATGAAAAGGGAATTAAAAAGTAAAGTAGTTGATTAGCTGGAGGTTAAACAAGGGGACCCAAACTACAATAAGATAAATTAAACTCTGGATTTGCAATAATAAGGAATAAGTTGCCAATGTGGAAAATGGAGGAGTTGATGTGGAAGAGCCTCTTTGAGAATGAAGAGAAACCTGTAATGATTAGACTAGTCAGCTGCAGAGAAATTTCAGGGTGAGTACTGTGTTTTCTTCGTTGTATTTATATCACATGTACTTTTTTTTCCTATTTTGAGATTAAATCAGTTTTGTGATTGAAAAAGTGTGGTTTGAGAGCATCACTGAGAAATCTTCTCTGCTCTCTGGGCCATAATACATAGCTTTGTTTTTATGATTACATGCATCACTTTTAAATTATGTTTTAGATTTCATTTTTCTTAGTTACTAAGTGTATTTGTACTTACAATTTACCCACACTATGGCATAAAATTTGAAAGTTTGAGTTGGGTTTTGAGTTCAAGTCCCACCATGAGACACTGCATACTGCAGATTGTGGTAAAGAAATTAGTTTATCTTTTGCTTTTGTCTTTGCATGTGCGAAGTGTAGACAATGATTCTCCTATCATTTGCTGTTTTTGTGAAATTCAGTGATCCAAATCCTGGGAAATATCTGCTGAACTCTAGGGTTGTGTTAGGTGCTATTTATTTACTCCCCAATAGCATCCTTCATTATTTACAATAATAATATTCATCCCACATAAAAGTACCTGTTAAGTGTGTTTGTCTCAGACTATATATGCCCCAAGGTTAAGGTACTTATCTGTCTTATATAGCCTATCCTTAGAACTTGGCACAGAGTAAATGTTGAAAATATTGAGGAAATAAAATAATAATTTAATGGATATGTGGTTTTTGATAAATGCTAATTTTTAAATAACATATAAGAAGAATGTGGAAATATCTAATAATGGGTTTATATAGAAGCCTCTAATTTCCCATGTCATAAAGACACAAGGAAAGAAAATCCCAGTTTACGTGGCTGTTCTACATGTGTGTAATCTCATACAAATCTGTCAGTTTATGACTAAGAAACAGCCTGATAATGGGCATCATATTGTTTATTTACAAAGTCTGTCATCATTCTTCTAAGGGTTATTTTTGCCGAAGTCTACAGGTTGACAAAGATAAGAATATTTTTTATTTACTCTTCAACAAAGTTAAAAAGTACAGTGAACTATACTTCACCAGTTCCATTTCCAGAAAAAAGGAACTGGCGTTAAGGCCAAGTAATGTCTGAGTCAGGATTCTAAAAGAGAGCAATTCTAATATGACAAAGTGTTCATACTCACTTTGGATTATATTTAAACTGTGTATTATAGGCTGAGTGAGGACCTTCCCAAAGCTGTCCATGTCATAATTTCCAGAACCTGTGAATATGTTATATTATTTGTCAAAAGGGAATTTGCATGTGTAATTAAGATTGTAGACCTTAAAATAAGGAAATTATCTTGAATTATTCAGTAGGACTCATCTAATTACATAAGCCTTTAAAAGCAGAAGACTTTTTTCATAGAGTCAGAAGAAATGTGGCATAGGAGAAGTGTGGACATTTGTAGTATAAAATGATTCGGCATGCAGTAATTAGTGTGAAACTGAAGGGAGGAACATGATGAGCAATGCAGGTGACTTTAAAATACTGGGAGTGGTTTTTGGCTGAAAGTTAACAAAGAGAAGGGACCTCAGTCCTACAAACACACAAAAAAAGATTGTTGGCATTCTGCCAACAATCTAAATGTGCTCAGGAGATTTTCCCCAGAGCCTTCTGAGAGAAGCACAGGGAGTCTAGAACATTAATTTCTGCCTTAAGAGAACCAAAGCAAAGGCATTATCAGATCTCACCTGGCATTTTTACTTAGAGGATCATGAGATAATAAATTTATGTCATTTTAAGGCACTATAAATTTGTAGTAATTTGCTATGACAACAACATAAAACTAATACATAATATTTATGTTGAGTCATATACTTTGGCCATTTCAACTCTAGATTTTAGAGTTATTGGGTTTTTCTCTTTTGTCAATAGTTTCCTTGAAGTTTTTTGTATGATAGTTCTCACCATCTGATAGAACTCTAGGGATAAGAATGATGGTCTAGGGAAAAGGTTCAAGAAATCTGCTTACTAAGCTTCCAGTTTATGTATTAGGAAGAAGGTCAAAGGAATTCTTACGACTCCATTGCAATCTACCCTAAATTACCATAGTGTAGAGTCCATATAGGTATTTAGTAATAAATGTGTAATAATGTATAATATATTTATTAAATTTATAATACTTATTAAATTTATGTTTTGCCTGATGACAACATTTGTCCATTTTCCTAAGATCTTGTCATTGTGTATTTCCCTCTGGAATCTGTAGAATTGCTATTTGAAGATTCAGGATTTATAGTACTAGTCACCCCCCTCTTTCCATATATTAGACATAAAAGGATAAGAATCCCATTGAAGGTCAACCATCTTTGCTCCCTTCACCATATACTATTTCATAAGTAAAAGATTCACCTATATAAAAATGTTTTTAAATATATGATTTAAGAAATCACCCATTTGCCCTTGGTCTGCCATCTCTTTCTGCAATTGACATGACTCAAACTACTTAAAAATCAATTTCTGAAATCCAAATTATAAAGGGATAAATTGACTATGTGAGATCTGTGTCAGTAAGAATGTAATTTACAAATGTGCATCAACTAGAATGTAATTTATAAAATAATTCATTTTTCCTGATAGTTTCTAGCAAAGAAACTATGTAATGGGGACTAATAATATAATAATGGTTTAATTTAAATTACAACCCAAAGAAAATTTAACATTTTAAGTATTATTTCTTACTATTTATAATTATAACCAGGAACAGATAATTTTAATTATTTTTATATGCTATTCATTATTCTAGGCATTTTCAAGGGAAGGGAAAAGCAATGCAGTATAAGGAAGAAAGGTGCATGCAGTTTATTACCTACCTTAGTATTTATTTTATTCAATTCTTAAGTAATCAACATATCTGAGAATCCTATCTTATCAACGGGGAACTTGAGTTAAAGTGAAAAAATACCCATGATCTTACAGCTATTGATTACTGTACAGTATTTACCTCTAAAACTAACTTTCTTCTGGAATCCATGCTCTATCAAAAAGGAAACCCAGTTTTTAAGTTTCAGAAAATTAAAATCAAATTGTTAAAAACATAAGTCAAAGCTTAAATAAAACCTAAAGAAGATAATATGGAAGATACAAAAGGGAAAATGTTACCTGCCCATTCTTTCATCTATTTATTAATATATCCAACCAAATTTTAATTTATTACCTATTATTATGTCCTGCCTTCTAAATGCTAGGATAAGATAGATAATAAAACAGAAAATTTATCAGTCATACTGAGATTGGATCCCGGTGAGGGAAACAAATAGTAAAAGATAATAAAAGATGTGTATGTTGTAAATTCCACTGTAGGAGTTAAGAAGAAACATCAAGCAGATATATATCAGTCAGAATTAACAGCAGCAACAAACTACCTTAAATCTTTGTGGCTGAAAACCCAAATAATTATTTCTTTGTCATGCTACAAACACCTTGTAGTTAATCAGGAGGGCTCTCTGCTCTCTGGGTCATTCAAGAATGCAGATTGACTAAACAAACACTACCTTGAACATTGTTACATACAACACCCAAAAGAAAAGAAAGTTCTTGAAAAAACAAAATAATTATCTGCCCTAGAAGTAAGTATTCCAGGTTTATACCATATTGGCTGGCAGTTCATATGTCTCATATGTACCTACATCCTGACACAGGGGGCAAGAAGTACAATGCTTCCCCATGATAGAAATGGAGAGAACTGGAATGTTTTAGTGAATAGCTCTGTTAGGAGTTGAATGTGTACTTCAGAAAGTTATGCTGAATCCCTCAAGAATGGTACCTGTAACTGTGACTTTATTTAGAAATAGGTCCTTGAATAGATGAATTCTAGATAGGGAAGAGGGGTGGGAGGGAAAGGGAGGGGGCAGGGGATTAGCAAGCATGGTGGAATGTGATGGACATCATTATCCAAAGTACAAGTATGAAGACACGATTGGGTGTCAACATACTTTATATATGAACAGAGATATGAAAAATTGTGGTATATACGGGTAATAAGAATTGTAATGCATTCTGCTGTAATTTGTTTTTAAATCAATAATTAAAAAAGAAAAGAAATAGGGTCCTTGCAGATATAATGAAACTAAGACCATTAGGGTGGGCCCTGTAATATGGCTGATATTATTTAAGAGGAGAGATATCCAAATGTGAAGCACACTGCACGAGTGCCATGTGAAAATGGAGGCAGCAATTGGAATGAGTTTCTCTATAAGCCAAGAATGCCATGATTGACATCTGTCACTAGAAGCTAAGAGACACAGAACAGATTTTCTCTCAAAATCCTCAGAAGGAACCAAGTATGAAGACAGCTGGATTTCATATTTCTAGGCTCTGGAATTGTTTCAAGCCACCTACTTTGTAGTATTTCTTCATGCCAGCCCTAGGGAATTAATATAAACACTAATGATTATTAAAAAGAGTAAATGTATAGTACTAGGAATAGCTAACAGGCAACTAAAGGGATTCTCTTTTAAGAAGGTGCTATATTTAAGCAGAAACCTAAAAAAATGAAGGAGTTAAGCCTTGTTAAAATCTGAGAAAATATTCACTCAATTTCAATAACTTTTATGTTTATGACACATGAGGCCCAATATACAAAAACAGCTTGAATCCACAAATTAAATATTGGAAAAGAAGCCTTTTTAAAAGACTTTCTGGGCTCATAAATTGCAGGTTGTAGGAGAGAAATTTCGCTTGGTTTGTTTTTCTTTGTCATAGTCCACTGTGTTGCTGTATTAAAGGTTGATTATTGAATACTTAAATCAAAGGATTCTGTCAAAGTTAAGAAGAATTCTGGCTTTGAAATTTTAAACATGTAGCCCTTGTAATAAAAGTAATGTTTTTCATTTACTGTTTAACAGAATACATTACATTTTAGATATATTTTAATTTTATAATTCTATTTCAAGAATTTAAGTAGCTTTAACTATGGTTTTAATTATATCTTACCCAAAATAATCTCCACAAACCATCTAAATGTAAAACATCTAAACACTGGAAACATGTAAAAGGAATACTAAGGCAGAATGACATAATTAATTAGTTAGAAATCTTATATTTTCTCAAAGTTCTTCCATATCTGGAAGGAAAATCATGTGAACTAATTTAAATTTCAAGCTGAGGTAAACTACCCTACTTATTGGTAAGGTGCAGGGCATGTGAAATCAGTACGTTAGACTATTAGGATTTTCTGGGGGTGAACTTGCTTAAGCACTATGGAGAAATTGAATTTTAAAAATTTGAGAAAAATTATGATGATATAGGCCAATCTCATAAAGCATTATAGACTTCTCAAAAGGAGGAAAATAATTCATGCAGTAATTGGAAAATGTACTCACTATCAGAACACTTATGTTATTGGTGTACTTATATTGATGTAAATTCAATGTAGTGCCTTAGGAAGAACATATTAATATCACTTGCTAGCTCAGTTAATCAGCCAAGGAAGGAGGTTTTCAGTTATAATTGTTTTTAATCCCTGGTGGTAGCCAACACAATTGGTTTTCAGAAAAATTAGTTTGTAGTCTTATGAGTTAGTATTTTTTTTCAATTCCATTTATACAAAATAAAATTGGTTCTCGGAAATTAGTTCAACAGTCTGCCACAACTGTTTAAGATTAAAGAAAAAAAATTAAGCAGGCAATCACTTTCTATTTGAGAGTTTTCCATAATATATATCTCTTGTATTTTGGTGAATCTGTGTAATTTTCATGTCAATTCTTATTTAACTTTTAAGGTGTAATATTTGCATAGTTTGGTTAAACTTGAGATTTCTATCAGAAGGAATCCCCTAGAAAAATAGGTTACTTGGGGGAACTGACCTAATTATTCAACAACTATTCCTGTATTGCAGTAAAGCTTTAACCTTGAGTTATAGCTGATGAAATTTTGTTTCTATGATAATCTGTTAATTAGTCCATAAGAAACCATACTACCTGGTATTTATCCCTTTGAGTCATCTACTCCCCTTGAATTTGGGTTGGACTTGTGATTTTGACTTAATTAAAAGAATATCATAGACATGACATTGTGCCAATTCCAGCACTACCCTTAAAACTTTTATCTTACATCTTCCACTTTTACACACTTGGAATCCTTGACCTTCTGTATGTGAAGGTCTTTGTTCTTGATACAGAGACTAGTGGATTGGAGGAAAGCTCAGAGTATATGGAAAGAAGGAAAACCCTAACTACCCCAGCATCTTAGCTGAGTCCAGCCCTCAGTGGCTCAGTAGTTTGTGATGTAGTTGTGGACAACCGAAAGCTACAGTGTGATACTTGGATTTAGCACTGTTTATAAAAACATGAATGGTCTTTAGTGTTGTAGCATGAAGCTCCTAAGTTATTGTGAATATGCAGCCTGGCTGATGTAGTCATTCCCAGTCTTGACGAGAACAATGTAGTCAGTCTTTCATTTGGGACCATCAAAGAAAGACACTGCCATTTTTTTCCAGGACAATCGAATAGAACAGGACATGCTCCACAATGCCATCTATTATTGTTTGTGTCATTGGAACTCTGGAAAGGACTTTTATGTTTGCCTGTTGTGACAGATGTAATATTCCCCTGGCCTCATAAGCTTCCTACCTAACACTTGGTGTATATATTTCTGGAGTGATATGAAACTGGTTGTCTAAGCAAAGGACCAACATCTGATAGCCCACTGGGTCTTGGGTAAACAAGAAGTGTCATTAGTACTTTTCACATCAAATACATTTGGTGAATATGTATTATATTTCTCAGGGGGATACTCTCAGAAGGGGATGTTAAATAAAATCCACTTTTTTATGTTAGAAATAAGAAAATTATATTTAATTAACCCCAAATGAATTCACATAAAGAAATCTTAGAATGTGGACCTTTTCTTCATAAAAACAACAACAACAACAATAACAACCCATAATGGAAGTTACATAAAGAAATCTTAGAACATGAATTTTTTCTTTATTAAAAAACAAAAACAAAACTGGGATGGGATTATAGCTCAGTGGTAGAGTGCTCGCCTTGCATGTGTGAGGCTCTGGGTTTGATTCTCAGCACCACATAAAATAAATAAATAAATAAAAATAAAGGTATCATGTTCATCTACAACTAAAAAAAAATTAAAACAACAACAACAACATAATTGAAAAAAACACACAAATTGAAATAATTTAAATTTTTAGTAATCAGGAAATTTTTCTTTAATCTCTCATAACTGCCTAAATAGTGATGAAGATGAAAGTATCTAACTCACCAAAAAATAGTGAATGGGCAGTTAGCCAAAAATATAGTCAATACATATGCCCAAGGGGATAAATAGATGTTTGTGTGTACGCATATTAAAGAAGATGCAATGAAAGTAACCTTAAGTGTATCTTTTTATTAGAAAATTTTAAACAATAATGAAATGAATATGATTTTTAAGTAACATTTAATAGTCATATAAAATTTGATAAAAATCAGTGGAATTTTTATAAGCTTTTGAAAAGAGAAATTTAGCTGAGTTAGTTGAGGAGCAACAAGAAAAAAAACACAAAACAAATAAATGACATTTAAAAATGTTTCTTTCAAGGCCATTTTCAGATTTGTTTTATGGAATAACATGTATGATCAGTGAATATTTGATAAATACCTGAACTTTGGGGAGCAAAGTATGTCATGATTCAAGAGAAAAAAAAGATCATTAATTTTTTAAATTTCACTTGAAGTAATAATAATAATAATAATAATAATAATAATAATAATAACTTAAACAGCTTGTACAGATACTTATTTTCTTAGTATGCAGCAGATGCCATACACATCTCCATGGTTTTGGAGGCTTAAACAGCATTTACTGCTCATGGTTTTGGAGTCCGAGAATTTTAAGATCAAGGTTAGGTTATTGGTGAGGGCTGGCTTTCTGGTTTGCAGACAGCTGTTTTCTTGCAGGGGAAGAGCAAGAAGCAAGGTCTGTTGTCTCATGCATACCATCTATGAGGGCTCCACCCTCCTGACCCAGTAATGCCTGGTAGATTCTTTCTCCAATGCCATCACATATGAGTTTGAGAAAGACACAACACAAACATGTAGTCCACAATGTATATGCAAAGGGATTCACTATTCTACAAAGAATAAAAGCATACACTTAATATTCTGACCATTTATTTGTATAGGTCCTTATATTTATAATACTAACTTCTAGAGTTTAATGATAAATCAACATTATACATGTTAATTTTTTGAAGGGGGATACTATATGTTAGGAAAAAAACATATGTAATATGTGATAGATATTCTATACTCTTAGCAAGCAAAAGTGTGAGAACAGTAGCTCAAATCAGACCTATTACATACTTGAAGGAATTTGTTCTTTCTTTTAAAGCATGTTTAATGGAATGGTTAAATTGTGAACAGACATCTATTTAGGCCACAGTGTAATGGGACAGGAAATGACTTTGAATACTTATGCTGAATCATGTAAATTTTGTGCCTGGAAGAAGGTACAAATCAAAGTCCTGAACAGAGAAATGAATTGCTTAGTGTCTGTCCAGGACAAACAAAGTATATCTGAGGTAGAGTCACTACTTCATTGTTCCCAGTGTCATCTTATTTAGGGACAAAGACTCTCCTTGATCAAACTTGAGTCAGACTCCTTCTTCCCAGCCAGAACTTGAGCTTTGAGCTTCTATGTTGTCTTAGCATCCCCATTTCAGAAACAATTCTTCCAGGTCAGTTTAGCTGGGATCTGCCCTTACTTCTGATCCTTTTCTGAGGAATTTTCCATTCATTGGCTTCCCTTCAGACCCCCACTACACACCCCCACCCACTACTATTCTTTACTCCTTGACTGTAAATCCCACTGGTCCACATCATATGTGAAGTTTACTCAATTGTAAAATGAGCACTCTTTTTCTGTTGCAATTGTTGCCGAATAAAGTCCGTTTTTACTGCTTTAATATTGTTTTTGTGATAAGACACAATGGATGACTTGAAGTGTGAACTGTATATATTTATTGTACATATCAGGATTTCTGTTATCAAGATATTAAAAGCATAATTAAGACTATTAAATGGCAGACACTGCTTTGCAAACTGAAAATGAAATTTTAGATTGGAAGGAGAAATTTGTTTAGTGACTATTACTTACTCAAAGTTCAGCCTATTAACCAGGTTAAAATGGATAGCAGTAAGAGAAAGGAAAAGAATTTCATGATCAATCACCTTTATTCTTAGTTTAGAGTTTTTTCTTCTTGAAACTTTTTCCATTTGCTTGTTTTAGGACAGTAAACACAAGTAAAACTGATTTGTCTTCTTTTGTAGATAATCAATGTGTTCCTCTATAATGCCATATATACGTGTTTTTCTCTCTTTGTGGTTTAATCATTATTATTTTTTTAAAAAAAACAACAGTGGATAAGAGATACCATTATATGACACCAGTCATTTGACCTCTAAAGGAATTAAGTTAAAGACCAATATTTCTACTAAAAGTGAAACAAAGCATTCTATTATGGCACATTTTTACGGCTGTATTTTGAAGATCTTTCTTCAGTGATATCCCAACCTTAGCTTGTAAAGCAGTGTTTAAAATGCTGCTATTTATATACACATATTTGCTTGTGTTTGAGTTCTCAAAATATATAATAATGCCAACACAGAATATATAAATTCTCTACATGTTAAATTTGATAGAGAGTGTCAGCTTGATTCAATTCAGCAAAATTTTCCAAAATTGAAAAGACTACACACAACGCTCTTGTTGCACTAACCAAGATGAGTAAATCATTTGGCCCTGTTGGTAAATAATTTAAAATATTACTTTGATGATGAAGTAGTACATATATAATATGAAGTTGAAGGTAAATATATATGATTTTTGAGATATGGCCAGCTGGTTTAGAATATGTCCTTAGGTTTCTTGGGACCATATTTTCATTATCTTTGCCCCTGGGATAATTCTATGTTAAAGTTTGAAAATTATTTTAATTAAAAGTGGCAGACAGTTATCACAATAAATTCAGTAGTTACTTATATTTAACTCATCATTCCTTTATTTGAGGTGAAATTGTCTCCTTGCCTCTCAGGGTTTCTGGTCCTCAACTTAGATAAAATTTAGCTCACAGGCAAAAATGATTTGCTAGTAGATTTGGGAATTGACATCAGACTTGCTTCCTTTTAAAAATCACCCAGTGTTCCTCAGGTTAAATTGAACACCCCAGAGGGCCTGAATGGTTGAGAGTTTATTTGACCTGGCATTCAACTTTTGCTTCTGTGGTTGATTTTTTTCCAAATCGCCAGATGGTATCTGATTATATAGATCATAAAGAATAATTGATATGTAATCATGTACCTAATGCTTTTTTTACCCTTATTTTATATGGGATACAATGATTGTTGCTTTCATCATAATGTAGAAATTAGAAGTATAATGGCTGAGGAAATATCCTTCTTCTGCTTTGATTTAGAATGAAGGACTGAAGTGAAATGCAGGAATATTCTTAGAGTCTATTCAGAATTTCTAACGAGATTGATTATTTTCCCAAATTAGAGACGTTTCAAAGTCAATTGGTAGTCTTTGGATTGGTAGAAATAGAAAATTAAGAGAAAGATAAAATAGCAAAGGACTTAGTAATTCAAGTATATTTTGTAGTGCAATCTTTTTTTCAAACATTTCTAAAAACCAACAAGCACTTCTTTCAAGAAATAGCTCTTATGAGAGATTTATGATGATGAATCAGATATGCCCCTTTACCTCAAGGAGCTTAGATTCTACTGAGGAAGTTAGATATGTAAATAAACAAGTTCACTCAGCAACTGGCTCTGAGACCAGGCAAGCCTTTATATAGAGCAGTGGTAGCCAAAAGAACATTCTGTAATGATAGAAAGTTCTCTACTTTCATTGTCCAATATGGCAGCCACGTGTTACCATTTAGCATGTATAGGAGGAAGTATTTGTTTTCCTTAGCTATCACAAGGTTCACGGCTGAAGACCCTGTAATAAGACATAAATAAGGGGAAAACACATGAATTTGTTTATGTTTCACATGAAATGGGAGCCTTCATAAGAAAATGAAGACTTGTTTATATTCAGGTTTGATGAGGAGGTGTATAGTTATGGAGTAGTCTGATAAAGGAGTTGATCTAAATGCAAACTAGGATTAAACTCATCGAGACTGGTCTGCTTAAATTCTTCTCTGTGTCCCTGTTTTCAATGATAAAGATATTTCTTTCCTCTGGTTTTTACAGGGAAGGTAACTGTTACATGAGGGTTCTATGAACTGTTTCAGTGTAGAAGGGCTAGAAGAAAGTGGAAGTGACTTTCCTGCTTCTACTGTTTTCTCAAATATCAAAGTGCCATAATTTGACAAAATGCCTCCTATATCCCCTCATGCATTTAACATATGCATTTAGACAGAAAATCTTGATTTTTAATTTTATTTAATGTAAATTAAATTAAAAGTGTTAATTGTGGCTAGTGGTCACCATATTAGACAGTATAGCAGTAGAGGGTTAAATGTGAGTTGAAGAGTTTTTGGTCTCTATTCTAATTTCTTATATTTTTATTTTATATTCAAAGCCAGTATGACTACTTGTCTTAAAGAGGTGAGATAGAAAGGATACCATCTCACTCTTAACACTGACATTTACAGAAACATAAAGTAAAGAACACAGAGTGTTATCTATTGTAGGAATAAAAGCAGATTAATGAAACAAGATAGAAAATACAAAACTACCCAAGAATATAATAAAGTTAGTTTATGATAAAGGTGACATTTTATATCAGATTAGGGAAAATGATGGATGTTTTAAGGAATGCTAGGGGCACGAATGGCTAACCATTTGGAGAGGAAAGTAACATTAGATTCATACAACACATCATACATAATAGTAAGTGCCAAATAAATTAAAGCTTTACATGTAAAAAATGAAACAATTTCTGGAAGAAAATGCTATTTGAAAGCAATCTAATCCTTGTTTAATATAGCATGTCTAAGCATGATGCCAAAAACAGGGAAACAAAATTTAAAAAGAAAATAAATAGAAAAATACCTGGTAAATTTTAAAACATTTTATTCCTCTCTAAAATGCAGTATTAATAAAATGTAAACACAAACTGAAAGTATATTGTACCATATATGACCGATATTATAAGACTCAAAATTAGAAGTTCTGATAATTTAATAAACATGTACAAACTGAGCAATGCACAAAACTTGGGAAATTTTTTCAAGAAAAAAACAGAAACACAGTGAACATAGGGAAAAGTTCTTAATCTTAAAATAAATGACAAAAGATAAAATAGTGATTATAGCTGTACTTTCCATTTAGTGTTATTTTGAGGAGTAAACAGTACACACACACACACACACACACACACACACACGTAAAACATGGAATAAGATTCTCATAGAAGTTAAGCTTTTATTAAGCTTTGGCTATTATTTGGTATATATATTTTATATTTTAATATTTTTTGTATATATTTTATATATCTTCTCTCAGAAGATATTTTTAAGTACATACTATGTTGTAGGCTTTATTGCAGGCACTAGGCATAGAATGCAAACAAAATTGAAAAAGCTTCTATCTTCCTAGGGTTTAGCTTATTTATTTATTTATTATTATTATTTTTTATTTGTTTTAATTAGTTACACATGACAGTACAATGACCTTGACATATCATACATTTGAATCAGATGGGATATAATATCTCATTTTTCTGAGTGTACAGGTTGCAGAATCACACTGGTCATGCATTCACATATATACACACAGTAATAATAATGTCTGTTTCATTCTACTATCCTTCCTATCTCTCCAATCCTTCTCCTCCCCTCCCATCACTTCTCTCTACCTAATCTAGGGTAACACTATTCTTTTTTTTTTTCCTCACATCTTCATATATGTATTTTGTATAACAATGAAGGTCTCCTTCCACCATTCATGCATTCCATTTCTCCCTCCCTTTCCCTCTCCCCCCTCTTCCCTATGTAGAGTTAATCTTCTTCCCATGCTCTTCCTCTCTTCCCCATTTTGAGTCAACCCCCCTTATATCAGAGAAGACAATCAGCATTTGTTTTTTGGGGAATATTTTAGAGGTAAAAAGAACAATACAAATATAAATGAAATGAATTTCGGATGACTTCAAAACCCTGAATTTATTTAGAGATGAAAGAGAGAAACTGATTAATTTTCAATTACTAGAAATAGCATCATGTTGAAGTCTTAAGAATTCAGCCAATGTCACTATTTGATGACTACTCTCTCTCATAGCCATAGAAAACCTGAATCCCCAAACAATATGTAATTTTTACTTTGCTATACTGGATTTGGATTTTTTTTTTTTTTGGTGTGTGTATATGTGTATGAGTTCAGAAGAATATCAGATGGTATTGTGAAAACTAATTCCCAAAGAAAAAATGTGCATCAGACAGACTCCTAAGGAACTTAGGGATTACCAACCATGACACAGTTGTCAAACAAAGAAACAAAGAAATAGATGATGTAGTTAGACACCTTGAGGTCAATAAGAGATTGTGAGTCCAGGATTTGGGGAATGCACATAGAATGCACAGCCCTCATGGTCTAACTCCATGAAGGTCCTTAAAAGAAGCCAAAGGGCCCAGGGATATGGGAGTAACACAAGTTGTCTGTTTCTTGCCCATGAGTAATTTGTTGATAGATTGAAACAAATGTAATGATCAACGATACAGGTGGTAGGGAGGATGTCACTGGTAATCAGTAGGGGAAATGTATGTATGATAATTAACTGAGGAGTTTGATGTTTTTCCCCCCACCTCTATGTAATCTGTCTGGTGAATATTAGTCATAGAGCCTGGGAATCTTGCCTCTTCCAAATGGCTCAGAGGAAATGTACTAGATCATAAAGGAAACCAGTTACTAACATTGCCCTCATTTTTACCTCCCTGCATCAGCTGAATGGTAAAGGCTAAACCTATCCCATATCCCTATCATTTTCAGACACTTGAATCAGGATTTCTGAAAAACTACTGTGTTTTAGAGAGTAACAAATGGGAATTATGCCAACACTAACTAGGGTGTTTTATAACTAGGTCAAGTTATGAATCAGCCTAACCTGATTTCATGAGTAGTTTTAATTTATGTCCTTGAAGACTGTGATTTTCTGGGTTAGAAAAATTAGAGCAACATTTCCCAGAAAGTGTGGTCCATTCCATTCAATATATATGCTCAAAAAGACAGTTATCTTTAGATCCTTATACAATATAGTCAAGAATATAAAGAAAAGGTGTTAGAAGAATACCTTAGAAGATGTTGAAGAATGAAAGAAATTAAAAGAATAGAGATTGTAAAAAATCTTACTCATTTAAATTATCCTTTATTCATTCTAAAACATTCATAGTATCCAAAGTATGACAAGTTAGTATGAAAATTATTGAAATTCATGTAAAGATACTTTCAATAGTATGGCTCTAAGTATTCTAAGAGTTTAGAAGAAAAAGGACTAAGGAAAAATTGCCTGAATGGGTAAAAAAAAGAATATTATAGGTAAATAGAAAACCACAAAGAAATTAACATTGTACATATTATATCTGTGTAACTAAAAGAGGACTGTTGAAGTTGATTTTGAAGGTTCACATAAAAAGAATAAAATATATTGTTTTAAAGCTTACTTATATTTTACAAAATCCTTCTACATAATTTAGCTTGTTTATCATCACTAAAAATACAAAGGAAAAAATTTTATATGGAGAAGTACATATTAATTACCAAGTTGTTTGGATTAATAAAGTAGACCTTTATTGATAATGTTAAACATTACAATGTTTTTGTCTGATTTACATAATATGTTTTAAAAAATTTTTTAGATGTTGATGGACCTTTATTTTATTCATATATTTATATGTGTTGCTGAGAATCAAACCCAGGGCCTCATACATGCCATGCAAGTGCTCTACCACTGAGCCATAACCCCAGCCCCTATGTTATAAGTAAACAAAACTTAGTTGGTAAACTATCTCTCAGAAAAATAAAACTCTGATTTATAACATTTGCTAATTTTTCTGGTCTCTACATATTTTCACTATGGTCAATTTTAAGCACTTTACAGTTTAATAGCTGGCTAGTACAGTTTCTGAATATTGAATAATTGACTTTCCTAAGCTGGTATTGAGCCCACTCTAGTACATCAATGTATGTGGGTACATATTAGTGGTAATATTATTTATAATAAAAATATTACTGAAGTGTTTACTGTGTCAGCCACTGTGCCCAATATGCTTTTTGGACATGTCACAGAAAATCCACAAAGAAGGTATTATTTTTACCATTTGAAGACCTGTAGTTTAAGAGCCAGCAAGTAAGATACCACAAGTTATATATAAAGGAACAGAGTTAGGATTTGAACTCACTATTCGAGACACATTGAATAATCACTACAAACTTTTCCTATATAAAAAATCACATATTTAATAGAAATGTTAAAGTCAAATTGATTTGTGTAGAAGAAGTCTGTTTTTAAGAAGAGGCAAAAAGAATAAGACGAGAGAGGAGAGAGGGTGGGAGGGAGGAAAGAGGAAGGAAGAAAAGTCCTAAAGCAAACAAATCTTCAGTAGTCTAAGCAGGTGCTCGAGGATTTTTGAAAGATTTCAGAAAGTTTTCAGTAATGCCCACTTATCTCTGAAAGAAAGAAGTGAAGCAACAGAAACAATCACCTTTGCATTATAATTTCCAGGTCAAGTACAGAGTGGATCTCTGGATAGTTAAGGTGTGTGACTGGGTGTAGGGATGCTTGTTTTTAGATTTCTAGTTGTCCCAGAGATACTCACTGAGCAATCCTGCTCTGACCTTGGTCATTATTTCCTCCCCTAGATGAAGAGTTATGAGCTCCATGTAGGATAGAATAAACCTTTCGCTAGGCTGTTTCCCTCACTCCTTTCTGCATTAGAGATACTCATGGGCCTGTGCCTGGCTGATGAGAATTCCCTTACCTACAGCAGGGGATGATGTTAGCAATAGCACAAGCCATAATTCTTATTCTGATATTTGCATCTCAAATCCCACTACACAATTTCTTCTTTAAGAGCTTAGATGTCAAGCATGTTTAATGTGATCAGCTCATGCAGGCGAGGAAGGAAATTAGAGATCTTAGCAAGGGGCTGAGAGCTATAACTCTTCATTAGTGACTCATACCTACCCTGGGGTTACAACAATCTGTTACAAAAGTCTGTGAGTTAAAGCCAGCTTTGTCATCCTCTTCTTCTCTGAGGAGGCTCAGAGAAGTTAAATAACTTTAACAAGGTCACATAGCAAGCCGATGTTAGAGTGGTTCAAAAGTCCATGTGCTTTAACTTCAAATTACATTCTTTTATCTACCATACTATTTGGGGCACGTTACTGCAAATTATTATATAATTGATCCTTGGTGTGCTTGTTATTTCATAAATAGGGAGGCTGAAAGAGAAAAAGTCTGAGATCAGCTCAAATTCAAGAGCTTTGATGTACTTTGATGCTTTTGTTGGCTGGTAAGTTTATCTCAACCACATTATAATTCAAACACTATTGTGTGCTGGACTCTGTTATGAGAATAAGAACTTGACATTTTAGAAAGAGATGCCTTTCAACAACCACAGTGTAATGTAGGTTGTAAAATGAACTATTCAGTAAACATGTGGAGGAACTAAGCTAGTTTTGCCTTAAAGAACTGATAAATGGTTCATAGATCCCATGGAGCTTAGAAGATGAAGAGGCATTCTTAGGTAGGAGAAGGGTGTTCCAGGAATGATTTAAGTAGGATGTGAATGGATACGTGGCTGGATACATGGCTGGAGGAGAACATTCCTCTGGAAAGGAACAGTCTGGAAAGTGAGTATGCTGTTGAAGAAGCCTGTGGAACATTAAGGAGTCTAACCTTGATTTGAAAGCAGTAAAGAGACATTAGAGGTGAGGAAAGCATTCCACTTTCCTCGATGTTTCCTTCATTGAATATTATATATTAATGAGCCATATGTGTTTCATATACACAATATGATTTTATGTTTTTACCCATTGTCAGATCTGTAGGTATGATGTCATTTTTTTTGAATACCCGTCTACTTTTATCCCTCCATCTCATTTAATTTTGCTAAAAATTAAATCATGGACAACACTGAAGGTAGACTAGCTTGAAGAAATGTTTGAAGTAATGAAGTCAATGTTCACTTGTTTCTGCAATTTTTTTAGAAGGAAATGTTGGCTCATATATAATATAAATAGTGGGGACAGGTAGAACAGGCATTATGAAGACTTTTCCACAATAACAGGATTTATTGTCCAAGTGTATGTGGGCATGAGATTTTGGAATGTTAAGAAGAAATAAAAAAAATATTTTCAGGTTCTAAAAAAAATTCACAAGTGCCAGCAGTCAAAAAATGATAATAACTACAATTTGCATTCTGATTTTAAGATGTGAGGCAAAAGTGAGGTATATAAATATTCTCATTGTTATTATTGGTCTATTAGAAATCTATGTTTTATTTTGGGCATATCTCACTTTATAAGGTACTTCCAATTAATCTTCTATTTATAAACTAAATTAAATATTTCACTTTATTAATATTTATAATTTGAAGTTAAATTATCAAATTGCATGTTTATGTGCACTCTAATTGAGCAGCATGTAGATCCAACATTTAATTAACTTAATGGATTTAGCTATTAAATGAACTCACCATTAGTTAATGAACAAAGAAAAGATCAATTACTTAATACTGTGAGTATTTTTACTATAATTATGTGAGACCAACTGAAATGTTAGACTAGGTTTCCTATAAATGAATATACAACTGGAAAAGTAAGTATCTGTGACATATTAATTATCTATGGAAAATTTTCAGGAGGAATATTTTTCATCCCACCTTTTGGACCATATTGCCTAGAAAATGAAACACCTTTACTTTAATCTTATGCCCATATTGCCTTCAATTGTAAACTCTTGCAATTATGTATCTTGAACAGATTGGTAAGGAGGATTGATGAAAATTGCGTGGCAACTTTGTTAATCAACAAAGCTTTTGGATGCATTTTATTCCATAATTAAGGCAGATCCAGGATGCTCTGCTTTTAATGGAAAGAACAGTGGTTTAAGCAGCAGAACATTTGGGTTATAATAACAGCTCCATTGCTAATTAGCTTGAGAACTTCGTCAAGGTAAAAGCTGTATGAATCTTAATGACCCTATGTATAAATTATAAATATGATGCCTGCCTTACCAACTATGTAGATTTTGTATGCCAAAATCATCCTCTATTAAAGGGGGTGGAATTCTGAAACAATGCAACTATGAAACTATTAATGTCAGAACAATAAACTAAAAGTCCATGTATCACAATTATTGAGATACACTGAAGAGTTGCAATAATGTTCCCATTTATGTGCCTATTTTTCTCATTTTTATTTTCCTAGTCTTACTTTTGTCTTTGGGCCTGTATAATTTTAAACTTAATTTAGGTGGGGAAAATGTAGACTGTTTTTTTTTTCTTCTGACACTTCCATACTAAAGATTTGATCACTTAAATACCCTTTAATATTTAATTACTTTCATCACATTTCTGAAGAAAATAACTATTAGGACTAACTTGTTCATGTTATATAGCAATTGAGTTTTTACTAGTTGGGTTTAACAGGTTATATCCATTGTTATAAGGAAACTGAGTTCAGCAAAAGAAAATAATAAAATAATTGACATTATGATGATGATGATTGAAAACTATTGAGTACTTTTCTCTGTGCAAGACACTTTATTAGCTAACTGATTTTTTTTCTAAAACTCAGCAATATTGAAAATATTCACTTTTCACATTCTGCCTTATTGGATGGGACTTATCTCTTGTCTCTTGCCTTAGAATTTGGTCCTGTGACTGGTTATAACTAAGATCGTGTTACCAAGTGTGATGAAACCAAAGACTGGCATAATTGGGCTTGCTGTTGTACAGTGGCAATGAGGAGTCCAGGCTGGCCTAATAGTGCCTGGAGGATCATGACATTTATATGAATCAGAGACATGCAAATGAGCTGCCACCAGTTGAACCTCATCAGCTCATCTAGTTCCCAGCTAACACAAACATTATTGTTTCTTACATTGTGTGCCACGGAGATTTTGTGGTTGTTTGTAACACATCATTATTTTATTAGTTTTGACTAATGTCTTAAGGTAGTATCACATCCCTGTTTAACATTTGATGAAACTGGAACACAGAGAAGTCAGGTATTTGCACAGACTCACCCTGGTAAACAGGAAGAAAGGTTAGATTTTGGACCCAAGCAATCTGGTTCCAGTATATATGAAGATATATGAAATTAGCCCATAATGTTTGGATTCCATTCCTCTTACTATGTGTATATAAAGTCAAGAACTGCAAAAGATATGTTTAATGATTTAATATTTCTCAAACTTTTCAAACTTTTGTACTGGTAAAAAACAAACAAAAAACCAAGAGGATATTAAAAACAAGGTTAAAGTTACAGTATTAGTAGAAAGATAACAATGTGAACATGCTTTAATATGTTATTAGACTGTAGTATGTTATTAATACCATTACAAATATCATTACTGATATTTTTATAATATAGTCCATATGCCAGTAGAACATTCTTGAACACACCATAATTTTATGTGTTTGTAAAATTTAAGTTCAGTTTCATTCTCCTTTTCCTAATTTATGGGCACTATCTCTGCATGTTAATAATCTATACAGGCACTGTGGCGCATGCCTGTAATCTCAGAGGCTCTGGAGGCTGAGACAGGAAGATTGAGTGTTCAAAGCCAGCCTCAGCAACTGCAAGGTGCTAAGCAACTCAGTGAGTCTCTGTCTCTAATTAAAATACAAAATAGGGCGGGGATGTAGCTTGGTGGTTGGTTGCTCCTGAGGTCAATTCCCAGTACTTCCCCAAAATATTTTAAAAATAATCTTGGAATAAACAATCCTAGGAATGAGTCAATATCCTCTTCACCTACCCCTCCTCATCAAAAAGGAGTTTTTGTTTCATTCTCAATATAATTTTAATTTGCAGAAGTCTTAATGTAACTAACATCTCCATCCAGGAAGATAATTTTCTTCTTTTGACTTGTTTTATGTCCTTAAGTAAATTTTTATGCTTTTCTTCAATGAAGTTTCAATGCATGTTTGTAACATTTGCTAGGTTTTTACCTTTGAGAGTCTCCTATCACCACCTGCATTGTGGTATGTCAGTCTTCACTACTGATATGTAGAAAAACAATGGGTGCCCTCTACGTTTAACTGATAATTAGGAATAATGATGTTTCCTTCCCAATTTGCCTGGGGAAGTGCCACTTTATACTTGTTGTCCTAACATAAGTATTATCACAGCTCTTTTCAGCTTAAAGTGATCACACATTTATCTGTAAATAGAATATCATTGATAATTTAGTTCCTTGATCTTCCATTGACTGTTATGTCTTTATTATTTAATTACTTTCATCACATTTCAATTCTATTTATTTTTATGTCTTATTAGATTGAATTGATTATTAAATTTTTATATTAATTTTTATTTTATATTTATTGAGTCCGTCCTTCCCATTCTTTTCCCTAAGATTTACTTAGCTTTAGCTTTTAACATTTATCAAATGTAATGCTTATTGAATTTTTTTATTTCCTAATTTTTTTAATGAAAACATTTAATTTTCTGAAGTTTCCTTTGTTTTTTTTTATTGTTGGTTGTTCAAAACATTACATAGTTCTTGATATATCATATTTCACACTTTGATTCAAGTGGGTTATGAACTCCCATTTTTACTCCATATACAGATTGCAGAATCACATCAGTTATACTTCCATTGATTTATATATTGCCATACTAGTGTCTGTTGTATTCTGCAGCCTTTCCTATCCTTTACTATCCCCCCTCCCCTCCCCTCCCCTCTTCTCTCTCTACCCCCTCTACTGTAGTTCATATCTCCCCCTTGTATTATTTTTCCCTTTCCCCTCACTTCCTCTTGTATGTAATTTTGTATAACCCTGAGGGTCTCCTTCCATTTCCATGCAATTTCCCTTCTCCCTCCCTTTCCCTCCCACCTCTCATCCCTGTTTAATGTTAATCTTCTTCTCATGCTCTTCGTCCCTACTCTGTTCTTAGTTACTCTCCTTATATCAAAGAAGACATTTGGCATTTGTTTTTTAGGTATTGGCTGGCTTCACTTAGCATAATCTGCTCTAATGCCATCCATTTCCCTTCAAATTCTATGATTTTGTCATTTTTTAATGCAGAGTAATACTCCATTGTGTATAAACGCCACATTTTTTTATCCATTCGTCTATTGAAGGGCATCTAGGTTGGTTCCACAGTCTTGCTATTGTGAATTGTGCTGCTATGAACATGGATGTAGCAGTGTCCCTGTAGCATGCTCTTTTTAGGTCTTTAGGGAATAGACCGAGAAGGGGAATAGCTGGGTCAAATGGTGGTTCCATTCCCAGCTTTCCAAGAAATCTCCATACTGCTTTCCAGATTGGCTGCACCAATTTGCATTCCCACCAACAATGAACAAGTGTACCCTTTTCCCCACATCCTCGCCAGCACTTGTTGTTGTTTGACTTCATAATGGCTGCCGATCTTACGGGAGTGAGATGGTATCTTAGGGTGGTTTTGATTTGCATTTCTCTGACTGCTAGAGATGGTGAGCATTTTTTCATGTACTTATTGATTGATTGTATGTCCTCCTCTGAGAAGTGTCTGTTCATGTCCGTGGCCCATTTGTTGATTGGGTTATTTGTTATCTTGTTGTCTAATTTTTTGAGTTCTTTGTATATTCTGGATATTAGGGCTCTGTCTGAAGTGTGAGGAGTAAAGATTTGTTCCCAGGATGTAGGCTCCCTATTTACCTCACTTATTGTTTCTTTTGCTGAGAAAAAACTTTTTAGTTTGAGTAAGTCCCATTTGTTGATTCTAGTTATTAACTCTTGTGCTATGGGTGTCCTATTGAGGAATTTGGAACCCGACCCTACAGTATGTAGATCGTAGCCAACTTTTTCTTCTATCAGACGCCGTGTCTCTGATTTGATATCAAGCTCCTTGATCCATTTTGAGTTAACTTTTGTGCATGGCGAGAGAAAGGGATTCAGTTTCATTTTGTTGCATATGGATTTCCAGTTTTCCCAGCACCATTTGTTGAAGATGCTATCCTTCCTCCATTGCATGCTTTTAGCCCCTTTATCAAATATAAGATAGTTGTAGTTTTGTGGATTGGTTTCTGTGTCCTCTATTCTGTACCATTGGTCCACCCGCCTGTTTTGGTACCAGTACCATGCTGTTTTTGTTACTATTGCTCTGTAGTATAGTTTGAAGTCTGGTATCGCTATACCGCCTGATTCACCCTTCCTGCTTAGCATTGTTTTTGCTATTCTGGGTCTTTTATTTTTCCATATGAATTTCATAATTGCTTTCTCTAAGAAATGCCATTGGGATTTTGATTGGCATTGCATTAAACCTATAGAGAACTTTTGGTAATATCGCCATTTTGATGATGTTAGTTCTGCCTATCCATGAACAGGGTATATTTTTCCATCTTCTAAGATCTTCTTCTATTTCTCTCTTTAGGGTTCTGTAGTTTTCATTGTATAAGTCTTTCACCTCTTTTGTTAGGTTGATTCCCAAGTATTTTATTTTTTTTGAGGATATTGTGAATGGAGTGGTTGTCCTCATTTCCATTTCAGAGGATTTGTCGCTGATATACAGGAATGCCTTTGATTTATGCATGTTGATTTTATATCCTGCCACTTTGCTGAATTCATTTATTAGCTCTAATAGTTTCTTTGTAGACCCTTTTGGGTCTGCTAGGTATAGAATCATGTCATCTGCAAATAGTGATAATTTAAGTTCTTCTTTTCCTATTTTTATGCCTTTAATTTCTTTCGTCTGTCTAATTGCTCTGGCCAGTGTTTCGAGAACTATTTTGAACAGAAGTGGTGAGAGAGGGCATCCCTGTCTTGTTCCAGATTTTAGAGGGAATGCCTTCAATTTTTCTCCATTCAGAATAATGCTAGCCTGAGGCTTAGTATAGATTGCTTTTACAATGTTGAGGTAAGTTCCTGTTATCCCTAGTTTTTCTAGCGTTTTGAACATAAAGGGATGTTGTACTTTGTTGAATGCTTTTTCTGCATCTATCGAGATGATCATATGGTTCTTATTTTTAAGTCTATTGATGTGGTGAATAACATTTATTGATTTCCGTATATTGAACCAGCCTTGCATCCCAGGGATGAATCCTACTTGATCATAGTGCACAATTTTTTTGATATGTTTTTGAATCCGATTCACCAGAATTTTATTGAGGATTTTTGCATCTAGGTTCATTAGAGATATTGGTCTGTAGTTTTCTTTCTTTGAAGTGTCTTTGTCTGGTTTAGGAATCAGGGTGATGTTGGCCTCGTAGAATGAATTTGGAAGTTCTCCCTCTTTTTCTATTTCCTGAAATAGCTTGAAAAGTATTGGTATTAGTTCCTCTTTAAAGGTTTTGTAAAACTCTGCTGTATACCCCTCCGGTCCTAGGCTTTTCTTAGTTGGTAGTCTTTTGATGGTTTCTTCTATTTTCTCAATTGATATTGGTCTGTTTAGGTTGTCTATATCCTCCTGACTCAATCTGGGCAGATCATATGACTTAAGAAATTTATTGATGCCTTCACTATCTTCTATTTTATTGGAGTATAAGGATTCAAAATAGTTTCTGATCATCTTCTGTATTTCTGAAGTGTCTGTTGTGATATTGCCTTTTTCATCCCGTATGCTAGTAATTTGATTTCTCTCTCTTTTTCTCTTCGTTAGCATGGCTAAGGGTCTGTCGATTTTATTTATTTTTTCAAAGAACCAACTTTTAGTTTTGTCAATCTTTTCAAATTGTTTCTTTTGTTTCGATTTCATTAATTTCAGCTCTGATTTTAATTATTTCTTGCCTTCTACTTCTTTTGCTGTTGTTTTGCTCTTCTTTTTCTAGGATTTTGAGATGAAGTATGAGATCATTTATTTGTTGGTTTTTTCTTTTTTTAAGGAATGAACTCCAAGCAATGAATTTTCCTCTTAGAACTGCTTTCAATGTGTCCCATAGATTCTGATATGTTGTGTCTGTGTTTTCATTTATCTCTAAGAATTTTTTAATTTCCTCCTTGATGTCTTCTATAACCCATTGATCATTCAGTAACCTATTATTCATTCTCCAAGTGATGCATGATTTTTCCTTCCTTCTTTTATCGTTGATTTTCAGTTTCATTCCATTATGATCAGATATGATGCATGGTATTATCTCTACTCCTTTATATTGTCTAAGAGTTGCCCTGTGACATAATATATGATCTATTTTTGAGAAGGATCCATGTGCTGCTGAGAAAACAGTGTAACTGCTTGATGTTGGGTGGTATATTCTATATATATCAATTAAGTCTAGGTTATTAATTGTGTTATTGAGTTCTATAGTTTCCTTATTCAACTTTTGTTTGGAAGATCTGTCCAGTGGTGAGAGAGGTGTGTTGAAGTCTCCCATGATTATTGTATGGTGGCCTATTAGACTCTTAAACTTGAGAAGAGTTTGCTTGATGAACATAGCTGCACCATTGTTTGGGGCATATATATTTATGATTGTTATGTCTTATTGGTGTATGGTTCCCTTGAGCAGTATGTAGTGTTCCTCTTTATCCCTTTTTATTAACTTTGGCTTGAAATCTATTTTTTTTTTTGATATGAGTATGGACACTCCTGCTTGTTTCCGAAGTCCATATGCGTGATATGATTTTTCCCAACCTTTCACCTTCAGTCTATGTTTGTCTTTTCCTATCAAATGCGTCTCCTGTAGGCAGCATGTTGTTGGGTCTTGTTTTGTGATCCATTCTACTAGCCTGTGTCTCTTAATTGGTGAGTTTAAGCCATTAATATTTAGGGTTATTATTGAGATATGGATTGTTCTTCCAGCCATATTTGTTTATTTATGTTACTAAACATGGTTTGTTTTCCTTTTTGATTATTTTTCCCCCCTTTACTGTCCTACCTCCCACTGTTGGTTTTCATTGTTATTTTCCATTTCCTCTTCCTATAATGTTTTGCCGAGGATGTTTTGAAGACATGGTTTTCTAGCTGCAAATTCTTTTAACTTTTGTTTATCGTGGAATGTTTTAATTTCATCTTCCATCCTGAAGCTTAATTTCGCTGGATACATGATTCTTGGTTGGAACCCATTTTCTTTCAGTGTTTGAAATATGTTATTCCAGGATCTTCTAGCTTTCAGAGTCTGTGTTGAAAGATCAGCTGTTATCCTGATTGGTTTACCCCTAAATGTAATCTGCTTCCTTTCTCTTGTAGCTTTTAAAATTCTCTCCTTATTCTGTATGTTGGGCATCTTCATTATAATATGTCTAGGTGTGGATCTCTTATGATTTTGCACATTCGGCATCCTGTAGGATTCTAGGATTTGGGATTCTGTCTCATTCTTCAAGTCTGGGAAATTTTCTCGTATTATTTCATTGAATAGATTGCTCATTCCTTTGGTTTGGACCTCTATACCTTCCTGTATCCCAATGACTCTTAAGTTTGGTCTCTTTATATTATCCCATATTTCTTGGATGTTCTGCTCATGGTTTCTTAACAGTCTTGCTGAGCTGTCTATGTTCTTTTCAAGTTGAAATACTTTGTCTTCATAGTCTGATGTTCTATCTTCTAAGTGTTCTACTCTGCTGGTAGTATTCTCAATTGAGTTTTTAAGTTGGTTTATTGCTTCCTGCATTTCTAGGATTTCTGTTTGTTTGTTTTTTATTACCTCTATCTCCCTGTATAGTGGATCTTTTGCTTCTTGGATTTGATTATGTAATACATTGTCGAAGTGGTCGAAGTGATCTTTCATTGTCTGATTTTGCTGTCTGATGTCTTCCTTGAGACTCCAGATCATCTGAAGCATGTATATCCTGAATTCTTTATCTGACATTCCATCTGCTGCAGCTATTACCTCTTCTAAAGTTGAGTTGACCTGCATTGCTTGTGGTCCTTTCTTTCCTTGTCTTTTCATATTGCTCGTGTTTCTTTCTACTTGGTGAAACTGTTGTGTTTTTGAAATTTTCCCCCTATATATTTATATGGCTCTTGTATAGTTGAAAAGTCTCCCTTGCAGGGGCGGGCAGCGGCTCTGCTCCTCCTCCAATTGGGGTGATCTGTCTACCACGCTTGCGGGCTGCTGGGACTGTTGTGCCGGTCGGTCTCAGGTCTGCCTACCTTGCAGGCGCGGGCGGTGGCTCTGTTCTGTCCCTACTCCAATTGCGGTGATGCGACTAGCATGCCTACGGGTCGCTGGGCCTGTTCCGGGCGCGGGAGGCGGCTCTGCTCTGCCCCTTCTCCAATTGGGGTGATGTGATACCACGCCGGTGGGTCGCTGGGCCTGTTCCGGGCGTGGGCGGTGGCTCTGCTCTACCCCTACTCCAATTGGGGTGACGTGTCTACCATGCCGGCAGACCGCTGGGCCTGTTCCTCTGATCGGTCGCAGGTCTGCCTACTTTGCCGGCACGGGCGGTGGCTCTGCTCTGCCCCTATTCCAAATGTGGTGACATGTCTGCCGTGCCGGCAGTCCGCTGGGCCTGATTCGCCGGTTGGTCACAGGCCTGCCTACCTTGCGGGCGCGGTCTGCGGCTCTGCTCTGCCCCTACTCCAATTGGGGTGACGTGACTGCCACGCCGGCGGGCCGCTGGGCCTGTTCCGGGCTCGGGAGGCGGCTCTGCTCTGCCCCTCCTTCAATTGGTGTGACGTGTCTACCACACCGGCAGACCGCTGGGCCTGTTCCGCCGGTTGGTCGCAGTTCTGTCTACCTTGCAGGCTTGGGTGGCGGCTCTGCTCTGCCCCTACTGCAAATGGGGTGACGTGACTGCCACGCCGGCAGGTTGCTGGGCCTGTTCCGGGCGCAGGCGGCGGCTCTGCTCCGCCCCTCTGGCCTCCACAGTATTCAGCAGGACCCGGACCGAGAAGCAGTTTCCGCGGGTTCTATAGCCCTGGGCCAGAGCAGCTCCGGGAGCCGGAACTCGGCCGCTCCGGACTCGGTGCGTGTTCAGATAGGAGCAGGCACCAAGAAGCAGTTTCCGCGGGTTCTTTAGCACTAAGTCTGAGCAATTTGTCTGCAAGACACAGACAACTGTCAGCCTGAAATTACCTGTTCTATAGCTGAAAGAGCTGCGATCAGTCAAAAACAGGGATGGTGACGTCAGCTCTCCAAGATGGTGGCCGCTGGCTTCCTCTGTGGTCTGACCGGTGTGGAGAACCGAACTGGACTGTTTCCTTCCCCCGTCTGAAACCCAGAATTCAGCTCCGAGCACAGCAAATGCACAGCTGGCAGGAGCCCGCAGAATCAGTAGCGCTGCATCTCTGCGCCGCTAGCTCATTGTTTCCCAGCGCGCGCCGCAGACTCTAGCCTTGGGGCGATTTGCTGAATAAGCAGCATGACCCTCCGTATGGACAAATCACTCGCTTTTGAGCCCCCGTAGCTGATCCTCGTGCGATGAAAATCCTTCCACTAGGTTTTGGAGCACCCCAATTTTGCTGGAAATTCCTAACAAGATAGCTTTTAGCCTTCTAACTCGTCATTTTCCCGCACAATGACGCGGTACACGGAGGTGATGCACTCCCTTCACCGCCATCTTTTTTCCCACTATTTTTTATATCAGTTTCCTTTGTTTTTAGCTTTGCACCTTATGTATTTGGAAAGTTATATAACTTCACTAGGAATAAAAAATCAATTTAAATATAAATAATTTCTTATCTATAAGACTGAAAAATATTAAACAAATGGAAAAGGGACAGTATAAAGAATTATTATTAACAATTAAATATAACAAAATTTATAAATACAATGTTAAAAGCTTTAATTATCATTTATTCTTCATGAAATAATCAGAGAAATGCCCAAGAAATATAAACTGATATATCTCACAATTTCTTATAATTCACATTTATATATTCTATCTGCTACAATTACTTTTCAAATTTTCTGGAATTCTACCAAAGAAGATTCTAAATATGATCGAGAATCTACTCTTTATGATCTGTTCTGGAGCAGTGTTTATGGTAGATTTTTTATTTTGGAAGTCATCTCTAGAAATTTGGCCAAGGAAACATTTGTTACCTCCCATAATCATCACCTTTTGAGCATAGTTATGGCAACACATATTTGTGACAAGAGCTTAGCTTTTATAGCTGAATCAAAAGACAAAAATGTTAAGTGTGAATCAGGGTGACCTCTGGTCTTCTTTCCTGGACTCTTTTTTTTTTTTTTAAGAAGTGTAGTGTGAGCTCCTGATGCAAAACCAGAGATGGTTTTAGCTGCAGTTCCACCTGTCTTGTGGGTAGAATTTCCCACTAAATTCAGGAGTAGAATGTTTTTGACTTTCATTTTTCTAAGTTTTAGCTTTTACATCTTTCTAGGTAACAAAAGACATATTAGTCGAAAGACAACAAAGGCCACTTCAGGGAGAGCTAAATAGATCTCATATTAGACCAGAGATCTAAAGTACTCTTTGAGCTATGTAACATTTTAGAATTCTGCCAATCTTGTTTTCACTGTGACTACCTGACCTGTCTTCATACCTCATAGGAAACTATTTTAAATCTTAATTCAGAAATTTTATGATAGTGTTTGAAAAGCAAAAGCACCATTATTCACTTACCGCCCTTTTGGTTACTTTAGTTTATAGGTGAAAACTTTATTAATTGATATAATAGGTGAGAATGAATTAATAGTTTGTGTTTGGACAAACAATAAGTTGTTATTAAAACAAATACTAAAATTGGGGCACCTATTTACTTTTTCCTACTTGCTTCTAACTCAATCACATGATTTTGGGTTATCCATGTAAATTATACTGGGAACTAACTCCACTCAGAGGCTAAGAAATAAATTGTGAAGAGCAAGAAGTTTGGAAAGCAAGAAAGGAAATTCAAGTGAAGAGGCTGTGTCACATTCTACATTTCTTTAGAGTATGTTAAATGTTAGCTCATCTAATACCAACAACCATCCTGTGATGCATAATATCTTTCCAATTGAGAAGCAAGAAAAATGCTTCCCAGTCATTTGTTTAAGGTCACACAGTAATCTCAGGTCCTGATTTTAAAACAACTTTGAAGAGTGTACCAAACTGATCATTTTTGCACATTCTTTACTATGTCAAGTAACTTACAACCCCTGGGCCTTAATTTCTGTATGTTTAAAAGACAAAAAAAAAAAAAAGAGTATTATCTGTCTCATAAATTGTTGTAAAGATGAAATTGGAGAAGGAATGTTCAAGTGCTTTTAAAATCATATTGGGCTATACAAATGTTAGAAATTATTTATATCCTCTTAAACTCGCCATCATCACCAGGTTTTACCATCACATTTAGCACTGAAAGGCAGTCAAGCATTACAGAGTTCTGTTCTGACAAGGGAAAGATAACAGCAAGCTAAAATGAAGGCTTCCTAATCCCTATCCACTCATCCCCGGTTACAGTGAATTGATAATACTCCTCCAAATTTCCCACTGTAGTTTGCTAACATCAAAAGTCTGATGAATGAGCGAAGCTATTCAGCCCGAAGCAGCATTTATCTGCAGAGGTCCATATCTTACAGCTTACAAAGTTGTAAAAACAACCTGCCAAGATGAAAGACGTACAATATGGCCTTACATTTATTTATAGCAGGTTATCCTGGGCTGCAGAACGACTGACTTTGTCCATCCACACTGATAGCATACCTGGTCACCACTGTTCAGTGAGAAAGCAGAGATTGGGCCCACTCTGAATGGAGCTTAAAGCAGTTTGTCATTACACGAGGGAAAAGATTTTAAAAGTAAGGATATTGTTAGTACTATTTTGTTGATTTCATTTGCTGTTTGTCATTGAGTTTCTGTACACATGTATATGTTACAAATTAATACTGCTATTTTAGAAAATATATATTATATTTCACTGGCAAATTAAACATATTATTGAAGAAAATTCTTTTGAGTAAAGGAACTTTATGAAGATAAAAAGGCCTAATATTCTCAAATATATTTAAAATAAAATGAGATGGAGAGAAAAGGATAAATTTAGAAAAATATCTATAATGAACAGTTTAATAAAAAAAAAAAACCCTGTGTAAAGAAAGAGAGGGTAAGTATTAAATTCTTGAGAAGCAGATTTGATAACTGAGGCTTAGAGAGATTAGATGTTTCCTGAGTGTCGCTCAGCTATCAATGATTGAGTCAGGATTCAGAGTATATGTGTATAGTGGAGGGGGAAGGATTTTATGTTTACCTTTCCTCATATCATCAGAGAATCATTATTTAAATTAACTCATTGGGCAGTTAAGCATTTCATATAACTGAATTCCCAGAAAATGAATTTTCATTCCTTTATATCCCCATGACCCAAATATTTAATTAGAAGGACATGTACTAAAGATGAATTTAATATTTATCTTTTCCTTGATGGCTCAGTGCTATTATCATGACTGTCTGTGGACTGACTGCAGTTTAACAATGCCTTTAGAATTATCTGGCGAGTAGGGGGCTGTCTGACCCTGTACTGAATGGTCTAGTTCAGTTTTCATCTATTTTTCTGCTATTGGTTTGTACTTGTGAACATTCCTGTGTGCCTATTTAGGAACTAAATTTCCTCTTTCCTTTTATCACCAGTTCCTGACTTTCTGCTTTGCTATTTATTTGTCTTGAAAGTAAGGACAATACTGAATTTGTCAAGTTGAGGATTTGAGGATTTTTAAAAATTACATAAAATTTAATGCAAAAAATTGCTGAGCTTTGTAAAATGTGGCTAAGGATTGATGTCTTGAAATTTCATGTTTTAAAGTATGTTCTGACAGGTTTTAATGTATGCAGAATTACTAAAACTTCTGAATAGTGACATGCTACTTGTCTTCATTGAGAGCTTATTTCATAATATTCATATTATGAATAATTTTCTCCGAACCTCTTTAATTTTTTTGCCTCTACATGTATTTCTCCTGTACAAACTACTTTTCATAATTTTTGTACTACACATAGGATTTCGATACAAAGATACACTACAGGTATTGGAAAACTTGGGCTCAAAGAAATCTTTCTGAACAATAAAAACCATGCAGGGCAGGGAACAGACACTGTAGTGGCCACCAGCATAGGGGCTAATCATTGTTCCCTAAGGCAAAGGAGAAAAGGGCTCCTGAGATAATTCTTTCCTCTGCATTTTGTGCCTTTGATGTGAACAGGCACAGATCAGTCAGCTCCAGGCAGAGCAACAGAAAGGCCTTGGGGTCTGTGATGAGGGTCTTTTGCTGGTGAGCTTCTCATCAGTTTCTATCTTTTCCCCTCATTTGACACTCTAATTAGGTCTAGGAAATGTTAGGAAAATGGACATAATTGAAAGTAGTGCATATTCTTATGTATGATTAGGAAAGATACTCAATTTTCAAGGATAACAGATAAAGAAGGGGTTTTCTTATGTCTTTTAAAGGTCACACAAAATGGTTTGTACATCTGTGACTCAGAGAACACTTAGTGGACTCCCTGCTTGCTTACTGTTTCACTTTCCAGCATTAACCTTAACCCAGCATTTGGTCTTTGTACTGGCTTCCAGAAGATATGCTGCCACACTTAGAATTTAGTGAGTCTCTTAAACTTTGATGGATATAAAGTGGAGGTTGCAAAGGACTTCTGCCAGGGATGGGTCACATACATGACCCAATTTTCCACTGTGGCTTATTCTTCTCAGCCTTTCCTTTCAAGTGTCCTTCTAAAAGCTCTCAATTTTCATATTTTATAATGCAGAGGGGCTTTCTCTTTATCTAATGTCTTGGCTCTGGCTTATGCATGTTATGTAGATAAGGAGCCATGATCTGGAGAGTAGCGGAAGGACAAGGAAGGGTGGTTAACTCATAATAAGGACACCAGATATACATATCAAAGAAGGTGCATAGGTCACAGGATTGGGAACCCCAGGGACTTTACCTAAGCAGACAAACATCTGGAAAATGGGAATTGGTATGCTAAACCTCCCTCAGCTTTGATTGGTTACAATCCCTTAAGAAAACTATTATTTCAAAACTATGTCACACCCACTCCTTATGACCAGGCCATCACCAAAACCATGGCATACCAACCCCTTGTGGCAAGGTCATCAAACCTCTTACAAAGAAAATTTATTGAAGTCTATACAAAAGGTCTTAAACTACATAAGGGGAAATAAGAACCTGAGGTAAGAATAAAGAAACTCAAATCCCTTAAAAACTCAGGAGAGCTAGGAGGCATCTGCTCAGTGCCTGTACTGGGTGTCTGTACTCTCACTCTTTCTAATAAACCCTGTCTATACTCTGGGGAACTCTCTTGAAATCCTTCCTGCAGAACCCAAGAGCCAGTCAATGTGGATCCCTGCAGTTGCTTTGGCTCTGCAGGCAGGTCTCCTCTACAACACATGTACCTAAAGGAAGATTTTAAAAATATTTGTCCATAACATGAATTATGTATTGCTACCTGTTTCTAAAAGTCAATACAATGCCATATTTGTATTTAAAGAAAAAAATAAACCCTAACATATGGGAGAATGCTTGATCTACTGGAAATAGAGACTCAGCCACTTCATGAAAGTAATTATTTTAGCAAAGTCATGATTAGTTCAATAGTCTGTGTGGCTACGTACACATATGCAATTCCTTTTGCCTTTTAAATATGAAAATTTCCAAGCATACTGAAGTAAAGAGCAAAATGACCATCTCTCAGCTTTAGTAGCCATCAATATTTTTCTATTTTCATTTTATCATTTTCTTCTGTTGTTTTACTTTTGATGTGATGTTTCAAAGTCCTTCATACTTAAATTCTTCAATCAGAATCTCAAAAAAAGTAGTTTCCAAATTCATCTTGCCTTCTCACATCTAAATCATTGATAAAATTGATCAATTACATGTATTTTACATATTAAAGTTTTGATTGTTTTATACACTTGAAAATCTGATGAAATCAAAAGTCTAATAGAGCATGGGAGGAATACTGTGGAACCTAGGGAAGGAGCCAATTTGAAGAGTGGGTGGCAGAAAGAGAAGATGTAGCTCTGAAAGTCTAGTGACAGCCAATTACATCTGAAGGAGGAGAGTGAGCACTGCCATAGAAACTCTGCAGATTTCATCACAAGCTATTTTTCAAACTTAGATCTTACTTTTAAATGTTTTTTTTACTCCATTTTAACTTCTTGGTTAACATTTTCATGCTTTTTCTGTGGTCACATTTTCCAGATTATGTTAATTATGTCTTGGGATGTCATTTGTTTCAAGATGGACTTTATCTTTTCAAAGGGAATATTTGTTCAGTAATGCTAGGATCTTTGACAGGTAAATCGTTCTAGCAATGTTTGAAATTCCCACAATCCCCTTAGTGATCTGCTCATTCTTTTTTCTTTATGCCAAACAGAATTTATAAGCTTTCCCTCAGATTAGTTATTACTACTTATTCTCAGATTCCCAACTCCATCAATATAAAATCTTCTCATTCTGAAGCAGATATCTCAAATTTCTTAGGTTGGCTTCCCTTTTTTCTGATCTCATTAGTATTAATGAGATCTCATTATATTGTTCATAATCCTTGGGATACATTGATCATGTTCACTCTTATTCTGGGTTTTGGGGGGATTACTTTGTCACCTAATTCTGTTTAAGCCTTTTATTTAGGATATTGATTCACTATTTTAGTTTTTTTGTCTTTGTAAAAGGGGTTTTAGGAAGATAGATGGAGAGATGGATAGCCAGATACAATAATGTCATGTTCATGCAACTGAAGGAGTTTCTCTTTGAACAATCGGTAAAAGTTACTCTCACTTTGAGAACACTGAATTGTCATTTTTGGTATGTCATGAGCATACCGTTAAAGAACACGTGGTCTATTGATAACATGTGCGAAACAAAACCTCCTGCAGTCCTCACCCTGTGTGTTTATCTCTGAGCATAGTCAGGAAACCCTGGAGGAAATGCTACCTATAAATATTAATGTTTGAATCTGTTAAGCTGTAGTTATCCTATCAATTTTAATATCACAATATGACTCTAAATGTAGTAACATTGAGGTTCAGGAATGTCACCCTTTCAAAGCCATGAGTAATTCACTTTGCTACATCCCTTCATGTGAACAAGAATCAGATAAAAATCGGAGCCATCTCTTAGGAGTAGTGGTGGTGCTGGGTCATTCTGATGTCTACATGATCACCATTTGGTGTTCCGTCTGAGTCCAGTGAGGTTACTGTTGTGGGAGAAGAGGTATCTCTGAAGAAGAGTCCAAGGCATTCCCAGAGAGAAGGGGGGCTTGACTCGGGACTAATGGGGTTCTTGGCTTATGTGATGCAAAAGAATTTCGGCACATGCCAGTCAGAGGCATAGACAGAGGTTGTTTAGGAAAGTAGATACATATTCAAGGTAGAATGAGGGATCTTAGAGATGATTTTCAGGGCAAAGCAGGGTATACACATTGAGGGAAGAATGTGGGCCTTCTCCAGAGAGATGCCTGTTGCAGGGTGGGGAGGTTCCAGGCTCCTCTTTCTAAGAAAATTTGGTGAGGGTTGGGTATGGAAAGGTATGTAGGAATGATATCAGTCTGGAGATCTCAAGATAGCTCTTCTAGTGGTCTGGTCAATCTCCAGCCCTTAGGCTCTTATTATCTTATCAATAGATAGCACTGGAAAGTCCCTTAATTTATAGATTCCTAAAGATATTGTCTCTATCTTTGCTTAGCCTATTTATTGGTGGGTTAATTCGCTGTGCACAACTAGATTTATAGATTTTCTAGTAATTTAAGAGTGATAGGCCTGGGCGAGAGATTGGCTTAGGGAGTGACAAACTGAAAATTATGCAGAACTTCTGAATGAAAATCTCACTTCATATCTCCTTTCTACCTATTTTTAAAAATTTCTTCTATCCTACCTCAATATGATGATCTATCATCCATAAAATATAAAGGGTCTTAACCATGGTGGACAGTGGCAAGATTTAATGTAATACCATTACTAACCTAGTGAAGGATTATAGCCAACTATCAGGCTACTACCAGTCATTTCTTCCTCTGGCTACTTGTTGGAAAGTACAGATGCCCACGAGTCTGTATCCGATGTGATTCTGCAATCTGTATACGGGGTAAAAATGGGAGTTCATAACCCACTTGAATCAAAGTGTGAAATATGATATGTCAAGAACTATGTAATGTTTTGAACAACCAACAATAAATAAATAAATAAAAAAACAATGAATTAAGAAATTAGCCATATTTATACATTACTAAAGAAAATTTAGGGATATTTGCCTCAGTTTTTTACTCAGCCTTCTTGTTTTTCTACAAAACCAGAATGCTGTTAATTTTCTTTGGACCCCGAACTTAATAATCAGGATAATGATATAATGGACAGAATCCATGGGGAAGGATGGGCTGTGAACTTGATGAGATACTTTATTATCCATGGATTTTCTTGTTTAGAAGGTGCTCGGAGGATGCTTGAATGCTGAAAGGGATGCTTGGCAGTAGTTAGAATTTTTTTTTTTTTTTTTTTTGTAGTTGTAGATGGACAGAATACCTTTATTTTATTTGTTTATTTTTATGTTGTGCTGAGGATTGAACCCAGTGCCTCACACATGCTAAGCAAGCATTTTGCCACTAAACTACAGCCCCAGCCTCTGCAGTTAAGGTTTTGTTCAACTTTTCTGGTCTTCCTTAGCAGCAGGCAGAATCACTGGCTGGTAGACCCAGCAACTTGCAATTAGTGGGTCTCATCACATCTGAGGAGTCTTTAAAAGGGACTCCTTCAGGAACACTGATTTCACTCACCTCCCCTGATTCCCTCAGCTACCCTATTTGCATTTTTCTTCCGCTTAAGAAACAGCATTTACTTTAGAAGACACTCAGCATTCTTTAAAATTAGCAGTATTTTGAGCCTGTGTATATCTTTGGATATCTTCCCTTGAATAGTTTTAAATGTCTTAGCCACTATTGGCATAAACATCTACCACATGTACATACTGATCCGCTAACTTTTGTTATTTAATCTTTGGATCATATAAATTATTTTGACTGGGTTTAAATTGATGACTGTGGAATTAAGTGCTTTATCTTTTTTTTTTTTTTTTTGAGAATAATGTATGTAGTTTTTAAACATCTTAACCCACACATGCTTGCAGAATCACATTTAGACCACCTATGCAAAAAGTTAATACTAAATTCTGAAATGCCAGTTGTATCATATTATTTTGGCTACTCACATGCACAACCTTTTTTTTTTTTTTTTTTGAGGGAGGTGGGTACCAAGGATTGAACTCAGGGGCACTGAAAAACTGAGCCACACCCCCAGCCCTATTTTCTATTCTATTTAGAGACAGGGTCTCACTGTGTTGCTTAGCATCTTGCTGCTGCTGAGGTTGGCTTTGAACTCATGATCCTCCTGCCTCAGCCTCTCAGGTCACTGGGATTACATACATGCACACAGCCTTTTGAAAAAGTACTTTTGAGGGATAGGGGAAGCCATATGGCTTGATACTTTTATAGGAAAATTATGATGTAAAGGAAAATAAATATTCAGGCAAGACACAGGCTCTCTACAATACATTACCTGTCATGATGTGAACCACCTCCCATTTGCTTGACTGAATCATCAAATCATTTTTATGTGAAGTTTCAGCATTTATTCAGTACAATTCTACCCATTGTACTAGGGTGAAGAGACTTTCCAGCTTTTCATCGTTAGAAGTTGTAGGAATATGAAAAATCATATCTGAAGATGAGTGTTTTTCACAAACACTGAAGGCAGAATACATTAGAAATTCAAATAAGAGAAAATGTCCTACTTGTCCAATGAATTAGTCTACTTCATAGAGCCTTTACACCCCATAGCAAGTTGTGCCTATAAGCCTGTAGCTTCCACATCTTTCATCTAAGATCAAGGTAAGTCAACGAAGGTTAGAAGGAGCCTTCACCTATCCAAGCCCAATCTTATATTCCATAGGTAATCACTGTGGAAATTCTTAACTATTTTGTATGTATGATTATTACATTGTATTGTAATATAAATTGTATATAAAGTTTCTTTCATTTAGTAAGTGAAAGAAACTTTATATACAATTTATATATATGTTTCTGGGTGAAAAGTTTCAAGAAAGAAGCAATAAGAACATTAAATCATACTTAGGGTTGGGTAAGCAACAAAGTTCCTTTTGGGGAACAATTTTACATAGGGATCAATTTTAGAATTTCATTTTAGCAAAGAGAAAAAATAAGGGATAAAAATGTTGTAGAAGGAAAATAAGATTTTTGCAGGAAGGACATAACCAGATACATGAGGATTAGTCAGTTGACCAGCATATGAACATCAAGTGATAGTGAAGATTAAATTGCAAGACTTGAGTGCTAAGTAATTGGTAAGTTTAACAAGAGAATTAAGTGATCAGCCCAAATGCCATTTCCTTCAGTTAGTGATTGATATATTTTCTTTCAGAGAAGGATATTATACTCAGAATAATTGTGAGATTACAATAGCTAATTAAATTTACTACTACTTAATCAAATACTTAAAGTAAATTTTAAAATCAAGGACAGAAATTATAATTGATAATTTGATTTGAAATGCTCATGTTGATTGTGGGTATGGAGTTCTGACAGTCTCAGCACCTGCACAGGGACAGCAGCATTTACATGCTCTTTATTACCTTCCCATCAGCTCTACAGAATTTGAGATGAGCTGCATCTCTACCTCTATTCACTAATCACTCCTTGAACATTTCAAGTGCTATGTAGTTTGATAAGCATTGGAGAACTCGGAGATAAACCTCTTACATTCTCCTGGGGAGACTTATAAAAAATAACAAATTAATATAGCTTGCTGAACATATAAGCTTCGATAGAAATATGCCTCCCGTTTGACTCTCTTCCTGTTAATTTTGGCTCAACTTCCTGGGCTGCAAAGAAGATACTTTCTAATCCAGATTTGTCATTGACTATATTATTTTTGGTCTCCCATCTTTCCTTTGCTCCTACCAGTTTATTTCATCTATAAAACTATTATTTCATTTATAATATTGTCATAAATTTGTTTAATATAGTGCTGCCTCAGCTCCATTTTTAGGCCTGACCTAAGTAGTTTGAAAGCCCGTCATACTCTACCACCTTAGGCCTAATTAAAACTTCAGCTTCCTCTGTGGTTGGTTTGAAATATGTCTAACTTGTTCCTCATCCCACGGACTCAACACAGAACACATTCCACAGCTGTTGACCATGATAAAACCTAAGTCAACACTAGAGTAATTTAAATTTACCCCACCCCCTGTTTTGTGCATGTTTTCTTTAAACTAGTCAATCCATAATCCCCATGGGAGAGCCTCAGAGATAATACTCAAGGATCCTAATTAAAGCTATGTTCCTCAATAATACACTATCTTCCTCCTCACTCAATGGTTGAGTTCCTAGCTGCCTACAGACTTCCACTGATCCTACATTGACACCCCTGCTTTCTCCTGAGATTGGATTACTGGGTCAATGTCATACCATTATTTGTGTCTATATTTTGTCATTGTTAATTTGATATTAAAATGCATTAAATTATTAAAATGTAAGTAATGCATTTCTTCTGTTTCATGCACTCTCATTGTGTCTCACCTGACAGCTTACCCTAACTTACCCCATCAGTTCTCTCCTAGAGAGCTGCTATCTTGGCTTACTGCCACTCTCAACAGAGAGAACTCAAGACCAATTAGAAAGAAGCAATAACAATAAAAATCACAGCAACTAGCACTGAAGTAAATGATCAGCAGTTGAATGACATAGTTTTGTGATTTGGGAATCAGGCAAAGTTTCTTCTCAAATTTTAATCAGTGAGATCTAGAGAAAATGTACCAAACTGCTTTTGACTCCGGGCTGATCATACACAAAGTAGTAAAATATTATTTATCTATGAGGGTTTATGTGACAAATTGATACTCCATTATTATATGAAAAATGGTTGGCCCATATCATAAGGATCAACTAAATAACTAAAAACCAACTATTGCAGAGGCCATTCTTTCTAGTTAGTATTGACCCAATTGTCAAATATCTATTGAAAATAACTCTATTCCTAGGGTTGTACCAAAGCAAGCATCTTGGATACATTAAGATATATTTTCAAGTTTGAAGTTAATTAAGAGAGGCACATAAATAAGGATAGTCAAATTAAAGCAAATGAATCATCAAGGAACATGTATAATCAATGCATTTTCTCAATAATTTATGGATATGTTAGTAAATGCTTTGTTTTTGAAACAGTAGAGCTCTAGCCAAATGTGGTGGCATAGGCCTTCAATGCCAGCAACTCGGGAGGTTGAGGCAAGAGGATCACATGTTCAAACCAATCTGGGCAACTTAGTGAGTCCCTGACTCAATAAATAAATAAATACATAAATGGTTGGGAATGTCACTCAGTGGCAAGCATCCTGGGTTCAGTCCCCAACATAAGAAAAAAGGAAATTGAGTTCCTAGCTCCATCTGAAAGTGATGTTCAAGTTTTATATGATAAAGATCAAGGCCATTTACCATCAAATTCAAATCTGTCTTTCAACACTTACTTTAATTCACCCCTCTGTACTTTCCATATCCTCAGTTCTCAAATCAAACCAAGTGCTCTCACCATTCTACATAAATATTATGTTCCCTTTTGCTGCAAGTTTTGCATATAGATATTTTTTCTCTGTGTTTGCAATTCTCTTGCTCTCCCTTTTTTGCCTAGTGAATTCATATTTCAAGAATGAGTTTAAATATACCCACTTTTATGGAGCCTGTCTGATTTCCTTAGACAGAAGAATTGCTTATTTCTGCTTCATTCCTTAAACACATGTGCCTCTTCTATAATCTGAACATTAATATTTTCTAATGACAAAAGAGTATTTTAATGTGTGGTATGTTCAATTTACTTAACCATTTTGCTATTATTGTATGATTTTATTTTGCTTTTTAATTTTTTTCTCTCAAATATATTTGCTCATGTGGTTTTAACATAAATTGACAGAGATTGGATTACTGGGTCAATGTCATACCATTATTTGTGTCTATTTTTTTGTCATTGTTAATTTGATATTGAAATGCATTGAAGCATCTCAAATCTTGAAGAAAATTTGTAATTATAAATTAAAGAGTCTTTATATAATATAAGTAATCACCACATTTCTTTCTTAGTCTTAAGATTTTTGATACATATTTACTTCAGAAGATATCCATCTATGTGATGTCTTCCCAGAGGGTGATGTATTTTTTTGATTTTGAAGAGTCCCATTTCTTAGGAAGGTTTATGTGATTAGTGATGCACAAATAATATACTTTTCCCTCCAAAACAAATATCATACAATTTGCATTTGTGGATATTGCTATGTATCAAAATTTTCATCTTGAATAAATAGTTAGATATTCAAATATGCACCCATTATTCAAAGTTTTGACTTCTTATTTGGACCAATCTTTAAAGATACACTCATAAAAGTCATTGTTTCATATGCATCCCTTTTATTTACTAAATAATTCATCATTTTGCTAATTACTTGCATTATTGACCAGATTATATTCTATTTTCCTAAAGATTAAATATACTTCCAAATGGTGAATGTTAAAAAAATAACAAAAAAGTGAGGTACTTCAGAAAGGAACTTCTTAATCAATTTCTAAGCATCATTGAAATAACTATAACTTTCTAAAATGACTACTTAAAATGTGATGAAATTTATCTTTTTAATTTTATTGTATGTCCCTCAAGAAAACCTACCTTATTGCTTTGGTACTTTGCATTTGTATGACATTTCACAATTTTAGAAGAACTTCCATTTACATGTTTTCATTTGACCCTCATATTAGCTATGTGATGTGTGCATGCATGCAGTCACTAAGCATCCTTATTTTACAGTTATTTTAAGACATGTGAAGTTATCATGTCTAGCCTGATGCCAAAAGAACCATATATAGTAACACTCAGAACTTTAGGTGTAGTCTATTTTAATTTGGCATACTATTTGCAAGCATAAATTTAAGCTTTCTTATCTGATAATGTCCCCAGAACTGTGAATTTACTGACATAGTAGGAGACTTTGTAAATCTCTGTAGTTTATCATAAATATTCTCATGTCTTCAGAGAAATATATATATATATATATATATATATATATATATATATATATATATATATATACACACACACACATATATACATACATACATACACTAGGCTGTGTATTATCTATGATAATGCTCATGCTATATTGCATGTGCCAATAACTTTAGTAAACTTCCTTTACTCAGGGGTTTTAGGCACCTCTTCTAATTTATTGTTGGAATAACTGCTTGTAGTCCAGCAAAGACATAATATTTTTACAAGTCTTATAATCAAATTTTTACCTAACGATAAATACAAGAGATTAAATAGTTCTTTACATGAATCTTAAAACACTTAAGCCACTCAAGGCATTGTCTCTACAAAAAGGAGTTAGGACAATTGATTTATTAAATTCCTTTCAATTTTTATGCATGTAGCATATTGAATATCTTTAAATAAGATACTCTAGGGAAGCTGCTAGTCTGAATGCTCAGGAAAGTTTGAAATCTCTGAGGTGGCTTTAGAAAGTTCCATGTAATGCCAGATGGTTTTCCAGAATTCTGCTATTATTGTAAGATTCCCAGGAGCCTGCAAGGCAGATCAGAAGTCTAAGTAGAATCTGAATCCCTTCTGCCACACTACTTTTGACTTTCAGGAATTTAACTCAGTTTGAATTAGTGAACACTTCATATTTATCTGTAAACCAGACCCCTTGATAGGTTGGTAACTAAAGGTGAATAATGCAAGGCCACAGTGTTTCAAGTATCTTCATATCTAATAGGAAAAACAGGCAGGCAAGCAATCTAAGTCTGATAAATACAAGAGAAACATATGTAAGATGCATGGATGGTATAGAAAGAATAGCAACCTCTGTAAAACAACAGCTTTCAAAACAATCCACTGACCTCATTTCTTTACTGGAACAATTTGGGGAAGAGAGAATCACATTTATTATCCAGAGTGCTGTAATGACTTACAAAGCATCAAATATGCATACCAGTATGATGACACTTCCTTGGACGTAACTCACTCTTCTGGAATTTCAGATTATGGAGATAAATTGGAATTCCTCGACAAAAGATGCTGCTAATTCCTTGACTGTAGAACTAAATACTTGGACATCTTTTCCTTTTGTTAACAGACTCATTAAAAACCAAATCATTAGGCTCTATCTTTGTATATAATTTAGCAAGTGTTTCATTTATATGGTGAAATTAGGTTAAGTGTCCTTGAGTAGAAAATAAATGGTTTAGTTAGGAACATAGACAACAGCTTAGTAGTTTGAGTAGAGAGATATTCAAACAGAGAGTGAGTTTGATGCAGTCTTTGAAAGGGCTGCAGAAGCAGAGATCAGGAAGGTCACCAGTGAGAACAGCAGTTTCTTATAGCACAAAACATATGGTATTCTTCCCCCAATGGTTGCTATTGAAAGACTCTTACAGGAAACCATATAGGAAATAGTGTCCCAAGGAAATTAGAACAAGGTTTCTCCTTTGTGCTGGGTTTATTTTTTATTGAAAAGAGGTCCTATCATGCAACTGCCCAAATCACCACAAATACTATTGATAAATTATACTGCTAACTTGGTCTTTATTAAGCTTATAATTGTTTACATGTTTATATTGTAATTTAAAATGTAGTATATAAGGAAGAATGGTAAAAAATTACGGCCACTTTAGTTTCATGTGGAAAGGTGATAGTACATAAAATGATTCTGAGCAAATATTAGGATAAGACTAAACGTAGGATTCAGTTCTGCCTTTACCATTTATTAGCTGCTGAATTTAGAGCAAGATGTTTAAACATTTTAATTCTTGTTTTTCACATCCAAAGATAAAAATTATATTGAGATAATATGTTTTTAATTATTGGACAGTTAAAAATATGTACAAGGTATCTAGTAGATAGTAAACACTTAATAAATGACAGAAAATATTATTGTTCTGATCATGATCATTGTCAACAGCATTACTGGTATAATGTATATGTTGAGTAAAGTATACATTTTTTGATACTTAACCTGGTTCTTGTTCTGAAAATATGCTAAATTCAAAATAAAATGACAATTTTTAGGCAGATTAATGTGCAAATTGAGGAGTTTTTTTTGAGAGCAGGAGTGTGGGGGTGCTGAATAGAATATTAACCAAATAAAGTGGTACAATTGTGCATGTGTGCAGGTATGTACTAATGCTGAAAGACTGTCACAAAGAGCGAGGAAAGTGTGTTCAAGCTCATAAATGTGTGAAAATAAGATATTTGGGGGAAAATGAGAATAGATTCAGTTTACCTGAAGTTTAATAAAATGTAGTGTATTTAGTATTCTCTAGAAAAAAATAGAAAAATAGGACAAGAAACGTATAGATACACAGCTAGATAGATACAGATTTCTTGTATGAAATTCACTCATTTAATTATGGAGGCGGAGAAGTCCTGTGATCAGCAAACTGGAGACCCAGTGACATTGGTGATGCAGTTCTAGTCCAGGTATAGCTCAAAAACAGGCAGAATCTCACTAGAAACCAAATGGATTTCCCCACCTTTCATTTTATTTAGGCTTCCAGTAGCTTGCGCAAGGCCCATTCACCTTGGAGAGGGCAATTTCCTTCATTCAGTTTACTGATTCAAATTCTAATCTCATCCAGAAACATCCTCACAGACAAACCTAGAATAATGTCTAACCAATTATCTGAGCACCTTGTGGCTCAGTCAAGTTGACATATAAAATTGATCACACCCCAGGCATGAGCAGAGACAAAGGTGAAATGATACACAACTTATCAATTGTGAATCAAACTGAAGGGTTTGTATTTTATCTTAAAGGCAAACAGGAGCCAATGTAGAATTTTTTGGAAGTTAAGTGACAGTATCAGATGCGGTTTAAGACAGATCAATCCATTTAGTGTGTGGAGAATGAATTAGAATCAGAGAAAGATTGAATCAGAGAAATGAGAATAGAGATAATTATGACAATCTAAACGAGAAAGAATGAGAACTTGAACCAAGGCAGCAGTGGTGAGAAGAGGGAGAAGAGGACAAATGAAAGAAAACTTAAGAGAATTTGGGATGTAGGCAAGAGCAGAATTATGCAAAAAGGAGCATTTAAGGGTGACACCCATGTCTTTGCCTTTAGTTTGTTATATAAAGCCCCAGATATTCAGAACAAGGGAATGGCAGGATGAAGGAGAAAAGCTCAGATCACAACAAGTTTAGCTTCACATGTTCATGGGATGTCAGCGTGGGGTGTCTGGTAAACTTGGTACTGCAGGGTAGAAGACTGACTTAGATTGAAGATTCAGAATCCGAAGTCATCCAGTTATGGAATGTTCATGGAGTAGATAAATACTTTCCAGAAAATATGTATAATGAGAAATAAATGAGGACATGGATGGATAATGGGGAAGAAGGGAAAGGTAGGGGTTGGAGAAGGGTGTGTGGCTGAATGTGAGGCTGTTTTGGGGGTTTGAAGAATGAAATCTTAGGGTACAGTATTATACTGGCCCCATTGCTAGTATATTTTTTATTCAGAAGGAATAAAAAACAGTTCAGTGCTTATGAATGATTGATTTTATACAATTCTCAAAACTTTGTTACTTCCTCATTTTCATTGTTTGATTTTCAGCCCATTTCACTGCGATTGTAGATAAAGCCAAAATGAACATTTCTTTTCATTATCTTAAGGGCAGTAAATAAAATTGATGTCGGGAGACAGCATTTCACGCTGGAAGTTATTTTGCCAAGATCCAAAGCACCAAAGATAAAGTAGGGAGGGATAATTGAAATGAAGAGGGACAGGCATGCCAAGTTCATGCTCCCCAGGAGGGAAAAAAACAAAACAAAACTGACATCAAACCCAATACTTTCCTAAGAGGCTGGTTTTAAGTTTAAGAGACTTAAGAAATCCTATAAATTCCTTATTGTTACATAGTAACTTCTTGTTACTATGGTAAGGAAGGAGGAGGAGAACTGAGAAACTTTAGCTATGGAAACCAGAGCATTTGGCAGGAACATCTCTGCAGTCATAGTTTTTAGAAACCTGGTTGTAAAGAAGTAGGTACAACAGGGTAAGAAACCCCCCTAGTCTTCCAAATTAGAAAATTCAGGTATCCCTAATGGCAAAACAGAGGATTCTGGGAATGGAGATGAAGAGGTAAAGATTCAAATGACCCCTTGGCAGTTGATTTCTGGCATTTATTACTGAAACCAGCTTCCTTCCCATTTTATAAATATCTCCCCATCAGATAGGAAGTCATATTGTTCCCAGATGTGGAAACCAGTCTTCAGCTTACCCTGATAACCTTTGCCCAGAATACACTCTCCTTGACTTCCGTTTAGAGATTACAGTCTGTGGCAATATCTGTGATCTCTCTTCAAGACAACACTTAAACATCAGGCTGGCTCATTTTCAGGTGGAATTCTCAGTCCAGAGTCCTAAATCTTTACTCACAGTGTCATGGACATTTCACTGATATTTCAGTATAATGGGTTTCCCTGTCCCCTCTGGTAATTTTGTTGAAATTGCTTGCTAATTTGAAGAGGTATTTTTCAACAAGTGAATTCTTAGTGTGAATGAGTTATTTTGTTTTACTCTCTGTTTGCATACAAGTGAAACATTCAGGTTTGACAAACATGTTATTCCTCCATTATTTGATTAAAGACAAAACAGGTATTCTTCCTGCAAAAATAAGTAATCTTTTTCTAATACTCCAGTTTTCTCGCTCCTCCATTACAGCCTCTCATTTTAAACTGAGATATTTGGACACAGCTTTGGCCTCTTCTTCTTTCTCCCAGTCTGTCCATGTTGCTTTGTAAATTTCTATTCTCTAGATTTATAGGAAATGGTCTGGTTCTTGGGGAATGACCCTTACTTGATTCTTGAGGGGTCAGTAACAACCTGGATTGTTATTTTCACAATCTGGCCCCTGTTCTCCACTTCTAGGATTAGAAATGTTGCCCATATCTGACACACCCAAGCTTGGACTTATTTTGAAGAGCTCTCTTTCTGGTTTCCACATGGACTGTCCCTATTCTTCCTAGTCATTTTCTCTTGACTACTTATAAAGCCCAAGTTCCATGATGACTTTTTTTTTTTTTTAAATCTAAGATTCTCCCAGTGCTTCCCAGAAGCATAGCTAGAAAGAAGCAGGCTAATATTAATGGGTCTGAATGGAAAATATTGGTGAGGGAGGTTTATACTAAATCAATATTGACCCTCTATTTTCATTGATATACCAGAATGTTAAAAATGTACAAAATTTCCAGATAAACAAAAAAAGATTAGAAGGTTTGCACACATCTTAGCAGCAATGATAACTAATATCAAATGCTAAGAACATGACAGTCTATTATAAAGTTGAGAGAGGAACATGCTAGACACAGAAATTGAAAAGATTCATACCTTAGTCAACTATTGGCCTTACTGTTCTCTCAATATGACCTGATTTGGGGGCTTCTAGGTTTACATTTGCATTGTCCAATTTTAGCAAGAACCTGCTGTCAGTGTAACCAGAATCTTCTCTTACCTACCTCTGATATTCCCTTTCAGTGATACCCACCTCCCTACCCCCACTGGTAATTTAACCTAGGGATGCTTTATCACTAAGCCACACCCCCAGTCCTTTTAAATTTTGAGAAAGGGTCTTGTTTAGTTTCTTACGGCCTCACCAAATTGTAGAAGTTGCCTTTGAACTTTTGATCCTACTGTCTCAGCTTCCCAAGTCCCTGGTATTACAGGTATGTACCACCATGCCTGGCTTCTCAGTAATTTTTCATCCATTGATTTTTGACCCTACTTTATGGCTATAAATTCTCACTTTACCTTCTGGTATTTGGATTTTGCTTCCTCTTTTTTCTCTACCACAAAAATCTCGTATTACATCTTCCTTGAGTAAAGTATTCCTTTTGTCTTCCATAATGAATAATTGTTTCTTTATCAAAATGTTATTCTTGCTGCTGAATGAAGGCCTTTCTGGGAATGAGATCATACTTGTTCTGGAAGCCTCTAGAAAACACAGTTACTACCAAGGGGTTGAAGCCAGCAAGAAGAAAGATTATGAATCCATATAAATAATAACTTCCTAATTTTAAGGGTATAGAACTTGAAATTATATTGTAAAATAATGGTCTTCTTTATCCTTAGAAAGTTCAAACAGAGCTACTGATCATGAATATTTTACAAAGTATTTCTTTATTAGGTGACTGATGGACGAACTTAAAAACAAAACTGGATTCCAATTTTCATGGTTCAAATAGAGTCAGTAAAGCAGAATGGAAAATATTATTAGATTTGAATCACAAAAGCCATCCTGAGTTCTTAGCTCTGTTATTAATTAAGAGGTGGCTTTGAGCAAGTCCTGTCATCTTGCCGAACATAAATTCTTCCATCTAACGGCAATAATGATATCAACCCACCCAAAAGGAGGATGGAATTAGAGGACATGTGCAGCTCCTGGTTCGTGGGTACTGAATGAATCCTCCCCATTGCCTCTGCAGGTATTCATTCTGGGACAGCTGTGTCCCAAGCAACATTCTAAACTAGGGGAGAGACAGGTGTGGAAAATGGAGGAAACAGAGTTCTTCAAGACACAACTGTCAGTCAACACTGCTCCACACCATCACATGGATTTTCTGTTTCTAATCCTACATGTGCCAGGATAAAATTGCCAAAATCATGACAGATTCCTTGTACTTTTAGTTCAGAAGTCAGTTACTAAATAAACCAATAGAAAACGGAAATGCATGAAGCGTGCAGTTCACATAAATTTGCTGAGTGCCTCATGGGAGCCAAACACTGTATCCCATCTCTAATAAATTTCAAGGGTGTGTGTGTGTCGGAGGTGGGGGGGTGGGGTGGGGAACAGCTCTAGCCCAGAGGAAGCATGTAGAATAATGAATTAAAATTTTAAAGTGTATCTCAAAAAGAGGCTGCCTTTCTTGAAGTTTAAAATTAATCTCACTCTTGCTTTCAACATCTTCCTGGTAAAGATTATTGCGGCAAGGGAAGCATCATGCCTAATTGCTTTAAAATTGTCTCTTTGTAGGAAGTACATTAATATGTATTATACCACTGCTGTCCTCAAAGTGAAAATAAAAGTTATACCTACTTTCCTTCTTTTTTGCAAGACTGAATTTTTTTTTCAGATCTTTTTCCCCCTCAAATTTACAGAAATGCTTGAGGCAGAAATTTAGCATAACAAGTTCACAAGTCCTCAGCAATTTTGTTAGGAAATAATCTGAAAAACATCTTTTCAGAGTTTTTATTTTAAACACAGGCAAAAATGCCACACATTGCTGACAAAGTTATTTTTATGTCCTTTCAAATTTAAGGCTGAATTAGTTGGGGTTTAGTGAAGAAACAGATATCACAGATTAATTTGAACAGGAAATTTCTTAAATAATTTTAAATAATTTATAAGTTTAACTACCAAATGTTAAAGATAATTATAAAAAATATATTAAAAAAAAATCCAGGGAGCAGAGATTTCTCTTAGGGTCTGTACCATTTACTGCTGAGGGGCAGTGGGATAGGTTGCTAAGAAACAAAGGTACAAATGCCAGATGAGATATGAGCTGTAGGGTTTAGTGAGAAATGCTTATGGGGGAGGTCCAGCAATGACAGCCTGGGCAAATGCTTTACCATAAAGTTCAGGGGTGACACTGGACAGGGGTACTTCTGCTCTATGACTCCAGTATCTCTCCAGAAAGTAATATCTCCTATTCTCAATGACATTTTTCCCCCCAGGGAAAAACACACTCATCCTGACACACTAACACTCATGGATGAGTGTGTCCCTCTTCACAGTGTTTTTGGTCCACCCCAACTTCTTCAGATACTGGGATTTTATGGTCTAGGTTATAGAAGAGGCATCAATTTAGCTTGTCTTGTACCATTGTATGATCAAGGGAAAGCAGTTCTAGTGTGCATGCAAAAAAAGCAGCTTTCTACAGATGACTCTAATTTGTCCTTATTCCCACAATAAATGAGAGAAAGCCTGTGTCTTTCCTTCAGGGTAATATGTACCTGGACACCTGCTTCAGACCTGCTTTCATTGTTCCCTTTTCTTAGTTAGGTTTTGGGGAATACAAAGAGGTATTCAAGGACATGGTGTTTTACTATCCCCTTTTCTTTAAGGATAGCACAGGACTAATGAAGCATCCACAAAACAGATAAAATTAAGAGGCTACCCCTACCCCAAGAGTGAGATCCAGAGCTCACTGGGAAAGGGATAGCTGTAGCCTGTGGATTTAGTGGTAGACGGAACTTTCATATTCTGAAGCTGGCAAGCAGGAAACTGCCCACCACAGTGCTGAGAGAACTTTCTGGGAAGCTGTGGAGCTGCAGTTACTGGCAACCTGCCACTAGGACAAGAGTAGGACTGGCCCCAGAGTCCAGCGGTGGTGCTTGTGGATGTGCTGGGAATCCTACTGTGGGCTTTGTACTGAGCCTCCTGGAAAACTGGCTCTGGTACTGGTGACAGTTTTTGAGAAGGCCACCTGCTGGGATTGCACCAACCTTCCTAGAACGCCCACTGGGATGCTGATGGGACTCTGGGGGTGCCAGTGACACCCACTGGGAAGTAAATGCATACTGGGTGTCCTGCATGCTCAGCAGCACTGCAGCCTCAAGAAAAGAGAAATGCATGGGGATAGGGACAAGCCTCTCCCTCTGGAGGGCCCTCTAGCACTTTCTACTGACCATCACAGTTTAGCATCATGCCAGCTGGGGAAAAAAAAATAGTCTTCAGGCTCTTGCTTCTCAATAACACAGCGGGATAATAAAGGATAAATTTGTTGCTGAGAGACTATATTGATAACTAGCATAAAGGCCATTAATAGAATACTGAGTTGATGGCAATGAGTTAAGCAAATTAACAAAAGTCTGAACACTGAGAAATAGAATAAACTTAAAACTAAAATGAGAATATAGAATACAGGTCATACTGTGTGTGTTGAAGGATTAACCTTTTCAAAAGAAAGATTTGGGCTCCTGGGAGGCAACCTCTTAGCCTTTAGAATCCCCTGTCTGATAAGAATGTCTTTGTTTACTGGGAACCTTGGATCACAACAGAGAGTATATGCTGACAATGTGATTTATGGTAGGCCTATGTCATCCAGTATCAGCTTGACCTCTGAAAGGGGTGGAGACAGGTCAGCAAGGCAGGGAGTCAGCCTTGTCTATAAAATTACCCCAGTCCCAATAAAAAGTCTAGACAGCAAAGCTCAGGTGAGATTCTGTGGCTGTCCATACTTCATGTATGTTGAAGCAAGAGGACTCATCATTGATATGAGAAATAAACCCTGTCCATTTAATTCTGCTAGGAGGTAACAAATGGAAGTTCTGCACCTTGTCTCCTGGACCCTGCTCTTTTACCATTATTGATTCCATTCTTCATCTTTCTGCTGTAATAAACCACAAATGTGCATTTAGTAGTCCAAATTCAGGGATGCTACAGACATCCTAAAATCACATTCCGTATTTCTTACCTACTTCTACATAACAACCCTAAAAAGACATCAGTTTAAAACAATATTATTATTATATTTATTATTTTACGGTTTCTTTTGTCAGAAATCTGGACATAGTTTACTTGAGTGTCCTGCTTCAAGATTTCTTACGAGACTGCAACCAAGGTATAAGGCTAGTTTCATCTGAAAGCTGAAATGTTTCCAAGTTCATTCACTTGGCTATTGGAAGGAATTTTTTTTTTTTTTTTTTTGTAAAGTTACTGGAATAAGGCCCTTATTTTCTTACTGGATGTTGGCTAAAGTCCACCCTTAGTTTCTTATCTCATTGGCTCCAAAGGGCAGCTCAAACCACGGCATCTTATTTCATCAGATCAAGCACAGAAGAGCCGGCAATTTGAAAGCCGTTGTCTTGCCTTTTATAGTCTGCTTTTGGAATTGACATCCCATCTTTTTGCCATATTCTATTTGTTGGAAGCAAGTCACCAGGTCCAGCCCACATAGAGGGAGGAAATTACACAAGGACATGAGGAGATGAGGATCATTGGGAACTATTTCAAAAGCTGCCAACCACGAACACTTAAAGTATTTTATGGGGACTGAATAAAATAATGACTGTGAAAATACTTAACATAGAAGGTGATTTTTCTAATAATTAGGGTTATTATTCCACTGGGCATAGTTTTTGCTTTGATTTCTAATTTGAATTTCTATTCTAGTAAATTACCTGGCTCTCCCATCTCATTTTATAATTGGAAGTTGATTTGGCTGTGGCCAGTTTTACTCTGGGGATTAGAGAGAACCCTGTCCAACTCCTGAACACCAAACCCTAAAAGATTGATGTAATTATTTCTTGTGTCTGGCATTGCAGATTCTGCCGGCCTGGATACAGAGTGCTATTTAGCTGTATTCACCATTACTACCTTTTTCATTGTTTTTTTTCAGGGGCTGTGTCCCAGAGCCAACCATTTGCTGAGCTGCTGGGGACCACACTTTCTCTGCTAGGCAAAGTCCTGTGATGATGGTTCTTTGAAAGCTCCACATTTGGCACAGGACTCTCTCTTCATCAATATGCATGTGCTGGGGCTGGAGGAGGCCTGTACCCTGCCATAAACCAATGCTATGCTTGACCTATGTTTGAGGATCAGATCCTAATGACTTGTGGGCAAGTGGATAACTACAGCATTTTCAATGTTTTGGTAAAATTATATATAAACACACACATACTGTGGAGATAAGAGTGAACATAGATATTCAAGAAAAATAATCAGCGGTGGCGAAAAAAATATCATTATATAAGTCTTAATTGGCAAATTTGACCATGGGAGGTAAGAGTGTCTATGAAATTGGAATGATTATTCAGCAAAGAGAAATAATCATAATGAGTAACAATTTTTCTGTAAAGTCTAAATTCTGCCTCCTGTGCTATTGGATCTTTCATCATTTTTAAGGTCAGTTTCATTAACCTTGCTCTCCTTTGGCCATGCCAGACAATCGTTCTCCACAGCAGGACAGGAATTTATAATGTGCAATAGTTTATGAAGAGTCAGATGCCTAATGGGACCTTTACATTCAGGCGGAAAGCTCCTCATTCTCACTAGCAGTTGTTAGAGCATAATCCGTTGTGAGGTTAAGCTCTACCTAAATTGTAGATCTTCTTTCAGTTGTTGAATGACCCTAACTTTAATCATGTTCTACAATCCCAGCTCAGATTTCATACCATCAATTCATAAAAAACAGAAAGCGTCTGATTCCATAAGTTATAAATGAAAAGGGTGCACGCTTAGGCAACACCACTTTAAAAATGTTTGCAAGGAGATTTTCCAATTCTGCTACTTATTGCCTGAATCTGCTTTTCCTGTGACAAGTGTCACAGGAGTGATGTTTCTGTACTTGAGGGGAACATGACCAATAAGTGAGAACCTTTTCCATCTTCAAGAAATCTAAGCCAAATGGCTCCTGAAGGCAGAGTGAATTATCAAATGGACTTAGGATCTGCCCCTTTGGTGAATTTTTAAGTGTATAATACAATATCATTGCCTATATTCACATAGCTGTACATTATATCTCCTGAACTTATTCATTTAGCCTAACTGAAAATTTGTGCTCTTGGACCAATGTTTCTCTACTACTATCTTTAACCTTGGGAACCACCATTCAACTTTTTGCTTCTATAAATTTTTATGTTTTTACTTCCATATATAAGTGAGATACTTGACATAAGCCTCAAGTTTTTCACCTTGAATATATATGATTTTTATCAATTGTATCTTCATAAAGGTAGAAACAAAATAAAAGATGATAGTGAAATTTAGAAAGAAAAACAAATCGACTGAAAAAGTTATTATTTCCTGTCTTGAAAAGATCACCATCTGACATTTCCAACTGTTGTAGTCAGACTTCTAAAATAATCTCTACAATTCCTGCTCCTCCCCCAACCTTACCTAGTGGACATACACGGTGTATTCTCTCCTTGAGGAGCATGTGAATATGACTGATGTCACTTTTGTGATTAGGTTATTATGGAAAAGGGTTGTGGAAAAGGGTTATTAATAGTTTAAGTTAATATGATGAAAAGTGAAATTATTATGACTGGGCCTGGCATTATCAGCTGATACCTTCAAAGGTGTGTCTAATAGTCAGAGTCTTGAAGTTTCATATATTTTTTCCTTACTCTCTGTTTATTCTTTTTCTCTGGCTCTGAGGAAGAAAAGCTATGAATTCTATAGCTGTAGGAAATGAATTCTGTCAAAAACCATATGAATTTGGAAGAGAACCCCAAGCCTCAGATGAGACCCCACCCCTAGCTGAAGCTTTGATTTTAGGTTGATGAGACCAGCTAACCTGCATTTAGATTCTTGACCCACAGAAACTGTGAAACAATAGACATATACATTTTAAGTTATTAAGTTTGTAGCAATTTAGGACTGGGGATATAGCTCAGTTGATAGAGTGCTTGCCTGGCATGTACAAGATCCTGGCTGGGTTCAATCCCTAGCACCATCACCACCAAAAAAACAAAATTGTAGTAATTTATAATGTAGAAATAGGTAATGAATAAAAAATTTGGTATCTGAAAGTGATTGGCTACTGAAAAAAAAAAAAAAAAAAAAGGAACACCTAGAATGCAGAAATGGCTTTAGTACTAAGCAGTGGGTAAAGCCTAGAATAATTCTGAACAAAGTGATGGAAGATTATTAGTAGGATTATCAACCTTTAGGATGCTGTTACTGAGGGCTCAGAAAGAAGTGGAAATTGGTATTGAAAACCCAAAGAAAGGAGATGCTTTTGATGGAAGGGCAGAAAACAGTGCAGGCATGTTGAAAAGAACTTGTAGGCAAAGATATTGGTTATATTGCTAAGACAATTTCCAAATGGGGCCTAAGACTGCTGCCTGGTTTATACTTGCTGCTTATGGTAAAATGTGAGGGGGTAGAGAAATTAAGGGAGGACATTAAACAAAAGGAACTCAGGCCCCAGTGATTTAAAACAAGTCTCAGCCTCTCCAGATGGCAAAAGATGGAAAAGTCAGAACGGCCGCAGCACTCATGGCATAAAGAAATGGCTGAGTACAGGATTGGTCAACCTTTTGCTTAAAGTTCTGGAAGATCAAAGGTCAGGATAGTCAGTCACCCAAAAGGCCATTTCATTAAGATTAAGGGTGTGCCTCACAGAAACCCTCCATCATACCAAAGGGCCTCTAGGAAGTTTAAGAAATTGTCCCCCAGCCAGCTTGTCAGGAGCCAAAGATAGGGAAGGGATTATATCAAAATGATTTGTGGGTGTGGCTTTGATTTAATGGAGTGAAACTCAGTGAAATCTATGTAAGATCCTCATCATTCTTGAGAAAAGCATTCAGCACAAACACTGACCCCTCGGACTAAAAGGGGCAGAGAATATAAAATGAAAAAAGGGTGTCAGAATCAAAAACATATGAGCATGGGAGAGGACCCAGGATCTCCAATGCATGCATCCTGGCCTTGATGGCAGCCTTGTGTGATTCTTAATAGAGACCCTAATTAGGTTGTGCCTGAACTAGCCCCCCCAGCCCCCTTGGAAAGAGTGAGATAATCAACATGTGCTCCTTAAAGCCACTCCACTTGTGGCAATTTGTTACACAGCAATAGAAAACTAATTCCATACCAGTCAAGAGTTCAGTTAGAGAAGAATCAGTAAGGATAAGGTTTATGTAATTTTGGGACTGGCTAAGGAAGTCTAAAATCTATAGGGCAAGCAGCCAGGTAGGGAGGATCACAAGTTCTTTATCAGAGATACGCATTAAAAATGTCTTCTTGCACTCTGTGGCTTATTATTTCATCCCTTGGGAAAATGAAAAGGTTTTCTTTATGGTTAGTGATTCTTGTGCCTTATTTATGATATTTAGGTCTAGTCCAATGTAATAAAGGTAGTTATTCATATTTCCCTCAAATGGCTTGATTATTTTACTTTTCAAATATATATATATATATATATTTATATTTATATATGTGTGTGTATATATATATTTATATTTATATATGTGTGTGTATATATATACATATATACATACAAATATATGTATATATATGTGTGTGTGTGTGTGTGTGTGTGTGTGTGTGTGTATAAAATATCTATCTCCTGAAATTTCAATGATTTGGATTTTGTGAGTTAGTGACAATTTTGATAGTTTCCCTAGTGGATATGCAGTTTATCCTGTGCCAATGACTAGAAGAATGTAGTTTTAATATTACACTACTGTGAGGTTCTTGTCATAAATTATTCCTGTGATATATATATATATATATATATATATATATATATATATATATATATCTGTAATGTTCAATGAATATATTTCTTTATGCTTATGCCAGTGTTACATTATCTTATTAACTATGGCTTTGTAAGACAAATTGATAGGTGTTAGTGAATATCTCCAATGCTGTAATGATTTATGATTGATTTGTCTATCATTGGCCCTTATAATTCTCATGTAAATTTTAGAATTAGCTTGTCCGCTTCCACAAAATAATTCTGAGATTTTAATTAGTTTTACTTTGATTCTAAAGATTAATTTGGGGATACTTGACATCTTTATTATATTATTATATTATTTTTTAGTCCATGATAGTAGTATATCCTTTTATTTACTTAGGCATTCTTAAATTCTCTCAATGTTTTATAATTTCAAGAATTTTGATCTTGTACAAAGTTTTATAGATTTATTCCTAGCTACCTTTGTTTTTGATGCCTCTATAATTGGTGAAACATTTATTTTCTATTGCATTATTACGTGTATATAGGTACTCAATATAATTTTTGTATATAGATCTTATATCAAGTGGTCTTACTAAATATATTTATTACTTTTAATAGTTTAATAGTAGTTATTTTTTGTTTGTTTTCTACAATTAGAATTATGAATTGTGAACTCTGTATAGTAAGCCAGCTACATTCTAAGACACCAACTGCTAGGGAGCAAATGAGTCCCCAGAGTTATTTTAATTTTACATTTTTGTGTGTGGAGTAGGAAACACACATGTACAGGTAAAATTAAAATAGTTATAGAAAATCATATTTATTCATGTTAATAAATGGAAATTCTGAAAGAAATGGACAATTTTGTAGGAAATATATGCATTCCAAAATTGGCCCAGGGATTTTTCTTAGCTTACCTGGTATGAGTTAGTCAACAGAAGAATGGATTTAAAAACATAGAGTGCAGGGGAGATTCACCCTTCTTAGCAATACCTCTTCCCTCCAGGAACTTTCCTTTGTTACAGAGTCACATAGTTGATTCTTACTCCTAGCTTGCCACCCTCTCACTCCCTACCTGGTGTATATGTTAATATACAGGCAAGGACTTTTCTCATTTTAACCTTAGCAAGAGGCTGACAGATCTCCAAAGTCTGGCTTCAGCTATGGGTCAAAGCAGTTTTTGAGAATTGCATGCCCTATACTAGTTTCTTTTTAGAGAAAGTGTAAATATATATTAGTATAAGTATGGCCATGTAATATTTAGGATACACTAAAAAGCATTGTTTACCTGAAATTTAAATTTAACTGTGCATTCTATATCTGACTTCACAACTTTATGGATTTAGTAGTGTGTATCTTTAGTCCTTTATCAGGCAGATTGCCCCATACTCTCTTTCTTATTTCTAGTCTTATCTATTTGTATTTTATTTACTTTTTGTTGGTAGACTATTTAACATATGAATTTTTAACCATATATTTGCCCTCTTTTCAAATTTCTATCCATAAATTTTATTAATTCTATTGTTTTTTTCTTGCTCATTTCTTTCTGCATATACCTTCATTCATTTTTCTTTTTGGTTCATCTTTTGTTTTACTTCTTACTTCCATATTTGAAGGATTGATTCAGTTTTAAAATTTTTATTTTGTAATAAAAATATTTCCTATAACTGTTTTAACATATATTTACATATTCATTTCAATTAGGTTTTATACTTTTCAAATTTGTTTTCTCCTAAATACTTTGCTTTTACAGTTTTACTTTTCTTTTTCTCCAGTTGTAACCTGAGTATACTTTCCAAGGGGATAATTATCACATTTAGTATTTAACCCTTTTTTAAATCAAAATCTAGGGGAACAATTTTAATTTCTAATCTTCCAATCCATGAAAATGATATATTGTTCCATCTTAAAAATAGCCTTAAATTCTCTCTATATTTTAGAATTTCCAGTACTAGTAATTGTACTTTTATTGCTACATAGATGATTCTGATCATTATACCTTTGCCATGGATAGTTAAAATTGTTAGAAAAAAAATTTCCTGTCCTCAGTTAATAATATTTACAGTAGATTTTAATTTTCTCTTTGCCTCTTAAACAAGACTAGATATTGTTAATTTCTTTAATTAGTATTCTAAATTGACAGTTTTTAATTGTTATTCTGGGGATTGAATCCAAGGGTACTATACCACTGAGCTACATACCCAGCCCTTTTTATTTTTTATTTTGACATAGTCTCTCACTAAATTACTGAGCCTCATCTTGAACTTGCAATACTCCTGCCTCAGCCTCCTGTGTCACTGAGATTACAGGTTTGTACCACCAAGCCCAGCAATACATAGGTGTTAATGGTACTGTCTCTGGTGCCATCTATTGTCCTCAGATTTGCAGTTATTATTTACTTATTGGCTTGATATTTAGCAAAAAAAAAAAAAACAAAAAAAAAAAAAAACAAAAAAACAAAACAAAACTGACCAGGTTGATACTCTTTGTAAAAAAAAAAAAAAACAACACATGCATCTATTTTTCTTTTTTCATGTCTTACTGTTGTACATGACTTTACTGTTTTTGAAGTTCTTCAGTCTCAATCCATGATCATTGAAACTGAGCACAGAGGATTAGTATTGTTCAGCCAAGGTCCAGTGAGCATGGGGTTCTGCCCAAAGCTTCCTGGTAATAACCACAGTAAAATGATAGTGTCTACCATGGCAGTCTGTCTCACGCCACCCCTTTATAGACATTCTGCAGCTAGTTCTTCAAGCAATTTTCAATAACAGTAATAAAGAACTATTTCTCAGAAACAAATGATTGGAATTTAACACTGCAAAATTCCTGGCTCAGCGCTTTTTCTTCTTCTTCTTTTTCTTTCTTTCTTTTTTTTTTTTTTTTTTTTGGTTAACTAGACTGATGTACTTAAAATTAAATCCTCTCCTGGGCTCACAGCTGGTACAGCAAACACTGCTAATTGGACAGACTGAAGTGTGAAGCTAAATATATATGTTGTCATTTTACTCAACAGTTTCTGGAAAATGTATTGCAGGTAAATCAGCAGGCGTTAGCAAAGCTTTCGAGAAAGTATACGTGAGCACATTAAGCCTCATGATGGATATGTTTCCCTGCTGGAGCAAAGCAAGCGTCTGTCTTTTGTAGCCATTACTGAAGTAGTGTAGATTTGTCATGCTGAAAACAAATTAGACTTTTCCCTTATGCAATTTTGAATGCTTTGATTGATTTTTGGATAATAGCCTTCTCAATTCCCAGTTCCTTCCGAACCCTTTTCTCTTGCAATATTTTGTTCCTTTCTCTTTCACCTTAGAGGAATAACAAATATCTCCTCTCAAGTATTCCAGAATATAATTTTAAATGCCTTTCATTGTGTCAATTGCACAGGTGGAACTTGTTAAATGTGTCTAATGACTAAATAAACAAATAGATGACCATATTTTACTCATTTTGTTTTGTATTCTGGAGTCATTTCAATGAGATAGAAGCACTGGCAATCAGGCAATTAGACATTTAAAAGGAAAGAAAAGAGGAACCTCATTAGGGTCCTCTTGGGAGGCAGCATCTTGCCTACTCCTGTGACAAGATTTTTTGTTACAACCCTTTATATTCATTTTTAACTTCCTATTGAAGATGTCAGTGATTAGCTTTTAACTTAGAAGAGACCCAAATTAATGACAGTGCTAATTTTCTCTCCATGACAATTGTTATTTATTTTTCACTCTTTTCTGTCCTGTGCCACATCCTGCAAAACAAATTCTAAATATTCAGGCTTTCTTGACCTTTGACTTCTATTGAGTTGATGTACTATCCCATTTTTCATTACTCCAATGAAATACCCAAAGAAGTTTAACTTATAATCAATAGGCATTTATCTCACAGTTTTGGAAGTTCAAGGGCATGACACTTGCCTTGGCTCAGCTCTGGAGACTCAGCTCTCAAGTCCTCTTGGCTTTGTCACATCATAGCAGGAACATGTGTGAAAGAGACTGATCACATCTCAAAACAGGACGCCAGAGAAGCTGGTAAACCTACTTTCAGGCCTTTATGACAATCCTTCTATGAGAATTAAACAGGATCAGATGAAAAATGCCTTAATCCCTTCTGAAGGCCTCCATCCAGTGGAGCTTAGGAATTTCTTCTAGGCCCCACCTCTTAAAGGTTCCCAATACCACCAGCCACCCCGAGGCCCAAGATCCCAATACATGAACCTTAGGGGACAAAGCATGTTTAAACCGTAGCAGTCAGAAAAAAGCATTGACAGAAGATTAGAAGGTACAAAAAGAAAGAAGTTGGGTATTTATTTCCCTTGTTCTCTCAATCCAAGGCTACAGTTGTGTTAGTGACTCTGTTCCTCTAAGATGTGGTCTTCGTAATCCCTTCTGTTTTCATCAAACCCCACATTACTATTTCTTTCCCTTGTCCATTAGTCATAGTTTTACTAATAGATTAACAATGTCACTGGTCCCTGGGACCTTGATCATTCCTGTTAGTTCTGTTAGCCCCTCCACACATCTGTAAATTACCATTTTATTATACTCTCTTTAATTAAACTTTTGAACATGAAATGTGCTTTCTGACAGTATTTTTTGCAAATAAAATAATTGATAGCAGCGTTGGACACAAGAACCAAACCTCAAAATGGGATTCTGAGTTTTGTTACATGCTGGATGGGTAAACATCCCTTGCCACTGTAACTGACATCATGCAGTAGCAACACAGATTCTATATAATCACTGATGTTAGATGGAGGAAGGCAAGCCAAGGGTAACACGATGATTGAGTTTTTGTGCATATACCAGCTTTCTTTTCTAAATAAAAGGCTGGAGGTGGAATTGAAATAACAGAAAGGCTGGACTTTTCTAGCTACTCCCCCCTTTTAACCTATGGACGTCTTATTTGGCCTACTTTCTACTTTCCTCTGCTTTAGAAGAGTGATTTATATTGTCCTGTATCTTTGTTGTCTGGTTATTATCTGGGAACAGTGGGAGGAGCTCAGAGGGCTAAGAGGAGAAAAAAAATGTTAGGTATTTATTCTCCTATTCCCTCACTATTGGGCTATAATTTTAGAAATGGGTTCATTTTTCTGTGACCACAGTCTGACTCTGAGTTTTTCTTCCATGGTGATAACTCCTAGAGTTTCTAACATATCACTCTCATTTAACCTCAGGCCAATGACTGGTAGCAACCTTCCACTGTTGAAAATCTCTGTGTGCTACATGATCCCTATTATCTCCATCAACCCTGGTTTATCTCTGTAACTTCTCCTTTTCCTGAACTCACATAAATTAAACTTTTTCATGATGTTTACTCTCCAACAAGGACCCTGACTGATAAGATAAATAAGTTTCCTAAAAGATAAGATGGAAGCATTGGCTCTTCTTGTCTTTGCAGTTTATAAACCACTTTACACTAAGAACCAGGAGCTTGAAGTGAAGAACTGCTCCCACTTCTGAGTGTCCATGAGGCTTGCCTAGTGTTTTGTTGGCAATGTGCCCCTATTGTGTGACCTGCACGTCCACACCCAAGCCTGAGGTATAGAGTGGCCAAGAGGGGCCTGTTGACCCAAGGACTTTCTTGTCTTTCTGGAAAACAACAGTGAAAAGCTTCTCTGATCCAAGATACCAGTTTGAGAAGTCATATATTAAGTTACCATTCATTTCCCCAAAGTTGTGATACACTTTAAGTAAATAGGGAATATACTCAGAAATAAGATATAACACAAAGACTTATGTTTCTTAGTTCAGGACACTGATTATTGGTGAAGAGGAAAATCTCTGTAACTGGCACAGATGGGAGTTTTCTTAATTGTCCCAGTTCCTGTGTAACAGTTTTCAAGTTGGAAGAAACAGGATAAACTGTGAAACAGACACAGAAGACTTCCTTTTGCAATGTGTGAAAATTATAATGGCTGAGGGAAAAACCTACTTGGAAACACTGGTATTGGTTACCGTGAAAAGATCTAATAGCACAGCAGTGGCAAGAAGGGACCTGTACAAATACCATTCTTCGTATCTGCACTACCAAAAGCAGTAGACAGTAGGTCCTAATACAAGCATAAGTTGACAAAGACCCACTACACAGGAGAAGTTCTTGGTAAGCTGTGGTTCTTGTGTCTGTAATATTAATTGAGAGATTCAGAGCAAATAGCATCACGATCATTAACCTCTTTTAATGTAGCCTGCGTTAGAGTATTGAGCAGCTAGTATGTATCAGACAGTGAATGGCTCTTGTTATACTTTATTTCATGAATGCTAACAACTTTCTGAAGTGATTTTATGCTCATTTTATATATGAAGGAACTAAATTGGAGTGAAGTCTATTAGTTTATCTAAGTTATAGATCACAGTTCTTCAAGTCTAGATTCAAATCCTTTACTCACTAATTTTAGGATATGTTTAATTCACAAGTTGCTTGCTGATTGAATGCCCAGTATTGATCTATAATTATACATTAAATGTATTCTTTTTTTCTTTTCATTATTGATGCTCTTATGGGGCAGGTTTTCAATTTTTTTTTCTCTTTTGTTTTTATCAACTACATGAATAGTCTATCCCAAATGGAATAAGGTCAATTGCAGAAAGACTAAGGCCCATCCATAAAAAGAAATAGAGCAAAGAGAACAACAATGTGAGAAAGACCTGCAATAGCTTAGTAGCTTTTGGCCCTGGATTCATGTAAAACTCACTGAGTTTATTTGCTCATTTTCTTCAGTTGGTCTGTGTTGTGTTTCTGTCACTTGCAACAAGAGAAATGCTGACTAGCACAGTGAAGATCTGAAAAAAATAATGATCATTGCCATGAGAACTTAAATCACTAGCATAATAATGAGCTAATTAAATTGGCTTCATTTTGATGGTAAAGTGGTTTTGAACTTGTGCACTATATTTTTTAAGGCATTTCCTAGTTTGTGAGGAAGAATATACAATTTTTTTTCCTAGCAATTGTGGAAAACCCCTACCTTATGGATGCAATGGCTTAAAATCTCTCTTGAGATTTTGCTTGTATTCAAATATTCCTAGGACTAGAGTTCATTATGAGTTTTTCATGCTTAAAAATATTTCTGAGTAATTATGTCTATGAAGATTCCCAGACCTATGCCTGAGACCATATGGATTCCAAGCCTTCTGGATAGAAGTTGACTTTTTCCTACCTGTATCTCTGAATATCATGGCCGAAATTCATTTCAGTGGACTCTTCCCTTCCACTGGTCACAACACATTTCACACTTGGATTCTCTTTTTTTCTAACTGCACTTGGTCTTGTATCATTAGCATATGACATGATGACATTACGTATCCAGCTGGACATGTATGTATTTGTTCTCTGCCATTTCCCCTCCTACTCCTGCCTCTGATTCTGCCATTGATAATTTCTAGTTTTCTGTATTATCAATTATGACATATAATGCACTGTTTCTTCCATATAATCTTTTCTGGTGTATTGCTAGTGCATCTGACAAAAAAGAAAGCATTATGGCTAGTCTCTCCAAAAGGAACAAATAACACTTAAATAAACTTTAATGAAATATATCAAGATCTTTATTCTGCCTCATCAATTTATAGACTGTATTGTGGAGGTGGATTGGAGTGTGTGAAAACACTGCCATTTAGAAACATAACAAGGAAGTTGGATGCGATATCCAGTAAAATATTCACTTTATGAACTTATCTAATAGGTTGTTAAGGGAAGTATTACCTAGATAATAAGATAAAATATTATTAGAGCTCAGTTGTTTGTTTGTAAGACTACCCTAAAAGATGTAGATATTAAAAAAGAAAAAAAAATGTTACATGGTTCTTAAAACCTTATCCACACCTATTTTTTAAAGAATGTGGATTGTGGTAAGTTAGCAAAGGATTTTAGACAGGATTTATGTATTAAGACTTGGACTGTGAATATTATTCATTTTCCGCCAAAATTGAGGGAGGGATCTCTAATGCCAAACCCTGTAAAGAGATGTTTCTTGGATATTTTTTTTTCAAAGGGTTTGATATATACCTTCTACATTGTGGTACTAATAAGCCTGTATTTGATGCTCATCAGGACACAAAAAATACTGGAGATAGACTAGCTCTTGGTTACACAATGAGAAGAAGTAGTGGGAGCTGTGTTGGGATCAGCCTTTACCATCCTCTCCCTGCACCTCCTATTGTACAAATATTAGCAGTCCAGAGAAAGCCAGAACAGAATGATTTAAAGTGCTGTCTCCAATGACCTCTGAAAGGGTCAAAGAGAGTCAAACAGAATAGAGTGCATTTAAAACAGAGAGTTAGAACAGTAAGAGCAACAATAAAATCAGAGGCTGAGTGAGGTAGGCCAGTAAAAGGGACTGCATTACATAGGTCATAGGAGTGTAGTCAATTGTTCTTCATGGGATATTTGAGAAATCTGAGAAGCAACAAAGAGAGAAAAGTCCTATTTAAACACTTGCTTTGAATAAAGGGAACAAAACCAGCTTGAAAAAAGTACAGTAAAATAAGAACTTCACAAGGCCTCAGCAGTGTCAATGTGGCCATAGTGCTCAGCTCTTTGGTCAAACACCCATCTGCATGTCACTGAAAATATTTTTTAGATGAGATTAACATTCAAATCAGTAGATTTTGAATAAAATAAATTACCTTCCATAATGTGTGTATATCACCCAGTCATTTAAAGGCTTTAAGTAGAAAACACTTGACGTCCTTCCAAAAAGAGGAATCCTGCCTCCAGATTGTCTTTGGACTTGAACAACATCAGCCTGTTCTCTGGGTCTCTCATCTGCCAGTTTCCAGCCCTCACAATCATGTGAACCAATTCCTTAAAACAAATTACTTTTCCACATATACATGCATCCTATTTGTCCTGTTTCTCTGGGAACCCTGACTAATAAATCTACTAACTTAACATCCTTTCTTCATTTGACCATGGAGAGAGGTTAGATAGTAAGTTAGGTGGGGTTAAGGAATGGAAACATTAGAAAATGAAGAAAAAACATTTGCTCTCACTGGCTTCTCACTTAACTAAAGGATCCAAATGATGAAGAGTTTTTACTTTGAATCAGTTTTGATTTATACATGGACCTAAACATTTATATAGATCTGTATATTGGGGCTCAAGTCATACGTATATAATTTGTACCACTTTCACTAATTGAATGCAAATGTGTAACTAACACCCAGATTAAGAAATTGAACATTGGCAATAATCAGAAATAAACTTCAAGAATAGACACAAAATAAATTTCTAATTATATCTCATGAGTTATAATTGTTTACTGAAAAGCTTATACATAGAGTTAATATTTTCTTCCTGATTCACTATAATGCAAAAGCACCAAAAGGTTGTGTGTGTGTGTGTGTGTGTGTGTGTGTGTGTGTTCTACCATAAAAGGCAACATTTAGCTTGAAGATTTAATTTTATATTCTAGGCTCTTATGACAATATATGCCTCCTATTCAAATTCATAATGTTCAAAGAAATTGAAATATTCCTTTGGTTAGTTTTTTACTAAACACATACTTTCCTTTTATTTAAAAGTAACATTTCTATCAACTAACCAGAAGAAGGTGTCATGTCAGTTATTACCGGAGTGAATTCAATGCAGCAATTTAGTGAAACAAAAATTATTTGTTTGATATTTATTGACTTGGTTTGATTGTTGGAATGTCTTGGTATCAAGTAGAAACAGCTGCTACCTTTGTTTTTCCTACCTAGGTAGAACTTAATAATGCTTCCTATGTTGCTTTTTTGTGGGTATAAAGTGATAATTAAAGTAATTAAAGAAAAAAAAATTTCAAAGGCCAGAACTCTTTCTAATCCATCATAAATTAACAGCAGGGGATAATTTTTTTTATTAACAAGTGCTTATAATTAATTGTTTAATCCAGTTACGACTTAAGATCCCTAAAAACAAATTGAATTGCATGTCTACAAATTCTCATGCTGACTAAGGGAATATTTTGTTACAGATTTCTGCATATCTTTAAAAATAGCAACCAAGTTCTGGATTATGATTTTTCATTAAATTTAAGCCTTATAAATAGGTGGCAAAAATGGATCTGTAAATTGTCTATTACTTAGCATAGCTCCAGGCTCACTGAGACATATATTAAATATTGTTTGGTGATTTCAAGCTGGAAATAAGGAGAGAATGAATAATATATAAGGCTGTAATTGGTAGCTTTAATATTTTTATAGGAAATAAATAAATTGAGTAATAAAAATAGTTAGCTTTTGTATATTATTATAGAAATGTTTATGGGACACTTTCATATTTTCCAGTCCATTTTCTATTATTATAATTACACCATTTTACAGATGAAGAAACAGACCTGGTAAGGTGTTATAATTTCAAGATCTGCATTCTGTCCACATTATAATAAAAGGGGAAGTTTTATTTTAATTAGACATACTCATTGTTGTTTCCATAGCAGCAGAATAATAACATGACATTACCTCGATTATAAAGGTTGCAGGTTCAGGGAAAGAAGAAAACAATTTTTAGCTTAGAGCATTGAATTTACCGATTTTCAACTAAAATAATTATTTTGTTTACTAAAAGTAAGATGAGAATCCAACATTAGCACTATGTAAATTCTAGTTAATTCACAAATTTCACAAAAAGGAGAGTGGAAACATTCTTATATAAAATCTGTCTCGGATAATTTCTCTATAATTTTTTTGTATCCAAGAGGAATAGTCTGGAGCTCTTGTAGGATTAACCTGGAAATAAAAATTTGTATAATTAGAGCCTTAACCTTTAGACACTGGTTTAATCTAGCCTGTAAATCCCCCTTCTTTCCAGTAGTTCTTATTTATGTCTGATGCTTAAAGAGTACAGAACATTCTATTACTAAAGCCAAGCAATGCTCAACTAAATTTCAGAATGAGATAGAGCTACAATGTCCTGTGGAACTCTTTACACTGGAATTTTATCATATAGCATATCACTAAATGATAGTAGATATTTTGCTAATCAGTATGTTATGTTTTCAAAAAGGAAAATATTAGTGAGAAGTAATACAGTTTAGCAAAGTGACAGTTGTGAGACATAGTAAATATATTAATATGCCTATGTATGTACACAGTTAGGAATTGTGAACTATAAAGAAATCCCTACTTGCCAACGACATGATTCCATATGTAGAGGACCCAAAAAATTTCCACCAGAAAATGCCTAGAACTAATAAATTAATTCAGCAAAATAGCAGGATATAAAATCAATATCCATAAAGCAAATGCATTTCTATACATCACTGATGAATCTCCTGAAAGAGAAATTAGGAAAACTACACCATTCACAATAGATTAAAAAAAAAAAAAAAAAAAAAACTTAGGAATCAATTTAGCAACAACAACAACAATAACAACAAACCCAACTTGGGAATCAATTTTCCTCTATGAGGAAAACTACAGAACAGTAAAGAAAGAAATTGAAGAAGCCCTTAGAAGGTGGAAAGATCTCCCATGCTCTTGGATAGACAGAATTAATTTTGTCAAAATGGCCATACTATCAAAAGAGCTATAAAGAGTCAACGTAATACAATTAAAATCCTAATATCATACCTCATAGAAATATAAAAAGCCATAATGAAATTAATTAAGAAAAATAAGAGGTGGATTTGGGCAGAGTAGTGGATTTGGGAGTGGATTTGGGCAGAGAACGTGGATTCCCCCAGAGCGTGTTTGTAGACGGCCCGTGTGAGTTCGGGAATAAAGAATTGCTGTTTGAATCTACAAGCTGTGTGGAGACTCATGATTTGTGCCCAGCCAGAGACTGCGGCATTTGGTGGCTCGTACGCGGAACATCTGAAGAGAAGCCAGACCGGAGCAGGAAGCCGCGACAGCCGCCCAGCCAGACCGGAGCAGGAAGCCGCGACAGCCGCCCAGCCAGACCGGAGCAGGAAGGCGCCAGCCGCCAGCCAGACCGGAGCAGGAAGGCGCCAGCCGCTCAGCCAGACCGGAGGAGGAAGTCCGGTCCCGCCCCGAGCGCTAGTCTCCAGGAAGCCCATCAACCCTTAAAACCCATCAAAGTGGGTGTGGCTACCAGCACAGTTGCGGCTGATCCAGGTACCCGGTTTCCAACTCCCCCACCCTTAGCTGCGATAACTCAAAATATTTCCCACAAGCTTTTGGGGATTGTAGCTATCAACACAAAACAACAACTGTAGAGGCACCTGGTTTCTACCTCAGAGACTAGAGTAGGGAAGATACAGGTGGAAGCTCATTTCCCTTCACACTGGCTATACCCACCACCCTGAATACAGAGGCTCAAACTAGGAATAGACAACGCCACCTACTGGAAGCAAGGAAAACAGTGTTCTGAGAGACTTTTTTTTTCTTTTTTTCCTCTCTTTCTCTTTTCTTCTCTCTCTTCCACAACTTCAGCATATGTGAAACCAAGAACTGAGCATGAACAACTGAATTACCAAAGTAATATAATATAGAGGAATTGCATATACCCCACTTCCCCCCCATTTTTTTTCTGTATTTCTATCTTACTTCCCTTTCCCTTCTCTTATTTCTCTTTTCTTCCTTGTTATTTCTTTTCTTTTCTTTTTTTTTTTCTAATTCATATTCTCTCTATGCCACTTTCAATCTCCTAACTTTTGCTATCTATACATAGGGTAACTATCTAAATAGGAGGTTGAGTCTATACATTCTTCCATAAATTACCAGTCAAGTGGTTAGAGTTCTCCAAAGGTGCTAAGTTAGTTTAACCTCATTCCCTCACTCCTTTCTCTTTAAGTATAACATCCTTCGTCTGAAATTAAGTTTTCTATATGCCACCAGATATGGTACGCCTTTTATGAAACTAAGGAATATATTCTTAAGTAATAATTAAATCCAATATCTATAGTCTTAGAATCTAACTATAAATGTATTAATAATGAAAACTTGTCCTTAGATAATGTACTGTTGATATTGGGATCTGTTAACATTGTCTTTCTCCGAAAAAGAGGGATATTGGAGCTATTCGAGAACAATACAAATATATAAGGGGAAAAACATTAGCTCAACAGTTTCACAAAGCTAGAAAGAATCATGAGCAGTATGAAAAGGCAAGGAAAGAAAGGACCACAAACAATACAGGTCAATTCAACATTAGATGAGGTAATATCTGCAGCTGATGGAATGTCAGACAAAGAGTTCAGGATATACATGCTTCAGATGATCTGGAGTCTCAAGGAAGACATTATTCATCAAATTCAGACAATGAAAAATCACTTTGACAATGAATTACATAAACAAATCCAAGAAGCAAAAGATCAACTCTATAGGGAGATAGAGGATATAAAAAACAAACAAACAGAAATCCTGGAAATGCAGGAAACAATAAACCAAATTAAAAACTCAAATGAGAGTATTACCAGCAGAGTAGAACACTTGGAAGATAGAACTTCAGACAACAAAGACAAAGTTTTTCAACTTGAAAAGAACATAGACAGCTCAGCGAGAATGTTAAGAAATCATGAGCAGAACATCCAAGAATTATGGGATAACATCAAGAAACCAAACCTAAGAATTATTGGGATACAAGAGGGTACAGAGGTCCAAACCAAGGGAATGAGTAATCTATTCAATGAAATAATACTAGAAAACTTCCCAGACTTAAAGAATGAAAAAGAAATCCAAATACTAGAAGCCTACAGGACACCGAATATACAAAATCATAAGAGATCCACACCAAGACATATAATAATGAAGATGCCCAACATACAGAATAAGGAGAGAATCTTAAAAGCCACAAGAGAGAGGAAGCAGATTACATTTAAGGGTAAACCAATCAGGATAACTGCTGATCTTTCAACACAGAGTCTGAAAGCTAGAAGATCCTGGAACAACATATTTCAAACGCTGAAAGAAAAAGGGTTCCAACCAAGAATCATGTATCCAGCGAAATTAAGCTTCAGGATTGAAGATGAAATAAAAATCTTCCATGATAAGCAAAAGTTAAAAGAATTTGCAGCTAGAAAACCAGCTCTTCAAAACATCCTTGGCAAAACATTACAGGAAGAGGAAATGAAAAATAACAATGAAAACCAACAACGGGAGGTAGTACAATAAAGGAAAAACTAAGCATAGAGGAAAAACTAATCATGTTAAGTATCATACATAACCAAATATGGCTGGAAATACAAACCATATCTCAATAGTAACCCTAAATGTTAATGGCTTAAATGCACCAATCAAAAGACATAGGCTAGTAGAATGGATTAAAAAAAAAGATCCAACAATATGCTGCCTACAGGAGACTCATCTGATAGGAAAAGACATACACAGACTGAAGGTGAAAGGTTGGGAAAAATCATATCACTCATACGGACCCCGGAAGCAAGCAGGGGTGTGCATACTTGTATCAAATAAAATAGACTTCAAGCCAAAGTTAATCAAAAGGGATAAACAAGGACAATACATACTGCTCAAGGGAACCATACACCAACAAGACTTGACGATCATTAATATATATGCCCCAAACAATGATGCAGCTACGTTCATCAAACAAACTCTTCTCAAGTTCAAGAGTCTAATAGACCACAACACAATAATCATGGGAGATTTTAATACACCTCTCTCACCAATGGACAGATCTTCCAAACAAAAATTGAATAAAGAAACCATAGAGCTCAATAATACAATAAATAACTTAGACTTAATTGATATATACAGAATATACCACCCAACATCAAGCGGATACACTTTCTTCTCAGCAGCACATGGATCCTTCTCAAAAATAGACCATATATTATGTCACAGGGCAAAGCTTAGCAATTACAAAGGAGTTGAGATACTACCATGCATTTTATCTGATCATAATGGAATGAAATTGGAAATCAATAATAAAATGAGAAAGGAAAAACCCTACATCACATGGAGATTAAACAATATGCTACTGAATGAACAAAGGGTTACAGAAGACATCAAAGAGGAAATTAAAAAATTCTTAGAGGTAAACGAAAACTCAGAAACAACATATCGAAATCTTTGGGACACTATGAAAGCAGTACTAAGAGGAAAATTCATTTCATGGAGTTCATTCCTTAAAAGAAGGAAAAGCCAACAAATAAATGACCTCATACTACACCTCAAAGCCTTAGAAAAAGAAGAACAAATCAGCAGCAAATACAGTAGAAGGCAAGAAATAATTAAAATTAGAGCTGAAATCAATGAAATCGAAACAAAAGAAACAATCGAAAAAATTGACAAAACTAAAAGTTGGTTCTTTGAAAAAAATAAATAAGATTGATAGACCACTAGCCACGCTAACAAAGAGAAGAAGAGAGAGAACCCAAATTACTAGCTTACAGGATGAAAAAGGCAACATCACAACAGACAATTCAGAAATACAGACGATAATTAGAAATTATTTTGAAACCCTATACTCTAATAAAATAGAAGATAGTGAAGGCATAGATAAATTCCTTGAGACATATGAACTACCCAGATTGAATCAGGAAGATATAAACAACCTAAACAGATCAATATCAAGGGAGGAAATAGAAGAAGCCATCAAAAGACTACCAACCAAGAAAAGCCCAGGACCGGATGGATATACAGCAGAGTTTTACAAAACATTTAAAGAGGAACTAATACCAATACTCCATAATCTATTTCAGGAGATAGAAAAAGAGGGAGAACTCCCAAATTCATTCTATGAGGCCAATATCACCCTGATTCCCAAACCAGAGAAGGACACCTCAAAGAAAGAAAACTACAGACCAATATCCCTAATGAATTTAGATGCAAAAATCCTCAATAAAATTCTGGCAAATTGTATACAAAAACATATCAAAAAGATTGTGCACCATGATCAAGTAGGATTCATCCCTGGGATGCAAGGCTGGTTTAATATACGGAAATCAATAAACGTTATTCACCACATCAATAGACTTAAAGATAAGAACCATATGATCATCTCGGTGGACGCAGAAAAAGCATTCGACAAAGTACAGCATCCCTTTATGTTCAAAACATTAGAAAAACTAGGGATAACAGGAACTTACCTCAAAATTATAAAAGCTATATATGCTAAGCCTCAGGCTAGCATCATTCTAAATGGAAAAAAACTGAAGGCATTCCCTCTAAAATCTGGAACAAGACAGGGATGCCCTCTCTCACCACTTCTATTCAATATAGTTCTCGAAACACTGGCCAGAGCAATTAGACAGACGAAAGAAATTAAAGGCATAAAAATAGGAAAAGAAGAACTTAAATTATCACTATTTGCGGATGATATGATCCTATACCTAGAAGACACAAAAGGGTCTACAAAGAAACTACTAGAGCTAATAAATGAATTCAGCAAAGTGGCTGGATATAAAATCAACACGCATAAATCAAAGGCATTCCTGTATATCAGCGACAAATCTTCTGAACTGGAAATGAGGACATCTACCCCATTCACAATATCCTCAAAAAAAATAAAATACTTGGGAATCAACCTAACAAAAGAGGTGAAAGATTTATACAATGAAAACTACAGAACCCTAAAGAGAGAAATAGAAGATCTCAGAAGATGGAAAAATATACCCTGTTCATGGATAGGCAGAACTAACATCATCAAAATGGCAATATTACCAAAAGTTCTCTATAGGTTCAATGCAATGCCAATCAAAATCCCAACGGCATTTCTTGTAGAAATAGATAAAGCAATCATGAAATTCATATGGAAAAATAAAAGACCCAGAATAGCAAAAGCAATTCTAAGCAGGAAGTGTGAATCAGGAGGTGTAGCGATACCAGATTTCAAACTGTACTACAAAGCAATAGTAACAAAAACAGCATGGTACTGGTACCAAAACAGGCGGGTGGACCAATGGTATAGAATAGAGGACACAGAAACCAATCCACAAAATTACAACTATCTTATATTCGATAAAGGGGCTAAAAGCATGCAATGGAGGAAGGATAGCATCTTCAACAAATGGTGCTGGGAAAACTGGAAATCCATATGCAATAAAATGAAACTGAATCCCCTCCTCTCGCCATGCACAAAAGTTAACTCAAAATGGATCAAGGACCTTGATATCAAATCAGAGACTATGCGTCTGATAGATGAAAAGGTTGGCTCCGATCTACATATTGTGGGGTCGGGCTCCAAATTCCTTAATAGGACACCCATAGTACAAGAGTTAAAAACAAGAATCAACAAATGGGACTTACTTAAACTAAAAAGTTTTTTCTCAGCAAGAGAAACAATAAGAGAGGTAAATAGGGAGCCTACATCATGGGAACAAATTTTTACTCCTCACACTTCAGATAGAGCCCTAATATCCAGAGTATACAAAGAACTCAAAAAATTAAACAATAAGAAAACAAATAACCCAATCAACAAATGGGCCAAAGACCTGAACAGACACTTCTCAGAGGAGGACATACAATCAATCAACAAGTACATGAAAAAATGCTCACCATCTCTAGCAGTCAGAGAAATGCAAATCAAAACCACCCTAAGATACCATCTCACTCCAGTAAGATTGGCAGCCATTATGAAGTCGAACAATAACAAGTGCTGGCGAGGATGTGGGGAAAAGGGTACTCTTATACATTGCTGGTGGGACTGCAAAATGGTGAGGCCAATATGGAAAGCAGTATGGAGATTCCTGGGAAAGCTGGGAATGGAACCACCATTTGACCCAGCTATTGCCCTTCTCGGACTATTCCCTGAAGACCTCAAAAGAGCGTACTACAGGGATACTGCCACATCGATGTTCATAACAGCACAATTCACAATAGCTAGACTGTGGAACCAACCCCGATGCCCCTCAATAGATGAATGGATAAAAAAAATGTGGCACTTATACACAATGGAGTACTACGCAGCACTAAGAAATGACAAAATCATGGAATTTGCAGGGAATTGGATGGCACTAGAGCAGATTATGCTAAGTGAAGCTAGCCAATCCCTAAAAAACAAATGCCAAATGTCTTCTTTGATATAATGAGAGCAACCAAGAACAGAGCATGGAGGAAGAGCAGGAGGAAAAGATTAACATTAAGCAGAGTCATGAAGTGGGAGGGAAAGGGAGAGAAAAGGGAAATTGCTTGGAAATGGAAGGAAACCCTCATTGTTATACAAAATTACATATAAGAGTTTGTGAGGGGAATGGGAAAAAAATAAGGAGAGAAATGAATTACAGTAGATGGGGTAGAGAGAGAAGATGGGAGGGGAGGGGAGGGGGGATAGTAGAGGATAGGAAAGGTAGCAGAATACAACAGTTACTATTATGGTATTATGTAAAAATGTGGATGTGTAACCGATGTGATTCTGAAATCTTTGTAATGTTTTGAATAACCAATAAAAAAATAAAATAAAAAATAAATAAATAAATAAATAAATAAATAAAAATCAAAAAAAAAAAAAAAGAAAAATAAGATAGTTATAATTTTGTGGGTTAGTCTCTGTGTCCTCTATTCTGTACCATTGTCAACCAGCCTGTTTTGGTGCCGGTACCATGCTGTTTTTGTTACTATTGCTCTGTAGTATGGTTTAAGGTCTGGTATAGCAATACCACCTGTTTCATGCTTAGAATTGCTTTAGCTATTCTGGGTCTCTTATTTTTCCAGATGAATTTCATGATTGCTTTTTCTATTTCTATGAGGAATGCTATTGGGATTTTGATAGAAATTGCATTGAACCTTATAGTGCTTTTGGTAGTTTGGTCATTTTAATAATATTAATTCTGCCTAACCATAAGCAAGGTATATCTTTCCATCTTCTAAGATTTCCTCTCACTCCAGTCAAATGGCAGTTAAAACAATACAAGCAACAATAAGTGTTGCCAAAGATGAGGGGCAAAAGGCACACTCATACTTTGCTGGTAAGACTGAAAATTGGTGCAGCCAATCTGGAAAACAGTATGTGATTCCTAAAAAAAACTTGGAATGGAACCACCATTTGACTCAGCTATCCCACTCCTTGGTCTATGCCCAAAGGACTTAAAAACAGTATATTACGGTGACACACCAGCATCAATGTTTATAGCAGCACAATTCACAATAGGCAAACTGTGGAACCAACCTAGATGCCTTTCAATAGATAAATGGATAAAAAAAACTGTGATGTATATACACAATAGAATATTACTCAGCAATAAAAGAGAATAAAATTATGACATTTGCAGGTAAATGGATGGAGTTGGAGAATATCATGTTAAGTGAAGTAAGCCAATCCCCAAAAACCAAAATCCAAATGTTTTCTCTAATGGGTGGATGCTAATACATAATGCAAGGGTGGGGGCATGGGATGAGTGGAGAAACTTTGGATTGGGCAAAGGGGAGGGAAGGGAATGGATGGGGCAGGGGGATAGAAAAGATGGTGGAATGAGAGACATCATTACCTTAGGTACGTGTATGATTGCACAAATGGTGTGACCCTACTTTGTGTACAACCAGAGAAGTAAAAAATCGTACTACATTTTTGTACAATGAATCGAAGAGCATTTTGCTGTCATGTATAACTGATTAGAACAGATAAATAAAAATAATAAAAACTAATCACCATTTTAGAATTTGTAAACACCCCATTAATCAAAAAATACTAAAACGTATCTTTAATAAATAAAACTTGAGACCTAAGTGAAGATAATTACTAAATTACCAAAAAAAGAAACCCCAATTTGAATAATTATAAAATCACACTTTTTTTTTTTTGTGGTGCTGGGGATTAGAACCCAGGGCCTTATGCATGTAAGGCAAGCACTCTACCAACTGAGCTATATCCCCATTTTCACATCCTTTTTTGGATGGGAGACACAATACATTTCTATTTCTTGCACTTTTATATGGATTTAAGTGTACTAAACTAATAGTGTTTCTAAATATATATATTTTAAAAACCCTTAATTGATAATAACCATAATCAATAATGTTTTTCATAGAGGTAGTTAATGAGGCATTTGGACATAAATTACACAAATTATTTTAATTTTTAATAACAGAATAGACATTATAAAGTAAGATCTTAGTGTACTCCTTATTTTGGGGTATGATAAAATAATTCTTAAAAATGAGAGAAGAAAAGCTAACTCAAGACTAGAAGTTCTGACAGATTTCAGGATAAAAAATCTAATTACAGCATTATATCTTTTCAATACTTACAGAAAACAATAATTAATGCATTTTTAAATAACATGTAACTTTCTTTTAAAATATAAGTAAACATATTACTGAAATTTCATAGATAAAGTATGATACCAATGGGAACATTAATATCTTTGTGTCCATAAAGTTTCAAATAGTTCCATTATCAAAAGTCTCAGGTGCTTGGAAGTTGGAGCTCTTGTTCACTTATCTTATTTCTCTCTGTTTTAAATTTTTTTTTATGTAGTATCTTTTTTCTCTTTATTCCTGCTGTATTCTATAAATCACATGAAGGAATCTCCGTAATACACTTCTGTCTTTGCTTTTCTGGGAAGAGTTAGATTTCTGAGGAAACTGAGTCCTGCAAATTAGGCTGTAGATTTGGATTTGTACATACAAAAGCAACAACAACAACTACAAAAAAAAAGACAAAGAAAAGAAAGAAAGAAAGAAAAGAAAAGAAAAAAAAAACCAAAGAGTAGATAACATTACATTACAAATAAATAAATAATAGTAACAAGCAACTTCTCAACTGAGGAATATCAGGTGTATTGCTCCAAAAAGGCATATACCATTAGAAACAAATTCAATGAAAGAAAAAAAAAAAGGACAATGACACAAAATTTCTAATGCAAAATTTCTGGGGGACTTGTGAAGCTATAGAAAGAATAGAGCCACATTAGCTCCAAGATCCATTCTTTCTTTTTTTATTTCCCCACCTACCTTTCTAGTGCCACTTGAATAAAAAAAAATCAGATCAGGGGTCAAAATTTTAGTTTTAGGTAATCAAAATTAAAAACTCTCCTACTTCAGAACAAGCTAAATACAGAAGTCACTTTGAGGAAAGAAAGACATATATCTCCTTAGCCACAGTTAATTTTATCATTGTTGTGCTTTTCATATTACATTTCAAAATTGTCTTTGGAATCCTCCAAGTCTTGTGAATTTTAAGCAAAAAGAATGCAGCAAACAAAGAAGCAGATTTGCAGATTTTAAACGGTTTTGAAAACTTCTGTTTAGTTCTTTTCCAGTTCATGTATCACCCAAGTAATGATGCAGCCCAGTGGTTCTTAAACTGGATTATGGGTTAACATCATCTGGAAAACTGGTCACAGAACAGAGCCCCATTCTTAGATCTGATTTCAAATGATCTGGGGTTGATCCAAGAATGTGCATTGCTAAAAAGTTTTCAGTTGATGCAGATGCTGCTGGTTCAGGGACACTTTGTGAATCACTGAAGGAGGTACTTATCTGGGGGACAGAAAGTGGTAAGTTAAAAAAAGCTAATTGCATCCCTTATTATTAGTTCAGTAGAATATTTGATCTATGGGATACTTAATCTATTTGAACCTGATTTTTAATTTGTGATAAGAGGAAATTATGCTTTACCCAGGGTTGTTATGAGATTTAAGTTAGACTAACATATATAAAACCACTTAATCCAGTATCTGAAAATTATAGCTTATGTTGTAATTATTTCCCCTTTCCTCTATAGTTATGGAAATTTTAATTGTTTTCATTGTATCCCTTTGTTCCGGTGTTTATTAATTCTTTTCTCTATTCTGCCTATTAGTGATATTCCATGATACACTTTAAATATGAAGTACTATAAATACAGTAATGAAATGTTACTGAACTCTTTCACAGGTGTATTGAACAAAACATCTTTATATATCTTAAAGTTATTTTTCAAAATTGACACAAATTTGAAAAGTCAAGTTTCTTCAGAGTTGTGAAACCTGAAATGAAGGTTAATTATAGACAATTGTATCATTTACAAACTCTATTTCTTTCAATTTGCAACCTTCTGTGAGACTCATAAATGACTTTCTTTTCCAGTATTGTAGATATTATTTTGAAATTGATTATGTTGACTCATAGAGAAAATTTCAAAAGCAACCAGAAATGGTTTTACAAATTTATAAATTAATAGATTTATCACAGAGGATAATTTTATTTAGGGATTTAAATAAAGGTGTATCTTTAAACTGTTATCTTCATTTAACAGTTAATATACATTTATTTGTAAATAGAATATTCACAAAACATTTTAATTCACTGTTGACATGTGGTTTATGTATGTGTTGGAGGTGTGTGTGTGTGTGTGTGTGTGTGTGTTAACAGAAAAAATAACAGTGAAACAGATGTTCTCTCTTGTAGGATTGGGATCAGTTAAAATAGGCTTTAGGCGAACTTTAATAAGTCACCTTTTTTTCCAAGTTAAGTTTAGACATATATGTTCATTGATTTGGCCACATTTTGAGTTAAATATTTATAAAATCTGAGTTAACCAGATGAAATTTCATTCTGTTCTTCCATAAGCCACGCTCACAGAGCATTCTCTAGAATCCCCGATTTAGGCTTTAACATAGATAAGAAAGTTAAATATACTTTGTAAAGAAATATGTGTGTAGCATACTAAATACTAGATTTTATTATTTTTTCCCTAATCTTCAAAAGATGTCTTTAAAATTATTAGTAATATTTGTCAAATTACATGCATTTGGACTTTGCAAACCATCCAACCTAAGAGTTCATCGAAATTATTTTCACGTAACTATTTCTTCAGACTACATGATAATTTATTCAATTATGTCATCAAAAGAATAAGTACAGCTGGCAAAAAAATAGTCCTGGGAATTAACACAAGTGACTGCTGATTGCCACTTATCTGATGGGTGATGAATGGCAAGAGCCTCCCAGACAGCAGCCTGACAATTGTGAACAATTAGCAGGAGGTGAGCATCAAACTGAAGGGAGCTCTTTATAAACTGTGTGCTTATTAAATATGACAATATTACTCTGCTTACTAAATAAGAAATATAATATGTGTGTATAGTAAATGCAGGTATGTGTATATATGTGTGTGTAGCCTATATATGTGTATACTGTACACTTATACATAAGTAGTAAGATTCTTTCTCTCTACATAGAGGCTCTTTCCTTGACTTAATGACTCGGTTACATGCCAACAAACCTATCGTAAGTTGAAAAGATCATACATCTAAAACACATTACTGACAACTCATTTGCTGAACATCACACATTAGCAAGACAGTGCACTATATGGTACTGTTCATTCACCCTCTGGATCATGTATCTGATCGTGAGCTGCCACTTGCTGCTGATACTCTGCATTTCAGGAGAATGCCTTATTGCATATTTCTAGCCCAGGAAAGATCAAAATTCAAAATTTGAATGTGTTTTCAACAGAACACTTACTAATTTCTTACCATCATAAACTTGAAAAATCATTAAGTTTAAACCATTGTAAATTGGGGGCTGTCCGTATAATGTGGGGTGTGTGTGTATATAAGACATACCTGCTTTTGGTGTGTTAAGTTATGGTGCTATTTTAAAAACTGGTCACCTGTGAAGAGAAGAAATTAATATGTCAAAAAATACTTTATGGTTGCTCTTATGTATTATAGTATAATGCCTCATAGTTAAACTTTCTAATTTTAATTAATCTACCTTGTTGATGTTGAAGTAATATAGAGTAACTTTCTGAATGCTCATAGATAATATACTTTTTGGTGACTTATATACCAAATTTTCCTGACATAATTTGTATAAGCAGATTAAGTTGACAATATTATGGATTCATTGGTTAAAAAAAAATCTTTTCATTTTTAGCTTCATAGAAAAGCATCCATTATCTCTGGGCTTTCGGTGTTGCCATGGAGATGGCAAGATTCATACACATTTCTTGGTAGATATTCTTCCTTCTTTTTCTGGATTATTATAAATACTTGAAATATATATGTATATACATATATACATATTTTTAGTTTATATATAATTTACTCAAATCAACAAGTTCATATTGTGTATCTGCATTTAAACTAATTTTGTCATGTACTTAGTTTTTAATGCCTATCTTTATTGAGAAAGTGTACTATTTTAGTCCATTTTTTGTTGCCAATGAGAACACCACAGCCTAAATAAATCACAAAGAAAAGGTGTGTTGTGGCTTACAGTTCTGGAAGAACAAGGATGAAGGTCTGTGTCTGGTGAAGACCTTCTTGTTAGCAGAATCCTTAGGCAGTGCAGGACATTACACAGAAAGAGACAGGAACACACATGTGTATCTATTCTGGTCTTCCTCTGTTATGGTTTAGATATGAAGTATCCCCCAAAAGCTCATATGTAAGGCAATGCAAGAAAGCTTAGAGTTGAAATGATTGGGTTTTGACAGCCATAACCTAATCAGTGCATTAATCCAGTGATATGGATTACCTGGGTGGTAACTGTAAGCAGGTCAGGAGTGGCTGGAGGAGGTGGGCCACTGGGGATGTGCCTTTGGGGTTTATTTGTTGTTTCTGGTAAGTGATGTTCTCTCTGCTTCCTGATTGCAATGTCTTGAGCTGTTTTCTTCCTCCATGTCCTTCCACCACGATGCTCTGCCTTACTTCAGGCCTAAAGCTATGAAGTCAACCATCTACGGACTGAGACTTCTGAAACTGTGAGCACCAAATAAACTTTTCTCTTCTAAATTGTTCTTGTCAGGTCTTTTGGTCACAATAGTGGAAAAGCTGATGAAGGCAGACTTTCTCTTCTTTCAGTCACTAATGTTCAACAGTGGGGTCCACTCTGACAAAATGATATAATTCTAACAATCTTCCAAAGACACTGCCTATAAACACCAAGGATTATAGGTGATTAAGTGTCCACTCTTAATACCTCAGGATGGGAATCAAACTCCCATGAGCTTCAGAGGAGACAGACCATTTCAAACCACACTATGGACTAAACTGGTCAAGTACACAGAGTACAGAGTCTTATAGCCTCAGATTTAATCCTTGCTCTATCAGATAACAACTGTGATCTGATTGAGTTAATCTGTTTAGTTGCTTTGTTTTCTTTTCTGTACACTGGGACTATAATCATAGCCATGTATTTCAAGATTGTCATGAGAATTAACTAAACAAATTAATATTTAGTGTTTCATGACCAAAACAGTCAGAGTTTAACCAAAAGCAGAAAGTAAATGTAAAATATTATTTTTCACTTCTTTGCCTCTTGAACATCTTATTTTTTTTGCAATATTATTTTTAAATATTTTTATTAGTGCATTATAGTTATATGAATAATAGTGAGATTCATTTTACATAATTATGCATGCACAGAGCAAATAAAATTTGCTCCATTTCAGTCCCCAGTACTTCCTCTTTTCTTTCCGGCCTTCCTATCCCTGTTCCTCTTCCTCTTCTCTACTGGTCTTTTGCAATATTATTTATTCCATTCTTTTACTTTATTTTTTATTAATCTTTTTGAAAAATATTTATTTTTTGGTTTTAGGTGGACGTAATATCTTTCATTTTATTTTTGCATAGTGCTGAGGATCGAATCCAATGCCTCATGCATGCTAGGCGAATGCTCTACCACTGAGCCACAACCCCAGCCCCATATTTTTTATTAATCTTCCTGATGTTTCTTAATTATGTTTTTCAGATTGCAATTTTTGCTCAGATTTGTATTTCTGCAGAAACCAGACTTGTTTTTATACTTTCTTTGAAGTTCTTAGGTTGATAATTGTGCTTTTAATTTTTATTGTCACATTTTTAATTTTCCTTCTGCTATGCTTGTTTTCAATTAAAAGTAACTGTATTCTCTAAAGTTTTATTTATTACGTAAGTTTAAAATTTTCTTCTATATAAAAATGTTTATAATAAATATTCCATAACACAATATTAGAAACTAATGAAGAATGACACAAAAATGACAGATATATCAATGATTTATCAATCTAGATATATGTAAATGAAATTCAATAAAAGGATAAACTGGATCAGAAAATGTAAAAATAAAAATAAAATCATGAGTTCACTTGGAAAATAATTCCAGGTGATCTCTGCAGTGCTTTGGTAAAACCTAGAGAAGTTGATGATTGAAATCCTGGTGGAATATGAAATATTTGGTGGCAATGCTCCATGTGTTTCCAGATTTTATGACCTAATTTTGCATGTTAGGCCTCATTGACTATGTCTTTATACATAATTATTTGAATGTAATTTTTATAACATTTACCATAATTATTTCAAAATTGTTTATCTGGTTTACATATTAACTACCAGTTATTCTTCATTTTTAAGATATTTTTGATTCATCACATAGCTTAAATTTAAAATTATAATTTTTATTTTTTAACACTGTTATTTACAATTTTTAACCAAAGATTTTTGCATTTAGGAATAAAATAAGATCAATTGTGGAAAGAGCCAGTGACTTTTAGAATGGGGAGGCAAATGTCAGCTCTACAGTGATCATATCACATTCTATTTTCTTATATTAATGTTGTCACACAAGGATGTTACCTGTGTATACAAGTAAAATATATGAGTTTTTCCATTCTTGATTCAGTTAATTTTACACTGAATCTCTTTTTTTCCCTTTCCACTACTTTTTATCAAAATACAACAAAGTAAATAAGAATAAATAAAAAAGACCCTCCACTATTTCATTGAGTCATGGTTTATTTAGAGATATCAAAGAAAACAGGCTCCTGAAAAGCTGATGATTGCATGAATCATGGGATTTCAAGAGGCAATTCATCTAAAGTTCAGTTGTAGTTTTTCATACTTGAGCATATCATTTTCAACCTGTTTTTAATATTTAGAGTCAACTGGATATTGTTATGATATAATCAATTACTTACCGATAAATATAGAAAGTGTTGATAATATAGTTGTTGATAAGTATATTTGTTGACTTATCTTATTGAAGGTGGATGTATTATTATGAGAATTCCATGTGCATCATCTCTGAAGTCAGTCTTGCTGCTTTGTCATGTATCTTTCATCAATCTATCAATAACAATAATTTTTGTTCACTATTTCATTCTCCATTTATTCAGAATATTTTAGCTATATCAATTGTTATATTTTTCAATTTTCTTATTTATTTTTAAACATTATATTTACCTGCTTCTTGACTGACTCACAGTGCACTTTTGAATTCAATTCCTCTTTCCAGATTAAGAGTTCAAGCAGTTTTTCTTCTAAAATTTTAAAAGAACTTTTAGGGTTGGTATTGATGCTTTTTATGTATTCCTATCTGCCTTATGTGTAGATACTGTTAAGAATTTCTGGAATTTGGTTGACACCCTTTCTAGTTTCTCCTTGACTTTAACTTCCTATTGGTTAGTTCAATATGGAAATGATTATAAAGATGTTGGATGCTTCTATTCATATCATTATCTTTCCTTGAAATCCCATCTAGTTTCTTCAATCTCCCACAGTCAGCTTTATTATTTTAAGTCTATTTTTTAAGCAATTTTATTTTGCTATTTTGATTCCTAAATACCACATTTTCTTCAATATTATTTAGAATACAAATCAAAAGTTTTCTAAAATGTACTTCTTACTTCTGATGTAATCCCACTCCATGCCAAGAGTACAATGAATAAATTAAATCTCTCATAATAAAAAATGATTTCATAGGCCTATATTTTGTTATTGTTGCAAAGATTTCTATATTTGTTCATAGACTGAATAACAATTGGATGTTTACACCTTATTTATGTTCATAAGCATGAGCTTCATCTCCCTCACTATATGTCTTTTAGCCATTAGAATTTTAATTTTTAGGCAGTGTGGAAGTTGTGAGGATGATATAATTGAACATTCACTATTACCAACTGTTTGATGTGTTTCATATAGTTTTTTCTTATTTAAATAAAAAAGAATATTATAATTTTGTTGCCAAGATATCTAACTATATAAGAAAAAATGTATTTCTTGAGTATTTCTAGAATTCTATGGCAGGAATTTTTTTAAATCAAGGCTGTCAAACATATATAATATAAAATGCATGCATGAGCCACATATGTAATTTTTTTTTCCAGTAATCATATTAAAATTAAAAATATTTCCATTAATATTAATACTTTTCAACCAAATATGTATAAAATATGTAGTCAGTGTAAAATATATTGATGAGATATTTTCCTTTATTTTAATATGAACTCATCACAAGCTAGCATATTTTATATTTAGAATATATTTCACAATTCAAAGTTGCCAAATTTTGAGTGCTTTATTTTCACATGTGGCTAGTGGCTACCATATTAAACAGTAAAGTTTTATCTTTCTACTGGGGAGAACAAATTAAATGTAGATACTGAGGTACACTTCACCCCTCCCTCAGAGTTTTTCTATTGCATACTTTACATTCCAGGAAATATGCTACCATTACTTGCCTTCATCTGTTTTAATTAAGTTGCATTGAGTGTTATGATCCTCAAATCCACATATAGTGTTTTTCAATAAGTATTAGAATTGCAAAGTAGTCAGAGAATCTTAAAATAAAATAAAACAATGCAAAATAAAATAATCAAGAACATTTTTCAATCAGGAATGGATAAATCTGTGCCTTTGAGAAGGATGTACCTGAGGAAGAGTGCTATTGTAGGTGTGCATAAATGGAAATGTCTTATTATGCTTCCCCTGAAAATTCTTGTTGTGCTTCAGTGATAAATCCCTACTTCGAATAGTGAACACTTCTCTTTGGTTTTTGGCAGATAATTAATCAATACATTCACATCCTAAATGGGTGTTTTCATCAATTGCTTTAGTGAGTGGTTCAGTAGGAAAATGGTTGAAGACACACAGGAACTGCTAATGAACTACAAGCATAACCTGAAAAGTTCTGCTACAATTCTTAATAAGCCAGAATATTATTTTATCAAAAGAAAAAGTGACATACTGCAGTATTTAATTACTATGTACTATCAAGTTCAATGAAAATGTGTTGACGATCTTTACCATTCCCCCTTTAAATCAAACCAACATTTAACCCTTTGTTTGATTTGTAAATCATGCTAGGCAGCATTATCTATGTGGGCACATATTGCTGTCATCTAATGTCTTTCTTTTTTAAAAAATTTTAAACATCTTGTTCATTTTATATTCATTATGTTTCTCCAAAGAGAAGTAATCTTCAGGGAATTTTTTTTCTCAATAAAATGCATGAATATGCAACAAAAGAAGTAATTAATTCAATGAATTAATCATACCATTATGTTTAGTAGTCAGGCATGTTATATCATTTCTTTGATGTGAACCACCATTGGGAACAATCTATCTTATCTGTCATTGCAATGAATTTTATTAAAAATTAAAAGTCTCCAACCTGTAATAAAGTTAAAGATCAAGGACATGTCTAATAATATTTTATTCACATTGCAGCTGTGCTTTGGCCTTTAAATATTTTACTGGCTTACTAGTGGGCCATTTTGAGATATCAAAACCTATTTTAGGCTCAAATCTCTATAGAAAAACAACTCAGAAATAGTAGTTTATGCTTAAAGTTTTTGTTACCAAATATTTAAAGCAAGATATTTTCTTAATGACTATAGTAATATATTTAACAAGATGATCAGAAATGGTGCTCTATAAAAATATAGAGCAGCACTTTTAGTGCCCATAAAACAAAGTGAGGAACTATATTAAGTCTCTAATAAGAGCCTAAAGAAGTCTACTGTGGCACAATATCACTAGGCAACACAAGATTAATTTGATCCTCTGACTTGAGAAAGGAGTGTGCCCCAGAGAGCATTCTCTGAGTATCAATCTTGACTTTTCATGGGGCAACCCACAGAGAAAACTAAAAATGCACACAATGACTACTGGCTCTGTTTCAGGTGTCTTTTTAATATAAGTTAATTTCTTGTAAGTCACAATGTTTTAGGGTATAGTGATATTCATTAATTCAACCAACACAACACAATTTGCCAAGTTGTTCTCTAGAGAATAAATAAATAAAGCATAGGCTCTACTTCAAAGAGTTTACTGTCTAGTGGGGAAGGTAGACAGAAAAAAGAAAAACATTTCTAGTGGAATGTGTAAGTTCATGCAATCAAAATTTTGAAAATTCACAGCTTAACAAAGCATTAAAATGTGCATTCATTGAATATTTTCTTCGGATAAGGTACTGTGATATTCTTTATATATTATTTCAATAAATGTTATGCAGTTGATATCATTGCCCCTCTTTTACAAATAAGGAAGTAGAGTTTCAGATATTTTAAGCAATTTGCCCAAGTGATCAAGTTAGTGAAATGATGGAGTTGGAGTATCGATCAAATTTTTTGACTCAAATTATCATGAAAATGTAATTTCTATACCTTCTTTCCATGTTATATAGAGATATCACAAGAGAATACAGGAGAGTATCTGCCTGGCCAGGTTAAAATGTGATTCTTGAAGGAGATATCCTATGAACTGAGTCTTAAAATATGGGCAGGTGTTAACTACCTAAAACCATGGTAATTGATGTTATGGGCAGATAAGTTTTCTTGTATAAAGCCTCAGAGGAGTGGAAGAGCAAAAGTGCAGGGAATGTGTACAGAAGTAGAAATGAAGAAATGACTATGGAAAAGGTAAATTATCTGAACCAAAGGAAAGTTTCAGATGAATTTTAAAGAAAGTAGTTGATATTTTAATATCTAAATTTCCACTCTTGTACTCTGTAAGAGTATCTGTGTTAACTTCACTGGATTAAGGGATGCCCAGACAGCTGAGAGTTTGGGAGTGTTTATGAGGGTATTTCCATAAGAGATTAATATTTGAATCAGTGGACTGAATAAATGATATCATCCAACCTCACCAATAGAGGTGTGCATTATCCAGTCCGTTGAATGCCTGACTAGAACAAGATGGCAGAGAAAGGGTGAATGTACTCTCTCTGATCTCTGACTCTCCTCAAGCTGGAACATTCATCTTCTTTTCTTAAGTATTGGAGCTTCTTGTTCTCAGACCTTTGATGTCAGATTAAATTTCACCATCAACATTCCTGGATCTTCATTTTACAAATGCCATATCATGAGATGGCTTGGTCTCCAGAATTTTATGAGTCAATACCTGTAATAAACCTCCTGTTCATTTTCCTCTCTCTCTCTCTCTCTCTCTCTCTCTCTCTCTCACTCTCTCTCTCTGTATCTCTCTCTCCTTATTCCTATTGGTCTGTTTCTTCTGGAGTACCCTGATTAATACAGACTTAAAATAACATAGTCTGAAGTGATGAAGTTAAGATAAAAATTTTTAACAAAAAAGATTAGAAATGATGTGCATCTATCTGACCCATTTGAATAATCGTAAGGCAAAAATTTCCAGTACTTTTTAGATAAGAAAATCAGCCTATGTATTAAACTGAATAGAAAATAACAACAGCAAAAAATAAATGAGCATTTGCTCTGAGGTTGCTATCAGGAGATTGCATGGTAGAGTGAAAAATCAAACATGCCTATGTTTAATTTCATCATCGACTTCTTGGCAAACCTGGGACAAATCCTCAGATCTTAAATTATAAGGCAGTACAGGTAGACAAGGAGGCAGCTAATGGGAAAAATGGAAAGAAAATTAGCTTGAGATTGAACTTATGTGAAGGATCCATAATGCAAATTGGGGAAAAATATAGTGAAATTTTTATAAAGTTAAGTTTGTTAACCTCAAATATTCACTTTAATTCTGAAAGAATATTCTGCCTTTTTTTGAGTATCTTACTGTTTTCTATGTTAACAAGTCAGTTTTTAAAATTAAATTATGGTGATTGCAGTAGTAGTTGAGTTTTTTTTCTTAAAGAACTTTGTATTGACAAAATTAAAGTTAGCAATACTATGCCAGTTTTTAATTTTTACTTTTTAAAATTATATAGATCTAAGAATCTTAAAGTTTGGGAATGCTGCTCTACCCCAAATAACAGAGAACTTTAAAAATTGGATAGGAAAAGCCATTTTCCAGCCTGTATTACAATACATAAGTCTGCCTGTCCATCATTTTCACAGAGGGGACCAGGGCACAAAAGATTATTGGATTGCAAAAAAAAAAATAAAATAAAAAGCCATATCTAAGAAAGGCTTCTTCTCTGAAGATTACAATTATGATACTTGCCTTGTAACTCACCATTTCTCAGAGGGAATGCTTTGAATCTTAAACTGGTAAATGTCTCTTTTTTCAGTGCTTCAAACAAACCTGACCTAAGTGAGTATCAGATAACTGGACTGTTAGTAATGAGAGGACTTCAATTAAAGGTTTCTGATCAGGAGAAAACAAACAAACAAACAGATGTTGCCTAATAACATCTCTTCAAGGAACTGTCTGGGGGGAAAGTGCAGCCAGTTGATGCACCTGCTCAAAGTCTCATCTGGAGCAGCACCCTTTGCATTCAGGTGCCTGTTGATACCTTGGTGGGTTAATTTATATTCTCATAGTACATGACATTAGAAACAACATGTTAAGCAATCCCTGTCAAGTTTTCATATTAAACTTATTCAGGAAGAGAGGGTTTACTGAATTTAATAGAAGGGTAAGTATTTTAAGTGCATTGTGTTCATCAATCTCATTTGTGTGCAAAAATAAGACTTAACTCAGCACCCAACTTGTAATACTTTTGCTCCAACCCCATGGTTAATAACAGAGAGATTAGAGTCACATCTTCAATGTTTATGGGCCCATTTCCATCCTTATTCTAGTATTAGGGTGCTAGAGATGCCTGAGCAAAATGAAGAGGCCTTCTGTTTGTGTTTTAAGGGCAGTGGCTTCCAGGAGAGAAATACTTGGGAATTCACCCATGAGTGAATCATGGCTTTGGAGGCAAAACAAAGCTGAAATTAGGAGTGTGATAGGTTTAGGTAGGAGTGTGTGATGACTGCCCCTTCCTGAATCTCTATCACCATATTTCTGATTATAGGGTCTGCATCCCTGAAAATAAAATTTCCTATTTTATATAGGAAATATAAAATCTGTGTCTGCATTAATAAGATCATCAGGTGATTCATATAAATTAAAGTTGTATCATCCCTTCTATCATATTTTCCCATATTTTGAATCTCAGATGGTATCAGTTTTCTCAATCTTATATGCTGGGCTCATGTGTCCTTTGTTAGAGTGCTACACTAACCCTCCAACTCTGAGTTGTCTGCCTCCAGAGATATGAGTGGACAATGTGTTCAGGAAGGTTTATCTTTGATTACATTTTATTTTTTTTTTTATCTTTCTCAGGCAAGCCTTAATTAGCCCATCACGACAGTTCAATTCACATTATGGCGAAGTCTGCCAACTAATACCCATCTTTCTCACAAGCACAGCTTCACCAAGATTTGGGGTTTAGTCCCATGACATTTATTTTGTTTTTCAATCAGGTGCAGTCTGACATCTCTGCTGAGTGGGGTCCTTAGCTATAACTTGGAACATACTCCCATCACACAATCCTCAACAGCAAGAGAACCACAATTGCTAGAACTTCTTCTGGGTCAGTTTTAGGCATGCTGTAATTTGCTATGTCCCAGGAGGTAATTTGTTGATTTGTCACAGCTATCTTGCTTGTGACCATCTGCCACCTTAGTAGCATATTAGAGAAATTAATTCCTGTCCTGGCTGCATGTCTTCTCTGGGAGCTTTCCTAGGAGGGAGTCTCCTTCCTATCATCACTCCTCTGAAGCTTTAAGCATAATGAATTTGAATTAAGTCGTCTGAGTGTCAACTCCCACATTCCAGCTCTGAGTCAGAATGACTCTTGTATGTTCTTTTATCCTGGACTGTTCTATAAAAGCAGCCATTTCTACCCATATTTTTCCTTTCCAATTAACAGGGAGAATCAGAGAAGGGAAGATTAGGAATGTTACTGCTGCTCTCTTATGTCAAACAAAAATTTCTAACAGGGCAGTAGTATGAATAGTCTTATTATTATTTGCTCTGGTCAAACCTGGTTCTTCTCTCTCTGCAAAATGGTATTTTTAAAATGGCATTTGTGTATACAGTTGTTTGCAAAAGCCTCTCATTCTTTTAACACATGGGCAGAGTTTTCTTTTTCTGTTGATCACAATTTGCGTGTGCTCCAGCTGTCCTTGTAGTATTGAATACTTATTTGGTTGCTGCTCAGCAGCCAATCCCACATCTAAAACCATTTGCCGTTTTAATCTTTCAAATAGCTTCTAAGATCTGACAGGCCCCTGGCCAGTCTTTTTCACTGTTCTACCTCAGAGTACTGTATTCTAGCATATCTGTGGCATGGTCCAGCCATAATTTTCTGTGAATGAAGTTGCTAAGTTTATCCCGTTTCAGAAGGCATGTGGTTTCTATCAGCAGTCTCAGAGTGGTTTCATTGCTTGATCTACAATGGAAGTCTTACCTCTAGGAGTTTTTTCTCTGTAGATAAAACAAAATATACATCTCCTAACAGTCCCGTTATCATTAAAAAACTTTTTTTTTAGTTGTATATGGACACAATACCTTTATTTTATTTATGTGGTGCTGAGGATTGAACCTAGTGCTCCACACATGAGAGGCAAGTGCTATACCACTGAGCCACACCCCCAGCCCAGTACCATTGTCTTAATCAAAGCCTTTGTATCTCCTACCTGAAAAAGCTTTGATTTTAAGAGAAAGTTTGCGCTAATAGATAATGGTTGTTCATTGGCTTTCAGGATTCTTTCTTCTTAGATTTTGGGAAATTTTCTAACCAATTATGACTATTATAGTAACTTAAAATACTGTCAGATCTTCAGTAATTTTCAAGCAAAAATACTAAAGACAAGGGCTTTAAAGTCCAGAAAAACTTTCTTTTGATTTCAAAGTGTTATTCAGGGCATCAGCAAATCAATATTATGTAAATCTAATCTTTCCTCCACTTTTCCTTCACCTTTCATCTCCTAATTGAATAGCCATTAAGAAGAATAAAATATTGGATCACACCTTGGGTAGTCATTTAATCTGAGATTCAGATGAGTTTAACATCAGAGTTAATCCAGGACAAGCCCCATTGGTAACCCATATATTAGATTGGTTCATCCCTTTCAAGATGACATTTGAGCCAGAACACTTCTTTTCACTCAGAATGTATGTGTGAATACAGAATACTGCCCCTAGCCTATTGAAGAGATTAACTCAGAAAACCTGTAATATTAGAGTTTTAAAAACTTCACAAAAGAACTGAGCTTGCAAACAAAGATAGTAAACTAAAATTTAAAAAAAAAAACTTATCTTGAGAAAAACATCTTCCTACTGCATTCATCACTGGTAAGGAGGCAGGAGAAGTGCACTGCCTTTTTTGAGAGAAGAGGGCAAGAGCTTTCTGAGAGACTGCATGCATGCTGGGTTGTCTGAGCCCCACCTAAGAGCCAGAAGAATCTGCCCACACCCACCACTCTTTCCAATGGGCCTGCGTCAAGTGCACATGTCATAAATTGAGGCAGGAGAATTGAGAGACTTTCTTTGGCACAATTGTGCCAGAGTGTTGAAGTTGGAGCAGAACTAACAGAACTCCACAAGCACTCTGGGCTTAGAGAGAGTGGTATGGCTGGATATGAAGTGATTGGCAGAGAGAGATTTCTCAGAGAGACTCAGGAGGACATTCTTGTGGAGAGAAAGAGAAACCTTATAGGCATTCTGAATCCTACATTGAATATCAAGCACTAGCCTTTGCCACTGGAGACGGACAAGAGAGGAAGCCCTTGGGGCACAGGTACATGGGACTCAATGAAATCTAAAGACAGCAGGAGAAGCAAGGAACCCAATAGCCACTTTCAGTCTCACCATGAGAATAATGAAGCAAGATCTCCATGACTGGGAAGAGCCAGAGAGCCGAGAAAGAGCTTCCAAAGTACATATACAACAGCCTGTGGTTGGCAGAATCATCATTTACCAAAGATGTCTAAGTCTTGACCTTCAGAATTTGTGAATATATTAACATAGACAGAAGAAGGAATTTTTGCAAATGTGATTAAGTTCAACATGTTGAGATCCAGGAGATTATCTTGGATTATCCAGGTATGTCCACAGTCATCGTATGGGTCACTATAAGTGAAATAGGCAGGTGGGAGTGTCAGAATCTGAGGAAAAGACTTGGATAAATGTAGTTACTGGGTTTGAAGATGAGTCTAGGAATGTAGGTGGCCCCTATAAGCCTCCTAAAAGTCTGGAGAGGCTTCCTTTTCCTCCAAGAAGCAATGTAACCTGGTGACACCTTAATTTTATCCCAGTGATATCTACTTCAGATTTATGTCCTCAGAACTATAAAATAATAAATCTGTGTTGTAGTCCTTATGTGTTCAGGTAGTTGTTTTTTTGTTTATTTTTTACCATAACCTGATGAACTCTTAGAGCAAGATGAGAGAGTTTGGAGAAATATTCCAGGCTGTCTCTCTTCTACAATGAGCAGGAAGCAGATGCTGTATTGCTGCGACTTGGGAGTCAAGAAAAGAGAACTCTCTCTGAGGATCAAGCAGATCTGTTTAGGGCAGAAGAAAAGCAGGAGAAAAACCCAAACCACGGGGAAGTTCTGAATATCATCAAATTATATGAACTCTTTAATAAATTGAATCTAAGAGAAGCTACCCCAAAGTCTTAGTTCTATAGTAATTAGAACCAATCATTGTCCTCCCCCAAACACACACATACATTTATAGCCTAGTAGAAAAAGAGTTGTTTTTTTATGGGCATAAATATTACTTTTAATTTCCAATGCTATATAACATACAATTTTAATACTCAGCTTTAAAATTATGAGAAATCTGAAGATGCTTTTGTCAAGATATAAGTCAAAGGACAGACTGAGAGATGGACCAAATATTGCAATTATCAGGTAAGTATTTTAGGTTATGATAACAAAAATGTTGAAGGATATAGTAAAAACAGTGGACAACATGCACGAAAACAGAAAAGAAATGAAAATGATAAAAGTCAAATGCTACGTATAAGAAATATAATATCATGAATGATGAATTTTTGAAAGTCTTACTGATTGATAGGCTGAACACAGCAAGAGAAATAATCAGTGAACTTGAAGACAAGGTCAAGTGAAATGACCCAACTAAAACACAGAGAGGAAATGAGTGAATGAATAAAGAGTGCATCTAGATGTGTAGGGGCAATATCAAACAATCCAGTGGGCACATAATTAGAGTTAGAGAAAGACAAAAAAGAAAGAATGACACAAAAGAAAATATTTGCATATATAGTGGTTAAGAATTTTTCAAAATGAGTAAAATGCGTCAGCCACAGATCCAGGATGCTTAGAAAATTCCAAGTACCATAAATACAAATACAACCACAACTTGGGGACAAAACAGAAAAAATTGCTACAAATGAAGATAAAAATGCAGTTTTAAAAGTAGAATAGATAGATACAGTAGGTATACTGGATCAACAGTATGAATTTTGTTGACATAATCAGAACAATGGAATCCAGAAGATAATAGAACATCTCTAAAAAGGATAAAAATCCTATTCACCCAGAATTACATATTAAATCGACTTTTTAAAAATGAAGGTGTAACCGATGTGATTCTGAAATCTTTGTAATGTTTTGAATAACCAATAAAAAAATTAAAAAAAGATGCTTTTAGACAAAGAAAAACTGATTTTTGTATCCAAAAGACATATACCACAACATAAACTAAGAAAGCTTTTCAGCTACAAAGAAATGGCACAGTAGAAATTTTAAATAGGAATGAAGAACACGGAGAAGGGTAAACATAACATGAAATACAGAGAATTTTACAAAAAATTGCTGTGCATATGCAAATATATATTTTTAATCTAATATTTAAAAATTCTGTTAATTATTTGACTTAAGGATGTTAAGAATATTATATAGAAGTAAAAATATAAGATGAAAATATTTCAAAGAGCAGGAGAATGGTATTGAAAATTGTGTTTTATAAGGTTCTTGCATTGATTTTGAAGAAATCGACCATTTATTAAGGCAACTGGAGATCATTTAAAGTTTTCTTTTTAATAAAATGTGTAAATCAAGCACTAAAAATCATGCAAAGTGACCTAACTACAAAGTCAAGAGGAGATAAAATTAAATTAAAATGAAGAACATTCAATTTACTTAAAAATGAAGAAAGGAGAAAAGGAATGAGGATAATGACCAAGAGAAGTTGAATGCCTAGGAGGTAGGCTGAAACATAAAATAACCATATTAAATTCAAATGGACTAAACATCTTAACTAAAAGGCAGAGATCTTGGTATAAGACAAGGCCTATATATAGACCTTGTAGGCAGATCTGTTCAAGGCAGAAGGAGAAGCAGGAGATCAACCCAAACCCTGCCTAGGGGGAGGTTCTGATTACCACCAAATTTTATAAACTATAATAAATTGAACCCAATCTTGTAAATAATATATATACACACATACGTGTGTGTGTATATATATACATACATATATATATGTATGTATATATATATAATCTTGTAAATAATACATATTATTTACACACTTTGTAGATATAATGGTTTCAAAGTTGAGTATGTAAAAATACATATCAAATAGATTGACACAAATCCCAATCATACAGAGTTCCTCTAAATCTAAGGATTGGTTTGAAGGATATGTCTTACTTTATCCATACTGACTTTACTCTCCTATGTATCTTCAGAATTAATTCTGTTAATTGAACTGAATTCTTTTATCATTCCCAGTTTGTTATAACCTTCTCCACAATGTTGTATTGTGTTAAAAAAAATCCTGATTTTTTTTTTTTTTGCTTTTGAAAAGTAGTGGCATAGAAAGCAATAGAAAGATCTTCTAAGAAGAGTGGTTAGCAGTGCTGAATGTTGTTGACAGGCAATCAATGAAGTGTACATGTGGGATGGAGTAACAGAAGATAATTGCTAACTTTGTAGATGGTAGGGGTAGAAACTGAATGTCATAAAGTTTCTAACTTCTCCTGAACTCTGGCTGTTTTTGTCATCTTTAAATCATCTTTAATTTCTCAGTCTACTAAAATGTGCCTTGGCACAACTCAGAATGTAAGGTTATTTTTCACAGTTAGCTAGCACTCTTTGCTATACAGAAGATTAAAATATAGTGGCTGTCAAATCCTAAAAGAAGTGAGGGGGTGGAGTGCACAGAGGTGATAGCATGCCTGATGGCCGAGAATGCTGTGGTAGAGTGGGAGGAGAATGGCTATAGGGTGGGAGTGATAGTATGCCCTTAAGACAAGGGCATGATTACAGAAACAGCAGCAGATATGAGGCCATTGTAGAGCCCAGCAAACAAGGGTGCTACAATAGCAATGAATATAGAGAATATTAAGAACTTTGTTTCGAAATACCATACACTCCTAAAATACACCAGAGCTCTTTGGAAAAATGATTGGGTCAGGGAAAGTTATAAGATGAACCTGGAGCATCTGGTGCCCATAGAATGCTCAAAGGAGATGAGAATAAGCCAAAGGAACACAGGAGCCATTTGTTGAAAGAATTTCCACTCACCAAATCTGGAGAAATGTGTCCCTCCACTTGTTCTTTACTATTTGTTAATCATGAGACTAGTGATATTAAGGAATTGCTAGTGAATGCAGAGGCTAGGACAAAGTTTTTATTTAGGAAGAGACTATTGGAATAGCTTTATAGTATCAACCCACAAAACAATGAAAAGGATAGATACAGTCTATGGTAGAGAAATCTGACAGACAAGGACTTGATCAAATGATCAACGTTAACTTAACCAGCAAGAGTTTGGGCCAACATAATTTGATCTCTGATGTGATGCCCCCCAGGGCACAACCTATGATTGATGCTTCAGCCCAGGACACAGGACCTGAGGCTGGTCATGAGGAAACATCAGGTGGACTTTCTTGCTAGTCATCTTATACAAAGAAACCTCTGGGAAAGCTGGGAAAGAAGGAGCCTGAGGAGACATGACAATCTAATGTAATGCATGATACATGACTGGTTCCTGAACCAGAAAGGGTAAAGAGACCTAGTTGACAACTGGTGTCTTTGAATCGTGTTTTGTGATCTGAATGGCAGTGTGCTATTGCATTGATTTCCTTATTGGGAGGGCTGAAGAGATGTTCTGTAGAAAAATGCCCTTGTTTGTGGAAAATACATACCTGTGTGTTTGGAAATAATGGGTAATACATTAACAGTTGGAGCATAGGTATGGGGAGGGGAAAGAAAGTATAAAATGTTAGCAATGAGGAAATTAGGGCATGTAGGCATAATTGCAGAGTTCTTAAAATATTTCTGAAAGTATGAAGTTATTTCAAAATAAATTATAAAAATAAGCAAATATAATAATCTACTAAACAAATAAAAATAACTTTCATGATGTTTTATTTATAACTTTTAAATGTATTATGATAAAGTGTTTATAAGACAGGCTGGACAAAGCAATATTATATGATAAAAATCAAGCAATTATATATGATAAAAGGATTCAGTGAGTGTCGTTGCTGTTCCCTGAGCAACAATATAAGTAAATATTCATATATTTTAACATAAAGTATTTCTTCCTAGTTTGGAGGCTTTGTGATTAAAAACCATATTTTGTATATAGTTGTTAATAGAACTAAAATAATAATAATGTTTGGAATTTAGAAAGTCATGGCTTGGAGTTCATTCCAGACAACTGGAATTGAAAACAATGTGTTCCAATAATTTAACACTGGAATAAGGTCTTGCCTCCACGTGCGATATTTCACTTGCAAATTGATTGACCAATTCAATCTAAGCAGGAGAAACAGTTGTATTCTCAATGTCAGAAAAAAACAGATGAAAATTAATGTACTCTGCCAAACAATCCTGCTTACTACACGACACTAATTAATAATGTGACAAATATTTCTCCCTGCATATTGATCAAATTTGGGGATGGGGAACATTTGAAACATTGACATTTATTTTGTTACTAAACTCATTAAAAAACCTGGGTAAAAGAGTTGCAGTGCAAATGATGTTAGGTAAAAGTAAAAAAATCTTTAGAGAAAAAATTAATAAAATCATAAATTGAAAAGAAAATTAGGACCTAACTGCCTTTAGAATGTGAAATAAATCAGATTAAACTGACCCCTTGGTTAATGTCTTGGGAAAACGTTAAACTCAATGACATATTTTAAAAAATAAGAAACAAAGATAATATAAAACCCACTATTAAATAATGATAAAGCAAGTACCTAATTTTCAAGATGATTATATAAACTTATTAAGTACTTACTGAGAATATCATTGTTAATTGTTTCATAAGTATCACTGAAAATACATGATGTGTACTGTGTGTAATAGTTTTAGATTATTTTAATTAAAGTGGAGAAAGAAGCAGTGATACAGAAATGCCAAAATGTCAAGGACTTTTTACTTAAAATGGAGAAAGAAAATATTTCTGTTCTAAGATTAGGGAAAAATAACTGAAAGTTTAGTCAACAATTGGGCATTAATGCCCTTTGTTGTTAATTCAGTATCATGTGCAATCTTTTGTACGTGAAGATGGTACAATGGATTCATAATTTTAGAGCATTTGTATTGAGTCCTTTTAAAAATGATGGTTATTTACTAGTAATTGTTCAACCTCACACTCCGTCTCAACCTTATGACCAATTTGTCTCATGTACTGAAAATTAAGATTTAGAGTTCCTGGACTCCTGACCATTTTTAAAATAAAACCTATGATTGAGCTTCATTAGACTGCTACTTTAATTGATTGAACTGCGTGCCACAGAACAGCCCGAAGGACATTAATGCTAAAAATATGATCCACAGATTACAGCATCATTGCCAATACTTGGAAACTTGTTAAAATGCAAATTCTCATACCCCAACCTAGACTTCTTGCATCAGAGACTCTAGAAGCAGGCCCATTAATTTGTGATTTAATAAATCTTGCAGATAAGTCTGACTCACATTTAAGTTTGAGAATCTCTATTGTAAGAAAACTAATTTCTTTTGTACTTCTCCAGGATGGTAGAAAAAATAACAGAAGTCCATCATCTCTTCAAAATATTTATTTTGTGCTTGAATTTGTTAGTAATTATGAACACTCCGGTTGATTAAAGGTCTCCATTGCTTAAAAAATATGCACTTTATATTGGCATATTCTGCCCTGCACCCCTTGGTTTTTCTATTATTTTGTTGGATAAGGTTGGAGCCAGAAAAATTTCATAAAACTGACACTGAGTCAACATTAAAGCTTATGGATTATGCACCAAGGCTAAAAGTATTGAAATTCTCATTGACATTTTTTGAATTAGGATTTTAAAAATGAAGAGCAAGAAGACAGGTTTTTATTTATGTTATATATGCTATTCTTTCTATATATTTCTGTTTTTGACAATTGCTGATTGTCCCCCCAAAACAATGAATTTTCCCCACCAATACTTTGTTGTTTTCCAGAATTGTCAACCTCCAGTCCATTGTGATCTTGCCATATCCTTATTTTTTTTTTCTTCCCATTTGGTCCATGCCTGAAACTACCTCCAAAGCATCGATTATGATGCACAAAATATATTTAGCACTCCTTCTAGTGGCAATATTATGGAAAGATACAGCAGTTGCCCTGGGTACCCAAGCTTTCATTTGCACACAGTAATCAATAACTAATACCTATTAAAAGCTTATTTTGTACCAAAATGTTTTAAGGATTTTACTACCACTTGTAAAATTGTAAAGAAAGCATAGGTCCTGATAAAAAAAGAAACAAGATCACAAAATGAAGAATAAAACTTTTCTTGAATAAAACAGAGAACATAGGTGTACTATAATTGCTTCTATCAATATAAACATTTTTATCTTGATCTCATCACAAATAAATAATATGTTTGAGGTGACACTTATGCTTATTGCCTTGATTTGATTATTATGGAGTGTGTACATGGATCAGAGTAGCACATTGCACCCAATAAATAATTTTTTTTTATTTTGAGACATAATATTTAAAAAACCAAAAGCAAAGATAGATTTATAGTAGGAAAAAATCAAATAAACAGATAAATGATTTTTTCTCTCTCTTATACTAATGTCTGAATGCAATAAAGAATTGTAAACATATCCAATAGAAAATCAGGAAAGATTAGAAATTATTTTATTTACTTTAAAATAATCTGAACGTTTAGTCAGTTTTCTGTATCTAAAAACTTATTGCCCCCAAATACTTTTCTACATTTTATTGCCTTCATGTGCTGTTGCACAGATAATTTATTTAGGAAAAATAAACCTTATTCCAATTTCATATTCTTCCTCTTTTTCCCTTTTCCTAACCGGATTACAAGTCATGCTATACCTTGGTTATTAAATTAAATCAACCAATCACTCTATCCTAGTGTCCTAATAAATACTTAAAATAAGTTGTTTCTTGTTTTTGTTGTTGTTTTTAATGAAAATAATTGTTACCATAAACTTCTGGAGTCAATTTTTTTAATTCATGTTTTGACTTTGTCATTTAGTAACTACATGGTCTTTGTGAAGTTACTAGGCCACTTGGTGAATTAGTTTAATAATCTGCGGAGAAGAGTAATTTAAAATTCTGAGCTTTATTATGAAGAATAACAGGCTTAATAGAAGATGAATTTGAGGACGGTATCTGTAAGCGCTAAGTTCTCAAAATTTTATGTTGGTGTCTGTAAGCATTAAGTGCTCAAAAGATGTTAGCTATTACTGCAGTTATGATAATATTATCAGAAAAAGGGTCTGAAAAGTATGTAATCTCAGTAAGATTTTTTTTTAATTTTAGAATGAGAGTAATAAGTATCCTTATACATCTTCAGACAATGTCTTGTACTCTTGGTGATATATAAAGTTGAAAATTTATTATAGTTGAAAAACTGATATGTAATCCAATGCTAAATAGCTAAACCCTTAGTACCTGTCTTGAGTTCTGCTTCCTCTGTCCTGTGTAACTTAAGGGAAATTCAAGTCTGTACATACAGGTTGCTGTACCAACCAGCGCTGAAGACCAATGATTTTAACTCCATTCAGTTAAGACTTCTTTGATCCAGTGCATGGGGTAGACCAGCGTCTCCAAGATTTCTATGTTGCCTTCCCCCTGCTCCAGAGTCTACTTTATGCCAAGCAAACTAGAACCTCAAATCAACTGGAAACTCCTAAAGAGATGTCAATCTCCACTTTCAGTGATTCTCCCAGATGTGTTTCTGCTAGATTCTTCTTGGTACTGGGTTACGCCTACTAGCACAAAAACACCTAAAAAATAAAAACATTTTATCTAAACATCACTCAGGGACTCACATGCTAAAAGTTGTGTTCTTTTCTGGTTATACCAGTCATGTATTTTAGGCCAGAAATTGGAAACCCAGAGTTTGGAGTATACTTCTTTCCTAATGTCCCACAGTTTACCTGTGTCCTAAAACTTTAAATTTCACTTGAATTTTCTAGTCCTCCTAAGTCTTTTTGATAAAACGACTATGTACTTCTTAACAAGGTTATGAGAGTCTGACTGACTCTCCCAGGCATCATGGGCGGTTGTAATTTTTCTCATTTCTTCTTAGGCACAGTATTTGGGCACCTGTCCTAGCTTAGGGCATGCATCTCTACCTGCTGCCTTTAATTATTGACCCCATGTTTCCAAGGTCCTATCATATTGTATATATTGTTAATAGGACAAAAAATGTTCATACTGCCATTCCTTCAACATTTTTCACATTTTGTGTATCCACAGTCGCCTAGTTGCTTTAAGAAGTTTAATTTGTACCTTATTCTATAATATTTTAAGACACATGCAGATTAAAGATAATTTAGACTTTCACTGTACAAACCAGACTACACTAGCTTTTATTCAAATCATTTTAATGTAGATATTTCAAAATTATCAAAATAATGTATAAGGATAATGAGAATTTAAAATAATAAAGGGCTGGGGTTGTGGCTCAGTGACAGAGAGCTTACCTAGCATGTGTGAGGCACTGGGTTTGATTCTCAGCACCACATAAAAATAAATACTTTAGAGTAGTTTTGATTTGTATTTCTCTAATTGCTAGAGATGATGAACATTTTTTCATCAAATTTTATATACATACTTTATATACAACCAGAGATATGAAAAATTGTGATATATACATGTAATAAGAATTGTAATGCATTCCACTGTCATTTATTTAAAAAAATCAATAAGAAATTTGACTAAAAAAAGATTATTAACAGCATGACCTATATCAAATATTTTAACTTTGGAGCTTCAAATATATTGATGAGTATGGAAATATCTATACTAATAAAAGTTCTGTTACAAGTAATAAATAAATAAATAAATAAATAAATAAATAAAATGAAAAAGGTATGAGTCCTTCTGCAACTAAAAAAAAATTTTAAATTAATTCACTTATAAAAAGTTGAAATATAATGATATTAAATAAACTGCCACTGAGCACTAGAGATTTAGTAGCAACAAGCTGAATTTACACCCAGCAAGAGTTCAAAACAGACTAATTCTGTGAGAGAATATATGTTAGTCTTAGTTTAAGACCTGGAGCTCTATGCAAACATTACCCATTTGTGTCTTCCAGGCATGTTCTTAGAAAACACAGTCGCAATCCTAACATGTAATTATAGTTCAAAGGGTGTAGAAAAGAGAATTTTTCACTTTTAATTAAAGAGTATGAGTCCCTATTAACCAGCAGCCTGGTGTCTGCCACTCATTCTCAGGAATTTAAATCATGGCAAATTTTTACTTAAAAAAAAGAAATAAGATCTCAAAGAGAGTTAGAGCAGGTTATGCTTTCCTAGGATACTTTGTAGGCAAAGGCTAAATGAGGTTGTAGACTTACCAAACCAAAGTTCACATATGTACTTAGCCATATATTTAATTAAAATACATATATATATTGGAGAAGTCAAAATTATTAGTTGAAAGTTATGTAAAACTAATGGAAAAGAATGAAACTTCTGTTATGAAATTGTTATTAATAGTAGAGAAACAAAGACTTTAATCTAATAAAGTACTATATAATTATTAATTTATGAATTTTAAAAGACTGGTCCAATCTGTCATAACCATTTTAAAATATGGTGTGTGCCTGTGTACACACACAAGTAAGAAGTACAAACTTTGAAAAGAATGATAGTATAGGGGACTATAACATATATATTATGTTTCATCAGAAATCCTCCTTTAATTCAGAGAAAGAAAAAGCATATGTATTTAGCTATAGACCTTTTAACATTTTTTGTACTTGTAAACCATAGAGAATATGTTAATATCTAACATTAAATAAATTATAGTACCATTCAATTAAGCATTAGGCAATGGTTGCATTAAAATTTATGGAGGTTATGTAAGATTATAACAAATGCTATGTGAAAAGGTAGAATATTAAATACACTTTCTATAGTCATAAGGATATAAATTGTGTGTGTATATAGACAAAGTCCAAAAGAGACTATGCAAAAAAGTAAGTCAGTTACTTTCAGTTCATTAATAGAAAACAATACAATTTTCTCATTGGTATTTTTTATAATATTGTTAACATTGCTGCAGTAAAATGTGTCTAAATAGGTAACTTGGTACCCTATTTGCAAGATTTTTCATGAAATCTTTGGTCTCTAATTATAATAAATTTCTGTGAATTTTTCCCCAGGAGACAAAGAAGGAGTAAGTTATCTTCAAATCTCAAATCTAGAGTTAAATTGTGATCTTTATGTTAAAGAAAACAACTGTGTGTGCATGTGTGTTTGCATAATGTTTTTGCCAAAATATAAATTGAGCCTAGCTACTGTGTCTCATGTTTTTCTTCATCATAACAATAAGGCTTAAGAATAATTTACTTCAGATGGTTTTAAACATTTTTTTTATTGACAGTCTCATATTTTACATTCTTGCTATAATTACACTGTGTATTATAGCAAGAGATGTTCTGCAACATCCCTGGAGACTCAATTACTGTGTGCCTTTCCTGTAGTCTGGACAAATATCAGAGTATTATCTAATAAAACAGAGATATATTTATAAAACAGAGTGGAAAGAGATTGACTTTGCACAGTGTTTAACACAGAGTAATTTAAGTCTATTTAAAATGGGTTCTTACTTCCACTTTCTGGATTATGCAGTGATAACCTAGGGAGGATGACACTGTGCTTTATATATGAGGCAGCCCTTCACCCAGTGAACCATCCTCTATGGACATGCCTGTTTTGTTTTATGTCACTTATAATTTTCATAAATCTTCTTATCATCTTTAGTTTTTATTCTACAGAGGTAGACCTACCTTCCTTCCTTTGTCTGGCACCTCCTCCTTCCTTTTTTTATTAATTGGTACTGGGAATTGAACCCGGAAGCACTTTACCAGAGAGCTACATCCCAGCCCTTTTTACTTTTTATTTTGAGACAAGGTCTCACTAGGTTGCCATGAGTCTTGCTAAATTGTTGAGGCTGGTCTTGAGCTTGTGATCCTCCTGCCTCAGTTCCTGAGTCACTGGAATTACAGGTGTGTCTTATTCTTCCTTCCTTCTGCCGCAGTCTGGCTGGGCACAAATCACGAGCCACTCACAGCTTTGTAGATTCAAACAGCAATTCTTTATTCCCGATCTCACACAGGCCGTCTACAAACACGTTCTGGGGAAATCCACGTTCTCTGCCCAAATCCTCACCTCCACTGGGCTTCTGTCTCCCAAAAATACTGTCTGACCCTAAGAACTCAAGAGGAACTCAGGCAGCAGGATATGCTCTATTCTAAACGGGGAACGCCCTAATCTCCTATTATGCTAAACCGGGAACACCCTAAACACGGATCCGCCCTGGTCCTTGAGCAAGGTCACCTTACATGCAATGTCGCTGCAAAATGTCCTATTTCCATGAGTCCTTCCACTAAAGAAACATGGGGGTACGGTGGCAAGGAAATTATTATACCTACTTGGCTGATGGCTCCCAGCACCTTCTTTACAACAAATTACCAATAGCCCCTTTTCTGATATTCCTTTTCTGAAAATCTGAACTGTATCCTGCAGATAAATTTTGCAGCCTCTTTCTATGTCTGGAGAGGACTAAAACCTCTCCCAAATTGGGGAAGTATTGGATCAGCATATTCAGAATCCGTGAATTCAGAACACAATCTTCTCCTCTTACTTTTCTTTGATGGGGAAGAAGCTGTTGAAATGAATTATTTCAACTGATCCTATTTTAGTTTTGGATTGTGTATTTAAAGTGGTAAAGATAATTACAGATTTGTTGTATATAGTACTCTGTTACATTATGTCTGTCTTGAATTGCAAACTATTATACAGTACCTTTTCTTTTTTATTTTTAACATATTAAAGATATATGTAATAGTGGGGTTCATTTTGACATATTATAAATGGATATAACAGTTTTCTCCATTTCAATCCCCAGTACTACTTTTTTTCTTCCCCTCTTCCTTCATCCTGATCTCCCTGCTTCCTTCCTTTACTTTATTGATCTTCTTCTACTTATTTATTTTTAATTGATTCATTATAGTTATACATGCTTCTGGATAATTTGGTCAATTTCATTTCCCAATTATTCCCCTTTCCTTCTTATCCTCCCTCCCCCTTGGTCCCCTGCTTCTACTCTACTAATTTCCCTTCTATTTTCATGAGAAAGGGCATAGAGGAGGAATGAGAGTCCCATTTTTATTCTTTTTTTCTCTTTAGTTTCTGCATATCAGAGAAAATTTTCAACCCTTGACTTTCTGAACTGGCTTATTTCACTTAGCATGATGTTCTTCAGTTCCATTCACTTACCAACAAATGACATAATTTCATTCTCCTTTAGGGCTGATAGACTTCGTTGTGTGTATATATACCACATTTTCTTTGTCCATTCATTTATTGATGGACACATAGGTTGTCTCCATACCTTGACTAATGTGGGTTGTGCTGCTATAAACATTGGTATGCATATATCACTATAGTATGATGATTTTAGTTCTTTTGGATAAAAAACAAAGATTGGTATAGCTGAATTATAATGGTGGTTCCATTCCTAGTCTTTGGAGGATTCTCCATACTGCTTTACAAAGTGGCTGTACTAATTAGCAGTCCCACCAACAATATATAAGTGTACATTTTCCCCCACATTCACACCAGCAATTATTGTTATTTGTATTAATTATTATTGCCATTCTAACTGGAGTTAGATGAAATCTCAGTGCAGTATTGATTTGCATCTCCATGACTGCTAAAGATGTTTGTTACGGTTTAAATATGAGGTGTACTCAAAAAGCTCATTTGTGAAACAATATGAAACAGTTCATAAGTTAAATCATTGGGTTATGAGAGCTTAACCTAATCAGTCATTAACCCACTGATATGGATTAACTGGGTGATAACTGTAGACAGGTGAGTTGTGTTTGGAGGAGGCAGGTCACTGGGGTGGGGAGACATGGTTTTGGGATTTATTTATTTATTTATTTTTTGTTCCTGGTGAGCAGAGCTCTTTCTGCTTTCTTGTTGATATGTCCTGAGTGACATTTCTCCTCCATGCCCTTTTGCCATCATGTTCTGCCTCATTTCCAGCCTAGATCGATGGAGTTGCATATCTATGGACTGAGACCTCTGCAACTGCAAGCTGCATATAAACATTTCTTTCTCTATGTTGTTCTTGTCAGGTATTTTGGTCACAGTGATGAAAAACCTAACACAATATTGAACATTTTTTTTCATATAATTGTTGATCATTTGTTTTGTCCTTTTGAGAACTGTGTCTTTAGATCTTTTGTCCATTTATTGAGTAAATTATTAGGTTTTTTTTTTGTATTAGGCATTTGGGGTTTGTTTTATATTCTAGTTATTAATTTCATACCAGAGGAAATTATTTTGTATCACTCATTTTGTAAACTCTTTTTTCATGATCTTAATTGTTTCCTTTGCTGTGCAGAAGCCCTCCTACCTATTGACTCCTACTTTCATTTTTTGAACTTTGGAAGTCTTATTCAGGAAACCAGTGCCTGCACCATCATTATAACAGTACATTTTCTAAGTTGAGTTTTGTTGATCTTTAGAGAAGTGTCATATGCCTTTTCTGTTACAAGTTGTTAAACAGATATCTTGTTGTTAACAACCACTGGGCTTAGCTTCATAGTGAATGGGATTTCTGTACCTAATTTTTGCTGATATCTAAAAATAATTTGATGAGCCAGACATTCGTGTTTTTCTGAATTTGAAGAAATAGGGGATTATACTTATAAGTGTAATTCTTAGCAATATTACATAAATGGAATGCAGATTTCTTCCATGGTAAACATTTACTTGTTTCAGAAGAACACTTTTCTGAGGATGATATACTCTTCTGCACATTTCCTTGGGGTTTGAGCATTTCCTTAGTATGGCAAAGAAGAGGTCTAGAATCATGATTCATGTCATGTTAAAATGTCAATGTCAACTGCCCTAAAAATAAATCTCTTTGGCGTAATACTTAAATTGCATTTCCATGCACCAATGTCATAATATCATTGAGACCCAAGTTCTGAGAAGTCCTGGCCATTTAAGTTCCCCAAGAGTCACCACATGTGAGAAGATAAGAGATGTTTAGAAGCTATGGTCTGATTATTTGTGGCCTTCCAAAATTCCTATGTGGATGCCTAATCACAAGTGTGGTGACATCAGGAGGTGGAAGACTTTGTGAGGTGATTAGCTAAGGGATTAGTATCCTTATAAAAGAACCCCATTGAGAGCTTCCTTTTCCCTTGTGTCATGTGAGGATAAGGCAAGAAGGTGCAATGTGTGAGAAAGCAGGCCCTCACCACACACCACATTTGCTGGCAACTTGATCTTGGACGTCCCAGTTTCCAGAACTATGACAAATAAATTTCTGTTGTTTATAAGCTTTCCAGTTTAGTGTATTTTGTTATAGCATCCTAAACATGAAGACAGGAAAGCTAGAAAAATTGTTTTATTTCAATTGTTTATATTTGACAATTTATTTTATCCTCCATACTAAGAACAACACTTACTAACAGTTTATTTTCATCAATAGATAATAGTGAACGTCTGCAATAAACATCAAGCACTAAATGTAAGTGTAGTCCAGCATAAATGATCTCCCATACTTTTTGTAATAAGCTTGCCATGGTGTGTTGTCGAATATCTGAATTCATAGATGTTCAAGGGATATTTTGATAACTCATACAATATTTCAAGATAAGTGATTCTTTCTAACAATCCTGCAATAGAATGCTTGTGATTCAGGGATGGAATCTCATTATCCCTACAGATTGGATGCTTTATTCACCTTCCCCTCTGGCTAGAGCTCTAATTTATCACAATGCATTGTGCCATTTCTCTGCCCATTCTGGGCTTGTAGTGATTGGCTGAGTGAACCACATTCCAAGTTGATATCCAGTTGCATGCTTGACATCTGTATTTGGATTCCAAATAGAAACCTCAGTGTCAACACGGTGAAAACAGACTTTTGAATTGCTCTCATCCCTAATCTGTCTTCACTATCTCACTAAGTAAATGCTGCAGCTGATCAAATTGTGAAAGCCCAAATCTTAAATCTTAGTCATCATAAATAGAGGGTAACTATTTATTTCTTTGCTGCCTTCTCCTCTACCTAAGTGCACAATATTTGAAAGTTAAAAGGCTCAATCCTGGACTTTCCATCATTCTTGGCCTAAGTTATCTCACTAGGGAAATTCTTCTACTTTCATGGCTTTAAATGTAATTTATATATTTATCTTTCCTTCCTGACTGACATCCAAAGTATAAATGAGTTATGGCTCTACTTTCAAACTGTACTTCAAATCCATCCCTGAAGCTTGTTTACTTTATAGCCACCCGAATGCAAGCCACTATTCTCTCTTTTGGGGACTATTGCATTGACCTCCTTATGGTTTCCCTGTTTTTACTCTATTCCTAACAAAATGTATTCCCTTTATTGTAAGAACTTTATATAAAACAGAACAAGTCTGGAAAATGTTGAGTTATATTATCCTCCTATTTTAAACACCACCAATAGTTTCTCATTGTATTTGTAATAAAACTCTATTTATTAAACTGAACTACAGGGTTCCACATGATTTGGTCTTCATTTACTTTGCAATATAATTTCTTACCACTCTCTCCTTTGCCCTTGAACTTCAGTCACACTGACCTCCTTTCTTTAACCAGGCCAAACCTGCTCCTGGACTGGACTCTTTGGTTTCTTTGCCAGAAAATCTTTGCTTCTAGATAAAAAAGACTGTTCCCATCTTGGTCTTTAAGCCACAAGTCAAATGTCACTTCCTAAGTGAGACAACAGATGTAAAGTAGCTCACCCTAGATTACCTGCAATAACTATGTAGTATTATGACCACACTCTGTATTTATAGCACTAACTATCTTGTTTATGTTCTGCCTTCCCATTCTAGAAGTCAGTGCTATATACCTTCAGACACCTTGTTTGTCTTGTCTACCTATTCACCCACAGAACATATAATAGGATCTAGCATACAGTTAGTGCTCAAGAAAACTGAAGCAATTTCACTTCATGAGTTAATGAGATATATAAATATGTCTATGGATCAGCATACTATCAGAATTTATAAAAAAATAGCAAGTCATTTTCTTGTTATTTTTATTTCTAATTTTATGAATTTGGTGTGTGTATAACTTAGGTGTCACCAGTTGTTGTCTCCATTTTGTTGGGTTCAGCATTCCAATGTGAAGTTCTGGTACTTCCACCATTACCTTCTTAAGGTTCCAGGCTATTGCTTAAAGGCATCAAGGGTCATTGGGTAGAGATGTATAGTTAAACTACCTTCAAGTGAAGTGCCATTGCTTCAGTTTTCTTAAGTCAGAGAAAGGAAGATCAATGGAAGGCAAGCAATGGAAAGTGTTCTTACTCTGTATTGAATGAGGGCTTATAAAGAGTTAGGTTCCACATGTTTTGTAGAAATTTAAAAAATCCCTTTTGCTTTGTTTTTTCAGTAGATTCATATATATGACTCTTCCAGTATACTCCGAGGACAACTTACTCAGAATGAGTTTCCAGGCATCCAGAGACCTGCTACTGTATTTGAAACTTCTGCCCCCATCCTAGTGATTTTGCAAGTTCTCACAGCCACAGGCACTTTATCCCCGTGTCTAGGATAAAGAACAGAGAGAACAGAAAACTACTAAAAAATCAACTTGTTACCCTATTATCATCTTATTTCATAATCAATTTTGTGGCCCCATTAAATTCAGAGGTATAAATCTTTCAAATATAGATCCTTCTTCCCTCCTGGAGGATGTACAGAAAGTCCTTTTGGCATTACAATTCTCTTAATGTAGCAAAATTTTAAAAAGAAAGAAAACAGTTGTGCTTCTATATTAAAACAGACTGAAAGTTGATGTTTTTTTAATTTAAAATAAAAATGAAAAACCTCCTTACTTTTGAGTTGAGGGGTAGGATAGAGAGGACAAGTGGTGGGGAAGAAGGTTAATTCAGTCCTGCATTTACAGGGGAGTGTTTTGTAAAGTATATAAATTAAGTTAGCCCATCTTATCACAATAGTGAGATTGAAAGACCTGGCATTGACTGGTATTAACCATCTCAGTACAAAATGAAATTCATAACAAATTTAAAAACTCTGATCCCCAGGAAGCCTTGAAGCAGCACATTTAAAAATGACCCTGATTTCTGATTCAAATGATGAGTGTGACCAAGGCAAAACAGACAGATCAGCAGTTCCCGCTCACTTGGTTTCCCTGCAGATCTCTACGAGGGGGACTGACCCTCTCAGAAATGGACTCTGCCTGGGGCATGATGCCATAGCACATTATATCATGGTAAATAGGCAGGGACCTTTCCTAGGGGCTTGTTTTAATGATAATGCCAAGCTAGCTTCTGCCACAAAGTGCAGAGTCCCTCAGGAAGTTAAATGAAGGGGTCGTATTAAAATACTTTCATGCAGATGTGTGGATCTTCACTGAGTTTGAAATATTTCCTGTAATTTTTTTTTTCAAAGAGAACCCCAGAAAAATGCTTACAGAAAAAAATTTAAATTATCTGTCCATCATAATCATGTAGTGGAACAGACAATGATTTGGAAAGCCAGTCTTGAATCAGGACTCAGCTTTACCCCTTATTAGATGGTCACAGCCAAGTCATTCAGCCTTGCTGAGTTTCTCTATCAATGATAGTAATAATTCCGATGCAAGAAGGTGTAAGAATTAAACATCACGTAAAGTCTCCTTGTACACTCTAAATTATCTTACAAAAATCATTCTTTATTTTTTACCTTGTTATCACAACTAATATTCTGTAAGTACATGATTTAGTGACAATAGTCCCAATATGTGGTCTATGGTGTACCAATGTTCTGGGAAGATCATAGCATTTCAGCCTCAGGATAGAAATGTTCCCATTTGTCTCGTCAAAGCACTTCTTCATGGATTCAATCTTCTCTACAAAGTGTGTGTCAATCAGATACTTGAACCCCTTCAGTGACAAGGAACTTGCTACTTCAGATTTTAATCTTTTGTCAGCATCGACTGCTGTAAGAGCCGTCTTCATCCTGGGCTGAAATTGACCTTGTAACTTGCATTCAGGGATTTTAGTGCTTCCCCTGTGGTCTACATGTTCAGCCAGTTTTACATTAATTTTCTTAGTACAGGGTCAATCTTTTGTAAGACTATATTGGTTATTAATTTATAATTTGAAAATATCATTGATATTACTTTTGCCTCATACATTAAGCAATATTTGGTAAGACACACTCCATGGTATGTTTTTAATGGAAATTGAATAAAAGGGGGTGGTCTGTGATATACTTTACTCACTACTCTCTGTACCATGGTCATTATGAGCAAGATGTGCATATAATGGAGTTAGAGGGTTTGCTCCCAGAAACCAAGGATTTAGAAAAGCACCATCTGAATGCAAAGAATTTTACTCTGGTTCTGAGAATTCAAGTTGTCATAGATAACAAGACAACAAAATGGAGAAAGGGCTTATAAACATTCTGAAAATTCATCATTTTATTTATGCAACATACTGGACTACTGATTGAATTTGTGTTTGTTCAGATACTTGAATAAATAGCTAATTTTGTCTTTTGAAAAGAATCATCTTTGAGAATCTGCTTGCATTTTATAGGTTAGAGATAATGTCATGCTGGATTAATTACTAGCAGTTAAATTATATGCAGGCTTAATTACTTATTTGAGGAATAGTAATATATCCAGGACTATAAATTGCAAATAAGATGTTAATTAATGGTATTAGGATTATTATAGGTATACAAATGCTTAATTACCGGTCAATTTTTCTCAAATTAGATGAAACGGAATTTAAATTGGATAAATGGATTAAATAGTGTGGTACAGATACACAATAAAAAGTTATTTAGTCTCAAAAATAACAGGAAATGCTGTTATTGGCAGCAATATAGATGAACCTGAAGGACATTATGTTAAGTGAAATAAGCCAACCCCAGAAATGCAAACACTGTATGATATCATTTATATATGGAATCTAAATTTACATTTTCATATATCACGTGGTGTTCTTCCTCTCTTACATATGAGAACCATGAGAAAAAGTAACTTAAAATGGTTAAGTAAATTGTTTAACTCACAGGGGTAGTAAAGAAGATAGTGATCGTGAAAACACCTTGCTAATGTCAAAGTGATTCCGGCTTCCATGTAAAAATATTGAGAAAAATTGTATTTATGGTAAACACATTACAATGCTTTATTTTCTTTCTTTTTTTTTGCATTTCAATTAACCTTTGTTTTGTAGCAAGCATCTCAGTATGGAATGCATTATTCTACCATATTCTTTATAATATGAAGGACCCTTCTATCAATGTCCCTGACATTGTTCTAAGTGATGAACAATGGAAATGATCAAAGGAAGCACAAATTAGATTTTACATCACAGTGTGGAAGACAAAGAGGAGCTTTTCAAAAGCACAGCTCATTCTGTTTCTATTGCTTGTTTATTTGAAATGCAACAAATCTAATTTAAAAGAGTAAAAATGCTTCATATATTTCAAAACAAAATAATTTAGTCTACTCATTCTCATCTGTTTAGAGTCAAACTTCAAGGTGATAGTGTGATTTATGCTTTATATATCTTGACCACCTCTTGTTTATTTAATGGATACATATAACATTTCAGGTCTAACATTATGGAAGTGACATTGGGTGACTCTTCTTTTTAACAAAGCATTTCAGCAAAAATTATAAAGATATTAAAATCTAATACTATATTTATCCTGATGTTAAATTCAGTAGAAAAAATACAAACTAGATGATACTTCAGAGTTAACTTGAAGTAAACAGCTTTTCATAAATCAAACACTACACAGGGTGTATGATTTTTCTTTTCATTTAATTCACCTATGTGTAACAGTGCACTTTTTGGCAGTGGGAGCAATAGAAATAAATTAATAGAAGAATTGAATAATACAACATTTATCTCCGACTATTATAAATGCAGTCCATCTGTTCTTTTCTGGATTAAATATACCCTTATTTTAAATGCAGGCTGGCAGAGGAAAGTAAATTGTCTCTTCCCATCAGCAGTTTACTTCTAGGCTTTTCTGTCCTGTTTCAAAAGGGTCTCAGATATGTGATTCCTGACTCTATTCTTTCTATAATAAAATGCTAAATCTGGTTTAGTGTGATATTATGAATCTGGAGATACAACCACATTTTCTCAAGAACCTATTAAATCCAGCCAACAGCAACTTATCATAAAATGCTTTAAAATAAAAATGTAGCCAGCCTCAAAATGCATAAAATTTTGTGTTTATAGCAGAACTTAAATATAGTATAAATATTGATAAGAGTAATATAAACTTAGCTGTTTTTAGCCAGGTAACATTTAATTAACACCCCATTTTCTGTACCATTATTTTTGAGTATTTCAGGGCAAGAAATCCTTCAGTATTTTTACTTTAATTCAACGTGTATAGAGCTATTGAGTTATACATGTCTTCTATACAGTATGATTTACTTATATTCAATTTAACAACCCAATTTATATTTTAAAACTCAAAACTGTGAAAAGGAGTATATTTGAACATAAATTATTTTAATCAACAATTCAGAAACATATAATGTATACAAATTGTGACAAATCATACTGTAAGCCCAGTAATATATATTGAATTTCCTCTTAGATCATTATTCATAAAAAGTCAATCACAGATTTCTCAGAAAAGACTAGTTTCACATTTGTAAATATCATTAAAATTGCATTTACTAGATAACTTTCTTCACTTTCATTTTCTCAGTAAATTATTTGAAATTAAATTGCAACACAATAACACATGCATACATTTAGAAATTGGAAGAATTCATAAAAGGACCTTTGGTTATTTTTCATATATTACATTATGCTCTCATGTCATGAGTACCTTTGTAAAGTAAGCATTAATCTATTGTAATTTGTGTCTAACCTTCTGTAGTTTAAATAAATTCTTTAACATGGGATCCTCATTTTAAAAGTCAACTTTCTAATTTCTAATTATAAAAAATAATTTATGTTGGTTTAAAATATAGATATTATGGAAAAATTAAAAGCAAACAAAAAGTTACCCTGTATTTTTTAAGTATTTATATCCAATCTTTCTTCTGGTTTGAGACTGAGAAAAATAACTCCTTTTATTTAAAATTTAAATTTATATCATACATTTTGCTCCCTTCAATTAAAATTAAACTATAAGCCTGTTTCAAGTTGCTGGAAAACTTCATACACATAATTTAATGGTTACGTAGTATTCTATCAAATGAAATAGATCTCAAAGTGTTGTCTGTATACAGCCTGCTACAAAAACTACTGGGACACTTGTAGCAGAGTTTGTGGGGGAGGGAATCAGTAATGTGTGTTTTCATCAATGTACCCAGCTGATTCTTAAAAAACTAAATTTTGAGAAGTCATGATTGTTGAACTGCAATAAATTAATTTAATCATTTTCTGTTGTTAAGATCTGAGGTTATTTACAATATTTTCATCATAAATGATAATATATTTTTTGTTTTTGTCATTTCAGTTTATTTATTCTTAATTAATAGTTATGATATATGATTTACATACTATTAAATTTATCCTTGTAAAATATGTTTTAGTATAACCAGAGTTGTATCATCACCATTATTTAATCTTGGAATGCTTTTGTTGCCCGCTGAAGGTATGTCCCTTAGGAGTAGCTCCCATTCCTGAATATGACCCTTACCTCCTCAGGCAACTATCTATATACTTTCTGTCTCTATGGATTTGCCTTTTCTGGTCTTTCATATAAATGTAATCAAACAACATATGGTCTTTTGCATCTTGCCTTTTTCATTTATATTACTGTCTCTAAGGTGAGTCAATGTGTCATGTATCAGTAGTATTTTTCCTTTTTTGTTATGAAAGGATATTTCACTGTTTATTTATAGGTTTTTGTTTATTCACTTCTCAGTTGGTAGATGTAAGGGTTATCACCATTTTTTGACTGTTATCAATACTGTATGGACATTTTTTCTCCATGTTTTTATGTGGATGTTTATTTTTATTTGTCTTAGATATATGCTTAGGGTAGTAGTATTCAGTTTCCTAGTACCTCTATTTTTAATATATTGAGGAAATACAAGATTGCTTTCCAAGGTTTGTGTACCATTTTGCATTCATACCATAAAATAAGAGGGTTTTTATTTCTCCCCATCCAGGCCATCACTTGCTATATCTGTTTGTTGCTGTTGTTGTTTGTTTGCTTCTTTAGTCTCACAGGAAGTCTCATTGTGGTTTTAAGTTGCATTTTTCTAATAACTAGCGAGGTAACTATCTTTTCACGTACTCATTGTAATATATTTTCTTCTTCTTCTTCTTTTTTTTTTTTTAGGGGATACCAGGGATTGGTCTCAGGGGAACTCAACCACTGAGCCCCAACCCTATTTTGTATTTTATTTAGGGACAGAATTTCAATGTTCAATGAGTTGTTTAGTGCCTTTCTGTTGCTGAGGTTGGCTCTGAACTCACAGATCCTCCTGCCTCAGCCTCTGGAACTGCTAGCATTATAGGTGTGTGCCACCATGACTGACCATCTTTGTATTTTCTTTGGATAAATTATATTAAAATATTTTTCCATGTTTAAAAATTGAATTATTTGTCTTCAGTTTGAGGTAACATTGAAGTATCATCAGTTAAAAAGTTTATGTAGCCTTTTTCTTTATTCTGTAAGTTTAGCATAGTATACTGATTTTTCAAACATTATGTACATCTCTTATTTCTGGGATAGATTGTACTCCATTATTACATGTAATTATTGATATATGTTGCTGAATTCCACTTGTTAGCAATTCATTCAGTATATATATATATATATATATATATATATATATATATATATATATATATATATAAATGTTGAATTTTGTTCTCTAGCTTTCGTTTTTGTGTTGTATCTGGTTGCACGTTAGAATAATACTGGCTTACCTGATGAGAAATATTACCTTCTTATTTAATTCTTAAAATTGTCTGTGGGGCTGGGTTTGTGGCTCAGTGGTAGAATGCTTGCTGAGCATGTGTGAAACATTGGGTTCCATCCTGGGCACCACGTAAAAATAAACAAAATAAAGGTATTGTGTCCATCTACAACTTAAAAAAAATCATCTAACCTTCAGATTTTTCTTTCTGGAAAGTTTGAAGTCTTTACTTATTTCAAGTTCATTCAGATTTTCTGTTACTTCTTGAACCAGTTTCAGTAATTTCGTCTTTCTAGAAAGTTGCTTATTTCATGTATGCTATTTAATTTGTTGGCATAACATTGTTCATAGAATTTATTTATGATCTATCTTGTGTCTGTGAGGTCAGTAGTGCTGTCCACTCTTTGATTTCTAATTTCAGTAACTCGAATCTCCTTCATTGAAATTAGTCATTGTAGCTAAGGTATTGTCAGTTTTTTGACCTCTCCAAAAGAGTGACTTTTAATTTCAATGATTCTCTTTTTTCCAATAGGCTTCATTTATTTCTTATCATTTCCTTTTTTTGCTTGCTTTAATTTTAGGATCCTTCTTTTTCTCAAGTTTAATAAATGAAGGATTAGGTTATGTAATTGAAATCTGACTTCTTTTTTTCAATATAAGCATTTACAGTTACAAATTTCAGCACCATTTTGCTGAGTATTACGTGTTTAATGCCCCTATTCAAAAAATTCAAATTCCCAAATCCTCCATAAATCCAAGTGCATTGATGCTCACAATGGCTTAGGTTTCTGAAGCATTTCAGATTTTGGACTTTTGGGTTAGAGTAAATACTTGAGTAAAGTCTGTGCAAGTATTCTAAAATCCAAAAAACTCTGAAATCTAAAACAGTTCTCTTTCCAAGTATTTTAGATAAAGGATAGTCAATCTGTGCACATTTCTGTAGATTATAACTTTTTCATTAGTACCAATGGAATTTCTAATTTCTCTTGTGAATTTTTCTTTGACTCTAGTTATTTAATATTGTGTTGTTAATTTTCAAATTTCCTTCTTTTGTTGATTTCTACTTTAATTCCATTGTAGGCAGAGAAAATGCTTGGTATATTTTTAATCCTTTTATTATTGGTGTGCTTAATGGCCTGCCATGTAGTACACAGTAGTGAATGTTTAATGTGTATTTGGTCAGATGGCATACCTTATATGTATGTTAGGCCAGCTGGTTCATAGTGTTGCTCAATTCTTTTATTTCTTAGCATTCTTTCTATACAGTTATTCTAGCCATTATTTAAAAGGTCTATTGATTTCTCCAATGCTTATTGTTGAATTTTCTAATTTTAACTTTTACTCTGTCAATTTTTGCACCACGTGAGTCTATTACTATCCGTGCATATACTTATTTAACCTTTGTGCGTTTCGGTGGATTGTCCACCTTATCATCTAAAAATGTCCCTTGTTATTTCCAGTGATGGCTCTTGGATTTTAGTCCATTTCCCCTCTGATTTTATAATGATAGACATATCTGTAAGGAATGTGAGACAAACATTTGTGAAAAGAATATGCTGTAAATAGGTGTCCAAATGAAGCCTGTCAATTTGGAAAGAATTCTGATTTAGGTGCATATACTTTTTCCAAAGCTATATCATTTATGGGAAAAGTTAAATGCTTAGAGTCTGGTTAGATAGTTTTGTTTCCCATGAACCCAACTACTGCTCTTCTCCTTCATTATGAAAAATCTGTGACACAGGGAGATTTTTTATGTCTCCAATGTCACCAGCTGCTTCCAGCCTTGCTTGTGTTTCTAGTAGTTAAACCCAACTCTGACCGCCCTCTTCAAGGATCATGTCTCTTAGTGCCTGTGATATCAGAGCTGCCTTCTATGGCTGACCTCTCTTTAATTAAAATTTGGGTGGCCGGTTTTTTGACGCATTTAATATCCTTAGGGTTCCTTGAAAATTTGCCTTTATTTTTAGCTTCATAAAACATGTTTAAGGGTCTTATTTTCCAGAGACTGAATATAAACTTGCAGTGTTGTTCTTCTCTCTACTACATGCTACCAAAGTAGACTGACACAGTGTTTTAAAATTATGACATGATTTTTATCTCTCTTACATAAGCAATTGAAAATTATATTAGACATTAATGATGCTCATCAATATTTCCTGTTCGTTGCTTTCAGGGCACAAAATAGGATTGTACTTCAGCATTCTTTTAAAGTTAAATACGGCCTTGTGACATGCTTTGTTCAATAAGATGTAAATAATACTACAATATGTGCCTTCTCTATGTAAATAGTATATAGCACATCTCTCTTGTGACTGTAGTGGTCACCAAGGCTGTTATAGATGGTGGAGCCTCAGTCCTTAATCAGAAATATCCACATAAAATAAGAAATAGACCTCTGTTGTTTTGAGCCTCTGAGGTTTTGGAATTATTTCTATTGCAGAAAATGCTAGCATAACCTGTTGATTATAAAAAATGGACTCGTTTTTTCCCTTACTTTTTTGTTGATTCAAATTTACAAAGCCCAAGAGAATCCACAACATATGCCTTGACTGTAGAGTGACTAAATAGTAATGTGTACATTTTTATTACCCAGGTAATAGCTAATGTGCACAGGAAGTTTCATAGTGCTCTACCTTGGGGCTATTCATTTTCATCACAGAAACCAGCATTCTTACCAAAATATCCTGCCTTTTGCATGAACAGCAAATTTCGGAATGCTGGCTACAGCAGAGACAACACAGCTGCCACTGATAGAAGACACAGACTGCATAAATTCAAGACATAGACTAGAAACATCATGCACACATTCAGCCGTTCAGAAAAAAATCAAAACTCCCAGAAAGATGATAAATAGGTACATTTTAAGAAGATGACAAAGAATAAGGTCTCAAGAATAAGGGCCTGCAGCAAATAAGTGGTTTTTCAATACAGATAATAGAGAACAAGAGAAATGCAGGCAACAGGAGGAACCAATCAAAATTAAAAGAAGGCAGTAAATTCCATCAGATTTCCACTTCATCTGAGTTAAGAGTTTTCACAACTTATTTAATGATAAAGATGATTTAAGATACTATACACTAAACTATATATTCTAAATTTATACATGTGGGATGATATACAAATCACTTACAATTTTTATTATTCTGAGGAAAAAACTTAACATGAGATCTATCTTGTTAACAAAATTTAAAATGTACAATATAACAATATTAATTGCAGGAAGGTCTGTAGAACTTACTCATTTTGCATAACTGAAAATTTTTAGTGCAATAGACTGAATGTTTGTGTCCTCCAGAATTCATTTATTGAAATCTGAGCTCTCAAGGTGACAGTGTTAGGAAGTAGGATTTTGAAAATTGATTAGGTCATAGAGGGATTGTCCCATAGGTGGAGGTAGTGCCCTTATAAGAGAAGCCCAATGGAGACCCCTTACAACCCTTTCACCAAGTGAGGGTGACACAGAAAGAAGCACCAACTATGAGCCAGAAAATGGGACCTCACCACATAGAATTTCCTCCTGAATTGATATTGTAATTTCCAGCCTATATACTGTAAGATATAATACTGTGTTGTTTATAACATACCCAGTTTGTGGCAGTCTGTTATGGCAACCTAAACATATTAAGTTAAACAGCAAATCCCCATTGTCCCCTCCCACCAATCACTGGCATATACCATCCTATTCTCTGCTTCTATATGTTTGACTCTATTATTTACCTCATATATATGTAATCATGCAGTGTTAGTCTTTGTAGGGCTGGCTTATTTCACTGAAAATAAATCTTCTCCAGATTCAAGGTTCATTTGTGTTGCTAGAAATGGCAGGAATTCCATCTTTTCATTTTTTTAGGGCCAGTATTCTATTGTGTAGCCACAGGCACACACACACACACACACACACACACGCGCGCGCGCGTGCTCACTCTACATTTTCTTATCCTTCTGCCAGAAATTTAGGCTGTTTCATTTTTTAGGCTACTATGAATAATGTGGTAATAAACATGGGACTGCAGATATGTCTTCCAATCCTTATTTAAATTTGGGAGGGGTATATATCCAGAATCAGGATTTCTGGGTCATATATTACTAATTTTTTAAAAAAAATTTGGGAAATCTTTATGCTATGTTCAATAATGGCTGTACCATTTTATGTACATTTCTATCAAACATTTCCAACATTTTTAAAATCTTTTGTCTTTTTAAATAATTTCTATTCTAATAAGTATTAGGTGATATCTTATTGTGGTTTTAATCTGTATTCCTCAGCAAATTAAGAATCCTTTTATATTCCTGTTTACCATTTGTATGTCTTCTTTTGAGAAATACCTTTTTAGTGCTTTTGCCCACATTTAATCAGGTAATTTTTTCTTACTACTAAGATATGGAATTTCTTTTGTGGTTCAGATATTAACCCCTTATCAGACAGATGTTTTGCAAATATTTTCTTTCATTTCAAAGGCTGATTTTTTACTTAAAATAATTTTATTGTGCATAGGGAGGTTTACAACATGATTCTACAAAGTAGAAAGTAAAAAAAGTATTATAGTGAATAAAATTAACATGTCTACCATATCACATAATTGCCTTTTGCGTGTGTATATGTGTGACCAAAGGCAGCTAAAATCTGTTCATCTGGCATGAATCCCAAATACAGGATGATTTTATGTCCCCCAGTCCTCATGTTTTATATTACATCTCCAGATTTTTTTCAGCCTACATTTTCCACTTTGTAGCCTCTGATCTACATCTCCCTATTTTCTATCATCTCACCTCACTGCTGTTTTTTTTTTTTTAATTTAGGTATATTTGAACTTTTAAAAAATTTATGCATAATTGAAATCACACATTATTTTTATTTCTGTGCCTTGCTCATTTCACTTAGAATAATGTCCTCTAGGCTCTTCCACATTGTGGCAAATGGCAAGATCTCATTCCTTTCTAGTGATAATAATATATTTTAAAATTTTTTCTTTAGTTGTAGATGGACCCAATATCTGTATTTATTTATTTATTTTTGTGGTGTTGAGGACTGAATTCAGGGCTTCACACATGCTAGAAAAATGCTCTGCCACTGAGCTATAACCCTAGCCTTGGGATAATAACATCCTACTAGACAGATAAATAGATGATAGATAAATATAGAATTAATAAACTATAACAAAGTCTAATAAACTCTACCCAACTAATTCATCAACAACTTCTATATCTTAACTGTTTTGGCTATTGTGACTAATACTGTAATGTACATGGAGTGCATAGATCTTTACAAAGTGATGGTTTCATTTTCTTTGGCTATATACTTGGAAGAGGGATTGATGGATCATATGGTAGTTCTATTTTTATATTCTTCAGAAATATCTGCAATGTTTTCCATAATGACTATATCAGTCCACATTCCTATCAACATGTATAAGAAGTTCCTTTTCTCTACAGGGCCACTAATATTTTCTATCTATTGACTTTTTGACAATAGTAATCCCAATAAATGTGAAGTGCTATCTTATAGTGGTTTTGATTTGCATTTCTTTTAATAATATTGACTATTTTTTTATATACCTGTTTGTGACTTTTATCTTTTCTTTGGAGAAATGTCTGTACAGGGCTTTTGCCTTTTCAACTTATTTTATTTATTTATTTATTTATTTATTTTGGGGGTTGGGCTACTGGGAATTGAACTCAGAGACACTTGACCCCTGAGCCATATCCTCAATACTATTTTGTATTTTATTTAGAGACAGAGTCTCACTGAGTTGCTTAGTACCTTCCTTTTGCTGGGGCTGGTTTTGAACTTGCGATCCTCCTGCCTCAGCCTCCCAAGGATCATGATACATAATTGATATAAAGTATAGAAATTGTCAACCACACAGAATTATTGTTCTTTGTTTTGTCAGAGTATAGTCCATTTTGAATATTTTAAAAATTAAACAGAACATTTGCTGGAAATTCTTACGAAAATTATATAGGCATTTCATAGCAATAAATTATCTTAAATGAATTTTATTATAAATATAACTGCCAACAACTCTTAGATACAATTCACTTTGTGGGAAATTCTTTTCTGTATTGAACTATGTTTATAGAGAATGCAAATGAGTCATTGGATTATTAGAGATATCAGATATTTGAACTGTATTTTTCTGTAACAGTGCACTTTAGAATTTCTTAATTTGTGTGAACCAGAAAGGAATCATGGGAATTCCCTTGACTTCTTAAATTTATCAATCTAATAATGGTATGTTTTTACAAAAGTCAACATGTTATAGTGTACATTCAACTTGAAAGCATATTCTCACTCATAATTAAAAAGTTATTTTGTGAAACATGGGAAAATAAATTCAGAATACCTCCTTGATCTGTCTTTAGTTGTTGTTCTGGCACCAGATGCTAAACATAAGACTGCTTATCTTTTTTTTTTTTTACCATGCAGGTATTTAAAATATGCTTATCCTGCAAAAAGAGTCATGATTTTGTTCTCTAGTGAAGTATAGGCCCCCTTTTGAAGTTAATGCTGAGTGATTTAGAGTCTGCTGAATGTGAAAGTTGGCAGGATTTTCTCATTCTCATTCTTGAAAGGTAGTTACTTAAATAAGTATATTAAATCATGTAATTCAAGAAACTAATGCTAATTACCTTTCCTTACAACTTTAAAGATGTAGTTATGTAATTAAATCTGAAAATATCACTTAATGAACAGCTCTCTTTAAACAATTCACTTGTATTCCACCACCTAATTTTAATTTAAACTGTATATCTTTGAAAGATGTAAATAAATTATTCTTTACAAGACTATATCTCTATTTTATGCACTGTTTCACTGAACTTTTAATTAAAATAAATCTTACCTACATATAAATTAGTAATAAATTGAAGCATATTCAAAACTCTCATATTTGTTACTAGATTTAAGACAATTTTATAATATTGCATTTTACCTGCCAAGAATAAAATTAATAGTCTTCAGCTTCAAACTTATTTGTACATACATTAAAAACTTAATAACTCTGAGGATCCTTCTCATATGCTTCCTTTCAAATGCTGCAATGTTTGAGAAGTAAGCACTTTTATGTTAAAAACTTCCTAATTAAATAATTGAGATTGGCTTGGAAATTGCATTTGAATTATCTCTGATTAACTTTTTATCCCACCATTCCTGAAGTATGTTCTGCTTTCATTTTAATTTTTACTATTTATGCTTTCTTTTTCTTATCCTGTTAATTTTGTTGATATAGAATCTTTTTTTCATAAAATCTTGTCTAATTTTTTCTTTTGTTCTGTCATTTTTCTTTTAATATTCTTATGTTCCACTATACCTTACATTAAAATATCTCCAAGTTTCTTACTCTACTTCCTTTCCAATCCACTATCTTGAAAGTACTGTAGAGTATGTATCCGATGCCTTTACCATCCCCATCCCCAATTTGCAAATTCATTTCATCATCTCAACCATCACAAATTAATCAAGGAAATCTAGACTTCATACATAACCATCTAATGGAAAATCCAAAGGCTTCTTCAGTTTCTATTCTTTATTACCCTTGTTAAGTGATCTGAACTCCTTAATCATTCCTTTTTCCTAAAACCTTACAAATTGAGTTTCAAATTTTCCATTCTCTTCCTTTTGAAAAAAATATTGTCTCTCTGTCTGATTCCTTTTCTTCAACCGTTGAAATGAGAGGAATATCCTAAGATCCATTGTGTTTCCCTTTCTATTTTTTGTACCTCATGGCCACCTATTCCATTACTAAGGCCTCAACACGCCTTCATGGAGTTGACATAAACATTTAGGTGATAAAACATATAAATTATCTATTTTTATGCTATTTTTAGCTCACAAATATTTCCTAAATTAATGAATAAATATATGGATTGGATAAGTTAAAAATATGAATTGCCAGGACACATCTCCTTTCTGATAGGCTTATATTTCAAACTGCCTATTTGATATTTTCCTTATGTGTGTCTCTAAGACACTTTTTTTTTGGATGTTTACATCTTAACTGATTATCATATTTTCTTCCCATTTGCATCTTCTAACCACTGTCCTTTCCATTCCCGCCCTAACTTCATAATAATGGAATCACTGGTTAAATTACGAATCTCTTGCCTAGGTCTGAAACCTAAGGTCATGATCTTGCTTTCCTGTCCCTTATTTCATATTCAATGAGTCACCAAGAAATATAAAACAGAAATTTAAAAAAAATATTTTAAATCCATTCTCCTTGCTCTCAATTTTCACTTCTATTGCTGTATTTTTATCATGTGACCTCTCTTGTGGGCTATAGTAAATGTCTATCATTTGGCTGCCTGCCTCAGGTCTTTCAGTTCACTCATGCTTGGTATTTACTTCCCACCCCTACAAAGCACACAATGCCTTGTGACCATTTGCTGAAAAATCTGTAGTGGCCTCCAGTATTGCTCAAAGCAAAAAAAAGGCTTTTAGTGATTTAGCACAGAAGAGTTTTCCGAGTCTCTCACCTGCCCTCCAAACCAATGCTCCCTCTGCTCCAGTCATAATAGATTACTAATTCGTTGTTACTTATGTACTGCTATACTATAAGGAATTTAGTGCACTCTGCTCCAGATTCTTTTACCTGTATGTGAGTGGCAGCACTTATTTATTCTCTTTGAACTATTTTTTTTTTTTTTTGCTCAAATCACTGCCTGTGAGTGCTCAGGTTAACATAAGGAATGAAGAAGTTTCAATTAATTTTAATAACATAAGCATTAAATAGAATAGTAAAAAAAATCAACAATATTTTTGTAGCTGTATTCCTAGACTTTACAATTCTTTTGTATGTCCATCTATCTACTAATACTGACTTGTCTTTCAACATTACAGTCTATAATTCATCTTCATCCTGTAGTGACTACCTCCACTGTGTTCTATCTGAAAATTGTTTTGACTACTAGAGTTCTTTTGCTTTATTTAAATAAATTTCAGAATTTCCTTGTCAATGTCTACAACAATCCTGCTGAGATTTTGATTATGATTATTCACACCTATGTGTTAATTTGTGGAGAACTTATATCTTAGTGATATTGTGTCTTCCAATTCATAAATATGATAGTAACTCTTCCACTTTTTAGATTCTCACTTATTTCTATAGTTTTTTGCTAGTGTTCAACATGAAACTCCTATATTTTGTTATATTCATATCTAAGTAATTTTTTGCTAATATAAATAATACTATATTAAATTTTCTTTTGCTGAGACAAATACTTTTAGTTTGAGTCTATAACATTTATTAATTCTTGATTTTATTTCTTGCACTTTAGGGGTCTTGTTGAGGAAGTTAGGGCCTAATCCAACATGATGAAGATTTGAGCCTACTTTTTCCTCTAATAGGCACAGGGTCTCTGGTCTCATTCCTAGGTCCTTGATCCACTTTGAGTTGAGTTTTGTGCATGGCGAGAGAGAGGAATTTATTTTCATTTTGCTACATGTGGATTTCCAGTTCTTCCAGCACCATTTGTCGAAGAGTCTATCATTTCTCTAATGTAAGTTTTTGGTGCCCTTGTTCAGTATGAGATAACTATATGTATGTAGTTTTGTCTCTGTCTTCTATTCTGTTCCATTGATCTACATGTCTATTTTGGTGCCAATATTGTGCTGTTTTTGTTACTATAGCTCTGTAGTATAATTTAAGGTCTGTTATTGTGATGCCTCTTGCTTTACTCTTCTTGCTAAAGATTGCTTTGTCTGTTCTGATTTCATGATTGCTTTTTCTATTTATATAAGGAATGATGATGGGATTTTAATTGGAATCACATTGAATCTATATAGCACTTTGGGTAGTATGACCATTTTTTTTAAAGAGAGAGAAAGAGAGAGAGAGAGAGAGAGAGAGAGAGAGAGAGAGAGAGAGAGAGAGAGAGAATTTTTTTAACACTTATTTTTTAGTTTTTGGTGGACACAACATCTTTGTTTTTGTTTTTTGTATGTGGTGCTGTGGATCGAGCACGCTACTGCTTGAGCCACATCCCCAGCCCAGTATGACCATTTTGACAATATTAATTTTGCCTATCCAAGAGCATGGGAGATCTTTCCATCTTCAAGGGTCTTCTTAAATTTCATTGTTTAGTGTTCTGTAATTTTCACTATCAAAGTCTTTCACCTCTTTTGTTAAGTTGATTCCCAGTATTTTTTTTTTGAGGCTATTGTGAATGGGGGACTTTTCCTAATTTCTCTTTCAGAGGATTGATCACTTTTATTTAGAAATGCATTTGATTTATGGGTATTGATTTTATATCCTGCTACTTTGCTGATTTCATTAATTATTCTGAGAAGTTTTCTGGTGGAGTTTTTAAAATCCTCTAAGTATAGAATCATGTCATCAACAAATAATGATAGTTTGAGTTCTTTTTTACTATTTGTATCCCTTTAATTTCTTTTGTCTGCATAATTGTTGTACTAGAGTTTCAAGGACTGTATTGAATAGAAGTGGTGAAAGTGGGCATTCCTGTATTGTTCCAATTTTTAGACAGAATGCTTCTAATTTTTTGTTTCTATTTAGAATGATGTTGGCTTTGGGTTTAGCATAGATACTTTCAAAATGTTGAGGTATGTTTCTACTATCTCTAGTTTTTCTAGTGTTTTGAACATGAAAGTGTGCTGTATTTTGTCAAATGCTTTCTCTGTATCAATTGATATAATCATATGATTCTTATCTTTAAGGCTATTGATTTGATGAACTATATTTATTGATTTCCATACGTTGAACCAACCTTGCATTCCTGGAATAAACCCCAGTTGATCAGGATATGCTATTTTTTAAATATGTTTTTGTATGTGATTTGCCAGAATTTTATTGAGAATTTTTGCATCAATGTTCATCAGGATATTGGTCTGAACTTTCCTTTCCTTGATGTATCTCTGCCTCGTTTTGATATAGAATGAGTTTGGAAGGGTTCCTTCCTTTTATGTTTCATGGAATAATTTGAGGAGTATTGGTATTAATTATTCTTTGTAGGTCTTGTAGAACTCAGTTGTGACTCATTCTGGTCTCAGGCTTTTCTTGGTTGGTCGGCTTTTGATGGCATCTTCTATTTCCTTGCTTGAAATTGATCTGTTTAAATTGTATATGTTCTCTTGACTCAGTTTGGGGTGATCATATGTCTCTTGAAATCTGTTGGTATTATTGAGGTTTTCTATTTTACTAGAGTATAAATTTTCAAATTAGTTTCTAATTGTCTTCTGTATTTCAATAGTATCTGTAGTGATTTTTTTTCATCACAAATTTTAGTAATTTGAGTTTTCTTCCTCATTCTGTTCATTAAGGTGACTAAAGGTTTGTCAATTTTATTTATTTTTTTCAAAGAACCTGATTTTTGTTTTGTCACTTTTGTTTCAATTTTATTGATTTCCACCCTGATTTTAATTATTTCCTGTTTTCTACTATTTTTAGTATGTTTTTTTTTTCTAGGACTTTTAGATGTGATTCCAGGTTGTTTATTTGTTGACTTTTTCTTTTTTTTTAATGAATGAGATTAATACAATTAATTTTCCTCTTAGTACTGCCTTCATAGTGTTTCATAGATTTTGATAAGTTTGTATCAGTGTTCTCACTTATCTCTAAGCATTTTTTAATCTTCTCCCTGATGTCTTCTTTTGTTATCTATGCATCATTCAATAGTATATTGATTAGTCTCCAGGTATTGGAGTAGCTTTTCTTTTTACTTTTATCACTGATTTCTAATTTCATTCCATTGTGGTCTGATAGAATGTAGGGCCATACCCTTATTTATTTATTTATTTATTTTTGTATTTGGTAAGCTTTGCTTTGTGGCATAACATATAGTCTATTTTGAAGAAGGATCCATGGGATGCTGAGAAGAAAGTATATTTGCTCATTGATGGATGGAATATTTATACAAGTCAGTTAAGTCCAAATTATTGATTGCATTATTGAGTTCCATAGTTTCTTTGTTTAGTTTTTGTTTTGAAGATCTATCCAGTGGTGAGAGAGGTGTATTCAAGTTGTAAAGGACGATGGAAAAGCTCTGTAAACTCAACAAGCCAAAACACCGTTTACCTGTCCGAGATTTTATTAGCAGGACTGTAGCGGCCAGTTGCAGAGAAGAAGGGAGTCGAGAGAGAGACAACACGAACAGGGTGTTGATTGTTATGGGCTTAACACAGGATGAGGAGGAGCAAGGCGAGTGAGCTGTTACTGCCTCATTGGCCGAGAGTTCAAGCCACTTCAGAGATTGGAGATGAGCCTTTCACAGGGATTGGAGGTAACGGTTCACGCGCCATTCAATGAGTCATGGACCTGAGCTCCCGGAAGAGAAACAGTCTGAGCACCATCTTTACCAACAAAAGTCACCCAGTATTATTGTGTTATGGTCTATTTGGTTCTTGTATTTAAGAAGAGTTTCTTTAACGTACATAGATTCCCCAATGTTTGGGGCATAGATATTTATGATTGTTAGGTTTTATTGATGTATGAATCCCTTATGCAGGATATTCAAATATTCTTCTTTATTTCTTTTTACCAGCTTTGGCTTGAGGATGGAAACCCCTGCTTGTTTATGTGGTCTGTGTGAATGGTACATTTTTTCCCACCCTTTTACCTTCAATCTGTAGCTGTCTTTTCCTGTGATATGAGTCTCTTGAAGGCAACATATTGTTGGGTCTTTTTTTTTTTTTTAATCCAATCTGGAAATCTGTGTCTTTTAATTCACGAGTTTAGGCCATTCACATTCAGGGTTATTATTGAAATATGATTTGTATTCCTAGACATTTTGGTTTATTTTTGTTTTTTTAACTTGACTTGGTTTCTCATTTGATTGGCCTTTTCTTTAGGGTAGTTCCTCCCTTTGCTGATTTTCATTGTTGTTTTTCATTTTCGCCTCCTGGAATATTTTGCTGAGAATGCTGTGTAATATAAGCTTTCTAGCTGTGTGAATTCCTTTAACTTTTATTTATCATGAAAGATTTTTATTTTGTCATCAAATCTGAAGTTCAATTTTGCTGGATATAAGATTCTTGGTTGCATTTCATTTTCTTTTAGAGCTTGGTCTATGTTGTTCCAGGATCTCCTGATTTTGAGGATCTGGGTTGAAAAATCTCTGACGTATGAATTGGTCTCCACTTATATGTGATCTTATTCCTCTCTCTTTCAGCATTTAAGATTCTATCCTTATTCTGTATGCTAGGCATTTTCATTATAATGTGCCTTGGTGTAGATCTGTTGTAATTTTGTACATTTGGTGTTTTGTATTTGATTTTCCAATTCATTCTTCCTGTTTGAGAAATTAACTGATATTATTTCATTGAAGAGATTGTGCATTCATTTGGTTTGAATCTCTATTCCTTCTTCTATCCAAATGATTCTTATATTTGGTCTTCTGATGCTGTCCCATAATTCTTGGATGTTCTGTGCATGGTTTCTCACCATCTCCACTGTGTGGTCAACTTTATTTTCAAAATTATATATGGTGTCTTCATTATGTGACATTATGTCTTCTACATGGTCTAGTCTGTTGGTGATGCTTTCTATTGAGTTTTTTGTTTTATTGTTTCTTTCATTTTAAGGATTTTTGACTTTTTTTTTTCCAGAATCTCTATCTCTTTCTTGAAGTAATCTTTTGCTACATGTATTTAGTCCCTTATCTCTTTATTGGTGTGATTAATGGTTACCTGTATTTGCTCTTTTATCTCTTTGTTAAAGTGATAATTTTTTGCCTGAATTTTCTCATTTAGGTATTTCTTTAATTCACAGATAATTTTAATTATGTACATTCTGAATTACTTCTCTGTGCCATCTATGGATTCTCTTATTGGAGTATCCGGGTTTGTATGGGGGCATTTTCTTCCCTTGTTTTTTCATGTTATCTATGTATCTTCCTGTCTTGCAGTGAGGATATGAGGTATTACAGTTTCTACCCTATAATCTCATAATGTCTGTGCAGATTATCTGTACCTCACCTTGGTGTTGGGCTTTCAGACCCTGCTGGTGTCTCACGATGGATACTACTGCAACTAAATGTGATGGCGGTAATAGGGGAGGTAACTTAAGATAGCAGTAGGGGTGTCCCAAGACAGATGCAACCACTTTCAGAAATGGGACTGAAAGGGTTTGCCTAACAATGGCTTTGGGCTCCCTGTTCTGAGATGCAGCTGTTTTTTTGGCTCTGTCTGTTGTCGCAAGGTGGAGGATATGGGGAGTGTGTGGGGAGGGCTATGGCAATGGCTGCAGTGTCCCAAGATGGAGATGGGCTAGGCATAGGCTCCCAAGAGATGGTGCTAGGCCTGACCTGGGCCTAAGCTCCCACACAGGTGGTGGGGTGGACTTAGGCCTGGGCCTGGCCCCTGAAGTGGGTCTGCCAGTGGGTGGGGCTGATCTGGGCCTAACCTGGGTCTGGGCTCCCTAGGAGAGCAGCAGAAGTAGTCCTAGGCCTGGGCCTGGGCTGCAGAGTGGGTCTGTTGGGCAGTGGAGGTAGTCCTTGTATTGCACTTATGGATATTGTCCTCCTTTCCCCTTAAGCCTCTAACATATTTTGAGATTTATCATTGCTTATTTGATAATTTCAGCATCGGTGTCATATTTGAGCCTTGGTTTTTAAGATAGTTTTGAATCTAGACAATGTGTTGAATTTCTCATTTTTTCCTTCTCATTTACCTTCTTCATGTCCTTCTTTGTATTTACATAATGTATGGGTAAAATGGCATCTTGTATATGTAGCCCTTCTTTTAGAAGGGCTATATGTGGGAGTTGGAGACTACCTATTGAGGCTTGGGTTTTGCTGTCACTGAGATTGCCCTGACAGACTCATATATTTTTAATTCATCTCATGGTAACTTCTTTAACTTTATCTTGTGTAACTATGTTTTCCACCTTTCTCCACACAATGTGGACACCAAAATTCTAAATTTTTAAAGATCCTCAAGAAAAGATTTGCCAAGACTTTCTCAGATCATTTGACAAAATTAATAACACCTTTATTGAATTATATTTTCAATATTTACTTCTGCTGCCTTTCTTCACATTTCATTTCTTCAAACATTTTGCAACTTTAGTAGTACTATCTTTTTTTAAAAGAGAGAGAGAGAATTTTTTTTTAATATTTATTTTTTAATTATCGATGGACACAACATCTTTGTCTGTATGTGGTGCTGAGGATCGAACCCGGGCCGCATGCATGCCAGGCGAGCACGCTACTGCTTGAGCCACATCCCCAGCCCAGTTGTACTATCATTTTAAGGAGGTTTTCTTTCATCTTGATTTAATTGGGGGTTATTTTGTTGTTTTTAAGTATTAGTAAAATATCTTTGCATATCCTGGATGTCTAACCAGCTCATACACACACACACACACACACACACACACACACACACACACATTCATATATGTATCAACAGTGCTTTCAGAATTTCTTATGATATTTGTTGTTGGACAGATGTATTTGTTTAAAATTTAAAATGAGTAACTTAACATTCTGTTTCATTATATGTTTTGCATATTTTGTCTTAAGAAAGGCATTCTTATCCCAATAATGGATATGCCTATCTAGATTTGTTCCTTACAACCTTATTGATTAAGTGTAGCCTGTAAATCTATATGCTTTTTTCTTTAAAAGACATTAACTGGTGAATTAATTAGATCCTTTCAACAGTGACAACAACAAATATTGCCCTATCCCAATTTATTGAATCACCACAGTAAAATGCTTTGAAATACATACCTATCATATTATATCATATGTAATTGAATATTTTTCTAAATGTTAATTCTACTGCACTTATTTTGCTCTCTACATCCTACTTGTTTAAATATTATATAGCTTTGTATGTGATTATATTTTGAACAAAATTCTCTCATTATTTCCATATTGCTGAATTTTATTGGCTATTATTGCATATTTTAATTTTATGAGGATCTTTTGAATTGGTTTTATCAGCTACAACAGAATCCATGTGCATATTTTCCTTTGGATTATAGTAAGTTTACAGATTAATTTGATGCTTTTATATACATCTAAATATACTCATGTATGTAAAATTTCATGTTTTTATTTATATCAATTTTTTTATAAAACTTAAAATTGAGATGTGGATATCTACTGTTCAAAAACACTTACCTACTGTGTATACTCTGCAAGTAATAAAGCTTAATTTAATTAATGTTCTTATGACTGTACTTAAACTCTGATGTTGTCCTGTAATTTAAGGACTCCTTTAAACATTGTTGTAATACATAGCACATTTGAATTTATATTTTGAACATGAATAATACTGAATACTCCACTTAGCAAATAGTATTTAATTATATCATCAATGTCATATCCCAAAGTCAAACTTTTTATTTTCCTTTGATTACAACTTTAAAGCATTATATATTTTTAATTATGTTTCAAATTGCAAAATGATGTATAAACTTTTTTTTCTGAATATATATGAGTTAGGGCACTTTATATTGCAAATGAAATCATACGTATCTCAAATCAGTATAAACAATAAAGATAATTTACTATTCCTTTTACTTTTGGACCTCAAAATATGCTTAGATTTACATGGACTTGGATCCAGTGTTCCATAGAGGGATTATGGGACAGATTTATTTTTTTTTCCTTCTCATCTTTTCTTCTTCTTTTGGAAAATTCACTTTATAATTGGTGCTTAAGTTATTTATGTTTTTTCTTTTTAGTTCTTTTTTAAATTGATTTAAGTTATTTATTTTGAATCACATAAATTTTAAGTACATAACTCAATAGATTACACACTGTATTACAACGTAGATCAAGATACAAGGCAGTTTTAGCATCCTCAGAAGTTTCCCTCGAGAACAATGCTATGATCATAGGTTCCTTTTTCTTGCTCTTGTACTGCATATAAATCAAATCCTACAATATGCATTCCTTGGTGTTTGGCTTTATTGCTTTTACTATGTTCTAAGGGATTACATTAAAGGTGTCTCTTAATTTTAAAATTAAGTGGCATTCCTCTTCCTTATTTTTCTGGAATCTTTACAAAATGGGCAATGGTTAATAATACCTTCATTTTCTCATGCCACTAGCCATATACTCTTTCTACAGTGTATGTTTCTCCTTTGTCTCCTTCGTTATCTTGTATCCTTCCTCTATCAACTAGAATAAGATACTTTAAAAGCATAATCTCATATACATTCTGCCCAATATTAGAACCAATATTCTCCAAGTCGTTAAATGTAGGTTTTTCTAATGAGTAACATTTTATCCTTAACATACTCATTCCCAAGTGACACTCAATATAACATCAGTAAATCAATACGGATCATTCTAAGTCCTTTATGTGTCTAACTTGATTCCTTACTTATTGCTATAAGCCCAACTTCCTAAGTGGCTGCTCAACATAACCATTGGTATATTTTGATTATTTCTCAAATTATAAACTCTAGAATTACTACCATCTCTTTGAAAACATCTTCTGATTTCCTTTTGCCTTTACTGGTATAATTTAACAAATATGCTTGAATATTTACCATTAACATGTTATTCTACTAAAGGTTAAGTTTCCAAAGATGTCATGTTTATTTTCCCAACAGTAAAGAATGAGATCCTTGAGACTGAATTTTTTAAAAAAGTTACACATTTAATCATTTGCCCAGTCTTTGAAATTCTCCATTTTATATATTTCACATGTTTTTAAAAAATTCTATAGTTGTCACCCTGATTTTTTACATATACCTGGGTTACTTTATTGACTGATTTCATTGCTGGTACTTCAAACACTACCGCATCATACACAAATACACATTAATTGTCATATATAAGACTGCCTAGCCTATCACTTTCAACAACCCAAAATGCATTCAAGAGCTCTATTACTGATTCTACTTTGCAGTCCTACTTCACATCATTCATTCACTCTTTGTATTTTTATAGGTCTATTAGCTTTCTCCACAAGGAAGTAAGCATCAAAGAGGCAGACGTTTTTTCTATTTTGTTTATTTTTATAGTTCCAGTTTCTAAAATAGTGCCAAACACATACGTCCTCATTAAATACTAGTGAAATAAGGAAATATTGGTTCTATACTCAAATGCAACTACTTATTCCCCTAGACGAGTCTTTTCCATTTCTTTATCATTGCTCAAATAATTTTGCTCAAATTATACCTGTAGCAAAATGACCTTTCTCTCTGTTGCTTCACATCATAAAGGCATATCTTCAATGATAGATCTCAACTGTAGCAACTCATTAAAGTGCTTCTTAATCACCCCAACTCAATATTAGTTCTTTCTCTTTAAATTCGCATAGCACTTTGCATTATTTTTATAGATCCTATAATATTAGTCCCTTAAGACTCATTTAAAAAATTACTTGTCTATTCTCCTTAATAGATACTATATTCTTAGATGCCAAAAGCTGTGTTTTAGACATTTTTGGAAACTTAATCTTTAGTAGAATAACATGTTAATGGTAAATATTCAAGCATACTTGTTAAATTATATTGGGTATTATTCTCTATTCAACATAAATTTGGCAAAATAAACAAGTATTTACTATGCATGAAAATGTCAAAGGTTATTGTAGTTATTTTTCTTCCAATAGATTAATTTGTTTCTGTCTTCTAATAAACAATTTAACTACTATCTTTGGAAAATAACAAAATACTAATTTTATGAACAGTTACTAGTGTAAACAAGCTCTGTGGCTTTATGTTTAATATTGAATTCATTATTTTAAGATAAAACTCATTAAGGAAGGATTGTCTTCTTTCAGTAAAAAAAATGTAGTCCGTGATCTGAAAATATAAATGATATAGAGTTCACACTGCTAGCTAGTCTGAATTTTAGTTAGGATACTTATCATGTTAATTTATACAAATGTATTCCAAGTTAATATGTCACATATCCAGCAGGTTTTCAGAAAGTTATAAGAATGTTTTCTTTCCTGGATTTATAAACTGAATATGTAAATGCATAAATATACAACCACAGCAAAGAAATAAGTTGTGGCATGACCCTCATAAAAATGGAGGTAATGTTCATAGATTTTGGAAAACTGCTAAAAATTATATCTTAGGTACACACTGATAAGACTGATAAGACAAATGTTAAACTGACCCAGGAACTGTATAGTGCAGGTCAGCTGAAGAGGCCAAGATTTTAAAATTAGACAAATTTCTATTCAGGTCCACGACCTGGGGTAAATAGTGCCTAAGTCACAAGGTAGTTCAATGACTGATGAATAAAATGATTATTTAAAATTGAGCATACAATTAATGTCAGTCTCTTGAATTTGAGGTGTGAGTAAGGTCCTCAGGAAGAATAAATAAGATGGTAGAATGATTTTTTTTAACTTTTTAAAGTGCAAATGCTTCACTTTTAATGCATATTATCTCTTCAATTAATATATTTAAAAAATCAGTAGTACATATTTTTTCTTGAATTAATATATTTATGCTTGATTTAAATAATTTTAAATCGGTTAAGATCTACTTAAAAATAATTTTATTTAATTATTATAATACTCATGTGACTTTTAAAAAGCTATAGTACATAGTCAATAAAGTGTTTTACTTTCAGTGAATATTTTTACTAATAATAGGATCATCTTAACATGTCAAGTGATTTAATAATATGTGTTCTTTCAGAAGCTCAAATATTTATTAAGTTCTTTCCTATAACTCTTTCCCACTTGTGGCTTTAATCCTTTTTTTTTTTTCCTAGAGAGATTCAGGATGCATAATTATTTACTGTTAAGTCTTGGGTAACCAATACTAAGACCTTAAATATAACTGTTATTGACAATTTTGATAATGTTGTAACGAAACCAGCAATTCACACACACACACACACACACACACACACACACTCACACAATAATGAAATTTCTCATTAAAGTCAAATATTTACATTTCACAAGCAATGTGTTTCCATTGTGGCATTCCAAATATATTAAATGCCACTGATGACTTAAGGGTTTGTTTTATAATTTCCACATGTCCTTATTTAAGGCAGCTGCAGATGACTTTGGCAGGTTGTCCATACGTGAGGGAAAAAACGAAAATTGGAGTTTTAAATGTTTCCTTTATAATGACATTTTGTTGGCTGATTAATCTTTTCTGTTACACAGCTAAATAACACCATATGTTAGTGGAGAGTTTATTGCTATAAGATGCAAGAGAAGATCTACCTCATGATAAATGATTTGGATATTTTCTAGCTAAAAGTGAAAGAGGGGAAAAATGTTGTTAGAATCTTGTTTCCAAAATCATTTAGGTAGTTTGATTATATGAAATATATCATAGAAATGAGTGTGTCTTTAGAGATCAGAGGAACACTTTATAAGTTAGCTCTTCTGAGTAAAACTCGTGTGGAAACATACAACTTTCCTTTAAATCTATGAGTATTATGTTTTGGCAGGGTATGATATTCTTTCTAACAGTAGTTGCTTGAGACTTAATTAAATGCTGATGGTGTTTAAACAACAACAAAACAAAAATTCAAAATATAGTTTTGTTTGATTGTGTATTAAAGCCAAAAGAAGCTTGAGAATTGATTCCACTAATTTATTCTCCATGTAGTATAGACTTAAAATACAAATAGTAACAACAAAAACAATATAGAGCAAGAGAAAAAATAATAGTAAATTGACAATTGTATTCTGTTATTTTATTCATTTCAATTGGGTTATTCAAATTTATTTATTAAGTGCCTGATATGTGCCTACTATTTCATACATTCACAGATACAATAGTATTTGGAACAGATAATACCTTTCTCTCATGGAAATATTTTTGTTATGGAAGATATATAATGAATGGATTAGAAAACAAATCAGTCTATCAAAATAATAGAACACGTTATATCACCCAGTAATTACTGATGGCTTTGCATGTTCTATTATTTTGAAGGAAGCCAGGGAGGGAGGGACGGAGGGAGGGAGAGAGAGGGAGGAAAGAAGGGACTAGAAACAAGATAAATCTTTCCATGGCACACACTCACCCTCAGTGACCTGCTTCCTCCAAACAGATCCTACCTCCAAGTAGTCAATTCAGCTGTCAGTGGATTGATCCATTTTGGTCAGAGTCCTCATGATCTGATCTTCTCACATCTGAACATGTTGCATTGTATAACACATGAACTTTGTGGGGACATTCCAGATGTAAACCAAAAGAATCCATATAGGAAAAAGCTATGTTAACATTCATTCATTTTTTCATTACTATGTCATTTATAAAGTTAGTGAACATAGGTTTAGCAGGATTAATATAATGTAAGACAAATCATGCTTTAATGTCACTACATGTTTAACCATCAATGCACAAAGTATGATCATTTTGAATATTGTATTGTGTAAATATTGTAGTGCAAGGTGCAATAAAAAATCAGTTATCTTACTTAGAAATATTTAACATGAATTGCATTATAATTAAGTGTAATTAAATTCTGATGCAATAAGAACATTATATATATAATATACACTTATTTACTATAATACATATTATAGTAAATAAGTTTCAAGCTATGAAACTTATTTTGGCTTTTTACTTGCTACCTTGGCTTTTTTTAACTTCATAGTGACAGCACACACTTTGTAAAGTTGTGAGGATTAACTGAGATAATACATAGCATGGCAGTCACATCATAAGGTGGCTCCCAGAAATTCATGCCTTATGAAATCCCCTGCCTTCTGGTAAGGGTAAAGCTTGGTATGTCTCTATAATCAATGGAATATGGTAAAGATGGTAGGAAATGACTGTTTCCTTATATAACTCTATCTCATTCAACTGTAGAGACAGAATCATTTTCTGGTTTTGAAGAAACAAAAAACAATGTTGTGTTCTCCATCTAGAGAGCACCATAGTAGGCATAGCCTCTAAGAAGGACATAGCTTCTAGGCAAGAAGCCTTGAGACTACTTTCAATCAATAGGTATAAGAAGTCAGGATCTTAAGTCATGTGGACACAAGGAAATCGATACTGCCAACAATCCAAAGAGAGTTCACAAGCACATTTTCCCCTGCCCTAGTCTCCTCCTAAAAATGGAGTACTGCTGACATTTTGATTACAGGTTTGCAAAAGCCTCAACAAAGGATCCAGTTAGCCTGTGCCTAGGCTTCTGAGCTACAGAAACTATGAGATAATTATATGCTGTCTTTCACACTCTTTTTGGAAAAAAGGTTTGCTTGGATTGAGAAAGGTTACTCTGAATACCTTACTCTAAACCTTTCCATGTAACATTAGCATTAAAAAATGATTGCTTTGGCTGGGGTTGTGGCTCAGTGGTAGAGTGCTCACCTAGCATGCATGAGGCACTGGGTTTGATCCCCAGCACCACATAAAGTAAAATAAAGATATTGTATTCATCAAGAAATAAAAAATAAGTATTAAAAATGATTTCTGACCTACTAAATAAGGAAAATAATCACAAATTCATAATTGTTCAGTGAGCTTAATGAATAGTCATGGGATAAATATATTTTGCATGAAATAATGTCTTGTGCAATAAGGATTTGAAATTTCTCTATATAAACCACAGTGAGTATATCTTAAATTCTAAAGATGAAAAGAATTACAAATCATGCTTTAATCTCACTACATGTTTAACCAACAATGCAGAAAGTATGATCATTTTGAATGTTATATTGTGTAAATATTATAGTTTGAGGTACAATCAAAAATCAGTTATCTTATTTAGAAATATTTAACATGAATTGCATTATAATTAAGTGTAATTAAATTCTGATGCAATAAGGACATAATTTATATACATATATTTAATCTCTAGACATTTTTTATTGCTATTATAGCTGTTATTTCTACCATAGTATAAAGATTTTTAAATTTGCTTTTATACTTGTATACATTTTCCATCTAAGGACCTTGACTGCCTTTCTATATACATTAAGAAATGATGGGTCTTACAAACTTTTTCTGGCTTCTATTTTTCTCTCCCCTTTTCAGGGTTTCAAAGGGAAAGGCATAGAAATAAGCAAACTTTAGAGCATTCATCATCTGAGGCACATGAGCAGCTTTCAGTGCTGATCAACTGCCCATCTGAGAGGGAAGAAACCCAGAGTTGTAGCATTTGGTGATCTCTATAATGTATAGTTCCATTATGGCTTATTTGGCCATTACACCAAATTAATTATTGTCTAAATTTCACAATATTTCATGTCCAGATCTTGTGAACCAATAGGACCTGCAGGAACCAGCCACAACACACTATAAGATGTGACCGAATGATGTGGCAAGAAATCTAAAATTTCTAAGTGGAAACCTCTGTGAAGACAATAGCGAGTCAAGAAAAGTGGATATAGACAAGCTCCCTGGGAAGATGTCATATTAAGAAACTGGCATTTCATTGTTTGAATCACTAAGAGTCATGAAAGGATTTCAAAGGATAAATAAAAAAGTCAGATTTGCAAATTAAAAAAAAGATCACATTAACTGTTATGTGGAATACAAATTAGAAAAGACGACCATGGAGACAGAAAGAAAATTTAAGCACCTTAAAGACATGGGAAGAAATACAATGGCTAAACTATCCAGAATTACAGTTTCCACATTCAAGGCTAAATAAGTTTACCACTTTCTGGCACTTTGCCAGTTCCTTCCCGCTGCTTCTTAGTTACTTCTGCTTATAAAATATTTTGATAATGTAGCATAACTCAATAGAATTAGATTGATTTAGACACAGTGACAAGGTTTCAAAATCAACAAAGACAGGGAACTGATGGGTCAGGAAATGTGATCTGAAAATGTCTCAGTCAAGGAGGAGTAGAGAAGTCTAGAGGGAATCTCACCTACGGAAATTGACATCCTCAGAGTTAATCCCAGGAAGTAATGTTAACCAGGTCTTGACCTATATTTGTGGTTAAACTCCAGATCTGGGAATTTCTACTAGAGATAATCATCAGTCTATCCTAAAGGGAATGTGATCAGCATTTCAATTAGAGGAGTGGCAGGACTGATGAAAGAAAGAAAACAGGAAAACCAGAGTTCAAGTTCAAAGTAGGACCAACAGCACAATTATTTGAGGCCCATGTGTTCAGTACTTGACCTCAGGATTAAGCAAAATCCCTGGGGGAGGGAAAGATCTATTCCTAATATCTGATTTGGGTCTGATTCTGGATTGCTGTTCAAGGGATAAAAGAATTCAGGAATGTGTAAGCCCAAGGACAGGGAACTAGGCTAATTAGAATATCCTTGTTAAAAGGGAGATTTTTACTTTAACAGAATACATATTCCTTAAAAACTTACTCTATGATAGAAATAAATTACTTGAAAAACCATCAATGACAGACAGCTGTAGAATTATACCAAGGGAACACAAAATTTTGGTGATTACTTGTATTTTGAAAAGAATCAGTTACTAGAAATTATTCCACCTAAGTATTATTTATTAGAAATATTATTTATTAAAAACATATATCCTTTTTATGCTTCCAAAGAGGAGTTTTAAGAAAAATATATTTTACTATTATATACAGAGTTTTTAATTATTAGCAAATCTTATATTTATGAACACCAGTGATTATATCAACACTACATAGTATGTGATAAAGAGGGAATTTTCAATGATTTCAAATCTCTGATGCATAGTAAAAGTGTTAGGAGATAGTTATAATGATTTAAATATGAATGAATTCTAGAGTAGTTTTAAAGTAGTACTAAAACTAAAATCTATCACGTATAATTATTTTCTCCTTAATATAAATGAGAAATTTAAGAATGGAATTTGTATACATCATATAAAAATGTAACAGAGAATCTTCAATGAGATGGCAGAGTTTTTTAGGCCTTTTTATTTAATATTTCTGACTTTGAGAACTTATGAAATATAATTTTAATAGAATACAGATAAATAACTGTGAAAGATCTTATGTTCTAGATAGATACCTGTTGTTTTGCATACATGAGTATTGGGCCATTCTGTATGGCGCCCTCCATGTATCTGACCACTATACTTTGGGTTTATGAAAAAGGCACTTTTTTGAGTTTTAATGATGAATAGTTACAGCAGAGTAGCATGTGTTCAAAGGAGCTCAATGATATTCAGTGTCATATTCAGTAGATATTTGTTGAGAATTTAAATATCACACATCAAACATGAAATTCTAGCAAGGAAGGCAGATGAATAAAAGCTAAATTTAGTTTCTGATGCTGTGAACCTTAGATTAGTATAAATAAATATGAAATGTGAAATGTGAAAACACTATAATACATGAGGCCTCAGGCTTGAGAGAGAGAGTTGGTTTGGACCATGTAGGGAAAGGAGGAACTGAGAAAAGCATTTGTCCTCTCGCCCTCTCTTTCCAAGTTGGGAAAAAATTAAATCTTAAAACACTAGTGCCTGATTTATGGCAGCAGTGTCCCCACCATACGATGTGGCTTATTTTTATATAAGTGGAACATGAGAGGAACTTCATTTCAGGCTTATCCATTATTTTTCAGAGAAGCCTTCCTTAATGCAATGAAACTTATTTAAATAACTTTATTACAGAATTTCCTGGGACCTTGTACTTTTTGTAGCACAAACCATACCTTAATTATTTGTAGCTTGGAAAATGTTGTTAATTCGCCTAGTGTGCTAAAAATCAATTTCCCAGTTCAAAAATGGGACCAAGTATAGGTTCATTCTCTTTGAAATGCCACCTCGTCCATATGCTTCCTCTCTACTGAGACTTAGGGGAGAGATAAGAATTACTAGCTCTCTTCACAATTCCAGATTGTATAGAGCTCACATGAATGGTTAAAACAGAGATGGATCCAGAACAGTGCCTGAGCTTCCTCATCTGGTCAGGACAGGAATAATAGCTGTTGCCATAGATTCTATCTAAAATGATAACAAAAAAACATTTGGTGGTCCCTTTAATCTCAATGTCCCAGAGAGAGAGAACAAAAGGGTTTTACTTATTTCATGTTTCCTATCTGAACTTTCTACAATAGTAGCTATGTACTAGTAATTCTTCAATATTCTGTGGTCTAAAGGTAAATACAATCTCTAACTCAAACAGCACTATGAGGGATAAACCATAAAACCATCACAATAAAATAATGTCATAAAATTACTTAGGATTTATGATATGATCTTAACTAATGATAAGCAGAATTGTATATCCATATTCAGAAAGTATAAGATGGTATTTGTTGGAGAGCACATACACTCCCCTCCTAAAATAAAATATTCCCTAGATACCTAAGAACATGTACATATATTTTCTCTCCTTTTATAGCACTTAAATTACAATACTCCCAAGAACACCTCTCTGCCATTCAAGCAGGCAGTGGCTTTGTCTTCAGTGCCTATGGGGGCTGGTCCAGTGTGAATAAATAATAATTCCTTCAATCCTTAACTTGGTACTATTAATTTCCAGAAGAACAAACTAAAGAACAATAAGAAGTCAAACAACATCAAAAACAAGTAACAAATAAAAATGAGAAGTTACAAGGGTGTGGGGGGAACAAAGATTAACCAAAGACATAGAAATAATTTTTTTAAGTGTGGGGAATTTTTCCAAACTAGAAAGAATGACATCTACATTTATTGTGTATCCTATCCTAGAATAGAGAGCATCATATTTATTACATGTGTGAATTTGTTCACTGAGCTGCATACCTGCTATATAATAATATGAATCCTTTAAATTAAATAATTAAATTTAATTAAATTAATGGTTGTAAAGTGCAATTTAAGGTGTATATATTCCATTACAAGATAGTTTTACATTGCCAGTGCTATAGTTTTTGGTCCACACTATACTTTTATATGTAATAAATATAACTGTAAGGAGAAAGATATCATTGTGGAGCTTGTCCAGTAGCATTACAAAAGTTTGGAATAATGAAGTCTTGATGTTCCTTTCCTGGTCTTGTTTCCCTATTCTTCTAGAATGTAGCTGGCTCTCCAGGTATTGAAAGACTGAAGCCTTGGATAGCTAGAACTTGTCTAACAATTCTCTAGGACTTCCAATTTTGGGCAAAGCACCAAGTTGCATGCCTGTAACCTCTACAGCTCAGGACACTGAGGCAGGAGGCTCCAAGTTCAAAGCCAGCCTCAGCAACTTATCAAGGCACTCAGCAACTTAGCGAAAACTTGACTTCAAATAAAAACTAAAAAGGCCTGGGAATGTAGCTAAAAAGTGTTCAATTTTGGTAATTTTTGAGATATATGAATTTTAATAACCATTATGAATGAAATTCTGACTTGCCTAAAAGATAAAAGAAGATCATTTTTTTTCTATTTTTTAAATATTTCATGAGTGCCTTATAGTTATTCATAAAATTGGGGTTCATTTTGACATAATCATACAGGAAAATTTTAGATAATTTAAAATAAGATTAGAATTAAGGATATAAGAACAGTAAAGACTTCATGAATTATGAAATAAAATGAATTATAATTATTCTGAGAATCATTTCCATTGTTCATTTTTAAAATTGTTATATTTTGCACACAACTGTAATCCCAGTGACTCAGGAGGCTGTGGGAAGGATCACAAGTTAAGGGTCAGCCTTAGCAATTTAGCAAGATGCTCAGCTAATTGAGTGAGACCATGTTGCAAAAGAAAAAAATATAAAGAACTGGGAATCTATCTCAGTGGTAAAGCACCCCTGGGTTAAAACCTCAGTATGTTAAAAAAAAAAAAAGTTACATTTTGAAGTATTTGATTCTTAAGCACTTATATAAGATAGGTGTAAATTATGCATTGCAACAATAATTCTTACTGTGAGAATACACTAAGAATGAGAAATTATTAATACTGCTTAAGTTAACTATTTATTTCCTCATTGGTAATACTTTAGGGGTAACCATTATATTGAATTTTGTGTATTGATTTCTTTATATTTTCAAAATAGTTCTGACATGTTCAAGGGAATTTCCTAACATTCTGTTGTTTGTTTTGCTTGTTCTGAGTTTATTTAGGGAAAAAATAATCATGTGCTATCTATACTTCTCTGAATTGGTTTTTTTTCTCCCCCACTTATAATTGTATTTCTTGGAGTTCTTTTTTCAGTCACTGAAGTTCATTCTTTTTCAGTAATACATACTACCCATTGAGTGTAGGGTTGTGTGTGTAGGGATGTAATTAATTATCCACTCTTCTGCCAGAAGAATCTTAAGCTGCTTTCAGTGTTTCCTGTTGAAATCAATAGTTTTGTTTATGTCTCCTGGTGTACTTGAGAAATAGCTCATACTTGTGTTATATCTCACCAAGTAGAATGTGGGTGGACCATGGAGGCCCTCACTTGCATTTACCACTTCCAAAATTGATATACTAGACTACTTTTGATAATTTTGTAGATGTAAAATTTATTTAATTTTAGATTTATTTTCTGTATCTCATTTTTTCTATTATTAATACTAATAATTTATTAATTCAAGAAGTACTATGGATCTCTTACTATATACCAACAGTTGTTCTATTCATATATTTCTGTGTCATGCTTTCTTTGTATCTGTGAAACATGTACTCATATTTTCCTTATGTTGCATTTGTTATTTTATAATTTATAAAAACTTTAAAATATATATTCTGGATAATAATACTCTGTTAATTTATATATTCTGTCAATTTATGTATGTTGCAAATATATTTACAGCTATTGTAGCTAGCTAATCTTCCTATTTTTTATGTTCTTCTACAGGCATTTCTTAGCTATTCTTCAGCTTTTTCTCCTTTTCATAATTTTAGATTTAAATTACTAAGTCTCTCAAATTCTCTATTATAAGTTTGAATAAATTGCATTGACTATAAATTATGTAGGTTCTTTATCTACATGAAAATGATATATGCGGTTTTACAGACTATATTTAACAAACTATAAAGTTTTCTCCATAAAGTGTGATTGGATTCTGCTGCAGGTAACAGAACATTCATAAACAAGAGGAAAATGGACAATTATTTTTCAATTATATAAAAAGGTCCTTTGTTTGAAGATTTAAGACTGACAGCCTTGAAAAAATTCATCCATGGCAGCTTTAATAAATCATCTTATTATAATAGCTCGGGGTATGATACTTGTCCTATGATCCAAGATATTGTGAAGAATCTCTTTCCATTTGTTTTTCAATCAATAAAATGGAGAAATATGTATCCTATAACAGAAACTCTCAAACATCACTTCCATTTGTGTTTTTGTGGCCAGGCTCAAGGTATAAAACTGAATATAAAAATAAATATAAATTATGATTATGATTACAATTATTATTTTAGTACAGGGGATTGAACCAGCAGTGCTTGACCACTGAGCCATATCCCCAGCCCATTTTGGGGGGAGGGGGGGCGGGGATACCAGTGATTGAACTCAGGGACACTTAGTCACTGAATCACATTCATCCTTAGCCCTATTTTGTATATTTTTATTTAGAGACAGGGTCTCACAGAGTTGCTTAGTGCCTTGCTTTTGCTGAGACTGGCTATGAACTTGTGATCCTCCTGCCTCAGCCTCCAAGCCAAAATTATTATTATTTTAAAAGTTATACTAGCGTGGCTGAGGATGTGGCTCAGTGGTACAGTACTTCTTTAGCATGTCTGAGGCCCTGAGTTCTATTCCCAGCCCTGAAAAAGAAAGTAAAATTATACTAGCATGTCATTCAATGTACTGTATTTCTACTATCTGATGGGCTATATTCTTTATATATATATATTTTTTTAATTTTAATATTTATTTATTGGCGGACACAACATCTTTGTTGGTATGTGATGCTGAGGATCGAACCCGGGCCACACGCATGCCAGGCGAGCGCGCTACCACTTGAGCCACATCCCCAGCCCGGGCTATATTCTATATTCTAGAAATAGTGATATAAATATGATAGGGGATTGTTTAGGAGCCCCCATCCAAGAAAATGCAGTTATATCAATAATTACATAACAACATTGTTGGAAAGATATAAGTAGCTAAATATATGTGGGGACATGAAAAATTACAGTATGTTGTGGCATGTCAATAAGTATTCCATGAAGGAAGTAATAAGAACTGCTCTTTATATAACATTAGGCAGAAGAAAACATGGTCAGAGGAAGATATTTGACAGCCATGTGGCAAGATGATGGATCCTGGGTCAGTCTGTAAGTGTGTGGTGGAAATGAGAGAGGGAATCAGCAAAAATTGAGTTGCAGAGGTCATCAACAATCAGGTGTAGCCTTAACTGTTAGCAAAACTGAACTAAATCTTTTCTAAGCAATAGGGGGAAAGCTAAGGCTTTCGGTATACATTTTGAAATCATAAAATCTGATTTTAGAAAGACAACTCAGATTGAAGTATGGTTGTGAAATGGAGAAGCTGAAATTTTAAAGCAGGCTACCAAGGGATATTGTGTAACCATATTAAAAGGAAATTAATATCAGGACTAAGGTAAAAATTTGAAATTACTACAGAAATTGGGAACTTTGAAAGGGAGAGATCAGAGGTATTTCTGAAATAGAATTGGTAGGACTTGGTAGATAGAGTGGTGCTATGTGAAATAAAATGTTTTGAATGAAACTTTCTATGTCATGTCCTATTTTTGAAATAAAGAACAATTGTCTTATATCCTTTGACACTTGAATAGACTCTACAGAAACTATTTACACCAAGGTAAAAATCATTTCTATTATTGTCAAGTATTTGAACAGTGGATCATTTTAGAAATCAGTGTTTTGATTAAAACATGGCATTGTTTTAGTTTTTAAGTAAGTTATTTTAGAAAGACAAAATTTCCCAAAATATATTATTTTCTAAAATGTCTATGTTGTTACACACACACGCATATATAAATATATACAAATATACATGCACCCCCCACACACACATGTGTATCACACACATATATAATTTCTTCTGGTGTTATATATATCAATATTTATGAGTAATATAACAAAGGGTGCATGCTTTTCAATATTTTTCTCATCTTTATGGAGCCAGAGAACTCAGGAAGTTGTAGGAGACATTTTTGATGTGTGACTATACAAGGTTGCACACACATCAGGTACCAACTAAGAACCAAGATAAACATAAAATAGAATCATGAAGTCCTCTATATTTAATGCCATTTGGCATTTAAAATAAATTAGGCATGTATAGCTTAAGAATCATGCACATTTGATCTAAGTCTAATAGAAAGAATTTATCTGTGGGGACATTATTATTGTTGTTATTATTTCTACTTCCATCTACACATTTGCCTTTGGTGCCACAACAGCATATTAGATGTATTTTAGAGTTAAATGAATTTGGTAATTCTTGATTTATTGCATAATATATTTTAGATAATTTATAGTTGTATAGATTGTATCTTGTTAGTGCTGATTAATGGGTCAATTTTAACCAGTAGAATTGTACTTCCAATTACTTATTTTTTCATTTATTTTTCATTCACTTAGAACATACTATAGGTAAGGTACATTTTTAGAAGTGAAAAGATGGATAAAAAAAAAAGCATTATATCCAGGAATCAACTTTGCCTGGAGAAGGAGAAATAAATGTTCTAATAATTATAAGAAAGTGGTAAGAATTAAAGTATAAATAAATAAATTTCAGTGAGGAAGTATGATTTGACTGTATACAAATTTCCATATCATTTTGATATTTATTCTTAATGCATATGTGAAGATTGTTTTAATATCTTCATTCACTTGCTTCTGATCATCTTTTCTTAACTTCTACTAATGTTTTATTAATAGTCTTATCCTTGTAATATTACTCATCAAATTAGAGCTATTTTATCCAATGCTGATGAAGGAGACAGAGTACAAATTGTCTTCCTATATTCTCTTGAGTAAAGTGTAGATTTAAAAAAAAAAATTGAGTGGAAAATTCAGTATGCAATATATAGAAATAAAATATTCTATTCTCATGGTTCAAATGAAGATGCCCCTGAAGGTTTGGGGTATGTTCAGGGAACAAAGAGAGGATAAAGCAGTACCCAAGACTTGCAACAATGGAAAATTGCTACTACTCAAAGAGCTGATGGGCCTAGAATATAATATGGTGTTATTCCACCCCAGTGAGAGCTGAGGCCTTGAAGAGGGAGCCAAGTGACAGAAATTGCAATATATTGGCAGCTTTATGGAACCAGAGAGCAGACAGAGAAAAGCAAAGAAATAATGCAAACTCTCTTCCTTATTTTCTGATCTCTTGCCAGTGTCATCCATTGGCTGAATCAAAGAGGAAGCAACTAGAAGGGCCTGAAGCAGTCTTCCGAAGTCATCCTTTGAAAAAACAAAGCAGAGCAAAGAAAATAAACAAGGGTCAGGGTGGTAGAGTTAGGGAGAAGTATCACCACTGTGGTGACAGTATGAAAAATTCTGATACTGTTATTCTGAAATTATTATTATTCTTTGACATTCTTCTTGGTTCCTAACATTAAGAAACTCTTAAAACTTTGCACCAACTCTATGAAATTGCTAATGTATTTTTTTTCCCTGCAATTGAGGAACAGAGAAAGCTGGAAAAAAAATGTCCAAGGTTTTGTAGAACTTTTAAACTATCAAGTTCCTTTGAAAGCTTCTCCTCTCCAGGGATGAATTTTATGTGATTACTCCATGGGGCAATTTGAGAAAAAGAGAATGCTGAGGTCAGTGGTGATTTAGACTCTCAGTGCATTCAGTCTCCTTATTTGCTGATGTGACAACTAAACTTTAACTAGAGAAAGTTACTCCTAAATTCCATTAGTTAAATCCAATTCCAGGACCAGATTGCATTTTTCTGTCTTCTCGATAGGTTTTACTTGTAAAACAAGAAGCTGCTTCTTTTTCATTGGCTTCTTTTTCATTGATTTAGTGTTTCATAGAATAATGACATTAGAAATTTTGAAGTTACTTTGAATTTCTGTCAGGAAATTGTTATTTTCTCCCTCAATTTATACTTTTAAAACTACTCTATCATGCATATATTTAATGTGTGTACTGGTAATGAGCAGGGATTCATTCATAGTATGACAGCAGATGATAGTGAATTCTAGAAGCTGAGGTATATAATTACTGATAGGCAGAAAAAATGGTTGATTAATCAAGTCACAGACATTCCCCACTCAATCTTTTTCTTCCTTTTTAAATTTTTTCTTAGCTCTTTGTATCCACAAGTTACTTAAAACCTTAAATTTAAAAAAAAAAATTTGTTCTAATTAGTTATACATGATAGTAGAATTCATTTTGACCCATCATATATAAATGGAGTATAACTTCTCATGCTTCTGGTTGTACATCATGTAGAGATACATCAGTAATGTAAGTATATATGCACATAGCACAATAATGTCTAGTTCACTCCATCATCCTTCTTATCCCCATACCCCCTCCTACCTTTCACTACCCTCTGTCTAACCCAAAGTACCTCTATTCTTCCCTGGATTACAGTGGGATACTTTCACATTTACTTTTATTTTAAATATTTTATCCATTTTAAGGTTTAAAGAAAATACAAATATACTGCATTAAATTTGTGAAATATAAAATAACTTTTAAATTATATGCTTATAGAAAATATTTACCCAGAGAAAGTAATTTATGATAGATAGATGACATTGATTATTTTAGTAGCATCCCAAATACTCAAGCTGTTTGCTCAGTGATATTTTAGGTCTCTTTTACTTTCTTTTTGTGTGGCATTGTGACTTCGTTTTGACCAGTAGAATACAATGGAGATGACACTGTTATGTTCTAAGTCTACACCTCTTCTTTCTTTCTCTTGAACTCCTGCTTCTGTCTTGACAAGCTCAAGCTATCCTGCTAGAGGATAAGACTTCTCACAGCCCATGCCCCAGACATGTGAGAGCCAATAATGGCAACCACAGATGACTCATACTCTGAGTACTGAGGCATAAAATAAGACCAATCAAAACCTGAAGAATTACCCAACTGTTTTTCTAACTTATGCAATTTAAAAAATAGTTGTTGTTTTAAGCACTGGGTTTATCAGTGTTTGTTATGTAACATTATTTTTGTAGTAGATAACAAATGCACGTATATATTTATCAACATGCATATTTACACATGCATTCACTATATCAACTTCCTATATTTGTATAATTATAACAATAATAATTACAATAATTACATAAATGCCTTCTATTCTTCTAATTGGTTTACATATATTATTAATTTTAATCATTGTAAAGGGATGAAGAAATTCCTCTCTTCGTTTCACAGATGAGAAGGTAGAGGCATCTTTGGAAGCAAAGGAACTTTGTAAGTTAGTTTCAGTCATTTTCTGCCTCCTGCTTTCCTGAATTCCCAGGTAGTCCTTGGTGGAACTGCTACTATCAATGTTCATTTTCCTGGATCTCTGTGGACACCGCCACTTTCAATTCTGCCGCTAGTCTTCTGTTAAGTCATGACTCCATCACGATGTTGCAAGCTGAAACAGAGCTCTCTTTCCATTTTCATTGTCACTGCTAACCAAGCTGTTGATGTGTCTGTCCTTACAGCTTTAATGATGGTCTGTTCCACTAAATGCCAACAATATCCTGATCCCCAATTCTACTCCTGATCTGAGCTAGCTATCATGTGATTCCCTAGAATCTAATCTCTGACATTTAGACATGCCACTGACCTTAATTACTAACTAGGCTCCTCTAAGCCAATCACTCAGGAAACACACATTAGCCTTCTAGATTTTAACTATAAAATGAGAAAAAAATCCCTTTGACTGGTTTACTCTTAGAATGAAGTATGTATCCACAGTAGACTAACTCAGATCTAATTAGTTTATCAAGGTGGCTAATAATCTAGTTTATGTGTGTAGCTCAGATATTTTTGCTACATTGAACAGTTTACTATCAACCTGAACTGGACACGTGTTTTAAAAATGTAGTACGTAATACACACAAGGAATACATAGTGTGACTGACCTTTGTAAACTCAAACTTTAGGAATATTACAGCTTATATATGATGCAGATATATCTAGCAGAAGACACTTGATATATCTATATAAACCTATGATCTATAAATTGAAAATGTAGCATAATAAATCTATATTATAACATCCATTCTTATTTTCAAATGTTTGGTTATTTGAAAGCATTTTACTTACGTGTAGAGATTATCACACCAACACTCTCATAGATTAGTATTCCAGATTTATTTGTGTTAATATAACTAAGCCTATAGTTTCACTTATTTTTTAAATAGTTTTACTGTATTTTGTCAAACCAAACTACATAAAAGTTGTATTTTAAATGACAGTAGAAGTGTAAAATTATGATTGATTTTTTTAAGAATAATTTTTTGTATCTTTGTTAATGAAAGCTAAAATATTTATTTATTTATTCTTCATTGTTCATTAACTTTCATTGATTTATTTTTATTAGACCAATTTTTCTTTTTATTTTATTTTTAAGAATTGGGATGGGGTTGTAACCTAGGTAGTTGTCTAGCATGTGTGAGGCACTGGGTTTGATCCTCAGCACTACATGAAAATAAATTAAAAAAAAAAAGGTATTGGTCCATCTACAACTAAAAAATAAAAATTTTTTAAAAATGCCTTTCTCTGTGTAAAAGTATTATGCTGAGAATTTTCATACTTATAAGTACATGCATACCTGACTTTCTTTGCTTGGTGTAGATTTTTGCTTTGGTATTGTTATGTAATTTCCCCTTTATTTCTGAGATGTTTTAAAACTAACATATTTCCATATTTTTAGATGATATGGACCCTTTAAAAATATTTTTTTTAATTTTTAATGGTTTTTATATACCACTAAATATACGTAGGGTTGATTTGAATTTCAGCTCGCTACTTACCATTACAATGGGAATTTAAACATAGTCACTGTCTCACAATGTTGTTGTAGGAATTAAATACAACAACTTGTAACTTTTATTTACTTAGTAAGTAAGAATAACAGTTAACAACTAAAAGGCACTTTAAACACGGAGGTACTATGCTTAGCACTATATTTTAAATTTTTAAAACAATGATTTTAACAAAATTTAAACAGATTTATGGTGTACTACATGATGTTTTGATATATGTGTACATTATGGAATCATTAAATCAAGCCAATTACCATATTCATTAAGTCACATACTTATTTTTATTTTGTGCTAAGAACTGTAAAAATCTACTCTCAGCAGTTTTCAAGTATACAATGCATTTTTATTAACTACAATCACTGTATTGTATAAGAGGTCTCCTCAACTTATCCCTCCCTATTGAAATTTTGTTTCCTTCCACCAACTTTTGTCCCACCACTCCTTAGTCCCAGCCTTAGTCTCTGGTAACCACAATACCACTTTCTGCTTCTGTGAGTTCAACTTTTTTAGATTCCAAATGTAATGAAGTTCATGCAGTAATTGCCTTTTTGTGTCTGGCTTGTGTCACTTAACATAATGTTCTCCAGGTTCATCCATGATGTCACAGATGACAAGATTTTCCTCTTTTTCAAAGTGTATTTTATTTTATATTTATATATATATATATATATATATATATATATATATATATATATCCTATTATGTTTATCCATTCATCCGTTGATGAATACAGAGGTTGCTTCCATATCTTGTTTATTGTGATTAATACTGTAGTAACGTGGGAGTATACATGCTGATTTTATGTTTTTGTTTCCTTCCTTCATGAGGCTTCTCTTCTATGTTTTGCTTGAGTCATCCTTTGAATATATACTTAGAGGTGGAGTTGCTGGGATCATATGGTACTTCTATCTTCAGTTTTTTAAGATACCTCCAAACTATTTTCCATAAAGGCTGTACTAATTTCTGTTTCTCACCAACAGTGCGCAGGGTTGGGTTGGGGAGAGTCCCTTTTCTCCACATTTTTTCCAATACTTTTGTTTTCTCTTGTCTTTGATAACAGCTATCCTGAAAGATATTAGGTGATAATTCATTATGGTTTTAATTTGTACTTCCCTGTTGATGAGTGATAAACAGTTTTAAATATGTTTGTTGGCTATTTGTATGTCTTCTTTGAAAAAATATTTATTCAGATCTTTCACCCATTTTTCAATCAGGTTATTTGTTTTCTTATTACTGATGTGTGCAATTTACTTGTTTATTTTGCTATTAATCCCTTATCACATATATGGTTTGCAAATTTTTTCCCCATTTGTAGATTGCATTTTCATTCTTTTGATCATTTCGATTGCTGTGCAAGAAACTTTAGGGATTGATATATTGCCATTTTTCTATTTTTGGTTCTGGCATTATATACAAAAATTGTTGCCATTCAGCATCATGAGGCTTCTCATCTAAGTTTTGCTTGAGTCATTTTAAAGGTTTGAGCCTTATCTTTAAATACTTATTCAGTTTTGAATTGATATTTGTATATGGGGTGAAATAAAGGTTCAGTTTTATTCTTCTGTATAAGGTTGTGCAGTTTTTCCAGAACTATTTTTTAAAGAAACTGTCCTTTGCCATTGTGTATTCTTGCAATTTTTTTGATGAACAATTGTAAAAATGTGGATTTATTTACAGGATCTCCATTTTTTTTCCATTCTATTATTATGCCTGATCCTTATGTTTTGATTACTATATTTTTATAATGGATTTTCACATCAAGTAGTGTGATTACTGCAGCTTTATTTCTTTTGATCAGAATTGCTTTGGCTTTGGGGGGGTCTTTATGCTTCCATTTAAAATTTAAGATAATTTTCCACATTTACTTATGTCATTGGAATTTTGAAATGGATTCCATCAAATTTTCAGAATGTTTCAAGTAGTATGGATATTTTAAATGTTAATACTTCTGACCCAAGAACATGAACAAGCTTTCCTTTTTTGTGTGTGTTCTCCAATTTCTTTAATTATAGGTATGAATGTACAGATATCTCACCTCATTTGTTTAAATATTTTTAAGATATTGAAAAATTACAGTTTTTTTCATTTATTTTTGGATAGATTATTATTATTTTTATATTTTACATGTTATATATTATTTTAACTAGATATAAATATTTTCTAAACCTTTAGTGGTTTTAATATATAATTTCATCTACAAACACATTTTAATTTCTTCTTTTTCAATTTGAATATCTCTTATATATTTAAACATGTCCATTAATCATAACTTTTGAGTACTTCCTCTTTGTGTGTTTCTTTGTTGTTGTTTATTTGTTTTCACATGAGGTACTAAGGAACTGAGAGAAGAATTTTATATTCTACCTTCTTTATTTTGCTTCCATCAACTTCCCCATGAATTATTGAGATTTCTCTCTCTCTCTCTCTCTCTCTCTCTCTATATATATATATATATATATATATATATATATATATATATCCAAGTGCTATATTAACCTACATGTACATTTCTGTCATGTCATATTTTAATAGATTATAGACTTTATAAACATAAAATAATTATTTTATTCCAACTTAATGGTTTTTACTTCAAATTCTAGATTTTTACTCTACTAACATGAACTTTGCTTTATTTAAATGTTTGTTTATATAAAATTATTTTCTGATATTTTAATACAAGTTGTTTTTAAGGTGATTTTTTAAAAAATAGGGTTTTTAAATATTTTCTTATAAACAAGTGTTTCCAAAGTTGCACATATCATCTTAACTTATATATACCATGGTTGTGTAAAATTCAGTTGGATGATCATACTTAGCAAGAGACACAAGCAAGTGATGTCTATAACTAAGCTTTAATATGCTCAGATAATATATTGCAAGGGAGGAGACTGGTAGTAATGGATACTGTGGGGATGATAACATAGTTGACAATTGCATTAATTATACAATCAATAGGTAATTACTCTGACACAAGTAATAATCTACTTTCTCGATGATCTTGACTTCCCTGCTTCCAAATTTACCTAATTTTTAAAAATGTATTCTTGAACAAAAGTAAACACAGTCAGATGCATTTGGGTTTTGGGGGGGGTTTCCCCCCTTTCCCTACTGTGTGTATTAGCCTTTTGTTGCTATGATAAATTACCTGAGTTCATATTGCTCATGGTTACAGAGGTTTCATTCCTTGATCAGCCTACTCCAATGCTTTGAACCTGAGATGGTAGCAGGAATATGTTGCTGTGTAGGCTCCTAAGCTCATAGCAACCAAGAAACAGAGAGTTAGAGAAAGGGTTCAGGGACAAGATATTGTTCCCCCTGGACACACCCCAATGACCTACTTGCTCCTAACATACCCCACCTTCCTACAGTTTCTTCCTCCTCACAGAAGTCCATTCAAATTATTAATCCATGAAATGGATTAATTCATTAATGAAGTTAGAGTCCTCCTTATCCAATCACTTCCTAAAAGCCCCACCTTTGTACATTGCTACATTGGCAACCAATTCATAAATTACATAAATCTTTAGAGAAAGTTCAGCATTAAACCACAACACCTACAAAGGGGAGGTCAGATGTATTCTTGGATGAGAATTCAGTTCTTTTGTGTGATTAGAATCTGGAACTCAGGTATGCACCTGAAAATACTTCCAATTTATTCTAGATTTACATATACTCAGAGCATCTCTTCTCTAGTGAGGCACCATATCCATTGACTTTTAATAACCATTTTTTAAAATTTGACTATATCAAGTCCATAAAAACAGTAATTCATAGCCTGTATTGTTAACTGGTCCAGCTAGTAGAAGCTAATACCTATAAACAGTTATTTATGATGACTATACCTTCTAGAATACAATGTTTTTTGGAATTCAGAGAAGTGTTGTTAACAGAAAACAGTTTTCTGGTTGTCATAAGTATCAGTCTTTTCAGTTTTCTGTCTGTTGTTCTCTGAAGTAAGACAAAGTCACTGAAGGAAGAACAAAACATAAAAGATGCTACACATAGGCAGATTTCACTTTCAGTGACAAGTTATTCTATCTTTAATTTGAAATTCTTCATGTGGGATATAAAATATAAAAATATATTTTATATATAAAATTATGGTACCATTGTTTATGTATATTTGATAGGACATTTCAATGGATTAGAAATACTAAAATAATTGATTCATAAATGACAGTTCTATATTAGTGGGTCGGGAGGCTAATGAAGGGCACAAAATATCACTAATAGATAAAGTAATTCAACTAATGAAAATCATGGGAAGACAATAAAAGCACATTATTTGTCAGATACTGTTTAGTACTTTCCAATATGTAAGTGTGGATAAAATGATGTCTTTGCTCTCAAAGTGTTAATAATGGTGAAGGACACACACTAAAAGAATATAAAATGTAATGGAGATGGTCCTGCATGTGTCTTAGAGATGGCAGTATATTTCTGAATCACAGATCCACTCTAAAATGCCATGAGAGACTCTGATCCAGCAAAATGAGTGAGAATTGCTAGAACCTTGCTCAGGAAAACTCTTCTCTCTCCATTGAACCTTGTCCTGCCCTTTAAAATACTGATAAAATTGTTATTACAATATTTCATAATTGTCTATTTACAGGATCCCCACAATGCCATCAGTTCTAGGCACTAGTCTGCCTTGTTCACTATTATGCCTCCAGTTATCTTCTTGATACTGAGCCTGCCACATAGTAGGTGCTCAGTAATGCATTTGTATTGACTCACAAGACAAAAATATTAGCACAAGAAAAATATTCACCATTTCTAGTTGCCAGAGAGAATATTGGTTTTGTCTGACTAAATTGTAGAGGAAAGTATGATCAAATCATGCATGTACTTAAAAGAGGGAAGATAAGTGAAGGAAGAGAATGAAATAAGCAGTTTTGCAGAATATGATGGTGGAATACAACAGGAAGTCACCTATTTCAGGATATACAGAGAGGGGCAACAGAGTAGTTTCAGAGAAATATGAATAGAAGGTAGATGGAAATATATCTAATGATGGTTGTGAAATGTATTTGGATCCTTTATATATCCCTTGAGAAAAAAAAATGAGATGTAAAAAAAATAATTGTCAAGAAAATGAGATTTTAGAATACTAAAGTCCTTCTAGGTTGACTTCAAAAGATTTTTAAGAGTGTGAGAGATCACCATGAAAGACTGATTACATGAACAAGTGATTATTTCTAGAGATTCAGCAGGTTTGTAAAATGTGACTTGAACAAGATGGATAGAATTTGCATATAGAGAGAGATGTGGAGAAGAAAGTTATTCCAGATACAGGAACTTTCTGGAATAGCATTAATTTTGAAGTCCTAGTAACCAATTATTTCCATTGCAGATGTAAACATATTTACACATCAGTTGTCTTCCCTTGACCACTTTGATTAGGTTTAATCAAGGAGTTTCTTCCCTTTCCCTTAGCTTCTAATTACATTTGTTATAATTGGACAAGCAATCTAAATTGCAGGAAGCAATCTTCATTTTAAAAGAACTTCAGGTTAAACCAGACTATGAGACTGAAATTAGTTAACAGGAAGTTGTTGAGTTTATTTGCAGAGTAGTGAAAATCAACACAAAGCTCTTCAGTTCACTTACAGCTTACGGAAAGAGAACAACTTCATTTCCCCATAGAGATATATTTAATTTTTAGTTTAACGAATAAAAGTACTTGTTAAAATGACTACTTATACAATTTTTTTGGTGATTTTTGTAACTTTGAAGTTGATGGGTGCATTCCTGGGAGATTAAATCAAGCATTGTAACGCCATTGTATATCATAATCATTGTAAATACAAAGGGAAGAACTGTAAAGTTTCAAAAACATATTGTACTCAATGACTACCCTTCTTCAGTTATCTTTGTCCATTAAGGCCCCACGCTTACAGAATGACACATGGTCTCTGAATTTCTCTCTTTTTAACCTGATTAAGAAGTTAAAGTATGACTAGAAGTCACAAAGCAGCTTTGATCTTCAAAATTTCTAAAAAAAAACCTGACTAAATAATTGGGAAGAAAGAATGGAAGAAAGACAAAATAGAAAGAAGGAATCAAAGAAGGGACAAAGGAAAGTCCCAATTTTGATTTATAAGAATGCTTAATATAAAATATTTGTGCTGAAAGCTATTTTGTTAATTATTAATTTATTGATTAATTAATTAATTTTCTGTGCTGGGGAATTGAACTAGGTGCCTCACTTATGCTAGGTAAGAATTCTACCACTGAGCTAAATCCTCAGTCCTTTATTTTTAAAAATTTATTCAATTTTTTTTATATTTTACTATTTTTAATGAACACATAAAATCACACATTTAATCAATACAAGTATATAATGTGTAACATTTAAATCGAGGTACAAGACCTGGTGGTGCACTCCTCTAATCCCAGCGGCTGTGTATGCTGAAACAGGAAGATCATGAGTTCAAAGCCAGCCTCAACAATATAGTGAGGCCCTAAGCAACTCAGTGAGACCCTGTCTCTAAATAAAATGCAAAAAAGGACTGGGGTTTTGGCTCAATGGTCGAGTATACCTGGGTTCAACAGCAGGTACCTCCCTCCTCCCAAAACATCAAGGTAAGCATTCTGTCTCTTGAAATATTTGTCGTTTATCTGTGGTGAAAACATTCAAAGTCATTTCTTCTACTCTTTTGAAATAGTCAATACATTAATTACTCTATTAGGCTAAAGAGCACCAACTTTTACCACTACTATGTAACTGTAATTTAATACCTGTCGACCAACCTTTTCCCTATCCCTCCCTCCTCCCTACTCCCCTGAGCCTCTGGTAATCACTATTCTATCCTGAACTTCTATGTGATCAACTTCTTTTAGATTCCACATATAAGTGACTTGATACAGTATTTGCTTTCTGTGCCCAACTTATTTCACTTAAGATAATGTCCTTCCATTCCATCATTTTTATAAATGGCAGGATTCCATCCTTGTTGCAATGTAATAATGTATATCTACCACATTTTTTCTATCCACTCGCCATTTAATAGACACATCAAGCTAAAAGTATTCTGCATAGCAAAGGAAACAGTTGAGTGAAAGAAGAGATCAATTACAGAATAGGAAAAAAGTAAAAATACTTGTAATTTATGTGAGTAAAAATAAAAATACTTGCAATTTATCTGACAAAGGGTTAACATGTACAGAGGATATAAGGAACTCAAACCACTCAGTGGTGAAAAAAACAATCTGACTGAAAAAAGGGCAATAGACCTAAATAGACATTTCTCAAAAGAAGGTATACAAATGGACAACAGGAATATGAAAACAAAATTTCAAATCGTTAATCGTCAGGGAAATGAAATTCAAAACTACAGTGAGATATCACCTTACCCTAGTTACAATAACTATTAACAGAAGATAACAAGTGCTGGAAAGGATGTGGAGGAGAGGGAATCCAGCACACTTTGGTGGAAATGCAAATTAATACAGGCAATGTGTAAAAAAGGTGTGTAGTTTCCTCAGAAAATGAAAAATGGAACTACCATATGATATAGCAATTCCACCAGGGGTGTTATTTATATCCAAAGGGGAAAAAATCAGTATGTTGAGGAGAAATCTTCACTCTAATATTTTTTTGCAGTATTATTCACAACAGACAAAAATGGAAACAACCTTAGGTATGTTATTTTTAACCATGACTAAATAAAACATAATTTAGCCCTTAGTTTTTGCTAGACATGTTCCACGTTTATCCAATTATGTTCATTTGACTTTTTCGGAACAAAGCACAGATGTAATGAGCTTTTTACTAAATTCCATTATACTCTATAACTATACCCTTTGTGTGCTATGACAATCAAAAACCAATTATTTTTAGCAAGAAACAAATAAGTCCTTTTGAGCATTAGATGTTATATGGTCACTGAGTTTACCAAGAGCAGGATAAAATATAGAATATATGCTTGTTTTCTTTAAGATAAATGTGCAGATAATTTTTTCCTCAAATATGTTTTGTGTCAGTCTATGACAAGTACCCCAGGCTCATAACAAGCAAACTGTAAATCACCTGCAAATATTTCACTGACCTTTGCTGAAGTAACCAATGCCTAGATTTTAAATATGCTTTTGGGACACTAAAATGTGTGATATTTTCCTTGTAAAATGGGCTCATTATAGGTGTTGAATAGTTTTGCCTGTGTATAGAGTTTCCGTATGCTATCCAAATTTAGTCATTTAAGTGAATTAAAATATGACAGGTGTTATTCTAACAAATGGATGTGTGAATAACTGATAGCAGGACTGTGAAATAGCTTCAGGATGTCAGAGTCTATAAATGATTTAAGCTGTGTAGTAGTGAAGGAGCCGCAGAACTTTTGTACGGGGGAAAAGGGGTAAGATAAATTGTTTAGTTGTGTTGTCTGTGTTTGTTCAAGAATATTTGCTAATACGGGATTGGCATGATTTATTGATACACAATTAATGTTTTCTGTAGTGAACAGGTTGCAAAGCAATTTGTGTAGGTGGTTTGTTTATTTATTTATTGAAGAAATTTGTATCAGGAATATTGAGTCTACTGACAGAACTGGAATCTGTCACTTCTTTGTGCTTACTAATGCTCAATTAGAAACTGATGAATGATTTTGGGGATTTTGATTAAAAAACAGAGTTTATGCTTTGCCATTGCTCATTCCTATTCTGTAGAAAGACAAATAGTCATTGAACAGAGACCATACATTAGGTATATAGCAGCCATGAGAATGTGCCCTTTAGATCTCTTTCTAAAAATAGAGTAATTGACCATGGCCCCATCCATGGCTGTGCTTTGCAATTTATCTCTGCATTCATGCAAAGGCATGCTTCCCATTTGCCACTCTCAGATGATGTCTAAGTACAGCAGGGACAGAAAAGCAGGTCTGCTACTGAGAGACACACAACTATTCTAATAGGTAACTTTGACTTTAGGACTGCCAGGACACCTTGCTGGATTTTCCTTATAGCTGCAGTCCAGTATCAAAGACATGTGCCCTACCTTTCTTCCTTTTCTCATTCAGCAGAGTCATACCTACCATGCATTCTGATGGCTCTCTCAGACTCTCAAAAACCTTTCCCTTTCTTTCAAACATATTTACTCTAATAATGATTTTTCTTGTTTAATCCCATTGTATTGTCCACTTCCTTGAGAGTTTGACCCAAAGCAAATACAATCTTATGTATGTCTCAAATTACCTTTGTATGATAAGGATTTTCCTAACACAAACCAAAATGGAACCACTGTAGTTAACAGAAATAATTCAATGAATTTACTCTTTGAATTATTCTCTTAATCTGGTTTTTGCCAATTTCTTCTACCTTTGGTCAAGCAAAGGCCAGGGGACAGTGCATTTGCTTTCAAAAATGGGTTCTCTTTTCTTATGCTATACTAATGGTAGCCATGAATGTGATATAACTCTAATGCTATTGCAGCCTGGAATCACTAGAGTCCCTCACTTTTAATTCTGGACGCATCTCCTGTAAAGAAAGTCAGAGAACACTTATATTGCTTTCTGCAAAATTAGCAAGGGTGAAAACAAAAGTTTTACTAGAGCAAGTCTGAAGACTTTATAGAGACCTTATATTGCAACAGCATTTTAAATAATCTGTTAACCATGCCATCATATATAAAACTGCCTCTCCTATCACCTTTTTCCCTATGTGCATGTGACCTCAAATTTCTTGGTATCCAAACCATGTTTATGCTAGATAGGAGAGTTCTGCCATACCCTTGGAATCGATATACAGTCATGTGCTGCATAATGATAAGCTATTCAATGATGGATCACACAAATAGCAGTGGTTCCATAAGATCATAATGGAACTGAAAAATTCCTACTGCATGCATAGTGACTATATAAATATATATATTGTGTAGCCTATTGTCCCTAGGACTATAATATAGCTTAGATGAGTAGGATATGGCATCCAGGTTTGTGTAAGTACACTCTCTGATGTTCACAAAATGACATAATTGCCTTAGAATGCATTTCTCAGAACTTTTCCCTGATAGTGAAGCCTGATTGTACTTAACAATCTCAGGATTACTAAGTGCTGCTATTAGAATGATAAGAGATTCTCAAGATGTCAACATCTGGAAAGTTAACAAAGGGTTATATGAGTTAGAAGAAAGCTATTGATTTACTTAAGATTATTGTTACTTTTTTTTCATTTCTTCTTAAGTAGTTAAAGACATCATAAGATAAGGTAAACATAAAAATGTCCTTCTTAGGGAGCAAGGGTCTAGGTCTGTTCCACTAGACCCAGAATCCAGGCACACCACAGTGTGAAGGTACACCCTATGAACTAAGACACCAAGAACACACACACAGGCTTTGGGCCAGAAATCTTGGTCCCAGGACCTAGACTCACCCTCAGAGACTTGGATTCTAGGCCTATCTCAAGGATCTCATGAGCCAAGTCCATCCCAGAAGCTGGCCAGCTTCTTCTTCCTGTCCAGAGCCCATCCTAGCACCAGTCATGGATATAGACTTCAGGTCAGCTGCCTTATGTGGTCACCAGGATGATCTACCTGCTGATATAGATGTCAGACAAGCTTGCCCAATAATTCAATAAGCAAGCATCACTGAACCATCCAGATACACTGCCCTTAATCTTTGCATGGGCTGATTGTTGAAGGGTTTTCTCAGACAAAGCCAGTCTTCAAAGACTGAACTAAATTTCTACTCTGAATGTGCAGACATCAGCATATAGCAGCAGCAATGATGAAAACCCAAGAAGACATAGTACCACCAAAAGAACACAGTAATGTTTCAGTAGCTGACCCTAATGAAATAGAGTTATGCAAACTGCTGAAAAGTATTTGAAAATAATTGTTCTATGGAAGCTTAACAAACATCATGAAAATTCAGAAAAAACAATTCAATAATAACAGAAATATAATAAATGCCTGAAGTGAAAAAGTCCAAAAGATATATTGAAATTATATGTAAAATTGAACAGAAATCTGGAACTGAAAAATAAAATGAATGAAAAAAAAATGCAAAGGAGACATCAATGATAGAATTAAAAAAAATAATATGTGAACTTGAAGACAGGTTACTTGAAAATATGCTATAATTGAAAGATGAAAAAAGTGTGAAAAGAAATTGAGAAAAGTTATGGGTTATATTGGACACCATCAAAAGAACAAATGTAAAAATCATAGGAATTTGTGAAGAAGAGAAAGAAAAAAGGGTAGAAAGTTTACTTAAAGAAATAATTATAGAATGTTTCAAATTTAGAGAAAGATATATGTGTTGGGATACAGTAAGGTCAAAATTCTCTCTAATCTTTTTAAATGAAAAGAGACTACACTAAAATACATTGAAATAAACTATCAGAAAGATCACTGATAAGAAGGAGATCTTGAAGGCATCAAGAGAAAATAAGTAAATGGATTTCTTACCAAATACATTATAGCCAGGAAAGAACAGGATGATGGATCCAGATGGGGCTGAAAGAAAAATACTTTCAACCAAGAAAACTGTACCTGTGATCCTAGTAAAGCTGTCCTTCAAAAATAAAGGAGAAATCAGGCGTGGAGGTGCATGCCTATAATCCCAGCAGTTAGGAGGCTGAGGCAGGAAGATGGCTAGTTCAAAGCCAGCCTTAACAAAAGCAAAGCACTAAGCAACTCAGTAAAAAGCTGTCTCTAAATAAAATACAAAAAAAGGGCTGGGGATGTGGCTCCGTGTTTGAGTGCCCCTGAGTTCAATCCCTGATAAAAAAAAATAAATAAAATTTAAAAAATTAAAAAAAAATAGTAAGAGAAGATTTTTTTCAGACAAACCAACTGAGGGAATGAGTTCATCACCGCACAGTGGAATACTATTCAAACTTTAAAAAGAAGGAAATACTGTCATGGATAAACCTGGAGGACATAATATTAAGTTAATTTAAACATGCACAGAAAGATAAATATTGCATAATCTCATATATAAAATTGAAAACATTAATCTCAGAGAAACGTGGTTTTTGTAAGCTGGGGAGAATTTGGTCAAAAAAGTTTTAATTTTGGTTAGAAGAAAGATTTATTGTGCCACATTGTGCCTGTAGGTAATAACCATGCACTTTATACTTGAACATTGCTACAAGTAAATATTAAGTGTCCTCCCCACAAAAAAGAGAAAAAAACAACATGTGTAGTCATGCATTTGTTAATTAGCTCACTTCAGCTATTCCACAATATATATGCATTTCAAAGCAATATGTTCTACATGCAGAAGTTTTGTCAATTAAAAAGTAAAATTTTAAAAACAAAGTATCCTCCCTAAAATAATATATCCCTTATATTGATTTAATATGCCAAATATGGAATTATGTTCCTATAAGTATTTTAAAATTCTCATATTTTTGACATTATACTTTTTTATTTAATTTATTTATCTATTCATTTATTATCAAATTCACCCTTAAGTCATTCAAAAACATTTATTAATGAATACATATTGAAAAAGACTCTATGATAGGCCTAAGGCTGTAGAAGTGAGCAAAACTATTTCAGTCACTCTAGAGACCTCTTGAAGAGGAATATTAAAATGGTAACAATTTCGATGAAATAAGAAATGGTAATGATTAACAAAATTATTAAAATTGCTAACCACTTAGCAATCTCTAAAGTACAAAATCAACAACTATTTAAACGTTGATTTCTAAAATCAGCAAAGATGATTCTTTTAATGTCAGGATTCAGTTATGTTAAACATATAGACCTTTTATTCATTGGTGGGTTCATCCTGGGGATAAATATAAAGCAATACACCAAAAGTTTAAATCGCCAAAACTTACATACCTCTTGGACCTTATATTCATCTATCTGGGAGTGAATTCTAAGAAAATTATACAAACTGTAGAGTACAGCTTTGTTATATAGTGCAGCAATTATTATTTTAAAAGAAAGATGCTGGTGAGGATATGGAAGAAAGTAACTCATAAAAATGTAACTCTCATGTTGGTAGAAATGTAAACTAATACAGTTGTTATATAGAACTAAATGTGAATTGGATATGACCCAACTGTCCGACTTCTAGGTATATAGGAAAAGGAAAGGAATAAACATATTGAATATTTATAATTATGGCAATACAATAACTAAGATATGCGATCAACATAGGTTCCCATCACTGGATGAATGGACAAAGACAATCTGATACACACACACACATTCTCTCTCTCTCTCTCTCTCTCTCTCTCTCTCTCTCTCTCTCACACACACACACACACACACACACACACACACACATACACACAATACAGAATTCAGTCATATTTAAAAATGAAATCTTGTCATTTGCTGTGAAATAGATGGAACTGGAGGACATTATGTTAAGTAAAATAAACCAGACACAGGAAGACAAGTATTTTTGTTCACTCTCATATGTGGAAGCTAAAAACTCTTTGACCTAAATGTAGAATATGACTAGAGGTTGGGGAGAGGGGTGGGGGGTGAATAAAGTAGGCTGGATGTGGTAAATTCATGCTGTATACATGTGTTGAATGTCACACTGAATCCAATATTATGAAAAGGAATACATACTAGCCAAAAATAAAATAAAATATTAAAAAGATAAAGAAACATAAGTGTTAATGCCAAAATTGTTATAGAAGTGAAGTAAATGTGTAATTCTCTGTCATTATAGGAGCCAAAATAATTCTTATAAAGTGATACTTATGAAGAATTTGTGATATGATATAAAATGCTTTAAATTTTCAAATGCCAAATAACATTATAGTAGAATAGGTTTAAATGTTAGAAAGTACATACATGAACAAGGAAAAAGGATGCAGAGGCATGTGGTGGCAATATTTTTCTGGATGATGTTATGCTTGATTTATTTTAAATTATTTTGTATTATTCAATGTTATGCATGGACATAATTATTATATCTAAATGAAATAGTTTAAAATATAGAAAAAATGTTCTCTTGAAATCCTTTGAAATGAAATTATGTCACCTTTCTTAAGAGCTACATACTAAACTATTAGGAAATTATGTCAAGGTAGATTAAAAAATAGTATAAAGTTGATTGAATTTGTTTTTCCGTATACTTAGGTCTCAACACACATTCTTTTTTTTTTTTTTTTTTTTTTTTTTTTTTTACTTTTTTGGGTAAATTACAAAGTAATATTTTTTTAAATCAATTTCTTAATTTAAACAATGTATGCTACATTTACTAAAGCAATCAAGTCTTTTAAACAATGAATTGGTTTGTGCACATGTAACATTTCAGGTCCCTGGATCACTAGTGAAGCCTATGAAAGATTTTATGTCTTTTCTAATCCACAGTGCCATTCATCACTTTCATGGATGTAGGACCTCCAGCAGTCTGGGCTGAGTGCATTTTGATTCTGTCATTTTTTTTTCAGTTAACTTTATTAGTGTTGATCATCCTTGACTTTACTAAGAATTCTTTTGGCTCCTATAACCTTGGCTTTATTGACCTAGAATAGATAACAGCCAGCTGACATCTTTCTGACTACATTTTTAAGAAAATAATCTGTGTTGTTGAGAAAAAATAAAGCAATAGAGGAATAAGGTAAATAAGTTGACTACAAAGAGAAAAAAGAAAGTAAGATGAATAATTTTATTAAATAATTGAATTTCTAGTTCCAATTAAGGTAAGGATTAGGAAATGTTGTTTCAATGTGTGATGATATTGGATAAAAAGCTAAATAGAAGGAGATAAAGTAGAGAGACGAGGTACCTTTATGAGAACTGGTAAAACTGATGGAATGAGGTCATGGGCAGTGTGAAGAGGGGATGTGGAAACCAGGGCACACATGGAGTTCTTAGACAAAAGGAGCAAAAGACCTTCTAAGATGTAAGTTCTGAACCCACACCATAACATCTGCAACAGTGCATTCAGGTTCATTTCTAAGAGAGGTTAGGCAGCTGACTGAGTTCATAATTCGTTGCCTTTATTTTCCCCATAAAGAAGGAAGCTATCTAAGTCAAAACCAAGTAGATTGAAAGCTTGAAAATGCTAATGAGAAATAAAACAGGTAAGTAATAGAGCTTATTAAGGAGAGGATGAATTATATCTTCATATATCATAGGTGTTTTGAGAGGAATCATGGTTTCTCTTTGATGTATGCTGGCACCTGTTGCATTGATGAAAAAGCAATGAATTACCCCACTTAATTTAAAAGCAAGTATTTGAATATTCAACATGTGTTATACTTTACAACATACTGAAAAGGAGAAAGAAAAAAAAACCCCAAGAATTGGCCTTACATCACATGGATAGGTCTACACAGAGCAAAAGTTAGAAATGTAGACAATTAAAATGAAAATAAAAAGTTTTATACAGTATGATATCTTTTAGAAACATAGGCTTTCACTTTCTGCATATCTACAAATGAATAGCAATCTGCTTAATTCATGTGCCTCTTTTCTCATTACTAAAGTTTAACAAATAGACCATGTAGCTGCAGTATATATGTGAAACACTTTGTAGGTTACACAATTATATAAAAGTGTAATCTTATTATTGTGTACTATATAACCAATTTAAAGTTGTAAAAGGCTTACAAATTAGAGAGACAGACATACAGAGATAGAGATAGAGACAGTCAGGCTCTGGTTAGAGGTTTGATGTTTCATAGAAAATGTGAAATTTGTCCAGACTTTGCAGAATGCTATGGCCATTCATAGGCAGATTAAGGTAACACAGTTGCTACCTTAATGAGGAAAGCATGTCAGCAAAAATTTGCTTGGCAAGGGCACAAATTCTATTGAAGAATAGAAATAATATCTGATTGCCTAGAAAGCAGGAGAGTAGAAAGACATGAAATATGACTGCAGCACTATTTTAAGGGTTTGAATTCTACATTTAACAATTGTCACTTAAATGATGGCTGAAATAGAACCAAAAACTTAGCTTATATGTTGTACAAAGTCATGAATATTCTGCTCAAATGTATATGAACAACCTCATTTCATTTCACTTTCCAATTGCTTAAGGTGTTTCAATTCCACGTTTTCATTTGTTTTTTTTACACATGATAATTTTTTTCCATGTTTTATGTAGTTTTGAGCATGTAAGATATTTGAGGAAAGAATTATGCTTTACACAAAATAAACTAATGCCAGAAATTACTTAATGAATAAAAAAATGGCTGAGCATAAATTAGTAGTTTTTGCTTTAGTCACCCGTGAATGAAAGTCTGAGCTACTGAGTTTCTAAAAAGGGAAGGAAAACAGAGTGAGCCCTTGTAGTGCTTGTGACTGAAGAAGAAATAGGACTGATAACTGAGTGGAAATGGGGTAGAAGAAAATTTGATTCAAAGATGAAAACAATCAGGGGGATCATGCTTTTTTCCTGTTGCTGCTTCCACTAAAGTATGTGCCACTCTGCTTAACCTTCCTCTAGCTGGGAGAAGGTGATACTAAACTATTTCAGGACTCTTTGATACTTAACTTGATTTAATCCTGTATATTACAAAGAACTCTGTAGAGCTGGAACATTGAAGTATATTGTTAAGGTAATACTTGGGAGAAATTTATTACAAAGTTTCCATTTTTATCTTTGGTGGGTAAGGTCATTCTGAATTTCTGTTGTAAGTTTCACATGTCAGTACTTTATAGCTCAACCATTTCAAATGACAAGCAAATCATTCTTCACTGGTTGTCAACACAAAGAATTTCATGTTTTAACGTTTCACAAATAACTAAAAGACTTTCTCATTTAAACACATTGAAGTTGTATTTTTACAAGCCTTTGGGAAATTTCCAAGCCATAATGGTCGGGTTTCATGAAACAATAAACACATGGAGGGTGTGTTAGTCAGCTTTATTCACTGCTGTGACTAAAAGACCCCAAAGGAACAATTTTAGAGGAGGAAATGTTTATTTGGGGGGTTCACAGTTTCAGAGATCTCAATCCATAAATGGATTGGGTTCTATTTTAGCCATCATTTAAGTGACTCCATCCACTCCCTGGGGCTGGAGGTGAGACAGAACATCATGGCAGAAGAGCATGGCCCACATGATCAGAAAGCAGAGAGAGACTCCCCTAGACAAGTACAAAATACATACCCCAACAGCATGCCCCCAAGGACCCATCTCTTCCAGCCACACCCTACCTGCTTTCAGTTATCACTTAGTTAACCCCAGCAGGTGATTAATTCACTGATTGGATTAAGGCTTTCATAACCCAATCATTTCTCATCCAAACCCTTCTGCATTGTCTCACAAATGAGCTTTTGGGGACACCTAATATTTAAACCATAATAGAAGGCAATATTAATTTCAATTTCAGTTAAAATTAAGTAAACTTAACCTATTTTCTTCAGCAATTTATGGATACAAATAAGGGACAACGATTAAAATCTCAAATAAAATTAATAAATACCAATAATGAAATTAATGGTTTATGAAATGTACAACTTCCCTCTACCTAGCAAACCATTAACCAGCTGATGTTATCTGATTGGTAGTTATAGAAATTTTGATGTTGCTAGTGATTATTTTATGGTTGATATGACTCCATAGAAAGTAGTGCTGATATTTGTAACGTGAAGTTTTGTTATGTAATACTTGCTAATATGATGTTTTGCAATCCACATTTAAAATACAGTGTATACTGACTATTATTTTTAAAGTTTGTGTCTATTATGATGTTTGTAGTATATTTTTAAAATTTTAAAAATATTTATTAATTTAAAATAATAAATCCTTTACATTGCAAACATAAGAAATACATGTTTTATGAAAGCAGTCTGTTTTCCAAAATTTAAAAATTGTGACAGACAGTACTGCTTTGCCTTTTTCCAAAACTAACATCTGGCTGAACAGAAAGGGTTGGAGTATCTATATGACTCTGCATCCATTCTGTTCCAATATGTCTTATATACACTTAATATGCACACATATAAATCTGACCTTAAATATGTTGTTAGAAAAGGAAGGAGTATTTTAATAATCTCAAAATCAAATAATTATAGCCATTCCTTTTGATATACCTCAAAACTTAGTATGTGAGAGATTTTTAAATGTTAATTGTAAAGTGGAATCTGAAATGATGTTTGTGAATATTTCACAATTTGCTATATTGAAATCCACTGGTCTATCTTGAATTTTGTTTTCTTTTTTATTTTATTGGTTCTTTTTAGTTATACATGACAGTAGAAACCATTTTGATAAGATTATACAAGCATGGGATGTATCTTATTCTAATTAAGGACCACATTCTCATGAGTGGGCACAATGGTGGGATTCACTTAGATATTTTCAGATGCATATAGGAAAATTAGACTTATTCCACTTTCTTTCCTATTCCTTCCTTCCATCCCTTCTTTTCATTCCCCTTTGTCTAATGTACTGAACTTCTTTTTTCCCTGTTCCCCATTTATTGTGGTTTAGCTTGCACATATCAGCAAAAACATTCAACCTTTGGTTTGGGAGTTTGGCTTATGTCACTTAGCATGATAATCTCCAGATACATCCAGTTATTGGGAAATGTCATGAAGTCATTCTTCATTATGTCTGAGTAATATTCCATTGTGTATATATTCATCTATTGATGGGCACAAAAGTTGGTTCCATAGCTTAGCTATCATGAATCGTGCTGCTATAAACATTGATGTGGTTCTGTCACTGTAGTATGCCAATTTTAAATCCTTGGCATATATTCCAAGGAGTGAGAGAACTGCGTCAAATGGGGATTCCATTCCAAGTTTTTTGAGGAATCTCCATACTGCTTTCCAAAGTAGTTGTACCAATTTGCAGTCCCACCAGCAATGTATGAGCATTCCCTTTTCCCTGCATCATTGCCAACATCTGTTGTTACTGTGTTCTTGATAATTGCCATTCTGATTGGAGTGAGATGGAGTCTCAGTGTAGTTTTAATTTGCATTTCACTAATTTCTAGAGATGTTGAACATTTTTTCTTATGTTTATTGATCATTCAAATTTCTTCTCAAAAGAAGAAATATGTTCAATTCCTTTGCATATTTATTGATTTATTTGTTTCTTTGGTGTTAAGCCTACAAAGCCCTGAGTTCTTTGTATATTCTAGGAAATTTGTACCTTATCTGAGGTGTAGGTTGGCAAACATTTTCTCATATTCTTCAGGTTCTCTCTTTACATTCTTGATTGTTTTCTTGTGAAGAAGCTTTTTAACTTAATGTCATCCCATTTATTTATTTTTCATTTTATTTCCTATGCTTTAGGAGTCTTGTTCAAGAAGTCACTTCTTGTGCCAATATGATGATGTGTTGGGCCTCCCTTTTCTATTAGTGGGTACACGGTTTCTGGTCTAATTCCTTGGTCTTTGATCCATTGAGTTGAGTTTTGTGCAGGGTGAGAGACAGGGATTCGTTTTCATTCTATTATATATGGATTTCCAGTTTTCCCAGCACCATTTGGTGAAGAGGCTATCTTTCCTCCATTGTGTATTTTTGATGCCTTTTTCCTAGTACAAGTTAATTGTATTTATCTGGGTTTGTCTCTGTGTCTTCTATTCTGTACCATTGGTTTTCTTGCCTATTCTGATGCCAATACTATTCTGTGTTTGTTACTATAGCTTTGCACTATAACTTAAGGTCTGATATTGTGATGCCTCTTGCTTCATATTACTTACTAAGGATTGCATTAGCTATTCTGGGCCTCTTATTTTTCCAAATGAATTTCATGCCTGCTTTTTCTATTTCTATGAAGAATGTCATTAGAATTTTGATGAGAATTGCCTTGAATATGTATAGCACTTTTGGTAGTGTGCCCATATTGTCAATATTGATTCTGCCTATCCAAGAACATGGGAGGTCTTTCCATCTTCTAAGGTATTTCTCAATTTCTTGCTTTAGTGTTCTGTAGTTTTTATTGTAGACGTCTTTCATCTCTTTTGTTAGATGGACCCCTAAGGATTCTTTTTTTTTTTTTTTTTTGGAGACTATTGTGAATGGGATAGTTTTTCTATTTTTTTTCAGGTGATTAGAGTATAGGAATGCAATTGATTTATTAATGGTAATTTTGTGTTGTGTTACTTTGCTGAATTTATTTATAGTTCTGGAAGTTTACTGGTGCAGTTTTGGGGGTCTTCTAAATATCAAATTATGTCATCAGCAAATAGGGATAGTCTGAGCTCTTCTTTGATCTTTCCAAATTTTTCAAATATATTACTTCACTTGATGCCATATATGACATCAGTTAATCTTTTCAAAGACAAAGAAAAGAGCAGGGAATAATGGTGCATTCCTGTAATATCAGTGGCTCAAGAAGCTGAGGCAGGAGGATCAAGAGTTCAAAGCTAGCCTCAGCAACTTGTTGAGGCACTAAGCAACTCAATGAGACCCTGTTTCTAAATAAAATACAAAATAGGGCTGGGGATATAACTCAGTGGCTGAGTGCCCCTGAGTTCAATCCCTGGTACTCCCTCCCCCCACAAAAGGAGTTACTTATAATTTTACAAGGCAGGGATAGGATTAGAACCTAGATTTGTAACCAATGTGAACTTGAACAAATCATTTAATTTTTTTCAAACTTAGATTTCCTCATTGGCAAATATAGATAGTGTTGTCTGTTTTTAACTCTCTGTGAAAGCACTGAAAATGTGTAAATGTATAATGTTCTTAACAGGTTAGCATATGTAGTATTATCATTCTATACATAACTTGTTTCCTTTAATTTTGTAGAAATAAGTTGTGACTTTGTTGGATTTTGAAATTACTATAATTCTTATTTAAATTCAGGTAAAATAAATCAAGGGAGAGAAGAAATATGTGTATTATTTTTGATAATGGTGACATTACTTAAATGTTTCATATTTGAAAACAATGTATTTTAAGTGTTTTTTACACTGAGTGGGTATTTGGAGGTTTCCTATTTAAATCCAGGTTGTTTAAATCTAGCATCTTACAACTATAATATAATAGATAAAAGTGTTCTGGATCCTTATACTGTGTTTCTTGAATCTTGCCCACACTATGGGACTGCAGACAAATTACTTAACCCACTATCACCTCAATTTCTTCATCTGTAAAAAGGAAACACTACATAACAGTCACTACATAAGCTTACAATGAGAATTAAATGCAGATGTTCCAAATGGAACCTGCCACATAGTAAGAAACCATAAATATTGATGCCAGTGATTCCTGTTCCCCTTCTCTTTCTTCTTCTTGTTAATTAGCATTCACATCTTCCTCTTACCATTTTGGAATTAAAGCACATATGATTTTTACTTTCCAGAATATTTTTAGTGGTATAAATGCAGATATGTAATTCAATTTACAATGTTTTACTTTAAAAAAGAAAAACTGTTTGTGACTTCTACAAGAGTATTGGCTAGATTTTAGAAATGAAAATATAGTAGATATATTCATTTTTCTGTAACAACACTTACTGTAACATTTTTCTCTTTCTATTGTAATTTCTTTTGTAAGTGCAAATTTAAAATACAGCTATTAATGTTATCTCTTAGTGCTGTTTCCATTGAAGTATCACCATCTTAAAATAAGGGAATGATGAAGACTTGACAACAGACATTAATAAGAAATTGTGAGACAGACCCATCCATCAGTAATGTTGACAGACCCAGAAAGGGATTATAACTCTATTACTATAAAATGATTGGAAGAGTAATTTTTTTTGATTGATTAATTCTTGATAAAATCCAACTTCACAGTAGAAAAATCAACAAAACCATTTCAAGATTTTTTTTTAAGTATAAGTGAAAAGTATTGGCTTTTTCCTGAAATAGGTCTACTGATTTGAAACAATATACAAAGTAGCAAATATTTTATTTTCTATTGTATCATAGGTACAACTCTTTTAGGGCTTGTGAGTAGGTAAATGTTTCAACTTAATGATTTTAATTATATTTCCTATCCTTTAATAATAGTTGAACATTTTATTAGACACAGGTCCTAGTAGATTTTTATATAATCAATCAAATACTTTTTCCATCTAAAAGTTACTTATGTTTAATTCTGAGATGAAAGCATCAGTTGCATGTGTTTAATATTGAGGAAAAAGTTGGCGTAAAATCTACAAAGACTCTTATAAACAAATGTAATTTGGGGTAAATTCTATATGTGTAAAACAGTTTTGTAATACCATGTATAGTCATTTCCTTAATTAAGAAAAGTACTAATATATCATTGCAAAATTGTTTTTAAGAAATGTGGTCACTTTTTAACTGAATTTTTAACTTGAATTTGCAGATATATTTTTAAAGCTGATGATGCATATAATACATAATATATTTTTTCTGTATTTTTATTTCAATGTTATGCCACTGCATGGCCTTTATGATTATATTTTTAAAGTATAATTTTCTACCTAGTATTTAATGATTAGAATCACTGAGATGATTATTAAATATGTATATTCTTGGTAACTTCCAAGGAAAATTCAGTTCATTAAATCTGGAATGAAACCAGAAATCTATATTTACAACACCTGTCTATGTAACTCCTACTAATGGGCTTTGTATAGGAAACAATCACTCCAGTTAAAGAACATTTTTCTAATTAGTCATTTGTGGTTGCAAGATAATAGTGTACCTAAATGTTTTTCTATTATTAAGGGAAAGTCACACTGATTATCATTAGAAGGCAACTGTTTATTTTGTAATTACTTCTTTAGGAAAAAAACTATATAATTCTAATTATGAGATTTAAGGTTTCCAATTGTATTAGTAAACTTCTTAGACTTCCCTGTCAGAGAAAGGTGCCCCCACAGTTTCCTCTCAAAGGAATTTTCCCTTCTATATCTTTGAGCTTATAGTGAGTGTGGTCTTGCAAATTTCTAGGATATCCACATACAAAGTACTTAGCATCTCTTTCATGGTTGTTATCTTTTGAACAAGCACAACTTTTGTCACCTCAGTTTTATAAGAACCTTTTTGGTCAAGCTGCAAAATTTTAAAATTTTTTAGTTCTGCTTTCTGATCCTGTTTTTATAGTAAAGTTGTCTAAAATCTGTCACCAATATACATACCTGATTGAATACTGATTGAACGCTGTCCTGCCTTGAATTCAATTAGTCCATTACTTTAAAATTTAGTCTCACAAAAAGTCTCTGGACACGGGCAAAATATAGATAATTTCTTTGCCAGAATGTAACATGAATGGCTTCAGAAACACCCATTAACCTCTGCTTACAACATTCTGCAACTTTTCCAGCCTACATCTCTAAAGTTTTACAAAGTCATCTTATAAACCATTTTCAAAGGCTTCTGAATTTATAGCAACAACCCCGACTTTTGGGTACCAAGTTAGCTGAGCATCACTGTGACCAAAATACTTGACAAAACAGCTTAGAGGAGGCAAAGTTTATTTGGTACTCATGGTTTCAGATGTCTCCATCCATTGATGGCCTAGTCTATTGCTCTGGGCTCAAGTGAGGCAGCACATCATGGCCAAATGACAGGGTGGAGGAAAGCTGTTCCATTCATGTCAGCCAGAAAACAGGACAGTGGACACAGGGAAGGTGAACACTTCCAGGGCACAACCTAAGTGACCCACTTATTCGAGGCATGCCCCATCTGCCTACAGTTACAAATTAGAATGGACTGATCTTTCTCAACCAACCATGTCATATTCAGACATTCCTGCATTAATAGAGCTTTTTTGGGGAAACTTCATATCCAAACCACAATACATTGATAAGTTTAGAGCCATCATGATCCAATCACTTCCAAAAAATCCCACCTCAGAATATCCCTGCTTTAGGGACTGTCTACAATCATGAGCCTGTGGGGGATATTCCAGATCCAAACCATAATAATAATCATTTAGAAATTCTTGCTATATATTACAAATTTATTTTCCATAAACTTTTAGCTTAAGTTGGTTTAAATGATATTTCAAAATTATTCAGTTTCTCCAAAGCCTTGTACCTATATCATATTTTGAAAAATTATAAGTTTATCTATATCTTAATAAATGCATTTTTGATTGTTTGCAATAGTTGTAAAAGGATCCATATGCATTTTCCCTATTCTTCCTCTTTAAAATTTTAATATTTTCATTTTTATGTTGTGGTTTTTGCATTCTTACATATTCTGTTAGTAAATTTTGATTTTCAAAAAGTTTATTAAATATTTATATAATTAACAAAATGGAATTTTTCAATTTTTGGACCGTAGGTACTCACACATGAAAGTGGCTAAATAAAGAAGATGTAAGGTATTCCCATTAAGATTCAGAGGATCCAGAGCTCCAGAATTGAAGTGGGCACTTGGTCTACAAGGTGAGGTCTCTGGCTCTGATCCCTAACATTTTGACATATACCAGTTTTAGATGTTAATGTCTAGAGGCAGCAACTTACAGAAGGAAAGGGCTCAATTCATTAAGTGTGCATTTCCTGGGAGAGAACAAAACTTCATTTAGGAAATCATCACTGGACATCCTGTATATCATTTGCCAGAATCATGTCACATTGCTTTTGTGAAACCAGGTACTTGTGAAAGAAATAAGATTATCATGAATGAGTGAATCAAATAGGTATCTTCCTCTGAAGATAGGGATGGAATTATGTAATGTATGCATTTAGGAAATAAGAAGTATGAAAGTAGACAGTAAATGCTATCTAACATGATAACCATTTATATTTAGGTCAATCACTATTTTTTCTGGTTTGTTTCCAAAGTTTTATTTTATAATTTTGTGGTTGCTATGAAAATATGTTACTCAGATCTCCATGAGAAACTAATAGGAAGGGCAAAGCTGACTGACTGCCCCAGGAGCCATCCTGCTAGATCCACCTCAGTCTGTGCAAGGACACTACTGAGCCAGCATGCTGGAGCCATTAGTTCTGTACCACTCCTTCCAGAGGATGGAAGTTTTCACTAGGTAAATCTTGCTTAGGACACTGATGACCTGACTGATTTTTTTTTTTCCAGCAATTCATTGGAGTATGAGACTCTTCTTTCCCAATCTTTCCTTTCCTCTTTCCTGTCATAGGTATCTGATCTACACTGGGGTTTGAAGTTTTTATTGCTTACTCCTGTCCCCTCCCTCTTTATCCTTCACAAGATTTTTCCCAATAAGTTTCTTATTCTTATTTTGATTCTAGTTTTGACATGATATTTAATTATTTGATCTGCCCCTTGATAAGACATATTGTGTGATTTACTTCCATTTAAACTGACACTTATGTATTTCCTTGATGATTTTTTAAATTGTGTCTCCGCTGAGCCACACCTGTGGCAGGCAATGTGGCTATAATAACAGTTAATAGAGGATTTCACTTCTTTCATGTACTCACAGGTAAATAAGTACATAAGAATGGGGGAAAAACCCCAAATAAGTGTAAACAAAAATTGGAAACTAAGTGGAGGCAGGTAATGAATCTTTCTTTTTGGATGTCAATATAGAGTCTCAGAAAGGTCCTATTAAAGTTGTAGTATTTATGTTGAACATGGAGCAATAGACTTTTCCATGATTAGGACAATGATAGGTATAAGAAGATAATAAGGAGCTGGGCTTGTAGCTCAGTGGTAGAGTGCTTGCCTAGCACATGTGAGGCACTGTGTTTGATCTTCAGCACCACATATAAATAAATAAATATATGTATATATTTATTTATTGCCCAGTGTCTAATTGATGGGCAATATAGTGCATGTCTCTAATTCCAGATACTCAGGAGGCTGAGGCAAGGGTATCACAAGTTCAAGATCATGTAGGGCAATTTAGCTGAGGACTTGGCTCATGGTAAAGTACTCCTGGCTTCATTTCCCAGTAACCAACCAACACACACACACACACACACACACACACACACACACACACACCACATTTAATGACTCAAACAAAATAGACATTTATTTCTTATTTTTTTTAATTTTTTACCTTTTGATATTGAGGATTGATCCCAGGGCACTTAACCACTGAACTGCATCCTTAGTTCTTTTTATTATTGTTCAGAGACAGGGTCTCAACTAAGTTGTTTAGAGCCTTGCTGAGACTGGCCTCAAACTTATGATCAATCCTCCTGCATGAGCCTTCTGAGATACTAGGATTACAGGCATGTGCCACTATGCCTGGCTATTTTCTAGTTATTTAAGCTTTTTGATCTGGTGTACCAGGTTTACATTGAAATTCTCCTCCATGCAAACATTTTAGAGTTCACCTTTAGGTTTAGGGATAGTCATGTGATTTCAGGGGACAGAGAGGAGCTAATAGGAATTCAGTAGCCAACAAATAGTATTCAATGGTATACAGTACAGCTAGATAAATATCCAATTCCTTTTTGGGTAATTTGAATATTTGATTTTATATAATTGTGGTAGTTAGCATAATGTACTTTGTGAGAAGTGGAAACTCAGAAGTCTCTACCACAGATAAGAACAATGTGCGCAATGGTCCTGATTTTTTAAGATTTTTGGGATGTCTGTGGAAGTATGAGTTTACTAGCTGGAGTGTAGGATTCATGAACAAAATGAAAATAGAGGGTGGAGAAAGTAGTAGTTCTTCCAATTCTATTAATAAAACTTTTAAATTTATGCAAAGCTCTCTATTCTTACTTTATTAACTTTTAAAGTATAATTAATTCTAGTTTTGTCATCTCTTCTTGTGATCAAAACTGTTATTTTTTTGATGTCATTACACTGTTCTAATTATTTTAGGAACATTGCATTGCAAATGGAGCTTGTTTAAATAGGCCTGTCCAGTATGATTATTTGCTAATTATAAACAACAAATTTGTATAATTTAAACTAACACCAAAGTCTAGTTAATCTGACTTGGTTCAGGGTTATTTCAAGTATAAAATTTGCATTCTAATGTTTTATTTATTCTGCAATACATGGAATAGGCTTTTAAAAACAGTCTAAAAAGACAGGAGGAGTATAATTCCTCTGGGAAAATGAAAGTTTCCATCCTTGCTAGAATACATCTTTTCATAGGTCCTAACACCTTCAAATTATTCCAATAATGAAAAGAGTTCTGGGAATTTTTAAAATTTTTTTCTTGAGACTGTTTTAAATTACTGATATATACATGGATTTTTTCAGCAATACTCTATTTACTCATCATATTGGCAACTGATTCTGAAGATAAAAAGTCAGTGAAGAACAGTGGAAAATGGGAATCCTCATGTCCTGCTGGTGTGAGAATGCAGATTCGCAAAATGTTTTAGAGTAGTATAATATTTGGTAAAACTACAAATGCAAAAATAGCTACCCAATAATTCTATTGTAAATAACTCCCTAAAGAACATTTTTCACAAGTACATACAGAAATTTCTCTTAGCAGATTTCAGAATGTAGAAAAAAAAAACCATTAAATCTATCAAATGACTTGAAATTTAGTTCATAAACTCTTAACATCTAACTTGGTTGCTCAAACATCTATTTTGTCCATGGATACCCTATGTTTGCAGCTGTTGGTTCCAACAAAGATGAGTAAAATTGATACATTTATTGAAAGAAAAAATATACATACAGATTCTTACACCGAGCCTGGTTGAATATCAGAAGTAGCTATTACTGCTATTAATAAATGATTATTATATCCATGCAACTTTTGAACTGATGCTAAGTTGTTGAGTAATTTTTTTATGTTTTCCTTTTTCTAAGAACCTCATAAAAATAAAGAAGCAGAATCTCAATTGTTGCAATGATTTATTAATCAAAATATGAAAAAGAAAGAACTGTTGGCTATGTTCATATTTCACCTGTAATGTCTTCCTCTATTTGCATAACTTTAAGGTATTAAAAATCTATTTTAAGTATCTAAATGTATTTATTGTCTTTACTTCTTATTCTTTCCCTATACCATCCCATTTGGACCCTAATTGGAGTCTTGAACATCTCAGTGTCCCTAATGAGAAGCCAGCACTTTGTGAAATTGAAACTGTGGGCAAATGTCAAGTTTTCTATTTATTTCTTATCATTCACCTAAGCCTTCCAAAGGCTATGCAGGGAATACCCTGAAGGCCTCATCTTTGCTCCCCATTAAATCAGGAGCAAATTGTAACTCCTGGGTTTTGCTCCTTACTTGGGTAGCAAACGTTCAGTGCCCTCGCTCACCTAAACACAGCTAAAAAGAAGTAAAGGACAGAGAGTAAACAGCCTTGACCACTAGAACAGATGTAACCTACAGAAAATTCTGCCATGTCAGGCAGTGTCTTCTCTGAGCCTCCACAACAAAAATTCTCCCCATTTGAGCACATTCAGTGCTGATCTGTAATTGCAGCTTTTCCTGATTGTTTCCCCGACTCTCTACAGATCTCAAGGCAAAATCAAATAGGAGAGAAGTCAGTTTCTTTCTCAGAATCAAAGACAGGGATCCAAACCAACAAAACTTACTAACAATAAAAAGGCACTTGTTGGGACTGGCTCTGTGGTACCCTGTGTGCTTATCATGTGTTCAGCATGCCTAAGGTCCTGGGTTCAATCCCAGCACTTCCTTACTGCCCCCCCCCCAATAAGTGCATGAATTAAAAGTGAAAAAATATAATCTGAATGGATGCATAAATGCATCACTTTTTCTCTAATCCCCATACCTCTGATTCGTCACTGCCTGAAGTCCTTTGTTTTTACTGATTCCTGAGTCAATTTAGACTGAGATTCTGATTGAACACACATGAATAAACTCCTTCTGCTGAGATTATGTGTCTAATGTGTACACTAAAATTTGAAACTTCTTGGTTCCTAGAGTCAGACTCCTCTGCCTTCCTTGCACATGGAGTTTCAAGGCTTTGCTGTTGTACAACAGTGATCTGTTGGCCTTGTTTTCTATAATTGGATTCAGCTAATCCAGTCTTGCTTTGTCCACACCTGCTCCATGCACTTACTCCAGTCTGAGTAGGAAAATAAAATGTAGGTATTGGCAGTGTGAAATTTTGTCAAAAAAAAAAAAAAAAAGCAGCTCACATGGAGTGAAGAGTGAAAAGAAAACTGCTAATCATTGGATCAAAAAGTCATCTAGGGGAGTGAAGAACAATAATATAAAGAAAATACCATGGCCATCCGCAGAGCTCTCTAACAAGAAAGTGGAGTTTCCTATAAAGAAAGATACATGGCTAAAACATTTTTTATACAGAATTAAAGGGCTATCAGAGGATAGAATATATAATTTTCTAGCTAAGGTTTATTGAGCTCTTCATTATATATTTGATTGAATTAAATCTTTGTATTAACCCTAAGAGATATTATTACTATTATCAATGTCATGGATGAGAAAAATAAGGAATAGAGAGAATAAAATAATCATTTGCCAAAAGTCATACAGTTGGATTATTCCAGGATGAAGGTTCAGAGTCTGTGATTTTGATCTCCATATTATCTTACGTTGTACAGAATTAATTCTGGGAAATACACATTTCTAAATAGGGTTTTTAGTCTGACCATACCTTTCTAGTGATACTAACAATCTGGGCAAAGAGACTAGAATTCTGATGTACTGTGCCCCTGTTTCAATGGCTTATAGTTAAATGTTGGAACCGATTACAAAGTAACCATCATTAAATGTTCTGCTTCTTCACCTCCCTGACTTTTTGTTCCAACCACTATAGGAACTGACTTTCTCATATTTATTTAACAATTTTGCTCTTTCCTGAAAGTTATCTGTCCTGCCTAGAATGTTTTTCCTATTCTTTTTTTCCTGGTATATTCCTAATTTAGCAGGTAGTTAAAAAGTCTCCTTAGAACTCCCAATTTTTTATTTTTTATCTGATTATGTTTGTGGATCTAATGGACTGTATTCCTAGAAAGATAACATTCAACTTTGCCTGTCCAGCACTGATAGTAGACTCTAACTCCATGTTAAATATTAAGTGAAAGAATGATTGGGAGATTAAGACCTACATGGCTTTCCTAATGTAAATTTTCTAGAATATCATGAATCTCAATTAAAAATGAGACAATCATGGTTGGCAGATAATTTCCTTTATTAGGACTTCAGTGTAACTCTAATTACTCTTGAGTATGTCAAAGATATTTTGAAAAATAGAAATGATTCTAATTTTACCCTACTTTGCCACAAGAATGCACAGTATTGAAATACTGTGTCAAATCAAGTAACTAATTAATGACATGAGAAAATAAATTAACTAGATTTAATTGACCAAGGATACAAAAATTAGCTGCCATTAGGTAATGGTTTGACTGAATTTATTCAAAGGGTCAGCTCATGGATCTCTGCATGCAAGCACAGAAATTTCTGATGATAAACAGGTGCCCATAAATATACTTCACTCTCTAAAATAGGTGATATGTAAACATAAGGTATTACTTATACCTGTCAATAGAAGAAGGTATGAAATGAGATATTTTATTGCTCCATTCTCATGTTATGTCTCTTTCCCCTTCAGACAAACACTAAGGAAACTATAAAAATAAATCTGTCTACAAAACTACTGGCTCACAGAATTCATTTTCGTTGTAGCCATAGTTCTGCATCTCAGTATGTGATACAAGGTAAACAAAGCAATAAGATACAGGCGTACCTGCATAATTACATTCTCCTATTTTCTTTTCCTTGTAATTCAATAAATCTAGGCTATACTATAAAATTCTTTGTTTAATTAACTGAAAGAGCCAACAGAGAACATATATCTTTCTTTTTAAATGGCTTGATGTTTCTGATTATGGAACGAAAACAAAGTTGAAAATACAAATAACAGAGGAGTGTGTAAAAGTGAAAATGAGGTTCACAAATAAATACCCAGAAATACTGCTAAATGTTCAATGTGTTTACTTTCAAATTATAATACACATGTGTAATAAACACCTGTTATTTTAAATTGATTCACTCTGCATGTACTCTCTGCAATTTGTTTCTTCATTTTACTTTATATAGCTACTTCCCATTTGCCAGATTCTAACAGTTAAATGACATTTCATCTTATAGATAAATTTGTTGTAATCATTTTTCTCTGTTTTGAATAATATTGTAATGTGTACGTATGATGTTTGTTTGCGCAGTCACAACATAAATATTTTTAAGGGATAAATCTCTAAAAACTGATGGGTTTAGTTATATTTGTAAAGGGAATGGAATTTGCCAAATTTCCTTCAGAAAAATGTTTTATAAACTTACACTCCTTTAACAGTTAATGTTAATATAATTTTTCTCATCCTACTACAATTTCCAGAATTTTTAAAACTAGTTACAGGTTTTTAATCCAAATAAACTTAATGCACTTTGAACTTCAAAATAATTCTGCTTTCATTTTCTACTGTATTATTATAAAATTCTCATAAATAAAATACAAAATAGAGTTAATATCCTTTCATATCATAAATAAAGCATATGTCTCTTATTCAGGTTTTACTTATTTGGCAAAAAATTCTTATGTAGGCATTGCAGGTATCTGTAATTTCACCATGTTGTATTGATGTCATTTGGGCCTTAATTCTACTATGAACATAGTAATTTCTTCTATTATATCTATTCTATGTTGCATAAGGTATTAACATATAACATATATATTTATTTTATACATTATCTCATATTTATGTCACCATTTCTCTATAAGTAAATGATTGAGTTGTTTCCTATATATTTGTTTATGGTCATAAACAATTAATTTGAACATCTTATAAATATTTTCATGAAAATGAACATTATTTGGGGGTATGTAACTTCCATCCTTTCTTCACACGTTGATATATTTGCCTCCAGATATTTATAATATATAGAACAACATGCTATAATACTTAAAGTGCAATGTACTCATAGTATATGTAACACAAAACAACATATAATGCATTTATGCTCTTTTGTTCTTTTCTTTAATGGTACTAAAATTCAGAATAGTATCTGGTTTCATTGGGAATTTTCACTCTTCAACATTGTTTAGTTAACTATATAATTCATACCTAGTAACTTTTGGTTTGTATTTAGATGCATTGTATATTAGAATTTTAATCTATATTTATTTTGTTAAGTGTTATCCTCATATCATTGCCCATATTTTTTCTTCAATATGCTCATGCAACTGTTACATATATATATATATATATATATATATATATATATATATATATATATATGTATATATATATATATATATATATATATATAAGTAGTTCTTGTTTCATTTTATAATCCATTTCTTTTTAAAAGATATATTATCCAACTTACCTTTATCATTATATCAGAAAGCTTTCTCAACTCAATATCCCATATCTGTGTTTAACAATATATTAACAGATGTTTTGTCCAACATTTTCCTAACCTCTACTGCCCAATAAATCAGAAGAATCATGTCTTAGTTTTACTAGTGGTTACCTTTATAACATTAAATAATTAAATAATTTTTAACATGCAAATTATAGGATTGAAGAAAGTTAAGACAAGATTGCAGGCAGGAAAGTTGAAGTTACTATAAATATGTGCATTGAAAAAAACTTTTAATACAGGGAATAAGAGGTTTAAGCCACACTGGAAGGGAGGGCTTGCTACTTAAGCACTAGCAGGTCATCATAGCGGCTTGCAGCACCACAGACTCTTCTTGCTCTCCAACTTCCCAGCTGCAGCAGAACATTAGCAGTTGTCCTGAGAACTTACTAATAAAACTTGTGAATTTTGAGACTGTCAGGAAGGTGGTCACAACCTACCCCAGCTGCCTGCACACCCAATCTGGGGATCCCAAGTGCTTAGTGTGTGACTGTCAGCAGTTGACAATGAGAATAAGTGTTTTCCCTTGGCTTTTGCATCTCTCATTAAGACTCTAACCCAGAACTCAATATGGAAAGCTATTCAGGGAAATTTATTTCTAAGCTCCTCCTTAGAGGTATGAAGAATAGTGTAGAGGAAAGGAGGTGTGGATACAGAATGGACAACACACAGGGACATCTGTGTCAAAGCAAAAGCCACTGAAATGAAATACTAATGCTGGTTGAGACATGTTTTTCACCCTATCTAGCTGAAATTCTTTTGCTTCCTTGAAAGTTCTAGAATGATTTGCCAAAGGTATTGTCAATAAAGTACATTTATATTATAGCTTATATTTCAAAACTGCATTATGGTAAATGCATTATTTTGCTATCATAAGTAACTTTGCTCTTTTAAAACTATGTCATTGAATTGATAGATCTCATATTACCAATATTTTATTCTCTTGCTTCTCCATTTCCAAGTTGTTTTTATTATAATTTATTTTGTATTGAATGGATTATGTCCCAGATAAAAATCTAATTATTGCACAAGCTATTTTGTTTAAGATGCTGATACTTTTTCTGAGTGTTTATTGTCTTTTCTTTGGGTATATAATATTTTATTTATTTTCCGTTTTTTTCTCTTTGCTTATTTTGTGTGATTTTCTTAAGCCTTTTATTTATTAACTCTGATGTTTAGGATATTTACTTTGAATTTTCTTACCTTTATTATGATTTCAGGTCTTCTTTCACATTTTTCAGCATTATTATTTCTGCTTTAAAAAAATTCATTTGTTTCTTCCCTATGTCTTCTTTGATAGAACTGCATTTCTTCATTTTTTAAAAAATTTATGAAATAAAACAAACATAAGTAAAGGAATAAACAACATGAATGCACTCCTTAAATTTGTGTATAATTAGAATATTAAAATTCTAGACGCTTCTTTCATGTCCCATTTTAATCATAATACTTTCTCATACTATTGAAGTTAGGATAGATAATAATAATCTTAATTTTACTATAAATACTTCTTGGCGATCTTTATATTTTTTATGAAAGATAAAATAAATGTCTGTGTAATACAAGATTCACTTACTATTCTAAATATAAATAGAATAATTGTGGATTTTTTCTTTCAACATTGGTTTTGATTATCAAAATTTTATTCTCATTGCTCTTTAATATTCTCTTATTTTAATACAGTACATTTACCCAATGTATTTTGATGGGCATTTGTGTTGATTCCAGTTTTTAATTTTTATGAAAAGACATATGTAAATATTTTGTGTACATTGTTTTCAAACTGCATTATTTTCTGCAGGGCTTCAATATATCATCTGTGTAGAAGTGTCCTATCATCCAGATTCTTGGGAGAAATGTACTAAGGGTCTACCCAGGATAAAGAGGATGGATTTAATATTTCTATCAGTAGTGAATAAATTTCTTTTGTGCCACATTCTCTTCAACATCTACAATTATAATAATTTTCAGCTTTTGGTAGGCAGGTGAGGTAGCAGAGTATACTCATGGCGTTTACTTAACTATTTTTTAATTGAATCTATGATTTTTATCACTATTAAGTAAAATTTGGTCAGACAGGTGTTTACATTGTAATTTGATGTTAGTGTAATTTTATTATTTTTGCACGTATCTCATTTGGTTTTGGATATGTTCTTTGAATTGGATTTATTAATTTTAGATCCCTTACCTGTGATTATCTCTTTGTAATTTATAGCTACTTACTAAAAGAACACAAGCCTAAAAAGTCAAAGCTATATTATGCAAAATCACATACGTACAATAAAATATTTGTTGAGCAGTGATTAAATAAATATAATGTGAATATTTGTTGATTCAATTTAGAAATATACCTCTTATAAATAAAAAGGAGAGACCCTTTTTCATTTATCTTCATCCATCTGAGAGGTAGGATAGTAAATGGAAACAGAAAATAAAATTAGCATTAGTCACACATAATTTCTCATGGTCAAAAGCAGATAGTATAAGCATGCATTTCACATGATAGACCTTAAATTAAGCACAGTTGTTAGAGATGAAACCATTCTGCATTACATTGGAAAAAAAAGTCACAGAAATAACTTTTGAATTACATTGAAGGAAACATTGCATAATATTGCATTCTAAAAGTTAAACACAAAACACAGGATTTTTAATTTTTTTTAACACCATAAACACATTTAGTAGTAGAAACAAAGGTTCAAAGATTTAGTTTACTGAGGCAGGACAAAAGGAAAACTACTGTTAATCAACAGAAATATTTTGCTGACTGTTATAAAGTTACTGACTATGATTTCTTTAAATTAAAATATTAAACATCTTAGCTGATAAAACTTAACCAGAAATATCAGACTGCTCATCAAAAATACCATTCTCAACCATTAGTAAATGAAATCTAGGACAAGCACAATCATGTAAATGCTAAAAGAGGTTATGCCAATTATGCAAAACCATGAGGGCTCTCCTGTGGATACTTAAATTGTGAAATACTTCAGTTCTCAAGAATTCTCAACACTTCTGTTTGTCAACTGCTAGCTGTTTAGTATCTTTGTTCTATATAATCAGGAGGTAGAATTCTTATTTTGCTGTTCCTATAGAAGCTATAGGACTGATGCTAGAGGTTGGTAAGCAGCAGAGTCAGCTCAGTAAGGAAGACAGTTCAAAAAACAAAACCTTAGAAGTTTAAAAATAGTCACTTGTAGAAATAAAGTTAAACATATTCTTTGTATCCTCATGTGTATTTGTGGATTTGTAGAGAAAAGGAAACATCCAACTGGATAATTTGTTTTTGCAAGGATGTGCAGGTGGGTTTCTCTCTTTGATGTCACTTAGCAGTAAAATGAAAAGAAATGGACCACTGTTGTGAGACAGTTCTCTCAGAAAGCACACCAAGTCTCAATTTTGTCCAAATTGAAGAGTCTTTATTTAGCCAACTGCCCTGTGACTACTCCCCACAGGACCCATAACTGTCTCTGCAAGGAACAACCCGGAGCCTGAGCATTTTAGGATATTTAAAGGCAAAAACTGCAAAAACCATATCTAGGTTGAGGTAGCTGCAAGCAAGCAGGTATAGAAACTGAATTGGGCAATTAATGAGACAATGCAATGGGTACATCGGTTTTTGTCAGGTTGATGAAGGTGACTTAGGAACAAAGCACCAAGCAGCCTGTGGCATGAAAGAAACATCAATTAGGCACCGGGCAGAACCACTTGTCAATCAGTGGGGTCTCCTGACCAATCCTGGATCTCAGCCATTTCCCCCAACTAACTCTATCGGGACAAGGGACTCTAAAAACCCCTTTTCCTGTCCCAAGCCCTCCCTTCCTGCCATAAGCCCCATAAAATTCCAGTCCAGTGGAGTCCCCATGCAGTTTCTCCTCAGACCCTCTTCCTATCTGCACTTTGTTGGTCTGATAGAGTTCTTCCCGGGAGTGGAATCTCAGTAAAGCCTTGTTCAGCAGCCTTTTTAAATGTACCTCCTTTTTTGGTTGCCACTGTTGCCTGACCTTACAGTATTTCTCATGGGACTTTCCAGCTTGGCATAGCAGCAAGCAAGCAGAAGAGAAGTTGGTCAAAATGACCCTAGTTCAGTACAAGTTAGTGAATGGTTACTAAGGTCTAGACAATCAATCTCTGACAAGGTATATTGCCCGAGAGAAATGGAAAACAAAGAGAACAATTTTACATTGTAAAAGAATTGCTATTTTGTGTTGCTAAGTATGCTATGCTAGGTAACTATCAATGGGTATAGAGGCGGAGCTTTCCCATGGGAGAAACATTTCTTAAATGATATGGAGTCTCAGGGTAAAATGGAATTTGTTTGGTCATTGCCCATATAGCCTGGTTCATAACACCACTTTTGAATTTTCAGAAACTATGAACCTATAATACTGTGTTAACTTCAATAATTTCAATATAACATTTCTCAAACACTGGGATAATAAAAATGATAAGGTTGTTGTAGGAGTTTTCATCATGCCTATTTCTTATTAGAATTTTAATTTCAGGAAATCTTGTTTGACATGGGGACACATGTGTCCTGAGAAATGTTTCTGTGTAATGCTTCCAATATTGTTTTCTGGCAGATTGCTTATGATGTTTTATCTGAACTCGTTCTGAGAATCTCATTGGTTAACTGAAGACCCTTCCACACAATAAAGTTCAAACACGCCTGCCACATTTTATTACACAGATCATGTCTTGGATTCTAACTTTATATCCTACTTTCCAGGTTGCTGTGTGTTCTTAGATTTTGTTGTGATTTTAATTTTTTTTAAATACCATTTTGGCCTGATCTATTTTGCTACATTTGATAATATTTTCTGTGAATGTGTACTTCCCTTTCTATAAGGAGATAAATGAAATTAGTTCCTTACCTCTTACCAGCACCCGAAGAGCTGGCCTAAATTTACAAGCGAAAAGCAGAGTCCAAAATTGAAACAGAGTCCACATACACATGAACTGAGTCCCCTAACCAAACAGTTTTAATTAAGCTCCATAAGTTAACTGCCAAATCACTGAGGATCCATGTGAAATGGGTGAACTCCTAAATGCTGAATGATTCAGTTTGTAAGGTTTGTGATAAAATCAGGCACAGGTGTTTATAAAGGAATGGCTGGAGAAACCAGCATTATTATAAGCAATATTAATAAACAAGAGGGAACTGCCTGGAAATAAATCAGAAACCATAAAATGACCAACTACTTCTGGTTAAAAGTACAAATTGCTGGAGTGGAGATAACATTTTAATGTACAGACATGGAGTGGAAGGCTGAGAACCACTTTCTAAATTCTAATTGAAAGAGATGCTTTAGTGTGAAGCCAAATACCCTATCACTTTATAGCAATGGTGCTCACTGTTAAGCTGTATACTGAGGTGACCTGGAAGACAAAGATACCCCTTATGGCTGAGTGCTAATTAAGGCAAGGATGCATGAGGACTTTTCATAAGTCATTTAGTTAATTTCTTCTCACAATTCAAGTTGAAACCATTGATTTATGATGATCATCTCTCAGCATCTAGAAATAAAACAATGGCCGGACTAAGACAATTTAGAAATTTCCTTAATATTTTCCCTATTAGATTTAGAAATCAATAGTCTTTATTAAAAATTAGATGCTAGCTATGAGAAATATTGTTAATCTCCAATTTACTTATATGAAGAAAGAGCTTTTTAATTAGTTTATTAAAAATCTTGGGTCAAAAAATCCTGCATTTCAGAGGAAGCTAGTAAAATGTTGAGCAAGTCATTTGTCATTTTGCTTTGCTTCCTAACTGTCAAAGGATGCCAAGCTTGACTCCCTCATGGGGTTATTGGAAGTCTCATAAAAGATGATGTCTGTTAATGTCCTGTATAACATACAGACTTTTGTAAAACATGAATTATAATTACAGTTGATTTCAACATCACCTTCATGAATAACCAGCTCTTATTTTGCAATGGAAATTATTTTTATTTTATCAGAAAATATTTATAATTTTTATACTTGATTTGTGTATTAGAAATACCTAGTACAATGCTGTTGATCAAAGGAAGTTATTTACTTATAAGAAAACCTAGGATTTTAAAAATCAAATTTAGTGAATCATAATTGGTGTGCAATAAAATTTGCATGCAATAAGCATACAGGTTTACTAGCTTAGTCAAATATAAAACCTAAGAGACCACAACAATAGGGAAGTTATGAAGAATTTATTTTTGTCGGTCTATTTGACAAAAGTAATCAGCCTGCACACTATTTTTCAGCTCTCTTTCCAGAATATTTTCCCTATCTCCAAGTGACCACTGATTTGATTTTGATCATATTTTTCCCTATTTTAAAATTCCACAAGAATAGAAGCATACAGAGTGCATTCTTTTGTATCTGTCTTCTTTGGTTCAGCATATGTAAATTTTGCTCCTTTTTTATTATTCTTGGGCATGAGACTATAACTTTACTAAGAGTTCTTTGTTCATGTATTGCTAACCACATTGATTTCTACTCACAGCTTTATTTTCTTCTGTACTGCTTAGACAATTTAAAGGTTTTTTTTTCTTTTTACTAATTTACATATTTAAACCTATAAATTTAACAGTAAGGACTATTTTCTCTGCATCCCACAAATTTTAGAATGCCTGTATTTTCATTGTCATATAATCTGATGATATATCTTGTTTTGTTGATTAATCAGTTCAAAGTATTTTTCAATTTCTTTGTGATTTTTTTTTTGATCTGTGACATATTCAAAAGTGTGTCATTTAATTTTCAAATGGGGATTTCCAGGTATGTCTCTTACTGTTTTGAATGAAATGTCTTTATAGTCAAAGGTTTACTATAGGGGGCTGGGGCTATAGCGCAGTTGGTGGAGTACTTGCCTTGCATGCATAAGGCCCTGGAGTTCAATCCCCAGCAACACACACACACACACACACACACACACACACACACACATACACACAAGGTTTACTATAGGAGATTGCTTTAAAAATAACAAAACAATTCTTTTTTGATGCAAATTCTGTGTGCACTTAAAATTATGTGTTTTTGTAAGTTATTCAGTGTGTTACTCTGTAAATTTTATTCAGGACAATTTGGTTGAGATTATTTTTTATATAATATATATTCTTACTATTTTGTACACTGCCAATTACTGAGAAATTTGTGTTAAAATATCTTGTGCACCCATAACTGAGAACAGTTATTACATATAATATGTCACGGATGCAATTTTTAAAAACTGGGAAACCATTAAATGCCATTTGTAAGTACATTTTGATTATAGCAAAAATATGATTAAATATTCAGGTCTAATAAAAATAGCTCTAACATGCAGAATAATTGACAAGTGGGGATAGAGATTGAACAGAAATTCAGTCAAAGAGATCATAAGGAGGCTGACTTTATATTTCAAAAGAGGCAATGAAATGTTGAACCAAGGTAGGAAATAGAGAGTGAAAAATAAGTGATGCACAATATATTTTCCAAATAATATTGAGCTAGTTTGATGATACATTGCTGAGAAGAATGAATCTAAAGTTTTGATATTGAGTAACAGGTTTTTTTTTTTTTTTTTGAGGTACCAGGGATTGAACTCAGGGGCTCTCAACCACTGAGCCACATCCCCAGCCTTGTGAGTTGCTCAGCTCCTTGCTCCTTGCAAGACTGGCTTTGAACTCAAGATCCTCCTGCCTCAGCCTCCTGAGCCACTGAGATTAGAGGCATGTGCCACCATTCCCAGAGAGTAACAGGTGGCCAGACTCTACAGCAAAGAGAGAAAATTAGGGTGGGGAGAGTGCAAGAAAGATTATGATGGCATGTTAAGTTTGTGTGATCTATTGTCCCTGTTGGTGAGTTTCCCACTAGGAAAAACCTCATCACTGAGAAATAAGTGTGGCATTGAAGGTATGAAGGTAAAACTGAACAGAACTCAGGTAAACTACACACACACACACACACACACACACACACACACACACATTTATTATTAAGCATACTGAGCTGACCCAGAAGTGAAGAAGAGGGCCTTCAAAATGAAGTGAGTCATTAGGAGAGACAAATTCTAATTGTCAAGTCAGAAGAAGGGTAAAATGAGGCCTCTGGTGTTCCATTTAAAATCCAGTTAGTTGTCTCAACAAGCAGAAATCATTTGAGGAAATAAGTCTTTGTTACCATGTCTTTTATCCTTCTTTCTTCATTATATCTATTGTCAATTAAAAGAACAAGTTGCTCAGTATATAAAAAAAGTTTCTTAAAACTGACCACTGCAGTGGCAGGAGCTTGTTTGACAAGCTTTGGCAAGTCAGAGGAGAATGTCTGCAAATCAAAGAAAAGTATGAGACATAAGCAGAGGAATGTGACATTTATACAGTATGCTTTTAAATATGGTATTTATGAAAAGCGTATGTGTGTGTGTGTGTGTACACTCTACAACCACACAATATGCATATAGCTTGTAGTTTATAAAGGTATTCATGATATCTCTTGGCTCCTGGTGACTTACCCTAAATAATAAAATTCTAGCATCTTACATTTTTTGAAATAACAGTATTTTAAAAATTAGACCATAACTTTGATATTAATTAGTAAAATCTTTATTTCACAAAACGAGAGAGAGAGAGAGAGAGAGAGAGAGGGAGGGAGGGAGGGAGGGAAAGGGGTTAGAAAACTTTATTAAAAAACTTTTAATGAATGCACTATATGGCTTTGATGCTGCGTTTTCCATTGATTTTTATTTTAATTATGTTAACTATAGCCTAAGAGGAAGGCAATTGAATCCCTAATGCCACTCTAAATATTTTCTGATAAACTAAATATTGCTAAGTGGTATTTGAAAACATACTTAAAATGATATTTATATTTACTAAGTGACATCTGAGAGCAGATAATTTGTTGGGAGGCAGAGCAAATTAGCCTAGGGGACAGTAGATATCTGTCTCTAAGGAAATATTAGCTACAGGAATGAAATTAGGGAATCAAACTGTGATTTAAATTAAAGTGAACCAAGTGCATGTGGCTTTTTGTGTGAGCTGTGTTACTGAGTATGATTCAGCAATCTCATTAGGTTTTTGTTTCAATCTCATAACTATCTGTATTGTAAAATTCCAAAAGCAAATTCCAAGGCAATTTTAAATTAAGAAAACTTACCTGTTGGAGATAATAACCTACATATTTTTGTATAAGTATATTTAAGCAAACTATTTTTTTCTCAGAACATCTAATGTGTGAGTTTTGGGGAATTTTTGTTTAAATATGCACATAGATTAAATGAAGACATTCCTGTGCATTTACATCATTTTACCTTGCTATAATTTGTGACTGCTCCATTTTGGCATTCCAGTCTTTGAAAATTACTCACTCTAAAAAGAGGCCAAAGGTAGGTATCTAAATTGCATTTTCTATTGTCTGTGAAATTGATGGTCTCTTAAGTGATTCATTCATTCTATTTCTGTTGTTTGAAGAAATTCATCTGAAAGTTATTGAGTTAGCTTACATTAGAGAAGATGGAACAACAGAATGAAATATGTTTAATGCAGAAAAAATGGGAAATAATATATGAAACAGGAAGAATGTGAAGGGTAACAAATAATATTCAGGGGCAAGGACTGAAAATAGGTAGGCAAATACATAAAAATATTTGAGGAGCTGGGGCTCTGGCTCAGTGGTGGAGTGCTTGCCTAGCATGTGTAAAGCACTGGGTTTGATCCCCAGCACCACATAAAAAAAAAAAAAAACTAAATAAACAAAACAAAGGTGTTAAAAAAATATTTGGATATGAGGATTAATTTTTTAGTGCAGGTGTTGTTTTATTTATGCATTTCCCCCTATTTTACAGATAAGAAATAGAGATCTTAGTGGCCTGAGTGATAGGACAGGATGAAGTCATAGCATGATTTCTCTCACTGTAATGGGGTGATAATCCCAGCAGACACCCTCCTTGCAGCTTTAATTTGACTTTCCTTAATGAAAAATACCTGCTAATTCATAGCATTCCACCTTTGATAGAAAAAAAATTTATCATGTTGAAGACATATTTGGAAGGTTATTTCAAGTTTTTAATTATCTAGTATTAGAGCCTCAGAAAAATGGAAAAAAATATAGGCTTTTTACATCTTCTGTCTTAAGTCTTACTATGTTGCTTGTTTGATCCCTTCCAAACCACCTAACCAACTATCTCATAAAACACATTTTGAGCTACAGCATTCTTGGAATATGGTATATATGTAATTGAGCTGAGGTCAGTCTGGCCAAACCTCATCCAAGTAATATGGTCTGGATTTTGATTCTGAGAAGAAAAAGCTATCAGAGGCATTTAGAGTATGTCTAAGAGGTGAATAACTACTTTTAGAGACTTCCAGAAAGATCCTGGATGTAATTTTTAGGTGAGTCCAAAGGGACAAAACCAGGAAACCAAGTACAAGTGTCATGTGAAAAGAGTACTTGCTGAGCTGAAAGCAAGTGTGCAGTGTGTGTGTGTGTGTGTGTGTGTGTGTGTGTATGTGTGTGTATGTGTGTGTGTGTACAGTATGGTGGATGAATATTTTGAAAAATATAAAAGTCTTTCTATCTGTTGCATTTCTATATTCATGACAACCTTTCTAATCCACCTAAGGAATGCATTTTTTATGCATGGGAAGGTTTTGTTACTTCAGGGATTCAACAAAAACTGAAATATGGGTATTTAGCTTCTAATATCTGAAATTGGATTCTGCATTAAGAAACTAGCTTGAAAGTTAGTCTTTGTAAAAGGAAAGATGAACTTTTCCAAGAGCCGTTTGTATAGTTCTTTTACAAAAAGAAATAAGCATGCAGGACTCCAATCATGGCTTTTATTCCTTAAGTGAAGAGAAAACACCTCAAAGATACCAGAAAGATTATATGCAGGAAAAGAGTAAGCAGAAAACCTATCCCCAAAGTCCTATTGAATTATGATATAAGTCAAAGGAATGGAGAAAGATACTTTTACACTAGGGAACTTTTTTCTTCCTCTCCAATTTATGGTTAATTTATGCCTATATCCTGGAAGAAGAGGCAAATTTCAAAATATTCTGAGAAGCATGAGAAATCTAAGGATAGAAGAGATACTGTCTGGCTTTGAGAATTTCTAAATACAGTACAGGTTGAGTATCTCTTCAATGAAATATTTGGGATCAAAAGTGTTTTGGAGTTTGGAATATTTGCATCTATATATATTGTTAATCATCTTAGGGATAGGGCCAAACTCTAAAGACAAAATTCATGTATGTTCCTATACAACACATACATATGGCCTGAAGTTAATTTTGTACAACATTTTAAATAATACTTTGAGTGGGACGGTGTTTCTGTACACTGAACCATCAGAAAGCAAACTGGTTGTTGAGTATCACCATTATTTCCTGCTCTGAATTTATATGCTAAAATGAACAATTGCTTTCTGACATTCACTCACACACAAGTACATAAAAATAAAAAATGACATCCAGTTAATACAGTGAAAAAAAATGTGTCCAAGGTAAGCAGGCAGCTTAGTGGCATGGATAAAGCACTTTCATCGGCTGGTGAATAAAAGCAACAACAGATAACTGCAGGCTTCAATTTTTACCACCATGCTGTGATTATAGAGAATTTGCACTGTACCCCTACTTTATATTTTACAATAAGAAAAAACATCAGAATCAGTCAAGGACCAGGAAGGGGGTTCTTTAGAGGTGAGGAGGAATTCTGTTGGATGACTTTAAAAAAAAATGTTTCCTCCTGTCATCTTCCTTGCTCACAATAGCTTTTGTCTTAGAAGACTCTCTTTAATTTTATAAACTGACATGATTTTTTGTTCTGACATGAGCACATGAAGCTCAGTCTTTCAATAAGCCCATCATCCATTTTGACCATGTTGTCCATTGGCATTTTTCTGCAGTATTAACAACATCTTAAAATTACTATTATCATGATTCACTTCGTTCAGAACCATTTTAACAATTTTACCATCAATCAATGAACAACTGGACCATCATTATTGATGATGAAAAATCTCTTTGATACTCACTTCTCCTGCTTACAGGAGGAGGAGAAAAATACATATACATACATGTGTGTGTGCAAGCATGTAGAAGGGCAAACATTTTTCTCATTTGAGATACAGAATCCTTCAAAGTCACCACCTTGTTTATCATCATCATTAAACATAGTCCCAGATCAGAAATTATTCTAGACACGTGTAACTGTGTCTTTAATCAATACGTTTCAAGACTTTGTAATGCCATCTATGGCTGTTCACACTGTATGTTAACGTACTTTTGAAAACTTTCCATACCCATGCCTCTGTTCACTATTGCTAGTATGCTGTTCAAGAAAATGTTCTTATGTTTACCGCTCCTTGATCTAATGGCTGGATTAATGAAGTCACATTTGGGGGAAAGTACATGGCATAAATATTATTTTTAATAAGAATTTCACTTGGAAGATGAGCAGAACAGTTGTTAAAGACAAAATTGTCAACCATTCCAGCTTCCCTGCAGTGAGCACAAGCTGCTGGTACAAAATTATTGTGAAACCAATCCGAAAAGATGTCCCTGGTGATTCCTGTCTTTTCCTTATCATAATAATAGGCTGGTATGAAATCCACTCCTTTAGAACATTTAGGCCACAAGCATTTGCCTGTCACTGCAAGTTAACCCTCATGTATGCCTACTGCAGTGGCACATTCCAGCACAGTTTTTCTGTGTTTGACATCCTTAATTGTTGTAGGTTCTGTCTCATTAACCATAGTCAGTGTCATCACTAAACCAGTGATGTTTCCTCGGCATTATAGACTTCTACTGGCATCAGATTTTCTCTCTGCTGTCTGTGATCTGCAGATAGTTTCCTCTCATATATCTTTAAAAAAAATGTCTTGTCTTCTCTTAATTTTTTGCAACCAAACTGTTAAACACTCAGAGTTTCCTTCAATTTTCAGTCCACCATGATAGATCTTTGCATTTTCCATGATCGGCATATCATGAAGTGGCATGTTTTCACTGAAACACTCTCGGATCCACTCTTGATACACAATGAGATCTTCATCTTTAGTTTTAGGTAGTGTTATTCTATTTTAACTAACTCCTGTTCATCCTTTTCACTGTAGAATGCTTCTTCAGGTCATATGGTGATCATCCTCCCCCCGGATTCTCTCCCATAAAACGTTTCACATTTGCATCACTGTCCTCTCGATGCAGTGACTTGACATTCTGTGTTATAATAACTATAAATGCCTCCGTTTTTCTTATCACTTTTACCCACAAGGGTAGTTGAAGACTTATTATTATTATTATTATTATTATTATTATTATTATTATTTTGTATTTTCAGCAATATCTTTACACCACAGAGAGTAAGCAAAAAACAAAAGCAAACAAACAAAGACAAAACTGAGTAAGTGACCTATGTAAGTCTTAGACCCACGTGGGACATCTTGGTTAATCAACTGCCTGCTGTTGGTACATCTGGCCTGGCTATACATGCATCACTTTCTAATCTTTGTACACATGTTTTGTAGGCACGTGTGGGAAAATATATTGCAGCTGAAGGGGATTGAGAGGGTCTTTTACCTCTTAGGGACACTAGAAAAACTATTTTTTATTCCCACATTTTGGCTGCTTCCTGTCATATGAAGTCAGGTGTGAATTTTTCCATGGCGGCGTCATATTGGAACTCAAAATGTTTGGGATTTGAGGACATTTCAGAATTCATATTTTCTGGTTAGTCAGCTCATTTTTCAAAATAGGATTTAAAACATAAATATAAATTCATGAGGGAAACATAATTAGATGGAATGAGAGACTGAATGTAGTTCTTGTGAGCCATTTTTATGTTCCTGTTTAGTATGCGCTGGACCTAGAAATTTCTGTATGTCCCTGAGATAGAAATAAAAAGTTATTTGACAATCTGGCCTAGAGGTTTACTTCAATATATCATATAAAAAAGTCAAGATCGGTCTCCTTGTAGCTGAGGTCTTCAGGTTACAAATCTTGAGAGGTAGAATTATACAATAATCATGGCTAGTTCTTTATGAATGCTGTAAGGTCATAGATATCTGAAGTCAACCAAGACAGCCTGGAGATGCTACTATGTCCTTATTAAAATAAGAAAAGCCTTGACTGGATTATGTCAGCTGTAGGCTTCAGCAGCAAAGGCCATGTGATGATGCCTGTTGAACCTCAGTTGTACCCAATCAGGGAGCAGACCATTCTGACACACCCATAGGTAAGACCTGAAAAAATCCAGAGTACAGCCTAATACAAGAGTTGCTATTTTTTCTACTATTGTAAAATTACAGTAAACCTTTTTCAAAAACTGATACCCAATTCTGGGAAGAAAAAGCAAAGGGAATCCAAATCAAAGAGCATGTATCTATAGAGAATGTGTTATTTGAGAATAATGAAACCAGGCCTGATGAGGAGTTGAAATTTGAATAAACTATTGTTTAAACTAAAAATATCTTAACCATCTAAATAATAAAAGTTATTATAATGTTGTTATTTGAAAAAGCTATATTAGTATCATTTCTTAGCAGTACAGAGATACTATTGGAGGAAATATCAGAATGGCTTTATAGAATAAAGAGCTATATTTTCTCTGCATATAAAAGTAATGGGACTCAATTTATCATATTACTAGAAGCAGAAGATTAAGTCAAGGAGCACAGAGTGGTAAAGGAATCAATGTTATGTGAATATGCAAAAGAAGAGGCATAGATTTGAAGAGAACCATGGTGATTCCATGAACAGCTCAGGAACATTCTATCTTTTTTCAGATGTGAATGTTTTAGTACAATTTTAGGTAGAAAAATACTTTTGAAAAAATGAAACTTTTTACTTTTAAAAGGATACCTTCTTTAAAAGAATTCTATTAGTTGATCCTGTCATCATTTCAATATGGTTTTTCTTTATCATTTATTTTGTTGTTGTTATTCTGATTCTATTGGAAGTAATTTCTCCCAACTCAGAGATAATAACTTTCAGATTATTTCAAGGTTCCTGTCCTGGGGAATGAGGCATATGTTCTTTCCCTCACTACAGAATATTGAATATATTATTCATTATCTAAATATTTTAGTTTAAAAATCTTGATTTACTTATTGTTGAGATGGAGAAGAGGAGAAATATGAGAATAAGAAAAAAATGTTTACTTATAAGTCTGTATGTTCCTATTTACTTCTTTTATCTCTCTGCACTCTTCATTTGTGTAAATTATTTATCTTTACCCATTTTAGTTCCTTTGGTCCTAAAGTAGTTGAACTAGAGATTGGGATAACACTTACTTGGAATGGTTTTTTACAGTATATAAATTGATGGTATTTGGAAAGTGCTTTTTACACAAATTTATTAATTACCTAAATTGTGTCATTGATGTTGCTCTAGTTACATGCAGTGTAAAAGGGATTTTATTTGTATTATTTTATATGTTTGCACAACTACCAAAGTAAATATTATTAATCTCACATTCAGATGAAGACATTGAAGGACTTAGTTAAGAATCCCAAGTTTGTATCAGGAGTAAGAGAGTTAAGATTTGAACTCAAGCCTTTCTAACTCAAAAACCTATAGTATTTCTACTTGATGAAATTACATCATCTGTCATCAACTCATTCACTTTTTTATTTGTCTTTCTTTCAAGACTTAAGCTTCTATTTGGTGACATTTGTTCTACTAGGCACTGTTTGGTTCTGAGTCATATGTGAAAACAGCTTGTAATCTCCACCAGAATCAAGTCTGATAAATGAAAGGTGGATTAAGATGCAGCTAAATGTATTAAGTAGTATCCAAATGAATCAAAAAAGTACTTTGTGACTTTAGAGTATTAGATTTTCAAAATCCTACATGAAACTCAGGTTTCTGACATGACCATTTACTTCTTTCAAGTTCCCAAATATCATTTTTACTTTCTGTCTCTTACGCTAAAAAATAAATAAATAAAAAATAACAAAGAAATGGAGGCCTTCAAGGATTAAAATGATCTTCTTGCAGAATGGCAATGTAAAGAAATCAGTGGACACTCTCCCTAAAGAAGTAACTATTTAACTTTTAGAAATTGCATGAAATAACGTGTAGAGCCTCTGAAGATAATTCTAAGAGTGTCCCACGGATGAAGGAACGTTTATCTAAGGAAATCTAGGAAATCTCGGAACAGTGAGAATCTGTTGTATTTGAGCCACACTTTGCTCCCACTCACCTCCATAGCTTTATGTGATGGAGGCTCTATTTTAGGCACACTGGGTGACTGCAAACAAGTTAGGGCATCTTCCTTTCCATCTGTGGCTTCACTTGGGAAGGACAATTCTTCAGCACAATTCCTAGCATCCCTAAGCTCTGTGATTTTCAAGCTATATTTCTGCATGGACATTTGAGAGGGCACGATCTCTAACCCTACCAGATTTCATGTGTAGGTGAAAACTCTGCTTTAGATGTAGCATGCCAAAACAATTAGGGTCTCAATTACATCCCAGCTCATTCTTGGGGTGAAGATTCCAACCTGGTGGGGCAAGCTAAGATGCCTGGGAGCTACTACTCATCTCAGTAGAAGTGCCTATTCATAGAAAGGTGGTATCATTCCTGGAGAAATGGCTTGATGCCTTTCCAACCACTGTGGTGCAGTAACATAGAAGTTACATCTGGAGAGAAAGGCAGGCTTTGAGAATGGGGAACTCCAAATGTATAGTCACTAACTTAGAATTTGCCTCAAGTAGTGGTTGGAATGGCCTGAAACTTTTGTGAAAAGATAAATAAGACACTGTTATCAGCTCAGTCATAATTAACCATTTATAAGAAAAGGAGTAAAAGAAATAGGGGAAATAGAGAGGCAGAGTGAGAGGGAGATTGATTCTACCAGGTTATTGAAACAGAAGCAGCATTGAGAAAAACACAAGAAAGTACATTAATAGAAAAAGTGCTATCTTCCCAATGTAGTTTTCTTTGCCTCAAAATGCCTGCTTTCTTTATTCCCATCACTTAGCCCTGAATACTTGTGAAAATTAATTGTAGTCTAAGCCCTGAGTCTATATTTTATAAATGAGAGCATGACAACATGTTTAAAAGAGAAGAAACAATAGGGACAGACTCTTAGAAGGTGAATTCTTGTTAAATGATCCTCAGACCTCACTACTTGTAAATGGCTGAACTTTGCTCAATGTTATTGGGGAAAACCCTTGAGGCTAACAGTTATTAAAGTGTAAGGGATATTCATGAAAGAACTATTTTAAGAAAAAATTTAGAGTCTCTTGATTAGCTCTCCATATGTATGACATTACGTGATGAATTTAGCCATTGTTATTATTGGAGAAAACATGGTACCAATATTATAGATTTAACTAAATATGGTTTTCCTTATGAAGCTTTTAGGCTTCTGTTAAATTTCCTAATTTCATTCAGTTTCCTTTTCCTGTGGCACTGAGCTTATTAAAATAGGTGAATATGTAAAATACTTGTCTCATCTCATAGCCTGCTTCTCCAGTAATATTATTTAATTAATATTTTCTTTCTCAGATCTGTGATATATCCTCAGTTCACAGGGTATCTTGGAATCTCAAGGCTTATAATAATCTTATGTTTTTGTCATTACCATTGCATAAACATAGAACAATAATAAAATCTTCTCGCTTCATTCTTTGGGTTGATAACTTCTATTCAGCTTCATCCCAGGTATACTGTTTCCAAAACTCAATATTTCTCTTTGTTCCTTCCAACCCTAGTTTATGTGACACTTCAAAAACGGCATGGATTTGATCATGGTTTACTTTTTTTTTTTCCATTAACATAAGACCTGCATTAAAGACTGCCCTTTGTAATAATTTTTTGAGAATGTTCTATGCATCAAGAAACTATGGTAAAGCATGACCTATACAGTTCCTGGGCAATAACAACCGAGACAGAGATACAGAAAAGTATCTAAGTTGAGTTTGATGTTGTCAACAGAGTATCTGATATAGATAATATAGGGAATGGGTATTATAAAGAAAAATTAAACTACCTTGGTGTGGGTCAATACTAAAGCCTTAGCAGTTGTGAAAGCTTTCTAGTGGAAATGACATCTAAATTGAGGCCTGCAGTATGAATATTAATTAGGCAGATGGACTATGTCCTAAAAAATGAATAAATACAGGGAATAACAGGAACAGATCTGGATGCCTGGGAATAAGAGAAAACATCAAGTGTTAGAGGAACTGAATACATATTTATGTGGCTATAGCTGTGTGTGTGTGTGTGTGTGTGTGTGTGTGTGTGTGTGTGTGTTATGGATAATCAGGAAAATAGAAAGATAGAGACTAAACTTGATTTTTTAAAAAGAATCAGTCTTTGACATTTCATTATGATGTCTTATTGTTCACACTTATGCTTCCTGTCACAAATCTTATTCAAATCCTGACTACCATGTTCAGTCTTGTTCCTTAACTTCAGGATTCTAAGGAAGTACTGTGCTCACTATATAGAGAAAGCAAAGCTTAAAAACAGAATAACCTCAAAGCTTCTGTGAAAAGAAATGAGGAAAATCATAAAATTAGCAAGTGCCCTCTGAAAACATTAAATATTATCTACTCCTTATGCATCACTAACATGATTTCCCTGAAGAGAAGATATTGGGGATCGAAGTTGTTTTTTTCATGGCTTACTGTCAAATTAAATCACAGATTCAATTCCCAACAAGTTCAAGGATAGAACTTTCTGCTTACTAAAAAATATCCTAGAAAATTTATATGTACACTTACATATGCAATATAACATGAAATCATATACAAGTCATCTTTTAATAATTTATTTATTACATGCTCTCTTTTAGGTACTATTTCTCTATTGGTTGAGTTGTGAAACCAAATAAGTATTTAGACACATTCCTCTGGCTCTCTTCTAAACTGTTGTCTGGATGAGTATGGATTGGGAGGGGGGAGTCAAACTTATTTATTTGGATCCACTTCTTTTACATATTTATATATATTGTTTTCTTCTTTATGCAACCCTGTTTTAAAAAATCTTTTGTATATCTGAATATTTGGGGAACAGTAAAATTAATAGGCAAGTTATCTTATTTACTTGTTTTGGGCCATTGCAAAATTTCTTTTCTTTTTTTTAAACATCTTTAATTGTAGATGAACACAATATCTACATTTTGTTAATTTCGTTTTTTTATGTGGTGCTGGGGATTGAACCCAGTGCCTCATGCATGCTAAGCAAACAGTCTACCATGGAGCCACACTCTACCACTAAGCCACAACCCCAGCCCATCATATTTTCTTAAAGACAAAATTTTGAGTATTTAGTAAGCTTATTAAAAAGGATTATTGAAATACTGAAAAGAAATATTGCTTTTTAAGGGAGAATCAAGTTACCTGCTTTTATAACTTAAGATATTACATAGACATATGATGGTATATGTTGGCCAAGTTTATTTACATTACTTTATTGGTTTCTCACATTCAATATATGTATTTTACTGGTATAAATTTATTTGTCTTTCCTATGTATGATCATTAGGATCTTTAATATGGGTTATTCCATTTGACTTTTAAAAAGTTCACTAAGTGATAAAGTGTTGTTATTAGTTCAAATGACTAAAATTTAGTTAAATTGTATTCAAAATTACTAGCTTTGAATGTAGAAAAATACTTGGAGAATTCAAAAAAAGAAAGAAAAGAAAATTCTGTAAATGCCACTCACCTTAAAAACATTGATAACTCATGCCAATGTGAACCTATCTTTTATGGTTGTCCCTCAATGCTGATTTCTTTCTCTTTTTTCTTATGTTCTCTTTATTTAGCTATCTTTTACATAGGAAAAAATATATATATATATTCTGTAAGGTAGGACTCAGTATTTCAAATCTTCTCCCTAAATATTGAGAAACTCTCATCATTACAGAAAAAAGATCAGCAATCACTTCCAAAAGTAGTCTCCAGACCTTGAATTTAAGTAGCATATTTCTTTCCCATGACCCTTAAAATAGCTGGGAAGCAACACATGTTTGTATGCAGCACTAGGGTGGTTGTCATGAGACATGAGATCTTACTTCAGGTCAAGAATTTTTGAATTTGTTTCTTCATATCAGTATTTGTTCCCCTGTTTTTAACCTCCTGGGTTTTATTTGCAGAAAAGAATGTTTCTAGCTTATCTGAATAGATTTGAAATGTCCTAGTGGGAATATCCACAAATATTTTAGCTTCCATATAGAGGAATTTGAGCATACAGATTCTGAAAGTTTTAAACCTGATCTGATTAATTAATTTTGGGGTTTCCAGAATAATTTTCTACTGTCCTAAGAGCTTCATTCCAGGCATAAATTTTGAGATTTTTTTTATCTGCAAATATTTAGGAATAATTTCTTTGATGTAAATTGGGAAGGGAATTATTGAAAGGACATTTTGAAAACGCAATCAGCTGACGAGAAAGTCACAGGGCAGTTTTGGAAAGCAGGAGCTTACAGAAAGGCAAAAGCCACACCACACTCTAATCTATTGGGGGAGGCAGAGTTATCAGAGGAGAGGGAAACCTCCAGCTGCTGCAGGGTCTCTGCTTCTTCTGGAAACTGAACATGGTGGCCACTGATGCAGCCTCCTCCCAAATCCACTTTCTGTCTCTGTCAGCATTAGCTTCCCATTTAGAGCCCTAGCCAGAGGCAGACAGAAATCTGTGTCTGAGTGCTGTCCAAAGCCCTCTTGCCCAAATTACCAAGCCTGAAAAATATGATGAAATTCTCATTTTTTCCCTCAGTAAAACTGCAGTCCTATGGCATGAAACCAATCTGAAAATATATTTTGTCTTTGATTCTGGGCTGGTAGTGACAAATTAAGGTTCAAATGACAGATACTGAAATGAAGAAAATTATGAAATCACTGGATGGAGTTTACATTAGAGCCAGGATTGTAATTTAGACAATATAAAGAAAACATGAATCCTATAGGCTAATTTAAGTAATGGTACATATAATAGGAATGGTACATTTTTAGCTCAGTAAATGTAATGGCTGCCTCAGTAAAAACATCCTTAGAACATAAAAGCCTGTTCATTTATTTTCCGGTTTGAATAGATAAGACTGCTATTCTGTTTGTGTCCTTTAATTTTTTTTTCCTGACTAAGTCATTTGAACTAATACTAGGGTCAGATATAAAAGTAGGTGTATTAACAAGTAACAAGAAATGTTGGCGAGGATGTGGGGAAAAGGGTACACTATTAGGTTAAAACCAGTCATAACCGCAAATTGGTTGTAACCACTCCAGAAAGCAGTATGAAGATTCCTAAAAATACTGGGAGTGGAAACACTATTTGACCCAATTATCCCACTCCTTGGTATATAGCCAAAGCATTTGAAATCAGCATACTACAATGTCAAAGCCACATTCATGCTTATAGCAGCACAATTCACTATAACTAAGCTATGGAATGGACAAAAAAAATGTGGTATATAGGTAGCAGAGTGTTACTCAGCCATAAAGAAGAATGGCTTTATGATATTCACCAGTAAATGGATGGATCTGGAACTATCATGCTAAGTGAAATAAGCCAGTACCAAAAAACCCAAAGGTCAAATGTTCTATCTGATATGTGGATACTAACTCACAAAAAGGGGGAGAATAGGAGGAAGAATAGAAGTTCATTGGATTAGAAAAAGGGGAATGAAGAGAAGGAAGGTGGGGATAGGAATAGGAATGCCAGTGAAAAGAATCTGACTTAACTTTCCTTTGTACATATATGCATACACCACAGTGAGCCTCAACATTACATCTATCTACAAGACTCGGATCTTAATTAGAATAATATATACTCTGTTTGTAAAAACATCATAAAATAGATTCTACAGTCCTCTGTAACTAAACAGAACAAATAAAAATTTAAAAAGTGTATTAATGGTCACATTTTAATTATAATTCTAATTGTAATTACTAGCCTATTTACTTAGATTGGCTGCCTTTAGTTGTCAGAGTAAATACTAAGTTTTGGCGTGACTATTAATGTTTTTTACTCCCAGGGGTGTTTTACCGTGGAACTACATACCCAGTCCTTTTTATTTTCTATTTTGAAACAGGGTCTCACTAAGTTGCTTAGGGCCTTGCTTGCTGAGGCTGACCTTGAATTTGGTATTCTCTTGTCTCAGTCTCCTGAGCTGCTTGGATTACAAATGTGTGCCATCATGCCAGGCTTAATGGTACTTCTTAATAAATAACATGACACCTTTTTTACAGCAAAGTACTGAATAAAGAAGGAGGGTTGATAGTTGGGGGCACATTGGCAAATTAAATGGGGATGAAAAGGGGCTTTCTGTCTTACTATAGCCAAGAGAAATAAAAATAGATTCAGGAAGGAAATATAGGCAAGGAATTTGATTTCTGTTTTCACTAAGTTTTAAAGGACAGTGTAAAATGGTGTCTTAGTCAGAAATAGACTAGTTGATTAAGTCCCATCAGATAATCAGTGCTTTTCCTGGATTTAGAAAAGTAGAAAAAACTGATCAAAGACAAAGCCATTGCTGATAGGTTAAAAAAAAAAAAAGGTGAGAGGGATTTCTCTGTTATTGAGAAAGAACTGATCATTTGATTTTTTTTTTTTTTTTTTTATCAGTAGAGACCTTGGAAAGCTGAAAGATGAAACAGAGGAGTATGTTTTCATTGTGGTAATTTCTATACCACTATGGAAATTAAGTGCTAGTGGGTCAAATAAATGGATTTTGCAAGTTGAAATCGTTTAGAATTTTTAAACATCTAGGCATGAAATTGATTTTGTTATAGTTTTTATGCAGAATCCTTTTTATTATTCAGAGTTCATAATACAGTTAAAGGGGGGTTTATTTTATTTTCAATCCTTCTCAAAAATATTGAAAAAAGGAAATATAAGACCTAAGGCAAAAGGAATTCCACAATACTTTTAGAGGTTGAGATATTTCAAACTGAAATCAGAGCTCATTCACACTCCAAGGATAGTGTTTTAGTTAGCTTCTTCACTGCTCTGACCAAAAGACCTGACAAGAACAATTTTAGAGGAGGAAAATTTTATTTCGGCACTAATGGTTTCAGAGGTCTCAGTCAATAGAAGTGAACTCATTCCTCAGGACATGAGGTGGGGCAGAAAATCATGGCAGAAGGGGATAGTGGAAGAAAGTGGGTCAGGACTTGGTCCCCAGGAAGCAGAGATCGAGCTCTGCTTAGTAATAAGAAAATATAAAGCACAAAGGCATGCCCCCAGGGACCCATCTCCACCAGCCACACCTCTGCAATTACCACTTAGTTAATCCCTATCAGGGGATTAACACACCTATTAGGTTAAAACAGTCATAACCCAATCATTTTGCCTCTAAACCTGCATTCTCTCATACATGAGTCTTTGGAAGACACCTCACATCTAAACCATAACAGATAGTAAATGGAAGGCAATAAAATATATGATGAAGAGAATAAATGAACCACTGGTCTCAAGATTAGTCTGTAACAAAGCAACTGATAGCCAATAGCCTGCAGAGGTCTGTTCTCTTGTGTTACTTGTGAACGTATATGGTTATTTTCCTGGTGTTCTTAGGTTGACTTCACTGCTGGTACTCAATCAGCAATTATCAATGGATAACAGCAGAGATTTTGCCTTCAGGGAGATCTCAGAGACAACTAGACCAGCTAGATGATATGTGATATGCATTTATCCTTTCTTTTCTATTAGTGTCTGTGTTATACACCATCCCTACCATTTGATTGAATAGAGAGCCTAAAACTACTAAGATCTGATTTTCTCAGATCTTCACCATCAATATCTTTTTCCTTGCCTCATGGAAGAATGTGTCTCTGAACTGGCTTTACCCATGACTAAGGAGTGAATTGGAAAATCCAGCATTGCAAGTTTCTAGATTATAGTCTAAATCACCAACCAATTAAAAACAATCAGAATATTTCATTTCATATAAAACTGTTGTGTCTTATTTCTTTATATATTCTGAAAGTAAGTATCAAAAATAAAACCCAACCAAAATTAATAGTTAAGATGAAATGCTGCATTGCAAAGGTGATTATCTTTGTAGAAGAATGACATACACACAAGAAGCTTAAAAAATTATGTTTTCCAAAATGAAGATGGCCATAGAATCACCATTCTGGTCAAGTATAGAGCATCATCAATATCCCAGAAAAATTACTTATGAACCTCCAGTACCAACTACTCTTGAATTTTTATCATTAGATAAGTTTTGACTGATCTTTAACTTAACTGAAGTAGAATTATACAAAATATTTGTTTTTTATATCTTTTTTTCACTTTAATTTTGGTCTGTCAGATTTATTTAAATTGTATTTGTTGCTATATGATAACACTTCTTTATTAATGAGGTATACGTTTCAAGATCCCCAGTGGATACCTGAAACCATGGAAAGGATCAAACTCTATAGACTATGTGTTTACCCTGTGCATACAATATACAAATGTGAGTATCTTCCATCTTCATTAACCATCCATCACACACTGTGGTCATAACTTTTGCAGTTTAAGATACAACAGAAAAAATAGCAAGACTTTTTTATTCATAATATCATGTATTGAAGTTTCATACCTACCATAGATCTTAGCAATCTCAGTATACAATCTTTTTTCTTTCCTTATTAAGTCAAGAATTTTCACCTCTCACTTAAGGAAATGTTTTAAGACTTCTTTTTGACATAACAAAATTTCCACCATCACTGCTCTTGTGCTTTGAGGTTATTATTAAGAAAAGTTAGGGATGCTTTCGTAAAAGCACTGTGAAACTATGGCAGTTAATCTGATATCCAAAACTGACACAAGGATAATTTATACAGCATGGATATACTGGACAAAGGGGTGACTCAAGTCCTGGACAGAGTAGAGCAGGATGGCCAAGTGTCATTGAGTTACTCAGAACAGTGCTCAATCTAAAAATTACAAATTGTTTATTTCTGGAATTTTTCATTAACATTTTAAGCCTACAGTTGACTATCAGTTACTGGAACTGTGGAAAGAAAAATCAAAGATGAGTGGGAAGTACTATCATTTGTGTTTTTAAAATCCTTACATAGTATTCTGATTATGAGTTGTGGATATACTATATTTTAATTATTCATTTTACCAATAAAGGGCAGTTAGGTGGTTAATCTTTTTAAATTATTATAGAAAATTCTTAATTGATCATTCTGGCATGTCTCTTTATACATAAGTATGTACATACTATAGGCATTTGCTACCTTTTGCAGGCTTTGATAGTTTTCCAAAAAATTACACCAATTATGACTTGCACCAGAAGAATATGAGAGATTCATTGCATTTCCACCTACACTTTATGTTCTAGAAATTTTTATTTTTATTTCAGGACCTCTACAAGTTTTCTTTATTTCCTGTTACATTTCTGACCCAAAACTGTGTTTCATAACAAACAATACATCTTGTATGAGCATGAGTTGGCTACTACAGAAAATGACTGAATAAAAATAGAGTAAAAGTACAATAAGGAACAAGTATTACCTATCTTGTGATGAACTCTGGAACCAGGAATCTTCCTACTTGAGAAAAAGAAAAACAGAATATGTTAGTCAGGTCTCCATCTCTTGACTAAATTTCTCAGAAAACCAAGTTAAATGAAGAAAGATTAATTTGAACTTATGGTTTCAGAGGTTTCAGCCAATGGTTACTTGGCCTGGTTGCTTTGGGCTGTTGTACCACAGCACATCAAGCAGTGGAAGTTCAGAGTGGGGAACTGCTTACCTCATGGCAGTCAGAAAGCAAAATGAGAGAGAGGAGGATTGAGGGCCTACTACCCTCTTCAAAGGCCCACTCCTAGGGACCTACTTCCCTCCAATGGGCTCCACTCTCTAATGCTGGAACCACCTCCCAATGGAGCCACAGAATGGAAGCCAAGCCTCTAGCTTATGATCGTAAGATCTGAGACTACAAGACTACTCCAAGATCAACCAAAATGTATTCTGTCTTGTTCTCATAGAAAACAAGTTCCAGTAAGGAGTTTAACATTTCTCTATATGAGATTTAGACTATAATTATGTTTCTTATTGATATTTGCATTGTAATGAGATGCACAGAAGCATCATCTGTAATTTTCTATCTAAGTCTGTCTTGGATATAAAATGTAGTCTCCTGTTACATTTTTTTCCCATGTAGTATAGCAGTTGCTCTTCTAAGATAAAGTAAATAAACCTAATAGTATTTTAGCAATGGCCCTCTTGAACTTTTCTAAAGTTCAGATAATTAGAAATTTTGATGGATGGGAAAATTGGACTCTAATTAAAATTAACATGGGATGAGCAGAACTTGGAAAATCCCTAATAATAGAAAAAATATTGTTATCTAACAAACTATTGTGGGTTATTATCATCTTAAACTTTGGTAATATAGAAATGGAGGCTTACAAGAAGACAAATCAACTCTGGGCATACTAAAAAACTGTTTTTTTTTCCTACATACAAAATTGCTATGCTCTAGTGCACCTTTTATTTTAAACCAGACTAACCAAATATGGAGAAAGAAAAATGTCTTTCAACTTAGACAAAACACATTTATATTCTACTTGAGAATATTACTGACACCTAACGGCATAAATAGAATAGAGAAAAGGGCAGGTATAAATACTCAGAATAGTTAAGGGTTACAATGATGTGTTATTGGGAGTAAAGATCAGTAGACAGATCTGTGTACTGGCTCTTGAGAAATTGGATTCTATTTGTATGTCAGAATTATTTTATTTTGTGACCTTGAACAAGCTGCTTAAGCTCACTGTCTCATAGTTTTTCATAAGCATAATGAGATTAGTATTACTTGTTCTTCTACTCCAAAGATTGATTAGAACATTTTTGGAAGAATGATGGTATATTAATTTCATCATTATTATTTTTAATATGTCATGTCTTCTCTCAGAATACATGTAAAAACACTTCAACAAGGCTTTCAAAGAAAGAGCTACACTAATAGTCTGCGGTTATCATAGAGGTAAAAGTTGATAATCACCTTAGTAATTGTGCAACTAATAATAGGATCAGCCATGAGTGTTCTAGACAGCAATTTTGCTCATTAAATTAAACAGTTCATTTCCCAAATTTTATGCTTCACAGAAATTACTTTTCTCCCTAATCAATCCTGTCATCCTTTGAGCAATTAACTTGCCCATGGATATTCTGAATGTTGTTTGGTCATAAGCATTAGATTTCCTTCTTATTGACTAAAATTTGTTGATTAAAAAAATCTATAGTTCTACAATTATGTTTTTTTCTAAGGGATCAATAACATGGTGATTTGACCACACACTTATGTGGAGAGTTTTCATAAACTGCCCTATGTAATGTTATTTTACTTTACAAAAGAATAAAACATTGTCTAATTAATATTATAATAAATGTGTCCTAAAATATTCTTATTTTAACATTTTGAAAGATACACGTCTTGCTGCAAAAAAGGGTGAAGCTAAAAGTATCACCTCAAAACTGTAAGGTTGGCTGTGGAGATAACTTCAGTCTTATTGATGTGACTTAAATTTATTTCAAAATTGAATAGATTTATAATGTATATTTCTTAGGACTTTAGAACATTGATATACAAATGGTCCAACCCATTCTATGTAGAAAGTACCTTTCCTTTAGTAGTCTAACTTCAAAATTTAAAGACACTAGAAGTTTGAAATGAAACAAGGTTCACTCATGATTTCTACAAATTTTTAATGGTATTTAATTACATTAATCTAACTTTTTTGTGTTATTGATCTCACTTCTCCAATGTGTAACAGATAATCTGAAAATAGATAACTAATAACTGAGTGGAGAATGAAGAGACAGACATTCAGATTATTTATTCAGAACTGCTAAGTCCTAGAGTCACTAAGAACCAACTTTCTGTCTTTGTAATTTATTCCATATTAATGTCCAATTTAAAAATTCCTAAGAAGGCTTCCAGATAGCACATTAAAGTAAGAGAAAGATGAGCCATGCAATTTAAAAAAAATTTAAAGATAATTGGAGAATTATGAATTATCTAATCCCATTGCCTCTGAAATCTGGGTACTTTTATTTCATAAGCACCTACTATATACCAGATAGTTTATAGAGGTCATTTCATTTAATCCTCATAAGAAGCACATATCTTGTATTTAAAAAAAAACAACTATTATGTTTGAGAATACAGAGGAAATTTGCCCAAATTCATGGCCAGTAAGTGTCGGAGACCAATTAAAGCTCAGGGACATTTTATTTTATGAGTCCAAGATAATTTAAATTTTTCTCGCCTGTCTTTTCCTTTCTGTCTTCTTCTTTTAGGATTTTGAAAAACACAAATTTGCACTTGTAATCTGTGCAAGTTTGACAAGTAATCTGTCAAAACAAAGGCAAGACAAGAAGACATTGAAAGACTCTCCACAAAGGGGTAGAGATCAAGCTAAATGGAATCATAATAATTGTAGGTCAATCTTAGGACATGGTTATAGACCCTGTGCAGTCAAATAGCACAGAGACTTTCTACTTTAGTGACTGGCTATGTGGGTCCAAATAAATGGTGAAGAAAAATGATCAGTGTTTTATGAGTTTAGAGATCAGGTAAGATACCTACCTCCTCTGCAAGTAAGATTAAAATGGACTTTAAGAGAAACCCGACATGTATGTGTGAGGATGAGATAGAGCATAGTAGCTGAAAGCATGGTTTGGGGACACATAGTTATTGGGACATCCCTTGAGTTCTATGATGTCCTGGTAATCTTATCTGTAAAATGAAGATAATCAAAAGAACTGTCATTTCGGGTGGTAAGTTCTCAATAGATAGCAATTTTTTCCTCCTTTTATCTTACTGCCCTCGATTTCTTATTTTAAATGTTTAGTAAGTCACAAATATAGTCCAAGAGGATGAGAAATGAGTTAGTAAAAAATGAGCTAGCAGAAAGTAACAACATTTGATTTAGAGATGCTCAAAGGGTTTGTGTATTTATTTTTCCTGTAACAGCCCCAGCAGGCAAGAAAACACCTTTGATCTTCTTGGTTGCCGCAGTCTGGCTAGGCACAAACCATGAGCCACTGAAGCAGGAACAAAGTTTATTTCTTAACTCCACCAGCACACTCCACACATGCTCCCGAGGAATTCTCCCGAATACCACGTCCAGGAACCAGCAGCCCGAAATATCCTCTGGAAATCCCAGGCAGATAGTAATGACTCGCCTGTCAATCAACTATTGGCAAAATGCCAGGGGCCATTCCGACTCGGCTGTGACTCTCAGCACTTGGTTTCCAACAATAATGATATTTTAAAGAGAGTTGTTAAAGAAGTTAAATGAAGTATAATGTTAGATAATATTAATACTACTATTTTAATTATCATCATATATTATGATGATGATACACATGGCAGAGTTGCTTGGGATTCAGGCGATGACATTTCCGAGTGTCTTAACACAATGTGAGGCACAATTTTATAAAGCTACTATTGATGTACAGTGTCAGATAAAATAGAATCTCATTATTTTCCAATTTCCCTGTGCACACAAATTAATATTTTGATATTTATTACTCTTAAAATAGTTATTTTATGTAGTATATATACATAATATAGCTCTATTCAGGCATAAAGGAGAATTAAACCCCCAATGAGCCGCTGGCTGTTACCCCATATCAGGAGCTCCACTTTTTAAAATAAGGTTTCAAGGGCGGAGTCTTGCTTTCTGATGTCTTGGGGTCAACAGGTTGATTGGCATCTTGGCAGGTCACACCCATCTCAGGTGCTGTATAGGGTATGGCAGAGTGGAATAGGAATTCACAATATCTCTGAGCAGTCTTACACAGAGGAAATATCCACTGGAAGTTCCCAGACACCGGATGTTTCTATTCACTAGACTGCAGTGCTGACAAAGTACACACAGCCCACAGATGGCTCATGACCAAAAAAAAAAAAAAAAAAAAGGAATAAAAAACCAGGGATCTTATGAAAACATATAACTATAGTGCACTAAAAATGAAAAAATAAAATAAAATTAAAACAAACTGAAAAATGTATTTTATAGTTTATGTGGCAATATCTAACAATTTTGAGAGGAAAATAATAAATATAGTTATCTATTTTGTTTAGTAAAGTGGTTCCAAAGGCTTAAAAATTACAAGCAATTACCTTATATGGATATAAAAATATGTTCAAAACTAGAAGTTGCAAAAAAGCATTTAAGCAAAATTGAATTCTCACTTTAAAATTATTTTAGTAGTATTAGCTTCCAAAATTCAAACTCTAAAATACATCTGTACTCAGTTGTAACTGCTAGATTAGGTCTCTTTGGGCTTCAGTTCTGGCAAGATTTATTTGTCAAATCCTGTAGAAAAGCATAGCTGAATAATTTCAGAGCTTTCCAAGTGAACTTGTGAAGAACAGGATGAAAGATACAAAGTTCAGCCCTCTGTTCAGCCATGAGGGGCACTGTCACCATGTTCCGAAAAGAAGCAGCTTGTCATCCATCCCAAGGAGTGCCAGCTATAGCATCTTTGGGTCCTGCTCAGCTGAGGTTTCACAGTTCCAAGGACAACCTGAGCCAATTACCAAGGATGACAGGATCCTCACTGGCAACTTGTGCTTAGGAGCTCCCTGTTTGGTTGGCCAACACTTGGCACAAAAGAACAAACACTACATGATTTCATGCCTAACGGGGGTGACAGCTAGTGTCTCATTGGGGGGTTCTTCTTCCTGCTGAGGACAGTGTAAGCCACCTTACACTGAGAAATTAAAATCTAAAATAATTAGTGAAGAACAAAACACAAATAGTCAGAAATATATTTACATAAAGCAGAACCCCTGATAGATCTAGTCCACATGGGCTCTGGAACTAGATAAAGAAAAGATAGCTCTGGTGGTTTATTAAGGGGGTCCATCAAAGGCAGGGATAAGGTTTCAAGGGCAGAGTCTTGCTTCATGATGTCTTGCAGTCAGCAGGTTGACTGAGATCTTGGCAAGTCACACCCATCTCAGGTGCTGTGTGGGATCTTTGGCACAGCATGAGGGGGAAATTTAACTGCATCAGGTGGTCAAGCCCTGTGGGGTGCCACAGGAGGTTCCCAATGCCAGACTTAGCCCCTCAGTAGGCTACAATGCGCCACGCAGTCCAGACACAAGTCCACAGACGGCTGTCAACACATGCCTTTACAGAACCTAAAAATGTTGAGTTCATGGGAGTAGAGAGGAGCACAGTGGTTATCAGAGGTGGAGGAGAGAAAGGAATTATAGGTAGGGAGGTAGAAAGAGAGTGGTTCATGGGTATAAGGTCACAGCCAGACAGGAGGAATAAATTATGGCTCTGTTACTCAGAAGGTAGTCATAGTTAACAACATTGTATAGTATAATGCAAAAAAGAAAAGAGAGGATTGTGAATGTTCTCCTCACAAGGAAATGAAACTGTTTGAGATGATGGATAGCCTATGTATCCTGAGTTAATCAGTACACAATGTATAAATAGACCAAAACACCACAGGGTACCACATAAGCATGTACAATTACTACCTCTCAATAATAAAAATAATGAAACACTTGGAAACTGTCAACATCTAGATCAGGGTCTGAAGCTTCATTCACCATTTTCTGACACAAATGTAAGATCTGCACTGAAATCTGAAAGCTTTCACCGCCCAACTCTGCCTCTTCCTTTTTTTTTTTCATTCCCATGCATCCATTTCTAATAATTTGCATATGCTTCTAATTTCTTCTTAGTGTCTGCTTCTGAGAAGACACAACCAACACATCTCCTCTGCCCAATCATTCTCCCATGGGTTTGATATGCAGTCCTTACTCCCGCCCTTAGGAACAATGCCATTTTGATACCATCTGTTACAGGTGCTCTGCTGCTCCCTGCTCTGCAGATGTACTCGTCCATTGATTTTCTTCAAACCAGCAAGGTCATTCTTGGTGCAGAGCATTGTGCTTCCTCCCCACTTGGAAAACTTGACTGCTCCAGGATCAGGCCTATGCCATCTGGTTTCCTCTCATTATTCAGATCTCTAGTTAAATGTCACCTTTTCTAAAGTCTTTTCTGGATCATGATAAGCAGAACATTCTTCCTTGTTGCTCTCTCTTCACCCATTAAATTTATATCTTTATAGTATTATTAGTCTCTGAAATGTTACTGTTGATACATATGTTTATTGTCTGTCTCACCCTCTAAAACGTGGCTCTGGCTTGGCCTTTGTCCATTTTTTGTCCACCACTGAATATTCAGTACATTGGACAGTAACTAACAGAGCAAGATGGGATAGTCATACTAGTTAACTTATGATTAAATTATTTTCAGCTTTAGGGCTTACTTTTAAAGGTATGTGTCTTAGGGAAGATGCATTGTGTCAATGGGGCTATTCTAACTTTTATTTATAAAAAGGAATAACTACCTCATAAGCATTACACAAAATTCAATGAAGTCATGTGAACTCAGCATCTGTCTCTTAATAGGCCCTTAGTAAAATAAAATATTTCAGTCAAGTAGGCCATATTATTTTATTAAACCCACAGCCACTCATGTCCCCCACAGTCCTTCCCTACACACATATACACCTTCATGCATACATTTAAGAAGTGGAGGAAATTAAGACTAAAAGAAAGCAAGGTAGTTGTGGAGAATCATACAGTCAAAACCAGGTTTAAGATTATGTACTCTTAACTTGAATCTTTTAACTTGCTTGCTGAGGCATAGAGGTGACTATAGATTCTATTTACCCACAAACTGGAAAAGGTGGTACATAATACAAATGGCTGTGGAACTCTGCTAAACTCACCAGTTCATTTCACTTTGAACGGCTGATAGTCATTAAGCAGAATAGATTTAAAGCAATGACCTAGAAATCAAAGGCACTGTGTAACCTATTACAAATCTCTTGAGCTATCTAAGCTGCCAAAAATTTTTAGACATTCTTTGGATTTTGAAGTTGCTATATCATAAAATAACATTTTGGAAATTGTACAGGAAAATAATTTATGGTATCTATAAGCTTCAAACCCTTAAATTTCACTTTAATTACTAAAGAGCAATGGTGACAGTAAAATCCAATTACATTTTCTTTTTTCAGTCAGAGACTAAAGAGAGGGAAGTTGGAGAGAGAAAATGGTTTATTTGTGTCTTCCATGCAACTAAAATTTCCTCTTCGTATATCCTGTTCTTATTCTTTTCTCTCTACTTTCCAGTGCTGCTCACATCTTCACACTTTATTACCAATTAATATGTAAGTAATTGTGTGATGATGATAATGATACTGTGCTTTTCCCTCTCTTTTCTCAGGCAGCTCTGAAGATAAATTATAAGCGATCGATTCCTGTTGAAGTGAATAGATGGCCTAGTTTTGCTGCAATATTCAAGTTTTTCCCTCCTCCGTCAATTCCTGGTGTCCTAGTGATTTATCTACCTTTGCTAAATTTGGTGTTCATGTTCTTTTTACCAGTGGCGTAGAATTTTAATTAGCTTCCGGTGAAATGTATAAGATAGTTTCTAAACTAGGAATAGAGGAAAAATTATATTTTTTCTGCTTCTGCATGTCAAAATTTCTGCAAACTCATAGAAACTAAAAGGTGCTAATGGTATGCACATTTGTAACTGGAGATATAAAGGGGTCTAAAGTGTGGCAATTCCTTAACTATGTCCTGAGAAACTGTCAGTTCTATTAGGTTTTTCTGTTTAAAACAATGTGTTTAGGAACGACTGCTTATAGTTATTTTTACCATTTTATTTAACATTAAACTTACAAAAACTTTGTAGGACTTGTACAAGAGAATTTCTGAATTCTATTTGTATATTTATTCATTCTTAGGCTTTCCCATATTTTCTTTCTTGTTCTCTACATAAAACCATACATAGTTTCAAAAGCCCATAACAACAGCATGCATTTTCTAAGAACAAACTTGTTTATATGTACAAAAGACAGTTGTCAATTTTAAGAAATTTAATATTGATACACATTTTTTTCTACCACACTTTGAATATTTCATCAATTGTCATAGTGATGTTATTTTCCAGTACAAGATCTAGTCTTGGAAAACAATCTAGCTGTATCTAGCTGTCATATGTGTTTAGTTTCTTTTCATCTGAGGCAATTCCTTATATTTTCTTTGAACCTTATAATGTGATATTTTTAAAGAATACAACTAGTTATTTTATACAATATGCCTCAACTTGAGTATTTCTGATGTTTCCCTATGAATAAACTCAATTATGCATTTAGGGCTGGGATACTCTGTAAAGAATATTCTATCTTTTTCATAGTATCACATATGATAGGATAATTTTTGTTTACCTCAATGATGATTTTAACTTTCATTCTTTGGTATATTAATTATCTACCACTGCATGAAAATATAGCCACAAAATTAGCAGCTTTACTTTTTTATATGAGTTTTTAATTGAGTCAAGTGTCTGGGCATGACTCAGTTGAGTCCTTTGTTTCAGACTATTATATTGCTATAATCAAGATTGTCAGTCTAGGCTGCAGTATCATGTCAAGGCTTGATTACAAAAGAATCCTCTTCAAAGCTCATGTGTATTGTCAGAATTTGGTCCCTTGTAGGCCGTAAAACCAAGTGCCTTGATCTCTTGCTGGTTGAAGATCTGAGACTTCTCTCATTTGCATGAACCTCTCAACAGAGTACACCATGATATGATTGTTTCAACAGAACTGGCCATGAAAAGAGTCTACTAACAAGATAGGATTATAGTATTATATAACTTTTAAGTAATATCTCATAAGTTTACTATATTACATTGATTAAACTATCAGGTCCCTGCCCATACTTATAAAGAGCATGTGCCACAAGGTATGATTAATAGTAGGAGAGTGTAATTGGGGTCATCTAAAAATGTCTGTCCACCACACTTAGTTATGGTAGTTCCTGATTTTTTCTTAAGTACTGTCATGGTTTAGATATGAGATGTCCCCCCAAAAAACTCATTTATGAGACAATGAATGAATATTTAGAGGTGAAATGATTGGTTTTGAGACCCTTAATCTAATTAGTGCTTTAAAGGGTGATGGGCAACATCTCATTGGGGGATTCTTCTTCCTGCCAAGGAGAGTGTAAGCCACCTGAAAACTTTAAGTCTCAAATAATTAGTGAAGAACAAAACACAAATAGTCAGAAATATATTTACAAAAGAGAAGCCCCTGATAGATATAGTCCACATGGGCTCTGGAAGTAGACAAAGAAAAGATGGCTCTGGTGGTTTATTTAAGGGGGTACATCAAAGGCAGGAATAAGGTTTCAAGGGTAGAGTCTTGCTTTGTGATGTCTAATAGTCAGGAGTTTGATTGGCATCTTCTCAGGTCACACCCATATCAGGTGCTGTGTGGGCAGTGCAGGATAGAAATTCACCCTGTCCCTGGGCAATTGACCAGAGAAAATGTCCACTGGTCATTCCCAGACATCAGATATTTCTATCCACTAGGCGTCAATGTGCGGTGACCTACATGTAACTCATGGATGGAACGTGACAGTGCTTTAATACACTAGAATGCATTAGGTGGGCTGTAACTAGGCAGGTAGGGTATGGTTGCAGTAGGTAAGTCACTGGGGAGATACCTTTGGGAATTATATTTTGTCTCTGGTGAGCAGACCTTTCTCTGCTTCTTGATTGCCATGTTCTGAGCTGCTTTGTTCTTCCACATAGTTCTTCCATGATGTTCTTCCTTACTTTGTGCCCAGAGCAATACAGTTGGCTGTCTGTGGACTGAGACCTCAGAAGCCAAGAATACCAAATCTATCTTTATAGAAATATCATGTTGAATCAATTATTTTAAGCTATAATAATTAAGTCAGATAATATTCCATTCTTTATTCTTCTTGTTAAAATACCTTTTTAGCTTTTCTAGATTCTTTGGATTTTCAAAGAAATTGTAGAACGTACTTGTCAATTTACATACAGACACACACACACACACACACACACACACACACACACATCAAGCTTGATTGGATTTATGTTGAATACAAAAGACAATTTCTTGAGTTTTATCATCTTAACAATATGTACTTACATATTGTTATATGAGAATATGCCACACCTCCTTGTGATAGAGGTGTGGCATAATCTCAGATATACAGTCTTCTGATCCTTGAGCCTGGCTGATATGTTTCTCCATTAAATTAGATGTTTAATGTCCCTCAACAAGGTTTTGTAGTTTACAGTTTACTAATCTTACATATCTTTTGTCAAATTTTTCCATAAATATTTCCCATTTCATGTTTTCATTGATGGTTTGTATTTAAAGCTAATTTCCAATTTTTCATTATTAGAAACAGAATTATAATTTTCATGTGACTTTTTATTCTTCCTACTAAAGTAAATTTTTTGTTTATTTTTTATTGGTTGCTCAAAACGTTACAATGATCATGACATATTATATATCATACATTTGATTCAAATGGGTTATGAATTCTTATTTTTCCCACATGTACAGATTGCAGGATCACATTGGTTTATACATACTGCCATACTAGTGTCTGTTATATTCTGCTGCCCTTCCTATCTCCTTCCTGTCCGCCCCCTTCCCGCCCCTCCCTTCATCTCTCTCTACGCCATCTACTGTAACTCATTTATCTCTCTCTTTTTTCCCCTTCCCCCTCACATCCTCTTATATGTAATTTTGTATAACTATTAGATTGATTTTGTAGATAGACACCTTAAGACTTTCTAAATATAAAATCATGTCTGAAAATAAAGGCATTCTTACTCTTATGATCTGTATGCCTTAGTTGTCTTTCCATGTACTGCTGCAAATATTAGGATGTTCAGGGTAATTTTGCAAACCCTTATGAAACTCACGTGGCTTCTTTGCTTCTGATTTTAAGAGGAGAACTTTTAGTCTGTAACATGAAGTATGGTGGTAGTTTATGTGTTTCATATTTTCCCTTTATCATATTCTTCTATTACTAGTTTTTAAAAATATTTTTATGACATACAAGCATTGAAAATTGTCCAGAATTTACTTAGGCATCTAGTGTTGTATAGTTTTTCATTTTTGGTAGAAGGTTGAATAATTCTTAAATTCCTGGGAGAAAGAAAGCTCATGTGTTTATTTAGCATAATCCTTTTTATATGTTGCCATATGTTACCAGTTAATATTTTGTTAGGATTTTTACATTTATGTACATAAGGCTTATTAGTCTCTAGTTTTCTTGTTTTATCTTTTGTTTTTTTTAAGGCTAATACTGACTTCAAAAAGTAAGATTCAAAGTGCTGTTGCCTCATTTAGTATTTGCAATAAATCATAGACAATCAGTACTATTTCACCTTTAAATTGTTTTAGTAATTACTAGTGTTCCAATATAGTGCTTTCTTTGTAGGGAGATTTTAATTGCAAGTTAATTGACTTTGGTAAATATTGGTTGTCCAAATGATACAGGTATGATTTAATCAGTGTTGTGATTTTTTTTTTGTTTTAAAAATTTTGTGAATTTTATATGATATTTATTTGCTGATATATTTTCATAACATTCTCTTATCATCTTTTTATTAATGTTTGGTACCTTCAAATATGTCACTTTTATTTCCAACAATCTAACTAGAATTGTATTCATGATATTATTACAAAGGAGTTTTTATTTTTGATTTTTCTATTATTTGTGGATTTTCATTTTTTTTGTTCTGCTCTTATACTTTTTGTGTTCATTCTTTCACTTACTTTGGTTTTTAATTTCTTTTGTTTTTCTAGTTTCCTAGATCATTTTTCATAAGTAATAACAAAGTTCTTGTTATACTAACTTTGTCAGGTTTGGTATCAAGTTTATGTTTGATTTGTAAATTTTTAAAATTTCTTTTGCTCTGAAATTGTGTAGAAGTATCACTATAGTTCTTCAAAGGTTTTTTTTTTTAACTTTTCCTATAAAACCATCTCAGTGTAGTGCTTTTTTAATACAATAGTTATCTTGATAACTATATTCTCACGTGCAGACAGTTGTCAATTTAGCCAACTTATGATGGTCTGACTTTTTACCTTTTGACTTGACATGAAAGCCTTACATGTTCAGTAGAAACCACAATTTGAATTTTTAATTTTGATCTTTTTCCTAGACTAATGATATGTGACATGGTACTCCCTTGTGATGGAGGTGTGGCAGTGAGTCACAGCTCTATGGGCCATATGATCACCAGAGTAAGAGACATTTCCAATGTACTGTGGTGCTAAGCTAGGGTATTCTGTATGTTAGAAGTATTAAATGCATTTCCCACTCACTATATTTTTAATTTACAATAGGTTTATGGTGATGATTTCATCCTTAGTCAAGGAACAGGGGGAGGTGCAAGTTGGTCTGTTTTAACCTCTGTTGTGATTTCTTTGGAAAATTTTTACTTTCCTTTGTATATTTATTTATAGAATTGTACAAAATATAGTAAAGTTGTGATTTGCTGAAATTTCTTATGTGTGCATATTAATTTTGCATTTCTCATTTATTTTTACTCTTCTCTCTTTTTTAAAATCTGTTGCTAACTTGTCTACTTTAAAGAACCATCATATTACTTGTAATATGAACTATTATTTTTTTTCTATCTTCCTTTGTTGTGTATACCATTTATTCTTTTGTCTATTGTATTTTCTTTTAAATTGCATGGGTGATATTTTTGTAGTAATTTTCATTACAAATCTAAGATCACTGCTTAAAATACATAACTGATTCTGCTATGTAGTGCTTTTCTTATCCCTATTTTTCAGAAATCTCCTTTCTTGGTATTTCCTTTTATCCAATATTGGTAATGAAGGTTTTGTTTTGCATTTTTTAGTTAATTTAGATGTCCACAATTATTTTTAATTTTAACTTCTAATTTATTTCATTTTAACTACAGGGGGTTATTAATAACTATTGTATTTAGTAAAATTTGCTATTTTTATTATGAACTAATTATTATCAGTTTTTTATAAGTGTGTCATAAGCTTCAGAAGAATATATATATGAGATGGACAAATGGACATTTCAAATGTTTTTCCTTATTCAATCAACTCTCATTGTATTTCATCCTGTTTTTTTCTTCTTCTTCTTTTTTTTTTTTTTGACCCAAATTCACTTTTCATCTTTAAGTTTATTTTTAATTTGAGGGAACTAGTGATTGTGCTCCAGGCCTCTCATATGTTAATCATGCGCTCTGCCACTGAACTTACCCCAGCCCCAATTTTGAATTTATTTTTAATTTTGTTGGTTATTTTAAATTATACATAAAATTAGGATTGATTTCTGACGTACTTATAGAAGCATGGAATATAATTTGCTCTAAGTCAGTCCTCAGTACTTCTCCTTTTTCCTGTCTCCTCCCTCTCCCTGTTCCCTTCCCTCTATTCTACTGATCTTTCTGCCATTTAGCTTTTATTTATTTTTTGTTAGTTTCTTGTGGTTATACATAATGGTGGGATTCATTGTGATGTATTCATATATTTACATAGGAAAGTTAGGTCAGATTCATTTCACTGTACTTCCCTTCTCAGAGCCAGTCTCCTTCATTGAGTTCAATGATCTTTTTTCTATTTTGATGGAATCCTCTCCTCTTTTTTTTTCTTTTCTCTCTCTGCCTTTCCCCTTCTTTCTTTAACCCCTTTATTTTGGATCACACATATGAGAGAAAACATGAAACCTTTGACTTTTGGGGTCTGACTTATTTCATTTAGCATAATAGTCTCCAGTCCCATTCTTTTACCAGCAAATGCCAATTTTTTATTCTTCTTTGTGGCTCAGGAGTAATCCACTGTGTACACATACTATATATATTTTTTTTATCCATTTGTCTGTTGAAGGGCACCTAGGCTTGTTCCATAGCTTGGCTATTATGAATTCTGCTCTGCCATTGGTGTGACTCTATCCCTATAGTATGCTGACTTTAGATCATTTGGATATATAGCGTGGAGTGAAACACCTAGGTCATATGGTGGTTCTATTACTATTTTTTGAACAATTCCCATGCTTTTTATCAGATTGGTTGCATTAATTTGCAGTCCTACCAACAAAGTATGTTATTCCCTACATCCTATGATAATTGCCATTATGACTGGAGTGAGATAAAATCTCAGTGTAATTTTGATTTTCATTTCCCTAATTGCTAGCAACTGCTAGGAGAAAATGTAGACCCGATACTCCAATATGTTGGCACAAAAACTTACTTCTCTAACAAGTCTCCTAAAGTGCAAGAAATAAAACCAAAAATCAATAAGTGAGATGACATCAAATTAAAAGTTCTTCACAGCAAAGGAAATAATTAAGAGTGTAAAGAGAGAGCCTACAAAACAGGAGAAGATCTTTGCTACCTCTTCCTCAGGGCAATAATATCCAGAACATATAAAGAATTTAAAAAATGTAATACCCCCAACCCCAATAACCCAATTAATGAATCAGCAAAAGAACTAGACATACAATTTTTAAAAGAGGAAATACATGTGACCAGCAAAATATGAAAAGAATATTCAACATCTCTACCTATTTTTGAATTTCTGATTCCATTTTTATTCATGTTTGTTTGAGGATTTGGAGTGTTCTGTTACAATTGCCTTCCATTTTGGAGGGGTTTTTTTTTTTTTTTGGTAAGAAGTTTTAATTAGTTGATTTTCATTTTCTCAATAAAGTCTTTTTTACTAAAGAGCACACAATCTTGCTCAGTTTAGTAAATGCAGTTTCTTTAATGGTGCGATTGTTAACATGGTGGTGGGAAAGAGGAGGCATTAGGATATCTTGTGATTTTGTTTATTTTTTGCAGGACTTAATTCCCCCCTTTTACTGTCTTCCCTGTCATCCTTGCCATATGTCTAAGGGGCACTGCTCTTTTCCATTTATCTCCATCTCTTATCCTATGGTAACCCTAATGACAGGTTAATAGTACAATCCTAAATCTATATGAGGTACCATGATCAATGATCTACCTTGTTCCAATAATATTCTAAGAACTTTGCATTTTTTTCCATTTAATTCTTACAATATTTTGGGATAAACATCATTTATCTTTTCACCTTTGAAGATGAAAAAAACTAAGATTTCAATGATAAGTGACAGAGCTGGCATTTCAACCCAACTCTGTTTTTCTATAAAGCTCTTCTCACAAAATTTCAATGTATAGATTTAGTTCTCATCTCTGCTTTATAAATGCCACGGGCAATCTTTTTTATATTGCTTCAATTTCTCAGTTTTCTACAAGTAATAGTTAAATATATGTGCTAAATGCCACCTCACTGGATTTTCGAAGGGTTAAACTGATGTAAATCACCTAGTTTGTTGTCTGATAAGAGCATAAGCATGTAAGGAATAGTAGCTCGAGGATCCAACATGGCGGCCGGCGAGGAAGCTGCACTTTCAATATCTCCACATTAACGGGATCAGAAACACCAATTAAAACAGCTACATTCTACCTACTGAGGATCTTCTAGCAAAATTCCGTTGAAAGGAGACCTGCCGAGAATTAGTAAGTTTATTAGACGTGACAGTTTGCCCCAGACAAGTGAAACTTGACCGGCAGCGCGGGCTCAGAGTCCAATCCCGCGGCCACCCGCCGCTTCTGCAAGCGGCAAGCGGCAGGCGGCCCAGAGCAGCGCGGCAGAAGGGTCCCCGCCCAGCCAGCAGACAGCTCCCGCCATCCCGATTACCCTGGCGGCCCTGCTTTCGCTCGGCGAACAGCCACCCCACCCGGCTAGTTCTTAGCCACGCCGCTGCAGTCACCCGGCTTTACAAGCGCCCCCGGCGACCCTGCTCGGCGAGAAGGGTCCCCGCCCTGCCGGCAGACAGCTCCCGCCATTCCGCTCTTGTTCTGCAAACAGCCACCCCGCCCGCTTGGTTCTTAGCCACGAGGCTGCAGCCGCCCGGCTTTACAAGCGCCCCCGGCGGCCCTGCTCGGCGAGAAGGGTCCCTGCCCTGCCGGCAGACAGCTCCCGCCATTCCGCTCTTGTTCTGCAAACAGCCACCCCACCCGCCTGGGTCTTAGCCACGAGGCTGCAGCCGCCCGGCTTTACAAGCGCCCCCGGCGACCCTGCTCGGCGAGAAGGGTCCCTGCCCGGCCGACACACAGCTTCCGCCATACCGGCTACTCTGGCGGTCCCGCTCTTGCCCTGCAAACAGCCACCCCGCCCGCCTGGGTCTTAGCCACGCGGCTGCAGCCACCCGGCTTTACAAGCGCCCCCGGCGGCCCTGCTCGGCGAGAAGGGTCCCCGCCAGGCCGGGAGACAGCTCCAGCCATCCCGCTCTTGCTCTGCAAACAGCCACCCCGCCCACCTGGTTCTTAGCCACGAGGCTGCAGCCGCCCGGCTTTACAAGCGCCCCCGGCGGCCCTGCTCCTCGAGAAGGGTCCCTGCCTGGCCGACAGACAGTTTCCACCATCCCGGCTACCTTGGCGGCCCCGCTCTCGCCCTGCAAACAGCCACCCCGCCCGCCTGGGTCTTAGCCACGCGGCTGCAACCACCCGGCTTTACAAGCGCCCCTGGCGGCCCTGCTCGGCGAGAAGGGTCCCCGCCAGGCCGGCAGACAGCTCCAGCCATCCCGCTCTTGCTCTGCAAACAGCCACCCCGCCCGCCTGGTTCTTAGCCACGAGGCTGCAGCCGCCCGGCTTTACAAGCGCCCCCGGCGGCCCTGCTCGTCGAGAAGGGTCCCTGCCTGGCCGACAGACAATTTCCACCATCCCGGCTACATTGGCGGCCCCGCTCTCGCCCTGCAAATAGCCACCCCGCCCGCCTGGGTCTTAGCCACGTGGCTGCAGCCACCTGGCTTTGCAAGCGCCCCCGGCGGCCCTGCTCGGCGAGAAGGGTCCCCGCCCTGCCGGCAGACAGCTCCCGCCATTCCACTCTTGCTCTGCAAACAGCCACCCCGCCTGCCTGGTTCTTAGACACGAGGCTGCAGCCGCCCGGCTTTACAAGCGCCCCCGGCGGCCCTGCTCAGTGAGAAGGGTCCCTGCCCGGCCAACAGACAGTTTCCGCCATCCCGGCTACCCTGCCGGTCCCGCTCTTGCCCGGCAAACAGCCACCCCGCCCGCCTGGGTCTTAGCCACGCGGCGGCAGCCACCCGGCTTTACAAGCGCCCCTGGCGGCCCTGCTCTGCGAGAAGGGTCCCCGCCCTGCCGGCAGACAGCTCCCGCCATTCCACTCTTGCTCTGCAAACAGCCACCCCGCCCGCCTGGTTCTTAGCCACGAGGCTGCAGCCGCCCGGCTTTACAAGCGCCCCCAGCGGCCCTGCTCGTCGAGAAGGGTCCCTGCCCGGCCGGCAGACAGCTCCCTCCATCCCGGCACTCCTGGCGGCCCGCCCGCTCTGCGAAGGGTTACCCCGCCCGGCTCTTAGCCACGCGGGCGCCATCTGCCTGGCTCTGTGGGCGCCCCCGGCGGCCCAGCGCAGCCAGAAGGGTCCCCGCCTGGCCCGACAGAAGGCACGTGCCCTTCCGGCTCTGCTAACGGCCCTGCCCACCCAGGAAAGGGCTCCCCCCCTTGAGAGGATGGGAAGGAAATCTAACCAAGCCTCTATGAATTAGCGAACTGGGATCTAAAACCAGAGATTGTATCAGACCAGTGACAAGCCAGTTCCACCTCTCCCTTCGGTCACTCCTGCAAGGAGCCAGGGGCCCGCCATAGCAGAGAGGGGAAGTCACCAAAGATCGGCCAAAGAGATTCCTTCCCAGCGGACTCTAAATTAGCAGGAGCGGCGAGGGAGCCGGACGGAGCTGGCGGGAACCGCGGCAGCGGCACGGGAACCGGCGGGAGCTGAGGCGGCGCTGACGCAGGAGCCGGCAGGAGCCACGCGGCGCGGGTCTCCCAGCTACAGCCCCCACCAGTGCTGACAACTGAGGTCTCTAGCACCAGATACGGGGGCGTGGCTACCAGAAGGTAAGCAAATTTGCTGGGGGTTCTCAGCCCCAAGCTCTACAAACTTAGGGCCTGAGGGAGGCAAACAAGGAGAGTGTGCCCAGGCACTAATGAAACAGCTGCTCCACGCGTGTGCAAGGTAGACGGAACCGTGACCACCGACAAAACAGGCCCAGTGGCCCGCCAGATACATCGCCACGGTCGGGGGAGGGGCAGAGCCGCCACCAGCGCCTTTTAGGTAGACAGATCTGCAACCGACAGACAGAACAGGCCTAGTGGCCAGCGGAGGGGCAAAGCCGCTGCTCACGCCTGCAAGGTAGGCGGACCTGTGACCACCGAAAGAACAGGCCCATCGAAAGTACAGGTACAGCGGCCTCCTGGCGTGGAAGGCACATTACCTCAATTGGAGGAGGGGCAGAGCCACCGCCAAAGCCTGCGAGGGAGACTTTGCAGCTATACAAGAGCAATATAAATATATAGGGGGAAAAATCAATAACACAACAGTTTCACCAAGCAGAAAGAAACGCGATCAGTATGAAAAGACAAGGAAAGAAAGGACCACAAGCAATGCAGGTCAACTCAACTTTAGAATAGGTAATATCTGCAGCAGATGGAATGTCAGATAAAGAATTCAGGATATACATGCTTCAGATGATCTGGAGTCTCAAGGAAGACATTAGACAGCAAAATCAGACAATGAAAGACCACTTCGACCACTTCGACAATAAATTACACAAACAAATCCAAGAAGCAAAAGATCAATTATACAGGGAGATAGAGGTTATAAAAAACAAACAAACAGAAATCCTGGAAATGCAGGAAACAATAAACCAACTTAAAAACTCAATTGAGAATACTACCAGCAGAGTAGAACACTTAGAAGATAGAACATCAGACAATGAAGACAAAATATTTCAACTGGAGAAGAACATAGACAGCTCAGCAAAGCTGTTAAGAAACCATGAGCAGAACATTCAAGAAATATGGGATAACATAAAGAGACCCAACTTAAGGGTCATGGGGATACAGGAAGGTATTGAGGTCCAAACCAAAGGAATGAGCAATCTATTCAACGAAATAATACGAGAAAACTTCCCAGACTTGAAGAATGAGACAGAATCCCAAATCCTAGAAGCCTACAGGACGCCGAATGTGCAAAATCATAAGAGAGCCACACCTAGACACATTATAATGAAGATGCCCAACATACAGAATAAGGAGAGAATTTTAAAAGCTACAAGAGAAAGGAAGCAGATTACATTTAGGGGTAAACCAATCAGGATAACAGCTGATCTTTCAACACAGACTCTGAAAGCTAGAAGATCCTGGAATAACATATTTCAAACACTGAAAGAAAAGGGGTTCCAACCAAGAATTGTGTATCCCGCGAAATTAAGCTTCAGGATGGAAGATGAAATTAAAACCTTCCATGATAAACAAAAGTTAAAAGAATTTGCAGCTAGAAAACCAGCTCTTCAAAACATCCTCGGCAAAATATTACAGGAAGAGGAAATGGAAAATATCAATGAAAACCAACAGCGGGAGGTGGTACAGTAAAGGTGGGGGGGAATAATCAAAGAGGAAAACAAACCATGTTTAGTAACATAAATAAACAAATATGGCTGGAAGAACAAACCATATCTCAATAATAACTCTAAATGTTAATGGCTTAAACTCACCAATTAAGAGACACAGGCTAGCAGAATGGATCACTAAACAAGACCCAACAATATGCTGCCTTCAGGAGACGCATCTGATAGGAAAAGACATACATAGACTGAAGGTGAAAGGTTGGGAAAAATCATATCACTCATATGGACTTCGCAAACAAGCAGGAGTGTCCATACTCATTTCAAATAAAATAGATTTCAAGCCAAAGTTAATCAAAAGGGATGAAGAGGGACACTACATACTTCTCAAGGGAACCATACACCAACAAGACATAACAATCATAAATATATATGCCCCAAACAATGGTGCAGCTATGTTCATCAAACAAACTCTTCTCAAGTTCAAGAGTCTAATAGACCACCATACAATAATCATGGGAGACTTCAACACACCTCTCTCACCACTGGACAGATCTTCCAAACAAAAGTTGAATAAGGAAACTATAGAGCTCAATAACACAATTAATAACCTAGACTTAATTGACATATATAGAATATACCACCCAACATCAAGCAGTTACACTTTTTTCTCAGCAGCACATGGATCCTTCTCAAAAATAGATCATATATTATGTCACAGGGCAACTACTAGACAATATAAAGGAGTAGAGATAATACCATGCATATTATCTGATCATAATGGAATGAAATTGAAAATCAACAATAAAAGAAGTAAGGAAAAATCATGCATCACTTGGAGAATGAACAATAGGTTACTGAATGATCAATGGGTTATAGAAGACATCAAGGAGGAAATTAAAAAATTCTTAGAGATAAATGAAAACACAGACACAACATATCGGAATCTATGGGACACATTGAAAGCAGTTCTAAGAGGAAAATTTATTGCTTGGAGTTCATTCCTTAAAAAAAGAAAAAACCAACAAATAAATGATCTAATACTTCAACTCAAAATCCTAGAAAAAGAAGAGCAAAACAACAGCAAAAGAAGTAGAAGACAAGAAATAATTAAAATCAGAGCTGAAATTAATGAAATCGAAACAAAAGAAACAATTGAAAAAATTGACAAAACTAAAAGTTGGTTCTTTGAAAAAATAAATAAAATCGACAGACCCTTAGCCACGCTAACAAAGAGAAGAAGAGAGAAAACTCAAATTACCAGCATACGGGATGAAAAAGGCAATATCACAACAGACACTTCAGAAATACAGAAGATTATCAGAAATTATTTTGAATCCTTATACTCCAATAAAATAGAAGATAGTGAAGGCATCGATAAATTTCTTAAGTCATATGATTTGCCCAGATTGAGTCAGGAGGATATTGACAACCTAAACAGACCAATATCAATTGAGGAAATAGAAGAAACCATCAAAAGACTACCAACTAAGAAAAGCCCAGGACCGGATGGGTATACAGCAGAGTTTTTCAAAACCTTTAAAGAGGAATTAACACCAATACTTTTCAAGCTATTTCAGGAAATAGAAAAAGAGGGAGAACTTCCAAATTCATTCTATGAGGCCAACATCACCCTGATTCCTAAACCAGACAAAGACACTTCAAAGAAAGAAAACTACAGACCAATATCTCTAATGAACCTAGATGCAAAAATCCTCAATAAACTTCTGGCGAACCGGATACAAAAACATATCAAAAAAATTGTGCACCATGATCAGGTAGGATTTATCCCTGGGATGCAAGGTTGGTTCAATATACGGAAATCAATAAATGTTATTCACCACATCAACAGGCTTAAAAATAAGAACCATATGGTCATCTCGATAGATGCGGAAAAAGCATTCGACAAAGTACAGCATCCCTTTATGTTCAAAACTCTAGAAAAACTAGGGATAACAGGAACATACCTCAACATTGTAAAAGCAATCTATGCTAAGCCTCAGGCTAGCATCATTCTGAATGGAGAAAAACTGAAGGCGTTCCCTCTAAAATCTGGAACAAGACAGGGATGCCCTCTCTCACCACTTCTGTTCAACATAGTTCTCGAATCACTGGCCAGAGCAATTAGACAGACGAAAGAAATTAAAGGCATAAAAATAGGAAAAGAAGAACTCAAATTATCACTATTTGCAGATGACATGATTCTATACCTAGCAGACCCAAAAGGGTCTACAAAGAAACTATTAGAGCTAATAAATTAATTCAGCAAAGTGGCAGGCTATAAAATCAACATGCATAAATCAAAGGCATTCCTGTATATCAGCAACAAATCCTCTGAAATGGAAATGAGGACAACCACCCCATTCACAATATCCTCAAAGAAAATAAAATACTTGGGAATCAACCTAACAAAAGAGGTGAAAGACTTATACAATGAAAATTACAGAACCCTAAAGAGAGAAATAGAAGAAGATCTTAGAAGATGGAAAAATATACCCTGTTCATGGATAGGTAGAAGTAACATCATCAAAATGGCGATATTACCAAAAGTTCTCTATAGGTTTAATGCAATGCCAATCAAAATCCCAACGGCATTTCTTGTAGAAATAGAGAAAGCAATCATGAAATTCATATGGAAAAATAAAAGACCCAGAATAGCAAAAACAATTCTAAGCAGGAAATGTGAATCAGGCGGTATAGCTATACCAGACTTCAAACTATACTACAGAGCAATAGTAACAAAAACAGCATGGTACTGGTACCAAAACAGGCAGGTGGACCAATGGTACAGAATAGAGGACACAGAAACCAATCCACAAAACTACAACTATCTTATATTTGATAAAGGGGCTAAAAGCATGAAATGGAAGAAGGATAGCATCTTCAACAAATGGTGTTGGGAAAACTGGAAATCCATATGCAACAAAATGAAACTGAATCCCTTTCTCTCGCCATGCACAAAAGTTAACTCAAAGTGGATCAAGGAACTTGATATCAAATCAGAGACATGGCGTCTGATAGAAGAAAAAGTTGGCTATGATCTACATACTGTGGGGTCGGGCTCCAAATTCCTCAATAGGACACCCATAGCACAACAGTTAATAACTAGAATCAACAAATGGGACTTACTAAAACTAAAAAGTTTTTTCTCAGCAAAAGAAACAATAAGAGAGGTGAATAGGGAGCCTACGTCCTGGGAACAAATCTTTACTCCTCACACTTCAGACAGAGCCCTAATATCCAGAATATACAAAGAACTAAAATAATTAGACAATGAGATAACGAATAACCCAATCAACAAATGGGCCAAGGACCTGAACAGAAATTTCTCAGAGGAGGACATACAATCAATCAACAAGTATATGAAAAAATGCTCACCATCTCTAGCAGTCAGAGAAATGCAAATCAAAACCACCCTAAGATACCATCTCACTCCAGTAAGATTGGCAGCCATTAGGAAGTCAAACAGCAACAAGTGCTGGCGAGGATGTGGAGAAAAGGGTACTCTTGTACATTGCTGGTGGGACTGCAAATTGGTGCGGCCAATTTGGAAAGCAGTATGGAGATTTCTTGGAAAGCTCGGAATGGAACCACCATTTGATCCAGCTATTCCACTACTCGGTCTATTCCCTAAAGACCTAAAAAGAGCACACTATAGGGACACTGCTACATCCATGTTCATAGCAGCACAATTCACAATAGCAAGACTGTGGAACCAACCTAGATGCCCTTCAATAGACGAATGGATAAAAAAAAATGTGGCATCTATACACAATGGAATATTACTCTGCATTAAGAAATGACAAAATCATAGAATTTGGAGGGAAATGGATGGCATTAGAGCAGATTATGCTAAGTGAAGCTAGCCAATCCCTTAAAAACAAATGCCAAATGTCTTCTTTGATATAAGGAGAGTTACTAAGAACAGAGTAGGGAAGAAGAGCATGAGAAGAAGATTAACATTAAACAGGGATGAGAGGTGGGAGGGAAAGGGAGAGAGAAGGGAAATTGCATGTAAATGGAAGGAGACCCTCAGGGGTATACAAAATTACATACAAGAGGAAGTGAGGGGAAAGGAGGGAAAATATAAGGGGGAGAAATGAATTACAGTAGAGGGGGTAGAGAGAGAAGAGGGGAGGGGAGGGGGGAGGGGGGATAGTGGAGGATGGGAAAGGCAGCAGAATACAACAGACTCCAGAATGGCAATATGTAAATCAATGTGCAACTGATGTGATTCTGCAATCTGTATATGGGGTAAAAATGGGAGTTCATATCCCACTTGAATCAAAGTGTGAATTATGATATATCAAGAACTATGTAATGTTTTGAACAACCTACAATAAAAATTAATTAAAAAAAAAAAAAAAGAATATATGATATAGCCATATGACATAATTATAAATAGAAGATGAGAAAAAGGCATTTTGAACACTACAGTGAACCATATGAATGAAAAAGGGATATTATCATTTTAATTAACTTCAAAGAAACTTTGGGCCTAATTGAAATAAAAATTTTTATATGTAAAAAAAAAAAAAAAAAAAAGGAATAGTAGCTCCCCGTCACTCAGGCACTGAGTCTAAGTCCAAGGCAGTGATTCATGCCCTGTGCTGAGCACAGAGATGAAGAGAGATATGCTCATTGTTTGTATTGGGTTCAGCTGAAATGTTTGGAAAAGCTACCAATCAGAATTAAAGATAAAGGTGGAGAAAGTGTTAAAACCAGCAACCCAGCTGAAAGGGTAGGTGTGTTAAGTGCTATTATTTTTTATTTTTTTATTTTTTTTTTCATCTTTCATACATTTGATTCAAGTGAGTTATGAACTTCCATTTTTACCCCAAATACAAATTGCAGAATCACATCAGTTACACATTCACAATGTTTACATAATGCCATATTAGTGACTGTTGTATTCTGCTGTCTTTCCTAGCCCCTACTATCCCCCCTCCCCTCCCCTCCCTTCCCATCTTCCCTCTCTACCTCATCTGTTGTTGTTCAGTTCTCTCCCTTCCCCCCGCTTTCCCCTCACAACCTCTTATATGTGATTTCGTATAATGATGAGGGTTTCCTTCCGTTTCCATGCAATTTCCCTTCTCTCTCCCTTTCCCTGTGCTATTATAATACGAAACCTGTTTTAGTCGGCTTTTATTGCTGCTTTGACTAAAATATTTGGTCAGAACGATTTTTGGAGAGGAAAAGTTTATTTAGGGGCTCATGGTTTCAGAGATCTTTGTCCCTACTAGACTGGCTCCATTCCTCAGGGCTCCAAGTGAGGCAGAACATCATGGTGGAAGAATGTGGCAGAGAGAAGTGGCTCACATGATGATAGGAAGCAGAGAGAGACTCCACTTGTCAGATACAAAATATATACCCCAAAGCTATGTCCCCCCAGTGTCCACCTCCTACAGCCACACCATACCAGCCTTCAGTTACCACTCAGTTAATCCTTATCAGGGAATTAATTCATTGATTGGGTAAAGGCTTTCACAACCCAATCATTTCTCCTCTGAACCTTCTTGCATTTTCTCACACATGAGCTTTTTGGGGGCACCTCACATCCAAACCATAACAAAGCCTAAGAAAATCAAGGAAGAATGTGGATCACATGCAGGAATAAGGGTAGACTAGTTACTTCTACCTTCATGAGACAAAGCCTAGAATTCAATTTCCAAGGCCTACTTTGTTCTAATATAAAGAGGTACATGTTTTTTTTCTTACATTTTTTTTCAATAGAAATTGATGATATTATTTTTTCCCTCAGTTAAAAGATCTCATAGTTTTCTAGAATTTCTTTTAATATGTTTACAGTGCCTGGTGTACTTCATATGGTAAAAATCTATGAGTAACTCTTAGGCCAATGTGATTTGTATTTCCTTTAGACTACTTTGTCTGAATCGTAACATAATTTTTAGACAGATACCTCTTTTTTTGTGTGTGTGCCTGCAGCGTTGGGGATTGAACCCAGGGACATTTTATCACTGAGCCACATCCCAAGCCTTTTTGTTTTTTACTTTTGAGATGATTTTGCTATGTTACTGTGGCTGGTCTCTAAGTTGCAATTCTGCCTCAGCCTTCTGAATACCTGGAATTACAAGCATGCACCACGCTACCCCATTTAGAAGGCTACTTTTCTGACAGTTCAATTATAAAAGCTACATTATGTCTGCTTTAGCAATAAATTATGGGTTAGAATTACCTATAATCTGTGCATTTTCAGAAATTCAATTTCATAATCAAGTTTCTAATTTAAAAATAATTTTAAGAATTTAAAAGATATAAAGGGTTTGGAAAATGCAGACTATTTAAATCTCACATTAATAGCCTACTGATTTTTTTAAATAATATTATCCATGTTCCCACACATACTCATTTTGATCATCCTAATTAAATGTAATTAAACTGAATAATGTGTATAGCTAGTCACCATCTGCCAATTCCTGATGTTGATTCACAATTTATTAACATTTTTTGAACAAATTCCAGAGACAGTGTAGTAGAAATAGTCCTACAAGTCAGAAAAACTAGGATCATATCTTAGCATTGCATTCTCTTGCTTAATGAAAAAATGCAGCTCATTAAATCTCTCATTCTTATTTGAAAATAGCAATGATTTTCATCCTATGCTATTGTGAAAATTAAAAATGAATACCTATCATAAAATCTCAGTAAATCATAATTTCAATAATTTTTAATATGCCCTCACAAATTCATTGAGATATTTCCAAAAAGATACATAAATTGATCTTCTGTTTCTACCTTTTTAGATTAAATTATCTCTTACTGGCAGGAATCTGTGCCTTCCAAATTCATATTTTGAAGATTCTACTCCCAGTGCCTCAAATACCTAAGTTTACCTGGAGATAGGTCTTTAAAGAAGTGATTGAGTTTAAATGAGGCCATAAGAAGGACTAATCTGATATGACTAGTGTTCTTATGAGAAGGGAGGGAGAGACATTCACAACTCACTTGCATAGATTGATGACCATGTAAAAGTGCAGCATGGGGAATGGCCATCTTCAAGCCAAGGAGAGAAGCCTCAGGAGAAACCAATCTCGATGCCACCTTGATCTTGGACTTCCAGCTTCCACAAACATGAACACAGAAGTTTTTGTTCATGACCCTCAGTTTACTATTTTATTAGAGCAGTCCTAGCAAATGGATAGGATATTCCTTTTTCATTATGTGGATTTCTATACAGTGAAACAACAGTGCTCAGGACAAGCAATAAAGAGCAGAGACAGTTCTAAGACTGTAGTACTTGTTTAAGCATCTTACATAAAGGTGATATCCCCATTGATAAGGCTTACCAATAATCCAAAGTCCAGTTTTGATTTGGTCCAACTTTCCCCAAAAAGCTCTATGAGGAAATGTTCACTGGGTTTCAAAGAAGGGCAAATCAAAACATAAGTGTAACAAAGAGGCTCTTTCTAGATGAACACTGATCTGGTCTAAAGCTCACATGTCAATCTTGTATAGAACTAATGGGTAGAAAGCTTTAAAAAAAATAACAACAACAAAAAATCACTTTTTGTTTTTTCCTGTTACTCCTCTTCTGTTCAGAATCATATGAGTGATTGAAACATATTAAATGAGTAGACCAGTACTCCATTTTGAGATAAATTTGCTCACTAAAATGCTTTTTGCAGAATTCTGCTTCCACCAGGGATTTTCCTATGTCTGTTATTCCTTAAATCATCGTTGACTATCAGAATCTTCTTGTCGTTAAGATCCAACTGGTTAAAAGCATGCTAGGTAAAATAAATCATTGCCTCTTACTTTATTTGATTCTTCCATCAAATATCCTATTCCTTTTGTATGAAGACCCAATTGCTTACTTTTTTTTTTCATTAAAACAGACTTTGCAGTCATTACAAGTATCTATTTTGATACATAGGATAATCTCATTCCATGTTTGTTTATTTGATATTATTCATGGAATTTCAAACTTTGTAAATTACTTTTCTCAGACCCAAAGCTTAAAATCTAATAAGTTGTTGACATGAAGTGGATTCTATATTAAGCATGCATGCAAAGCACTGGATTTCAGACTCTCTTTGAGATGCTGCAAAGGGTCAAATTCAAGACTGATGCAAGAAACAAAGTTGCATGTTCCATACTACCTCTCCACAATCACACAAAGTACTGCCACAGAGCTCCCTTGCTTATTTCATCACCCTATTTTAAGGCCCTACTATAAAGTCCTAATAGCTCCCTATCCTCCTGTCTTTGCTTTAGATCCCATACATGATGTTCATTATAACCATTTCTCAAACTGCTGATTCTTCCTGCAAGCCCAACATTTGAATATTGAGCAACCTTTTTCATCTAATCCTGTGGTTCTTTAATGTCCTGAAAAGAGCAGTAGATATTGTGTTTGTTAAAGAAAATTTTTCTTGCAATAATAAGGGATGTGATAACAAACTCTAACAAACAACTTAAGGGGTTCATAAAATTATTATTTTTGCCTGTGCTGTCTTGGCTAAGCTGGTGCTCCACTCTGGTGGTTTTGAACCATCTTAACTTGGCTTAGCTATAGCTAAATTTCTGAGAGTCCCCATTCTCTCCGATTGATTCTAGGTTGACATTAGCTTTAAAAGAACCAAGAAAAAGAGGAAGAAGGATAAAAAGAAAATCATGGCATTTGAGATGCAAGGTATCGAAGTAAAGCACTGAAGCAGCTCATACTAGTCTTGGGATATATCACTTTCAGAAGAGCTAAGATGTATCAGCATCTTTTAGTTTGTCTTCTTTTCTTACCTACTCTATCTTTCGTTTTTCTTATTAACTTTTGCTCTTGTGATGGCCAATAACAACCCAAAGCCCATGTCCAAGTGGTTGGCAATGAAATGGGAGGCTGTCATTATGGAGAGGCAGTCAGCGTCTTTGGAATCTGGTAGCCAAATAGTTGCTGTAATACTGAAAGTAATGGTATAAGTGAAAATAAGTCATGAAACTGGTAACTTTTAATTACATTGAAGAAATTACTAAAATGATATGAAAAGCTTAAAGCTTTTAATTCTTTGCTCAGACGTTGATAAGAATCCAAACACTTCTGTAACTGCCCTGAAATAAACCATTATTATAAACCATTATTTTTTGTATTCACAGGACTTTCTAAAAAATAAATGCAAATTTTGCTGGGTGTGGTAGGGAATGCCTGTATCCTAGCAACTTTGGAGGCTGATGCAGGAGAATTGTGAGTTAAATGCCAGCCTCAGCAACTTAATTTAATGAGGCCCTAAGCAATTTAGGAAACCCTGTCTCAAAAAAAAAAAAAAAAAAAAAAAAAAGAAAGAAAGAAAAGAAAAAGAAAAAGAAAAAAATTTAGAAAGGGGATAGGAATGTGGCTTAGTAGTGAAGCATCTCTGGGTTCAATCCTTGGTACCAAGAATAAATAAATAAATAGATAGATAAATAGATAAATGTTCTAATCACAAATTCCTATAGGATATTGAATTATATTTATAATCTTGTAGAATCTAATGCTAAAGTTATGGCATTGATTTGGAAGGAGACATTGAAACTGGAAGCTAAGAATTTTTAACCATCTCATATGCTAATCTTCATCTGCCGGTGCAAGTAACTATTTCTATACTGATGGAGTATAGAAATATACTATATATATATATATATATATATATATATATATATATATATATATAGTATATAGTATATATAGTATATAGTATATATATATACCAATGGAGTATAGAAATATACTCTTCTAAAATGAATATATACAAGGGCATCTCTTTGGGCTCCTGATTCTCCTTATTAGAGTTTCCCACAACACTTATCATTGCTTCTAAGCTGGAAAAATGTATTAGGTAACACTGATAGCTATAATAATGTGGAAAAATATATATATGTATATACACATATATGCATATATACATACATACATACACACACATATGTATGTAATTCATATCTTATATACATGAATTAGGGATTTCAATAATGATATTTCCAGACAGAATTTTGAAAATGTTAACCAGTTTCTGTGAAGGTTCTATATGAAGTATATATTATCTATCATCTATCCATCACCTATTTTTCAACTGCTATAGAGAAAATGACCAACAAGAAACACTTCAATTTTAAATAGACTCTAGAGTATACATTTCCATATACAGATCTTCTGTGTTTGAAAATAAAACTGTTTCACACATATCTCAAAAAAAGAAATAGATTGAGGCAAAAGTTCAAATCTGTGACTCTGTCAGTAAAATATGATCTCAGGGTTAATATCCCAAGGGTGTGTTTGTAATGTTCTTTTGTAAGACCTCAGAAAGATTTAGGATGGTGCCTCATAAATCCTCTCAGCTAGACACAAATGTTTCTAAGAATTTTATGGTCATGCTTTTAAACCCGCTCTTTTAGATAAGAGGCCTTCTAAAAGTCTTTCAAAGTGTTATTCCTGAGTACCTTTACTGTCTGCCCAAGGTAGAGAGGGACCTGTCTCAAAGAGATTTGTGGATTTGGCTTTATCTAATGGGGAAAAATTTAATTTTATACACATAAAGTCTAAAAACATTTCAAAGAGTGTATAAAGCTTGGAAATATAAGTACAAACATGATTGAAAATGCAAAAATTATTGGAGTCTCCAACTTCCTATGGCAGGAATCAGCCCATAAAAGGAGGTTCATCAGATGGGGAGAAATGGTCCATTTTTATTTTTTCATGGGAAGTAAAACAGTTAAGAGCCTGGTGGGCAGAGCTTAAATGAGAAGAACCAGGGAGCAGAACTGGCACCTAATCAGTGGAACAGGAGCAATTGTTGTCCTGTCCAGATTTTAGCATGGCTGTGGGCTAGGAACTGCTCTGTGCTTCTCATTTTGACATTCTGCTCTTTATGTTGTTGCTATCATTATTTATTTTATTCCCCTGGACTTGTGTCACAGTTTTATATTGTGTATGTGGAAAACATTTTAGTACATACATCTTCAGGTCAAAAAGAGCTCTATGAACTCAAACTTCACTCATATTTTAACCTTGAATGAAGACATAAGTCTCTTGTTGGTGAGAATGAAAATTTAAATTAATATACCATTATGTAAAATGGTATGAACTTTCTTCAAAAAAACTAAAAACAGAACTGCCATATGACTTAGCAATCCCAATTTGGGGTATAAATTCAAAGGGATAATGTCAATATACCAAATGGATATCTGTATTTCTATGTTCATTACAACATCATTTTCAATAGTCAAGATTGAAATAAACAAAACTATGTTTCAAGAGATGTATGGGTAAAGAATATATGTTGTACATACAAACACACACACCCCTACAATAATGCCTTTAAGAAGAAGAAAACTTTGTTATTAGTCACAAGGTGGATGAGCTTCGAGGTTGCTTAGTGAAATAAATCAGGCACAGAAAGACAAATGCAACATAATTTCAATTATATGTGGGATTTAAAAAGGTAAACTAACAGAAACAGTTTAATGATGGTTATCAGACCATGGGAGTGTGGAGGGAGGGAAGCAATGGGAAGTTCTTGGTCAAAACATACAAAGTTTATTAGAAAGGAAGAATGAGTTTCAAGGTTTCCAAAACATGGTGATCATAGTCAATAATCATGTGTTACATATTTCAGAATAATTGAGAGAATAAGTTTCACATGTTTCACTGTTAAGTCAGCTTTTAATCGCCACGACCAAAATATATGACAAGAACGACTTAGAGGAGGAAAGGTTTATTTCAGGGTTATATTTTCAGAGATTCAGTATATAGTCAGCAGACTGCAAGGCAGAAACATCCTGGAAGCAGAGCATGGAAGAAGAAATCTTATTGGCTTATGGCAGCCAGGGAGTAGAGGCAGTGACAGAGAAAGAATCCAGGGGTGAGATATAGTTCCAAAGGTCATGTGACCTATTACCTTCAGTCACATCCCAGCTTCCTACACTTACCACTCAGTCCATTCAGATTGTTAATCAATAAAATGAATTAATAATTCATTACATATAACAGGGTTACAGCTCTCATAATCCAATCTTTTCACCTCTGAACACTGCTACATTGCTGACCACATGTGGTTTGGTGGGAGATTCTTAGATCCAAACCATACTACTTACCATGAAAAATGATAAGTAAAAAAGATGATGAACATATTCCTTAACTTGATTCAAACATTCCATACTATACATATATTAAATCATCACAAATATCACTTAAATATATAAAATCCTAATTTTTCAATTTAAAATAACATCAAAACTTTTTAAAATGATATTTTAAGCCTAAATACTAAGTCTCATGCTACAGTAGGATGAGACTTTTGAGGAACAAGTCTGAGTGTTATATGAGAAGGTTATCAATCTTTTGGGAACTACTATTATCCATGGTAGTGAATCTCCTGAGATTGTCTGTGTCTTGCAAACAACTAATGGAATATGCAGAAGTGACATTGTGCTAGTTCCAGTCCTTGCTTGTAAGAGGTCTGTCAGCTTCTGTTTAGCCTCTCTTGGAACTTGCTTTTGGGAACACTGACACTCCATATCCAAAGTCTAGCTGCCTTTCTGAACAAACTTTGTGCAAAGACCCCATGTAAAGGCAACATGGGAAGGAGAACACTGTGATTGTCAAGGGGAAGAAAGATTCAGTCATTCCAGTCTCATGATGATTCCAGCACCAGCTAGAACCTGTATTCAACTATATGAAAAATTCCAAGTGAGACCAGCAAAAGAGCTGCCAAGTTGACCTTATTGCCCTACAGAATTTTGATAGATAATAAAGAGAGCGATGTATTAATCCACTAAGATTGAGAGCAGGTATACAACAATAGATAATAAAAATTTTTTTCTCTTACTTCTCTGCTGAGTTGACCCTTAGATGTTTCTGTATTTATATTTTATTTTTGAGGATGAATTAGCACTTTTCCCTGACCTTAAATCATCCATATATCACATACTATTCCCTCTGTAGTGGTCAAAATCTTCAGGAGTAAGGTTAAATCAGATATAAATAATGTCTCTTTTCTCCAGTGAATATTTGAGCCTGTGAAACTCATAAGCCGGTGAATCACCAGGTCAGAGATTTACTTTTTGTTACGGTTCAAATATGAGGAGTCCCTGAAAATCTTCTGAATTAATGTTCAGAGTTGAAATGAGTAGATTATAAGAGCTATGACATCAGTAGATTACTTCACTTGCTGTATTAATAATTTGATGAATTAACTGGGTGGTAACAGTGGGCAGGTAGGGTGTGACTAGTTATTTACAGGCTCCTTGTATTTCTGTGCTTCTGAGACATCAGAAGCAGAGCAGCACTCCTTCACCATACACTTCCAACATGTTGTTCGGACTTATCTTGGTCCCAGAACAATGGAGCAGGCCAACCATAGACCATTTAGCACAAAATAAATCTTTCCACCTCTAAGTTGTTCACGTCAGGCATTTTGATCACAGAGATGAAAAGTTGATTAGCACATTCAAGAAATCCTCCCCAGTGGCTACTGATGTACAAATGGGTACATTAAGATTTGATACAATTTCTTGAATATGAGATTTTCTTCTTTATTTTTCATCAAAAATTTACAGCATTTATTTGAAAAGTATGAAATATTTAGAGTATTGTAAAACTTTTAATGAATTTATTTTCAAATGGTTTTTTTCAAATTGTTATATCATAAATGTTTAACACTAAAACTGAAATGGCAAATAAGTGTTCTTTTTGTTTGACTTTATCTGAATACATGTGATAGACACTGTAAACTAACCATAGTATAATAATACCATAAGTTTATATGTCTCTTGAACTCAGACATATTTTTGAAATGTTCACAACATATTTTCAAAGTAACCACTATTAATATATTATATTTGGCATTGTGATATAAAGCAAGGTTGTCTGTCTATCTATCTATCTATCTATCTATCTATCTATCTATCTATCTTGATGCTAGGAATTAAATGGGCATTTTACCACTGATCCATATCCCCAGTCCTTTCATTTTTTTTTATTTTGGAACAGAATCTTGCTAAGTTCCTGAAGTTCTCCCTCAGTTGCTTGGGCTGGCCTGGCAGTTGTGATTCTCCTGCTTCAGCCTTCCACATGGCTGTAATTACAACACCTGGCTAATTCACATTCTTAATTTTTTTTTCGAATTATTGGAAATAAGAAAATGATATATGTTCTCAACTGTATTTTTTCATACTCTTCTTGATTTTCCAGCAAATATGATAGAGCAAAAATGAGGAAATGAGGATGCAAACCAATTTATACTAGGAGATAATATGATTGTTTACTTTGCACGTTGATATATTCATTGAAAAAGTGAAATTTGAGTGGAAAGTTTAATTAGGATGCATTATACAAATGAATCTTTAGGTAGCAACAATTTCCTATATTTCTTTGATAAAAATAAAAAAGGATGAAAATAAAAGATTTGTACATGTAAAATTATTAGCAAGAGATGAATGTGAGCCAAAAAATATTTATATTTTACTCTTATAAATAAAAATGAAGGGCTGGGAGTGTGGCTCAGCGGTTGAGGGCTCGCCTGGCAAGTGCGAGGCCCTGGGTTCGATCCTCAGCACCACATAAAAATAAAATAAAAGTATTGTGTCCAACAACTAAATAAACAAAATATTTAAAAAATAAATAAATAAATAAAAATGAAATCATGCAGAAGTATCATATTTATATAATGTTTAAATATCACAAAACAATTTTCAATTAAAGTATTATATTAACATGATTATAATAATAATAATGATATTGTTACATTATTATGTGACTATAATAAAAATAATAATTATTGATTTTGGTTCCAAAAAGTAATCCCAAGTTATTTTCTTGAATTATCATGAATTCTTGGTGTTTTAACAAACAACATTTATTAAGATAATATAATATATATAATAGACAAATTGAGAAAAACAAAAACAGAATAGAAAATCTGTAAAAGATCCACAAATTATAAAATATTAGTTCATATCTATAGGAAAAGCTTGAATTATTTGATAGCTGGTACAGGAGAAATTGGCAAAGTGTCAGAAAAATAAACTTATGTTTATAAATAGAATTACATACTCAATGTCAGTTGAAGAATGTGTATGTAAAATAACAAAAATCATGAAATGTAAAAAGGAACACACAGGGAATTGAATAGTTGGCCTTAGAGGTTACTCAGTATTTTATAAGTATAAACAGGGAGAGAGGATATATCAATATATTTTACTTCTGTGTTGAGCACATTTTCAAGTCCTTTCAGATAACAGTTCCTTTTTTTCTTGCAAATGCCTTTTCTGCACTGTTTTCACAGAGATGGTAACCTAGCCATTTATCTAAGGATTATTAGTTTAAGGCTTTTTTTTTTTTTGCCAATTTCAAGGAAAGTGCTTGGAAAATAGAGATAATGATAGGTTTTTATTGATTAATATTTAACCAAGCAGGGCTATGCATGTGACTTCTTCCAGGAGTCTGGAATTTGATTCAAATTCTGTTGATCACTTCCTTATTATAGCTGGAACATGTAAAGATGACGGTAAGATAAACATAAGAAAATGCAAAGAAAATGTTCAGAGCACAGAGGCTTACATATCCCAAAATGGAGACATTACTAATAAAATATGTATTCATATAACATATTACTGTACATTCAATAAAAACTTTACTGCCAATGATATTTATAAACAAAGCTAAAAAAGACCCTTAGTAAACAAAAGCTAAAGACAAAAGAATATGCTAATATTTATTTTTTGTAATTGATTTATTATATGGGAATAAAATAGAACACTGGTTTGTTATTGAATTGGAAGGAGTCTTTAGTGAAAGAATAGAAGTGTTTAATTTTACACACACTCTCACATACACACCTTAAATGCCATATTGACAAGTACTGATTCCTGATTAGGATATCATGTCTTTGTTTACATATCAAGGCTTCATTTGAAGGAAAACATCATTATTTTGATTTAGTGGAGGGCTAAGTTTTTCATATTTGATTAGAATCCCATATTATCCTTCCTATATAAACTGAAATTTAAATACGAACATATATGATGATTTGGTATTTCTTTAAAATTAAACTTTAAATTTAAAGTATTTGCAATGCTTTCTGAACAGAGGAATCATCTAGATTTTATAGATGTTTTCCTGATAATTTCATAAAATTAATGTTATAGAATTTTTAAGAAAACCTTTTAAAAAGTATTTTATTGAACTTTTATAGAAGCCATTCCTTATTTTCACAGGTATATTTTATTTTTTATGTAATAGTTAATTGAACTATATATACTTGTACTAGCAAGTAAAATAAAGAATCACTTTGTTCTATCAACAAACTTCCCTAATTTTGATTTGCATTTTAAATTAGCTACTGGAGCAGATGTGTCCAGTTTAATTGGACAGTAGCTCAATAGCCTTGAGTGATCAGTGTTAATGTACCAGAGAATAGGTCCTCATGTGGAGTAGCTGATAGTATTAGTTAATCTCTCTACCAACTAAGTGTGGATATGATAGGAGAACCATGCACTATGCAGTTGAAGTCATTTTTCTGTTTATGGTCCACCAAATGCATACTGCTCATGAATGTAGTTTTAGATACACACAATACTAGGTTACTGAATGTACTTAGATCTCAGTAGAGTGCAACAAATATTAATGGTTTCATTAATAGTTAGTTTATATTTTTGCATCAAGTAAATAATGTACATGTAGAAAATGTGCATGATTATACAGTTTAACAAATATTATAGTGAAACATGTGTAATCATCACTGGGCTCAAGAAATTACTTGCATAGCCATACTGATTCAATGCCTCTCTCCCCACAAAGGGAACCACTATCCTGATTTTTATGATCTTTTATTTTCTTTACTCTTGCTTTTTATAAAATTTTTACACTAAATTTTTAATTTTAAATAATATGGTTTACTTTTTCCAGTTTTAGTATTTATAAACATGAAATCATTGTTTTTCTTTTTATTTTTTTAATTATGCATGCTACATACACTCATATAGTTGCATGTAGTACAGAAGTAGTGCTATACCTTGGAATTATCTTTAAAATTTGTACATACTGAATTTTTTTCTCCAATATGGAGCTATGGTCAAAATGTGAAGCAATAGCAATTATCACCAACATTTGGTCTCATTTGTTTATTTAAGTGTGTTGAAATATATATAAAGAAAGCTGCATATTAAAGAAAATAATCTTTAAGAAACTTCTGTTTATGTCTTTATGTTCTGATTTTAACTATTCATTCAATAAACTTCCAAATATAACTAAAATTTATTGTTATTCATAGTAATATATTAATTTGATAAGAAAAATTTGAAGAATAATGTTATTTGGCTAATAAATAATAATTTAATTTTGTAAATGAGCTATGCAAGATCTAGAAAGGAAAAAACTCATTAATGTAATCATGGAATTGCTAAAATTCTTGGAATTTGTATGTTAAGAAATATATTCCAACCATGTTAAATATTTAACTTTTTAACTGTTAACAAATCTTCACACTAAATGTGTTTACTTTTGTTTTTATTCATAATTAAAATTTTACAAATACTGATATAGATAGATAGATAGATAGATAGATAGATAGATAATCATAATCCTTTCCTTAATTAATATTGGTGATTTCTACCACAATATCATAAATGCCTCTGTATTTTTAAATATTTCACTAATAAGAGGCTTTTCTGAAATATTATTCACAATATTATTGTGAATCATTTAATAAAGTTTACTTGACTAAGTATTTTATAAGCCAAGCTTGAATTTATTGTTATAATTTATAATAAATTATAAAATACTCAAATGTTTTAACCTTATTCTTTTGACAAACATTTATGATTTTGTATTTAAGAAATATCAAAATTCCACATGGAATGCTGAACTTTTCATTTATTTCAGGGATAAAATTATCATTAATATAAATACAAATTATTAAAAAAATGCCTGTTTCTATTGATTAGTTTTAGGGCTGAGATGTGACTGGAGTGATAGAGCGCTTACCTAGTATTCCTGTGGCCTTAAGTTCATGCCCTAGTACCACAAACAAATAAACAAACAAAATATTAATTAGTTTTTGAAACAGAAGGCAGATTAAGAGACTGTCTCTGTAGCATATAGTGACCAAATCCATAAATATATGAAGTTACACAAACAGAAAATATATCCATTTAGGATTCACCCATATTTTTGTGGTTTGGTAGCTGTTCTTTATGTTATCACTAAATAGTATTTTTTTTTTGTATTGTATGGATGCACCACAGTTTATCCATTTGCCTATTAAAGAACATCTCGGTTGCTTTCAATTGCAGACAATTGTATATTTACAGATTTTAGAGTACATAAAATTTTTCAAATCATATTTAAGTATGTACATAATTGCTGGATTCTATGGTATCACAATATTTAGCTTTATATGAAACCGCCATGCTACCTTCTAAAGGGTCTGTACCATGTACCAACTGTAAGAATTCCTGTTTCTTTGTATCCTTACCAGCAGTTAATATTATTGATATTTTAAATTTTTGCTATTGTTAAGGTGTATAGTGATATCTTATTGTTTTAACTTGCAATTCCCTAATGACAATGTCATTGACTGTTCTTTTATATAATAGTGTGCTATTTGCTATCTTCTTGATGAATATCTATTCAGATCTTTGTATGTATACTTTCCATAATATAATTTTGTTGATTTTTTTAATCAAGGACCCAGTTTTTGGTTTCATTGATGCTCTCTACTGCTTTTTAAAAATTACCTACTTATTTTATTTAAATCTTTAATTATATTCTTTTGCATGTTTATATTAAATTTCTCTTTCTTTTCAATGTCATAAAGTGGGAGTTTAGGTTATTGATTTGACATTTTTTTTCTCTTTAAATAAAAAAAGCATGAATAGTAAAAATTTCTGAAAAAACCTCTATCTTAGCCTAAGCCCTATTATATTTGATTTGTTGTTTCCTCATTTTCAAAGTATCTTCTAATTTCCCTTTAAATATATTGGTTATTTATGATTTGTAGGGATTATTGCCCAAATGCTTTAGTTCTGCAAACTTTACTTTACAAACAAACTTTGCTGTTATTTCCATTTTTTTTAAAAGAGAGAGAGAGGAGAGAGGAGAGAGGAGAGAGGAGAGAGAGAGAGAGAGAGAGAGAGAGAGAGAGAGAGAGAGAGAGAGAGAATTTTTTAATATTTATTTATTTTTTTTAGTTTTCGGCGGACACAACATCTTTGTTTGTATGTGGTACTGAAGATCGAACCCGGGCCACACGCATGCCAGGCGAGTATGCTACCACTTGAGCCACATCCCCAGATGTCTAACATATAGTCTTTTTGGAAGAATGTTCCATGTGCACTTAAGAAGAATCTACATTATAATGTGTTTGGCTAAATGTCTGTTAGATCTCTCTGGTTTATAGTATTATAAATAATAATTATAAGTATTATAACATTATCTTTGTCAAGTAATGCTATATTATTGTCTATTATTAATTATTACTAAAAATTACAAATATTTTAATTATTATAGCATAGTAAGCCATCTATATTTTTGTTGGTCTTGTGCCTCATTATTCTATCAATAATTGAAAGTGAGGTTTTAAAATCTTGTTTAAAATCTTTGTCAACTTGTTTATTTCTCCCTTCATTTCTATCAGTTTTTACTTCATCCTTTTGGGAGTTTCTATTATTAGGTGTGTCAATGTTTCTAATTGTTGTACTATCAAATGGAATAACACTTTCATTACTATAAAATGCATTTATTTATTCCTATTAACCATTTTTGTTTTGTCCCTTGTTAATATAGCCTCTAAGCTGTCTTATGAATGGCACTTGCCTGATTATCTTCTTCAATCTTTTGATATTTACTTTATTTTTAATCTATTTTCACCTGTGAATCTTAATTGTCTATTGTAGAAAGCTAATAATTGGACCTTGGTTTTTTACCTAGCTTGAAAATCACTGCTTTGTGGTATAATTGATTAATTTATTCCCATTTAATGCTATTGTTGACTTAGTTGTGGTTACATCTATAATTTTACTTTTTTTGGTTTCTTTGGGTTTATGTCTCATGTCTCTTTTGTTCCTCTATTTCTCCTTACTGTCCTATTTATCACTAAATACTATTTCCTATTAGAGCATTTTAATTTACTCAATGATTTTTTTACTATATCTTTATTGATTGCTCTAGGGCTTTCACACTTTGAATCACCACCTTATCTGTATCAACTTCAGGTTTATATAATATACTATTTTTAAAAATTCTTTAAATATCTTTACTTGTGGATGACAACAATGCTTTTCTTTTCTTTCTTTATTTATATGAGGTTCTGAGGCTCCAACCCAGTGCCTCACATATGCTAGGCAAGTGCTCTACCAATACTATTTTTACTTGGTTCCTTGTAATACTTTGGCCTTCCTAAAAATTTCACTGACGGTATCTAATTTGTCAGCATGTAATTATTTGTTTGTTTGTTTGTTTAACTCAAGGTAGTTCTTTTTGTTCCTCATTAGCAATTACTATGAAGTGATTAGTAAGTTGCAAGTTTTAGTTAAGATTGATTTTTTAAAAAATATTAAAACCATAAATTATAATAATTGAATGATGCAGTAAAGATAAAATGATGCAGTAAAGATAAAACGGTAGAATCCTCTTTCAAAATTGATGGTCAAAAGAGGTGAATGACCTCTACAATGAAAACTGCAGAACACTAATGAAAGAAATTGAAGAAGACTTCAGAAGATGGAAAGATCTCCCATGCTCTTGGGTAAACAGAATTAATATAGTCAAAATGGCCATACTACCAAAATTGTTATATATATTTAGTGCAATTCCTATAAAAATCTCAATGAAGTTCTTCATAGAACTAGAAAAAGCAATCATGAAATTACTTTGGAAAAATAAGAGGCCCTAAATAGCCAAGGCAATCCTTAGCAAGAAGAGTGAAGCAGGACGCATCACAATACCAGAACTTAAAACTATATTACAAAGCAATAGTAACAAAAATGGCATGATATTGGTACCAAAATAGACATGTAGACCTATTATACAAAACAGAAGACACAGAGACAAACCCACATAAATATGGTTGTTTTATACTAGACAAAGGTGCCCAAAATATACATTGGAGAAAAGATAACCTCTTCAACAAATGCTGCTGGGACAACTGGAAATCCATACGTAGCAGAATAAAATTGAACCTCTATCTCTCACCCTGCACAAAAATAAACTCAAAGTTTATCAAAGTCTTAGACACTAGAATAGAGTCCCTGTATTTAATAGAAGAAAAAGTAGACCCAAATATTCATCATGTCGACTTAGGACCTGACTTCTGGAACAAGAATCCTAAAGCGAAAAAAGTAAAATCAAGAACCAATAAATAGGATGAATTCAAACTGAAAAGCTTCTTTTAGCAAAAGAACAATCAATAGAGTGATGAGAGAGCCTACATAATGAGAAAGAAAATCTTTACCACACACACCTCAGACAGCACTAATCTCCAGGATATAATAAAAAACTCAAAAAACTTAACACCTAAGAAACAAATTACAAAATCAATAAATGGGCAAAGGAACGGAACAGGCATTTTACAGAAGAAGAAATACAATTGATCAACAAACATATAAAATTGTTCATCTTCAGCAATTAGAGAAATGCAAATCAAAACTACTCTAAGATTTCATTCTAACTCTAGTTAGAATGGCAATTATCAAGAATACAACCAATAATAAGTGTTGGTCAGGATGTGGAGAAAAAGGTACACACACACATCATTGGTGGAACTGCAAATTGGTGCAATCTCTATGGAAAGCAGTATGGAGATACATCAGAAAACTTGGACTGGAACCACCATTTGACTCAGCTATCCCACTTCTCAGTTTTTACACAAAGGACCTAAAATCAGCATGCAACCGAGATGCAATCACTTCAATGTTTATAGCAGCTCAATTCACAATGCTAAACTATGGAACCAACCTAGATGCCCTTCAACAGATGAATGGATAAAGAAAGTATGGTATGTATACATAATGGAATATTACTCAGCCTTAAGAAGAATGAAATTATGGCATTTGCAGCTAAATGGATGGGACTAGAGAATAACATGCTAAAGTGAAATAAGCCAATCCCCCCAAACCAAAAGCTGAATATTTTCTCTGATAAGTGGACATTGATCCATAGTGGGGCAGGGACATAGGGAAGAATCAAGGAACTTTGATTTGTGTAGAGGGGAGTAAGTAGAGGGCTTGGTTTGTGAGGATGGGAAGGACTGTAGAAAGAGACAGACATAATTACCCTATATACATGTACACTTACACTACTGGGATGGCTCTGAACCATGTACAGTCAGAAAAATGAGAAGCTGTGCTCCATTTGTGTATTATATGTCAAAATGCATTCTCTGTAAAATTAATTAATTTTTTAAAAAGATTGATGGTCAAGCATTGGTTTACCATGTAGAAGGGAACAATGCTCTTTTTCAATAAGTTGGTATTAAAGAACTACAATTTCTTCTAAAATCTGAAACAAGAAAAAAATTCTATATATTTATAGCAAATATTGAGATCTCTTATACCAAGATAATGCATTTTTAATAAAATGGTAATTATAATTTCCTGATGCATGACAAACATTTCAAATGATTATATTCATGACTCCTGCTGCACTCATGGAAAATATAATGAATTATTTTGAATTGAAATTAAAATGTCCACGTTAGTGAAAATATGAATATAAAAATTCAAACCTCTTCAAACTTACACTTTCTGGGAAAAATGTAAAACTTTGTGAGCATATGTGTATACACACACTTACCCATGACCCTAAGTATTCTGTTTAGTGCAGGAATTGATAGAAGTGGTTGTAATATATAAATTTGTGTGTCTGTCTGATGTCCTTAATATAGAATTACAAAAAAGGTCTATAATTGGAATATCATATAGATATGTCAAAAAGTACAAAGTACCTAAAGGCAGTGGCATATATGTAGGAAACATGTTGTTTTAAATATGTAAAGTAGAATTGCATTAATTTGTCAAGAACCCTCAGAAAAAAGTCAACAATTTCATTGGTAATACAAAGGATATTTTCAAAAAATAAAAGTAGTAAAAACCAGTATGGATTTTTTAACCTGTTCATGATTCACAAGAAACAGTTGGAATCATTAAGTTGAAACTGAAATTAACTTATGAATTCAAAATTAGTCATGTCAGTATGTAGTATTTTGACTTTAGCTACACGATACAACTAAAACATGATGAAAATTATCTTACTATGAATAAGAGTTTGGGAAGATATAAACTGAGGAATGCAGGTATCTTACAGAGGTTTTCAGAATTTACATTTCTAAAGTATAATGGATTATTATAAAATTTACAGTTGGCTCACATAAATAATTTTAATATGGAAAATTAAATAGGTGGAAATTAAATTTCATTGTAAGGTATTATTTGTTTTAAATCAAGTACCAATTGCTTTCATACACAAAACAATACTAAAAATCGGTGCTTTTTCAACAAAGTTTTTATCAGATATTATTTTAAATCGAATGTTTTGTCAACCTATATTAACATTTAAGTTAATATTCTTATAGTTCATTTCTAAGAGCACCATATAACTTAGTAGGGTCAGGTAAAGAATCAGAGCTATAAATAAGGAAAGAAAATAAGAAATTGCTCCATGCAGTTAAATAAATCTGTCATTGTGAAAGTGTCAGTGAGAGAGATAAGAAAAAGAAAAAAAAATATATATATATATATGGATAAAATCATGGCATATACAATCAATTTGATGTGGATTAAATAAGTTTTAATTTTTACATCTGTAAAATGGTATAATTTTACTTAATTTGTATGGTTAACATAAAGATTACATTTTAAAGTCATCGGTTAAGTCCCTGGCATCAAATGTTTGGTATGTGAGAAATATTGCTAACATTGCAAATGTTTTGATATCATATTGCTGATATCATCATGTTTCTTCAAATGATAATAATACTAACGATAATAATAAAATACACAGTAATGTCTATTGAGTGCTACTACACATTTCATAATATTATTATCATGTATTTTATGTAGGACTCACAGTATATACATGATATAAGGTAAAAGTTATTCTTTCCCTGTACATTACCCCAGTACCTCTACTTTGTAAATAAGGGAATTTAGGCACAAAAAAGTGAAGTTAACACCTAAGGTAGTATAGTTAGTAATACCCAAATAAAGAAGTATAATTTGTGAAATTGGTTAAATTAGTTTAATCATACCTTTAATTCTCTGAAAAGGCTATACAAGTTCTTTATGTGGTTTAGCATATACATAAGCAGACTGAAAATACTGATTTTATTTCCTTAGCAGAGCTTACGTGTGCTATTGAGACAATGCACAGCATCACTTCGTGTATTTTATCCATGAATAAAAATTGATATATCAGTCAGTTGCTGAAAAGTAATCCATCTGATATCCTTCTTTACAACATAACCACATCAATAATATTAATCATCTTATGTAGAGCACCCAAGACTTGTGTCAACCATATTGCTTTTATATGACATGCTTTCCAACCTATGCCTTTCTCTTCACTCTGAAAATGAAGATTATTTGGGCCCACATTCTCTAACCCTTCTTTCTTCTCCATCTTTATTGTTGATACCTGCCTCCCAAAATATATTCTCTTTCCTTTCTGGTTCTCCATTTACCTTTGACATTAATTTTTATTACCATATCTTATTGACCTTAGGACTAGAATATCCACAACTGTCTCTAGCTCTCTTCCTCTCAACTCCAAAGAGCTTCCTTCTAATCTACCTAAGCCATTTACTACCACTGTTTACTCAGTAAATTATCACTGCATGGAAGTTTTCTACCCACAAATTCTTCAATCCCTGCATTTGACAGTATCTCATTACCTTACATTTTAATCATTCAACTCTCCTGTTCTTCCCTCTATGTTTCAAATTCATTAAGAAATGCTTTTTTTAATTTGCTATTATATATATTTTTTTAAATACTGCCTTTAAACTTAAATATATTCTGGATTTTATTTGTTATTTATTTATTTATTTTTTTGTTTTAAAATTCACTCTTCCCTAAACAAACAGATTGTTATTAGTCTGACATTTACTAAAAAAGCAACAGTAATGAGATGTCTTTGCCAACATCACAGTGTGCTCACTAGTCTCTATCTAGTGTGTGTTAAATGGTTAGTTCAAGTAAATGCAGTTCTTCTGCTATTGTGCCAAAACACAGAGTTGGAAAAGAATCAGTGCTGTAGGTGTCTCAGTAGGAGACATTTGACAAGAGTTTGTTGTATGAAAAGCTATTGTTATGTGCATTCTATCCAGATTCTCTGGCCTGAATACCACCACAGTCATAAGTTGTGTCTAACCTCTTTTCCACCCTTTCATGACAGTGGAACTGTCAAATAGAGGGCAAAATAGTAGTTGCTGTTTCCTTAGATTAGCAGCCTCCATATTACTTTAAGCTTTCTAAAAAAAAAAGAGTTTTCAAATGCTGGTGACCACAGACACAAGTAAAGAGTGCTCTTTATTTGGCCCATGGCTTGCTATCTCTTGCAGTCCTTACTCCTTACAATTTGGGGATATCTGTTATTTTTCTCTCCATCTATTTTAAGACAAAGAGCTGCAAATCAGCATGTGATTTATGTTATGGCTTTGTTCAAGAGAAGATTCTGGCATATCAATGAATATATTTCAAACTCTTAGGGTCATTTTGAGTCCTTTTTATTTTTTTATTTTTTTTTTTTTTTGTACTGGGAATTGAATTCAAGGGTACTCAACCTCTAAGCCACATCCCCAGCCCTATTTTGAGACAGGGTCCTACTGAATTGCTTAGAGCCTTACTTTTTACTGAGGCTGGCTTTGAACTCTTCATCCTCCTACCTCAGCCTCCTGAGTCACTGGGATTACAGGCATGTGCCACCACACTCAGCTGAGTTCTCTGTAATTCTTAGATTTCAGTTGCTTTTTTCAGTAATGCTCAGGTAGTGGGCAGAAATGAATTAATTGTCAATCAATGTCAAATACATAAACCTTTGAAGTATTCTTGAGATACTTTAAAATTACCTTTTATAATATCCTCCACTTTATAATCATCTGCTTTTAATCCTAAAAAAGAAAGTAAATCCCCAAATAATGTACTATTTGTTAAAATTAATTAAATAAATGCTTTCATTATGGTAATATGTAAGTTGAGAAGAAAACTAAATTAACATGCTTGTTTAAAAAGTTAGTTTATTTATCTTTTATTTTTCTCAAATGAATATTCATTCTTTCAGGTAATTCTTCATATAGCCTTTTATCTCTAAAGTCATCATGGTTAATTTCATCTGACAGTAATTGACAGAGCTCTGTAGCAATAACAATTTTTAGGATAAGATCCATTGCACATGCACATACACATAAGCACAATTAAACTGTGGAGATTGGCATAGCATATAAATTTTTATCACTATTAAAACCCTAGTTGTGATAAGGCATATAATTTGTGTAATTTGTCACTATTGAGGAGACTGGGTAAAGGATATATGGGATTTATCTGCATAACTGTCTCTGAATCTATAATGACCTAAAAATAAAAAGTTTAAACATTTTTAAAAATGTAAATAAGGCGTGTTTTCATATGAAAAATGAATAACACTCATCTAAATTTTAATTTTTTAAATAAATAAATATTTATATAATTACTTTATTGAAATGGCTATCTTTTATGACGTCTATTTAATATCATTTTTGGCCTAAGCACTAAATTTCCTAAGGTGATTTTCCTTAAAATTTTTAAGCCAAAATTTTCTAAGTTTGTAAATAAATTTATCCATATCTGTATCTATGTCTCTGTATACAAAGACATAGATAACTTGAAAATGCTGAACTTAAATTTTATGAATCATATCCTAATTAGATGTGCTACACTTTATACAACTTGTTTTAATTAGTTAATAAATATGTGCTCATGAAATTAAATGATATGGCTTTCACAATATTTCAAAGTATGTTTTCTATTTTCAACAGCATCCATTTTTTTTTACAAATAATCCATTTTAAGATCATATGTACCCTTTGAAAGATTCTCAGCCACTAAATGAAGAATTAATTAATTAATCAATCATTTTTATGGTACTGGGGATTGAACCCAGAGTTTCACACATACTAGGCAAACATTCTACCACTTAGGTACATCTACAGTCCTGTTTATTTTGTCTTGAGGCAGGGTCTAATAAGTTGCCTCTAACTTGTGATGTTCTTGTGTTAGCCTTCTGAGTAGCAATTTGGGGGCAGCAACAGTGAGACTACAATTAACCTTAGCCCTAAAAAGACAAGAAGGGAAAAGAAGACTACTGAGTTTTCCTCAGGGAGGCAGTCAGCCATAGATGACCTGCAAGAAAGGTGCCAAAGGTACATGTATCCAGACCTTACCTGCCCCAATTGACATTTCCTAATGGTGCTTTCCTTTGGCCAAATTCAATAGAAAGCCAGAGGGCAAGAGAACAAGCTGGTTTAATCAATATAGGTCAGTTTCCTGGGCAGAATTGGATGAGAAAGAAAAATAAGACTGAATTTTGAGGAGCAAATGAAAGAAAGAATCAGTTTTTTTTTTTTTTGAGAAAATTGCAGTACCTTTATCCTTCAGAAATCTAAAGACTTTGATAATGTCCATTTTAAACTTATTTGGACAACTATGGCCAAATGAAATAAAATAAGCTAATATATTAGCTAAGGGCTAAGTGAAGTGATTTCATTAAACATGATGCATCTATTCTTCCTGTCCTCAACCCCTATGGTACAGTAATAATAACGTCATACTAACTTGCTAGGGGTTTATTCAGTATGCTATAGGAACATTCCAAGTTCATTCATTTAATGGATCTTTACTGAGTACCTTTGATGTGCCTGGGATTATGTTAGGTATTGGAATTAAAGATGAATGTGTTTAGGTCTCCAGGTCCATATATCTCAACAACAACTGTTTATCTTATTATTTCTCTTAATGCTTTTAATATCACCACCCCTCCAGCCCCAGAATGGTTATTCTGTTTACTTAAGTGTACTCATTTGCATGCTTGACCCTTACATTGTATTTTTAACATATGTTCTTTCAAAAGTGCATTGTATTGAGTTTTCTCCTCTTGACTGTTTCTGAAAATTAGACTAGTCATGTAATAGACCTGTAAATTCCAGATAAAACTGAGTATGCTTCTTTCAAAATGAAAAAAGTGAGAAAGAAGCCAAATTCGCAGGATTTTTTTGTCAGGAGAAGCTTCTCTCAGTCCTTCCACCTCTTCTGACCTTTCCATGCTTGTGGTCGCCTTCTACTGTCACACTTCACATGTTCTCTCTATTATAGTTATTTAGATATCATTTTGTTGTATTTTATTGAAATATTTCAGTCCTGTATGTAGCAATTGCTCAAGTATCTATATGAGATGATTCCTAGAAGAAAAAGACAAAGATTGGAGAATACCAGCACATTTCTAGAGAACAACAATTAGGTGGGTGTCCTAGCACATAGTAAAATCACTCCTATGGATCTATTTCTGTGCAGCAATACATAAGTAACTATGTTTTAATAGTAGTACCAGCAGGACAATTCCAGATAAGAAAGTCCATTATTTGGTCTTGTAAAATTTAAGATGTGAATTGGGAAGAGGAGCTCTAAATTCAAGTATCTACAATTGATTTAACATTCTACTTATTATCCCTACTGACATCACCAACCATTGGCCATAGCTATCTTACTAAAATTCCAAACTAAACATATTCCATTTCTGCATAATGATACCCTCATCTCCTTCGGTCTAAAATCCAGACCAGCCATGGAAAATACTTCTGAACTCATTCTTTTTTGTCCCCCAAATTATGCATCCTGATATACCAAATCAACTGTAAAGTCCTTTCACCTTGTTCCCTACCCTTAATGCATCTTCACATGCTTCTTCCTTAACTAGAACTTCTTATTCTCCAAGCCCAACAGCCCAATGCCAACATGAACTTCAAGAATGAGTCAGGCCTCCCTCCTCTGGAAGAACCACCTCTATTTTCTAAGCAAATTGAGATATTATCTGTCCTCAATAAAAGAGAGAAATAAAAGCAGCAAAAATTGAGCTAGCTTCTCTCTTTAGTGTCACCATTATAATCTGTTTATATTTCTTTTTGTAGAAAATATTTGTATTTCTCTTGTAGTACTCTTTATATTAGAGTTTGTACAACTTCCTTCTTTTTAGCTAAGTATATTTTTCTTAAAGATGAGTATTAATTTTTATCTTTATAACTCTCATGGGAATTTGAAATTAGCAGGCACTAAATAAATATTAGGTGAATGATTATATTTGGAAATTTCCAGAACAGTCTGAAAAATTGTATTTCTAAAATTATTAATAATTTGCCTTCCCATCACTATTCATAACAAAATTATGCGCATAGTTTATATATTCCAGTTATTTTATTGAAAAATTAGCAGAGGTAGGAAAAGCATGAATAATTTAATTTAAATTATTCTAGTATGTTCTGCCTTCTCAAGAAGGAAAATGCAAGAGAATATCACAGAAACAAAGCAAAACTAATTGGGAATTTTGAATTGATTTTTCCTTTTGTGTAAGATTATTAGCATGACTATTTTATACAGTTAATCTACAAATAAATCTGATCAGAGAAAGAATAATAATTTAAACAACAAAGTTTTATGTCTTTTATCCTAATTGTAAAAGCATAAAGAAAATTATGAATCAGTTTCTAAGCTGTGAGATATCCTTATTTCCCTTGCTAACTCTTCTCAAACACTTAATGTCTCTTGCTTACATCAATAACACCAGCTTTTGAAGTTCATAAACTTTCATTTCAGATATATTTTCAATTATTTTTAAGAGATATAGTGACTGTGAAAATGGAAAGGCAAAAGACTGAGTGGAATAAAATACTGAAACTCAGAATATACAAAGGCAGCTAAAAATCAATAAGAAAATTAAAATTGACAATTAATTCAACAATTGGCTTAAAGTCTTTTACAGACACTTAATAGAATGGAGCAATCAAATGGACAGTAAGCACACACAAAAATGTTAAAGGTCCTCTCACATATGGGAAATACAATTTCAACCACATTGTGAAAGAGACTGCCTAAGTGCATACAGGTTCACACACATAATTTTTAATCTATATGATCACTGATATATATATATATATATATATAATATTTGTATTTTTCATATATATAATTTAAGAAATAAAAATATACTATGGCTCTGTAACTCTTTTCTGAGAGGTTTTTATTAACAATTTGTAGGACGTAACCCATATGTGTTTAAAATTCACTTATGTATTTTTCTGAGCTCTTCGTATTTTTTAAATTTCAAACAAAAATTTTTCTTTCAAAGACAAGAAAATGTCTAGGTTTAAAGAACACTGAATGACAGCAGCAGATTAGTTAGGAGAGGGCAAAGAAAAAAAGTCTTAATGGAAAAGAAGAGACTAGGTGAGTTTAGCTCCACTTTAAAAAATCTGTCCTTGAATACTTTAAGAATTGATTCAATTGCTTATAATGAAATAGAACTTGGGCACAAAATATAATGTAGTTATGTTTCTATAGAGTAATTTTATATTCTAAATAATTTGTTCTTATTTAGATATCGACATAAAACATAATTATGTTGATTCTGTGATTTGTTCATTAATGCAAGATTTTTGAGATTACTAACTTATCCAGTTTGTATTAAGGAAAAATAGATTAAATATTGTTTTAACACCTGATGTTTTATAGTTCATTTTTGGAAATATATTTAAACAAACAACAACAAAATGAAGTGCATTTTAATAATTAGTACACAATGAAAACAAAGCAAAAAAATGCAGTTTTAAGAAGGCAAAACTATTATCCAAAATACTACATTTTACATTTTTATCCATGCACTTTCTTAGTATTATTATTAAGACACTAAAACAAGGATTAAAAACATGATCCACAGAGAACCCCAACTTTCACACCACTGGATTTATTTTCTGTAGTGACTATACAACAACCACCACCAGAAGCCAGGAGCCAAAATGCACTCAGGAAAATCACCATTATGTTTCACAAATGCATATCCTTGAAATTCTTTGAAGTTCTCTTTGACAGTAGTTGATTATGAAATGTCACGAGGAATTTTGACTATTCTATTATTGAGATTTTTATAAAATCAGATTTAGATATGTGACTTTCTTATGAAATTTTGGGATGCAAACTTCAAGGTTGCTTCTCTTTCAAATTGTTAAAATTATCCTTGACCTTTAATAATACTATGGTATCTGCTCCCAATTGTTAGCCTTTTTTCCCCCTTTATCTTCTTGATCTAAAACTAATGAGAAATATGTATTCTCTGTATTTCAGAGTCTATTGTAGTCCTCTGGTGTGCACCTCATATTTCCAGACATTATTCTTGTCAATTGGTGACATCCTGACTGTTAAAGATATTGAGCTGTTCAAAGATTTCTGGAAACATTCAAGATTCTCCTTTTAGCTACATTTCTTACTTTGTTTTCACATTTTTATCAATTATAATTTCAGCCCAAATTGTTTAGTTTAAAGCTTCTCAACCCTTAAGACTGTCATCTTTCAAGTCTTGCACAATGGATCTTTTTTTGGAACTATTGAATTCTATCCACTTCAGGTGACATGTGACCCAGGCTTTTCCTATATCATCAGTACAAAGCTGGGTTGCCACTTTCTCTGAGGATTGCAATGATTTCTGTCTAGAGTCCCAAATTTTCAATTCTGTGAGTATATCCGTGAAATTGACAAAAATTCATAAAAATACATTGAAAATCATAGTACAGAGCTTTTATATATTATCAACTTTAATTAATATTATTATATTATTACATTGACATGATTATAATAATGACTATTATATAAGTATATTCTTCTTATTATTATATAACTACATATTATCTACTATATTTAAGTTTTTATATGCATTCTACATCTTGGACAGTCAGACATAATGGCTTACCAAATTTATTCATATTGATCTGAAAGACAGGTACTTGTATTCCTCTCTCCTCAGGAAAATAGCTTTGTTTTAAAATTTTTTCTGGGCCTTTTTTTCTTATTCTTTCCTTCCACAGACCTGGTAATACATTACAACTTATATACCATGGCACCATTTTCCAATATAAAACCTTTTTCTTTTATTGTTCATCTTCTACTTCATTTGAGTGCTTTTCAGATGCAGGTATTTATCTGCTTTATCAGAATTGGTTTCATATGAAGCCGTAAACTCTGTATTATTTACTTTCCCTCCAATGCTTAGCACAACATTTTGTGAAGTACTCTAAATTAAAACAAAAAGATGTTTCCTATAATACAATTTCATCATATAAAATGATGGCAAAGTCTACCCTGATTTCTACATTTATCTCAAAAGAGTGTTATTAAAATCATGAAAAAAGACTAAAAACAGTTTCATCAGTAACATCAGGTCCTTTTGGAAAAAGCCCTCTTTCTATGTATTATGATTTGATATTATTTAAAATCACAACGAATTAGATCAATTGAAGTCGCATAGATAAGCATCTGAGCTATTGTGAGACGTAAGAGAAATTCCACCAGGTGATGGATTCAGAACACTTCCAGTTTCCCATTTTTAAATAGAAGTTGTTACTTCCATTTTCAGAACCAAAAAAAACTCAATCATCTGCAAATCAACAACACTTCTTATATTTATTGGAAAACTAAAGTTACAGGGTAAGGGTTGCCCCAAACTTATAGATACCAGAGTATAGAGAATCACAGGTAGCCAAAAGCAGAATTTCATCAGTTGAGCCTGGGACTATAGCTGGTACTGGTAGGAACACTTTCGTTATGATTGATGGATTAATGGAGGGTTAGTGTGGATTAGCCTAAAAATTCGAGGGCCCAGTCTTGGGAAGGACGGAAGCCCCATCAGATTTTCGTAATGGAGATTAGGGGAAAAAAAGAAAAGGAAAAAAAAATAAACAATAAACAGAAAACTCATACTTCCAAAATAAGGAAGGGAGAAAATAGCCATAGCGATTTTGAAATACAGAGCATGTAATCCTTCTCTCTCTCTCTCTCTCTCTCTCTCTCTCTCTGTGTGTGTGTGTGTGTGTGTGTGTGTGTGTGTGTGTATGAGTGTAATCCTACTTAGAAAAATCCTGCTGCCTAGGGAAATTATTTTGAAATAGAAAAGCATGCAAGTTGGAAAATTTAGTTGGGAGCATTCCCAAATCACTATACCCTGTTTATTTTAAAATGTGTGGAAAAAGATGTAGTTTGAGGGGGGAAAAATTGTTAAGCAAATAAAAATTAGGGCCCAATTGTTAAAGGAATTCTCTAACAGACTGAAAAATATGCTGTGATTAAGATAATCATTGTCAGCAAAACAAGCTCTGGAGAGAACATGAGGGTTAATCTTTACCAAATGCTTTACAAGAAGTAGCTCAAAGGTAAATAAATTGGCAATAGAAGGTAAAGAAATCAGCAAACTGTGGTCCCACAGCATCCTTCAAGAACACACCCACAATGGCCTACATCCTGCCCACTAGGCCTCCTCCCTTAAAAGACACCTTAACTGCTGGAGTCATAGCTCAGTGGTAGAGTGCTTGCCTAGCATGTGTGAGGTCCTGGGGTTTGATTCTCAGCACTGCATATAAATAAATAAAGGTGATTGACAACTAAAAAAAAAAAAATTAAAAAAAAGACACTTTAACTCCCATTACTGCCACCCCCAGGGACCAAGACTTTAATACATCAACTTTTGAAAAACGCTCATATAAACCACTGCATTCTGATGCTGAACCTCCAATATTTTGTTTATCTCCCAATGCAGAATGCATTCATTCCATCCTTAGGAGTTCTAATGTCAGCTGTTACAAAAATGCTCAAAAGTTCAAGTGTGAAGTCTCCTCTGAGACTCAAGTGGAAATCAACTGTGAGCCCCTATTGAATCAAAAAAATAATACTTCCAAGCTACAATGGTGGAATAGGCACACAGTAATAAACATTCTAATTTCTTTTTTATTGATATTATTTTTTAAATATGTAACAGCAGAATGCATTACAATTCTTATTACACATGTAGAGCACAATTTTTCATATCTTTGTATATAAAGTATGTTCACGCCAATTCATGTCTTTATACATGTACTTTGTTTTTATTGTTGTTGTTGGTTTTTTTTTTTGCATTACAATTCTTTATATGTGTAACATTCTAATTTCAAAAGGTGTAAATAGACAAAAAGAAAGGAAGGACTGGCCCAGAGCAAGACCAAACCCTTGCGGGGCAAACATTAAATCCTAAAGCTCTGTGTCCAGCATTCAGGGAACACTGTAGCTAGAAGTGAGCTCTGAAGGGCTTAGGTAGCTCTGCCTCTATGGCTTTGATGGTTGTAACCATTATGGCCACTCTCTGAGGCTGGCTGTACTCTCTGACTGCAGCTTTCCTTAGCAGATATTGCATATTTCTGACACAACTGTCTGTTTTGGGTCTCCATCGCAGATTTACTCCCATGCATCCAGTATATGTTGACCCATAAAGGGTTACTTTGCAGGAGTCTCAGTCTCATGACACAACTCTTCCCAGCCTCCAAAGTTTTCTTTTGAAATCTCCATGGAAGTTTTTCACATTTCCATAATTCTTGCATTCTGCATACTTGTGAAGCCAGTATCATGTGGACAGTGTTCTGGTCATGACCTCCTGCATGAGTTATACTTGTGTCCACTTGAAACATGATTGCAGTGGTTGGATCATCAAAACATTGAACTTTTCCCATAGAAGACCAAAAATAAAAAGTACAGTGAACTTCTTATCAGAATCTATACAAGCCAGAAGAGAGAGAGATAAATAAACTATCTAATGTTTAGCAGGGGAAAGTCAAACTATGATTGTATAGCCAGAGAAGTTACCATTCAAGATTAAAAAAAGTATGACCAGTTCTGACTGACAGGAACAGAGGGAGAATAAAATATAAGAAAACTCTTCTACAAATGGTGCTGGGAAAACTGGAAATCCCTATGCAACAAAATCAAATTAAACTCCTATCTCTCACCATGCACAAAACTCAACTCAAAGTGGATCAAGGACCTAGGAATTAAAGTAGAGACCCTGAGCCAAATAGAGGAAAAAGTAGGCCCAAATCTCCATCATATTAACCCTGACTTCAAAAATTAAAAATCAAGATATTTTGCAAAAATTAAAATCAAGTATCAATAAATGGGATAGATTAAAACTAAAAAGCATCTACTCAGTGAAAGAAACAATGAGTGAAGTGAATAGAGAGCCTACATTTTGAAAACTAATTTTTACCATACTCACATTAGAAAGAGCACTAGTCTTTAGGATATATAAAGAACTCAAAAATCTAAACAGCAAAAAACAAATAACCCAATCAATAAATGGGCCAAGGAACTGAACACTTCTCAGATGAAGATATACAATTAATCAATAAATATATGAAAAAACATTCAACATCTCTAGCAATTAGAGAAATGCAAATCAAAACTAAGATTTCATCTCACTCTAGTCAGAATGGCAGCTATTAAGAATACAAACAAAAAGTGTTGGCAAGGATGTAGGGGAAAGGGCACACTCTTACATTGCTGGTGGGACTGCAAATGGTGCAGCCAATATGGAAAGCAGTATGGCAATTCCTTGGAAAATTGGGAATGGAACTACCATTTGATCCAGGTATCCCACTCCTCAGTCTATACCCAAAGGACTTAAAAACAGCATACTACAAGAACACAGTCACATCAATGTTTATAGCAGCACAATTCACAATAGCTAAACTGTGGAACCAACCTAGATGCCCTTCAGTAGGTCAATGGATAAAGAAATAATGCAATATTATTCAGCATTAAAAGAAAATAAAATCATGGCATTTTTCAGGTAAATGGATGGATTTGGAGAATATAATGCTAAGTTAGCCAATCCCCAAAAAACCAAATGCCAAATGTTTTCTGTGATATAAGGATCCTGATTCATAATGGGGCATTGGCGGCGGGGAGGGGCATGGGAAGATTAGAGGAACTCTAGGTAAGGCAAAGTGATGGGAGGGAAGAGAGGGGCATGGGGGTAGGAAAGATGGTGGAAAGAGATGGACATCATTACCCTAAATGCATGTATGAAGACACTAATAATGTGTTTCTACTTTATTTACAACCAGACATATGAAAATTTGTGTTCTATATGTGTAATATGATTTGTAACACATTCTGCTCTCAAATATAACAAATTAGAATAAATTTTTAAAAGATGCAAAAGAGTATTTTCAGGGATTTCAGTAAAATAGAAGCTTCTCTTCAAAGTTTACTTCTGGAAGAAGCTCCTTTCCTTTTGGATAGAATGGAATAAAAAATTTGAAATCTCAATCTAATAATTTTAGAATGAAGTAAACATTGAATACTATACACAGAAATCAGGTTTTTATTTTATTTTTTAGGCATTGTTTTTATTTCTATTTCAAGCAATCCCTAAAATATTTTTTTTAATTTTTAATTTTTTTAGTTTTAGTTGTACACAATCCTTTTACTTATTTTTATGTGGTGCTGAGGATCGAATCCAGGCCCTTGCACGTGCTAGGTGAGTGCTCTACCACTAAGCCACAACCCCAGCCCCCTAAGTAAAATTTTACAGAAGATATTTTCAATCCATGAGACAATGAGCCAAATTCTTTTTTTATCTTCCTAACCTATAAATAGAGTCAATCTTCTAAAGATTGTATTCCCTCTTGAGGTAAATTCATATCATTAAATTGCATATATCTTAAGCATATCATTTTATAAACCTTAATAATCTGAGTATTCCCCTATCAAGATATAGCATCACTTCAAAGTTCTGTCACTTTCTACATAATCACTCCAAATGACAACTGTCTACAAATTTTCATAGTACAGATTAATTTTACTAGTTTGAAAATTTTATGTAATGAAACCATAAAGTATAAATTTTTGTTTTCTTTTTGTTGTGAAATTGTTTTGAGATGCATCTATATTGTTGCATGGATTAGCAGTTTGAGTATCATGTTACTAAATAGTATTTCTACTTTATGTACCAAAATTGGTTTTCTATTTTTCTCTTGAAGCATTATTTAAAGGTGTTTTGCTATTTTGAATAAAATTGCTGTGTGTATTCCTAGACAAGTGTTAGAGTTAATGACACATTTGTAATTTCCTATTTGTTACTTTTGTTCCTTGTTTTTTAAATTCCTTTTTCTTTCTTCCTGTTTTATTTTTTTCACCTGCCATTCTTTTTCTGCTTTCTTTGGATTTAACAGTTCAGATTATTCCATCTCTTTTTTTACAATATCGATTCTATTTTTTTTTTTTTTTTGGTGGAACTGGGAATAGATGATTTATGACAGGGACACTTTCTATATATCTCCAGCCCTTGCTGTCTTTCAGTTTGAGACAAGTTCTTGCTAATTTTTTTGCGGCTATTCTCAAACTTGTAATCCTCCTACCTCAGCTTCTCAAGTTGCTGGGATTACAATCATGAGCCACTGTAAAGTGCATCTGACACAGACATGCTGGGTCATGCTGGGGCTCACTAAGTTGCTGGCCATAAGGAACAGCAGCCATTGAACTGCTTAGTCATGTCTGCTTGCAATTAATAAAGAGCCGTAAAGGGCACTAGCCATAGGCATGCTTAGGAACGACTGGTTACAAGTGATAGGGAGCACAGCTCCATGGACATGTGCAAAGAACATGACCAGTTGCAATTACATCACCTCACTGGACATAACCAATGGACATTGACTTTCACTGGGTATAACCAATCACCAATATACACCACCAACTTGGAACTGTATTTAAATTGCTGGTCCTGCCACATTGAGGAGTTTTTGCTCCAAAGACATTGGTGAGATTGGCCACAGCCTTGCTATACATCCCTGGACTGACTCCATCATTCTCTGACATCCAGCCATTGACTGGAGAGAACCATCAGACAAGGTCAACTTCTGCTCTTTAGCAAAAGAAGTCGTGTAGCATCAGAGGTATTTTGGGGCTTTCAGTTGCCCTAGGATTGTGTGATTTGTTTATTGTGTTTAATTAGTGTGCATTGAGTGCTAGTTGGGGTGCTCCTGCACACCCAGCAATTTTGCATTAATTGTTTATATTTGATGATTGGTGTGATCTAATATACACTTATACTTAAAGACAAGTATATATATATATATATATATATATATATATATATATATATATATATATATATACAGATACACACACCACACACACACACACACACACATATACAAGAAAGCTACTAAACACCCCCTTCCTCCAAATTCCACTGGCCATAAGCTAATGACAAAACTACTTAGTTGCAAATACTTGCTATTTTTTTTCTGAGTGTGGATATGTGATCCCCAAAGGATTAGCCTCAGGCCTTAAAACTAAATGGAGTTTGTCAGACTGAATTTTGAATTTTGTTTCAGTTTGGGACTGTTGATTTCATTTATTTTTCTCCATTTTAGATTAGGAATGTGTACCATTGTTATTTTAAGTCTGTTCTACTTTGCATTTTTGGAGTAGATAAGTTGCTCACTTATTTTGTAAGACCCTAGAAAGATTATATTTAGAAACACAATCATACTTAATTTAGAGGGTATAGAAGAGTTAAAGTTGCTAATGGCTGACCTAAAGATAAGGGGACTGTTCCTAGATTATCTGGTTGATTCAATGTAATCACAGATCCATTTCAACTGAAGGCATAAAAAGAAGAGATCAAAGTAAGATTGGAGGTGATCATGGAAGTCAGATCACAGTGAAAGGATGTGAGATGGACTCCTCTTTAAGAGTGTTGAAGATAAAGAGAGACATGAGTCATGAAGGGCAGGCAACCTGTAAGATGTGAAAAAACATGAAAACGTAGCCTGTAGAACAGAATACAATCCTGCTATGCTCTTAACTTGAACATTAGCCTGGAGTGACCTCTGTCAGACTTTTGATCTGTAGAACTATAAGATAAAACATTTGTGTTGTTCAGCTGATAAGTCTGAAATAATTTAAGTTTGAGATAAGTTGAAATTGTCATGCTCTCTTGTATAAGTGACCTCTTTATCATTATGCAGTGACCCTTTTTATCCCTGATAATTTGCCTTGTCTGAAGTTTGCTTTTTTCTGAAATTAATTCAACTATTCTAGCTTTCTTTTAATTAGTGTTAGTATGGCACATATTTCTCAATCTCTCTCTCTCTCTCTCTTTTTTTTTTTTTAACTAAGCCGATTCTTTATATTTAGAGAGAGTTTCTCGGGGACAACAAATTTTGGGGTCATGTTTATTTACTTATCCGCCATAAAATATCTGTCTTTTAATCAATGTGTCTAGATTACTCATATTTAAAGTCACTAGGACAGAGTTGGATTAACCTGTGCCATGTGTCTGTTTTCCTTTTTTTAATTTTATTTATTTATTTTTATTAGTTGCTCATGACAATACAATGATCTTGACATATCATACATTTGAATCAAATGGGGTATAATTTCTCATTTTTCCAAGTGTACAGATTCCAGAATCACATTGGTTATACAGACACGTATATATATACAGCAATACTAGTGTCTGTTTTATTCTGCTGCCCTTCCTATCCCCCCTTCCATTGGTAGTATTTGTTTTTGTTTTCTTTGTATCTCCTTTTGTATGCCTTCTTTGATGTATTTAAATGTTTTACATGGTTCTATTTTACCTCCCATCTTAGTGTGCAAAATATACTTGTTACTAAAACTTTTTAGTGGTTATCCTATAGTTTATGTTACACAATTTTACCTTTCTGAAGACTACTTTCAAGTGGAGCTATATAATATCTTCTGTCCAAGCAAGTATTACCAATCTTTGCTCCCATGTACTGTTCTGTAAGCCCAACAGTGTTCCTGTTTTGATGTTTTGAATAAAACTAAAAGAAGGTCAAGAATGATTTAAAAAATTAAAAATTAACTATTCATTTTTTATTCCTTCTCAGCCATCCATTCTTTTTTATGTAGATTACATTACTCTGCTATATGATTTATCTTTGAACTGAAGAAATTACTTTAGAATTTCCTACAAAGAAGCTCTGCTGCTAATAATCCCCCTTGTTTTTTGTTTTTATTTTCTTGTCGGAGATTACCTTTCTTGTTTGACTCCTTTTTTCCTGGCTTACAATGTCATAACTTTTCTGTACTATTGGGCTCAAATTCATCCTGCCCTCTCTTCCTTTATCAGCACCCTGCACCAGATTTACAAAAGATATTTGTTTTCTTGGCTGAAATGTAATATCTTCCTTCCAAGTTTGAACTCCCAGAACTGAGTGGTTTTAAGTAAATTCCTCACCATGGCTTCATTATAAAACAGATCTATGTCAAAGCACACCAGAATTAGACAAAATGCTGCATTGCATTAATGTTGCATTATATTCAATAGTTCAAATAATTGCAACTATAGTTGAAAAGGGCCAACATTTGATTGTATATATATCAACAAAGAAAGAATTCTGAAACTGTACCAGGGATCCACTGGCACAATAATTCTTAATAACAAATACCCATAAAATCTAAGGGGAATGTGCTTGCTATTTACTCCTCAGGAACAAGAGCTCTGATGATGCCACTTGACCCTGCAATATGTGTCTCTCATCTTCTTCTAGGACTATTGACAGACTTGCCAATATGCAAGATGGCAAATAGAAAGAGGCTAATGATTTTCAAATGTAGTTTATATCCTATCTTCCAGTTTCCCAGTTGGCTAAAACAAGTTATGAGCAAGCCCAATAGAATGAACTAATGGCAAATTGTATGGTAAATGGTATGGGTGCAGGAAGAGATGAGGGAATAAGGACAGAAATGCATACTTAATAGTAATACTTAATATTATGCATGTAGCATGCTAACATTCTAGTATTTGGCATACTTAAATGGCTACATTATCTATATGTCAACATCAGAAGATTTACATGATTTGTTTGTAGAATTCAAGAGGCATTTAAGACTGTACCAGACATAACTGTAGGCTGTAAAAATGTTTCATCCAGCACTTGGAAATTTGCTTAATTGGCTACTTTTATTCCCTTCATGTTCAGTGACAACTTGACAGAGAGAAAGAAGGACGGGGGTAGGGCGAGGCAGAGAGAGAGAGAGAGAGAGAGAGAGAGAGAGAGAGAGAGAGAGAGAAAATTTCAACAGAATTCAAAATGGTAACAAAAGATTTTACTTCAAGGCATGATACCTTGACTAAAATAGACCAAGTCATGTAAAAATTTGTCATTTTCTAAAGTGAGATTTCATTTTCTTTCAAAACAAAAGAAAATACCTAAACTAAACCTAATAAAGTATTTAAAGGTATAATTTGTGAAAAGACAGAAAATATTTACTTAGTGAAGAGCAGCTACATATTCTTTTTTATTTCTTGACAGTTTCTTAAAAATGTCCACATTCTCCATGATGGCAATCTTCATTTCAGTAAATAAGATGGATTTTGAGGCTTTACAAACCAATGCTTGCCAATAGCAAAGGCTAAAATTTATAGAGCTATCTGGGCTTATTTCTGCATGCAAGTAGCAAACTCATATGTCAACAAGCATCCCTAGGGCTCCATCTATGGTCAGAGATGCTGTATTTTTATTTTATTTAGTTTTTCTAAGAAAGAATGTGTTTACTTGTTTAAAGATGCACTGGACCCTAAAACAAACAAAAACAAGAACAAACAAGATGGACCGGGCTTTAGGATTTCTTAAAGAGTGTCAAAAATCAGAGATTTTTACCTTGTTTGTATCATGAATTGTGTACAAAAATTGAAAATCAGTTGCTGGTTGAACTGAGAATCATTTATACAATTATGCAGTTGCCTGGTTAGAATAAAGGTTAGTGTTGAATTTATTTTATTGTTCTTTTCCATGGAATACTTCAAATTATTGTAATTTATGGCATATATCTTAAGATTAATTGATTCATTGTTAAAAGAATATCTCAACTATTTTTCACTTGTTTGAGTCAACAAAGAAAAAAAACACATCTCAATCACATGCTCAGAAAACTTGTTTCATAATATGCCCCCAATGTTGTCTGATTTATTTTGCTTGGAAATCTAAAATTTTCAAGTGGCTTCAAAAAAATATATTTGGTTTTGTTTTTGCTTGATCAAAGTCAAGTTTCAAAGGATTCTTTACTTTCCCATTTCAGCATTCTTCTCACTAAAACACTCAGCAGGAAAAAAAAAATTCACAAGGTTGATGCACTTAAGGTGTTTCTATAGCTTTGTGGGCTTCTTGCTTTTATGGGTAAGAGAATTGAACACAAGAAACAGTGTGACTTTTGTGACCTACTAACATTGGCAATAAAATAAAACCAAAGTTTTATAAAGTATTCATATTTTTGTCTTTGACCCTTTCTGCCAAATGTAGTCCTGCTGTAAAAGTAAATAACGATACCCACAGTATTAATGGCAAGGCACAGTCCTTTTGCTTCTTTTTAAAGAAAACTTACAGGATTCATTCATGACACTGGTAATGATAATTTGATACTGAGAGTATAATGATAAATTGTTACTTTATGATGCAAACTCACTCATGTATTAGGAATAAGATTCTGACATATTAACAAAATTCCACAAAAAAGTTTCTTGATGATTTTTTCAAAGGAAGAAAATTTCAGATATAAGTATTTCATGTTTTTAGTTGAATTGGGTTTTGGGAGACAAAAATCTTTAATTTAATACCTATTTCTCGAGCTTCATTTCTTAAATGCTATCTTCTTGTTTTATGAACCAAACATCTCAGATTGGAATCCTGGATTCAAACATTTACGGACCACCTTAGACTAATTGTTTAATCCTTTGAAGTTGTTATGGTGTGGATATAGTTTGTGTCCTCAAAGGTCCATGTTCTGGAAGATTGGTCCCCAGTATGGCAGTGCTGAGGTAGTGGAAGCTTGGAGAGGTACAACCACACAGGAAGGTCATTTGGTCATTTTCACTCTTGGAAGGGAACAATGTAGTTCTCAGAAGACCCCAAAAGAGCAAGACTGGCTCATGAACCCTCTTGCATCCTGTCTTATCATTTGTTCTCTCACTTTGGTACCCCCTCCTATTATGATGGCATCCAGCATGTTGAGGTGTAGCTAGAAGCACTTCACCAGAAGCAGACAGATGGAATCACCAAATCTTGTATTTTTATTCTCAAAAACTTTGAGCTGAATAAAACTCACTTCTTTATAAAATTACTCAATCTCAGGTATTTTGTTATAATGACAAACAGGCTAAGATAATTTAATCTTATCACTTTTAAAATAGGGATAAAATATATTTTACTATTTATTATAGGAATTACATTCCAATATAGAGAGTTATACAGAATTACTGATTTATAGATATAAATGGTTTTAAGTAGTATCAGATACAGATACATAGAAGCACTAAAGAAGTTTTATCTAGATCCTTCAGTAAGGCTTGGCATATAATAGGTATTCTATAAATGCTTTGTGTTTAAATTAATACAGCTATTATTAATATTTCTATCATTGTTTTATTACATCCTACTGCACTAGAGTAAGATGGATCTATTTTATGAGTATACTGTGCTCTTTTTGTTTTTTTCATTATGCATTCCTTTTCTTTCTTTGTTTACAATGTTTTTTTCTATATGGTTATTACCTGCTATATTACTATAATTCACATCCTGTAATCTGTGGCTTGCCTTTGCAATATCCCTGATAAACACTAACTTTATTTCTACTATTGGGTGTTAAAGCAACTAATATGGGTGTTTTAAATGTTGTTTACTGATACCATCCCTCACTAGCTTGTCAGTTTATTGAGGAAATGGGTTATGGTTTGTTCCATGATGTAACTCAGAGAACCAACATGATGTATTCTGATGAATAATTCTGATAAATCTTATTATTTTCTTTGCATATTTTACTTTTTTGCAAATCAACAATATTTTCTTTAATGCATTCAGTGTTCTCTGTCCTGTATCTAATATTTAGCTTGAAACCATGCTGGAATAAATGAGATGCAGAGAGAACATGGTCTCTGACCCTACATTTCAAGCTTCATTTCATGATATCTATACTATTCAGTAGTGGATGAGGAAGTAATTTGACTGAAAACCAGTGCAATAACAATTCAAGCTATTGTGCATTGTACATTCATCTCAAAGGAAAAGACATATTATATTTAATTTAAGACAATCAGGATGATTGTCTCTCTTTGGAGAAATTATGAATGTTCTGTCATACTTATAATTTGAATAACTTAAAGCACAATTTGTTTTCAGGACTGTGATGATCCTTAGAAAATCCAACTGGTATTCCTGAATACTTTTTTTTTCTATTTTGAAGTATTAATTTTTATAAAGTGACTAATTATATTGCCTATTCTACTATTCTATTACAAAGAACCACCAAAAATTAAATTAAACAAACAAAAATAAACCACTATGTTTTCTCTGATAAAGTATAGAAAGGGGGTATGTAGTATACAATATTTTTTTGTATAATAAATTTTCTTAGCAAGGGATTCATGGATTATATCCATTTGCTGGAGTGTTTTATATGGCCAAACTGTACTACCACAGAGTCTGCTTTAAAAACAACAGCAACAATATACAATGCACATGCTATAAATATGAAATTGGTGACAACAAAAAAGTACAGATAACTTTTTAATTATAAATCAGTACATAAAAAATATTCCCAAACTGAAAATATGTTACTTCTAAATATGAATAATCTGAAGAGATAAATATAATTTTATTTTCAAAGATCTCCAAAATTATATTTTCTTGAAGTCTCTCCCACTGCCCAGTGTGATTAATTATACCTTATGTAGACCCATGTGGCTTATTCTTCCTTTTTAATCATGAGAACAGGAACTTTCAAGTTATCCTCATTTGTCATCCATTACCAATTGCACTCCTACTATGTATGGGTCATGAAAGTTCTCCACACCCATTTCACCCTATCCTTGTACAATAATGTGTTGCAAAAGGCACTAATTACTTTAAACATATGTATTGATTGTTCTACAATTATATTTTATATTTCAGGCATTGTTATTTTGAACTGGTATGCATTATTTATTGAAAATTCCAAAGAACATGGTTATCCCTCTTTGACTTGATTTTTCTTTGGATTTTCTAAAACTTTCAAATCAATATTTTTTTTCTGGAACTGTGTGAATTTACTATTGTGCAAGGTCAGGGGTTCTCTGGGAATCTTGGATCTAGGTTCTTGGTGTCGCACAAAAAGAATTGAGCTATGTGCATGAGGTTCGCAGGGAAGGCAGAAGTTTATTGAAAGTGAAAGAAAACACTCTGGAGAGCAGAGTGCTCATCTACAGAGAGGAACTTTTCTTTCTACCTAAAAGCTTTTATTTCCTTTTTGTCCTTTCTGAAAACTGTAGCCATCTCATTAGAAATTTGTCTTTAGGTGACACATTCATCTTTTTTATTATTTAATTGATTTTATTTTTTAAATACATGACAGTGGAATGCATTACAATTCTTATTACACATAAAGAGCACAATTTTTTATATCTTTGTATATAAAGTATGTTCATGCCAATTCATGTTTTTATACTTGTACTTTGTTGGTTTTTGTATTAAAATTCTTATTACACATATATACCACAATTTTTCATATCTTTGCATATAAAGTAGGTTAACACCCAATTCATGTCTTCATACATGTACTTTGGATAATGATGTCCATCACATTCCACATCCTTGCTAATCCCCTGCATCCTCCCTTTCCCTCTCTCCTCTCTTCCCTATCTAGAATTCATCTATTCATCCCATGTCCCATGTTCCCCCTCCCTACTCCATTATGAGTAAGTCTCCTTATATCAGAGAAAACATTCGGCATTCGTTTTTTTGGGATTGGCTAACTTCACTTAGCATTATCTTCTCCAATGCCATCCATTTACCTGCAAATGCCATGATTTTATTCTTTTTCATTGCTGAGTAAAATTCCATTGTGTATATATGCCACATTTTTTTTTTTATCCATTCATCCACTGAAGGACATCTAGGTTGGCTCCACAGTTTAGCTATTGTGAATTGTGCTGCTATGAACATTGATGTGGCTGTGTCCCTGTAGTATGCTGTTTTTAAGTCCTTTGGATCCATTTATCTTTAAGAGTTTAATAAGCTTACATTCTATTTATTGGAGTCCCCTCAAACTTAGTGAAAGACCTCAATTTTTCTTCATCATCTATGCTACCTAAACTGAACTTCCAAGGTTTTCCTTGGAACAACTGGAGATAAACTTCAGTGTCTTTTTGGACAATTCATGTAAACTAGAGTAAATCTCATTATGTGATGTTTATATTTCTGAAGAGTGAAGACCTTCCAAAACTACTTTCCAGAGTAATAGGGTGTTTAAGCACTTATGAGATTATATCAGTAAGCAAATGTACGTCCCTATGAAAATTAAATCATCATACAGTTTTTTTCCATCATATAGTTTAATTGACTTGCTAATACATAATCTCTGTCTCTGTCCCTCCTTCTGTCTCTCTTTGAAGTAGCAGTCTTTGAGGCATGACAATGTCTCATTTTTAACAAAAGGACGTAGAAACAAAAAGTATTTAATACTGACAGGTTGCAATATGACTTTAGGATTGCAAGCCATACTTTGTTATTTTTTTATCACTTTAATAATGTGTGAGATAATCAGTGTAAAAGAGAAAAGGCCTTATTTTGGCTTCCACTTTCAGAGATTCCATCCATGATTGGTTAGCCTTGTCGTTTTTAAGCTTGTGATGAGGTGGCACATAATGTCTGAAGCTCATGGTAAAGCAAAACTGTTCACCCAATGTTTTAAGAAATCAAAACAAGAAGGGAAGGGAATAGAGTCCCACAATGTCTTCCTTCAAGTTTATATCACCAATGACTTAATATTGTCCCATCAGGTCCTCTCTCCTAATGGCTTCACCACCTCCCAATAGGACCACCATGTGGAGCTAGCCTTGAGCAAGTCATATACCTCAGGGGGATAATCCAGAACCAAATTATAACACATAGCAAGCTCCAAGTAATTTTTCTTATCATGTTCAGTAGAAGTTTCTACCAATTTATGGATAATAGTTTCTGGGACTACTAGGGAAGATATTTAGGTTATCAAAGCTACTTAATTGTACCTGCCATTTTCCTTCTCCTGTCTGCTCAGTAATGGGCTATCTCCTACTAAAACCAACTCCAAAAGTGAAAAATCCATTGATCATTTTTATTAGTGTTTATATGAAAGATGTGAACAATTATTCAACTCTCTTTTTATTTCACTGTTCTTGCCTTTAGACATAGCCTTATTTGGGGTGGCTAAGGGTATGCTAGTCTCTTAAGTGATAAGTGGCTTTGTATTTAGAAAAACCTCAGAGAAAAAACCCCAGTTATCTCATGTAACACTCAACCAAAATAGGAAACGTATCCAAACATAGATTTTTAATACCCATACGCTAAGGCTACTGAGACCCAATTCTTATTTTTGTTTCCTCTACTAAAATGTGTTACCATAAAGATGGGGTACTGATAATCTTCGCTTGTAAACTAAATGAGCAAAAGGATCTAGTGAGATGAGAAAAATCGAGATTTTTTTTCTTATATTAGAAAATTCATCAAATCTCAATTTAGAAAAAAAAAGGGTCAATGAAAAACAACTACACCATCATTTTTCCTAAGAGTATTATCTAATATTCTTAAAATGTCGAGTTTAAAGTTCTTCAGATAATCTCAAACTTTAAATGTAATATTTTTCTTCACTGATGGTAATTTATTCCATTTATTTCTATCTCCTCTCCTCAGCAGCTCACAACTGATTTAGAACTGAAATGCTCTTCTAGATATGTCTCTTTTGATTTTAGTACCTGTCAATAGAGTTTTCATGAGGCTAAAATCCTGTTTAAAAGGGGAGTACATGTGACAATAATCTACTAATCTAGCTAAACTGGAAGATGCTCCAAGAAGAAGCACAATGACAACCAATTCTTTAATTGCACCTGAAAGAATCTAATCATTTATTTTCCTCTTGGATGCCACTCTTAAAGTCTTCAACATATTGATTATCCTCAAAGCTTACTTTAATTTTTATCTTGAAGTTCTTCATATAAGACAAAAAAATGAGTTCCTTATCTGAGAGGTTATATTTTCCTCAAGCTGTTAGTTTCAAATTTCCTTTGAAAGGAAAGGCTTTTAAAAATGAGAACTCTAATTTGCACTAAAGAATGAGTCCTGGATTTTTAGAATGGTTAGCCTACCAAGTTCTTTCCTATTTACATATATGTCACAAAAACTCATGATATTTCTATTCCTTATATTGATTAGATTTCTTCCCAGGTTTTATTCTGATTGTAAACAGGCCCTGAGTTTTCATCCTTTTATAAGAAAGCCCGTATTTTTCTCAAGCATGTATTCCCTTGTGATTAATTAACTCTGAATCATGTGTGAATCTCTTTCTACCTGAAACTTACTGATGGAATTGCTTTCATACAGGAAGTAACTGTTGGAAACAAGAACTAAGTTTAGTATAAAACTTCAAAATTAATTAAAATGTATAGATAGATTGTCTCAGGGGCAATAGCTGCATAGTATACCCAACCAAATTTTCCTATTGTATTTCTGTATCTTTCTTTAGACTCTTGGTGGTCAAAGTGATAAAGAACAATACCAATAATTCTACCAGTTTTCAAAGTTCTCAAGAAGTACTCTTTTCATTCTAAAAAGAAACAAAACAAAATGGCAGGTTTACCCAGGTGTTTTGGAAGATGCAATTTTTCTTTTATCCATTTAGCTACTGTCATTTTTTTTCTAACACTGAGAAAAAAAACTTAATAGTTAACTTATGGTAAATAGAACCTCCAGAGCACAATCTAAAAAATGCATACTTTCATGGAAACTTTTGAAAGCAAAGTCAATGCTTCTTGTATAGATGCAAATATGTGAATATAAGCTTTTAGTCAGCCTTTTCACTACAGTGACCCAAAAGACCTGACAAGAATAATTAAAGAAAGAAAAGTTTATATGGGGCTCAAAGTTTCAGAGGTCTCAGTTCATAAATAGCCAGCTCTATTCCCCAGGGACGGAGATAATAAAGAGTATCATGATGGGAATAAATGGAAGAGGAAAGCAACTAGGGATATGTTTCCAAGAAGCAGAGAGGGAGAGCTATCTCAATAAGAACAAAATACATACCTAAAAGACACACCCTCAATAACTTACTTTTTTCAGCCACACCCAACCTATCTGCAGTTGCCACTCAGTTAATTCCTATCACTGAATTATTACACTGATTAAGTTAAGACTGCCATAACCCAATGATTTCACCTCTGAACTTTGTTGCACTGTCTCACACATGAGCTTTTGGTGGATACCTCATATTGAAGCTATAATAATAAGTTTGTATTTGCTTATATGCTACAGAGCAAAAGTAAATCCCATGTCCCTCCCTCCTAACCACTTGCTGCCAACCAACATATTCTTAAATATTGTTCCTAATCCTGACTAGCATGATCAACTTACTACTGTAGTGCATCTTGGAAATAAGTCAAGTCATTCAAGAAAAATCTTCACCTGGATGAACAGTTTACTTTAATAGCCAGATGGTAGAAATGACCATCAAATGAAGCAGCAACACAGAAATTAAGGGACTATCGAAATATCAAATTATAGAGAAGCTCCAGATCACTGAAGAGGTGAAAACAGAGAAATCTGTTGTTGAGACGAAAGCAATGTGTTAATTAGTAGGGATTTTACAGTATGAATTCTTGACATTGAAAAACTACATTAAGTAGAATTACTTTATCCACAGGCACAGCTCTATTTCTAAGCATGGTCTATTTTTAGAATAAGTATAAATCTTATAGATCTTCCATTTCTCCTTTCTCTGCTAACCAGGAGAAGCTCTTGGAGTTAAGCTCACTGATATCATCCAGACCCTAATCAAATTAGCCTTTCCCAATAAAGAAGAAGAAGAAAATGTGCTTCCTTAATCTTGGATTTTTCTTCATAGGACCATGAATACAAAATATCACTGGAACCCACTGTGTGTTTTATATATATACCATCTCTTTATTCAAGCATATCAATCCAAGACTATATATACCTTAAACAAACAAACAACAGCACCCATAAGTACCTGTAATATCATGAAAGGCTAGTTGATAATTCTACCTCATTCGTTCTGATGTAAAAGTTGCACACTGAAGTGTTATAACATGTGTACTAGGGTGTTATGTGAATGAGGATGCTGTCAGCTTCCTAAGGCCCCTCTACTTAGGAACTGAGGATGAAGCTTGATTGCAGAGCATTTGCCTGGTATGCTTTCAGTCTCCTGTACAAGAACGAAAAGGAAAGAAGGCTTTATCTTGATCATGAGATTTTGATATATCGAATGAGCACAAACTTGTGATTCACCATCACTGGTACTTCTATGCCTTGTATTAGACAAAGGAAAAAGTCAGGAATTTCTGTTTTCTTCTGTGGATGTGAGCCTTATGTGAGCCTCATAGACACAGGGATGGATATTCAGGAAGGATATGATATAAATTTCCCTTAATAAAGTCACACTTAAGCCAGACATGGTGACACTGCCTGTGATCCCAGCAGCTCAGGAGGCTGAGGCAGGAGGATTTTGAGTTCAAAGCCAACCTTAGCAATTTAAGGAGGCTCTAAGCAACTTAGCATGATAATCTCTCTAAATAAAAAATATAAAAAAGGGATAGGGATGTGGTTCGGTGTTTAAGTGCCCCTGGGTTCAATCCTCAGTACCAAACAAACAAAAAACACACATACCCCAAAAAAATACACACTTAAAAAAATTGACGATTAAAAGAAAATTCAATTTGGCTTAGAAAACAACAGAGTGAAATGTGATAGAAGTGCTGCAAATAAATTGTTGTGAAGCTTTTAGGTAGTAGTGGTTTGTTCACTACTTTTTGTTTCATTTAATTGTTTAATAGTACTTGTGCATTATTTTGAATATGAAAATATATTTAAAAATAACATTTCTTGCTTGATAATAATGGAAAACATTTTTTGACAGTGGCAGCACATCAAAGGAGGTGCAACCTGAGAGGAAGAAATATTTCATGTCTCCAAGTGTTGAAGTGTCAAATTCTGCTTTTAATAGGTTTCATTCATTTACTTGTCAAAAGTCAGTTGGAGTTAAGTTCTGAAAGGAACAAGATATTGCATGGAGCCATTCTTTAGTGATGGCTATTAAACATTTAACAGGATATGAAATCTGCCATTGCAGTAGGATTCTCACAGCAAGATTAATCTCAGGTGAGCGTACAATATGCCTGAACAGAATTCTTCAATAATGAGAGATTTTATTTGTATTCTGATAGAAGACCATCCTGCTTGGTTAGGTTTGCAATGCAAGAGGTAATAGGCTCTTTTGTTGTTGGGCTAAACTGCCTGTGCTTTCTTTTCCAAAGCTAACATTTCTGAATTTGTGAAACTCACTATTTCAATGTGCTCAATAGTATTTATTTTGAGCAACTTTTGATGGTGGCCAGAGTTACATTATCAAGAATAGACTCATCTCTGGTGTGATTCCAAGATCACAAATACAAACAAACAAACAAACAAACAACAACAACAACAACAAACCAAACAGACAAAAACAGTGATGGAAGGTGGTGGATGGCAGAATTAAAAATATGCCTGAATTCTCTTCTTAATAATTACTGGCACCCAGAATTTTCAAGTTCTCTCTTGACTCAGTTACAGTGAGTTAGTAAGCCAGTCTCAGTTCTCTAGCACTCTGTCCATCATTCTACCCTTACCAGATGTGCATTATATGATTTGGGGCAGGAGGATTATGAATTTTGGAGGTGAGGATGCAAATGGAGATGGCCAGAGAGAATTTCATCAGCAAAGGAAAAACAGGCACTGAAGCTCTCTTATGTTCTGAGGTCAATGTCCCAAATGTCTGCTTGAAAACCTATGGCATTCTGTCATTATTGTGCTCCAGTATTTAATTCTTAAACATCTATTTTTATTATATGTCTTGTATTTTGAAAGCCTTCTCTTTGATCAGCATCATTCAGGAGGCAAATGCAAGGTTTTGTATGTCGAAAACCCAGCATGTGGGGATAGAGAAACCAGATGTTTTTGCAAGTAACTCGGTTTTTGTGATAAAGGAACACAAGATGAAGAGGAAACATTATTTGATTTACTACATATATGTCGCACACATCGTATATCCTGATGTTACCATTTATGTGGAGAGTCCTAATATTTCCCTAAGTTCAGTAAGGCTGTCTTAAAAAGCTTATATCTGATTCCTCCCCCACACAAAAAAATGATGCTTCTCTGCCTTATAAACAAACTTCAATTTCCTCTAAATCTACCAATTCCCTATTTAAAGGAGAATATTTATGATCTTAGGGGAAAGAAAAATAAGAATTCAAAAATTGAGGGGGCAGAGTATCAGTTGTTTTTCATCTACCTCTTTCCCCAGGACTCTGTCGCATACTTTCTTTTCCCTGCTTTGTGAACAGAAAATCAAGCTCTATCATTCAGACCTCCTTTAGAGTCCGCTTCAGACAATGGAAATTAATAGCAAAGATCAGAGGGTGGTGAGAGAGGATATTTGAGCCATTCTCACAAAATTCCTCCCTGTTCTGATATTAATTGTACATCCCCAGACCTACGCACAGTGACTGTCAGGAGGCCCTTTCACCAAAACTCCACGACTCCCTTACCTTTGGTAATGCCATGTTATGTTTTGTGCCTTCACTCCTGAGCTTGGTAAAGGAGCACACCTTACTTTACATTTCTGAATTCATCCTGATTTATGACACTTAGTTTTGAAATAATCTCTCTCATTACTATTTTTAAAGCTGACTTCTTGGGTTATATGCGCTTATTCAACAAACTCACATTCTCTTATTTGTTTAAATTTTCAGTGTTAAGCATTGTCCTAGTGTCTCGTGCCTTCACCTGTGTTGGCATTATATTAGGAGATGTTGGTCAGGTGCTGGTTTAAATCTCAGAAATTTCTTTAGAAAAGACTTCATTTCAGTACTGCAGTAAGAAATTTGCTCTCAAAGCTTAGAATCAGTATCTAAAACAAGTATGCCCTGTTTTTCAGATCTTATTTATTAACTAGCCTGTTTTATTCATAGAATGAAGTTGAGTTTCTTTCACAGCCATGGTTAACAAAAGTATGATTTATAAACTCTGGGGGTCTCAAAAGATCCTTTTAAGAGTTTTAAGTGGTGAAAACTATGTTACGAATATTACAAATGTAACATTTGCCTTTTTATTGTGGTCATATTTAAATTGGTAGTTCAACAGCATGGGTGCATAAACTGCTTATGACATCATAAATCACAGCAATAGTGACAAACTGATGATGTCATATATTCTTTACCTCTCTGAGCTTGCAGAAGTAAAAAAGGAAGTAGAAGTTTTATTTAATAAAGCAGTAAAGTCCTACAGAATCTCAATCCTCAAGTGTAAGCAGTGTAAGTCACTACTTGGGAAGGACATATAAAGCAGTTCTGCTGCGTATCAGAGGGTGATGATTGTCTGAAGGAAAAATATTTATGTAACAGTATAAATTGTATATAGTGAATTAATGGCTTTTTCATGGAATGCCATTTTTCTTGAAGAAAAAAATCTAACAGAAAACTACCATTTAATTATGAATTGTGGCTGTTCTTAAAAAATGATCTAAGAAATCCTGTCACTTCAAGGAAAACAACTGACAGTTTGTGTGTGACAAAATTTGACCTTTCAAACAAATATACAAACCAAAGAAATGGCAAAGAAAAAGAATTTTGGAAAACATATCCACCACAAGCTTTAAACTTCCCTAAAAATAAAATATTTCATGGTAAGAATAGTAAATGACATTTTTGAAATTGTGTGGAAAAAAATGAGTCACCTTTTGAAGGATCTACAACTAACTCAGTGAATTTATATCTTCCAAATAACAGGTTCACAATGGCATGATATCATGAATGAATAAAAGATTCATTCAAGATGAAAGAAATATATTTTAAAAATCATCATGCAAAAAACTAATTCATGTGCTTGTTGATTGTGTATTACACCTAGTGTTTATGAAATTTTTTATCAAATTTTGGAGTATCATCACAAAATAGCTAATAATTTGAAAAGTCTATTAAATACAGTTTCCTTGAGAAAGACTTGTTGAGAAACTAAAATTTGTGTGGGACTAACCTCTCTTTACATACTTCAACCAAAAAATACTTTAATAAATGGAAAGTAGAAGCATATGTGAGAAAACTGTTTTCTATTAAGCTGGAAATTTATATAGCTCTTTAAAATGTGAAATTGTCACTCTAATCACTAAGCTTTATGCTTTGGGAAATGTAGCTATTATTTTGTATAAAATATCCTCTGTTAAGTTATACTGTGTTCATTAAAGTCATTTTTAAATTAAATAATAACAATCTGAAATTTAATTTTAATTTATAATATGGTAATACCTATAACTCTAATCGATATATTCAAAATTGATAGGATACTCATTGAATTTCAAAATCACAAAATAATTCTAGAATTAGCATATTTGAGAAGTAAAAAAAAAATTAAGATGTCATCCGGATCTCTTTCTCCAGCCTCATTCACCATCCATATCCATCCCTCTAAAACTCCAAAGTATTTGTTTTCCTGTTTTGCAAGAAGCCAAGTGTCCTTCTGACCCAGTGCTTTCCTGGATCTTTCTGTAGCTGAAGTGTCCCTCTGAGGATGCCAAGATCAACGATCCCGACTCTTGTTGAGTTCTATGGCTTATTTATTAAAATATTATTGTGGTATGGGTATATATTTCAAATCCCTGGAAGCGTTGAGAGAACAGATATTTACTTTCTTATTTCCTCTTCATCACAGGTTGTGGAGGTGGGGTAAGATACTGGAAAGGAATTGTTAGCTTAATTTTACAAACTTAACTATGTTTGATTTGTCTATATGAAGTTCAGATCTCTTCAAAAGGGATAAGGAAGAAAAGCACCTTGTATCTTGTGAAATATTATGGGAACTAAAATTAGAGGATTTCAAAAGGGCTGAGTACTATATCTGGGGGGATGTAAATGACATTAAGGAAGGAGAAGACCTCCAGGAATGATTATAAAATTTTATAATAGCAAACAAAACAGCTGTGGCACTTTACCATGATTACCAGGAGTAAAACAGCTAAATAGAAGTCCAGAGGCAAACTCAAATCCTTAATAAGCATGCATCACATCCAGGCACAGAGTTGTGTATAGACCTGTACATTTGATAAAAATGCCAAAAGTGATCCTATGGATGCTACCACAGCTCATGGAAGTCATGACTGTGTCCAGGAGAATATGTGCCTTATCCATAAGAAATGTAGAAAGAGTGGATGATGTCAACAGTAAGCTAAGAAGTTAATATGCTTAGAGGTCCACAAAACTGTCAGAAGAATGTGATGGGAAATTTCACAGTGAGAATAAACTAAAAGGGCATAGATATGACATTTTTGTGGAGAATATGAGATATTGGTTAATTCTTAACAGGAGTAAATGCAATAAGAGAAACTCAGTGGCATCAGTTTATTTAATTGTAGTAACTTTGATGCAGTAACTTTGAAGTAAACAAAGAGTATAGAAACACAAAGGGAAAAACCTGTGTAAAATCTCCACTGTAGTGCAATTATAAATGTCATGCTGATGTGTTCCTTTCAGAGTTACTCCTCAACATCAAAAGAGGTGTTTAGGTCAACTGACTGAGACTCTTTTTAACAATCCACCATCATACAAAGACATTGCCAGCATTAAAACAAAAAATCAAATATTATAACAACTAGTTACAAAGTATGTTGGATAAGATGTTAGATTGGCTTCATTAACATTAAGACTTCTAATATATCAGTTATTTAATTAAATACTGTATATATATATATATATATATATATATATATATATATATGAAAATATAAAAACTACTAAAGAAAAAAGTAGAAAACACCACCCACTTTACCATCTGTTGAGCAATAATTAACATTAAACGTATTACCATTCATCTTTATTTTTTTAATTTTATAAATTATTATTTGTCTAACTCATTATTTGGAAATAAGTTTAGACTTAAGAAGAGTTTCATGGTTCAGAGAATTCTGTATACTCTTCACCCAGATTCTTCTAATGCAAACATGTTACATAACCATGGTGCAATGATTAGAACTGAATTAATGTTGGTGAGATGCTATTAACCAAACTACAGATGTCATCAGTTTTCCATTCTATTCTATTTTGCTTTCAGAATTCTATGTAGCATGCATTGGAATTAGTTTTCATTTCCCTTTAATCTTCTGCAGTCTGTATCATTCCTACGTCTTTCCTTGTCTTTCATAACCTTGACACTTTTGAAGAGTATTGATCAAGTATTTTGATGAATGGCTCTCAGTTTAGTTTCATCTGACATTTTTCATAATTAGATTGAGACTATAAATTATTGGAAAGACCATCCCTGAGATGTGTTTTAACATAATTCAGAAAAAGCCCAAACTTAATTTTTTCAACACATTATGTCAAACAATTACCTTATATCAATAATAACACTTTTCAGGGACATTGTTTTATCATCTGATGAAATTATAGGGACATCATAAATAGATTATACATACATTCATAATAAACTGGTACAATAATATGATTTTGTGATTCAGATAATTTAAAAAATTTAATTAGAAATCATCAATAATGTCTAGTGTCATCAGGAAAAATTAACTGAGTAGGCAGAATTTGAGGTAGACTTTCCAAAGTAAGGATGCTACTGTAATTTAGGAGTTGATACTTTGGAAATAGGCCAAAGTGGGTGAGTTAGAAATGTACTTGGATTAGGAATGCTTAGGATAGCATAAGATGCTGTAAATACCTTACTCAGTGGAATTTTTTAAGTTATATTCTAAAAACATAATATTCTAGAATATAAATTTTATTCTAAAAACTATGTTGCATTCTAAAAACCTATTATTATCTTATTTACATTAATGGGATTATTTGATGCACAAAGAAATTGAATAGATTTTGCTAGATAATCATGTAAAAAGTACATGAAGAGTTAAGCCCAGAGGATTTGATTTTCTGATTTTGTTTTCCTTCCATTATATACTGTGAGTTCTGTAGCATTGGCTTGGTTTACATTAAAATAATTCTTGAGATGGACATCATTACCCTAAGTATGGTGTATGAAGACATGAATAGTCTGAATATACGTTGTATACAGAGATATGAAAAATTGTGCTCTATATGTGTAATATGAACTGTAATTCATTCTGCTGTCATGGATAACAAATTAGAATTAAAAAATAATGATTCTACCTTAATCCTGTCTTATTCTTTACTTCCTGCTTTGTTTTATCTTTTGGACATATTATTTATTTTTCTAACTCATTATTTGTAAATAAGTTTAGACTTAAGAAGAGTTTCATGGTTCAGAGAATTCTGTATACGCTTCACCCAGATGCTTCTAATGCAAACATTAGACTATTGGACATAGTTAAAACTATTTGACATAGTTAAAAAACATTTTTCATCTTTTTAGAAATCATATTTTTAAAGCCTTTTAATACCTAGGATGTTTTCTTTATGTTGCTTTCACATGTAAAAGAATACATGAATCATTATTCATTTCAGTATTACTGAAAACAAAAAAAAAATTACCAATTTTGGGCTGTCATTCTTTCACTCACATTTAATAACCGATTTTAAGAAATAAAAGGACGTGTTCTGTTAACATTGCTTGTGTCGTTGAGTGACGCAGATTATAGTTTCCATAACTAGGCACAGTCCAATTAAAGTCATGCATTCAGCTCTGAAATGTGACACTGCATCAAACATAAGACATTTTAATTCACACTTTACTGCTTTCAGGTGGTTGTATAAAATCATTAGTCATTCTAAGCTATTCACTGTTCTGCATAAGATCACATGTCTTTTCCATCTACCTCCAGAAATAGCATTCATTCTGACTTTTGCTATCATTATAATCTGTCAGAAAAACAAGCTAATTTAATTTTATATTACATTTTAATGTCCTAAAATATTTCTTCTTTTGAAATAGATATGTAGGTAAATACTTTCTCTTATTATAAGTTCAATGGTTTAGAAATTCTATGAGCAAAATATTTGTGAGTTATTTTGTAAACTGAGCATTGTTATCATAAATACATACACATTTTATAAATCCTGCATGTAAGGGATAGTGGTGTTTTATATTTACTAGTACCCTGATGAAACTAAAATCTCATTACATTATATGAACTTGAAAAAGTCTTAATTTTGGAATCAAAAATATTTAGAAGATATTTCGTTTGTGCTCATTATTAACTGAGGAATCTTGGGCAGATTAATTTAAACTTTCTAAACCTCTATTTTCCTCAGTTGTTGGTAAATGGAATCTCATAGTCAACCATTTCTTATCTATAAGATAAATTTTAATGCCAGCCATAATAACATCTTTCTTTCCAGATTCAGTTGTTCTTTCTCTCTCTACACAGAAACTGAAATTACTGAAATATAATTCATGGACCGGGTATCTCAATGCAGCATTTTCCAAGTGGATATATTAGTCAAACTTAATGTTTCATTCATGGGGAACTGATGATAGCAGTACAAACTAAGAAGAATTTTTAAAGTAGTTTATATTTTTAAAATATCAAAAAGGTACACAATATCTTGGAGAGATGATGGAAAAATTCTTTATTTACAAGTGCCAAAAGCAGAAAAACCTACCACAAGGGAGATCTTCAGGTACTGGAAAACTGTATTTAATAATCTGTGTTTCAGTTACACATGGGTTCATTTAGTGAAATTTCACTGAGCTATATTCTTTAACATTTTTTTTTCACATTTCTTTACATACATTATATTTCCATAAAACTAAAGTGAAGGTCATTAAAATTTTGATGTCAGAAAATTTTTAAAAATAGAAGGAAGAATAGAAGGATAGAAGGATAAGAAATAGAAAAGTGATCTCTAAAATTTGTATATGACATGATAAGTTAGTCACAGTTTCTTATATTTCTGTCCCATTTCAGTTTGGCACTCCCAGACTCTCAGTTCTTACCTTGCCTCTTTAAATTTGTGTTTTATAAAGACATTCAGAAATGTTCCTTATTGTCTTTTATTTTCAGTGTTCAATCAACTTTATTGATGCACAAAGAAATTGAATTAATTTACATGCAGTTGAATTAATTTTACAACTTAGTGAGTTTTGACAAATGTACACAGTTGTGTGACTCTCATCACAACTTGAGTGTTGAACATTCCCAACACTCAATTCAATATAAAGCAGAAGATAAATAGAAAAGATATTTTTGCCTTGCCCTAATCTTCAAGAAGTCTTCAGTTTTCACCAAGTTAGTTTTGATGTCCTGCTGCACATTTTAATTTTCTTGAGACTTATCATGTGAACCAGAATATTATCTGTCTTTATGAATGATTCATTTTACCTAATGTGTGCTTTTTAATAATTTTGAGTGGAGTTCTATGAATAGCAAGTGGATCAGTTTTTTCAATGGTGTTACTCAAATTTTCTATATATGGACTTCTTGTCTACTGTTCTATTAGTTCCTGCAACAAGAGGGCTGACATAGTCAATTATAATTGCAGATTTTTATATTTTTTCCAGTACTCTCAATTTTTGTTTTATGTGTTTTGAAGTTCTGTTAGTAGGAACATGTATTTAGGAGTTTAGAATTCTTCATGAATTGATTCATTTTGCAATTGTAAAATGTCTCCTACCAGGGACAATACCAGAAATCTTATTTGATACTTATGTAGCTACACTAGTTTTTGTGATTAAGTTAATTCTGATTTCATCAAATAAATCGGGGAGTATTCCTCTTTTATATTTTGGAGGAAGTAAATTGTATTATTTCTGAAATTCATTTTCATGTTTCTGTATTTTCTTTATATTTAAAGTGGGTTTCTTGAATTTCTTAGGGTTTTTGTTGTTGTTGGTTTTTATTTTATTTATTTATTTATTTATTTTTTTGGTACCAGGGATTGAACCTCGGGTCGCTCAACTACCAAGCCACATCCCCATCCCTTTTTTATATTTTATTTAGAGACAGGATCTCATTGAGTTTCTTAGGGCCTCACAGCAGAAGCTGGCTTTGAACTAGTTATCCTCCTGTCTCAGTATCCTGTGCAGCTATAAATTGATTGTTTACAAGAGCTGGGGATGTGGCTCAAGCGGTAGCGTGCTTGCCTGGCATGCATGCAGCCCAGGTTCGATCCTCAGCACCACATACAAAGATGTTGTGTCCGCCGAAAACTAAAAAAAAATTAAATATTGATTGTTTACACTATTAATATATACTTATATTTATCCATAGAGCTGCATTTAAATCTACTATGATGTGATTTTATTTATTCTATTTGTTCTTTATCATTTTATATTTTCTTGCCTTATTTTATTCTATTATATCACCACCAGTGGTTGATAAGATATATTTTGTTTTATTATTTATCTTGGTAATTCTAGGTATAATTTTGTAATTTATCTTTGAAAATTATGATACCAGGTTTCATTTAAGGTACAAACCTCATTACCTCATTGTCCATTTTGCTTTGCATCTTTTGTCTTACCTATGTTGCATATTTTAGTTCTGCATGTATTATATACTCCAAAATATATTATTATTACATGTTTTTTATAGACATTTTTCTTTGGATAAAATTAAAAATGAGAAAAGTTGCCAATACATAGTCACAGTATTATTGTTCCTGATGACTGATTTTTTTCATTTGTGGTCCATATTCCCATCTCTTCTTTTTCCAATTCTTGAGGAACTTCCTTTATGAGTGAGATCTGTGGTCACTGCATTCTCTCAGCTTTAGTGCATTTTAAATGTTTTCATATTAAGACACATTAAAGCAATATTTGAAAGACAGTTTCTCTGTCTGTAGCTGAAGTTGCTAGTTGTTTATTCTTTTCTTTCTTTTTTTAATACTACTATAAAGATGCCATTCTATTGTCTTACGCTAATATAAACTTTCATGGAAGTCTTGCCAATATTTTATTTTTCTATATTATGTTTTTCTTAGGCTATTTTGTGATCTTTATTTTTATTATTGACTATTTAAACTTTGATTATATTTTGTGATCTGGTTCCTTTTTTATTTACCCCACATGGCTTTTGTTGAGCATCTTTGATCTCTGGGTTATAGTTTTGTAAATCTTAAAGAACTTTCTAGACACCATTTTGAGTTTGTTTTGTTTTATTTGTTTGTTTTATCATTTCCCCCTGTATTTATGGAATCCAATTATAGAAATATTAGATTACATGATATATATTTCTCCACAGATCACTGAGAATATGTTCGTTTCTTTTTTTTAATGTTTGCATCATTTTGAAAGTTTATTATTCTATTTTTAATATCTCTGGATCTTCCCCCCTAAAGTCTCTCAGATTCTGTTATGTCCACTTTTTCCAGATTCATATCTTGTTGCATTTTTTTTATTTAAAGTAGAATGGAAATTATCATAGTAATTAATTCCTTATAGATGAAAACATAAGTCCTGTAGCTCTATCTTTAAAACAGCAATGAATTTAACTCATTTGATTAATAGTCATTAAAGTTAATAAGTTTTCAATTTCTTTCTATTAGAAATCAGTATTTTGGGCATATTTCAAACACAAATAAATTTTTAAAAATTAATTATGATTCTAGGTGTTTAGGTAGCACTAATCAATCTAAACTAGGTATCCCAAGTAGGAACAATTAAATGATAGCATATATCTGAGGTAGGACATATTGCACACAATTGAACAAAATCTAAGTGAATAAACTGAATGAGAGGGATAAAATGTACACTATTTCTTTTTATGAATGAATTCACCTTATCAAAAAATAAAATAAAGTTACAAGAAACCAACACAGTTCTAGAAAACCCAGGGTATATGCTCACTAATATTTCTACCATGAGGTTCAGAATTCTATTTAGTTGTAAAACCCCCAATTTATTTCATGTAGTATTCGCCAGTGATGTAAAAGTTGCAATAACAAGTTTGTTTTTGTGCATGGTGAGAGACAGGGTCTAAATGTTATTCTACTACATATGGATTTCCAGTTTTTCCAGCACCATTTATTGAAGAGGCTATTTTTTCTTCAATGTATGTTTATGGTGCCTTTGTCTAGTATGAGATAATTGTATATATGTGGGTTTGTCTCTATGTTTTCTATTCTATTCAATTGGTCTTCATGCCTATTTTTGTGCAAATACCATGCTAATTCCTTCTTTTTATGAATAATATTTCATTATGTAAACATAACATATTTTCTGTGTCCATATTTCTGTTGAAGGACACCTTGTTTAGCTCCATAGCTCAGCTCTTGTGAGCTGAACAGTTATAGACATTGATGTGACTGTGTCACTGTATTATGCTGATTTTAACTCCTTTAGATATATATTGAGTAGTAGTATAACTGAGTCAAATGGTTGTTCCATTTCCAGTTTTTTGTAGAATCTCCCTACTGCCTTCCATAGTGGTTGCTCCAATTTGCAGTCCCACCAGCAATGTATGAGGGTACCCTTTTCCCCTCATCCTTAACAACATTTATTGTGGTTTATATTCTTGATTGTTGCCATTCTGACTGGAGTGAGATGAAAATCTCAGTGGTTTTAATTTGCATTTCTCTAATTTCTACAGATGTTATTTTTCCAGACCTTCTAACATTTTGGGCTCAAGATGTTACTTCAAATCAAGAAAGTCCATTTAGCAACTAGCTATTACCTCCCTAGTAAAATGAGTTTTCTTACAAATAGAATATAAAATCACTTATTCTGGTAATTGGGTAGTTCTCAATTTTAAAGAGTTTTTTTCCCATTTGTTACTGATGATATTGTTTTATTAAAGAGAATAAAATGTGCCCATTGTCAGAAAAGTTAGAATATATATGGTCTCAAAATAATATCAATTCTAAATATATCAATGAGGTTGTTTTGTCACAGCTCTCCCTATTCGTCTTTTGGAATATATGAATTATCAGTAGTGGAAATTTTTATTATTTACAGTAGCCTGAAAATTATCATTTTCATTGATTCCTTTTAGACAGTTCATCATATTTTATTTGAGATGTGAAAGTGTCAGGATTATTTGTATAATTAAAATTAACAATAAGTTAGTAATATAGACATTGGAATACCCTACAAGTATAAAATATATTCTTTTTTTTTCTTTTGTGGTACTGTGGATTGAACCCAGGCCCTTGAGGCAAGCACTCTACCAACTGAGCTATATCCCCAGCCCTAAAACATATTCTTAAAGTGCTGTTTATGCATGTAAGAATAAACTGTGGTAATTAATTAAATGTTCCATGGTATAAGATACAAATTTGAACAATTCCTCATAACTTCTCTGTTTTTTGTTCTGACTATCTGTGATTCATTCCAATCCAGTTTCCTCCAAATCTTTCCAATAATGTCTGTGCATCTTGCCTTTGAAACATTATGTAGTACTCCTGGTGTGATTTATTCTAAGCTGCATTACTATAACTTAATTTGTTAGATTACAGATGTGTTCATCATTATGTTTGACTGATAGAATTTAAGAAGTAAACTTTCTCCAAGGTCATCCCTACTTTTGTTTCATGAAAAGAAAAATATGTCCTATTTTTAGTATATATCATTCAAAATAGTTTGCATTCTTCTTTTCAGATTCTGATTAAACTAGTATACAAATACTTCCTTGCCACCTAGTATTTTCTGTAATAACTTCAAAAGTAATGATCTAATTTGGAATGTTCTCAATCAACTAAAATGTTTGTTATAGACTAAAGGTGTCTCCCCAAAATTCAGACTTACTGAGCCCCCTAATGTGATGATATCGGGGGTAGGGGCCACTGGGAGGTCATTAGGGTTAGATGAGGTCATAAGGGTAAAGTTTTCATGATGAAGTTGGTGCTCTTATCAGAAGATACACTGAGTGCTTATTATCATCCTCTAAAATAGAATATTTAGTCAGTCATTACTTGTATACTGTGGTGAAACAAATCTTACTTTCCTCACTTTCCAGAGGAAAGTCTACACTTCCAGATCTAGCTTGCTGTGACTACCCTATCATTACACAAGCAAGTTGCATTCCTGTAATTTAAGGAGGAAGACTCTGATGTGGCTGAGCCTCAGTCTGAGGGATGTGCTTGAGCCTTAGTCTGTGAGGCAATAACCTCTTTGCAGAATATGTTTCAGCATACTTATAATCATTTTCTCTTTCTGATTTTCTCCTGAAGAGAGAAAATCCAAGGAGATTAGGAGATGTCAGTGACTAATTGTTTACTTGCCATTTGAAGGAACTTTTTGTGTGACTGAGGATTATGACCAAGATGTGCTTTGGTTTTCTTTGAAGACTCTTGCTAAAAACTTGGATATGACAAATAAAATACTGGAATTTCAAGAAATAAGGTAGTATCATTTTTCTAAAACTTCCAGAACTTTGTGTATTTTATTCAAAAATTATGTATTGAACTGGGGAAGGTAGCACATGCCTGTAATCCCAGTGGCTCAGGAAACTGAAGCAGGAGGTTCATAAGTTCGAAGGCAGCCTCAGAAATTTAGTATGGCCCTAAGCAACTTAGTGAACCCTGTCTCAAAAAAAGAGTTGGGGGGGGCGACCATAGATTTGGCTAAGTTTTTAACCACCTCTGGATTCAATCCCTAATACCAAATAATAATAATAATAATAATAATAATAATAATTATAATATAATAATAATAATAATTATTATTATTATTATTCACTGAATACCTCCTATGTATCAAGGGCTTCAGTCTTTGGACAAGAATATCAATTAGAAAATGCATATAACAGGGGCTTGGAGTGTAACTCAGAAGGATAAAGCACATCAAGCATGCCTGGGGCTCTGGGTTCAGTCCTCAGCCCAGTACCACAAAAAAAAAAAAAAAGTGCACAAGGCAGACATGGAAATATGCAAAGCTTTAAATAATAACATCACTGTGTGCAAAATATTGCTGTATGATGTTACCCAGTTTAGTAAATCCAAATTAACTCAAGTCACTGAGTTAGGAGAAAACCTTTCCTGCACACCATTTATCACATCTGCCTACCTGGTTTAGGTAGATCATTTTGCAAAGTTGCATTAGGCTACAAATGCTACTGATTTCACAGAGTGCAGTAGGGAAAATAATTGCTTCACCAATGATAATTGAAAAGATAACACACACCTAAACCTTGGAGCTGTACTTTGTATTTTTTTTCATTAAGCTTTAGTTATTTTCTAAGGAGGTAGGATTGTGCCAGCTACAGATACCTTAAACATTAACCAGACTCTTAGATTCCTGGGGAATCTAGAAAGAGCAGAAAAACATATAAAGACAGAAATAGTAATTTCTCACAATCAACTTTGTCAAGGGAACTTATATCACAGTTGCTAAGCTGCAAAGCAGGGCATATAACTATATGTAAGATGCATTTTCTAGAATTAAAATACATAGCTTAGGAACTACTGCCTTTTTATTGTTTCAGGATTATATTAATATGAAATGAATCTTTTGTTTAAAGATTCATTTCATTTTTAATTGTGTATTAGAGTTTCAGAAAGCTTATTTTACCTTTTTTATATGTTAATATCAATAGAAGACTGAAAACTATTCTTTTCAAGATTAAATATATAAAAATTCTTTAACGATTGCAATCAACTAAATATAATTGTCAATATAAATTTAGTTTATTTACTAGTAGAATTATCATTTCTGGAATTTTCATTTTTCATATACTTTGTTCGTTTGTTTGGTATAGGGGATTGACCCAGGAGTATATGAACCACACCCTCAGCCCTCTTTTAAATTTTATTTATTTTTTAAATTTTGAGACAGGGTCTCACTAAGTTGCCTAAAGAGACTGTATTTGAACTTGGGAACCCATGGCTCTACTTGAATAATTTGCTGTCTTGACTTTTAATTAAATTCAACCTACATTAACCGGTAACTTCTATTTCACCTATCAGTAAAAAGGTGAAAACTTAATATATTGTAAGATTTCAACATATAAACAATATGAATGCTTCATCAGGTATACCTGATCTTCCACCCTCCAAACAAGTTTTACATGAAGAAAAGCAAGAGAACAAACCTAAGAAATTCTATTTAAATAAAGCAAAATCATTAACTTAGATGAAGTGTATATTCCAAAGAAGTAAGCAGAACAACCTTTGGTACAAATGCCCAGTGTCTGTCTTCACAGCTCTCCAACCACTCTTCTATTTGAAGAGTCGACCCTCTATGATGGCGCACACCTGTAATTCCAATGACTCAAGAGGCTGAGGCAGGAGGATCACAAGTTCAAAGTCAGCCTCAGCAAATTAGTGGTACACACTGTCTCAAAATATAAAATAAAAAAGCGTGTTTGGGGATGTGATTCAGTGGTTAAGTGCCCCTGGGTTCAATCCCTGGTACCAAAAACAAAAAATAAAAAAATACCCATAGAGTGAGAACTATGGTGTAGTGCTGCAGGCTTTCATTGCTAGTGACATGAAAAGGAGTACCAGTAATAATGATAATTAACATAATAGAAATAACTATTTACATACATTGTTTCTTTAATTTTTTAATTAATCTTTAAATTAATGACCTTCCAAAAAGAGATACTCTAACTAATCATCCACTCATAGTTTTCTTCTTATCATCTTATGAAAGTAACCTTAACTATGGCCAAGCCAATGAAGGTTTAAGAAGAATAAATCAAATGTAAGAACTATCTAAAAATGAAACCTCTGAGATCTAATATATAAAACAGTGTTTAATATTTTGGCATTAGTTTGGGATATAAAATTCCAAACATTCAGTGAAGGGAGATTCCATAACAAAAAGTATAATGGTAGTCTTGATTAGTTTTTAAAAAAGACAAAAAAATTATTCCAATGAACAAGCAGATTTGAAGGCAGACAACAAAGGTAAAATACAACACATAAGAAGCCAAAGAGTTAATAACTTGTAATTTTAGCTTTATGTGTTTGTTTTTGGGGGGGCACTGGGGAGTGAAACCAGGGGCAATTAACCACTGAACCACATTCCCAGTCCTTTTTTGTATTTTATTTACAGACAGGGTCTCACCGAGTTACTTAGGGCCTTGCTAAGTTGCTAAGGCTCGATTTGAACTCATCATCCTCCTGCCTCAGCCTACCAAGCCTCTGGAATTACAGGCATGTTCCATTATGCCCGGCTGTGTATTGTGTTTTAATTTGTTGCATTTTGTTCTCAAAATAAGATATGGTGAGCTTAACAAACCAAACAAAATTCATGTCCTAGAATAGGGGGAAACAAGTGAAGACATAAACAAGAAACTTAAAAAAGTAGCCGATAACATGTAAAACTCTGCTTAATCACCAATAATTAAATGTTTTCAAAGAAATCACAAATACTTAGGTTTCTCCTATCATAATAGGAAAATAATTAATGCAGCACTAAATTTATGCAGCATTCTCATTTAGCAACAAAATATGGGATACCTCAAAACAACCATACAAAGACAGTATTAGTTTAAGTAATAATCAAGGTTATAAATGTCGAGTGATTTATGACAGCAAAATGACAAAGGCAAATGAACATGTCATTAAATAAAATGTTGTAATACATTTTTTGTTCACATGTATACATGAGAAGTTTTATATATACATATTATTTATATAATATTGGAAAGAAAAAATTCAGTTTTTTTAGTAAACACAAAAAATTTATTTTGGAAAATGCAGATACACTCATTATGGAAATGCTTTATAATAAGTTTGAACTGTTTCTATAACTACAGAGGAAAATAAAATTTATTATTTTTGTGGCAAGAGTAAAAAATTCTTTTTCATAATAACTCTGAGTAAAGTAACTCTTTTGAACCCTTTTATCTACTGGTTGGTATAAAATAAATCAGAACTGAAGCAAAAATGTTACAAGATTAAAAATTATCCTTTCAAAACAGAGCAGAACCTCAAGTCCAAATGAAGCTTTTTCTCATGCTTTATGTTAATATGCAAATAAGGAAGGCAGAGAAAATGCTAAGTAGGATGCTCTATTGGGAAATTGACAAGGTAAACAGAAGAACAGATCAGAGCTTTTAATTTATACATCTGCAGCTGCCTTAAATGCTATCTGACAGGTATTGCATTTGTATCTGTCAGAAGAACTGCCTGATTATACACACACAGACACAAACATACACACACACACACTCAAACACAGACACACATGCACACATACGCAGACGCACACACACCTTTATTTATTTTCTGTTAAATGAAATAGCTGCAGGTATTTGTAATTTAGAGCAAACAAGTTTAAATCCTGCTTGTTATTATGTTACCTTCAAAGATATTCTTAGAAAACTATATTTATTTCTCTGCACCAAGCTCTAACAGCAAAACTGTGGCACAATTCAAATGGCATATTTTAAATATAATTCAGCAAATAAGCCCAAAATGAACCTTTTATGAGAAGGATTTTTTTCTTGGCTGCTGCAGTAAATCCACTGATCTGACATCTTTCCTCAAACACAACTCAGTCACACTGATTATTCAGAGAAGGATTACCCCATAGGTGGGTTTTTCAGGTGTTTGCCCTCTCTTTCTTATTACTGCTTTTCTTGCCTTCCAGCTTGGTCAACAGTGATGCCTGTAAAATGCAGTGCAAACCAAACATAAATTCTGAGGTTCAAAAAAGTCCTTTTAAGTAGGTTACATATTAGATGTGACACTTGTAACAGACAATTTCATGGAGGTTTATTTGTAAAACGGAAAATATGCAGCATCTATGAGATAAAAAATAGCAAGTATTTTTTGAGTATGTACCATATGCATGTCACTCCTGTGGGCCTCCTACATTTTCTCATTTAGTCTTCAAAACAACAAACACAGTCTTCTTGTTAAAATGACAGACCAGGAAGCCCAGTGAGAGGTCAATATATTGCCACAGGTAGATGCCAGAGGCAAGTTCCAAAGGTAGAAGTAAGAGAGTCCGGCTCAAAAACATGATCTCTTTACCACTACATCATTTTTATTTTACACTTTAAGAAGATATTGTTGTATCAGCTATATTGTGCTGACTTCCCTAAATGCACCTAGATCATTAAAAATGATCATAAAAAAATAATTAGAAGCAAAGCATTAAAATTCTCCTTAATTTACTTTTCAAAATTATCAAAAACCAATACTGATGTTAAAAGGCAGATTTGGAGTGGTAGCATAAGGGATAGCATGTACATACTTGTATAGAGCTCTAGTGAAACAGGACATTAAACGCTATAAGGTATAGGATTTCTCCATACAAACTATGGATATTCAAGAATTAGTTTGTCTTTCATTTCTGGTACATTTTAACTTCAACAAGAAAGTATTTCATAATGTGTGCCTTTTAATCAATTCACAATTATACAGAGACAGATATTTACCAGCTAAATTTACACTGAAAAATATTATATTAGTCTTTGGTTAAGAATTAAGGACACTCTAACTTAACACTATGCTGTAAATAATTCAATGTACTACCACATTCATAAAGAGTATAAAATAGAGAAAATTAGGTTTCTAATTTCTGGACTAAGTGGATTTACCACATTCATATTATGCTAATATACTATGGATCATTGATTTATAAATTCAGAAATTTAAATCATGTTATCTAAATAAATACTCTTTGAAATTTGTTAAAATAGTCATTTCATAATAAAAAGATCATTCCATAATTTATTACTTGATAAATAGTATACTTTCTTTGCTTTTAAAAATGAGAAAATAGGTTTGGGGTTGTAGCTCAGTGGTAGAGTGCTCGCCTAGCATGCATGAGGCACTGGGTTCGATCCTCAGAACCACATAAAAATGAAATAAAATATTGTGTATCCATCTACAACTAAAAATTAAATATATATTTTAAAAATAAGAAAATAGGCCTCATTTTTTAAAAAGTACATTTTATAAAGTAAATTTTAGGTAAGAATAATTTTCGAGAACAATAATTTTAGGTCTTAACTGATTGTCTCATAGCACTACATGCCATTTTAAAATTAATATAAATATACACCATATTGATATTTCCTGGTCATGTAGACAAAGTTAATTTAAGATGTCTATCCACTCTGTCATATATTTCCCATTTCCCATCAAAACACTTTTAAATGATCAAGGTCTAAAAGAAAGAGTATGTCAAGGCATAAGTAAAGTTTCTACTTGGAATCCTAGAAAGGTAGTAACAATAGGCCATATATTGGGAAATTTTACAGCTATGGCCAGTGTTAGGGTTTGCATCTGGAATGTTCTCCAAGGTCACTTGTATCCCCAAGGCAGCCATATTCAGAGATAGGACTTTGGAGAAGTTATTGGATCATGCAGATTTTGACCTCTGCGGTGAATTTATCCATTGATAGGTTAACTGGGTCCTGGCAGTTGGGACCTAGTTGGAGGAAGAAGGTCAGTGGGAGAATGCCTTAGAAGGGTTTATCTTCCGCCTGGTCCTTCCCTCTCTCTGCTCCAGGATTCCTTAAGCTGAGCCGTTTTTCTCTATAGTGCCTTTCCACCATGATACTCTGCCTCGCTTCAAGCCCTGAACAATGGAGTGGGATGACCATGGACTGAATCATCTGAATTTGTGAGCCAAAGTAAATCTTTCCTTTTTAAAATTGTTTTTGTCATGTATTTTCGTCAGCAATGAAATGCTGACTAACCCAATGGGGTCAGAGTTTAAAAAAGAAAAAAGTAGTTGAAAAAGATACAGTATACAATTCAGAAAAATATCAGTAATGTATAAAGCTATACACAAAGCATTAAAAAGAGTTATTCATGAGGCTTATGAAAACACACCATATGGACATTTTTTTAATAATTATTCAGTATGACAATGTAAGTTAGTGGTACTTGAGTAGTACCTCATGAGTCTCTTATATAAAATGACAAAATGGGACAGAATAAAATAAATAAACATTAAATAAGTAAATTTGTGACCAAGTAATTATATGTTTTTATAAGATGGGAGAAAAAAAAGTAAATGCCTAAGAATCAGAAGATACCTTTCCATTTTAAAGAAATCTTAAGTATTCTCCACATAATACAAAAACACATACAGTTGGGTATCCTTTATCTGGGGATTAAAAATGTTTCAGGATTTTTTCATATTTTTGGAATATTTGCATATATATAAAGAAATATCTTGGGAATGCAACCTATATTTAAACATGATATTCTTATTTCCAATACAAGTCATCCGTAGGTAATTTCATTTAATTAAAATGTTGTTTTAGCTTTTTGTTATTGTGACAAAAACCTGAGAAGAACAACTGAAAGGAGGGAAGATTTATTTTGGCTCTCGTTTCAAAAACCGTAGACAATTTCATGTTTGGCCAACTCTAATGTTTTGGGTGTGAGGTGAGGCAGAACATCATGTTAGAAGATAGCAGAAGACTGATGCACAGATCATAGCAACTGGGAAGCAGAGATGGGGGCAGGGGAGAGAGAGGTGAGTGGTCAGGGACAAGATATGAGCATAACCCAGTGATCTGTTTCCTCCAATAATGCTCCCAATGTCTAAATCTGCACTTCCCAGGATTCCATTCAGCTATCAATGGATTAATCTACTGATGAGGAAATAGCCCTCCTGGTTCAATCACTTCCTAAAAGCTCCACCTCTGAACATTGCTGCCCTAACACCAAATCAGTTCCTAGGGCAGGAAGACCCAACACACGAGTCTTTGGAGGTTATCAGAAGAGACTTTATGTCCAAATCATCACAAATATACTATTTTTAACATCTGAGTTCTAGCTGCAATATATCACATGAGGTCAAGTATGGAATGTTCCATTTGTGATGTCTTTCATTTTGGTGCTCAAAATCTTTTGGATTCTGAATCACTATGCCCTTAGAATGTTTAGATTAACAACGCTCAAACTGTAGTTAGCACAGATGAAAAAAGAATATTAACAGAACAAGCAAAAAAATATTATCAAAAAAATATAAATGTGCTAAATCCTCTCCATTACAGAGATGAAGATTGGTATTGTGACAAATTGGATGTGACAGAAAAGCCTTTTGACCTGTTCTAAACTATAAAGGCACCAGTGTATTGGCTTATTTAATCAAACCATTTACAGTTTAGGGGGCTTTAGTGTTTATTGATTCAGCAATTCAATTTTATTTGTCTCCTTCTCTTACATTGTGCCATCCTTAGCTCTTGAAGGAGCAAGACACCTGACAGCAACATCAATATCTATATGCTTTCTTGACCTCAAACAGTGAAAGTTACTTTCAAAAGTTCTTTCAAAAGCACAGGTATTTCTTTTTCTCCCCAGGATTCACTTAAGATTCTGTGGCTCTATGTCAAAACCTTCTTCTGGCCACAAGCTAGTCACAACAAAGTCAGTTGTAATCAGAAGCTATTCCTTCCTGCTCCAAAATAATACTTCTTGTTACTTCCTTCCTTGTGATAAATGCTTGTCTTAGCAACAGTACTGTTGCATTTCCTACAGTGCTGTGAATATTCATGGTATTTTCTTCATTTTTGCTAAACCAACAAGTTTGCTTGATGCTGCATCTCTTCTCCCCAGACACTCTTATCCTATTCAAAGTATGAATCAGTGTTTATTATGCTATGCTCAATGACTCTTCCCAAAGACACATTACCAGTTCTCTCTTCCCTGTTTGGATTAATGTGTCACTTTCCTCCCCACATCCCTCAGCCAAGTATCCGTTGGCTGGCTTAGCCTCAATACCTATAAATACTAATTGACAACATTCTCCTTTTCTTTTTTTCTCCTCCCCTACTGTCTCCTCTTCCTTTTCCTTCTTCTCCTCCTTTCTCTAATATGTCACCTCCTTCTTTCTCATTCTTTTTTTTAATCTCTTCTTTTCTTATTTTACTAGTTTCTTTACTCCACACTCTATCCATTCTCCCTCCTCTCTTTCATTCTGCTCTTTTCAGAATGTCCCCGATATTATCATACTTAATAATACTGCTTTTTAAAAAATTAAATGGTGTCTAAGAAATGATTAATGAAACTAAGAGTTATTTTTGGAAAAATATAAAAAAAAGGTAAACTCTTGACTAAGAAAAGGAAAGAGAAGACTCAAATGAGATGAAAAAGGAAACATTATAAGTGACACTACAGAAATACAAAACATCATGTGATTATTATAAACAATGACAATATGATGATCTAGAATAAACAGACGAATCCCATGCACATAAACCTTACCAAGAAGAAATAAAATATTTGAACAAACCAAGAGCAAATAACAAGGTAGAATCTGAAATAAAACACCTCCCATCAAGGGAAAGCCCAGGATCAGATGGCTTCGTGGTTGAATCCTACCAAACATTTAAATAAGAACTAATACCAATTCTCCTACAATTATTGCAAATAATACAAGAGGAAGAAGTTTTTTTCATACAGATTCTATAAAGTGAACATTATTCTGTTACCTAAATGAGGTAAGGACACAACAGAAACCAAGACTACAGAGGAATAATTTTGTTGAACATACACATAAAAGACCTCAAAACATTTTGCAAACTGAATTCAACAGCACATTAAAAAATTATGCACCACGATCAAATAGGAGCCGTCTCAAGAATGAAAGGATGTTTAAATTTTTTAAAAAATCAATAAATGTGATACACCATATAAACAGAATGAATGACAAAACTATAGAATTATCTCAATGATGTAGAAAAGACATTTAATAAAGCTCAATATTTTTATAATAAAAAATACCAAATAAATTAGGCATACAAGAAACATCCTTGAACATAATAAAGACCATTTATAAGAAGCCAAAAGCTAACATTGTATAGAGTAGAGAAATAATGAAAGCTTTCTTTCGAAGATCTGGAACAAGTTTGGGAGGTCCACTTTTACCATTTTTATTTAATGTAGCACTGGAAGTTCTGGCCAAAGAAATCAGACAAGAGAAAGAAATAAAGGAATAAAATTGTCACTGTAGATGACATAATCTTATATAGAGAAAACCCCAAACTCTACCAAAACATATTAAAGCTAATAAACAAATTCTGCTAGTGTGCAGCATACAAAATCTACACAAAGATCAATAACTTTGCTAAATGTCAATCATGCATTATCTGAAATAGAAATTAAGGGGAAAAATCTCATTTGCAATAAGCTACAAAAAATTAAAAACTAAGAATAAATTTACCAAAAATATAAAATTTCTTTATGGTGAAAATTAAAAAACATTGATGAAAGAAAATGAAAAAGACACCCCAAAAAGTAAAAAATGTTCCATATACACAGATTGAAAGAATCAGTATAGATAAAATGTCCATAACACCAAAGTGATTACAAATTCAGTGGATTCTCAAAATACCAATGGCATTCTTTACAGAGCTAGAAAAACAATTCTAAAATCTTGTGAACTACAAAATTCCAAATACTCAATGTCATCTTGAGCAAAAAGATCAAAACAGAAATCAATTCTACCTGGTTTCAAAATACTACAAAACTGTACTTGTCTAAACAGCATGGTATTGACATAAAAAAAAAAAGAAAAAAAACCCAGATGTAGGCCAATGGAAAAAATAGAAAGCATAGTAGTAAACTCACATTTCTACAGCCAGCAGATTTTCAACAAAGTTGCTAAGAATAAGTGTGTAAGAAAGGACAGTATTTTTAATGTGTGATAGTGGGAAGATTGAATATCCACAGGCAAAAGAATGAAGCTATATCCCTGTCTCTTACCAGTTACAAAGATCAATTCAACATGGATTAAGATTTAACCAAAAAGAATAATGCTACTTAAAAAATACAGGGGAAATGCTCCAGGACATTGGAATGTATGAGCATTTTTTAGGTAAGAACCCTAAAGCACAGGAAACAAAGGCAAATATAGACAAATGGTATTATGTAAAACTCAAAAACTTCTGCAAAGCAAAAGAAACAACAGAATACAGTACAGAGACAACCTATGAATTGGAAGAAAATATTTGGAGTGTGATCATCTGAAAAGGGGTTGATAGCCACATAAGTGACTCCAAATATAAATACCAGGGAAGGAAGGAAGGAAGGAAGGAAGGAAGGAAGGAAGGAAGGAAGGAAGGAAGGAAGGGAGGGAGGGAGGGAGGGAAGGAGGGAGGAGGAGGGAGGGGGGTGAGGGAAGGAGGAAGACAGTGAAGGAGGGAATCTGTTTCAAGATGGTTATAAATTTCCTTTTTCTTTTCTAGTTTTTCTTTCCTTTTTTCTCCAGTGCTGGAGATTAAACCTAAGACCTCTTACATACTAGGAAAGTGCTATACCACTGTGCTACATCCAAGCCCCTTGGTACACAGCCAAAGGAAATAAAGTCATTTGAATACGTATTTGCACTCCTGTTTCAGCACTAGTCACAGTATCCCACCAAGAAATGGAAACAACCAAACAGCTGATGAATGGATAAAGAAAACAGGGTACACATGCAGAGTGGAATGCTATTCATCCATCAAAAAGGAATGAAATTCTGTGATTTGCAGCATGTATAGAACTAGATTATCATGTTAAGTGAAGCCAACCAGGTACACAACAACTACAAGATCTTACAAACAAAAACAGAGAAGTTGATCTTGTACATATGAAAGTAGAATAGTGGTTACTAGAGAGGCCAGAAACAGTAAGATAGGGGAGGGAGGAATGGGAAGATGGATCAGTGAATTTCAAGTTAGAAGTAGATATGAACATGAGGTTGGGAGTATTATTATACAGTCTAGTGATCATGGATAATAATGCCCTATACATTTCACAAAGCTAGAAAAAAGGATTTTTAAAAATTTCACCACAAGAAAACATAAATATTTAAGGATAAATATGTTTAACCTGATTTAAACATTATATTGTGTATACATGTATTCAAGATACATGCTGCCTATGTATATATATATACAACATGTGTGTTTTAATTATCATTTAAAAGTTAAAAAATAATGCTGCTGTTATCAAGATGACTCATAGTCTCCATGTTGTCAATTCCTAGTTCTCACTATAAATGACATATCAGCAGTATTTGGCATTGTTCATAATGTTCTTCTTCTCAAGATATTAATTTTTAGCTTCCAATGGACTATATTCTCTTTGTTTCTCTTCTACATCAGTGGTTTTTCCTTTTATGTCTTCTTTTTGGATTTATCTTTACCTTCTTGGGTCTTAACATCTCATGACCCAGGGTTTCAACTTTGACTTCTTTTTAAAATTACATTCATTACCTTGGTGATCTTATCTAGTTTCTGGTTTCGTGACTTTCAGCAATATCTGCCTTATATCTTCATTTCTGAAATTCCATTAATTGTAAGACATGCCATTATTTCAAGTACTTCTCAGAGACACAAAATAACTACCACCAATTAGTGTGTGACCTGCCACATATTATAGAATGCATTCTAATTTTAAGGATGTTAGGCTGTTAAAAATGGGTGTTTGGAATTTGATGAAATTTAGTATATAAATTTAGTATATAAATCAGAAGTTGAGCTCAAATTTATATTCCCAGGATGTTCTAATACTCTGTCCTCTAGTTATTATATCTGACTACCTACTCAGTTTTTCCTATTGTCTATCTGATAGTAAAATTAAACTTATGATGTCCAAACCAAGCCCTTGATAGTCAGTACTCATTTCCTAATCTATTTCTCCTTCCCAGACATGCACTCTTTGAATTTCATCATTCAAGAACTATGTAGTCTTTCTTAATTCCTCTCCTCTTATCCTCTTTGTCAAAATTGCTTTCAGCCTAGTATGCCCTGATAAAACACTGCCAAACAGAATTCAACAGCACACTAGAAGTATTATATGCTATGATGAAGTGCGATTTTTTCCCCTGGAATATGAAGGTAGGTCAACATATGAAAGTCACTTAATGTAACCCTCCACATTAACAGAAAGCGATCATCTAACTGATGAAGACAAAAAGCATTTGACAGAATTCAATAAGCTTTCACAATAAACACCATTAATAAATCAGAAATAGAAGTACTCTTCATCAACATGGTAAAGGTCATATGGAAAAAGTCAGCTAACGCCATATTAATGGGGAAAGAATAAAAGGCTTTTCTCCAAGATCATGAATAAGAAAAAGATGCCTGCTTTTACCTCTTCTATTTAACATGGTATTGGAAGTTCTAGCAAAAGCAATTAGGCAGAAAAATATAATGAGAGACATAAGATTAGAAAGTAAAAAGTAAAAATATCTCTATTCACAGACATGAATTTATTTGTTAAGGAAAAAAAACAACATTTTGCAACTAGAAAGAAATAGATAAAAAATATTAGAGGTAATAATAGATTCAGCAAAGTTGAAAGAACAACACCTATATGTAAAAATCAGTTACATTTTTAGTATGTTCATAATGAGATATCCAGAAAGGAAAGTAAGAAAGAAATTCCACTTAAAATAGCATCAAGAAGAATAAAATATAAGTGTCACCAGGTTCATACCCAAGCAGGAGTGACAAAAGTGATCTTTCCTGGGAGAAGAATGTTTTTTCAGTGACATTGTATATAATTTTCCAGGTACATGGTGACAAATAAAGCAGAAATACTTTCAGTCTGTTTTATTGTAATAAATAAATTAATAAATATTTCATAGCAAATACTTCCCTTTCTGCTTTTCGTCCAAGATTGGACATCTGCTGCATCCTCCCAGGTATGCCACTGACTTCTATCACTCTTCCATTTTTATAGCACTCTCTCTACTTTCATCTCTGATCCTGTTGCTTAAACTCACTAAGCAAATGAAGGACTCAGGCAGGAACATCAGGTATCTGCCTGTGTGGCTGGCTTACTCCCTTACATCAGTCATTAGCTCAACAATTTCTGTAGTCTTCCTTGAGTACACTGGATAGTGGATAGTACAATTACTCATTGACCTTCCCCACATTCTTTTCATCTTTATTTCTTGGCACTTTTTTATTGTAAAGCATATAGATATTTTTACTTACTTTTTTTTTGTACTTGGGATTTAACTCAGGGGCACTCAACCACTGAGCCACATCCCAGCCACATTTTATGTTTTATTTAGAGACAGGGTCTCACTGAATTAAGGCCTTGATTTTGCTGAGGCTGGCTTTGAACTCTGGAGCTGCTGGGATTACAGGTGTGAACCACTATGCCTGGCAAACTTTTAATTACATTTTAGGAATAGAAGCTTCCTGCAGGCTCAGATGTTTGTTTTTTAACTTTGTGGCTCAATGTTGTAAATCCAACAAAGAGTACACAGCATGGCCATTTAATATATTCTTGTTGAATGAATGAATGAATATAAGAATGAAGGGAAAATCACTGCTTAACTATACACTCAAGAAATCTAAATGCTATTATATGCCTAGCCAGAACACATATGAAAATAGTTGTTATCAGTAGTAATAGAAACAAAGCTAAGATAAATGATAAGCTTTCATTTTATTAGTCATCCAAATGTAAAACATAAATCATGGCAAATGGATTACCAAAAGAAAACAAAATAGGTTTCTTTGCATAGTTTGTGATGATGACAAATGGTATATTTTATTGTGGAAAAATTGAATAAATGTAAAGAATGTCCAAAATTCTGTCTCAACACTCAATACTTCCTTTAAAATTTGCATAAAATAACCATGGAATCTATAACTATTTATTCATTTTAATATGTCCAGATAAATGTGGGTGGTGGGGCTATGCTCACACGTGTGCCTGTCTGCATGTCTGCAGGCCATGAAGCCATTTTCTTCGCAAGAGTCCATCTGGAGATACTCTTTTAGTAAATTTTGCTGTGCTGTTATGGAGACAAATATTAGTTCCTATGAAAATATATGCTATACTCAACAGTAATTTGAGTATCTAAAACAGATCCTCTGGCTGACTAAATTGAACCTCTAAGGGACCGACTTTTGGATTAGTTTCAAATTGACAAACTATAAAAGTGATATCAAGGGAAAGTTAGACCTTTGGAATAGTGCAGTGTATTATTTAGCTGGGGCAGTATCCTAGCCACTTACTAAGACTTGCTTAGACATGTCTTTGAATCCTTCAAACTCTCTGAGAGGTGCAAATTCATGTTGGTATGTTTCCTCACAATATCAACCTATGCAAAGTTTGAATCATTTAGTAATGTGTTTTTAAGCACAATGTTTCTGGTGTTCTGGAAATTTTTTTAAATAATATTAAGCAAAGAGTAAGTTTCCTAAATAGTTTAGAGACTTAATTGGGAATGGAAAACTTTTGTAAAAATGAAAATCATCATTCTAGAAATAAGACAAAAAATCAGTGTTAATGAGATAAATATTAAACAAGAGGATTGTTAAATATGTATCAATTCCAGTGAAAGATCTTCGAATTAAACACACTCTGCTTGCTAGTTATTCAATAACTATAATTGTCCCTGATCTATGAAATCATCTTCAGTTACTAAATCTGAACCTAATACAATAAAGCACCAAGCACTATGTGGGAAAGGATTCTATGAATTAGCATAAGAGCATTCTGACTCATAACTATAATGATCATTTTGTAGTAACATTAATTTCATAATTTTAATAGTGTCCCTATATCATCACAAAGGAATGAGATTAATCTTTTCCTTACCTAATTTTCAAATGGTCTTTTTTTTCCAATTACAATGCTGATTTCTATTAAGTTTGACTTAACTTGCAAAATTTCACTAAGAGGCAAATGAAGGGTTCAAATTAAATGAGGAAAATGAATGAATAAAGGAATAAAGGAAGAAATAAATAATTGAGTAATAATTGTTAATAGTTGAATAACATTTTACATTTCTTTCTATAAAGCACTTTTCTCTTGTTCATTTACCAGTAAACCTAACAGAAAAGAGTCATTATCTTCTTCTATATTAATAAAACAGAACCATGGTATTACATCATAAAAATATCTCCCAAAATTATGTAATTGTGTACAATGTATGTAAAATATGAATATATTTTTTTATCTAAAAGCAAATTTAAATAAATGCTAACATCCAACAATTAAAACCATTTTCATAAAAAATAAAAATATCTCCCAGACATTTCAAAAGTCTCTGATTGTTGCTATCCTTTTAAGTTGTTGTTGTTATTATTATTATTATTATGCAAAATCCATCTGTTTCTACAATGTCTGCATGATTTATCTTACCACTTATATAACATATAACCTTTTATTTGAAATTCTTTCTAATCAAAAACATCATCTTGCTAAGAATCAGGTGCTGTCTCTCAAACACATTAAATTATTTAAAACTAATAAACAAATCAAAATGGAAACTCAAAAAGGAAGTCTGAAAACCAACATAAAGCCTGATTGTGAGTGCTAACTTCAATAACTGCTAGACTATTGTATTGAAGTCTAATTAAGTGATGAGCTCAAGTTTTACCATCTTAAAAAGAACAAGTCTGTTAGGCTCAAAGAAGGAAGGATGGACACTGCTTTATCTTTCTGCTTTTATCTACTATCAGTTCAGACCCTTGGAGTCTGTATCAAAGAGATAACTGTGGAGTAAACAATTAACTTCACAACTATTTATTGCTTTGGTGACTAGAGCTTAGCCCCCTTCTCTTTAACAATACCTCTCTTTCTACATTAGTGTATACCTGAAATTTTTAGAAAACAACTGTGTAGTTAACATATGAAAGGAATAAAGGAAACAGAGTGGACTATTAAATTGCTCATGTTCAGAACATTTGTAGTTCTGACAGGGATGTCATTTAGGTAATATTGAAGTTAGGAATATGCCCATAGCCTGCAACTTGAAATCTTCAGGTATCAGCCATATTCATTATAAAGAATATTCATTAATTTTACTAATTGTCATCAAATTGTACATACTCTCCAGTAAGACATAATCAAAGTGATAGTCTATCATATATATATTTGTTCCTTGCACTTGCTGATGTACAAAAATTGATTATTTCTACCTTGAAAATTCTTATGTGCCCCAAATTCCAGCAAAGCACTTGGCACTTAGGGGTAAAAATGTAATTTTTACTGGTGGCAGTAAATTTTTAATGCTGGCAGCAGATTTCTGTTATGGAGGGAAGGTAAGAAAGGTAAATCATGGTAAAGAAACTGTGACATATATACATAATGGAACATTACACAGCATCAATACAAAATAAAATTATGGCATTTGTAGGCAAGTGGATGGAGTTGGAAAATATATGCTAAGCAAAGTAAGCCAATCCCAGAAAACCAACGGCCAAATGTTCCCTCTGATAAGTGGATGCTGATCCATAATGAGGGGAGTATGGGAAGAATGGAGGAACTTTGGGCAAAGGGGAGGGAGAAGAGGGCTATGGGGCTGGAAAGATGGTGGAATGAGATGGACATCATTACCCTAGGCACATGTATGATTGCACATATGGTGCAACTCTACATCATGTACAACCAGAGATATGAAAAGTTGTGCTCCATTTGTGTAAAATGAATCTAAATGTATTCTATTGTCATATATAACTAATTAGGATACAATTTTAAAACTCTAAAAAAAAATACAAAGGTAGGCCATGGCATGAGTGTGAGCAGGAGTCAAGAAAAAGCAAGATAAAATGAAAGATTTAGTGTTCTTATTAGAAAGATAAAGAAAAAATGCTGAAGGGAGGAAAAGAGAAGCATGAAAGAATATATAATGAGTTTCAGGCCACAGAAATTAATGTCGGTATTAAGAGTTGTCAGCAGACAAGGTCTCTTCATGAAGCAGCACTGTTAATATTAACTTGGAGCTATTTCTATTGCTATGATACCACATTTATCTTTTATTTTTCGCCAAATCAATGACCTCCAGTGAATAAATCCGTTTCTTGAGCTGAAACTTGCTTGTGTGCATGTATGTGTGTGCATGTTGTTTTGTTTGGGGTTGTTCTTCCTCAAAATAAGGGGTGGGCTCATTTTCATAGAACACCATCAACTGAGAAGGTAAAATGTTTGAATCATATGAACAATTTTCTCCATCCTTTAGAACACTTCAAAATACTTGGCATCAAGTGTGGAATTACAGAGTTGTGTCACTCATACCCAGATCTCAAATGAATAGAATGACCTTAAACAGAGGTAACATTATTACAATGAATGCTACATCTCTGTTCTTTAGTGTTTGGTAAAACCAGACAGAACTCTTTGTAATATTCCATCATTCAGATTCCTCCAGTTTAATAGGGTTACACATTCTGAATTTATTTCAGAAGGAATATTCTTCAGATCTCCTATTTGACTGAATTTGAATGTATAAGTGGACACTCAATGTAAGAAGTCTCATTTCAAATATCATGTCTCATAGTCCAGTGTTTTCTCTACCTGGTTTACATTATACACACTGAATTTTATAGAAATGTTCTCCCCTAGGTCATTTAATATTAGTGACTATTTTTTGACCTGTGTTGCTAAGTAATATATATAAAACCAAAATAGTTTTTCTAACATGCTGCTTCCTAAGTTTTTCTATAATGTTCTCCTTAGGCGAGAGAGTTATAAGTAGCAGGAAAGAGGGAACTACTGTTTGGATTCTATTATTGGAAATGCTGAAATACAGGTAAGACTATATTTGATCCTTATAGTATTACTCATTTTATATTGTCTTCTTCCATTCTTTTTCAAGCATTAGAATCAGGGATGCTAAGAATAGCAGTTACAGCATTTTTTTCCGTGAGTAAAAATGGATCAGGTTTCTATAAATAATGCATTTCAAATTAACTAGATGCAACATTCTTGACATGCACAATCTTTCCTGGTTATGAGTTCCACAGACACAGAATGTGGGTTCAAAATAAAATCACCACCATGCACTGCCACTGCAGAATTTCATTCTCTCCTAATGATTGCTGCCCAGTTTAGACTAAGAAATTATTTAGATAGTTTACAGAATGTTCTTCTTCATGATTTCCATCTTCATTAAGAGTACAGAATATTAAAAATTATTTCTTGGAGAAAAAAACATACTACCAATTTCTGAAATTATTATAGAATCCATTGATCATTTTTGATACACTAAAAAAGTAAAATGTTTTAATTAAGATGACTAGCAGATACTATCTATGTCTCAAATTTAAAATTGTAGATTCAGGGTAGTTAAATTTTTGTGATATATTTACTAGATACTAAATCCCCAGAGACAAGAGCCAGATGATTTACCTGTCTCTGCTAGTTGTTTTTTTTTTCTTAATGTCTCCAAATTTTTTATTTGTAATTTCTGTTTGTATTAAGATTGTACTTTATTTGCAATTCTAATTAACCTAAGTTTCACATTTATTTCATAAAGTAAAAATTTATAAAATATATTCTAAAAGTATTTGTTTTAAAAGGTGTATTCATGTTTGTGTGTCTATATATAATAAATTGATTTTATTATGATATATGCAGGATATTCTGTTTCACAGATGAGGACATAGTGTTCTGAGTTTATTAGTGAAATTTTCATGACCATGGAGTCTTTTATTATTGTTTTTCTGTAGAAAGAAAGAAATTCCAGTGACTCAAAAATCATTGCATTCCAACAGGTTTTATACAGCTTTCACATCCCCAACAGATATACACACAAAAGACACTTTGAACGAAAGGTCATTTTATTTTGAGGGGTCTGTTGGGAATGTATAGCCATGACATATACTGTGCTGAAGCACAGATGAGGAATAATTGATTTTAAGATTTTTCTTGACAAAAGCAGGCTAACAATGTGTTCCTCTCCTCTGAGGCCACAATAGAAGTTCAGGAGCAAGTATTCTGACACCAGATCATCTGTTCAAATCCCAACTCAGGCACTTCCTATCTCTGTTGAAACCTGTTACCAACTTATATAAATTTATTTCCTAAACATAACTCAAGAATTTAATGTTAAGATTTAAAGAAATAGGTTTAGTGTATGGCATAGAATGATAATTCAATAATAATTGTTCTTTTAACATTTTCATTTCTATGAGCTCATGAGGTCTTAGTGTTGAGATGGCTAAATAGAAATACCAAAAGACAGGGAGGCAGGCAGAAAGAAGAAAAGCAGTTCATCTTTTTGGCCCATGACATATTGAATACCTTTAGTGACTCCCAATTTTCTTTAGGATTTTACCTAAGCGCCTCAGTCAGTACTCAAGGCCTATAATGGACCCACTTTGTTTTAGCTCCTTACATTTTGTATCTTCCTGATTTAACTTCTAGGATCTGGAACATTATGCTGTTCTAAGCTAACAGCATACACATTTATTGAACCTGTCTTTCCTGATTTTTCTCTTTATAATTGACGTACTTTTTTTTTTTTTTTTGTATTTTGAGGTGGTCCATTCTTATTTTTACCACTCACCTATTATGAAACTTCCCATGCCTATCCATCTGACTACACACACACACAGATTCACTCACATTGAAATGCTGTTCCTCTTCCTGGTCTTCATAGTACCCAGTCCCTGTATCTCCACAGTGCTGTCTCTCCTGTTTAGTAGGCCAGCTTCAAAGGCTGATGATTAGTGCAATCACATAAGGCTCCTCTCTCAAAAGGGCCCATGCTTGTGTTTTAATAACCACTTTGTTGAATTTTTTCATAAATTTATCTTCAATCTGTGCTTTGTAAGTGAAATCTGATTGAAAAATGAAGGGAGAGAGACAGACATGTGGAAGAGGCTTAGAGGTTTGACTGAGAAATCTGACCTCTAATTGTCTCCTTTCTCCTCTGAATTGGTTCTCAGTAGCCAATTTGTCTACCATCTGGTATCTTGGGCCCCACTCCATCTCCTCTCCCCTACCCCACCCAGTGACCACTGCAACTCTGTTCTCCAAAAGGGGGTTGGCACAGATGCAAGTGAAGGCTTCAATCATATCTTAGTGTGGAGCATATGGAAACATCCATTTTGGACTGGTACATTTATTGCAACAGTTGGCAGCTTGTATACCTCTTGGCCATAGTGGATCCAGTATTGAATGTAGGCTTAATAGTGTATGAGACCTTTTCAATGTAGTCTATCTGTCTGGGTTGGGTTGATGAGCCAGTGGAAAGGGACAATAACCATAGCTAAGAAAGTGCCATTTTAAATAGCAAATAGAAACCATCACAGATAAAGAAAGAGTCTGCAAAAAAAAGAAAAAGAAAAAAGAAAAAAAATTGTGTTTTATGACCTTCAGTTGCATGTTTCCTCCAACTGTTTTCCAAATAAATCTCTTTAGTTTTGTATTTCCTGATGCCCTGCAAATTGTGTAGCCATCCCAGCCTGTATGGGATTATGATTTTGCTATGTTCTGGAATATCCTTTTTGCCTCTGTAACCACAACTAATTGAATCATACATATTACTTAATGAGAAATACACACACACACAGTATGTTAAATAAATGAATAAATAAATAATTGCAGCATAATGCAATTTACCACCTTCCATAGGTTGGTGTGCTTGAGTATTAAACTCTGTGTTAAAGGGATGTTTGTAGGAAATTTTTTATTTTTTCATCATGACACAAAGAATAGTATGCAAAAGCTGCATAAAACTGAAATAACATTTTCTATAAACTAATAAAATTGACTTCATGCCCTGCTTCTTTTCAAAGTATAGGTTTGAAATCTTTTTGCAACCAATTTTACTGCCTGCCATATTTTAGGGAGGGAAAAAGCTGTGTCTTCACTTTGATTTGGTAGTGTGATTAAAGAAGTGATTTTCATTTGTTTGTATCACTAAAGGGTTTTGAAATTGCACCAAGAAGCAGCATAACAGATACTTGAGAGAAAATTGTAGACAGCAGAGAAATACATATCTATATATTTATCTATAAATGGACAGTAGTGATTAGATAAATCAAGTGATGAAATACTCTATGTACTAGAGTACCTAACCATTGGCAATTTACCACATTCATGGTGTCAATTTTATCATTATGTATGTTTATTTCAGACCTGAAGAAAGAGAAAGAAAAGCTTTAGGGTAGAATGCTTTTGTAAATAAGCATATGTGCTATATGGCTAGACAAAATTAGTTGAATGCTAATTTGCATTCATTCAATTTTTTATAACTAGTTGCTGACTATAAAATATATAGGGATATTATACTCTAGTCGTGTGGAAAAACTCAAGAGCATTACAGAAACAGATATTTGGATCAAATGTCTTGAATGAAAAGAGACCATTGCTAGTAGTTGCAGTCTTCATTCAGTAAGTCAACAAAGTTAAAAAAAATTACACAGCAAAAATTAAATGAGACATTGATAGAGTCTCTCCCTCATAGATCTTATGCTCCACTGGGGATGAAAGGCACCAACTAATTAATAAGACATTTTTAGCAAACAGCTACTTGTGTAATATGGGATCTAATGAAATATAAAGAGCAGTAGCAGAAAATAAGTTTTGAGGAAATTATATTTAAATTGTGATACCCACCTGAAATCCCAGCTACTTAGGAGGCTAAAGAAGGAGGATAATAAATTCAAGGCCAGCCTCACCACTTATTAATTCAAGGCCAGCCTCACCACTTATTAAGACCTTGTTTCCAAAAATAAGTAAATAAATTAGAGCTGAGAATGTAACTCAGTGGTGTGAGACATCTCTGGGTTCAATCCCAAGTAATGAAAAAGAAGTAGTAAATAAACGATAAATAAATGCCTGAAGGTTAAGGAGAAATTAGGAAGACTAAAAGATAAGATGAAACAACATTTCTAAGTTTCCTATTTTTACTCGCAGATAAAAATTTAGTCTTACAATTATTTACACATGTTTAGAAAAGGAACTAAATCTTGAAAAGCAGCTGCACTAATTCATAATGTGTGATAGCTTAATGATGTTTGTACTTTTCTATAAAGAGAGATTTTCTAGGCAAATTAATAAAGAGGAAAAATAATTTGTAATGGGATGTGATACTGCTTGAAAGTGGCTTAGTAAATGGAATGTTTCCATACTAAAAGAAAAAGTGCCATTTCAGTATTTAAGACAGTTCTTCCTAAAATTAAGTTGAAATTAGTGAGATATTGTGTTACGTTTAGAAGCATGATATGCACTCTTGGTAAGTGGCTCAGCCAAGTATTCTTCCAAACTGTATGCCAGTCATCCTATTGCTACTGGCAGCATGGCATTACAGGTTCAGTGGTGGTCCTAGGTTTTTGTCTCCCAGAAAGAAAGATGTCAGTCATACGTCTCAGACTTAACACAAGCAGTTTAAGCAGTAAGGTTTGTGGTTTCTTACCAAAGCAATAATGCAAAATATGAAGTAAGCCCCAGAGGAAGTGAATGGCTTCACCAAAAGGTGAAGAGCATCACTACCTGGGTTTGACTGTTCTCATGTCAGTAAGGATGGGTATTAAGTCCCTCCTTTTACTTCTAGGTCATTTGATTAACATGTACAAGTTATGCAACTTTATGACCAATATGCAAGCATCTACTCATAGCGAGCTAAGGGAGGCCACAAGGGTATCAAAACCACAATGTAAATATCATAATGCATCTTAGGTGATTTGGGGACACAGTTTTTTAGGTACTGTGAATACCTAATTTTCTAAGTAAGAAGGAAATGGTTTGTTCTATTTTCCTCCATAATGGAAAGTCAAACCCACAGGTTCAGTTTAAGACCACAGAGGCATAAGGGATGTATCTTAAACTGCCAGGGGTGCTACAGCACACCTCTCTGCCCCTTCTCCCTGTGTCTGCCTAGCTCAACACTGTGTTGGACAAATCATTAAGTCTCCCTGAATCTGTCTCTTCATCTACACTAGAGTGAAAATATTGCCCCAGTATGAATGTGAGAATTAAACATAAATATATATTAAAAGGCCCTAAAACATCCTAAATTGCATAATAGAGAATCAATAAATCTTCATTTTTTTTCCTGTCCACTTATTTGTTCCTTTATTCCAGAAAACATATTAGAAAAATTTACTCTTTGAATAGCCTAGAACACAGAGTAAAAAAGAAAAGATTTTAGAATCAAGCCTACTGAATTTTAAATAAAAATTGTGTTATAGGGAAATTATACATACAAATTACATTATACACACACACACACACACACACATATATATACACACACATACACACATGTATGCATGCATTCTTTACTAACTAAAACAAAAGAAAGTTGAAAAGTAAAGCATTAAGTATTAAATAGATGGAATAACTAAAACTAAGGGAAAATAAATAGTACCGTCTTTTGGAAATATACAAATATGTTGCTTTTTTTAAATGTCATTGTTTAATTTTTTTTGTTTTTTAGTTGTTGGTGGACTGTTATTTTTATTGATATGTGGTGCTGAGAATCAAACCCAGTGTCTCACACATGCTTGGCAAAAACTCTACCACTGAGCTACAACAATGTCATTGTTTATCCTTCTATTTATATAGATGCAAATTCTATATTATCTTTTGGACAAACTTCAACTGTGTTTTATGAAATTATGCTCAATTCAAAATAATACTGCTTTTTACTATGGTGAATGATGTTGTTCTGCTGGAAATAAATTGGTAAATTTAGAGTTTAATTGTAGAAACATGTATTTGCATATATTACATTTCGCTTGTCAGATTGTTTTTGTTGTTATTGTCAAATAAAAGGGATACTCATTTCAATTTTACCAATAGCATTAATTTTCTGCATCATTAAAATTGAACTCCAGTATCTGCTTCCAGCTATGATGTAAAGAAATATGAAAGGTCAATACTGTTAATTGAAAGAATATTTAAAATTCTGGACAAATTGCCAAATCACATTTTTAAAGGTTTAAGAGCACTATAAAGGCAACAAAGATAGGACTAAAATTTCTCAGTGGAAAGCAACCTTTAGAAATGAGTTCATGGTTTCTGGCCCTTTTCTCATAGGAGGATTTTACTGATTCCTGTTGCAAGTTGTTGATTTGTGTTAACTCTCCTGGGTATAAAGACCAATGAGATTTTTCTAGAAAACAAAGTAAAAGGTTCAACACTTGACAAGTCTGGAAACAGGGACAGCTCTTCCATAGATATTTGATGAATCCTTGGGCTGAATGGGAGCTTTAAGAGCTCAAGAGACTTTCTCAAGAAATAGTGAAGTTTCTACCGCCTCGTATTCCACCTATATATGAGAAGAGACTTAGAAATAGAGAATCCATGAGGAGAAAGTGGGCAGGGAATGTCAACTGATGCTGTGCATCTGCCATAATTTCTGTCTGGAGACACCAATGCACCAAAAAAATTCACAGGAAATACTCTTCTTTTTAAAATGGGTGTAATGGGAGACCTTGTCAAATTCTTTACTGTAGTTAGAATAAAATGTCTATTTTGTAATGTTCCAAGCAGCAACATGTGATTTTATTAATAAAAGAAGAGTATCTTGATGAGACATATTTCCTATATAATGCTTAGGCTCTCTTCTAATTTTTTTCTAGCTTTCCTTTTTAACTTCCCTTATTATTACACCTTCAATTGACTATTTGTTTGTGGGTCTAGACATAGTAAAATCCTTCCATTTAAAAAAATTAAATATGCTATATTCTTTGATATTTTCAGACCATATATATATATATATATATATATAGAGAGAGAGAGAGAGAGAGAGAGAGAGAGATGAATAAATAAATAAATGAATAAAGAAAATTTTATATATATATATAATATTCTTTATTCATTTATATATCTATCTATCTATCTATCTATATATATATATATATATATATGAAATTTTCTTTATTCATTTATTTACTGAGGACCTCTAGGCTGGTTTACATAATTTGGCTATCGTGAATTGTGCAGTTATAAGCATGGGTATGAATGTATCACTATAATATGATGACTTGAATTCTTTAGGATTCAAGTGATATAGTGATATAGAAGAAGTGATATAGTGATATAAAGAAGTGATATAGCTGAGACATATGATGAATTCACTCCTACTCTTTTGAAAAAAATGCCATACTGATTTCCATAGTGATTGTGCTAATTTACAATCACACCAACTGTATAAATGTTTCTTCCCCACATTCTCTCTAGCATTTATTATTATTTGCATTCTTGATGACTGCCATTCTGACTGGAATGAGATGAAATCTCAGTAAAGTTTTAATTTTCTTTCCCTGATTGCTAATGATGCTGAACATTTATTTATATATATATATATATTTGTGGGCATTTCTTTTGAGATGTATCTGTTTAGCATATGTGTACATTTATTATTTGGATGATTATTCTTTGGTGATTTTTTAGTTCTTTATATATTCTAGCTATTAATCTGCTGTCAGAAGAGTAGGTAGCAAAGATTTTCTTTTATTCTTAGGTTCTCCCTTCACATTCTGAATCATTTCCTTTACTGTGCAGAAGCTTTTCAATCTGGTGCCATATCATTATTTGTTCTTGGTATTATTTTCTGAGCTCTAGGGCCTATTGAAAAGTCATTGTTTGCACCTTCATGTTAGAGTGTTGATCCTATTTTTCTTCTAGGAGTTGACTCCAAAGTCAACTTTGGAGTTGACTTAAGTGCAGGGTGAGAGATAAGGGTCTAGCACCATTCTTCTACATATGGATGTCTATATTTCCCAGCACAAATATATGTTTTTGTCACCTTTGTTTTCAGAAGATTGTAGTTGTGTTGGTTTGTTTCTGTTTTTTTATTCCATGGATCTGGGTGTCTATTTTTATGCTGTACCATTTAGTTTTTGTTACTATAGCTCTGTAGTAGACTTTGACATCAGGTCTTGTGATGCTTCCAGCATTGCTTACTTGGTTTATAATTGCTTTGGCTATTCTGAGTCTTTTATTCTTCCAGAAAAAAATTTGGACTATTTTCTCTAATTCTGCCAAAAATAAAAAAATGTCATCAGTATTTTGACAGTGATTACGTTGAATCTGTATATTGCTTTTGGTAACATGGGCATTTCAACAATTAATTCTCCCTGTCCGTGATCATGAGAGTCTTTCCATTTTCTCACATTTTCTACAGTTTCTTAATTTGGTTTTCTATAGTTTTCACTGTAGAAGTTTTCACTCCTTTGGTTAGATGTATTGCATGTTTTTTGTTGTTGTTGTTAAACTTCACATTTATTTATTTTTTTAAGGAGTTTCTTTTATTTATTGGTTGTTCAAAACATTACATAGCTCTTGACATATCATATTTCATACATTAGATTCAAGTGGGTTATGAACTCCAATTTTTACCCCAAATACAGATTGCAGAATCACATCGGTTACACATCCACATTTTTACATAATACCCTATTAGTGACTGTTGTATTCTGCTACCTTTCCTATCCTCTACTATCCCCCCTTGACTCCCCTCCCATCTTCTCTCTCTACCCCATCTACTGTAATTCATTTCTCCCCTTGTTTATTTTCCCATTCCCCTCACAACCTCTTATATGTAATTTTGTATAACAATGAGGGTCTCCCTCCACTTCCATGCAATTTCCCTTTTCTCTCCCTCCCTCCCACCTCATGTATCTGTTTAATGTTAATCTTTTCTTCCTGCTCTTCCTCCCTGCTCTGTTCTTAGTTGCTCTCATTATATCAAAGAAGACATTTGGCATTTGTTTTTTAGGGATTGGCTAGCTTCACTAAGCATAATCTGCTCTAGTGCCATCCATTTCCCTGCAAATTCCATGATTTTGTCATTTTTTAGTGCTGCGTAATACTCCGTGGTGTATAAATGCCACATTTTTTTGTATCCATTCATCTATTGAAGGGCATCTGGGTTGGTTCCACAGTCTAGCTATTGTGAATTGTGCTGCTATGAACATCGATGTGGCAGTATCCCTGTAGTACACTCTTTTAAGGTCTTCAGGGAATAGTCCGAGAAGGGCAATAGCTGGGTCAAATGGTGGTTCCATTCCCAGCTTTCCCAGGAATCTCCATACTGCTTTCCAAATTGGCCACACCAATTTGCAGTCCCACCAGCAATGCACAAGAGTACCCTTTCCCCCACATCCTCGCCAGCACTTGTTGTTGTTTGACTTCATAATGGCTGCCAATCTTACTGGAGTGAGATGATATCTTAGGGTGGTTTTGATTTGCATTTCTCTGACTGCTAGAGATGGTGAGCATTTTTGCATGTTTGCATGCAACATTTTGCATGTTGATTGATTGTATGTCCTCCTCTGAGAAGTGTCTGTTCAGGTCCTTGGCCCATTTGTTGATTGGGTTATTTGTTATCTTATTGTCTAATTTTTTGAGTTCTTTGTATACTCTGGATATTAGGGCTCTATCTGAAGTGTGGGGAGTAAAAATTTGTTCCCATGATGTAGGCTCCCTATTTACCTCTGTTATTGTTTCTCTTGCTGAGAAAAAACTTTTCAGTTTAAGTAAGTCCCATTTGCTGATTCTTGTTATTAACTCTTGTGCTATGGGTGTCCTATTAAGGAATTTGGAGCCTGACCCCACAATATGTAGATTGGAGCCAACTTTTTCTTCTATCAGATGCAGAGTCAAGCATCAAATGAATTTATAAGAATAAACAGTAACTCAGCAGTCAAACAGAACAAGAAGTAACATGAGCAGCATGAAAAAACAAGGAAGAAAAGGAGTACAAACAATGCAGGACAGCCTAAATATTCAGGAGGACCTAGAGTCATCAGAAAAATGGTCATATAAAGAACTCAAGGAATACCTTAGACAGATGGAATGGAACCTTAAAGAGGATACAAGACATCAAATTCAAACAGTGAAAGAATTCATTGAAAATGAATTACATAAACAGATAAAAGAAGAAGTTAAGCATCTTTATCAGGAGATAGAGATTATAAAAAAAATCAAACAATAATTCTAGAAATGAAGGAAACTATAAACCAAATTAAAAACTCAAATGAGAGTATCACTAACAGAGTGGAGCGAGTAGAAGCCAGAACGTCAGATAATGAAGACAAAATATATCATCTTGAAAAGAATCTAGCCAACTCAGAAAGGCTGGTAAAAAAATCATGAGAAAAGCATCCAAGAGATATGGGATAACAAAAAAAAAACAAACTTATGAGTCATTGGGATAGAGGAATGTATAGAGATTCAAACCAAGGGAATGAGTAACCTGCTGAATGAAATAATTACAGAAAACTTTCCAGAAATAAAAAAGAAAACAGATATACAAATTGTAGATGCATACAGGACACCGAGCACACAAAATCACAGTAGACCAACACCAAGGCACATTGTTATGAAGATAGCCAAACAAAGAGAAAATATTAAAAGCTACAAGAGAAAGGAGGCAGATTACATTCAGGGGTAAACCAATAAGGTTAACAAGGGATTTTTCATCACAGATGTTGAAAGCGAGAAGATCCTGGAACAATGTATTTCAAACACTGAAAGACAATGGATGCCAACCAAGAATTCTGTATCCAGCAAAATTAAGCTTCAGGTACGACAACGAAATAAAAATCTTTCATGATAAACAAAAGCTAAAAGAATTTGCAGCCAGAAAAGTTGCAAATTTGCAAAGCGTCTTGAGCAAAACACTACATGAGGAAGAAATGAAAAACAATAACCAAAACCATCAGTGGGAAGTGCCTTGGTAAAGACAGAGGGCGGGGGGGGGAAGCTAATCATGGAGAAACAAACTAAATTAAAAAAAAAAAGATAAATAATCAAACATAGCTGGAAGTACAAAACATATATCAATAGTAACTCTAAATGTTAATGGCTTAAACTCTCCAATAAAGTGACATAGGCTGGTAACATGGATTAAAAAAACAAATCCAACATTATGCTGCCTCCAGGAGACACATCTGATTGGAAAAGACATACACAGGCTGAAGGTGAAAGGTTGGGAAAAAATATACCACGCACACGGTCCTCGTAAGCAAGCAGGGGTGGCCATCCTCATATCAAATAAAATCGACTTCAAGACTAAGTTAATGAAAAGGGATAAGGAAGGAAATTATATACTGTTAAAAGGAACCATTCACCAACAAGACATAACAATTATCAATATTTATGCACCAAATAATGGTGCCGCGACGTTCATAAAACAAATTCTCCTCAAGTTCGAGAATCAAATAGACCACAACACAATAATTATGGGTGACTTCAACACACCTCTCTCACCATTGGACAGATCCTCCAAACAAAAGTTGAATAGAGAAACTATAGAACTCAATATCACAATCAATAACCTAGACTTAACTGACATATATAGAATATATCAAACATCATCAAGTGGATATACTTTTTTCTCAGCAGCACATGGATCCTTCTCAAAAATAGACCATATATTATGCCATAGGGCAAACCTCAGTAAATATAAAGGGGTGGAGATAATACCATGCATTTTTTCTGATCATAATGGAATGAAACTGGAAATCAATGATAGAAGAAGGAAGGAAAAATCCTACATCACATGGAAAATGAACAATATGTTACTGAATGATCAATGAGTTACAGAAGACATAAAGGAGGAAATCAAAAAATTCTTTGAGATAAATGAAAATACAGACACAACATATTGGAATCTATGGGACACAATGAAAGCAGTTTTAAGAGGGAAATTCATCCCTGGAGGTCATTCCTCAAAAAAAGGAAAAACCAACAAATAAATGAGCTCACACTTCATCTCAAAGCCCTAGAAAAGGAAGAGCAAAACAACAGCAAATGTAGCAGAAGGCAAGAAATAATTAAAATCAGAGCGGAAATCAACGAAATTGAAACCGTGTTTTTTTAATTATTATCATTTTTTAACTTTTAAAGCTATTGTGAATGACATGGTTTTCTGAATTTCTTTCTCAGCAGATTCATTTTTTTATTGTGTTTGTTCAGTTCCTTTCCCCACTTATTGATTATTGATTGAGTTATTTGGTTTTGTGGTGTTGAGTTTTTAAAATTCTTTGTATATCCTGGAAATTAATAGGTGGAAAATATTTTTTCTCATTCTGTAGGCTCTCTTTTCCTGCTCTTGACTGTTTTTTTTGCTGCGAAGAAGCTTTTTAGTTTGAAAAACTAAACTATTTTTTGATTGTTTATTTTACTCGAATCAACTGAAATAGAAATGAGGAAATCTGTCCCATTCACAATAATATATATATATATATACACACACACACACACACACACACACACACACACACATAGTAATCAATCTAACAAAAGAGATACAATGAAAACTATAGAACACGAAAGAACGAAATAGAGGAAGACCTTAGAAGATGGAAAATCTCTCATGTTCTTGGATAAGCATAATTAATATTGTTAAAATGGCCATACGACAAAAGTTCTATACACATTTAGTGCAATTCCCATCAAAAGTCCAATGACATTCTTCATAGAAATTGAAAAAGCAGTTATGAAATTTATTTGATAATAAAATAAGAAGCCCAGTATGCCCTATGCAATCCTTAGCAAGAACAGCAAAGCAGGCAGCATAAAAATATCAGACCTTAAATTATACTACAAAGCTATTGTAACAAAACAGCATGGTTTCAGCACCAAAGCAGGCAAGAAGAATGGAACAATGGAACAGAATAGAAGACACAGAGACAAACCCACATAAATACAGTTACGTCATACTAAAGAAAGACACAAGAAAACATACATTGGAGAAAAGGTAGCCCCTTCAACAAATGGTGGCTGGGAAAATGGGAAATCCACATATAGTAGAATGAAATTTAACCCCTACATCTCTTCCTGCACACACACAAAAAATCAACTTAAAAGGAATTTACCTAGGAATTAGACCAGAAACCCTGCACCTACTAGAAGAAAATGTATGCCCAGCACTGCAACATATTCACTCAGGAACTAACTTCCCTAACAAGATTCATTGTTAGTATATAGTAAAACTATTAATTTGTACATATTGATTTTGTAACCTGCTGCTTTGCTGAATTCATTTATTAGCTCTTGCAGTATTCTGGCAGAGGTTTTTGTTGTTTGTTTGTTTTAATATTTTTAGTATCACGTCTTTTGCAAGCAGTGGTAATTTGATGTCTTCCTTTACTTTGTTAAAAATCCTTTTCATTTCCTTCACTTGCCTGATTATTTGGGCTAGAATTTCTAGTACATGGGAGAGGTGAGAGAGAACATACTTGTCTTTTTCTGGATTTTAAAGGAAATGCTTTCTTCACTAATCACTATAATGATGGCTTAGGGTTTGTTGTAAAGTAGTCATCATAAATTAACCTATATGAAATTGAAGTGAGTTTCTTCTATTCCATGTATCTTCAGTGATTTTACCATATATGCATGTTGAAGTTTCCTGCATTTATTTAAATGACTGTGATTTTTTAAACTTAATTCTAATTATTTAGTGAATTTTTATAGTTATTTGTTTATGTTAAGCCAGCATTCATGACTCTGGAATAAAAATTACTAACATTTTTATCTATTTTATCTATTTATCTATTTTTTCTAGGTTTCCTAATTTATTGGAGTATAAATTCTCAAAATTTTTCTTATTTATTCTCTGGAGTGTGGTGACTTCTGTGGTGATTTATCTTTCTTTACATCTCTAATTGTTTTAATTTGCTTCTTGTCTCATTTTCCTCTTAAATATTTATTAATATGTTTTATATTTAAAAAAAAACAACTCTTTGTTTAATTGATCCTTTGTATTAATTTTTATTCTCTATCCATTGTTTGTATCTCTAATCTCATTTCTTTCTTTTATTGGTTTTGGAATAGGTTTGTTCTTGTTTTTAAAAGGGACTTGAGGTGCATCATTAAGTTGTTCATTTGAAATCTATTTGATTTTCTTAAATAGGCACTCATGACTATCTTTTTAGAACTACACTAATGGTGTTCAGAAGGTTCTGGTATGTTGTATCATTATTCATCTTTGATTCTAAAAATTTCTTTATTTGTCTCCTGAATTCTTTTACCATCTATTCATTATTCAAATGTGTATTGTTACTCTCCAAATATTTATGTAGTTTCTGTAGTTTTCTTGTGTGTTGATTTATAATTTTATTCCATTGTAATCTAAGAATAGGCAAAAATTATACAATTTTTCATGTATTTGCTAAGAGTTTCTTTGTGGCCTAAAATATTGTCTGCTTTAGAGAAAGTTCCATGAGAAGCAAGGGAATTTGGCTGCCGTTGGATTGTGTGTGTGTGATATATATATATATATATATATATATATATATATATATATATATATATATATTTTTTTTTTTTTTTTTTTTTTTTTTTTTCTGAAGAGCCTTTACTGAGTGTCTGTATGACCTATCTAATGGTGAGAGAGCTGTGTTGAAATCAACCAATATTATTGTACTGGGGATTACCTGAGTATTTAATAATCTATTTATTTAGGTGTACCAACAATTGGGGTATAAATATTTACTATCATTTTATCCTCTTTTTGGATTATTTTCTTTACCAGAATGAAGTAAATTTCATTCATTTACTTCATTCTGGTAAAGAAAATAATGAATTTTGGATTGAAAAAGATGAATTTTGGATTGAAGTCTGCCTATTGGATATGAGAGTAGCTATTCATTCTTGATTTGGGGCTCCTTGATGGCATATGAATTTTCTATCCTTTTCCATTCAGCCTGTGGCTGTCTTCCTATAAGGTGAGACTTGCAAACAACATAGAGTTGGTCTTATTTTTCAATATACTCTGTCAGTCTGTGTTTTTTAATTGGAGAGTTGAGACCATTTATATTCAGTGTTGTCATAGAGAGATATTTACTAATTCCTGCCATCTGGATTTACTTCTAGTGTGTAATTTAGTCTCATTTCTCATTTTCTTAGTTACTCTTCAAATGAAATTTTTCCATTTGTGATCACTAGAGCTTATTTTTGACATCTCCTGTGTGAAGAATTTCTTTATATATTTTCCGTAGTGCCATTTTAGTAATTATAAATTTATTTGGTCTGCTTATCTTAGAAAGTTTTTACTTATCCTTTTATTATGAAATATAGTTTTGCTGAATGCAGCAATCTTGGTTGAATGTTATTTTCTTTCATGGTTAGAACACCTCATTGTAAACCTCCTGGACTTGAGAGTCTGCATTTAGAAATCAGAAGTAATTCTGGTTTGCTTGACTCTAAATGTAAACTGATTTTTTTCCCCTTTGGGCTTGAAAAACTCTATCCTCATTGGGTGTGGTGGCACATGCCTGTAATCTCAGTGATTTGAGAGACTGAGGCAGGATGATTGCAAGTTTGAGGTTAGCCTCAGCAACTTAGCAAGAACCTAAGCAATTTAGTAATACCTTGTCTCAAAAAGTAAAATAAAAAGAGATGAGGATGTGGCTCAGTGGTAAAATGTTCCTGGGTTAACTCTCTGGAAAAGAAAGACAGAGTGAAAGAATAAAAGGAAGAAAGAAAGAAAAGAAAGAAAGTTATCTTTGTTCTGCATGGTCAACATTTTAATTTTAATGTGTTGTGTCATGGAAAGGTTCTTTTTAGATCTTGTATATTTCTGGTTCTGAGTAAATCCTGTATCTGTGTATACATCTCATTTTCAAGGTTCAGAAAAACTTATTATTTCCTTGACCTGATTATTCATTACATTAACCTGAATCTCAGAAGCCTCTTTTATTCCATGATTCTTAAACTTGGTCCCTTGATGTTGCCCCAGAGTTCTTATATAACCTGACCATAGTTAATTATTGTCTTCCTTTTAAAACAACATGATCTGAATGTTATTGCCTGGACGTTTTGGTCTTCAAGCTCTGAGATTCTGTGTTTAACATGGTCTTCATTATTAGAGAGGCTTTCAACTGGACATCTTATTTGATTTATTACATCTTTCATTTTTTAAGATTCCCGCTTCGTTTTTTTTTCTATATCTGTATTTCTTTATTGAATTTCTTATATGTATCCTGTATTGACTTCCTTAATTCATCCATTGTGTGTGTGTGTGTGTGTGTGTGTGTGTTCTCTTGGAATTCTTTGATCAATTTTACAATCATTTTTTGAATTATTTGTTTGATATTTTATCCACTTCAATGTCTTTGGAGTTCCTTGCTGGTGAATTATTATCTTTCGGATATAACATGTTACCTGTTTTTTTCCCCTCATATTTCTTGTCACTGTATTGAATTTTATGTATCTGTGGGATGGATTTCTCTTCCAGACTGGTGTATGGGCCTTTCTAGGTACAGCCTTCTCTTGCAGAAGCATCCTGGAATATCAGCTTGTTGTGAATTTTTCATAAATTCCCCAAAGTGTTAATATTGTTTCCCTGCTATTTCTTTGGTGATGATTAGTGTATTTTGAGATAGTGCATATTATATCAGAGCCTGAGAATTCAGGTTATCTCATAGGTCTCAAATGAGTGGAGTCCTTTTTGTAGACTCAGCAATTGTTTGTTTAGAGGATATATGGGGCAAACCCCCTATGTGATTGCTCTTTTGCATTTAACTGTCCATATTCTAGAGAAGTATGAGAATGATCTAGATTTAGATTCCTCATAGGAGGTGTGTGTCCACCACCTTTATGTTAATTTTCTCTGTTTTTGCTGTAGAAGTGATTGTCTATGAGTGGGAATTGAGGATTCCCCATAACCTTTCCTATTTGAGGTAATTTTCACTAGTTTGGGGTTTGTATCTCTTCTATTCTTTATGTGAAAGTATTGCTGAAATTTGAGTGTGTTTAATTGGTGTGTGCAGCAAGTCATACTGTCTCTTCACTGGGTTTAGTTCAGCAGCAACTTCTACCCTGTGAACTTGTAACATCCCAGGAGATTCCCACCAGCTCATAAAAAGGGAGAAACAAACAACAGCAACAACTAAAGCAAACACTATACAGCATTAAAATAAATACCCAGTTTATAATATGACATATTTAATACTAATATCACACACACAAAAGGAATGGTGGTATCTGCAGTTACCAAGAGCAAAAATAATAAGTAGCTATGAACTACATCTGGCATTAAAGTAAATAGCAGGTGTCAACTATGCCATCCAATGCCATCCATAGTATTAATAACTGCAGCATGAATTGTAGTGAAAGCAGTTATGTGAACTCAATAGTTCTAAAGGATGGTTAAAATTTGGTTCATCAAGAGAAGATAATGTACCAGGCATAGTGACACACACCTGTAATCCCCGTGACTCAAGAGCCTAAGAGGATCGTGTTTGAGACTAGACTCAGCAACTTAGCAAGGCTCTAAACAACTTAATGAGAACTGATCTCAAAATAAAAGGTGTTAAGGGTGTAGCTCAGTGGCTAAGTGTCCCTGGGTTCAACCCTTGGTACTGAAAGATGATAGATAGATGATAGATAGATAGATAGATAGATGAGAGAGAGAGAGAGAGAGAGAGAGAGAGAGAGAGAGAGAGAGAGAGAGAATACAAAATGTGATAGGAAGGTAAAGCAAAGTTAAGAATGTTCAAAATGTGAATAGAGATAATGCAGTAGAGATGTAGCATGTGATGGCTATAAAGAAGGAGAAAGAATAAATAGAAAACATAAAGTAAATAGAGAAAAAGAGGACAAGTATATTTCACTGTTAGTGAGAGAAGAAAGGAGAGTAAGAGAAACAAACAAAACTGGACCAAAAAAAATGAAATTAATAAAAACCCAAGCTCTCAAAAGAGAAGGTGAAAAAAAATTAAAATATAAAAAATTTAAAACAACAAATATGTGTGTTATGTGTGTGTGTATCCATGACATTCATGAACCAATCAGAACAGCATTAAACTGAAAGTGGTTGAAATAGCTTTAAGCCTCCCTTCTCCTCAGTACAAGGTAGGTTGGAATGAGAAGAACTGTTGATTGGAATTTTGTCCAGACAGACCACACTAATGCACCCCTAGGGTGGAGCCGCTACAGAGTTCTAAGTGGGGGATTCCTGTGACTGAGCTTGAGCTCTAATTAGACCTTTGGAACCTAGTTGTTTTTTTACCTGCTCTGGAGAGATTAGATCTACACTCCTGGGTCCAGGCAGATGAGAATCTCTGCTGGGCATCTTGATCTCAGAAGCTTCCCAAGAATTCTTCTCATTGGGCAGGAAAGTATACCCTCCACAGGTCTCTCACACTCTGCCACCATGAATATGACCTTCTCAGGCTCAGTTCCCAGGTGTAATCATTCCCACCTGTTCAGTTTCCTGACTTTCTTCACTTAGTCATGTGAGCTGCTAACTTAAAGAGAAAGTGAGTTTTACTCCACTCTGTGATTCTCACTTGAATTCCCGTGTGTATAATCTCTGTGCCTGTTTCAATCATATTCTGATAAGTACATCCCTCGGTCTCATGGGAGGAACTTTCTGGGACAGTGTGGCAACATTTGCTCTAATGTAACAGGCTCCCACAGCATTAATCTGCACCATGGCCTCTTTAAGATGGCTCCCTATCTCAACTCTCTATTTGCCAGTTGAGGAAAACAGAGCACTTTTCAAACATGGTGTAGCCTCTGGATCAGCTAAGCTCAGCCTTCATTTCTGTTCAGCAGATTCTTCTGTGTAAATTTTGTTCATTATGTTTCACCATCTCTTTGTGTTATCCCTCCTCTGTGTAGTAAATTAGTGCCAATACTGTAGCTGGTTTGCTCCAATATGCTCTTTCTTATTCTTTGTTCAATGCTCCCAAATTTCTAAGTGTGTAAGAGAGTCTAACTGTTCAATAGTGAATTTCAGTGAATTCCCTCTACCACCTACCTCACTGTGAAACAATAGCCTGCTGCTTGAATCCTGAGCCACAATGCAATTGGAAATGCAACTTTCCTCTAATCCACCTTCTTGAGTCATCTGCAATTGGAGGACCCTTAAGAGTAAACAATAGTAGAGAGATCATGGTAGAATGCAAGATTTTTAGGTTCATAAAACTCACTATTAGCTTATTTTTATTTATTAACTTTTCTAATTTCCAATAACCTCATCCCATCCCAGTATGACATCAAGAGGCTAACCCAGAGATCTCTCTAATCAAAGCCCTCTAACTTTGCTGGGTTGTTGGAAAGAAAATTTCCAACTAAAAAGAAAGCTACTTTCTTTCCTTTCTTCCTGTTTCTTTCTTATTACCTCTCTTTGTTTTCTCATATTCCAGCCCTAAGCAATCTTATGGTATGGGGTTAGCATCCAGGAAGGAGAACCCAAAGGATTCAAAAATAGGGAAAGGGAGACTTCATTTCCATTAAATTGTGGTGCAGTTCTAGAGTACTTGGCTTAACATCCCCGTATCCCCTGCCTTTTCTCTTCTGTCTTCCTTTTCTGTCTTCTGTTTTAGCACTTAAAATGCAAAGTTTCTAATTAAAGGGATAAAACGGCAGTTCCACGGAAACAGAGGTACCACAGAGATTGCAGAGAAGGAGGAGCTAAGAAATTCATACTATAGAGTGTGTGAACTCTGAGCCTCACCTTCAAGGTATATGTGCATTAATGTCATCCTAATAAATATATTCAATAGGTTTTTAAATTTTCATCTTATCACTGAAAATGATAATTATAACCTCTGCTGGAGATACATATATATATGTGTGTGTGTGTAATATATAAGACAATTACAGCATCAGGTGTCTCATATGGCTGTAGAGTTTCTATTTTGTCATTGAAGAATAAAATATCGATATTTAGTAGACTGTAAAGATCAAGGTGCATTTTGTAATCCCTAGAGCAAATGAAGCAATGACAATAAAAATCTACAAAGAGGTACAGTAAAAAAATCACAATAGATAAAACAAAATGCTGAATGGGAGCATTCAACTAAATTTTAATGGAAGCAATAAATAATTAGAGATTACAAACAGAAAACAAAAAGTGATATGTTTTAAAGCCATACATATCAATAATTACATTAAATATAAATAATCGAAACACACAAATTAAGAGGCAGAGATTTTCATAATGAAAACATATGACCAAACTATATGCTATCTACAAAAAAACACACTTCAAATACAATTATTTATATTGATTAAAAGAATTGTCTAGAGAAAGATAAAGAAAACTGGTACTAGTGAACTAAAGCGGTAAAAGACTAAACTTGTTAAATATGCTGTTAATTGTTTTTATGAATGATGTAATACAGTTTATACATAAACAACTTAAATATTAGAAATTCCAAGTTATGTGATTGGATACCATTCTTATTTTCCTTAGATCTATCTGTATTTTTTACTTTTTCCAAAATGGATATTTCACTAAATTATTTCCTAAATAGTCTCTAATAAATGCTAATTTATAAACAAACAAAAACTGTTTCGCTAAGACAAAAAAAAAATGAAGTGGAGAAAAAAGCATTCTTGTCTGATTGAAGAAAATAGATTTTTGGAAACAACTGAGGAAATGGTGGATGGGGATGAGTAAATTTTTTATTTGAGAAGAGGGCAGCACTCTACATATAACTCAAGAATACACGAGAAGAGTGACATACTGGGAACAGACAGATAAACTTGCCTTGGTAAATAACAAAAGATGCTTTTTACAAAGAATCTTCTGGTTAGCAATAATTAGTTAGAAGATGAAAGTTTAGCTATAATGTTCAAAAATGTTATAGCCGGAAATATAGATTAGGAAATATTATAGATATATGGAGTATAGCTTTAAAGGGCATAGTTTTTTTTTTTTTAATTCTGTTTATGGAAAGCTAATTTGTATACATCATGGAGTTCTGCATCCCAAAGAAGTGGCACATGGAGATTTATTACTAGTATTAAGTGAGGAGGGTTAATGTTATATCCTAAGGGCAGCAGTGTTAATATGCATATTTATGAGAACAAGTAGTTCTTGCTCTATATTTTACCACTTAAGTACACCTCTGATTACTACAGTAATTTAACCTTCACCTAATTTCACTAAATTAGTTGTAAACATCAGCTAGTAAAAGTTAGTTGAAGAAAATGTAATTGGATATTTTGAATGTAGCCCTACTACACAATTAAGCAATTTTTTTGCGACTGATCATTTTAATGAGACATCAGTTCAAAGTAGAAGCTCGGAAAGTATATATTACTTTTGTTTATTGGGGTTTGAATGGCTCAAATCATTCTTGACAAATACTTTTATGTCCTTAGTCAAGAGATATATATTTAGTATTTAAAATGAAGACAAAAATCATTCATTGGTGTCTCCAGCTTTTTTTTTTTAATAGAAAGCTACTCAATAGCCATTGTTAGTTAAAAAATCAATGGCAATATTAAGCTAAGTTAATTAAGCATGTAAGGGTTAAAATAATGGTTTAGATCAGAAAGTACTGTTTTTACTTCATTGTGTGATTTTGGGTGTAAGATAAAGAAAGTTAAGGAATAAGCAAAGATTAAAGGTTTGCAATGAAGGAATATGTATCCCAGACACAGAAATACAATCATTGAATGTGCTATTTTTAAAGTCTTACATTTGAGCACATACAACCAGGGGACCTGGACACCAAGAAATAGCCATTCTAGTTCTTATCTCTCAGCTGTACACAGAGGGTGCTTACAGTAGTGCCTATGAAATATTTGATAATATGAAGCATACAAAATAAAAATTGGCTCTGAGTTAGACCAAACATTTATTTTTGGTTATATGAGAGATTTTCATTAATTCTCAATGAAAGTAATAAAATCACCTTCTCCATTATTACATGTTTTTTGATCTTAACATTTTCACTAAATTGATATGTCTTTCATTTTTTAGTACACTTGGGTTATAATGAAACTCGTTATAACATTCAGTATTTATCTTATTTTGTGATATAAATATTTCTGTATTTTAAAAATTTGTTTTAATGTAACACTTATGAACTCATAGTAAGAAAGCATTGATTTAAATAAATAAAGCATTTTAATTTAAAGAAAAACTGGTTTGCAATTACAAACTTGCCTTAATATTGAGTCGGTCCTAAATTGCCAATGAAACACAGAGAAAACACACACACAAAACAAAACAAAACAAAACAAAACAAAACAAAACAAAAAACCAGCAGATGTAAACTTAACACATCATAAATAATAAAGGAATAAGAATCACACTTTACATATGTGGTTAAAATTCAAACTAGAAATTTAAACAACGTGCTCCTTAAGAACGTATGTTGCAAATCTTAAGACTAATGCCTGGCTCAGAATTCTCTTCTATAATTTGAAATGGCCTAATAAAGGAGAAATTTGCAATGGATTATAAAAGGAGAAATGTGGTAAACCTAGAACTTTACATTAATTAATTGTATGAGAGCAGCAGATTGATAGCTCTTGGTATAAACTTATTTATCCTTATCTTATTTATCCTTCTTAAATAGTTGTCATTTGGTAGAGTAAGTCATTAATTGAAATACAAAATCTTACCTATGATAATCATAATATAAAATATCTGATATTTTCTTAAAGCATCATCAAATATTACCATATAGAAAAGTCAGTCATAAAGAACTCAAATCTAGAAATTGAATTTCAACTCTCATTTTAGACAAAATTACTTCACTTAATTTCATGATTTATGTAATCAGCATCTCTGTAACATATTCTTCTAAGTCTTATTCTCAAATGAAAGGGCCTTTTAAAATTCTGCAAAAGATAATAATTGCAAGTACTCACATGTCATTAAATAACAGCTACTGTTTAAAGTAATTCACAGAATTAACTTATGTATTCTGGCAACAGCACTATAAGGTGGATAGTATTATTGACCATTTTGCATTATAAAGAAAGTTTAAATTTTTTGTTAAAGCTCATAGGACATGAAAGCAGTAGAACAAATACTCATACCCAGGCATTCTGTATCTGAAATCAGGGTTTTGAATCACTATCCTTTTAAGAGATTATTGATTCTTATTAAGGAATCTGAAAAAAAAATTTAAAAAATCATTTGCATTTTTTTTACCAAGGTATTACACATTTATTTTCTATGAAGGAAATATTTGTTGTTGACATAATATAAACCTCTTTCTATTCATTAAACTACAATATCTAGGTTAAACTGATAAAACAAAGCAAAGCAAAATCACTAAACTTTGTTTTCCTCCTAAATTTTGACACCTTTCAGAATCTGACTCCAAAAAAATTCTAAAGTATTTTTTCTGCAAGATTCCTTTCCTCTTCATGCCTCCATGTGGTGAACCAAATAATAAATTCACCCCGAAGACTATTACACCCTAGTTACAAATTCTATAAAATGCCCTTACCTCAAATCTGGTAGGAAATTATGAGTATTTTGAAATCTTGCTCCTATAAATTGTTAACATTATACAGCAAAGGAGGAGGGAATTTGCAGATTAAGTTTAAGGTTTCTAATAACTAAATTAGATTAATTTAAAGGAAAATTAGACTGGCAAGTTTGATGAGATAAGCTGGGGGTTAGTTATGGAATCATGGAGATAAGAAGGAACAAGAATTCTCCTTCTACTGTTGAATAATAATATCCTGACATGTTTTGAAAAGTCAGATGGCTAGAATCTATAGGTAGTCTCTATGGACGGATAGCAAGCCTAGCTAATAGCCTACAAAAAAGCGCTGATCTCTGACCTTCCACTGCCAGGAAATGGATTCTGCAAACAACATGAAGGAGCTTAAAATCATTTTCTCTAGTCCTCTAGATAAAAATACTAGTGCACTGACATCAGCCTTTTGGAACCCTGAATGAAGACCTGACCAAACCACAGCCAGACCAGACCCTTGACCCACAGAAGCTGCACGATAAAATTACAATGTTTTAAGCTGTTAAATTTGTGATAATTTATTATTTAGCCAAATAACACCTATACGATCTATATGTAGGATATTCATTTTTGTTTAAAAACACCTCCACAAATCTTTCTTTTTGGGGGGAGGGTGTATAGATTATCTACCCTCTTCATCAATAACAAGCAGCAATGTGAATCATCTATGCAAAATTATGTAAGAGTGTGTATATGCATGCACATAAATGAAAAGTGTGTCTGGAAAAAATCACTAAAATGATAATTCTGGTTTATCAGTATAATGAAATTGCAGGTGATTTTTATTTTCTTTCCAATGAATGTAGACATAGTTTAAATTGTTTATAGTAAATTGTATATTAGTTTATGATTTCAGCAAAGATGTTTCCCTTGTGAAAAAACAGAAGGAGAATTTTGAGAAAACACACTCTAAAATATTGAGAGTGATTATCTTTGATTGATGGGAAAATGAACAGTGTTGCTTTATGTTTTTATTAGTGCAATTTGAAATTATAATTTGAATGTATGCTCTATGGAAAAAACTGTAACAACAGAGAAAACATAGTGTAAAAATTTTTAAACTTTATATTGACAATTTTAACTTTGTAACCAATTCCAAGGAGATTCTTCTGTCCAATAAAATGCACACTTCTTAGCAGTTCTATACCTTAACATAAATAGTTGAAGGTGGGAAAGACAAGCAGTTTGTACTCCAGGAAGTACAGGTACAATAGTACCTGTAATATTTAGTAATATTAGTAATATTTATAATAGTAAATATTAGTAATATTTCACCTATTGGATTTATAATGGGTGTCCTTCTTATTCATCTAGGTCCCCTGAGGAAGAAGAAAGAAAATAAATTTTTATCTAAAGTGTGAAATTTGATGCATTTTGATGTATGTATGTACCTATAAAATCACTGTAGCTATTAAAGCAAAAAATGCTTCTATCACTGCTCCCCAAGGATGTTTCTTCATAGTTCTTTGCAGTAGTCTATCTCACACTGCTGTTACTGTCACTATAGGCTGTTCCTTTTTTAATACACACACACACACACACACACACACACACACACACAACTTTTTATATATAAAATCATCCATATCATCCATTATAAACATTTATTTCTTCTTTTACTCAACATAATTATTTGATTCACCTTATTTTTTGTATCTATGACATTTTCATTTTTATTGTTGACTAACTAGCATTCTTTATCATGGCTATTCCACATTTCATTTATCCACTCATCAGCTCATAATGCCTAGTGTTTTCTGATTTTCATTAATATGAACAAAGCTACTATTACATTCTTGTTCAATATTTATTTGAATATAGATTTTTCATTTGTTTGTGATAAATAGCTAGCTGTGAAATGACTGGGCTTCTTGACAGGTTAATATTTAGCTTTTAAAGGAACTGTTAGCTCTCCAAAGTATACCATTTCATATTCCTAATAAAAGGGTTTGAGAGTTAAAGTTGTTCCACACCTCTACCAATAAATGTGAGTTTATGTTTTTTTTTTAAAGGTTAGCCATTCTACGAATTGTACATTAGTATTACTTTGTGGTTTTCATTTGTAATTCCCTCATTGTTAATGATTTTGAGAATAAATTCTCATTAGATGTTTGAACATGCAGAGGGAATTTAGAAACTTCCAATATGAGAAATGAAAAAGGGGATACAATTACATTTAGTGTAGTCATTAAAAAGATAGTAAGGAAGTCATTGAACTGAAGGTGAATATTGCACCTCTTCATTCAGCCACTTAGAAGAAAGCTCCAATATCTTGAAAACCAAAACTACCATAACTCAACCAAGGTGAACTATATTATTTGAATAGCCCAATAACTACTAAAGAGCATGATTTTATAATTTTAAATTCCCACAAAATAAATTTTCAGGCCCAGATGGTATTGTTGAGGAATTCTGCTAAACACTCAAAAAAAAAAAAAAAAAAAAAAAAAGAAAAGAAAAAAGAAACAACATTGAATGTACAGATGTTCTTCCAGAAAATAAAAAGGAGGGAGTATTTCCCAAATGAATTTATGATATATTTTTAACAAAACCAGACAAAGATAGTTCAGAAAAATAAAATCACAAAACAATTTCTTCCATGAACTTTAACAAAAGAATCCTCAACAAAATATTAGGAAACCAAATCCAAAAATGCACAAAAAGGAGTATATAACATGACCAAAAGAAAATGTTTCACATTTTCAACACTGGTTACAGATTCAACTATCAATCAATATAATCCAGATTTCTATAAGCTAAAGAAGAGAAAAGGTACAATGATTAAAAACAAAAGGGTGGAGAAGAAAAGATCTGACAAAAGCTTATCCATTTATAATAAAATCTCCCATGGAGTTGATAAATGATAAAGATAAAAAGCAGCATGGATGCTCATTCATTAATGGGGGAAATGCAAAGTGGAACAGTCACTTCAGAAGATAGTTTGGCAGTTTCTTACAAAGCTAAATACAGAATTAACATATGACTCAGAAATCATGTTTCTAGCTATTTATGCAATGAGTTAAAAACATTTTTCAAACAAAAACATGAACATAAGTATTTGCAACAGCTTCATAATATCAACATGAAAGCAACTTATATATCTTTCAATAACTGAGGTGATAAACACTGCAGTACATCCATGCAATGGAATGATATGCAGTGATTAACTGACTTATCAAATTATCCATGAAAAGATATAAGTGAAAGTCAGTGATTGCCAGGAACTCAGGGAGATCAATAAGCAGAGTGGTGGAGAACATTGGGGAATGGAAAAACTATTCTATATGATGCTGTGGTGATAGATATATGACTTTCTTCATTTTTTTTTTAATCCAGGGAACTACAACAGAAAGAGTGAACCCTGATGTAAACTGTGAATCTTAGTTAATATTCTGCCAATATTGATTCGTTAATTTTAACAAACCATATTAATGCAAAAACGTAATAAGGTAGTTTCTACAAAAAAATTACAAGGATATTTATTTTGTACATATGCTTAAAAAAACAAATGGAGAGTCAGCATTACTTGAATAGGTAAATCAATCTTGACAAAGAAGAATAAAGTAGGAAGGAACACTAAATGTGAAAGCTCATTGTATAACTACATTAAACAAGACTGCTCTCAGTGAAGGGATGGAAGTAGAGATGAATTAAATAAAACAGAGAGGACAGAGATACAGTCTCACAAATATGCACACCTGACTTTTTGATGAATGCACAATAAATCAATGAGAAAAAATAACTCTTCAACAAACAGTGCTGGAGCAAAGGAACATTGATAGGTAAAAATATGAACTTCAACCTATGCTTCTCATCTTGTAAAAGTTAAGTCAAAATGGATCATTGACAAATGTAACATACAAATTAAAAATATATATATTCAGAATGTAGAGCTAGGTAAATACTTCTTAGATTTGATTATTTTTCACAAATAAATGATAAATTGGACTATGTCAAAATAAAAAGAAAATTATTCTTCCCAAGCCCATGTGAAGAGGACAACAAGCCATCTAAAAGTTGGCATAAAATTTTTACAAACCACATGTCTACTATCTAGAATACATAACAAATCCTGAAAAAGCAAAAGTAAAACAAAACAAATTTAAAAATGAGCAAAAGATAGATACATTCCACTAAAGATGTTATGCAAATGGCAAATGAGCACATAAAATTTTTCAACATTATTAGCCATTCAGGAGATGATGATTAAAGTCATGATCAATACATACCTATACAGATGGCTATAATTTAACAATAATAATATTAAAATGAAATAGTGCCAACACAGAATGCTGAAGCATATGCTGAAAAACTTAATCTTAGTGCAATTTGAAATTATAATTGCTGGTAAGGAAACAGATTGTCAGCGTTTTGTAAAATTAACCATGAAATTACATTATAACCCAGCAAGTGTAAACATTAGAAACTATACTAGATGAACAAAAAACTTATCCTCACAGAAAAATCTGTACATGAATATTAATAGCAGTTTATTTATAGTAACCATTAACTGAAATCAGCAAGATGTCTTTCAACAGGTGAATGGTTAAACAAATCAATGAATAGTATAGAATGATATTCAGCAGTAAAAAGTAATGAACCATATGTAAAAATTTAGACTATACTTATGGAATTATGCAAAATAAAATTATATGGAGTATAACTTATCCTAATTAGGGTCCTATTCTTGTGGTTGTACATGATGTGGAGTTTCACTGGTTGCGTATTTGTATATGAACATAGGAAAGTTATGTCTAATTCTTTCTACTGTCTTTCCTAATACCATCCATCCTCTATTCCTTTTGTCCATTTGGTTATATTATTAAAAATGTTCATATTTTTGTTTTAATAGGCAATTATTTGGTTAGATTAAAGTTTAAAACATTTCTTTTTTTCATTGATTTTAGTTTTTTTAAATACACAACAGCGGAATGCATTTCAATTCTTATTACACATATGAAGCACAGATTTTTATATCTTTGTATATAAAGTATGTTCACGCCAACTCATGTCTTTATACATGTACTTTGGTGGTTTCTTTTTGCATTACAATTCTTATTACACATATGTACCACAGATTTTCATATCTCTGTTTGTATACAAAGTAGGTTGACACTCAGTATTGGATAATGATGTCCATCACATTCCACCAACCTTGCTAATCCCCTACCCCTTACCCTAGCCTCCCTACCCTCTTCCCGATCTAGAATTCATTTATTCCTCCCATGTTCCCCCTTCCTACCCGACTATGAGTCAGCCTCCTTATATCAGAGAAAACATTTGGCATTTGATTTTTGGAGATTGGCTAACTTCACTCAGCATTATCTTCTCAACGCAATCCATTTACCTGCAAATGCCATGATTTTATTCTCCTTTATTGCTAAATAAAATTCCATTGTGTATATATACCACATTTTTTAATCCATTCATCCACTGAAGGGCATCTAGATTGTTTCTACAGTTTAGCTATTGTGAATTGTGCTGCTATAAATATTGATGTGGGCTGTGTCCCTGTGGTAGGCTGTTTTGAATCCTTTGGGTATAGCCCAAGGAGAGAGATAGCAAGGTCAAATGGTGATTTCATTCTTCTCAGATTTCCAAGGAATCTCCATACCACTTTCCATATTGGCTGCACCAATTTGCAGTCCCACCAGCAGTGTATGAGTGTACATTTCTCCCCAATCCTCGCTAACACTTACTGTTGTTTGCCTTCATAATAGCTGCCATTCTGACAGGAGTGAGATGATATCTTAGAGTACTTTTGATTTGCATTTCTCTGATTGCTAGAGATGATGAGCATTTTTTCATATATTTGTTGATCAATTGTATATCCTCATCTGAGAGGTGTCTATTCAGGTCTTTGGCACATTTGTTGATCGGGTCATTTGTTTTTTTGGTGCTTAGTTTTTTGAGTTCTTTATATACCCTAGAGATTAGTGCTCTATCTGATGTGTGAGGGATAAAAATTCGCTCCCAGGATGTAGGCTCTCTGTTCACCTCACAGATTGTTTCTTTTGCAGAGAAAAAACTTTTAGTTTGATTCCATCCCATTTATTGATTCTCAGTTTTAATTCTTGCGCTGTTGTGTATATCTTTCTGACTCAATCTGGGCAAATTGTATGACTTAAGAAATTTGTTGATGCCTTCAATGTTTTCTATTTTATTGGAGTATTGAAGAAGTTGGGTCCTAATTCAACATGATGAAAATTAGGGCCTACTTTTTCTTCTATTAGACACAGAGTCTCTGGTTTAACTCCTTGGTACTTGATCCATTTTGAGTTAAGTTTTGTGCATGGTGAGAGATAGGGGTTTAACTTCATTTTGTTGTATATGGATTTCCAATTTTCCCAGCACCATTTGTTGAAGAGGCTATCTTTTCTCCAGGGCATGTTTTTGGCACTTTTGTCTAATTTAAGATAATTGTAATTTTGTGGGTTAGTCTCTGTTTCCTCTATTCTGTACCATTGGTCTAACAGTCTATTTTGGTGCCAATATCATGTTGTTCTTGTTACTATTGCTCTGTAGTATAGTTTAAGGTCTGGTATAGTTATGCCACCTGCTTCTCTCTTCCTGCTAAGGACTGCTTTAGCTATTCTGGGGCTCTTATTTTTCCAGATGAAATTCATGATTACTTTTTCTATTTCTATGAGAAATGCCATTGGAATTTTGATCAGAATTACATTAAATCTGTATAGTGCTTTTGGTAGTATGGTCATTTTGATAATATTAATTCTGCCTATCCAAGAGCAAGGTAGATCTTTCTATCTTCTAAGGTCTTCTTTGATTTCTCTCTTTAGAGTTCTGTAGTTTTCATTGCATAGATCTTTCACCTCTTTTGTTAAGTTGATTCCCAAGTATCTTTTTTTTTTTTTGAAGTTATTGTGGATGGGGTAGTTTTCCTCATTTCCTTCTCAGAGGCTTTGTCACTGATATACAGAAATGCCTTTGATTTATGGGTGCTGATTTTATATTCTGGTACTTTGCTGAATTTATTTACTAGTTCTAGAAATTTTCTGGTTCAGTTTTTTGGGTCTTCTAGGTATAGAATCATATTGTCAGCAAATAGTGTTAATTTAAGTTCTTCTTTTCCTATACATATCCCTTTGATTTTTTTCATCTCTCTAATTGCTCTATCCAGTGTTTCAAGAACTATGTTGAATAGAAGTGGTGATAGAGGGCAACCCTGTTTTGTTCCAGTTTTTAGAGGGAATGCTTCAATTTTTCTCTGTTTAGAATGATGTTGGCCTGAGGCTTAGAGTAGATAGCCTTTACAATGTTGAGATATGTTTCTGTTATCCCTAGTTTTTTTAGTGTTTTGACCATAAAGGAGTGCTGTATTTTGTCAAATGCTTTTTCTGCATCTATCAAGATGAACATATGATTCTTATCTTTAATTCTATTGATGTGATGAATTATGTTTATTGATTTCCATATGTTGAGCCAACCTTGTATCCCTGCGATGAATCCCACTTGATCATGATGCACAATCTTTTGGATATGTTTTCGTATTTGATTTGCCAGAATTTTATTGATAATTTTTTCATTTATGTTCATTAGAGATATTGGTATGAAGTTTTCTTTCTTTGAAGTGTCTTAGCCTGGTTTTGGAATCAGAGTGATATTGGCCTCATAGAACGAGTTTGAAATTACTGCCTCTTTTTCTATTTCTTGAAATAAATTGAAGAGTATTGGTATTAGTTCTTCTTTAAAGGTCTTGTAGAACTCAACTGTGTATCCATACCATCCTGGGATTTTCTTGGTTGGTAAGCTTTTGATGCTGCTCCTATTTCCTCACGTAATATTGGTCTGTTTAAATTGTGTATATCTTTCTGACTCAATCTGGGCAAATCGTATGACTTAAGAAATTTGTCGATGCCTTCAATGTTTTCTATTTTATTGGAGTATAAGATTTCAAAATAATTTTTAATTACCTTCTGTACTGTCTCTTGTGATATTACCTTTTTCATCATATATGCTTGTAATTTGAGTTCTCTCGCTCCTTCTCTTCATTAGCATGGCTAAGGGTCTGTCAATTTTATTTACTTTCTCAAAGAACTAACTTTCTTTTGTCAATTTTTTCAATTGTTTCAATATCATTGATTTCAGCTCTAATTTTAATTATTTCTTGCCTTCTACTGCTTTTGCTGCTGGTTTGTTCTTTTTTTTTCCCCCTAGGGCTTTTAGATATAGTGTGAGGTCATTTATTTGTTGACTTTTTCTTCTTTTAAGGAATAAACTCCATGCAATGAATTTTCCTCTTAGTACTGCTTTCATAGTGTCCCAGAGATTTCGATATGTTGTGTCTATGTTTTCATTTACCTCTAAGAATTTTTTAATCTCCTCCTTGATGTCTTCTGTGACCCATTGTTCATTCAGTAGAATATTATTTAGTCTCCAGGTGATGGGGAAATTTTTATTTTTTATTTTGTTATTTTCAATTTCATTCCATTATTATCTGATAAAATACATGGTAGTATCTCTACTTTTTTTGTATTTGCTAAGAGTTGCTTTGTGGCATAGTATACAGTCTATTTTAGAGAAGGATCCATGTGCTGCTGACAAGAAAGTGTATCCACTTGATGCAGGTTGAAATATTCTATTTATGTCAGTTAAGTCTAAATTATTGATTGTGTTATTGAGTTCTACAGTTTTTTTATTCAACTTTGTTTGGAAGATCTATCCAGTGGTGACAGAGGTGTGTTTAAGTCACCAAGATTATTGTGTGTGGTCAATTTGACTCTTGAACTTGAAAAGATTTTGTTTGATGAACATAGTTGCACCATTGTTTGGGGCATATATTTTTATGATTGTTTTGTCTTGTTGGTGCATGGTTCCCTTGAGCAATATGTAGTGTCCATCTTTATCCCTTTTGATTAACCTTGTCTTGAAGTCTACTTTATTTAATATGAGTATGGAAACTCCTGCTTGCTTCAACAGTAAATGTGAGTGGTATGATTTTTCCCAACCTTTCACCTTTAGTCTGTGTATGTCTATTCCTATCAGATGGGTCTCTTAGAGGCAGCATATTGTTGGGTCTTTTTTTTAAATCCAATCTGCTAGCCTATGTCTTTAGATTGGTGAGTTTAAGCCATTAATATTTAGGGTTACTATTGAGACATGATTTGTATTTCCAGCTATATTTGTTTATTTTTGTTATTTTACTAGAATTGGTTTTTCTCTTTGATTAGTTTTTCCTTTAGTGTACTACCTCCCTGTGCTGATTTTCATCACTGTTTTTCATTTCCTCTTTATGAAATATTTTTCCAAGGTTGTTTTGTACTGCTAGGTTTCTAGCTATAAATTCCTTAACTTTTATTTATCATGGAAGGTTTTTATTTCATCTTCAAATCTAAAGCTTAATTTTGCTAGATACAAGATTCTTGGTTGGCACCTATTATCTTTCAGAACTTGATATATGTTTTTCCAGGATCTTCTAGGTTTCAGGATCTGTGTTGAAAAATCTGCTGTTATCTTAATTGGCTTTTCCCTTATATGTAATCTGAAATCTTTCTCTTGTAGCTTTTACAATTCTCTCTTTATTTTGTATGTTGGGCATTTTCATTATAATGTGCCTTGATGTGGGTCTCTTGTGATTTTGTATAATTGGCATCCTGTAGGTTTCTTGAATTTGGATTTCCAATTCATTCTTCCTGTTTGGAACGTTTTCTGATATTATTTCATTGAGTAGATTATTCATTCCTTTGGTGTGGAACTTTATGCCTTCCTCTGTCCCAATAACTCTTAAATTTGGTCTTTTTATGCTATCCCATATTTCTTGAATGTTCTGCTTGTGGTTTCTTATCATTTTCACTGTGTGGCCTATGTTCTTTTCAAGATGATTTATTTGATCTTCATTGTCTGATGTCCTATCTTCTAAGTGGTCTACTCTGGTGGCGATCCTTTCATTTGAGATTTTAATTTGGTTTATTATTTCTTTCATTTCAAGGATTTCTGTTTGGTTTTTCTGTAGAACCTCTATCTCCCTGTTGAGGTGATCTTTTGCTTCTTAAATTTGTTTATGTAGCTCATTGTCAAAGTGATCTTTCACTGCCTGTATTTGTTCTTTTATGTCTTCTTTGAGATCCCCAAATATTTTAACCATGTATATCCTGAAATCTTTTTCTGTCATTTTTTTTCTGACATAGCTACCAATGCTTCTAATGATGCGTTGTCTTGATTTGTTTGTGGTACTTTCTTCCCTTGTCTTTTCATGTTGTTCATGTGTCTTCCTTTCCAACTCTGCGGATCTGGTGTTATTATTTTTACCCTATAGATTTGAAGTGCTCTTATAGAGTTCCAAGATCTCTCCTTTGTGGGAAAGAACAATGTTAACAGATCCCAATATCAACAATACATCACCCATGAACAATTTGTTGTTATTAAGACATTTACAGTTTAGTCTCAATAGCCAGAAATGTTGGATTCAGTTATTATTTAAAATATAATTAGTTGTTTCATAAAAAGGTTTACACTTTCTGGCAATGGACAATGAACTGTGAATCAGGTGTAGGACGAAATATTGAGGGGAGAAGATGTTAGAGTACAGGATTAATATAGCTTAAGAAATGTGAAGGAGAAATCTAGTGAAGAGTGTTAGTAGCAAGAGAATAGATGGGAGGTAATTTGGGGTAGACAATTACATTGGAGGACAGTAGAGTACATAAAACAAACACCCGTATGTTTTTAGAAAAATACAGGATGTTAAAATAGTATAATTTGGAGGGTGAAGGAAAAAGAGAAAAAAGGGAAAGAAATAAAGAGAAAAAAGAAGAAAAAGAAATAAGCGGGGGGACTTATGCAATTCCTCTATATTATATTATTTAGGTGATTTAGACCTCAAAGTCCTATTTCATGCAAAGTTCTTGGTTTTACATATGTTGGGGATGTGAGGGTCAGAGGATAGAAAGGTAGAAGATAAAGAAGAAGAGAAAAAGAAAAAAAATACTCTTAAAGATGTTTCTTTCTCTTCTCTTCCAGTAAATGGGGTTGGCTCATCCAGTAGTGTCTCTGTCTTTAGGATGGTGTAAATAACCAAGGTGTTAAGACTGGACCTGGTTGGAGCATGCGAGGAGTGCCACCCACCAGTCCCAGCAGGGAAATAGCGCCTCACAGAGTCTTTTTTTGTGACCACTCATCTGACTTGAGCCCTGGTATCATCTCCCTCTCTTGTCTGGAGATTTCCCAAATCCTGATCTCTCTGTTATGCTCCAGACTTTAGTCCCCTGCCCTCTCTTATTTATCAGGTCTCAACTGAAGGACCTCTCACACCCAGGCTCACACCAGGTGGGTGGCGCTCTGTTCACACTATACTCCTGTCCATCTGAGAGCTGATCTTGTGTTGGGTGGCCACTGTGCTGACTTAAGGCCACTGGGGAGGAAGGAGGAATTGGAAATCAGGTACTTTCTCTAATGGCAATCAGATCTAATAGCCACACCCACCACAAAATGGCGAGGAAACCAAGATGGAGTCGGTCAGCTTCCAGTGCCAGGGTGTCTGGTGATGCTGGGGGAGCTGGGTGATGGCTTTGTGCTGTGGATATGTAACAGCCTATTGACCTGCATGGGAGGGGAGTGCAATCTGGAGTTCTGCAGAGGTGCCCATAGGTGTTTCTGCTAAGCTGCTTGTGAGCTGTGCATGAGCTAGAAGTGCAGGCTTTGGGTCTGGAGTCTGGAGACTTATTTGAGCCCAGAGCCTCTGATTTCTGGGCAGGTGTTTGTAGTGCTGGTGATTTCTGTGAAAATCCACTGAGCCCTGGAGATCCCATCTGGGAACTGCCCCCACCTAATATGGTGACAATGTTGAGCCAAGATGGCAGAGGTCTGCTTTCAGTGCCTGGGTGTCTGGTAAGGTAAGGTTGGTGGAGCCCCGGGATGGTGTTGTGTTGCGGGTAGGTAGCAGCTGAGTGACCTGCATGGGAGCAGAGCAAAGTCTCAGAGGTCTGCACATGTGTTGATAGGTGATTCTGCTAAGCTGATTTTCAGGCCAGAAAATCTACAGGTGTTTCTGAAAGTTATCTCCACTTCACACATTGAAAAAGATAACCTAAGTATAAGCTGAGATAAAACCACATAACTCAAAAGTTAACAAGTGTCAGTTCAGCTCTAGAAGCTACCTGCATGTGGTCACCCTCCATTCTCTTCCAGTCCTTGCTTTTGCAGTTTGTTTGGAGTTAACAGATGCTCCAGAAAGGAAAGGTGGATCCAATAGAGCTGTTTGACCATATTGAAAATGATAGCTCTTGCCTTCATGATTTTATTCCTTTTTCTTAACTACATGCCAGGAGATAGAAGGACAGTCTGCAGCGGCGGGACTGGGACAAAACCTGTCTTTGATGAATGATGAGTCTTTGATTTTGAATAATATTAAAATCATTTTACCAGGCTGGGGATGTGGCTCAAGCGGTAGCGTGCTCACCTGGCATGTGTGCAGCCCGGGTTCGATCCTTAGCACCACATACAAAACAAAGATGTTGTGTCCACCGAAAACTAAAAAAAAATAAATATTAAAAATTCTCTCTCTCTCTCTCTCTCTCTCTCTCTCTTTTTCTCTCTTAAAAAAATCATTTTACCATTATATCATTATGTAAATAGTTGTTATTATTTGTATATAACATTTTACAATTTGCATAGTATTTAGACATAAATGGGAAAAGAGTTTCTAAATTATAACTTACAGTTGCATAATTTTAATAGGTTTGTATCCCCTAAAGCTTGCCACCTCTCCAAACTGAGATTCACAGAAAGGTTGCAATTTGACCATTTCAAATGCTTAAGAAACAGCAAGGTTCAAATCAACATGTCCTTTTAAACACACTTTATTTCTACTGCAAGCAATTAATAATAGGTTAACCTTATTAAAATAATATTAGTTCACTTGAGCCATGCAAATATGTTTATCAATAACATTGGTGAGATGTTATGTTTTGAGGAAACTTAAAATTTAGATTGTGATCTTCACATTGCCATTTTATTCTTCAGAAATATGTGCTTACTAATTTTAGATAAAATATACTTTCTTTACTTGGTTGTAAGGGAAAGGGAAATCTGCAGGTCAGTTCCCATGGTAATTGATTGAATAGAATAAGTTAAAGCACATAACTGTCCTAATTAATTATTAAAAATATAGAAATCAAAGATAAAAAGATATACCAAATAAATTTTACTAAAGGTACTGCCTTAGATATGTCATGAGATAAAGAAATACTTTTACTATTGAAAAGATACTAGTTCACATTGAATCTGCTTTGAGGCATTTATATTACATAAATATATTTATTTTCAGTTTTATGTGATAAAGTGTGACAATATCCTAAAATTTGAAAATGAGGGATGTAAGATTTTTGACCACTGACCATTATACTAGGGAGAAATATTTGACAAAGGAATTTGGTACATTATCACAGCTTTTACACTAAATTATTATGAAAGCTCATGGATTTCTCTTAATAAAGTTATCAGAGAGTATAGTGTGAGACCACATTGGCTTGCAGAAGAAAGACAAATCTAGGTCACATTTCTATATTAAAACTCAGAGAAGGAAAATTAAAGACATCAAGACAAAATACCCCCAAAGAAAAGAAGGGACCTATTTAAGGTATTGCCAGAATACAATCAGAAATTCAAATAAATGATATGATTATCATTGGGATTCTTATGTGGTTGAACAATAGGAAATCAATAAAACAAATATATTAATAACTGATGTATATGAATTTCTGACTGTTTCAGGTTTCACGTATGTTATCTCTTCCAATATTATTGGCAGTACTCATACATGTTTTCATGACAGTGTTATATCTCAGTATAAATTAGTAAATTACATGTCTGTTCACTTTGTCATTTTATATATTTTTAGGTTTGACTATATGGTTAGATTAAGCTCTCAAATACAATTATTTATGAGCATTGAGGAGCAAACTTGACTTTTCAAAATAATTTTTATTAGTGAATGTGTCCAACTAGTCAAGATAATAGTGTTGTTTAAATTCATCATTCTCTCCTTTGCTCCTAAGTTTAATGACATTCAAGTTCATTTAAAAAATGCATTAAAAGATACATAAATGTCTAAAATATTATATTACTGAAGTGCATAATAAATAAATACAGATATATGACTGTAATAAAATATGATTGGTCGTTCACAGAATAAGCTACTTAATGGCAATGGCTGAAGTCATTGGGTGTGCTGTGCAGGACAGGCAGCTGGAAGCTAGCTGAGCCCAGGGAAGAGCAGGGAACCCTGCAAGAGCAGAAACCAGGACAGAGTGCCAAAAACAACGCAGTGCTTTCTGAGGAGTGAGCTCAGAAGGACCTGACCTGAATTTCTTGAATGGGGAGAATGAACTACTTCATGGTGTGATGCCGCAGTCCGGCTGCAGCAAAATAACCGGGGGGTTGTGTAGATTGATACAGCAGGAGTAGGAGCCATTTATTGTAGGACAGGAGCGGTATTTATACATTCCACACAGCTTATCTAATTAACATAAACTAGATACAGCAGCCAACCAATCAGGAATTTCCACACTTAATGGCTCACTTTTGTTACTTCACAAACCACTCCCTCTGGCATTTTGCCAGGCACCATCCAGACTTGTTTACAGACTCTAACATTTCTCTGGCAAAATGCCAGGCGCCAACCTGACTTGTTTACAGACTCTAACAGTGGGAGAGAAAAAGCTTGAATAGAAAAAGGATCATAATCTAGACACTTTAAACGTCCTTTAAAAAGTACAAGTTGTTTCATTTTTCTGGGTAAATTTAAGATTAATTCTTTTTTTTCTAAAAGTGAATAATTTTTTTAAATTAGTGGAATATAAAATCCTAAATACAAATTTTTTATTCGTAAAACAGAAAGAGGCTCACCTACATTATAATAGAGATTCTGCTGGAAGAAAAAGTACAAAATACTATAACTGCTGCTAGACACATTTTAAATTGACCAACAAAGGATAGTAGTAACCAGACTTTTATATTTTATATTATGCATATATATTTAGTCATATAATCGTTTATGTAACAAAATGTCATACTGTACATCATAAGTATACAAAATTTTTACTTGTCGAAAAACAGAAGGCATTTTTTTTGAGGTCAAACAATTATCCAGGACTTACACTTAGATTTTGACCTTTGTGTTTTTTCCACTCCCTTCAGAGGTATTTGGTTAGTATGTTGAAGTATACTACTAACTACCATGCTTAGAATTCTTAAGTCTTATTTACAACTCTTCAATGGTTCCCATATTTAAATGATTTTTATATGTAATGAGAAGGTGGAATTATTTCCAACCATTTGTATATGTGAGAAATTTTCCATGTTCTTCACGTATGAAAAATAGCTGAATAAAAATAACTTAATGGCAATGGCTGAAGTCATTGGGTGTGCTGTATTGGACAGGCAGCTGGTTGTTGGTTCATAATATTTTTATTTTGAACATTTTTAACAAATTCCTAATTTTATTTTTGAACTTGTGTTTAATTTAATGTTGCATTGGCAAAAGTTTAAAATAGTCTGAAAGTGGTTCTATGCCCACCCACCTTTTTTTTTTGTATGTAACTTGTTATGCCACTATTATTGTTGTTGGTTGTTTATTCTGTTTTTATTTATTTTGTTGTTCTTGTTTGCTTGCTGTTTGTCCACACTACTCCATAGGATCCTACTACTTGTTCTTGCATTCAGCCATCACAAATTTCAGAACAAGTTTCTGATGAGGCTCAGTGCAGTTACACACTTTATTCTTCTTATTTAAATATGGTGTCATAAAATGGTACCCCAAAACAAAAAGATCACCAAAAATATATTGAGTTTTAAAATTCCTTGGTACATAGCAATGCCTTTATCCCTCTTCTTTACTGTACTTATGTCTTTATTCAATGATCCTGATCTATTTGGAACTAAAATTTTGCCTGCCAAATTGAAAACTGGTCAAGCCAGGTTTACCTCACCATTTACCTTTGGGAATTCTTTCATATTCTGTACACACTGGTAGATGTACATATCACATGCTTATTACATTAAATGAAACAAATTCTCTTTGAAATTAAATCATTTTCAGTTATTATACAAATTCCTCACACTTTGCCTCAAGTATTTGATAAGCAGAAAATATACTAAATCATTTAAATACCTCTAGAGTACTATGCTTAAATAATTACATATTTCCTTATAATAGAAAATGATTGAGAATTTGAAAATATTTTTGAATACACCATGTCTTAGTCCATTTTCCTTTGCTATAACAGAATATCTAATTCATCAGCGAGTCTAGAGTTCTGGAGGCTGGGAAGTCTGAGGGCATGGTACTGGCATCCACTCAGATTGTGAGGCATCCTGTTGCTTGAACCCCTGGTGAAAGTGAAAGAGCAAGTGGGTATGAGATGGAAAAGAAAGCAGGGGGCTAGCTTGCTTCATCAAACCCACTCTAGGGACAAGCCTATTCACTATAGAAGAGCATCAATCTCTCTTAATCATCTTTTAAAAATCTTATCTCTCACTCTGACACAATGGCAATGACATTTCAACATGCCTTTTGGTAGAGACAAACCACATGTAAACCATAGTCTACTGGCAACCATTGCATTGAAGGACATTAGCCAAGTTTCCAGAGAGCCACAGATGGTGGGGGAACAGAAGGTAAGCAGAAGTTTAGCGGTAAATTTTAAATAGCACTGAAGGTAAATATTTTGGATTCACAGAGAGGAATTATCATTTACTTGAAGGCAACCATTGTTTGTGTGTCTTAAGTAAATATTTAAATTTTAATATTTCCAACACAAAAATTTCATCAGAGGAGATCCACATAATCCATATAACTAACTAGAAATAGTTATTTGACATGCCTCAATTAATGAATAGATTGTTTTCCAAAATCTATATGCTCTGTATTTTTGGTTGAGAATAAAGAAGACTGACCTAAGAATCATTTATATTTTTAACAAATAAATTTTCATTTAAGGCAATGCATATGAAGTCCATATTTTAACATTTATTCCTTGAAAACAAATGCTGACATAATAAGAGAAGAGGAGAGGAAATGAGGATATATATTTTCTTTTTTTTAATGTCCCCTTCTATCATCCTTACAAGATGCTATTACCCATAGACAAGCAGAAATATCTTATTGGTAGTAATAACTCAGAGTCTCAGCAAAATTCATATGTGTTTCCTTTATTTATAATTTTTTATTCATTTAATTAGTTATTAAGCATTATCAATTTTATGTAATAAATCACGTAAATTACATGATGAATATAAGCATAAATAATATGTTATCTTTATCCTTAATAAATCAAACCAAATAAGTAAGATATAATGTGTATGCTAACTATAATTCAATGATAAGCAAACTATATAAAAATGACATATAGTACTGCTTTAACATTTTGACTAAAGTATATGTTAAAGGTTAGGCAAACCTGTATTCAGATGCATATTCTACTTCTCTGACCTTCAGCTTTCCTATTTGTGAAGAACACCTATCTGAATATGCTGTTGTGTTGACTAAACATATTAAAAATAAAGTGCTTATGAGATTGAATTAATATTACTAATGCTGCAATTATAAACCAAGGACAAATCCACTGAGAAATAAACCTCATACAGATGTTTAAAAAGAACATTATCAGAAATAATCGACTGCCAATTATTTATCCCCTTCTTAAGCATTTTAAAAACAGGTGTTGAGCATTCAATTAATTTGCATTTGTTTAGGAAGGATTCATTCAACCAAAGAAAAAGATACTATGAACAGTTTTATTTACCATGGTTTCTGCTTTGAAAATTTAAGCCAAATCTTTCACCCACTTTTGACAGATATGAATGATATTATGGGATGTCTTATGTCTGTGGTCTCACTCCTGGCTTCATCTGCAAACCTTCTCTTATGGTATTGAGAGCTTAAGTCACATTGACACAGCTAAAATGGGACTTTGCCCTTTATCAGCTGTGTATTGAATGTCAGTTACTTCACTTCCCTAGTTCTGAATTTCCCACAGGGTAAAATAGCATTTAAAAAAAAATCTACAGTTTTAATCTACTTTCTGTTGTTACAGTAAAATAGCAGAAGTTGAGTACTTTATAAAGAAGAGAAGTTTATTTGGCTCATGATTCTGGCAGTTAGAAGGTCAAGTAGTATAATGCCTAACGAGGGCCCCTCTGGCTACATTACAACATGGAAGAGAACAGATAAAGAAAAATGGCTGCATGCCAAAGAGGCCACACATGTGAGATTGCTTCACTTTTCTGATAATAATATGCTTTTCTGAGAATTAATCTGTCCTGTGAGAACTACATTGATCCCTTCTGAAGGTGGTGCCCTTGGTCCTAGCATATCCACTAGGCCCTGCACCCTAAAGATCTACCACCTCAATATCATTACACTGGGGAACCAAGCTTCATGCACAGAATCCTCTGGGTGATACCTCAAATCTTATCCAAACCACAACATCTACCTTTAGAGATTTCCTGAGGGTTAAAAATATATGTTGCACATAGAGTACTTGTGAAAGAATCTAGGAAGTGCTAAGTGTAAATAATTTATTTTAGTATTATTAGTTGTTATTATTTTCCTTTCTTCTGCCACCTATTACTTCATATTTTTATGTTTACATAAGATGCTCTATTTTCAAGAACCAGATAGGACATGGAAGAACAAGTAAAATCAGTGCTGCAATAATTATATTTCCTTAAATGCAATATTATTCATAATTTTAATAAAATTTATAATTCCTCTCTGGCTCTCTTTACATATTAAAGCTCCTAATTTTAGCAAAGAAAGAAAAGAAAAAAAATAACTAGTAGGGACCAATGATTTAGGTTAGCATCCATGAGTTTACTGATTCCTTCAGTCTCTAAACTTGAATATGTCAAAACTTCTCTTTTTTTAAATTCCAAAGCATTGAAAGCTAAATCTCTGAATGAAACAAAATAGAAACTAAATGAAAAGCCAAACTAATTTTACTTAAGCAGTTACAGCTTTCACAGTGAATGATTTGAAGCTCTTCAGTGTTACTTAGTGAATGTAATCACAGATATTTGTCTTCTAGAGAATTATATTGTGACATATGCATCGTAAGCAGGGCTGCTATTATATAAATTACCCAAGATTTGTTGCTCCGAGTTGCAGTTTACAAAAAAGAAAGCATGCAAGAACTTTTCTTGACAAAAATAATATTTCCATTATTTAACAAAACCTTACCAATGTAAGTTATTGACTAACCCGTAAGACTAACTGTAATCTCCTTAATAATTATATGCTATTTAATCCACTAACTAAAATGCCCAAAACATAAGGTAGAGCAGAAATGGCTGTTATTCTGGAGAGCAGTACAGTAGTCAAAATTATATGTTAATCAAATATTATATTTTGTGTATATATTGAATGGTTTCTTCAAAGTACTACAGTTAGCAATTCTGTTTCTTCCTATTTTTAGTAAGTGTGTGTGCATATGTGTGTGTGTATATGTGTGTTTGTGAAAGAGAGTGTGCACATGGACTATATATACTTCCTGAAATAATATGATAAAAGATATTTCTATAAAGGGGATATAAGAGCATTAAGTAAGGAAAACTGTTCTAGTCCAAAAGCATTGAAAACTTACCCAAGGTTATATTTGAAATGTAATTTCAAAGATGATCAGATCATATCTGGGTAAATGAGTAGGAAGATAAGCAAACTAGAAGAGTACCTTATTGCAAGTCTTATGGGAATAAGCACAACACTTTAAAAGTTGTAGGAAATGACCAATGTGGCCAAAGAGAAGAGTGAAGGGTGATAGGAGATAAATTCTTTTATAATTTTTGTGATACTTTACATCAAAATTACCCAAAGCAGTTCAAAAAGAAAATATATGTCAAGCATTACTCTATATATAATTAGCATTTTCCACAATGTATATAATGATATTAATTATGGGAATGAAAGGCTGGTTTATTTCTAATTTCCAAAGAATTAACTTGCATTATGAAGAATTTACAGTACAACAACAAAAAAAAAACATGAAAATGAAAAATAAGACTCAAATCCTAACAGTTGTATGTATCCTAAATATATGTGTTTCAAAATATATTTGTCAAGGCAAATGAGGAGATGATTTCAGCCACATGCTACAATTGTAGCAACTGTTGTTACATCACCTAATAGGTGGTATACTGAGGTCAAAAAGATAGTAAACCAATCTCTATATCTTATAACAAGCATGCTGGTTTCCTTATTTCTTGGGCTCACAGATGATATGCAAGTTGCCAATAGTTTGGCTGATTCAGGCAGAGAAATTCTACTTACAACTGCCTAGGAGCTTGGCTTCGCTCTAGCTGCAGTTGGATTTAGGACTGCTGAGATGTCCCTGAATTCTCTTGGACAAGAAGTAAACTGAAACAGGTTTTCTCCACGCCTCAGGACAGAAGTCCATATGTAAACATCTGATACTTTAGGGCTTGATCAGGAGCTGGCACAGATTCACAAACTCCCATTCCATCAGCCAAATGCAAATTTCATGACCCACTCCAGGTGTTAGGAAGTACACTGCTCACACTCTACAGGGAGGTACTTGTAAAGGCACTCAGCAAAGGACATGGATGATTGAAGGGAACACAGGAAAGGTGTGAAGTCTTTTATGATTCACTTCACTCAAGAGATGAAAATGAAGTTAACAGAAACCCTGACATTTAGATCTGCTTAAATATTGGATTAAGCAGCCTATTCTGCTACTGCCTCCTTAGAAAGTGTGAACTATGTGGTGAAGTCAAGGAGATCATGTGATGTTGAGTCAATGATGTTTTTCTTATCTCTGTTGTTACTGGTCAAAATCAATCATATCAGATATTTAGTCATCATTTCTCCTACTTCTAATGATAGAATCATCAAGAAGCAGGTAGAGGAGCCACATACATTATGGAAAATTTTTTTCATGGAACATTTGGTTTGCTTAAAGTTCAGATATAAAACTACCTCATAATCTATGTTGTATACCTCCCTTTATTACCCTAAGCATTTTACATCATCCATATTTTCTGGCATTCACTCTTACATTTCTTCTTGTTGTATTTTTCTTGTTGGGCTTCATTTTCCCTTCCAGTGATGGTCCAGTGTTATAGTTTACTTTGTGTTTCCCCAGCTTTAGATGCAAACCGAATGAGGAGAAATTTGAAAAGTGTTATAAATTTAGAAAAAAGTGATTTTGATTATATTTTATACATAAAAAAAGGAAGTTTGCTCAGTTCTTTGGTAGAAAACCTATGGTATTTAAACTGGGTAAAAGGCAAATAAAGTACAAAGTACTTACTTTCTTCCTTTCTACTATAGTTGATGGATGCTGAATGTTTCCTAAGGGCCCATGTTTTAGAGTCTTGATTCCCCACACGGGGACCAAGTTAAGAAGTGGCAGAACTTTAAGAAATGGAGCCTGGTGGGAGGTCCTTAGGTCACTGGAGTTTGGCCCTCAGAGGGGATTGTGGGATCTCAGTCCCCTTCTCTTTCCTCTTTTGTTTCCTGGTCCTGAGGTGAGCCATTTGTTCCTTGCTAGTGCCATCCAGTGCTCCACATTTCCCCACCTCCCACCACCACCAGAGGTCTAAAAACAATGGGTCAGTCTGGTCATGGACTGGAAACTCTAAAACCATGAGCTAAAACAAAACTTTTCTATTTTTAAGTTAATTATGTTGGGTAATTTGTTATAATGACAGAAAGCTGACGAACACACTTTCTTTAAGGTCTTTCAAGTGAATTTTTCCCCTCCAGTGGTTAAAAATGTGTCATTACTGCTCATCACTAGAGATTTCCATTTTAGTGCAGTTGGTTTCATAATGATTTGAAAAATGTCCAGGATTGGAGGAAGCCATGACCAGTATTTTTAGTCTTTTTTTTTTTTTCTAAGATGAGGTTTTTAAAAATTTATTTAATTGATATATCTTATTCTGTTTTGTTTTACTCCCAAGTGAATAATTCAGAGGTAATAAGTATTTTACTAGCAGTTAGACATCATTATGAATGCAGCATACTTATCAATTTTAGCAAATAAATTGTTGCATTCATTGGTTTTATACAAATTCACTTAATATTTTGTCTGTATATTTTAATAAGTGGGTAGAATCAAGCTACTCAGTGTATAGAGGAAGCAGTCTCATTCTCAATATTATCTTAGAATAGAAAGTAGATTCTAACTATTTCCAGGGGTGTTAAGTTCTGGAAAATTCTTTGGAATCAAGTCAATGTTAATTCCAAATTTAAGGGTTTAAATACCACTTTATAGTTTTGTATGTCTTTTAATCTGTTCTGTTAGTAAAACCCATTGTTAATAGTTTGAGGACTGCAATTATTTATGTATTCTTCAGATTAGTAATAAGCTTATGAGCATGGTAACCAGCAATATTATTAGTACTTTTCATATGACTAAAATATAACTTAGATAGTGGCCTCATAACATAGATCTAAATCAATGGCAGACTATGAATAAAATATTTTTCTTATATCATTAAATAACATTTATGCTTTTCTTAGTAAAAATATTCTTTCTATTAATAAGAATAAGCTCTTTATTTTAGAAGCAAAATTTTCAGCACTCTGCTCAAAGCAATATATTTATGACTGATTTTAAAAACATCCTGTAAATTACCAGGGATTCTATTAAATGAACACTTATAAATGTAAAATCATTTATAAAAAGTTTGCCACTCAACAGTTATATGACCTTGATGATGTTCTGTAACAACTGCTCAATATCCTAGTTTCACTAGGTATAAAATGGAAATCATAATTTGGATATTTGCTGTAGAGTTTATGTGAGTTAATATATATACAACACTTGGCAGAGGACCTAAAACATAGGGAGTGTTACCCAAAAGTTTTTGTTATTATCATCATCAATACATTGTTAAGCACAGTGTCAATAATTGGACCAGAAATAAAGTTTGACCATGAGTGTATGTGATCTTTAAGACAAAGAATAAATGAGCCATGCATGGTGGTACATGCCTGAAATTCCAGAAGCTGGGGAGGCTAAGGCAGGAGGATTGCAAGTTCAAAGCCAGCCTCAGCACCTTAGGGAAGCCCTAAGCGATTTAGTGAGACCCTGTCTCAAAATCAGAAAATAAAAAGGGCTGGGGATGTGGCTTAGTGGTTAAGGACCTCAGGATTCAATCCTTGGAACTGAAAAAATAAATAAATTTAGTCATGCAGGAAGTGAACAAAATAAGTCATAAGAGAAAAGGGGGGAAATTGAGGATTAATTCTGAGTCTCAGCTCTGTCAGGAGGCCAAAATTAGAAAACATGAATTTCATGTTTATAGATACCTGAAATATGAAACAAAATTTAGATTTATAATACTGGATAGATATATAGGAAATTATGTTAGGGTCTTTACCCAGTAAATACTAAAGATCTTCGTCTGTTCAACTTTGTTTCACCATACTCAAAGACAAGCAAACATTAATAAGAATAGGAATAGGAAAATGATAGCAAACAGTCAAACACTGATCCTTGTGATATAGAAATAGAAACAGCAACTGGTGTAACCTCCTTTCAAGTTTATAAAATAGTTAAAAGATCAATCTAAGTTGCACTTAAAAGTGAATAAGGGGACTGCAGATTATAGTGCTTATAGTTAGAACACATCCATCATTACAGTTGTGGCTATTTTCAGCTTTAGTTGCAAACTGGCCTTGAAGGTTTATCATGTTGGGCAAATTGCAAGGATGACCAAAATTCCCAGTATGTTAAATTCTGTGCTGATGGTGAATTAGGAATGGACTTTTACCATTTTTGTTAGATTTAAGAAAAGGGTTTTAGAAAAACTTTCTGAAATTGTACAAGAAACAAATTTCAGGACAGAATGTGACTCGGTGGTGGAGCGGTTGCTTGGAATGCATGAAGCCTTAGGTTCAATACACACACACACACAGAAAAGAAAAGGGAAAGTTCAGCTTAAACTGCAGTCTAGTCGCATCCCAAAACTAAAAGATTTAAAATAAAGTTGAACAAAACTCAAGTTTGAATTATTTAAGTAAAGATACATACAAGAAGCGCTCTTTTTTTAATATTTATTTTTTAGTTGTAGTTGGACGCAATACCTTTATTTATTTATTTTTATGTGGTCCTGAGGATCGAACTCAGGGCCCCACACTGTGAGGCAAGCACTCTACCACTGAGCCACAACCTCAGCCCACATGAAGTGTTCTTAAACCCAACTTTTCAGAAAAAAAGAAAATCTTGGTTCCAGATATAGGTTGTTTAACAGTTATTTTTTTCCCATGAATATTCCAGAGAGATGACTAGAAACATGAGAAATGATTTCTTTCTAAGCACTGTACATGTGCTTCCTGTGGAGTACAAGGAAATATCTTGACTTTTAGAATTGAGGATGGTCTTTTCAATTTTCCTGGCTTCCCTAATGATTATCAACCATTTTAATAACATTATCTAGGGTTTTGGTAAATATGCTAATTACAGTGTAAAAATTCTAAGAATTTTTATGTTCTCTTATGGTGAGAAGAGAGATAACCTTAGGGCATAGTCCAGCACTACAATAACTTCTTTCATCGATCAAATTGTCTAGGCTTACATCTAGTACTCAATCTTTTTCTCCCTAAATTTGATAGTTTCTATTAAATGACAAACTCGTGTGTCTCACCATAATCTCAACTCTGATATTCAGACTGTAACATTACTGAATAACCTATGGGTATTTCACACATTCAAACCAAAAATTCTACCACAGTGGGAAATATATGAGTTAAAAAAAAAACAATACTGGAAATAGGGGAAATAATGGCAAATGAATGGATGCTGAACAGTGAGTCATGACAATAAAAAATGCCGTCCACATTATTTTCCCACAAGTGCCCCAAAGTAAGAGAACAAGATGATTAGCTATCTCTGTTTCTCAAATCTGGCACTCACTAGAGCACTAGTGGCAGAGGCTGGGACACACCTCTGAATCTGTTTCTCAGAGGAGGAACTGAATTCGTGCTGATTTATGAGCTCTGCTCCCAAATTTCACCTGGATATTTGGAGAAAAGAAGTGACAGAGTCCCCCGATGAGTCAAGTTATCAGTAACCAACTGCTGCCATTTAATATACGATTTATGGTCTATACATACCATGCTAGTTATTTTTCTGATGATCTGGAAAAGAAGACTACCAATGAATCATAGAGGGCGGAGAATGCTGACTAGCAAAGCTCCTGTCACTCTGTGTGGCTATTAATCAAGATGATGCATTACTAAGACAGCTGCCTAGGAATGACAAGAAGCAGATGGCTGCCGCCTGCCCAGCATGTCAGAAGTTTATTTGCTACTTTGAATACTTGAAATGTGAATGCCAATTGACTGCACTTAAAGTAGGAGGAAATGGAACCTGGGAGCTTCAAGAGAGGTCAGTTTGGGTGTGATCTAGTATCCTGGTATTACCAATAAAACACCTTTGGTGATATGCAAGGGACATGTACATGGTATCTTATATTATAATCAGATATAATTGCACTGGGGATTGAATACACCTAAGTGACATTTTCATGTGTTACATGTTTTGGGTCATATAGTTTTCACAGTTGCATGAAAATAATTCATGGTATGAATATATGCAGTGGCTTGATCAGAATAGCCTTGTGACATCTGATATTCAGTGAAGATTTAAGACATTGGTCTTGGACTATTACAATCATGACTTAAAAACTTGCTAATTCAGTTAGGCACACTAGAGGAACCTCATTTCAGGGAAATGACTGAGGCTGGAATCAACCTGGAAGATTTAATAAAGATATAAACAAGTGGACAGCATAAATAATAATTATAGAAAATCATACATTACTACTAACAATGCTTACAAAGTCTTGCACTCTCATGTAGAAAGGACTTGTGGGTATTCTAATATCAATGAAATATTCTTAATGTTCTTAAAGGTCAAAGGTTAACAGTACTAAAAGGCCAGGACAGGGTTTTGGGATTTGTGGTAAAATGAAATTAAGACCCTTGTTACTGGCTAATATCATTATTCTCCAATGGCCTTGGTTGATAGAATAAAATGGAACTTTTCTTCTTTAAGATATAGCTGGTTGGGATTAGATAAATCAAAGAAAAACACTGTGCTTTCACTGTTATGTTATTACCTAATGGCACCCAGAAGCCAATATCTGTAAAACCTGTTTTAGGAGAGCTGGAATATGATTATGACTACAAAGCAAATGAGTCCAGAATTTACTGAAATAGAGCCTGTTACCAACACACCAGTCAATGAGAGTATGCAATATGTAAGAAAAAGCAATTTCTGTCGGAAAGAAAAGAATGCTTATTTTGTATTTTCTCTGTCATATGGTATATTGAACATTTCTCTAATGTCTCTGCCATAGATGTATGGTGTAACTAAAGTGTTGGTAATTTAAGTTCATTGATAACATTGGATGAAAACCAAATTTATGTAGACAATGACTGTAAAAATGAGACCATATTTTGGGACACAGATTTGAAGAACAAAATGGAACAAATGATTATGCATTTAGTAGGCTGCAGTCTTTGGAAAACCAAGAGACTGTAAATAAAGTAAATGCTTTCGTCAAAATATAAGAGATCCTGTTTCTGCTTAGGATGAACAAGACTGGAAAAAACAACACTTTCAAACTAACAGAAAGGAATACCTATATCATGTAAAAAAATCATGACCTATCTTGAACCTAGGAAATGGCTGAAGTAACAGGGAAAGCATGTAATTAATATCCAAGACAAAATATCCAATATTAAAGAACATAAGGAGAAGACATGCTGAGGACCAAACAAATGGGGAAAGAAAAATACAGAAAAAACTTTATATGAAGTTTTGTGAGTTACTAAAACCTGAGTTTTCTCTAGTATACAGATTCAGAGCCCAGGAGAGTCAAACAACACAAGTAGCTTAGACCACACAGACTCTTCTTTACAGACTTCAATAGGACACACAGGAGAAAGGTTAGATACAGGGTGGAGGAGTGAATAAATCTTCCATCAATCATGATGCCTGAATAAAAAGAGCAGTGCTGTTATAGAAAGATACAAACCCCCACCAGACTCTTTTCTGCTATGGAACAGACTTTAGCCACAGGGAGTACGGCAGCAAGACCTGTAGGTCTCAACGCACAAGAGGAGACACATGGCACCTGGAAGAAAGATTTTTTAAATGTCTATGTATTCATCAGAGAGAGGACTAAAACTGTCATATGACCAGTTCCCCAGGCAGATCCTACCATCAGAGAAAGGCTAGTATCTCTAAGAAAGCCCAGTTCCTGAGACCCAGGTAATAACATTTTCTAATCCATGTTTCTTTCCACCAGCTTAGCAAATATAAAAACTTTCAAAATCAAAAGGAGATCAGTTGGATAGAGGAAAGGGACGGGGGCGGGGCGGGGGGGGGAGAGGAGGAAAAGGCGAAATACTAGGAAATGATATTGGCCAAACTGTATTGTTTTATCTTGTGAATGTACAAATATTTAACCACAAATATCACCATCATATACAATTATAATACTACAATAAAAAAATTTAAAAAAAGAAGTTCAGCAGAGCCTGAGAGAGTTGAGTAGATAGTTGAGCCAAGAAGTGAAAATGAAGTAATAGTGGAGCCATTTTAACCACTAACTGGGTTAGTATAGATAAGGGGTAAAACTACAAAAAGGACCAACGCCTCCCTCCTCCCTGTTCATTTCCCCTCATGCAATGACTTGCCCATTCTGTTAGTCAGTTTTTCTTTGTTGTGACATATACCTGAGAAATACAACCTAAAGGAGGAAAGATTTATTTTTGTTCATAGGTTTCATAGGCTTAAGTCTTCTTGTTGACTGGCTCCCCTGGAAGAAGGGTGTGATAGAAGAAACCTGCTCAGCTCATGGGAGCCAGGAAGCAAAGAGATGGGGAGGGGTGAAGGGGCCAGGAACAGATACAGTCCAAGGCCACACCCCCAATGACCTGCTTCCTCCAGCTGTGCCCTACACTTACCACCCAGTAGTTCACTGAGCTATCAGTGGATTAATCAGCTTGTGAGGTCAGAGCCCTCATGATCCAGTCACTTCCCCCAAACCACTCCTCTGAACATTGCCTTTAACACATGAGTTTTTTTTCGGGGACACTCCATTTCTAAACCTAACCAATCAGGCCAATATCTGCCAATCCATGCAGACATGAAGATCAATAAATATGGAGGGAGCCTTGACCAAAAGACTCCTACAATCACATGAACCTGTAAGTTGGGAAGAGCAGAGGGGAAAAGACTGGGAGTAGAAAGTTCTGAGTCCTGAGTCAGAGTAGAAGAAAGCATCTTCAAAATCCAATGCCTCCCAAGCCTTCTTACAGGAAGATCATGGCAGAGTCACCTACGGGGCCCTCTGCCAAATCCAGTAAGAGACCTCTGATGTTGTTAGGCATGGAATGCAGATTAAGAGCCAGCTGGGCATGTAGACCTGAGACCTTGACTGCAACTCTCTAGAAACTTCCGCTATGTTGTCTGCATACAAGGTGTTAAGGGAGTGCAGCTTCCCTCCATGAGGCCTTCTGGGTTAAGTCCTTTGTAAAAGTCTATGAGCCAGAAAAATCACTCATGCGGTTATACTCAGGACCTGAACTGTTTGGGAATAAACAGCTGTTTCTCACTGGTAGATGGACCATATTGTGAAGACAAAACCTTCTGTGAGCTATATGTTCCAAATGAAAGTTGAAAGCTGAGTACAAAACAAAACAAAAAAATCGAGAAAAATTCTGTTGGTATAAATAAAAGAAACAAAAGCAACAACAACAACAAAATTGTAGCCCAACTCTTGATTAGCTGGAGTTAGCCCACACAGCAATGGCCTAACACAAGAAAATGCGAGCTCATTTCCATAATTACTATTTAAGTTTTATCCTGTACCAATCATGTCTAATTACTAATATAAAAATTGAGACAGACAAACAAGAGAAAAAAAAAAAACAACAACAATCTATTGTCAATAGACAAAGCCATGAACAGAATGAGACTCAGAGATAACCCATATGTTAATAGCAATTACCCAAACTATAACAAAAATAGAAAGCAGAGTGGGGAAAAAAACCACAATAGAGATGCTCAGAAGTGTGAAAAAATATGGAACTGTTGGGTATATATTTCACTGGAATCTCAGGAGGGAAAAAATGTGGGAAGAAACATATTTTAAAAGTAGTAGCTTAGAATTTGCAGAATCAATAAAATACTGCATTCCCAAGTTTTCAATTCTGTGACTGTTTAAACAAAATTAACAAAGCTGTGTTGGATAGTGTTGAAATAATAAACTACAGCATATATATACATATATATAAATTTGTTTATATATAAATTAATATGAACTAATAATATTCTAATTGCTTCAATGAAATAGATTTATATTATATACTATACTTAAGCTTTTATAGGTGTTCCACATGTGTAACAATAGGTCAAAATGGGTCAGGACTTTAAAGAACCCCAAATAGGACACATTCTTGAAAATAAACACAAGACTCATAGAATTTAAATTGCTAAGTAAAAAAACAAAGGAAACAATTGTGGAGTCATTCAGAGAAAATAAGAAAGAATCAACACAAAGAGAAAAGACAATGAATACAGCACAAGTTTCAAAATCTGGATGATCATAGAGAACTTCAAAGTTCCACAAGAAAAACAAAGCAAAGCAAAACAAAATAAAATCCTCAATAAACAACTCAATCTAGAAGGATATGATCAGTGGAAAAAAAATCTTTAAAAATTAGAGGTAAAATAAGGAATTTTAAGTAGAATAGAAATAAAATGAAGAGAATTCATGAATAACAGATCAGAACTGCAAAAAATATTAAAGTATTTCAAGCAGAAGGAATAATATTTTCAGATAATACTTAAATCTGTACAAAAAAAGAAGATATGCGGAAATGGAAAGAAAGTCAAGTACTTACATGCAGAATATATAGAGAACTCCACTCTTACAAATTAAAAATGAATGACTTGATTTTTTAAATATTGTAATCTTTTTTTACAATGGACATACCATCAAAAAATATATAAGTAAGAAATATTCACAGGAAAGATGCCCAACATCATTATTAAGTAGTACAATTTAAATTAAACTAAAAATATGTCTGGGCATGATGGCTTATGCTTGTTGTCCCAGCTATTTAGGGGGCTGAAGCAAAAGTATCACTTAAGCCCAGAAGTTAGTGGCCAATCTGGGAAATATAGCAAGACTCCATCTCATATTAAAAAAAGAGACAGAGAGATACCTCTGAGAATAGATGAAATAAAACCAGATAACTATCCAAGAGCTAACCAGTACTCATACTTTTTGGTAATAGGAATGTAAGTTTTGGAAAATAATTGGGCAACAGTCTCTTATAAATATGTTTTTAATATTACCATGTGACACAGGATTTCTACTCTTAGACACTTCCCCAGGATAAATTAAAACATGTTCATATAAACACTTTTATTGTAAGGGTGGCCTTACAATAAAAAATTCTAAAATTTGTCTAAATATCCTACAATTAAAGCATGGCTGAACACCCTTTGGAGAATCTATGAAACAGAATATTATTCTGCTGTAAAATACAACAAACTAATGATACATCCAACAACACTGATGAATCATATATGCTATGGTAAAAGGAGGCGTACTTAAAGACTACATACTCTTCACGTAAATGACATGTTGCAAAAACAACTCTAAGTACAGAAATCAGTGGTTTCTAGGGATTGAATGTATGAGGAATGTTTACCTATAAAGGCGTGTAGAGAATTTTGAGACTTCTTGAACTATTGTAAACCTCATTGTGGTTATGGTTATATAATTTTATGTGTTTGACAAAATTCATAGAATTATACCCTTAAATTTTAATTTCACTCTATATAAATTATACTTCAATGAAAATATTTAGAAATATGTGTGCAAGATTTATATGACTAAGAATTATGGGATAAAAGTCTCACATAATTTTAACAATTCTGCATATAAATTGTTATAATTATCATGCATTATGAATATAATTTCTACCTTCCATTGGATGATTCAAGTTTGGTTATAAATCTCTTAGTAAGTTTACTCTTTTGTGTAAAATTTCAGAAAAATGTTACCAAATACCTATGAATACCTGAAGATTATGTGACAAGGAAATATTTATATAGCTTCAAGGAGAGAATTAAGCCTTCCTTCTTCTGGAATTGCTTAGGCAAGATGATGGCCCAGTCAAATCCCCTTTGTAATATAATGATAGATTCTTTGGAAGGCCAAATCCTTATCTGTGGAAGGATTTTAGCTAGATACATTTGGTTTATCTAAATAATTTACTATTAATAAAACATTAATGTAAAAGTGTGGGGGTTATAGTTTTGTATTAAAGGAACAGAGTACAGCATATGTCCATCAAAGGACCTTAGGCACAGTGTTTGTGGTCACAAAATTCTCCATGTTTTGCTTATGCCCTGTGATACTACTTACACCTTTTCAAATATTAATAGTGTTTAATGATGGATAGTATCTGATTTCTTGAGATTTGATAATTTATTTCATGCTACTTCAATAATTTAGGAAAGGGGCTGGGGATGTGGCTCAAGCGGGTAGTGTGCTCGCCTGGCATGCGTGCAGCCCGGGTTGGATCCTCAGCACCACATACAAAGAAAGATGTAGTATCTGCTGAAAACTAAAAAATAAATATTAAAAAAAATTCGTTCTCTCTCTCTCTAAAAAAAAAAGAAAAAAATAATTTAGGAAAAACATAAAACTATTATCAAGAGTTGATAGTGATTTGCTCACTTTTATGCTTTAATCCAACAACTTAAACGAATTAAATGCAAATTAAAGGAGCCTCAAATTCAAACTGGTTAAATATATGAGGGAAATTTTTATCTCATTTCAAAGTCCAAATGTAAAGTAGTTTCCAGGATTTCTAGATTTGACAGCCCGATATTTATAAGGACATGTGATTGAAATTTTCCAGCTGTCATCATCCAGGTAATATCTAGAGGAAGAAATATTTTTCATGGCTCACTGAGAAGATTTAGGAAAGTTTTTTTAGTTGTTTTCAAGCAGATTTCTAACCTGTTCTCCTTTGCCATATTTAGGTCACATGTTCAGCAAGGAGAATGGAATTAACATTTCAGCAACAGGATCTGTTTCTGGGACTAGATATAGTGTCACCTTCATCACAATGCATGGCTGTGAGAGCAGAGGGTATAGATTTAATAAAAGCTGAGTGCTATTGGGAGCATTGGAAAGGATTGATGTTGGACAGGGAAACAATATCCTCTACTACACAGCATAAAAGAGATTTATAATTTATAATGTGAATGTTGGCCAAAATTGCAATATTGAACTTTTAAATCCTAACTTGATGAAAATGTACATGTATCACTATCAAAATTGATAAACACCTTTGAAATCATGTTATTTATGTATTAAATTACTTTTTAGAAACAATTTAATTAAGTTATAACTCACATACCATCAATATCACTCACTTAAAGTAAAATTCAATGGCTTAAGTGTGCTCAGAGTTGTGAAATCGGCACTGTAATTAATTTTAGAGCATCTTAGCACCAAAAGGGAACCCTGTATCCCTTAGTCGTCATTTTCCGATCCCCTCCATTGTTACCTAGACCTTGCCAGCTTGTTCTGGACATTTCCTGTAAGTGGAATCATATAATATATGGATTTTGGTGTTTGGCTTCTTTCACTTGCCACAGTGTTTTCAAGGTTCATTCCTGTTGTAACATGTACGAATCCTTAGTTAATTTTTATTTCTGTGTATCATTCCAGTTATTTAATATATACCATTTTATTTTTCTCTTCCACTTTTTGGCCACTATGAAAAATGCTGTTATGAATTATCATATGCAAGTCTTTGTTCGGATTTATGTTCTCACTTCACTTGGATACATACCTAGGAATGGAATTGCTGGGTCATATGATAACTTGATGTTTACCCTGGGAGGAACTGCCAGGTTTGTTGCCTTCCTACCAGCAGTGTATGGGATTCCAATTTCTTCATATCCCTGTCAACCTTTGCCACTATCCATGTTTTTTGATAATAGTAATCCTAAGGTGTAAAATTATATCTCATTTTGATTTGTTTAATGACAAATGGTGTTGACCATCTTTTTACATGTATATAGGATACTTGGATATCTTCTTTGATGAAGATCTCTTCTTTTTAAATTGGGTATCATCTTTATTATTGAGCCTGTATTCTAGATACAAGTCCTTCATAGTATAGTTATATGATTTGCAAACATTTTCCCTGTATTATGCATTTAAATTTCATTTCTTAGATGTTGTTCTTTGAAGTACAGCTATTTCTAACTGTGAGGAAGTCCAGTTTATTTGACTGCTGTACTTTTTGTGTCATAACTAAGAAATGATTGTAAAATCAAAGGTAATGAAATGTTAATTTTCTTCTATTGATTTATCTCTTTCATTTTGCCAGTACCATACAGTCTTGATTACTTGGCCTTTGTATTGAGTTTTGAAATCAGAAAGTGTGAGATTTTCATCTTTTTTCTACATACTTTGGCTATTCAGAGCCCCTTCAATTTTCACATGGATTTTTGGATAATCTCAATTTTTTCCAAATGAACTAGTGGATTTGAGATTGAATCTGTAGATAAATTTGGTGAGTATTGTCACATAAACATTATATTTTTCAACCCATGAAGACGGGATTTGTTTCTTGTTATTTAGATTGTGTTTAGCTTCTATTGATAATGGCTTGTAATTTTTATAGTTAGTTTTACAATAACTTTTACATATTAATTGTACAGGATAGAGGCTTTATTGTGGTATATTCATGCATTCATAAACAATTTGATTTATTTCACTGAGTTTCATTTTTTTGTGTGTGTTATATCCATTCTAATTCTTTTATGATATTTTATGATTTTAATCAGAATTTTTTGTTATATTTTTCACTTCAAGTACATAGAAGAAATATGAATTTTTGTGTTTTGGTCTCATGTTACATAACCTTGCATAACTAGTTTATGAATTTATGTTTTAGTTTAATATACAGTCTAGTATCTTCTATGAATTAAATAAAGACAATTTGACTAATTTCATTACCATTTGTAGCCCTTTCATCTTTTTCTTGCCTAACTGTACTGTCTAGAAATGCCAGTAAAATGTTGACTAGAAATAGTGAGACTAAACCTTTTCGATGAGTTTTCTGAGCTTAGAGAAAAGTATTCAGTAATTCACCATTAAATGTAATGTTTTTGGTGTGATTGTGACTGTGGACTGTATGTGTGTGTGTGTGTGTTCCATTACTTAACGAGAGGGAGTTCTCCTTATTCCTATTATTACCTTTTCTGTATTAGTTGAGATAGTCATGGTGTTTAATCTTTTTTTGTTGTTGTTTTTATTGTTGGGAAATGCATTCGTTGACTTCCAAAGTAAGACAAACTTATTATATTCCTAAGATAAATTCTACTTGGTAATGCTATATAATTCTTTTTATATGATGATTAATTATTTACTAGTGTCATTGAGGAGTCTTATACCTATATTTGTAAGTGATATTAGTCTATAGTTTCTTAGTTTTCTTGTGATAGTTTAGTTTTTTTAAAATCAAATTATTGCTTTTATAATAGAATTGAGTTTCAAAGTTCCTTCCTCTTCTATATATTGCATGAATTTGTGAAGAATTGATATTAATTCTTTAAGAATATAGTAGAATTCAGCATTTGCATAATTAGAGCCCAGGAGTTTATTAGTGGGATTTTTTTCTTTTTTGCTATTTAATTCAATCACTATTTCTTATAATGATTTATCAGATTTTTATTCTTCTTGAGTCAGTGTCAATAGCTCATGTCTTTCTATGAATTTTTTTTTCTATTTCATCTAAGATATCTAACTTGCAGTAGAGTTCCCATCATTCTGAACCGGGAATAGGAATGGAGGGAAGGAGGGAGTGGGTCATGATTCAAATGTCATAGACTCTCACTATTCTTACTGAGATTTGGTAGATTTTTTTCTTATGTAATGTGTTTCTCTTTGCTGTATAACTTTAGGACATTATTCAGGGATTTTAAATGGTTGTAGGTTTTTCTGCATAACTTTTCTGGTTATACAGTTTGCACTGAGTGTTGGGATTCCACAAACCCTCACACTGTCCTTCTGGAAGTGAAATTCCCATTGTATATTTTTGGCATACTTCATATTAGCCTCCAAGTTGCAGTGGATTCATCTTAGAGCCTGTGCTCTTTTAGAATAAGTTTGTTTTAAATTGCTATTTTTATTTGTACTTCATTTGTCAGTGTTTGATTAGTCCTGTCCCTGGATGTAGTTTTCAAGTTCATTTACATTACTTTTTTTTTTTCTTACAGTTCTGGAAATCCAAGATTAAAATTCTGATTGATTGCTTAGGACCCTCTTCCTGATTTATAGGACAATCCTCTTGCTGTTTTTACATGGCTTTGTGTGGTTCGTGTGCATGGGGGAGAGACGGTGTAAGTGAGTTCTAAGTCCTCTTCTTTTAAGAACAAATATGACTGAATTGAGCCTCCATCATTATAACCTGCTTTAACTGAGTTACCTCCTTAGTTGTTCCATTTCCAAATATTGCCACCCTGAGGGTTAGGGCTTCAATATATGGATTTTGGAGGGATGTAAGCATTCAGTTATAACAGAAAGTATAGAAGTTTTAGCTAGAAATTCTGTGCTCCACATTAATATTTTTTCCATAAAGTAATTACTTCAGAGAAGCATCTTTACTCATGATTTATCTCAGACTTCATTATAACCTGCTCCAGATTTTCTAATGACATATTCAGATCTTGATAGTTTCCTACCTATGTTCAGATATTTAGAAACAAAACATTCAAATGCTAACTACTGGGTATTTCCTAACAAGCCTCATTTTTATGTGATGTTGTATCTGTTCATTTCTTTCTGTCAATGGATCAAATTTTCAACATGCTTTTGCATCAGAAAAACAATGTTCTCACTCAACTCTAAACCTGAACCTGAATTTTTCTTTTCTATGTACTAATGCACCACCACTAACTCTTGAATCACTCGACAGTGTATGAGTGTATCATAAAGAAAGATCTGAAATTTGCCTTTCCATTCTGCCAAATTCCTGACCTCAAAAACTGAACATCAAAAACTAGCCCATCATCCTTTCAGATTATGTGGGTCCCTACATCGGTAGCTTTATGGAAAACATGCTAGAAGTTCAGTAAGCACATTTCCTATTGCTGAAATAAACATTAAGATACATTTGTTTTATATTGAAATTAGTTTATTTCTTTACAATTTAGCTCTCCTATTCAAGAAGCTCTGTTTTTTCCTAATTCCTTCTTTACAAAATCAGCTTTCATTTGGAGATTTTTTTTTATCCCTTCCTGTCCTTTACACTTATTCAAGAATAAATTCTCTCTACCAAAATTTTCCAGTGGCATTGTGAATTACATATGACCGAAAAAGGAATTATTATGTAATATTATCACCTGTTGCTATAACGATTATAGTAGAGCAAATGAGAATCTCAGTTTTTCACCCAAACTCAGAATAAAATTAAACAAAGTACAAAAATCCTATTTTTTTAAATAGTAGATATTTAACTAATATTCTGTGCTAATACTTACAGATTTTTTTTTCCAGTTCTTCCAGGGGTGCTTTGAGTTTTGAATTGCCACTTCCTCACTGCCACTATTACCTAATTTACTCTTTGTACCATTTTTAATATTGGCCATTCTGCAGAAAATAACTCAGACCTGCAGGAAATATTCAAGGAGTATACCTTTAGAGTTTCCACAAAATTGTATGAAATCCTCTATCAATAAAATCAAATCATTCTTGTTTTGTTAATAATGCTGCCATTGATGTCTAAAGATTTTTTTAAAGAAAATTGCAAAGTGATCTTTGTAACTATTAGGATTAAGATTATGCTCTAAGATTCTTGGGAAGCATAAAACACAGGAAAATGTTATGGATACATTTAAGTGGAAAAGAAGTAGGAATTTTTAGTTGGCTAAGATAGGAATTTCAAATAAGTTGATTAGCAAAATGTTTGGATCTTATGTTTTCATAGCAGGCTGTGGTATAGAAGTCAGTTCTTGCATTATTTACATTTGGTTAAATTTTTACATCATAAATTCAAAAATTGTGTTTACAGTCCACAGCCTCCAAAATCCAAAAGTGATCAAGCTGCTTCAACATCAGCTTTTGAGGACACTGGGGTTCCACTGAGCTTCCCCAACCACTGCCATCACTTGATATGATTAGATCCAATCCTGTGAAAATTAACAAATTCTATGTCTCAGGCCAGCTTTAAAAAGAAAATTCTCTCTGACATACTAGAGTAACTTAATAAACAAAAACAATGGATTTCAGAATTTTGGCTATTTCATTGCTCAAAGAATGTTTACTTGGATTACTTTGAATCTGAGGCAGGGGAGATTCAAGATTCTAGGACAAAAATCTCCTTATTCATTTCTAAGTCCTCAGTATGGAGCCTTAGGAGTTCAGACTCAGCTTTTTAGGCTAATTATCTTTCAGGCAACTTGTCGCTCTTCTCTATATCTGTGTTCTTATTAGGGATACTTTAGTTCACCCTAACAGGCCTCCCTGACCTCATTCGGAGGGCAGATTACGAAACTTTTGATCCTTACTTATCCAAAGTTATGTGTTTGTGAAAAGTAGTACAGCTGTTACTCTTCCAGCCCCCAGTCCCTGAAACTCACTTTATACTCTTAGGTAATGTCCTTAATGAAGTCATCAAAAGTTCTTCCACGCCTTTCTCAGTAGGTCAATGGATGCTGACTCACCCAACATTTGCATAATTAAGAGGGATCATTCAAGTGAATATTTGCAAAACATATATAATCTTCTTCAAGGTGATTTCTATCTTTCCCAAAAGACAAAAGCTTCTGGCAACCTATAGCAGCAGTTTCATTATCATTATCATCTGTTCTGTCCAAGGTCCTCAGTTATAGATTGCAGAGTCCTAGGAGAGAAGGAAAAATAGTGTGAATTAATTCAACACATATTTTTTAAACTATAAATATGTGCCAGGTACTGGTGATTAAAAAAAAGATTATGTCAAATCCCAATTTTAGAAACAACACTCTTGAGAGAGTAGGGAGAATAAGTAGAAGACAGAGAAATGAGATAGAAGACTTTTCCAGGTATCCAAATGTCTTAATTCATTTTCTGCTGCTAAAATACAATAGTTGAGAATGGATTAATTATAATGAACAGAAATGTATTGATTCACTCACAGTTTTAGAGGCTGATAAATCCAATACCAAGGTTGGGCAAATCTGATTCCAAGATGGTGACTTGAACTCTCTGTCCTGGAGAGGAGTATCCTTCATTTACTTGGCAGAAGGAAGAAGAGTAAAGAGGAAAATGGGGGAGGGGGTCAACTTCCCCTTTTTTAAAGGCATTAATTGCACTTAAGAGGGCTCCCCCTGAATGGCCCTATTACTTCCCCAAATCCCATGTCTTAAATTTTAATATGAGTTTGGGGAGAACCAATGTTCAAACCATAGCACCAAATAAGAGATCACATTTCCTTAGCCTGGACTAAGGAAAGGACTTTGGAACAGTTTGGGAAAATGGAATCAACATGATCATGAATTGATGTGATTGTAGTGAGAAGGAGATATTTAACCCGCATAACTGGACTAGTCAATTTTTCATCACTGTTATCAACATATCTGACAATAACAACTTAAAGGAGGAAATGGTTTCTGAGGTTTGAGTCTGTGATCAGTTGTTTTCATTTCCTGTGTCCTAAGGTGAGCAGAACATCATGATGGAAGGTAATGGTAGAGGAAAGCTTGTCAGCTCATAGCAGCCAGGAAGCAGAGAGAGCCAGAGAAGAGAGAAATCCTTCCAGGGTACATTTCCCCAGTGACCTGCTTCCTCCAACAAGGTCCCACTTCCTAGTAGTCTATTGAGCCATTCATGAATTAATCCACTGCTAAGGTGGGATCTCTTAGGATCCAATCACTTCCCCAAATCCCTTCTCTGAACATTGCTTCACTGGTGACCAAACCTTCAACACACGAGTCTTCAGGGGACATCCCAGATCCAAAATAACCATATCCATGAAATAACCACAAAACAGGTAAATGATGATGTAGCTATCTTGGATAAAGAACATAGGTGGAAGAATGTATTTGGAAATAGAAGATGTAAATTGTTTTGAGTAAGCTGATGGTATGTATATACCAAGAAGTTTGTAATGCACACTCTGATATCAATTGTACAGAATTAAGCATCTTCCATAGAGCATTTCAAGCCACAAGATTGAAGGGCATTTCAAGTCATGAGAATGAAGGGCATTTTGAAGACAAGGGTTATAGAGAGGATATAAGAGCCAACTACAGACCTCTGGGGTAACACCACCTTCACAGAGCAGACATAAGAGGGGCAGAAGGGATATTTACAAATGAGTTTAATGGGAAATGTAGTCATCAAACTGAAGATAGTATAGATTATTTTTAAAAAACAGTGGAGAACTATTTAGATGTCAAGCAAGAAAAGGAATATAAGAGGCAAATATGTTTGAAAATCAGGAGCCACGGGTGGCTATGGAAAGAACAGTTGCATTAGTTTGAGGATAACAATAGTAAGAATTTGATGACTTAATTAAATAGCAGACATTTCTCTTTTCCTATTCTTTGAATCTGAAGCTTTCAAATTTTGCTTTCACTTAAGAAGTGAAATAACTCTACATAGAAAATATATTCAAAATAAAAATGTTTTAACTTATATGAATTTTCCAAGTATAAGGAGTACACTAACATTCTAAAAGGAATGGTGCTGAGCATTTTGAAAGTGCATTAGGGATCTCAATTTTGCTGTCATAGCCATTATAAACCTCAACTTACGAAACTTTGCCAGAAAAAGTACTCAATGTTTTTAAAATCATAGTCACAGACAATCACCTCTGATTTCTTTTCTTTAGCTACAATTTGAGTGAAATATTCCTCAAAGAACATTTTCTGTTATTCATGGCACTTGAAAAGGAATTTATTTTTCTGTGATAATTGTATGAACTGATCAAGTTTTTTTTTCTATAAGTAAAATTTTTGAAGTTAGTATACATAGGCTCACGCCACTAAGGTCCTCCTTTATCTGTGGTCTTACTTTCCACAGTTTATTTACCCATAGTCAACTATGATCTGAAAACAGAAATTAAATTTTCAGAAATAAGTAGTTCAAAAAGTTTAAATTGTGACTGTTGTGAGTAGGGTGCTGAAATCTCCCACCCTCCTGCTCAGACCTGCCTAGGATGCAACTCATCCTTTCGTCGGGGTACATGCTACCTGCCCATGACTTATTTGAGTTATTAGGTTGACTGTGTGTATCACAATGCTTATGTTCAAGCAACCCTTCCTTTAATTAACATTAGACCAAAAATACAAGAGTAGTGATGAAAAGGAAGCACCCTTTGGTACTATATGGCAATGATAAAAGGAAATAGGGGGAAAAATAAATGAATATATATATATATATATGAGTACTAACTACAGTTTTCAAGAATCCCTCTCTTGGGTCTTGAAATTTTCCCTTCCCAACATAAGGGAAGATGACTGTAATTTTAGACGGATGGTAGAATTCCTTTATACTAATACTATTGATTAGCTTAGGCCTAAGGATTTACTTAAAATGTAAACAATATAACAATCTTCCTTAACAATGAAGAATAGTGGTTGCCAAATACATACATATGTTCAATGTTGTGTAATCTTTGCTATCTGAGGAGACTCATTATCCTGTATCCAAAAGGAAGTGAAACCTAAATGTTTACCTGAGTTTCAGAAAAGAGGTTATAGTGGAGACTTCAAACAGGAGGACAGGACTCAAATTTAATAATCCATGAAAGAGATAAATACTATTGGTAAATACAAATGATATTGGAGAAGTTTGGGGGAGGATAGTCTAATAAAGACACTCAAGTGCTCTCTCTGGCAGAACATATACTAAAATAAAGATATTCAGGTGGATGGGTAGAAAATGGAATTCTATGTTTGTGTTCCTGAGCAGAGATCAAGGCTCCAGCTGTAGCTTCTGTAGTTTTTGATTATACAGTTTTCTTTTAATTCTGGAGTTGTATATATGCATTATTTGCTGGGAGATATTCCTCTCTTCTTGCATTACAATGTCTTTCTAATCCTTTATATTTTCCAAAGAGGCCTAACTACATCTTAAGCCATAAATAAATGTGATATTACTAAAGTAAATTAAATTTGACCAGCAGTTGCCTCAATAAATAGCAATTGTAGCTTAACTATTTGTAAACAAACTGCAGCCTAGCTCCACAGCAAATTCTTGTAATAAGTAACAGTTTCACCGCCACTCCTGGGAGCCCAGCTTTCCACCATTCTCAGGCACAAACACAAAACTGTAACTAATCAGGCTATTTCTTTGTGGCGCTTCCTCTTCTGTCTATAAATACTGTCTTCGAACATTGCCTGGTAAAAAACTCTCACTGATTCAGTCTGGTGTCTAATTGATGAATTGTTTACTTGTTCATGTAAACTCTACTAAATTTGATTTTTCTAAATATTTTCATTAAATAACCTATATTCCCATAACAACACTAATTTTACATTTTAACCTATACTTTATTCTAATTATGTCTTTTTTTAGTTCTAATCCTAAAACTTTTTTGAAATTCTATCTTATTTTTCATTCTTTTCCTAGTATAGCAAGTTAGTGTTAAAGAAATAAAAATTTTCAATAAAATAAATAAATAAATTGTGCTTTACTATTATTTGGTATGAAGCATCAGATACATCAGTTATCTTTGCATTGGGAGAGGAAATAACTTTCTGTTTTGCAATAATCTAAAAAAGAAACAATGAAGTTGAAATAGATATTATGTCTTAGGGAATAATTGTACTTTAATGTTTAAATCTTTGGCTTATGATAATTGTTCATAAATTTTGTAGCTATTTGGCAATTTGTTGAGTATTGGGAAATTTTGGTTTGAACCTGGCTAGGAAATCAAAGATGTTGAAAAATAAATTATCAGAGAATTAACATTAAATTATAAGCTAGTAAAATTCTTTTTTAAGCCAAAATTTTAGCCTTTTTGAAAAGTTGTTTTCATATGATATTGTAACTTAAATTGTACATGCTTCTGTTGTACTATGTGGTATTTCAGTACATGTATAAAATTTTTTACATGTATAAATTTTGTAATGTTCAAATCAGGTTAAGCATATCTTATCTCCTCAAAATATATCACTTTGTTGTGATGAAATATTCAGTGTCTTTTATCCTAACCTTTTTAAAATAAAAAAATAATTCTACAATAAGTAGTTATCTACTGTATAATAAAATAGCACATTCATGTCTCCTAACTATCACTTAGCTCCTGTTGACAACCTAGCTGACATTATCATATCACTGATTTCTCCCCATCATAATCAAATGCTTTGGTGGAATGTTAACACTCCTAACTTTCAAAAGCTAGCTTTTTAGATACTCATTTTTAATCATATATAATAAACGGTGTTTGTGGATTGTATTAGATGTTTGTGATGAGATTAGGTAAGGAGAGAAAACTAACACAGTCCTCAAGGACTTACATTTCATTCTTGGATTTTGTTATCCAAAATCTTCTATTCAAATTACATGAGATGAGAGTTTGAGAAACAAACACTGGATATCAATGGAACTTATTTTCTTATTTATTTCAGCAATGAAAACAAAAATAGTTAGAAAACATTCTGCTACTGTATTTTGCTCAATTGCTAGACTATGACTTGCAAATCTCATAAGAATAATCTCAATCTCAGAAAATTTCCTAGGAATTTCGGCAGATGACATTGATTCAAGAAGTGTTCCAAGAAAGCAGATAATGGGATAATGTGTAGTAACTTAGTTACTCTCTATCTGGTTTACTTGTGAAATAGAGAAGCCCTAGCACAAGATAAATAGGAAATTGTTATCATTTTCACTTTTGGAGAACTGGGATGGTATACTGCTGAAAGGAAGTATATTTGTCCTTCCAGGGTATAACACTTTTGAAGTAATTTGTGAAACATGGTAACTGTAAGGACAACAGAATTAACTATTGCTAAGTACTACTAATCTGGACAAAGACAAAATGCTGAGAACAAATGATTGGCAAGTAAAACTTGGGTTCAAAAGCCACAGAATTTCCTTGGTTATATATGAAAAGTGTTCTTTCAAGTGGAAACAGAGGAAACAGGTTTTGACACTGGTGTAAATGACTGTATTAGCCATATGCCTAATATATCAGCTGACCTGGTATACTAAAATCAATGTCTTGGTCGGAGAAAAGGGACCTTGACCTGTGAGATGACAAATTTGGGTTCATGCACTGAAAAATCTTGAAAGTCCACATTCTTGGAAAGAATTTCTGGGTCTGTATAAATGGCTCAGTATTCCCTATTTAGTAATATCACCAAGGCTTGGAAGAGACCTCTCTTTAGGTCAACATGTGTTCAATCCCCTTCCTTGCCCAAATGTCAATAAATAGGCCTAAAATACAACATGTTCCATCTAAATGTAAGCAGAATCTGAAAAGAACAATAACCTCCAAATTTAAGGAGACCCAGTTCATACATTTCAACAGAAACTAAGTGAATATGCAGGACATATATTTCCACGTGTACATGATCAAGAGGTCTGCAAGCTACGGTTGTATATGTTAGAAGTTATATAGATGTGGTTATCTTCTGAGATACAAGATTTAATACCATGAAATACCAGCAGATACTATAAATGTGCTGCTAATGAGTTTTTAAAAGCATGAGTAAAATGTCTCCATAACTCACAACCATCCTAATTCAATTATTAGTTTTAATACATTATATATTACCTCAGATTATCTATGTCTGTATTACTTGTGAGGGAAAAAAGCATCCTTTGATATTCAGCACATGTTTGATGACTCATCAGGTTCATCATAATCTTGTCTAGACTAAATTTTCTTCACTCTCAATCTAAGCTGATTATCTTTGTCTTTTCATGAGAATGAGGATCTTTAGTGTCCTCATTCTTCTGCATCATCTAACTCTTAGCTGTTCTCTGTTCCTTTTTTAACTTCTCTCATCAAAGACTAAATCATACCATGTGCCTTGGAACGGGTCCTCTCCTACAAAGAGGTGACTCTCAGTTTTCTGGATACTCAACTACACTCTCTGAAACGGATATTCCCTACTGGATTTTAAGTACACTTAACTCTCTTTGAAAAGAAAATAAAAGAGTAGAAAAAAATTGTCTTGTACCATTCTCTTAGACCTCAAGATACTACTCTATTTTATCTCTTTTCAAGTAAAACTTCTGACAACTCTTCTAAGAGTTGCCTTCACTTATGTACTGCCTCAGTCTGGCTGGGCACAAAATCACGAGTCACTCAAACAGGAACAAACTTTATTTCCAAAACTCCCGCGAAAATGCCATGCACAAGGCCTTCTCCTGGGACGCACTCCACCAACAGGAAATCCCTCCTCCGGATCTATGAGCATGAAAATATGACATATTTATACGAGTGAAAACCTATAATCTCAGCAACTCCAGAAGCTGAGGCAGAGGGATCACAAGAAGGAGGTCAGCCTCAGCAATTTAGTAAGATTCTGAATCAAAAAACAGATATAAAAAGGAATGTGGATATAGCTCAATAATAAAACTCTCCTGGGGTCCATCTCCAATACCAAAAAAAAAAAGGAATTTTTTTTAATGCCACAAAACCTAACTGAAAGCATCAATTTTATTATTTTTACCTCCTACATGCCTCTTAAATTGCTTTTCTTTTCTTTATCTCTTGCCTCCATACCAAATCAAAGCATCTATTATCTTTTATCTTAAATACTGAAAAAATTGCCTAATGGCTCTCCCTAGATTTAGTCTTTTCTCTTTGTTTCTTGTCGCAATACTACTTTCAGAGTTGTTCTTTAAATGTATGAAATTGATCAAAATACCTTCATTTCCTTTCAAAACTCCTTGATATTTAAGCTCAATTACAATTATTTGATTTAATAAAAGAGGCAAATTTTCTAAAAGCTTTTTACAAATGGGTTTGTTCTCTTTTTCTCCCATGTCCCTTCATTGCCTCTCCTTCAATTAGACTGTCACTTTGCTTTCCCTATGCTTGTGACATTTTCCTCACTATACCTGTATTGTTCCTTCTCACTGGTAGAATCTCTGTTTTTTTTTTTTTTTTTTTTTTTTTTTTTTTTTTTTTTTTGTAGTTAACCCTTGTTGCCCTTCAGATCTCAAGTCAATTTTGGTCTAGGTCAAAGCTCTATCATACCCTCCCACAATATTGGGTTTGTAGCCCCTGAACCACTTCAAAAATGTATATCTGTTTATGTATTTTATCATTGCTTTTGCCTTATGTGAAAATGCAGGCTGCTTGAAAGCATAATTCAGGTTTACTTTTGGTGACTATTAAAGGCCATGTCAAGAGGACAATGTATGGCCTATTGAAGAAGCTCTTAAAGCATGAGTAAATAGGTTTTTATTTCAGTGTTTGCCTTCAGTAGCACTCACACCAAAACTTACTGCTGCTACAGACTTTTCCATTCATGTCTCACTTAGCCAGATCTCACTTGCTTCAAACTAAGACAACATCTCTGTTGAAATTATTGCTTGGTTTGTTGCATATGGATTTGCTACATCTTCTCTTGCGTATATGCAATCAAAAGTTTTTCCACTTGTCAGTTCAGCCAATTATGTTTTATTGTTGCCTTTGATTGCCTCAGCTTAGTGTTATTCATTTTTAAAAGAATATATTTTTACATTTCTTAAAATAAAGCTCAGAGTAGAATACAAAAACTTGAAGTTAAGGACTAGTTCATTCTATTTTATTTCAATACCTGTTGACTCTAAGTTCTGGTTTCCAAAATGAGAAGTTTTTTGACTTATTACTTTTCACATGTCTGAGCTCTTATACATTTAGTCATTCATAAAATTAAAAAAAAAAGAAACTGAGTGGAAATTTTGTAGCAAATGCACTATAAAATAGCAATATTCACTGAGCACATATGTAAATAATATATTTCTAAACTAAATTTAATATTATTTTTGTACCCTGTCAAATTTTTTCTTTTGTCTTCTTGGTCATGAAATTAATGGGTTTAATCCTTCAGTAAGAGGATTAATTTATGCTGGAATAAATATACAATTATTTAATTTTGATTCTTATTTAAAGTTATTTTTACATAAATGTTCTTTTTGTGAAATTAAGTTTTAAATTATGTTAATATACTTGAGTATGAGAGTCCATTTTCTCATCTTGGCATAGTTGAAAAATCACTGACAATATATATTGTAGAATAGTGAAAACTCAGTATGACATTGAATGTCCCATGCAAACCAAAAGATGAAGGAGAAAACCCATCCCCCCCTAGTTGCCCAATAAAAATGAAAATTAAAGAAAACAGCTGGGACAATGGAAGTAGGGAATAGATATTCTAAGATATTTAAGAGAACTCAATCATGGGAAGCAGAGTCACTAGGGAAGATGACAGTAGGAATGTTTTTCCATGTTGAGAAGGAAGTCATTACACAAGAAATCTCATGCCTACACTGCATTAAGATTAAGGTTAAGGTGAGATTAAGAGCAGAGGAGGAAAAGTTGGTTATAGATATGGCTTTTGGGCATCTCAGGAATTCAGATGTCTCCACACTACAGTTAGAAGAGATATGTTAAAGAGCTATTAGACAGCATTGTGTTGGATATCTAGGTAGAGACTAAAACCAGATCTGCAAACTGAATACTTGCTTTTATTATTGCCAATAACCATGGTGAATAATTTGGGTATTTTGCATTTAAAGATGTCAAAAGACAAAATTACAGCAGATTTAGTTAATGATAAATTTATCAGATTTGTGATTCATGATCTGGACAGCCTCCATTCTACAAAGTACCACAAGCTTCCCACTGGCCAGTAACAGAACAGGTTGTTTTAAAAGTGTGAAAAAGTACACAGAATATTAGAAGATATGCTCGATACTTAACATCAGGTTGATTCATATAACTTGTTTGCAGTGGTTAAAGCAGAGAGGACTTCCTTATCATATCAGCTGTTGGAGATTTGTGTATTATCTTTCTCCTGATTTGGGGGAATTTCAGCTAAACAACTTTAGATTCTGCTTGGTGTAAAAATTAAGTATGAGTGACACTATTTTGGTTTGGTCTTTAGGGCCCAATGCAGAAGCTCAGTCAAACCAATAACCTGCTATAAATTTTACTAAACAAAGTATTAAAACTTCTAGTTCCAACCTGAGAAGTAAGTAATTATCATTTTTCATGTCCTCACAAGACAAAAGCTGAATAATTTGAAAATTAGCAATTCTTCTTAAATCTATGAAGCTATTGTGATTTCAGGGCAATCACTACCCCCAAAACTGAAGAGACAGGTGAATGCATACAATCGCAGCTTAATTTAAGCAGCAGCTATGGCTGGAGCTGGTAACTGGCAGAAACACAATTATTAATGAGTAAAGACTAAAATTTGACTAGTTAAAAAGTCCCAGGGAAGTTCCAGAGTTCCATGAGATTTTTTTTCTAGGAGTTTCACTAGCTTCTCAGAGTGAGGATTAGAATATAATCACCCACTCCCAGTTTCTGTGAAAAGGAATAGTAACACATGCGGAGCCCTAGGTTTAATCCTCAGCACCACGTAAAAATAAATAAATTAAGGTATTGTGTCCAACTACAACTAAAATAAATAAATAAATAAATAAATAAAAGAAATACCCCTGGATCATTTTGTTTTTAACAATAGAGAATTCAGGTTTAGGGACATGGGGATGTAGCTCTATGGGGATGTAGCTTTCCTAGCATGCACAAGGCCCTGGATTCTATTCCCAGCACTGAAACAAGACAAAACAAAACAGAACAAAAACAAAACACACACACAAAAGATCCCCTGTCATCAAGGAAGGGTATTTTACCAAGACCTAACTGACGTGGAAGAAGGGAAAGACCCAACTATTCAGCCTCCTCTAGCTTTCAACATGAATCAAGGGAAAACCCAACTCTAACCCTATCATTAAACCCTCCAGTTTCACTTACTGACCAAAAAGCTGAGAAGGACTTGTAGTGTTCACAACCCAGGTGTAAAATCTTGTTATAAAATTGGAATTTGATCATAGAATTATAGGATGCTTTGTCTCTCGAACACCTTACCCCCACGTCAACATGGCTTCTGGCCGGGCATGGTGGCACATGCCTATAATCCCAGCTACTCAGATGCTGAGGAAGGAGGATTATAAATCCAAGGCAAGCCTCAGGAACTTAATGAGGCCCTAAACAACTTAAAGAAAACCTGTCTCTAAATAAAAATAAATAAATAAATAAATAAAAAGATGTCTGAGGATGTGGTTCAATGGTCAAGTTCCCTCTGACACCTATAGGTATAGCAAACACGAAGCACAATCTAATTTATCCCCAGGTAAACATGAAACCTCACATTAAAGACTGTTTTCTTCGTTTTTTTTTTTTTTAAACCTGATGCATCATGTCTAGATTATAAAAAGAAAAGTCATTGTAATAAAGCAAAGCACAGTCTGCAGAATCAAAGCAATCCAAAAAACCAGACACATAAATGGCAGACATTTTGGAATTATCAAACAAGGAGTTTAAAATAACTAAGATAAAGCTGCTAAAAGCTCTAACAGAACGTAAGCACCATGCAAGAGAAGATGGATAGTGTAAGTAGAGAAATGGAAATTCTAAGAATCAAAGGGAGATGACAAAACATTTTTTTAAAGTAGTAACAGAAATTAAGAATGCTTTTAGTGATTTTATCAATAAACTAGGTAAAGCCAAGGAAGCAACAATGAGAGGAAGATGCCAATAGTAACATCCAAACTGAAAAGCAAAGAGAAAAAACAAGAATGAAAACATAAATTAAAAAATAAAAGCAGAATAGAATATTTAATAACTGGGACAATTACAAGATCCATGATACATGCATAATGGAAAAAATACAAGAAGAAGAGAGCAAGGAGTATTTCAAGTTATAATTACAGAATTTTCCAAGGCATTGACAGACAACAGACCACAGGTCCAGGAATTTCAGAAAACCCAAAACATGATAAATATAAGAACATTTGCAAGTAGGCATATCATATGTAAAACATAGAAAACCAAAAACAAAGAAAATGTTTGTTTGGTTTTTTTCAGTCTATGAAAAGAAATACCTTCTCGATATTAAAAGTATATTAAAATTATATTAATTTCTCCTAGGAAACTATGCAAACAAGAAAAGAGTGGAATGAAATATTTATCAATGCAAAATTTTGTATCCATTAAAATTATCCTTCAAAATTGGAACAAAAACTTAGTTTTCTCACAAAAAGAAAAATTGAAGGACACAACTAAAGGAACAAGGTTAGAGAAGCAATAAATAAAGATAAAATAAAACACTTTTTAATATTCTCAATCGGTCTAATAGACATGTTTGTTCAAAATAATCATAGTAATACTACCTTTAGCTTTCATCCATAAGTGAATTGAATTATAGCAATATAAAGGATAGAAGAGAGGAAGTAAGACATTATTCCAAAATTCCCTTTGATTTTTGTGCACTTTGAATGTTTTATGCCTGGGGTTGTAGGTTTTTGTTTGTTTGTTTGTTTGTTTGTTGTTTTCTGCTTTAGTGTTCCTGAACTTTTGGTATCTGTTGTTTGTATTTTGGTATTTGTGGTTTGGTATCTGTAGAAAATTCTTAGCCATTGAACTTCAAATATTTCTTCTGCAATTTCTAATTAGTTATCCAAATGAGTTGACAATTTAAGTCCACCAACCAAACCAAATGACACCAAAACATTAAAACCTGAACATAAGTGTTCATAATATTTTTATGTATAATTATCACAAACTGAAAATAACCAAACACTTTTCAAAGAATGAATGGATAAACACATACTGGAGTAGACATACAATGGAATATTATTCAGCAGTTTAAAAAAATGTGCTTTAAAGTCACAAAAAAAAAACATGGAGGAAATTTAAATGCATAATGCTAAGCCAAAGAATTCAGTCTGAAGAGATTTCATGCTTATTTTAATGTTATCCCAACTTTATGACATACCAGAAAAGAAAGAACAATAGAGAGATTGAATCTAAAGATTTGTCATTGCCAGAGTTTCGTCAGGAAGGAAAACAGAATGGATAGGTGGAATACAAGAAAAGTTTAGTATTAGTGGATACATGCTTTTATGCACTTGTCAAATCCATAGATTTACCACACAAAGAGTGAATACTAATTTACACTATGAAATTCATTAATAATTATGCATCAATATTAATTCATCAACTATAACAAATGTACTGTGTTAATGCAATATGCTAATAATGAGGAAATGTTTCACACTAATACAATAGATTAATAATAGGGGAAATAGTGAACATGTATATTGGCACATCATAAACCTCTGCTTAATTTTATACAAACCTAAAATTGCTCTAAAAATTAAATCTTCTCCATTTTGTAAAAGGTGATAAAAGCATGGTATCACAAATGAAAATGCCCTGAGAGCACACTGTTGATAGGTATAACTTTTAATTTTTATTTTTTTTATTTTTAAGACTTTTTTTGAGAGAGAGAGAGAGAGAGAGAGAGAGAGAGAGAGAATTTTTTTTTAATGTTTATTTTTTAGTTTTTGGCGGACACAACATCTTTGTATGTGGTGCTGAGGATCAAACCCGGGCCACACACATGCCAGGTGAGCAGGCTACCACTTGAGCCACATCTCCAGCCCAATAGGTATAACTTTTAAAGTACTGCTTGTGGACATAATGATAGGTTGTGACAATAATGTACTCATTGGGTTAAAAAAAAATGAAAGAAAACAAATTAAATTACAAAGTAGTATTTATAATGAAACCAGGAAGCTTTAAAAGCAATTAATATTTAAGTGAACTAAGCTTTCAGGGAGGTACTTTTGAGATTTATAACTAAGTCATCTCAATCATGTCAAACCCTGGCAATATTTGCAAATACTGGACTCAAGCCCAGGCAAAAATCTTCTGCTTAAGGAAAAAGAAGAAGCAAAATTTTGATACCAGAAATTAGAAAAGTTCTCAAATACCTGTTTAGATTTCCAAAAAAAATTGAATTATTACTGAGAGGGAACTAAGTAGATAGGCAGGAATTTTCTAAAGACAAAACCTTCTATAGGTTCATGAGACTTTGGAAACAAAAAACTGCAGAAATACAGGCTTCACATACTTTTCTGATTTTTTCATCAAAAATTTGCCAGAGTTTTAAACTATGAAAGGGACTAGAAACTATGATGGTACCTGAGAAGGTCAGAGCAGAGAGTTGGCTAGGTTAAATCCAACTAGGTTCTTAACCAAAGACCCTGCAAGGAGGAAATTTAGGTACAAAGGTGCAATGGAAGTAGAGTTAGTGTTTCCAAAACTGAAGCCCAATCCCAGGTTAGCTACATTTTTACTGTATTAACTTGGGCAGCTCATCCTTTGAGAGAGTAAAAAGGGTCTGGGAACATTCTATTGTAGATAAAACTTAAAACTATCTGAAACATATAATGCTCAGCACTTAAAAAGCTTTAAAGCAATTAAAAACATAACTGACAATCACAAGATGGCAATAGATGAAAATATACAGATGGTCTAAATATTTGAGCTAGGAAATAAGGATATTAAAATAACTATAATTAATATGTTCAAGAAAAAAGAGAATAATAATATAATATAAAAGAAAGATAATTTTTATCACAGAATTATAATTTAAAATGAATGAAAGCAATGCCCATGAACTGGAAGAATCAATATTGTGAATATAATTTCCACTAATTGTTATATAAATTTATTGTAATCCATCAAAACAAAAGTAAATTTCTTTTGATATTTTCTCCTGTCACTGAAAAATTATTAAATCTGTTATTATATGTTTGCCTATTAATTTTGTTATTATATCTTTTGCTTAAGTTTAAATCTCCCAACCCAGAAATAGATAGAAAAGGAAGAAAGTATTTTTCTTATTGAGAAAGCATTAAACCAGAATGTGATGACAAGGACATCTATTAAGAGGTTAAATAAAGCATAAATTTGTCCTTTTATATAACCAAAAAGATACAACCCATTCCATACATGTTCTGGAAATAAACAATAACTAGTGATGATTACATTTCAGAGGAGATGGTTCCTAGGTCCTTGAGAAAGACATTGGTTCCTTATAGCTGACAAAAACCATATTCTGGTTTTAAAAGATTCATGTGCATTTCAAGGAAACAGAAGAAGAATTCACAAGTTTTCTAAATACTCTAAGCAGAAGGTGATCAAGGGAAGGATGGGTGAACCTTTTCCCTTATTTTCAACAGGGATGATGAAGCCTCTTATATTTCAAGTTGTATTTGTCCTTGAAATCTCCTCCTTGAGTTAATAGAAAAATATTCGCATTACAATCTCCTGTCTCTGTTGTGGTTTTTACCCCCCCCCCTTTTTTTTTGGTAAATTGCAAGTGTCTTATTAAAGCAATTACTGGAATTACTGCAGAATAACAGAATTTTTTAAAAGTCCATACACCATTTGCCTTGGAATAACTCTGACAAAGGCATACTGATGGTAATCAGTTAAATCAAATTCTTAATTAGTAATGTTATGGTTGAGATATTAGGTGTTCCCCGAAAGCTCATGCATGAGCTTTCAGAATGCTTATAGGTGAAATAATTGGGTTGTGAGAACCTTAATTCATGCATAAATCCTCTGATACCAATTAACTAGTTGGTGTGGCTAGGGGAGGAGGGTCATTGGGGTTCCATTGGGGTATGTATTTTGTCCCTGATGAGCCAAGTTTAGTTTTTCTGTGCTTTCTGATTGTCATGTTCTGAGCTACCTTCCTCCATCACATCCTTCTGCCCTAATGTTCTGCCTCATCTCGGGCTAAGAGCAATGGAGTTGGTCATTTATGGACTACGACTTCCGAATCCCATGAGTCCCATAACAAATTTTTGCTCCTCCAATTGTTCTTATCAGGTCTTTTGGCCATAGCAATAAAAAATCAGACTAAAACATAGCAATTTAGGTCCTTTAGCAATTGTTTTAGATGCTCAAATAGTTTTCTCTGTGTGAAATACAAAATATCCATGGTCATAACCCTATATCAAAGATCTATTACAAGGCACGATTGAATGGTACAGATTCAACTTTCAGTTTTTAATGTGTATGGATTTAATTGCCTTAAGTCTTGAGAACTAACCCAACTTAAGGGATCCCCTCATTGGATCTAAATTAATAATTATAACACAATAACAGTAAACTAAATCTCTAAAAATAACGCACCTTTACCTTAGTTAAGAAAACTGCATCCCAAAGTTAATCAAAGAATGTCAAACCTGTTTTTTTTGCAGTCTCTGTTTGTGAATGTTAGATTTCTGTTTGTCCAGTTAGTAGGTGTGTTTTTCTTTTCTTCATCATCTTTTCAATCTAACCAGATAATAAAATATTTTTGTATTAAATTTAAGACTTGACTGGATGTGGAGGTGCACAGCTATAATCCCAGCAGTTTGAGGCAGGAAGATTGCAAATTCAAAGCTAGTCTCAGCAATGTAGTGAGACCCTAAGCAACTTAGCAAGATCCTGTCTCAAAATAAAAATTAAAAGGGGCTGGATTGTTGCTCAGTGGTCAGTACTCCTAATCCCTAGTTCCAAAAAAAAAAAAAAAAAACAAAACAAAGCAAAACAAACAAACAAACAAGCAAAATACACAAAAACAACCCTAGGGCTCTATGGCTCAAGTATCTGCATGCATATCTATTATATTTACTTTGTTATTCTAAAAATTATTAATGAGGATGATCCCTCCATGGCTCTGTCAATAATCAGTTTGTTGAATTTATAAATCTAGACCTTGTTCATACTGGGATTATAATTTAGAATGAATTATAAATGAGATTTTGTGAACCATTAGCGGGGTACAGAATGAAAAAGTAATATACCAAGAACCATATTTGTTTTCTAATAAAAATAGGATTTTTAAAGTAATTGTAATAATCCTGCTGTGAAAAGAATAACAGGATCACTAGAAGAATAGAAATGTGTTTGCTAGAATAGTTTTATTTTAGTTTAGCTCACTATCAATATCATTTTACTAGGAAACTTAGATTTTATATCTTTTATGAGAAATATGGTCCAGTTCTCCTGAGGAACTGGCTTCAAATGGGAAACATAAATTCAGTTGACTTTTTACCCCCAACATAACCATATGAGTGGTCAGATACACTTTAAAGTGTGTTTTCCAGCATAGCACAGTGATAGCCTGTCTTTCCTATAGAAGACTTTTCTGCCAACAAAAATCCCCTGTTCAATAGACTTCTTGGAGCTGTTCCTTCTAGATCCTTTTTACTTAATGCCTTAGGGTTTCTAGGGAACAGAGAAGCACTTTGGAGTATTGGACATGATTACAGGAAGATTCAGTTAAAGCACACACAAGACATGAACTCAGTTCAAATCCAGAAGTCTGCCACACATAAATTTAATGGCGGAGATTCCATGCTTTAATGTGAGAGTCACTAAGATTTTTAACAAGGCTAACATTTTAACATAGTAAGTTGCAGAATATTATTGAAAAGTGTTTAATTTTTTATATATATATTTTGATTCATTTCATTCTTCCATTCTTTTGTCCACAGGACTAATCTTAAAGAAATGGCAAATATTTGTGTATTTGTGGATGGCCATGGAAATAATTACTTTCCTTTTACTTTGAAACATGCTTTGATATCCTAAAAATGGGAATTATAAATATTGAGAAAAAAATTATCACTGTCTGAGTATTGGCTTTTGAAGGGAGAGTTCAGGCCATCAGAATATCGATAACCAGAGTTGAACAAAATTTCTTACTTTTGCAAGCATTATGTTTATGAATCCAACTGCCATCAGCTTTCTGGTGAAATTGATAAGGAATTCTTCAAATAGCATATCACTTTCATGTTTTGAATAAATTTTGTTCTTTTGGTAAGTACAGTAGTAAATTATTCTATAGTCATATGATATTGTTGATGATACACTAATTTTAACCAAACAAATAGGGACTCAGTTAGTTAGGTTTTCACTACAGCATACAAAATACCTAACCAGATCAATTTAGTGGAAGAAAAGCATATTTTGGTTCATGGTTTCAGAAATTCAGTCCTTGGGAGAATAACAATTTCTCTGGGCCCAAGTGAGACAGAACATCATGGCAGGAGAATGTGGTGGAGGAAAGATACTAACTGCATGGCAGCCAGGAAATATGGAGAGAGGGAAGAACCAGGGATACAAAATATAATCCACAAGGGTGTGTTCCACATTACTACCTCCTTCAGCCATGCCCTACCTGCCTATAGTTACCACCCAACCTTTCAAACTATTAAATGAGCAAATGGATCAACCATTGGTTATGTTATGGCTCTCATAACCTAATTATTTTATCTCGGAACATTTCTGCATTAACAGGAACTTTTGGAGGATACCTCATATCCAAGTCCATAACATGGTGTTCCTGTCCCCCAAAAGCTCATGTCCATTTCACAATGCAAAATGCATTTGGTCTATCTCTAAGTGTTCGCATAGTCTTAACAGTTCAAATGTTACCTTGAAGTTTAAGTCCTAAGTCTCCTTTGAGATTCAAGGGACATTCTTCATTGTGAGTTTCTGCAAAGATCAAAAACAAATTGTATATCTAATATTTTATATATATATATATATATATATATATATATATATATATATATAAATATATTTCCAATATTCAATGGGTTTAGAATATTTCCATTCTAAAATGGAAAAATACAGGCATAAAAAGAAGGGTCATGACCAAAGGGAAGGCTGAAATCCAGCTTTGCAAATGATCCCTATAATTCTACATCTGGCATCTGGGGAACATGGCAGTATGATGTTCTCTCCAAAATGTGTGTATAGCTCTACCTTATGGCCTTGCCAGTTATAGCTCACATGCTTCTCTCTTGGCCTCACTCTGATCACAGCCAACCAGTTTTCTCAGCTAAAATTCCATGTTACTGACATCTCTTAATCCTGGGGGACTCCATTTGAGCTTTGGCTTTACCTTTTTAGTTTCATGTATTACCCTCTCAGGAGCTGCCCACAGGGATTCTAAAACTTACTACAGTTTACATGGCCTCCAAGGTTTCCTACTAAATCTCAGTGGAAGCCTTCATGACCCCTTTATACCAGAATTCTGCATTCCTGCAGAGCCTGCACCACATGGACAATGCCAAGGTCTTCCACCAACTGAAGCAGTGGCTGGACTCCTTCGACCATGGATCAGCAGCCTCTGAATGCCTGGGTAGCTGAGTACGGTGAAACAAATCCTGGGGAAACAAATTTCTATGCACCCCTATTCCAGCAGTGTTCCTCCAAAATTTCTTCTCAAAGGAGTTTTTGGTTTTACATTCTTGAGCCTGTCATGGGTTTAGTTTTGCCAATTTCTGAGAGAAGCCTTCAAGGTATATTTTCTATTGTCTCTGTGCCAAGTACTTAACTTCTCTGTAGTGACAGTAATATCTTCAAAAACCCCATCTCCCTCAGCCCCAATTTTATACATTCTTTTCTGGCCAAAATATGAACTTTTCAAATCATCTCTTTCTTTTTCCCCCCCCTAATTCCCATAGTAACCTAAATAAAAGCAATTAGCTATTGGTAATAATCATGCTACTGTGTGCTCTGCTGCCTTGAAATTCCCTCTGTCAAATTAATTAATCACATTTAAATTTAGCCTCACACAAATACCTCAGGACATGGGCAAAATCTAGACAAGTTCTTTGCTAGAGTATAACATGAATAGCCTCTAGTCCAGTTCCAATTGAGTTCTCAATTTCCTCTGAAAGTTCATGAGCACATTCTTTACTGTCTGCATTTCTATCAGCATTCTGGTCTTCTGAACTCTCACCAGAATTACTCATTAAGCTCTGCTTCCAGTATTCAAAGCCCTTTCCAGCCCACATCTCCAAACTTTTCCAACTCCTCCCACAAACCAATTCCAGCCTATTCTGAATCACATGATTAGGTTAGCTACAATGAAAATCTCATCCTTGGTCCCAATATCTGTGATAGTTAGGTTTTTTTGTAGCTGTGACCCAAAGACCTGACCAGACAACTGAGAGGAGGAAAAGTTTATGTTGGTTCGTGGTTTCACAGGTTCAGTCCATAGCCATCTGACCACTGTTGTGGGCTCAAGGACAGGCAGAACATCATGGTGGAAGGGAGTGGTGGAAGAAAGCTTCTCACTGCATGGCAACCCAGAAGTAGAGAGAACAAGAGGGAGAAGCCAGGGGGACAAAATATAATGCCCAAGGTTGTGTTCCCAGTGACCTTCCTCCTCTAAACTACATAAGTTACCACCTAGTACAATAGTCCTTTAAACTATTAATACTCCAAATGGACGAATCTACTGATTAGATTATGACTCTCATATTCTAATTGCTTCAGTTCTGAACATTTCTGCATTGACTCAGGAGCTTTGGAGGGGAAAACTATTATCAAAAACATAACAGGACTATGGTATAGAAATTATTAATTGATTATCAAAGTCAAATTTCTTTTAGCCTCTTTATCATCAATTTCCATTTTCTTTTGTCAGTGATATTTTTTACACTATTTCTTATGTATTCAAAATGGAGTGTCTAAGCTTAGAGTTTGCCAAGTTTTAGTCTTTTCAGTTCTATAGCAAAATTATTTCCACTGGTAATTTTATCCTTCCCTCAATGAACTGTAAAATGAATTGCTCATAGCTAAGAAGGCAACGTAATACCTGTAACAAATAAACTATCAATTTTTATGAGATAGTTTAGTCATCATTGAAGTTAAAAAAAAATCGTTTTAAAAATTTCCAGTTGCAGGTTACAAGCATCAAACACATTTTTAGAATATATACTCTCTTTAACTTCAGATTAAGAATTGTAGCTCTTGTAATTACCATTAACTCATCTCTTTATTCAGTGTTAATTCTAGACAGAACATAAGTTTTCCAAAATTTATGAGTCACCACACAAAAAAAATGAATCCTTAAATAGTCCACTTTCCCCCCCCAATATGTGGTCATTAGTAAACATTAGTAAATATGTTATATAAATGTAAATATAAGATAAATCCATTTGGGTTTTTCAAAATTTGAAATCTCCAAAAGCTTGAAGAGATATCATAGCCAATTTTAGTTGTTCAAAAACCTCTTTATAGTCTAAGGCCGAAATCAGAGGATCTTAAATATTAATATGTATGTATGCCATAAGAGGGTTTGGCCACTGTGCAAAAGTTGGAATCTACTATCTAGAATATTCTACTAAATTTGTAAATTGCCTAAAGTTTTTGCTCATTTTATTTATTTTTTGGAGAGGACATTTTATCTGCAAAATGAACTGATTTTCATAATGTAACACTCTGTGACCTTCAGTTGACAAGAAATGTCCTAAATATTTTACTTCAGTTTAATATGCTGCTATTTGTCTAATAAGGTCTGTGGTTTTGTTGAGCAAAGAATTGTAACAAAGTAAAATAATGAAGTGTACATTATTATATAATTTCTGATGCTACCCACAAATCTTCCATACTTTAAAGAATCATATATCATTCTGGTGGGACAAATTTATTTATTTAATTTTTTGTATATAACTGGAGAAAACAATGGAAGAATCCCAAAACTTTTAAGGGGCTCATTTGCCTTAAATGCTAGACTTTTTCAAAAGCTACTCAAACATAGATTCGCCCACCATAGAAACAAAAAGGAAATAAGGAATGTAGGTCAGTTGCAGAGAAAACTTTCATGTAATGGTGTCACATCAGAATATTTGCAGCTTTAGGAGTTACAGATCTTTTCTATATCTATACAGTGGTCACTGTCTTCATAGAATTTACCTTCCTTCATTCTTAGAAATATGAAACTATTACAGAATGAGTGTCTCTTTATAAATTATTTCTTTTTTTTTTCAAAGAGGGGGGGAGAGAGAGAGAGAGAGAGAGAGAGAGAGAGAGAGAGAGAGAATTTTTTAATATTTATTTTTTAGTTCTCGGTGGACACAACATCTTTGTACGTGGTGCTGAGGATCGAACCCGGGCCCCACGCATGCCAGGCAAGCACGCTACCGCTTGAGCCACATCTCCAGCCCTAAGTTATTTCTTCTTATTATAATTCTTTTGTAACTTGCTTTATTCCTTTTTAATTGATATCTTGACAATGAGTATTGTTTTACACATGGTTGATGCTTTTGGTAAATAAGTTTTATTGTTTCTATATCTTGATTCCAGTAGCATTACTCCCTAGTGTTGAGAGCCACAGCCGAAGGGGCCCCAGCAAATTTCCAGCTGCCAGCAAACTTCCAGCTGCCAGCAAACTTCCAGCTGCCAGCTGATGATTGGCTCACAGCGGCCCCAGCAAACTTCTAGCTGCCAAATGATTGGCTCCTCTGTGGTGATGCTCATTGGGTTGTTTCCCCGCCCTTTCAGACCACGGAGCTGCTCATTGGGGGACTTTTTTGGCTCCGCCCATGCTACCCAGCCAATTGGCCTCAAGAGCAGGAGGACTGGGGGAAGTTGAGAGGCTGGTGGGAAACTGGTGGTGGCAGTTGGGCTCTGAGGGTTTTCCTGAAGAGCTGTGTGGTGCAGTGTGTGTGTTCTAAAAATAAAGTTTGTTTCTTTTGACAAGCGGCTCCTGAATTGTGCCCAGCCAGACTGCAGCATTTGGTGACCCTCAAGAGGAACACTGAGGGTAAGTGATAAGGTAAACTGCTCGCCCCTGAGGGCAGGGCAAGAGGATGGGTAGCCATTTTACGATTCTTCTTTTGTTTTGCTTCAATTTTGTTTTAAGTTGCCTGTCCCTGGAGATGTGTAAGATGGAAGAAAAACCGCTCACATCTGAGGAACAGATAGGGAGAAAGGATGGATGGACATTTCAGGAGGATAGAAAGGCTATAATGATTTTTTTTGCAAGGAGACGGCTAGGCGAAATGCAGCAGCTGGTTATCCTCAGAGAAATCTTGATATGTTGTTAGGAGAGGGACCTTATGAGGATCACCAGCAACAAATTGCATATGATCCTGGCGTATACTCACAAATTGCTGCAGATGCAGTTAGGGCATGAAAGACTTTACAAGGACATGGAGGTTTACAAGGTCAATTATCTAAGGTAATACAAGGAGCTAATGAACCTTATGCTGAATTTGTAGATAGGCTTATTCAAACAGCTACCAGAGTTTTGGGGAATACAGAACAAGCAATGCCATTAATTAAACAACTGGCTTATGAGCAAGCGAATCCTTGGTGCAAAGAAGTCATTAGACCATGGAAACACGAAGATTTAAACACATATATCAAATTATGTATAGACGTTATTGAACAAGGGTAAGTCGTGGCAGCTGCAGTACAGCAGGTTTTAGATGCCAGGTCAAAAACATGCTACAATTGTGAACAAACAGGACATTTTAAAAGGAATTGCCCCATAGGAGGAGGGTTTAACAAAACTAGGTATCAAAGGAGTAGAATACCGGGTATTTGCCCACAATGCCGTAGAGGGAGACATTGGGCTAATGAATGCCATTCTCAAACCACCATAGAGGGTACTCCATTATCAAAAAACGAACAAGGACCAGGTGTCTATCCATGATATTGTGGAGAAAGGCATCAGACTCCGTTGCCAAAAAATGGACAGGGGGCCCCAATGCTCGGGGGCCCAAGACCACAAATATACAGAGCACTGGAGGAACCCAGCAATTCCATCAGTGTAGTGCCCAGGACACATTGTCCATTAAATCCCTCACTAGACAAACCAGAGGAAGCACAGGATTGGACATCTGTGCCCCCACCAGAAAAATACTAACTCCAAAGATAGGAGTTCAAATCATTCCCACAGGGGTAAAAGGACCTCTTCCCAAAGGAACAGTAGGCTTATTATTGGGACGCAGTTCTTCTACTCTAAAAGGACTTATGATAAGTCCTGGGGTAATTGATCCCGATTATGAAGGTGAAATAAAAATTATAGCCAGTTCTCCAAAGGGTATATCAGTAATTTCACCAGGAGATAGAATAGCACAGTTAATAAGCCTACATGATAAATTTTCCAGTCGTACTGTAGAAAGAGGTTCCAGGGGATTAGGCTCCACAGGTGTAGATTGGGCTATGCTTTCTTTAAATTTAGATTCTTGCCCCATGCTAAAACTAAATATTCAAGGACATAAATTTAATGGGCTACGGGATACAGGTGCAGACCTTAGCATCATCTCTCATCAAGAATGGCCAAAACATTGGCCATTACAACAAGCCACTCAAACGCTTCAAAGCCTAGGAGTGGAGACTAATCCCCATAGAAATGCAATGGTATTAGATTGGAAGGATCCTAAAGGATGTGAAGGAACTATACAGCCATATGTATTGGATCATCTTCCCGTAAATTTATGGGGATGAGATGTCCTAGATCAATTAGGTTTGACATTAACAAAAATCATCAATCAAAATGCACCCACTATTAGAGCTAGACAAGGTTTTAGGAAAGAAAAAATATTAGAAGAACAAGAACAAGGTGTAGCAGCACCAATACAAATAGATCAAGGAATGGACAGACATGGGTTGGATTTTCAGTAGGGGTCACTGAGACAATAAAAATTATTTGGAAATCAGAAAGACCAGTATGGGGTCCTCAGTGGCCCCTGACTAAAGAAAAGATATAAGCAGCCCATGACCTGGTCAAACAACAATTAGCGGAAGGACATATACAACCTTCTGTATCTCCCCATAATACTCCCATTTTTGTCATCAAAAAGAAATCTGGTAAATGGAGATTATTGCAAGATTTAAGAGCCATTAATAATAAGATGGTTATTATGGGACCTGTTCAATTGGGGATTCCTCAATTGTCTGCTTTGCAAAAAACCTGGTATGTTTTAGTTATAGATATTAAATATTGTTTTTTTTTTCAATTCCAATTCCTCCTGAGGATAGTCCACGTTTTGCATTTACTATCCCTGCACTGAATCATGAAGGTCCTGATCAGAGATATGAATGGAAAGTACTCCCTCAAAGGATGGCTAACAGCCCAATATGTGTCAAATTTATGTTAACAAAGTAATCCAGCCACTTAGAAATCAAAATCCTGAACTACAAATATTTCACTATATGGATGATGTATTATTAGCACACAAAGATAAAAACACATTGCTAGAATGTTATGCCACACTTACAAATTTATTAAAAAATTATAATCTAGAGATAGCAGTAGATAAAGTACAATTAAATTTTCCAATTAATTATTTAGGAGTTCTATTATCCTCAACCATGGTCCGTCCACCAAAAATTCAAATACGAGTAGATCAACTCAAATCACTTAACGACTTTCAAAAGTTATTAGGAGACATAAATTGGATAAGGCCTTATCTATGTATACCAACAGGAGAGTTGGGACCTTTATTTGATATCCTAAAAGATCCATCAGATCCAAAGTCACCCCACATGTTAACGCCTGAAGCAAGAAAGGCATTAAAAATCATTGAAACATATATGGAAAATATGCATTTGGATAGAATTGATATAAGTTTTCCTTTATTATTTATTGTACTACCAACAAAAAATATTCCTACAGGAGTATTTTGGCAAGAAGGTCCATTATTATGGTTTACATTTATCTTATTTTCCTAACACTATTCTTACTAGGTATCCTGAGGCTGCAGGACAATTAATACAATTAATACTTTTATTAAGGAATAAAAGCAGCAAAGGGAGTGTTTGGAATTTCTCTCAATAAAATTATTACTCCATATACTATGAATCAAATTGATGAGTTAGCTAATGAGTTAAATACTTGGGCAATAATCATGTGCAAATCTAATGTTTCATTTGATAACTATTTACCATCTAATCCTTTATTGTCTTTTTGGTCATTGCATCCTGTAATTTTTCCAAAAATAATAAGAAAAACACCTATCATGAATGCTCCAAATATATTCACTGATGGGTCAAATAATGGTACAGCAGCAATAGTTACACCTGATCAAACTTTTACATTTTTAGTATCCAAACAATCAGCTCAAAAGGTAGAGCTTAATGCAGTATTACAATCTTTTGTGATGTTTAAAGATTCTGTATTTAATTTATTTTCCGATAGTCAGTATATAGTTAATGCTATAGTATCCCTTAAAGATGCTGGTAGGATTTCCCCTTCCTCTACTGTTTTTTCTTTGCTTTCCACTATACAAAGTCTAATCTGGGACAGAAAAGATCCATTCTTTATAGGACATATCAGGGCACATACAGGATTGCCTGGAGCCCTTAGTTTGGGCAATGATTTAGCAGATAAAACTATACATGACATACATATTTTCTCTACACCAGAAGAAGCTACAAATTTTCATTAAAAGTTCCATGTCAATGCTAATACTTTACAAAAGCATTTTAAAATAACTAAGTAACAAGCTAGACAAATAATAAAACAATGTCAAAATTGTGTGACCTTTTTACCACAAGTTGATCTTGGAGACAATCCTAAAGGACTGATACCTAACCATATTTGGCAGATGGACATCACACACTTGCCAGAATTTGGAAAATTAAAATATTTGAATGTTAAAGTTGATACTTCTTCCAGATTTTTGATGGGCTCCCTTCAAGCTGGAGAAAAAACTAAAGATATTATAGCTCATTGCTTACAAAATTTTGCCACTGTGGGCATTCCAAAACAGTTAAAAACAGATAATGCCCCTGGTTATACTTCTACCTCTTTTAAACAATTTTGCTCATCATTTGGCATTACTCATATAACAGGAATCCCATACAATCCAAAGGGACAAGGCATAGTTGAAAGAGCTCATCAAACTATTAAAATGTACTTATTAAAGCAAAAAGTGGGAATTGGGAAGTGGTATATATTCCCGAAAGATAAACTTAAAATAACCCTTTTTACTCTAAACTTTTTAAATTTGGATTCATCAGGACTTTGTCCTGCGGAAAGGCATATGTGTCCAAAAAATGTACATAAGCCCAAGGTACTTTGGAAGGATATTCTAACAGGAGAATGGAAAGGTCCTGACCCAGTAATTGTCTGGAGTCTGGGGTCTGTTTGTGTGTTCCCACAGGGAGAAGAGCAGTCGATTTGGATTCCAGAGAGATTAACTAATGCGATTTCTACAGACCAAAAAGAAGATGATTTGGCTCAAATCCATAACAGCTGATATCCAGAACTCCAGTTTGGCTACCCTTACATCTGTGACAGAACCAGGATCCTTTTTCAATATCTATTTTATTATTGCCCTTTCCCACATCCTGAAGTTCTATTTTGTTTTTTGAGCTCATACAGACCTAGGTTAATGTTTTGCTGATCAGTTCTATTTTTTGACTATAGAGTTTTTAAACATTACAATGGAGATTTCACCTGTAAAAAGTTATAAGGCCTTTACTATTATGTTATGTGTTGTATGTATTATATTATGTGTGCACACTTGTGTTTTGTGTTGTATGTTTGTATGTACATATGTCCATATATCATATATGATGAGCGCTCATGAAAAAATGGATCCAAATTTTTTTTTATTCACGTGATTTAAATGGTTTAATTTAAATTGGGTAAACAGCTATTGAGGATTGTTTTAATATGTGAACAAAAAAGGAGGTTAACAGATCTGTTTGTTTACTTTCACCTTTCCTTTTCATTATATTTAATAATTCTGTTCAAGATAATATAAATTGTTAAGAAAATTGTTTTTCTTTTAGTGTCTTCTGGAATGTTACATAATTTTCTCTTTAGCCATTATTGCCAGAATTCCTATCTTCATCCCAGTGCCGGTGAAGACAAAGATAAAACCAATCTACAGCTTCTGCAAGAGCCATCACTGAACTGCTTGCAGAACTTGCCTGGACTATGTATCACTTGTATGCATTGTGAAATCACTTGTATGCATTGTGAACTATCTGATGGTGCAGGGACTTGTGGTAGTGTTGGGGTATTTTTGCTGATGGTGTCATCGGTGGTACAATTTTTCCAAAAGGAGCTGTCAATTGGCTTGGTGTATCCTCCTCCCTTCTGCTTGTGATGGTCATTCAGATAAAATTTGGGGGCCAACAGAGGTGAGGCAAAGAACCTCACCCGCCCCCCTGCTGGTACAAAGACCTATCCACAGGTGTGGCTGTATGCTGGACCGGTAGTCAATGATGGGTAAGATCCAATTGCAATGGTACCAACCCAAAACAGGAGGCTGACGCCTTGAGGTCAGCTCATCTAATGATGGGTAAGACCATATGTAGTATTGAACAACCTAAGGCAGGCACGGTCCCTAAGCCACATGCTTGTTATTTAAACAGAGAGGGGGAGATGTTGAGAGCCACAGCCAAAGGGGCCCCAGCAAACTTCCAGCTGCCAGCAAACTCCCAGCTGCCAGCTGATGATTGGCTCACAGTGGTCCCAGCAAACTTCTAGCTGCCAACTGATTGGCTCCTCTGTGGTGATGCTCATTGGGTTGTTTCCCCGCCCTTTCAGACCACGGAGCTGCTCATTGGGGGACTTTTTTTGGCTCTGCCCACGTGACCCAGCCAATCGGCCTCAAGAGCAGGAGGACTAGGGGAGGTTGAGAGGCTGGTGGGAAACTGGTGGTGGCAGTTGGGCTCTGAGGGTTTTCCTGAAGAGCTGTGTGGTGCAGTGTGTGTGTTCTAAAAATAAAGTTTGTTTCTTTTGACAAGTGGCTCCTGAATTGTGCCCAGCCAGACTGCGGCACCCTAGGGTTCAAAGCAGTGTGCTGATTCTTTTAGATCGAGGTGCTTCTTCAGTACGGTAGGAGACTGCCATTCTTTGCCTAACTCCATTATTTCAGAAGGCACGTAGCAAACAGATCAGGGCCTATTCTCCACACACACTTCATTCAGACTACAGAGGTTGGTAGCCTTTGAAAAAGAAAGAAGAGAAAAAGAATACATATTCCTCAGTAACAGAATCTACCTGCCTAAGAACCATGGAGGAAAAGAAATTGAAGACAGACTCAAAATGCCAACAATTTTTATTGATCTATGGAAAACTTCCAAGGGAATTAAGGATAAATAGCAACAATATCTATCAGAAAAAACAAAAATTACACTATACTAAAGGACAGTTATTGATTAACAGGTCTCACTCTTACTACTGAGATTCCCTCAATCTATCAATTTTGAGCCACGTACCAAACATTTCCTATCTGAGGATCTTGTTCCTTCAATTGCCACATGCTCTAAAGAGTCTTTCTTCAGTTCCTCTTCCAACATCCTGTCTTCTTGCAATAATGGCATGTATTCTCTCTTTTTCCTTTCTTGGTTGGTCAGGATAGGGATTATTGTCTTTAGTAATGACTTCTGAGAAGTTAATATAGCAGACTTTGATTTTCTTTCTTTTTTGTTTTCTTTTCTGTCTTTTTTCTTTCTTTTTCTAGATTGTTCCCAAACTGAGTAGTTGTTGCTTAAGATTTGAATAATATTCTGTTCTTGTCATCCTACCACCTTTTTAACATGTTTGGATAGACTCAATATAGGTTCAATATATACCCCAGACAGAGGAGAAAATATTGCTAAGATTCAAGAATATTTTGATCTGTCCCTAGGTCCATGCCAGTGAATTTGGAAAAAAAAAATCTCAATTTGCTGATTGAAATCAACTGGATAATCATTCATGCACCTACATGGCTGCAACTTCTTTCAACTCACCTTTCTCAGAAAGGATTCAGGTATGGTCACTGGCCACTCCACTAGATGGGTCTCTAACACCCATCTTAGTTCTTCCCTATTTCTGGAGGTTTGCAGATAATTATCTTCCCTTAGCTACCACATTCCTTAGTGTGATATTCTAGATCTCATAGCATCAGCTTGCTGAGATATGCATAGAAAGGGCTAGTTTTCCTTAAATAGAGACAAAGGAAGTTTAAATTCAAGGGCACTTTGGTTTTCTTTCTTGTGGTGACATCCATCTCCTTAACACCTTTTTCATTTTTCTTTTTGTAGGTTAAGCTTCTATCCATTTTATTGGTAGTCTTTTATCCAAGTTCTCTGTTTCCTTCTCATTAGGTCTCTTTATCATTCTGTTTTCCTATTAACAATGTTTGTGGATACTGAGAAACTCCTGAAGGCAAAAATCTGTGCAAAGACATGAAGTGGGCTCAAGGCTATTCCAAGGCACACAAAATCCCGTGTTCTCAAACACAGCAGGTTATGTACTATCAGTTAAGGAGCTATACTCTCTAAACTCTTTATAGGAAAATCCATTAATGAATAGACCCCTCCCCGCCACCCCCCCCCAAAAAAAAGATATTTTCTCCTTCTTCTCTGAGTCAGCTTGAGGTAGGAAAGAAAAAAAAATAGCAGATATGTAGGGGGTGGAGAGAGAAACATCAAAGAAAGGAGGAGGTAGGTTGTATAAGCTGAAAGTGCCTCAAATTTCCTCTTCCATTTTTCTCAAGCTTTTCTTCTGACTATAAAAGTTTTTTCTTAAAATTATAATTATCACAAACCAGTAATTTGAGACAAAGCCAACTAAAAGTTCCAGTAAGTATTTTTATTTTTCCAAATAAAAATAATTTCCTTTAAATTGGATTCTTATATATTCATCCAAAACATGAAAGAGAGTGAGACTCACCCCTTAAGAAAAAGATCTACAGGAGATATTCCTATCTTCTCCTACTTTCGAACTCTGTGGTGACCTTAATGAGATTTTAGAGCCCATGTTACTTATACTTATTCAAAAGGAAAATCTTCAGTTTGAAAGGGGTGGTTTGGTTCATCTGGCCAGTATTTCAAGTGCTAGAAGGGAAACATTTTTTGTTTTTGTTTTTATTCATAATTCAGTGTCTCTTATCTGACCCTTGCATAGCCAGGTTTGCATCTGGTTCCTTAGTTCAGAAATATCCAAACATCCTGTTCTTTTTGCCAGAATTGTTGAAGAAATGTAATTAAAAATAACATCTCCTTCCAACTCGGAAAACCTCTCCACTAAAGTAGAAGAGGAAAGAAAATTATGGTTGAATAAGCATTAATCCAGAAAGCAATGTGCATCACAGGCAATTTTCTAAGAGATTGCAAAGAAATAAAGAAATCTCACTCTTTTATGTGGGCAGGCAGAGACTACCCATTACATACTTGTTTTCAAAATAAACACAAACTAGTACTTCCTCTAAGAAGAAAACAGGAGGAACAAGTATTAAGCTTCTTATTTTAAATTTGTATTTGTCCTTATATGTCACACCATATTATGTGTGTTTTCCTCCTTCTTCCCTTTTATTTTGACTGATTGAATTTGCTATCCTTGAAATGTTATCACGCATTGATAAACACACTTATCACGCATTGATAAACACACAGTGTCTGAATTAATCACACTCTCAACATCCTCCAGAGCAATAAAAGAAGCTGAAACATTTCCTCCTATGAAACTCCTTGTGACATGCAAGCATTTTAAATTACTTTTATTTGAATATTGTAACTCCATAAATAAGACAATATTATAACTTCTGTGCTATCAATTTTTTGGCAAAATTAGCCATCTTGGCAACTTTTTTTTCCTTCAAATATTTCTTTTAGCATCATTTATTTTTCCCCTATTACTACAGTACTTCTTTTAAGCTCCCTTAGTGAGGGTCCTTAGGTCTTTAATTCTAATGGCATTTATCAAGAATAATATTTGTTTCCCCCTTTAAAAAAATTGTTTTGCTGTCTTTTTGATTATAGAATGATCAGCATTATATTGTAGAACTTTAAAGATATTATTTCACTATTTCTTATTTCAATTAATGATGTTTTATAGTGTACTGTTTTTCATTGTGTCTGAGTTATCTTTTCCTTTCTCTGGTTTTAAGATTTTCCCCCCCAAAAAAATATCTTCTACAGTCTCATTATAACTACAGTGAATATTTTCTACAGTCTCATTACAACTACAGCAAATATATTTTTAATTTATAAGGTTTGGGGAATATAGTCTTCCCTCTATCTGTTGATTCATGGCTCCCACCATTTTGGAAAGAAAGATATGATTGTTGTACTGATCATTAAGCCACTCCTTTAACACTATGAAATGTCTGCTTTGTTTCTAGTAAATTCCATTCTGCCTGATATTATCATAGGTACATCAATTTTCTTTTGGTTAATTTTTGGGTAGTGCCGTAGACATATTTTGCTTCCCCTCACACTCCCAACTGCAACCTTCATCAGCTACTGTAAAATCTGTGACTGTGCTGCACTGGGTGGCAAAAGCAACTTTTCAGATATAACAGATTGTTTTAAATTTTGCTTTATATGGCTTTAGAGACAAAAGGAAAGGTGTACTGAACAGATAAAATATTCATGGCCCTGGAAGCTCATTTTCTCTCTTTTGGAACTTTAGCAGAGAGCTGACTCAGCAATGTTGAATGGCTAAATAACAAGCTGATTTCAGTCTTCAGGCTCTGAAGACTCCATTGTTGCAAAACTACTTTTTCAGCTAGGGGGTTTCCATTGATCCATAGTTAGGTAATGTTCTGGGCTTGTCACATGTATGCGGTTTCACTCTCCTGGAAAGATGGCTCTGGTGCCTAAAGACATCTCTATGTGGTCTAACTGATGGTTAAATAGATTTGGGGATTGTGTGTACTCTTCTACTTCTAGGCTCTCAACTGCCTGTTTTATGTCTGAGCATTATTCTACTGATGTTGGCTTTGTTGGATAGCTGTTCACCTTCCCTCTTTGTAAAGAACAGCTCTCATTTTAATGTTTGTGTTTTTTTTTCCCCCACACTTTTTAAAGATTTTATTTGAACAAAGGATTTCTCTGGTTTTAAGATACAGAAAAAACCTTTTTTTTGTTAGAAAAAGGATAACCTAGTATATTATAGTAATTATTGTTTGGTTGGTGGAAGGAAACAGTTACAAAACAAGCAAATAAAATAATGCAGAATTTTAAGAAAGCACAATAGTAACATAATCACCAACAAAAATCACAAAGAAAGTACAAAGAATCAACACATTTACCAAATTCTTTTGTCAATGTCACTTCTTGTATTCCCTTTGCTTGTGAATTTATTTATTTCTTTCCTGATGTATTTATTCAATAATTCTTTGAACTATAGTTCATGATTGCAGTAGTTTCCTGAAATTTTCTTTTATTCATTTACATCCTTTAGTTAGAGAGTTTAGCTGGGTTTTCAATTAAGTTCACAGTTTTTATTTTTCCCTCAGCTTTTTAAAGATAATAATCCATCTTTAATAGTATCTTTTGGGCTCATTAAAATGTGTTATCAGTCCAATTATAATTTTCAATGTTAATTGTTTTTCTTGGTTCTTATTTATTTTTCATAAAGTTTAATATATTTAAACTGAGAAAATTGCATTTCTTTATATTTTTATTTGTATATTTAATGTAGAAAATGTTAACAATAGCTTTTTAGAAATTATTTCTCACACTTTCTCCTGAAAAATTCTGATAGGTATATATTGAGTCTTTTTATTCTATATCCAATGTTCTATAGCTTTCTAAAACAAGATTGATTTCCTTACCTCTATGTGATATTTTTTTTTTCTGAAAATATTCTAAGTTCCTAATATCTTTTCACTAATTATTTTTTCATACATATCTAATCAATTCATTGAGCTTTACATTTAAGATTTTGAAAAATTATAATGACTTCTAATTTTTGTTTTACTTTTTTAAATCTTCCTGATTTGAACATGATATCCTGTTTTCCATTTATTGTATTTCATGATGTAATTTTATGTTCTATGAAATAAAACTGTTATTTGGAATCTCCTCTTTTGCATAGTTCTTTCATTTTCCTTTTTTTCACCCCTATATGAGTGGGGGAAATGAGGTCAAAGAGTTTTTTTTCTACTATAGTGATTTCTCATTGTGGAAATGAAATAGGAATTTGGGAATAATGAGAGATACCGATTCTCAAAGAAATTCATGAACTATGGAGATGCAAAAAGCACCAGGAACAATTGCAACTCCTAAACACATGATCTTGGTCCACGCCCTTTACCCATCCCCTTTTAACATAAGATTTCCCTTTTAATACACCCACAGAAAACAATGCTATGAAAGTATGTATCTCCACACTGGCTCCACCTCTAGTGCAGACCATAGCTACCATCCCTCTATAAACATTAGTACTCCACCCAGGGGGATCCTCGAATTCCTTTGGAGTTAGCCTGCATTCTCCCATGAATGGACAGTTTTTGCTTTATCCCGAAGGCCTTCCTTTTTTGAGATGGCCCCCATTCTTCCTTGAATATTCCTCTGACCAACATATGCTGAAATTCATATGCCAAAAGTCCTGCTGGTCCTCAGTAAAATTTCTCCTTCTCTCTGGGAATTCCCTGATTCTTCTTCAAGAGGCAAGTCTTCTCTCATAACATCTCTTGGTGGCTATTTCACAGATCCTCAGAGGCATCAACTTTCTAAAGTTTATCCAAATATTTTTTTTTTTTTTTTGCTTCGACTATGACTTATTCTGTTAGCTCCTCTACTGAAGATCTCTCTCTCCCCACTTCCTTCACTTTCTAAGACTGAAAGCCATAACATTTATCAGCCTTGCTTGCCATGGCTGTCCTTCTTCCGTGGCTAGGTAATCCCCAAACTGTTTTGAATCAAATGGCAATAAGGTGACAACTGAAACCACCCTATGGATCTGGTAAGAGTGTTTGAACTCTAAAATCATGATGGAAGAGCTCAGTGATCGTCTTTAAAATACTTTGCTTCTTCATGCTTCATCCTGCATTCACTGAAGGTTCACTGTAAATTTCTCAGCTGTCTGCCTGATATCAGTCCAACAAAGGACTGCCATCCACTGTGGGTCTTCAGTGGGTGATCTCCCTTTACTCTCTCTTCCTCCTCCTTTCCTCAGTCAGAAGCCCTCTTCTCCTTTCGAAGATGAGTACCAAAATTGGGAGAAGAATAACTTGCAAAGATCTTCTCTCACATTCTTAATTGTTTTCTTTGTGCGCAGAAGTTCTTTATTCCTTCCAATGTATTAATTCTTGGAATTATTTCCTGAACTTTAGGGGGTCCTATTGAGAAGTTGTTACCTTCACTTATATGTTGGAATCTTGACCTTATGTTTTCTTTTAGGAATTACATAATTTCTGCTCTAATTTGTAGAGTCCCCCCCCCCCAATCCCTTTTGGTTTGATTTTTGTGCAGAATGAGATATAAGGATCTAGTCTCATTCTTCTATATGGGTATAACTTGTTTTGCTAGCACATTTGTTTAAAAGGCTGTCTTTTGCTTAAGTGTGGTTTTGGCACATTTGTCCAGGATCAGATGACTGTATATATGTATGGTTTTGTCTCTGTGTCTTCCGTTCTGTCCCATCAGTCTATGTATCTGCTTTTATGATAGTATCATGCAATTTTCATTACTATAGTGCTGTCATATAATTTGAAGCCAGGTATTGTGATGCCTCCAGCATTGCTTTTTATTTATTTATTTTTGAGAGAATTGCTTTGTCTGTTCTGAGTCTTATTCTTCCAAATGAATTTTAGGATTTTTTTTTTGCTTTTTAAGTTGATATGAAATTTTGTTAGTATTTTGATGGGGATGGTACTAAATGTGTATATCGCTTTAGGTACTATGAACATTTTACAATATTCTGCATTTCCATGAACATAGGTGGTCTTTCCACCTTCCTGTGTCTTCTTCAACTTATTTCTTTAATATTCTATAGTTTTCATTGCAGGGGTATTTCACCTGCTTGGTTAAATTTATTCCTAAATTGTGTTTTGTACTCCTATTCCTCCTCCTCCTCTTTCTCTTCTTCTTCTCCTTCTCCTCCTTTATTTTTGTAAATGAGATTGTTTTCCTGATTTATTTTTCTCAGCAAATTCATTATTGGTGATGTATAAGAAAAGCTATTGATTTTGTGTGTTGGTTTTGGAACATGCTACTTTGCTGAATTTGTTTATTATCTTGGGCTGTTTTCTGCTGGAGCCTTATGGATCTTCTAAATATAGGACTATGTCTTCTGCAAGCACTGATATTTTGACCTCTTCCTTTCCAATTTTAATTCTTTTATTTTCTTCTCTTACCTGATTTTTCTGACTAGAATTTCTAGTACAGTTTGAGTAGGAGTGGTAAGAGTGGACACCCTTGTCTTGTTCCATATTTTAAAGGAAATACTTTCAGTTTTCACCATTCTCTATAATGTTGGCTTTGGATTTGTCATTTATAGCCTTTATGATGTTGAGGTAGGTTCCTTCTATCCCTAGTTTCTTTAGAGTTTTATCATAAATGGGTGTTGAATTGTAACTAAGGCATTTTCCACATCTATTAAAATAACTATGTAATTTTTGTCCTTAATTCTACTTACATGGAATTTATATGAATTGCATTTATTGATTGTATATGTCAAAACATCCTTATATCTCTGGGATAAAACAAACTTGGTCATGATGTGAAATCTTTTTAATATATTGTTAAATACAATTTGATAATATTTAATTAGGGATTTTTGCATCTAAATTCATCAGGAATGTTGGTCTGTAGTGGTCTTTCCTTAATGTGCCCTAATCAAGTTTTTGTATAAGTGTGGCTTCATAGAATGATTTTGAAGTTTTCCATTCCTTTGTATTTTTTTAAAATTTTTTTGATATTTATTTTTTAGTTGTAACTGGACACAACATTTTTATTTTATTTAGTTATTTTTATGTGGTGCTGAGGATTGAACCCAGGGCCTCACACGTGCTAGGCAAGCACTCTACCACTGAGCCACAACCCTAGCCCTCCATTCCTTAGTATTTTATGGAAGAATTTGAGACCCATTGGAATTAGTTATTCCTTAAATGTCTGGTGCACCAATTGAGAATCCATCTTGTTCTGGGCTTTTCTTTGTTGGAAGGCTTTTTATTACTCCTTCTATCTCATTACAAGCTATTGGTCTGTCTAAGTTTTATACATGCTTTTGAATTAATTTTGGCAGGTCATATGTGTCTGGAAACATATTCATTTCTGTTGGGTATGGTGAATGACTCATTGTTTTGAACTGCAAAACCCTGGAAAGGCACCAATTTGAAAACTGCCCAGTTGATTGGTATCACCTGTTAATAGGTTGGATTCCATGCCTGTCATGGAATTTATTAGTTCAATAGCTTTGAGTTCAAATGCTAGCTGCCCAGAGATAAAAGAGATATGGGTGTGTTCAATAGCCTTCAGATGCCAGCTGCCAGGAGGCAGTAGAGATATGAGGGCAAGCTGATAAGCTTTAATTGGGCTGTTCCCCTCACAAACCTCCTTTTGTTTATCTTGAAGAAGCTTTCTCACAATAAATCGTTTGGATGTTTAAACCTATATAATAAATGTTTGACCCTGCTCTGGTGTCAGTCAAGCCTCATCAGGGCTGGCTTTCCTATCAGGTCCTACTTTTCTCTATATCTGTGTTTGTTTGTTTTCCAGTCCCCTCTTCAGCCCAATTTCGGGGGAAACTGAATAAATGTTGTGAAGAAATGTGACACATTTCTTCTAGAATTTTCAATTTATTGGAGTATAAGTTTTCAAAATAGTCCCTAATGATCCTCTGAATTTCTGTGATGTCTCTGGTAATTTCCTTTTTCACCTCCAATTTTATTAATTGGTGTCTTCTCTCTTTTTCTTTTGGTTAATTTTGGCTAAGTGTTTATCCATCAGGTTTATCTTTTCAAAGAACCAAATCTTTGTTTCACTAATCCTTTGTATTTTTTTTTTATTCTCAATTTCATGGATTTCAATTCAGCTCTTAATTATTTATTTCCTTCTCCTGGTTTTGCAATGGGTTTGTTCTTGGTTTCCAAGGGTACTGAGATGCATCAATAGATTGTTCATGTAGGATCATTCTGATTAAAACTTACCTGGCACTCACAGGTATATTTCCCCTCTTAGATCTGCTTTCACAGTGGCCCAGAGTTTCTCATATGCTGTATCACTATTCTCGTTTTATCTAAGAATTTTTAAAAAGTTTGTCCCCTGATTACTTTTATAACCCTGTGTGGTTTATAAATGAGGTTTCCCCCAAAATTTTATATGTGAGACAATGCAATGATTTTCAGAGGTGAAACAATTAGATTATTAGAAGTGTAACCTACTCAGGGGATTAATCCACTGATATGGATTAATTGGGTGGTAATTATAGTCAGGTCAGGGGTAACTGGAGGAAGTAAGTTGCTAGGGATGTGCATTTATGACTTATATTTTTTCCTTGGTGAGAAGAATCCTCTTACCACTTCCTGATTACCATTTGCTGTGCTGGTTTCTTTTGCTATACCTTCTGCCATGATGTTTTATCTCATTTCAGGCCCAGAATTATGGAGTCAGTGGATTGTGAACTGAGCCTCTGAAACTGTGAGCCAAAGCAAACTGTCCCTCCTCTTTGTGGTTCCTGTCAGGAATTTTTATTACAACAATGTAAAACTAACACACGCCTGTTCATCATTAAAAAGTGTATTATTTAACCTCCATGTGTTTATATAGTTTCTGTCAGAATTTTTATTTATTAATTTATGTGTGTGTTGATTTTTAATTTCAACCCATATGATCCAATAAGATGCAAAAAGTTATATCAGCTTTTTAAATATTTTCTAAAGAGTTGAGTTTTGACCTAAATTATGGCCTATTTTGGAGAAATTTTTGTGAGCAGATGAAAGTTTATATAGCTGTTTGGATAAAATACTCTGTTAAGTCAATTTTAATTATAAAGAAGAGTCTTTATTGAGTTTATGTCTGGATGACTTATCTATTGGTGTGAGAGAGGTGTGTTGAGATCACCCAGTAATATACTGGGGTATATGTGAATCTTCAATATGAGTAATGTCTGTTTTATGTAATTAGGCTCGCCTACTTTGGGCCATAAATATTTACCATTATTATGTCTACTTTTTAGATTGTACCCTTTACCAGTATGAAGTGACCTTCTTTGTCACTTCTGATTAACTTTGGCTTGAAGTCTACTTTGCAGGATAAGAGAGTAGTTACTGGGGCTTACTTTCTGGTTCCATTTCCATCCTTTCATTTTTAACTGTGACTGTTTTGCCTGTGACTTGTCTTTGTCTCTTGCTTGTAAGAGACTCTCTTTGTTAGAAACTTGTACAAGAGTCTTACAAACAACAGACTCACCTTGTTTTTAAAATCATTCTACCATGTATATAAAACAGAAAACATTTACATTCCATGTTATTATAGAGAGTTGTTTTCATTCCTGTGGGTTTGATTTATTTCTAATGTTCAGTCGGTTCTGTTTCTCATTTGTTTATTTATTCTTCAAGTGAGTCATTTCTTATTTGTGAGTTCTGGGTTTGTTTTTAATTTTTTTCTGTGTGAATTATTTCTTTAAGTATTTTCTGTAGTGCCAGCTTAGTTGTCATGAATTCTTTTAGCTTCTATTTTATCTTGGGCAGTTTTAATTTTGTCTTCAATTCTGAAAGATAGCTTTGCTGGATATACCAATCTTCACTGACAGTTATACAGTTATTTTCTTTCAGGATTTGGAACACATCATTCCAAGTCCTCCTGGATTTTAGAGTTTGCATTAAAAAATCAGAAATAATTCTGACATTCCTCTAGATGTGACTTGTTTTTCTCTTGAAGCTTTTAAAATTCTAAACTTGTTCTCTATGGTAAGCATTTTATAATGTGTCACGGATAGGTTATTTTTCTTTATCCTATTTGGGGTTCTGAATGCCTCCTGTATTCAGAGGCGACATCTCATTTTCATTCTCAAGGTTTGTAAAATTGTCTCATTATTTCTCTGAAGAAGTCATCCATACCAAAAACCTTTTCCATGTCCCAAAACTTTTTGATTCTAGTGATTCTTAAATCTGGTCTCTTATTTTTTTTCCGTGTGTGTGTGTGTGTGTGTGTGTGTGTGTGTATATACACACATATACATACATACCACATTTTCTGTATCCATTCATCTGCTAAAAGACTCCTAGGTTGGTTCCATAGCTTAGTTATTGTGAATTGAGCTGCTGTAAACATTGGTGTGGATGCTGCACTGTACTATGCTGATTTTAAATCCTTTGGATATATACCCAGGAGTGGGATAACTTGGCTAAATGGTGGTTCCATTCCAACTTTTATGAGGAATCTCCATACTGTTTTTCATAGTGGTTGCACCAATTTGTAGTTTCACCCCCGGTATGGGCGTGAACATTTTTCCCTACATCCTAACCAACGTTTATTGTTACTTGTATCTTATAGTTTGAATTTGTATTTCTCTGATTTCTAGAGATGTTGAACATTTGTTTCATATATTTTTTGACCAATCATATTTCTTTTTCTGGGAAGTGCCTCTTCAGTTCTTTGTCCATTGTTGAATGGATTATTTTTATTTATTTATTTATTTTGATGTTCAGTTTTTTGAGTTCCTTACATATACTAGATATTAATGCTCTATTTGAGGTGCAGATGGCAAAGATCTTCCCCCATTCTTTAGGCTCTCTCTTCATTTTCTTGATTGTTTCCTTTGCTGTGAAGAAACTCCTTTAGTTTGATACCATCCCCTTTTCTATTTATTTATTTGTTTATTTATTTATTTTTATATATGACATGCATTACAATTCTTATTACACATATAGAGCTCAATTTTTCATATCTCTGGATGTATACACAGTATACTCACACCAATTCATGTCTTAATACCTGTACTTTGGATAATAATGATCATCACATTGCACCATCATTAATTACCCCTTTTCTTGATTCTTGATTTTACTTCTTGCACTTTAGGAGTCTTGTTGAGGAAGTTGGTTCTTAAGTTGACATGAGGAGTGTTGGATCTACATTTTCTTCTAGGAGGCGCAGGGCCTCTGGTTCAATGCCTGAGTCCTTGAAAACTCCATATGTAGTAGGATGAAATTGAACCCCTATCTCCCACCCTGCACAAAACTCAACTCAAAGTGATCTGCTTTTATTAAAATAATTTCTTGTCTCTATTAGGTCTTATTACTCAGGTAAACTAAATATTGAAAAAATAAAATCTAAGTACCTGTTTTAAAGTCTTTTAAATGATTGCTTTATGTATCTAGCATCTTGAAAATGTTACAGTCTCTTATAGTAGCTTTACATTAGAACTCAATATGGAATAGTAGAGTTCCTTAAACATTACTTTTGTTTCTGAGGAGGTTTGGCTGTTCCAATTCTTTTTTCTTTGCATGTAACTGGCGTAATCAGCTTGTCTGTGTCTAGTAATGTCCAGAAATTTTAATAGAAATTGTATTAAATCTATAGATCAACCTTTGAAGTACTGAAATAATTGCTATGCTGTATCTTTTAAGCCTTGAAGATAGGGCATCTTTTATTTATTGTAGCTTTTTATAGTCAATTTCATTGTTGTTTTGTGGCTTTGAGGGTAAAGATCTTGTTTAATACACAATCTAAACATTTCATATTTAAAATATATTATAAAAAATGTTGGTTTTTATTTTCAATGTCCAGTTTTACATTACAAGTGTTGACAGATATGATTATTGAAATATTAAATTAACATTTTGCAACCTTGCCTAAAAAATAAAATAATCTAATAAATAAATAAATGATTTATAATTGTGGTTAACTAGACAACTATTTAGTTTATTATATTTATTAGCCTAAATACACATGACTAGACACACATATATATAGCTTAGGACTTAAGGTTTGTCTAAGCTTTGTCTAAATAATATAGAGGTGTATAAAAAATAAAAATTAGGTATATTTAATACAGGCAAGGTAACCAATTAGTGCTCTCTTCTATAAAGTTACATTGTTTCTAGTTTTTAACATGTAAACTAGTCAAAGTTTCAGCATTTTTGCCATTTGTATTTGCTCCACATCTGTTTGCTTCGATCAAATAATTATTTTTATTGTATATATGAGATGTACTTCAGGTAATAAATCTATTTGTAGTCATTCACAGTCTCCTAAATTTGTAAGAGATCTAAAGCTATTCTTTAAATTTTGTCAATAATGTAGTAATAGTTATCTCACTTAGCCTTGAATTCTAAAATTTGGTCAAAAGGTAAAAGCTAAGTTAATATATAAAACAAATTTTATGCAATTGTGATGCTGATATTCCTGGATTTTTTATGGTAAATATATTTGTGCTTTCTGAAATACAAAAAATTAAAAAGAGACACTGCCAAACTGTTATCCTCAAAACTAAAATTATTAGAAATAATAGCATTTTCAGGCTTATATTTATGTGTTCCTAAATGTATTGTGGCTATCAACTTTAAGCAAAAATAAGTAAATATGTTTGGAATTCCAAACCATACTGATCTGATGATTAAAAGATTGAGCATTAATAACATAAAATCCTCATTGTTGTCATCGTTGTCGTCATTATCATCATCATCATCAAAAAACAAGCCAAATTTAAATGGAAATTTATTTAGATTGTCTAATGTTTTCAAAACTATTGTACAAACTGAATTTATTTTGCTCCTACGGTTTTTGTATTTTTTTAAAAAAACTTTGTAATTGTGGCCTGCTAACATTTTAAAGAAGTATAGCTTTTACCAGAACAATCTAAACATTTTAAGGTGATAGTCATCAAGGACAAGACAGACTATAATACTGACCCCTATTTATTAAAAAGAGACTGGTAAAACTGACTTTGTGGTTATTCAAATCTGAGTCTTAAAGAAAAATCAGAGAATAAAAGGGCCAAAAAAAAAAAAATAGCAGATAATGTAATTCTCTCTTGAAAGTGCCCCCATTCTCCCTTGACTGGGTACCTATTTTCCTAAGTAATCCTCTGTCTGTGCCTTTCAATGGCACAAGCTGAAATTCTTTTCTGTCACATAGGTCAAGAACCCCACTGGTTCTGAGCCAAGTTCCCCCTTCTCTCTGGGAACTCTTCAGACCTTCTTCAGAGACATGTCTTCTCCTGTGACAGCCCCAAAGATTTAAATGTCTTCTGAGTAATCTGGAAGTCAATTTTCTTTGGGTCTCTTGCTTCATCACGGGCTTCTATTTTTCACAGAAGCAATTTCTTTTAAAAAAAATGCTTTTATTTCTGAATTGTGACAAGTTTTTCTGATATAACCTAAGCCAGTGGAGTTTTAAATCATTCCTTTCCAAATACAAGTCAATTATTTTAAAGGGTTTTGATTTAGAGTCTTTAGTTCCAGCACATTCTGTGGCATGAACAAAAGTCCACATTTCCTGTCTTCTAATGGATATCAGGATCTAGCTCCTAAGGTTATTATCTGAGCCTCCTGGACCACCATATAATCAGCTGATATGTTTACCAATAACTTTCAGCTTTTTTCATCTATGATAGCTGGAGATCTCCATTTCTCTTTTTCTATATTAAATTTTGGGTTAATGTTCTTTAGTTGTAATTGATGATATATATATATATATATATATATATTTTTTTTTTTTTAATTTATTTAGAGTGACAATTAAAGAAGAAAAAGGAGAAGAACATCTATGAAATCTCAGCAAGCCATGGAATCAGAAAAACCTGTAAGCCAAGTTCAACTTAAGATAAAGTAAAGCTTTCAGAATTCTTATGAAGGAGACTGTTTTTCGGTATTAGGAGGACAAGGAAGAACCGTTTAATTTTGCAAATGTAAACCAGAAACCATAATTAAAAGTAGAAGAGGATGAAGAAATATAAGAAATATAATTTCAAGGAGATAAAATACTTGCATAATTACAAAAAAGGCTTGGCTTATTGTGAACAGGCACCATTCTTTCTATTCTATATATATTTCTTCAGAAAATCCCCCCCACAACCCCCCGCAGCATGGATTTAGACTGACATGTGCCTGTGAACTAGAAAAGAAGAAAGGAAGAACACATTCATTCTCCTGGAAAGAGTATGCTTTGTGTTGTTTTGTTTCGCTTTTGAACATTTTCACAACACTCCAGGAAATCAGTGCAGGTTTTCTCCACTAGAATTAAATTGAGAGAGATGATTAAAGTATATGGATCAGACTTAATATGGACTGTTGTGAACAGATATTGGCACTACATTAGCTTTTGAAGGATAAGAAATATTCCTGGAACTTCCAATTCTTTAATTTACAGAGTTCAAAATAGAAAATATCAACCTAAATATTGCTTATTTGTTTGATTAGTTGATTTTTGTTTCATTTTGGTACTGTTTATGAATAATTTCTTTCTTGGATCTCTTGGTTGAGTTAGAAATCGGGTCACCGGAGAAAAACATTCATTCTGTCATTTGGGGGGATAGGAAGCATGTCTTGGGAAATGGTAAGTATTTTGGCCGTGGAGGATATACCTTCTCCTCTAAGTTCTCCTTCCCTGTGAACCAGATTCAGAGCAGATCCTGTGTGCTTAAGGGCACCTTGAGGTGAGTCTGAATTTTGATACAGAGAGACTGACAGGAAGGGAGGAAGCCCTTTAGCTCATTAAAAAGACATCTGGGAAAACCTCACTCCTCAGTGTTGTAAACAGAGCTCAGTTGCAGAAGCAACATCACCTGGAAAATTGTGCCTTACCTCAGATGCACTCAGAATCTTCATTTTTATTAAGATCCTCAAATGATTAATAATGAACATTTATATGTGGTAAGTCCTGCTCTAAAGAACCATACAGGATGTTTCAGGGCTGCAGGTTTTAATTTCTGACAAATCTGTCTGCTAATTTTAATTATTTGAATAATCCATTTAATACTATCCTTTTATTATCCTTGAGCCTTTAGTAAATTGCTATTAAATTATCAGGACTTAGTCCCATAAAGACAGAAGGAAATTAAGCCATGCATGTGCATCTGCTTTGGGTCAGAGTGACAAAACATAGACAAACGTTTTTACATATGACTGTGGTAAGAAACAGGAGCTTCACTAGTAGGTGTTAACTGCCCAAACTGCAGGAGAGAATGAGAAGGTGCATGGTCAGGTCCGTCAGATAAAACAGAGAGCACTTTAAGTCCATAGCTAGTGACATAGGTAGATCTGAACCGATTTAATACTGTGCTATATTAATCTTCATATAATTCCTTGCACAGGGTGCCATAGTGCCTGTTGTTGGAACCGGGTAAATTTTTGTTTAATTGAAAGACAGTGATTAAAAGCCTCTTGATATGGCGAATCATTTCATATTTTATTCATTTCATTCTTCAATGTAATTATACTCAGTCTACATGTCTGGATCTTATACAAATTGATCTTCATATTGCCCTATAAATTTTTACACAACAAGTCAATGTTCTCATAATAAAGCAGCCTGAGAATATGAAGTTCTCTATTATGATATCCTAAGTTTCATGTCCAGCACTCTCTCATCTACATGCTAACCAAGCTCATGTTTCAAATACCTCCCCACAAGTATGATTTACCAAGACCTTCCATTATTATGACCACCATACCCTTATCAATCATAAATGTTCTGCCTCTTTTGAAAGGGAGAAATGAGAATTTAAGAGAGAGACACATCATAGACCATTTTCCTCTTCAATCTCAAGGAATATGCTGAGGATTTCAGAGCTGAAAGACTTCAGATAATTGAGCCAAAAAAGAAAAAGAAAAGAAAAAAGCTCATGTGAAGTATTTAGATAGATAACATCAATGGCTTCTAGTTAAATGAGAGACACATAGCAAATACACTGTAAAACGAATTAAAAAGTAATTGAAAATACCTGTAGAAATTTGATTAGAATCTGGGGAACCTACAAAGGTAGACAGATAATAAAAAATGCATTTCCAGAGCCCATTTAATTCTGTCAATGTACCTTATTCAGTAAATTTGCAGTCAGTCTCATTAAGATAATTAATTAAAATGCATTAAACCTTTCATAGTAGAAATAGTTGCTGAAAACTTTGGGTGCACATGAAGTTACTTGCTTTGTGGATCCACAGGGATGGGTCATTTAAATTGCCTTTTAGAAATGTGTTCAATTGTTTAATTATAGTCAGAAGGCCACATTCTACAAATTCAATAATAGCTAGAATGTCTTACCTGTCACTGAATTCATGTTTAAAATTAACAGATATTGTTTCAGGTATTGTATTCTAAAGGGACTATTCTGAGGTATTGTCTTAGGGCCTAGTGTTATTGAAGACTGTATCATTGGGCCCTGTCAAAATTAATGCACTGATGTTTGCAGAATATAAAGACAAATACATAAATAAGTATAAAGAGGAATAAATTTTGCTAATTATTATACTAAAAAGTCAAGGATGGGGAAGTAGCTATGACTTTCAAATATACTTGGATAAAGACATCAATCAACTAATCAATACTCTTATATGCCCAGACAGTGAGAATACTACAAAGGTCTTCAAGGGCTACAAAATGAGTCAGATTATTTCTACTTAATGAAATCACGGTCTTTGATGTAGATCTTCAAGAATGTGGGCAAGAAAACAGAGCAGAGTAAGGTAAGATCAAGATTGATTTTATCAGAGACCTAGAAGAAAGAATGAAATTACAACCTCAACAAACAACATAAACAAAGCAGCCATGACATCAGAGTTTCAGGTAAAAAATATTTATCCATGATCATTTTAGATAGATTTAGAGACCTAAATATCTCATAGCAAGAACTCAACAGGGTGAAAAAAAGAAAACACAGAGAGGCAGACAGAACCCACAGATGAATTGGGATTGAGGTGTTAGTAGTTAGGAAATCATAATTTGAGCAACAATACACGGAGGTCCAAATTTTCATTCCAAGTACAGATGAAACTCAGTTGTAAGCTATGCCTTGCACAGTACAGGAGTGTGAAATAGAGAAATCAGCTACTTGTGTATCATCACATGGCTCTTGCCTTAGTAGGCATGAGAAGGGTAAGGTCTCCAGATCAATGAGAATGCTATTTATGTTAAATTTGCTATTTATGTTGCTACCGATTTTAATTGCAACAGATATAGAGAAGATCTAAAAGTAAGTTGAAAGAAAGTAAAACTTCATCATTCAGAGATCTTCTAGGGAATGTATTCTCAATTTTTGGTGTTTCTATGAAGCTCTGGAGTAAATGTTGAAACTTGGTCATGTTTATCTATATGTCCTTGGGCATGTTACTTAAATTCTCTGTGTCTTATTACACCCGAAAAATCAGAATAAGAATGTCTCACTCACAGTTAGCTTGGAAGAACTAATGAGATAGTACCTTATAGTTATTAGTATTATCATGGTGCTTTAAAGTGTTTAGTGTAAAAAAGATTGGCAGAAATTCTTTAGGAAGATAATTGTGGGAGAAACTGTGTGGATTTCCACAGGGAAATTTCCCGTTTAGCAAATATGAGACAAATATAGGAAATGGAGGCAAAAACCTAATAAGAACTAAATATTAGAATGTCTCTCTTCTGATTCAAAGAAAGCCATCACAGATGGCCAGATTGATGCAGAGTAAGCCAACACCAATAAAAATGGCTTAATTCTCACTATAGCAAAAGGATAAGCAATTATTTTATTTTTTCCTTACATGTGAAATTCAAAGTCTTCAAACCTGAAAACTGGTGACATAAGCAAAAGAAAATAACAAGAAAAGAGAGAGAGGGGATTATCAGTCAGCCAGGCCTTCTGCAGTATATGGTAGTAGAGATCTCCCAGGTGAGTGTCTTGGTGGGACAGCAGGAAGAATGATGTGAAGACAGAAGACAGAAACTTTAATAGTAGACATTCAGGAACACGAGTCACAACGCAGAAAATCTTTAATATTTTTTTTCTTATGCAGTCTTTCCAAGGACATATTCCTATTTCTTTTTAATAAGAAGATAGAGGCTTGTTTTATTTTGTCAATCTACATTTTTTATTCTTTCTTGATTTCTGTAATAATACACAAATTCCATATTGATGTAACTATTAGCATTTAAACTAGGCTAACATATAGTTTTATTTAACTAATCTACATATATTTCTAGGGTAAAAAATGCCTTTAGGAAACAAATCTAGCAGAAAGAATATTAATTTTTTATCTCATCTGTGACAAATGTATCTGTTAATGATGAAATAACAAAACATTTGTTTTATTCATCAAAATATTGGGAAAAAAATATATATATATAAAATAGGGTGTGTTCCTGGCACACATATGATGTTCTTTTGAACCTCTATATTAAAGAGTTTAAGTTCTGGCACCAAATTTATGGTGTTTACACTCCAGCTCCAATATATAGTAGCTATGTGACCTCAATTAAATTACTTAAACTGCTTCTCATTTTCCTAATCTGTAAAATGGGTAATTACTTCAAATAGACCTTATAGTGACTTAATGTGATATTATGTTTCTAATTAGAAGAGTTGGATGGCACAGAACTTATATTGAACATACAACTTATATTGAATATCATTATCATTTTAATAATCAAAAGGACAAAATTCTCTTTGAATGGCATTACATAACCTCTGCAGTTATCTCATTGCATTGCAATAAAATTTAAAGAGCAACAACAATAAAAAGAAAAAAAAACCCAGAAAAACAAATAGTATGGTACTTGCATTAAGAGTTAGCATAAACCATGGAATAAAATAAGAAGGAGCACTTTACCACTGTGCTACATCCCTAGTCCTTCTGTGTTTTTTATTTTGAGACAGGTCTTGCTAAGTTGCTGAGCGTCTCACTAAGTTGCTGAGGCTGGCCTTGAACACATGATTTTACTGCATCAGTCTCCCACGTTATTGAGATTACAGGTATGTGCCACCCTAACTGGTACCATACTGTTTTGAGTACTGCACATTTTTAAATAATGATTTGAAATTTAGATTTTTTGTTTTTACTTTAGTCCTTTGGTTCCTTATGGGCTTAGGGAATTTTTCTTTATAATCATATAAAAAATGCCATTGAAATTTCAAAGTGACTGAAAAAATATATATATAAAATATATATTTAATATATATATTAAATCTGCAGCTCACTTAGACTAGTATGAACATTTATTTTAATAGTATTCTCTAAATATTATAAGCACAGGATATTTTTCCATTTATTTGTGTCTGTTTTAAATTTTTTATAATGCTATAATTTTCTGTTCATATCTTTCCCCATTTAAGTTTATTCCTAAGTATGGTTGCATTGTTGACAATATTGTAAATAAGAATTTAAATTCTTTTATATTGTTCATTTCAGTGCATAGAAATGCTACTGATTTTTTAGCATTGACTTCAAATGCTACAACTTTTGAGAATTTGTTTTTTTCTAATAATTTTTTCATGGAGTCTTTATCATTTTCCACACTGAAGATCATGCCATCAGCAAACAATTTAACTTCTGTTTTGATTGGAATGCCTTCCATTTATTTTTCTTAGCTAATTGTTCTGGGTAGATTTTTTCCTAACATTATGTTGACTAGAAGTAGAAAGAATGGACATTATTGCCTTATTCTTGATTATTTAAAAAACTGCTTGAACTTGATGCCATAGCACATAATGCTAGATGTGTCTTTGTCATAGATGCCCATTATTTTGTTTAAGTGCATTTCTTTTGTATCAAACTTATTGACAGTTGTTATCATAAAAGGATATTGTAAGGTGTAACATGATATTTTGCAAAAATATAAAAATAGATGATACTTGCAATTATTTTCCTTGAATCATTAAAAAACTGTATTGGTAAATATGTAGACAAATTCTTATTTTTAAAACTGTAAATAACTTTAAAATGCAATTTATACAAATACAAGATGTAGAGTGAGACTATCCGGCCTGGAATGTCAGTCAAACATTTAATATTTGTATGATTTGGAGCAAGTTATAATTAACTTTTAGGCTCATTTTATTCATCAGTAAAAATGGAAAGATGATGATTACCAAAGTAGAAAATAAACCATGTAGCGGATGTAAAGATGGAGTCAAAGACTAGGTGTGGTAGTATACACCTGGAATCCTAGCTGCTCAGGAGACTAAGGCAGGAGGATGGCAAGTTCAAGCCAACCTCAACAAAGTGAGACTGTCTCTAAATAAAATACAAGATAGGGCTAGGGATGTGGCTCAGTGTCTGAGTGCCCCTGAGTTCAATCACCGATAACAACAACAACAAAAAAGATGGAGTCAGTGTAACTGGAACATCTTTGTTACCTGATCTTTTTATTGATATTGTTATATTTCTAATAACTCTTACTAGCCAGATGATTGGCACATTCTATTATCTCTACAGTGACAACTGACAATGGACTCTCCAAAACTAGATATAACAAAAAATATATATGTGTGTATATGAATATATATGTAAATATGTGTTTCATATTTATACATAAATGTTGTATGTATATAATTTCTCCTTTTTTCCTTCCATATATTATTTGTAAAATAGTCCAATTATTATAGTGCTAAGCTAATTATGTGGATTAAGCAATAGTACTTGGCAGGCAGCACATTTCTGAATGATAACAGCATGCCTTGGGTGGCATTAAAGCATACCAAGCTGAAGACTATCAATTTTACCACCTGAGAGGTGTGCTAATTAACCAAAAATGCAGACCCTAAAGTGGCTGTTCTATTACTGCCAATGAGAGAAACAGTTGGATCCTTAGATTTATTATCTTTCACATTGCTGTCAATTTTGAAGCATGAACAGTGCCTTCCTTTTCCAAGTTTTCTCCATTATTTAGCTAAAATGTACAGTCAGTTAATTACAGAAGGAAATGCATTAAATCATAATAGAAGTGCCTAGGCATCCGAGGCAGATTTACCCTGTTTGGAGACCCAGCTCCGCTCTTTTTTTGCTTAGTGACATCAGAAGTCTTAATTAATTATAATATTCTTATATCTAGAAGATAGATCCAGGGTATTATTTTTTCTTGGCCTTCCATCACAGAAGCATTTTAGTCCAGTCAAAGATCCTGTGTAAGAATGTTGTATGTGTTATTCTTATTTTATAAATTGAACTGCAAAATATGATTATTTACTCTGCAATAGTTTGGTAGTTATCCTGTATAATGCATAGCTGTATTCTCAAATTCACATTCTTCTCTAAAATGTATCACTGGGCTATGTGTTCTATTCAGGACTAAAGAATTTATAGTATTCCACAGGCAGGCCCTGGACTTTCAGAATAAAACTTACATTTTATTGGACACACAAAATATGACTTTAGCCCTGATATTGCACCTAAAATGTTTACAGTGATAGAGTGGCACCTTTACTTCATTACTATTTTCCATGATCCATTCTAGGAAACAATTTCATATGATGGTAACCAAAGCATAGACAAATATGCTTACAAATATTTACAAGTCAATAATCAAATCTTTTCCTTTGAATGAAAAATAATTAGCATCAATTTCTACAATGAATTATTTAGTAAAATGAATTCAGCTTTATTGAGTGATAACAATTTGATGATTGGGAAAACTTGGAAATGGTAGTATTGAGCTTCATTCTGGAGATAAGTAAAAACTGTGGATTATATTATATATATAACTACTATAGTCCTTGACTAATACAACCAGAGAAATTTACAAGAGTTTGTATCAACTAATTGTCGTGATAACACTACCTTTTGGCCTACATTCCTGGTTCCAGCAATGTATTTTTCTTTTGATACAGCATGAAATTATGCAGAGCCAGCTGTGTGAAGGCTGTTCATTCAAACCTCTAGGTAGAGATTAGGTCCCATTTGTCTCCAATCATGGCCTCTTCTAAAAAGGATGTTGTTTTGCAGCAGGTCTGATTATTATTAAAAAAAAAAAAAAAAAAAAAGTCCAGTTGTTCTTTTGGAAGAAAAAGTGTAGGGTGTGTGTTTGATATTTTGGATTTTTGGGAGGGAGGGCTTCTTTCTCTCCTTCATTTTTTTCTTTTTTTTTTTTTAGATTTTTTTTTTCTTCAAATCTGTTGAAAATTCACACTCAAAGAGGAATGGTAATGATGTATTGTCAACATTGGAACGCTAAAATGTGGTTTTAAATTAAGATATGCTTTTGGTTTAACATATATACTGAATTTCAAAAACAGTCTGAAAAAGTGATTAAAAAATCTCAAAAATATTTTTTCTATATTAATTCTTTTTTTTATTTTATTTTATATTTTTTATTGATTTTTTAAAAAAGTAAATGACAGTGGAATGCCTTACAATTCTTATTACACATATACAGCACAATTTTTTCATGTCTCTGGTTGTATATAAAGTATGTTGACTCCAATTTGTGTCTCCATACATGTCAGAATAAATTATTTTATTTCCTTTAAGGCAGAGTTGTTATTTTACATTGACACTGGCTAAAAACTTCCAGAAAATGTCAAGAACAAATGGTTGCAAAGGTGGCATTCTTTAAGAGGCCTGAGCTTGTGATTTCTTTTAAAGACATTAAAGTTCTGACTTTTGCCCTGGCCATATATCTAAAGAAGATTTCATTTTGAGACACAAAAGGATGCTTACTAATATATGATAAAGACAGAACCTCACTGATGGTGCTACAAAAGATGGAGGAAAGGAGTGGGAGAAAGCAGAAAGGGAAGGAGAAGTTGTTTTTAAACTTTTCTCTGTCACTCCAATGGGAAGTCTTGATTCTAAAATGTGTTTTTGAAATGAAATGTTATTGAAATGTTAAATAATATGTTATTAAAATTCAAAAAATTAGAATTGGTTCATAGATATAGATATACACATAGATACATTGCATTTTTTACAAAACAAAGTCAGGCTTATGCTTATTTAGGCCTGAGACAGGTAAAGAATTTTATATTTTATATCTATGTTTACAATGATTTGGACAATTTTTCCTAGACTCAGTCATTATCATAATCCACTACTGAAGATTCCACCCAAAACTGGGTCTTCTCCATTCTTTCTACCTCAGTTCTTTCTATTTTAAAGGCTACATTATAGAATCAATGGGATATCAAAATAAATAACTTTTAAATTCTGCAAAATATAGGGATATAGCTGTTTCTTATTTATAGAACCAATACCGCAGGTCACACATAATTACATAAATAGTCTATTTAAATTACTATCAAAAATGGCAAAAAGATACATTTTTCTGGTCAAGGGAATAATCATTTTTTGTTGTAGATAAAAGGGAAGGCCTGTCATCCTTTCTGATAGACTACATCAAGAATTTGTAGAATAACTCACAAAATGTCTAAATAGGCTCTAAGGAATGGGTAGGAAATTGGAAATCTCCAATACAAACGTATCCTTGAAAGAGAAAACCCTGCCATGAATGAAACACAGAGCAAGTCCTTCTAAAATCAGTAGTGGATTTGACAATAACTGAATCTATAAGGTTCCAAAGTCATTGTCAACATGTGAAATTTCCATGACACTAGTTCATTAAGTTTGAAATTTATAAATACCAAAATAACCAAACACAAATGAAATGTGTGCACATACTGAACTAACATCCCATCTTTCAATTGGCATGATCTACATTTCAACATAATGACAAACTGATAAGTACAATATCCCAAATAATAAATTCAGAAAAAAAAATGACAGAATAAGAATGATAACCATAGTGGTGGAAAAAAACACAAAAACATCATCAAAACATTCTGCACCATGCGACATTACAGTGGTGCCTTAGGGACTATCACATCAACATGGGTAGTCTGTTCTCCGTCTCTGAATTCAGCTTTGTGACTTGGGATGCATGTTTTGACAATTCCAAGCCTAAATCTTAAGTGACTTTATATATTTTTCCCTTTTCAAATATTGACGTCTCTAGTTGAACAAATCCAGGCTATCCTGCTAGATAGTGAAAGATGACATCTTAGAGCAGCCAGCTCCATCTAATCTATCAGGTGGGCTTAAACACAGAACAAGCCCCTCTAAAATCAGTTGTGCCTGTCCCAACAGAACAATATAGCAAATTGGAGGCTCATGATAACAATAAATGGTTATTGTTTTAAACCATTTAATTTTAGGGTGGCTTGTTAAGCAGCAAAAGGTGACTGACTCAATAACCATGCTGAAACCTTTTGTGAGATAAGGGACCCAGGAAATAATCACCAAATTATTCTAAAGCCATACATATGCAATGCAAATGATGTCAAAAATGACTTTTGAAGTATAGTTATGAATAATAAGCATATCTAGAAGTATAAATTGGGTTGAGATCATTTTTTTTGTACTAAGGATTGAGCCAAGAGGCTTTACCATTGAGCCACATCCCCTGTCCTTTTTATTTTTTATTTTGAGACAGGGTCATAGTTGCTTAGGGCCTCCCTAAGTTGCTAAGGGTGGTCTCCAACTTGTTATTCTGGTGAACCACCACACCCTGCTGAAATTATCTTCTGTATAGTGATTTAAGGTGTTTAAGTTTTTCAGGAAGAGACAAATACACTTAATAATTTTTGATCATAGTGCTTTAAGAATTCAGGCAAAATTCACAGAGTAGAAACTAAAAGGTGTATGCTCTAAAACAGCAGAAGAAGATGAAGTCTCCCAGTAAACATACAAAATATAGATTTAAATTATTAATGAAAAAAATATAAAGCTTTATTCAAACCACTAAAATATCTCTGAAAGAAGGAAGAATATTATGTTCATCAGTAAACAATATCACAAAAACTAGTTTTCTAATTAGCCCCAGATTCTGATATTCACAATAGGACTTAACATATTATTTGCTTATATAAAATTTTAAAGAAAAAAAATCAATGAGAAGAGTTTTCAAGTCTGTGGAATAGAGCAGGTCACTTTCCTGGCCGCTCTGTGTCATGTAACTAAGAAAGAAGACAGGCCACTTTTCAGCAAGGTTGGTGAAGTAAAAAAAATAAAATAAAAAAAAAGGGCAGGGGGGACTTTGCTGGAATTTAAAACTGTATATTCAATGCAGTTCAGAAGGAGATTGGATAGAATAAATTAAGGAAGAAATCCCCAGCAGCACAGATGCTGCCACACATGGGGAGAAGCACCAGCTAGAGTGCCCCACCACAAGCAAAGTGGAGGGAAAAGGAATTAAAGGGAAACCACATTTTTAGGAGGTCTGAAGTATGTCTGAGTTCAGAGCATTTAGCAATCAAGATCCAGGATATTGTCCAACTAAACTGAAAGGAGCCCTGCACAATAATCTTGTACAGGAAATAAGCCACCATCACTCCTGGTGTTATGCAGAGAACAAAGGAAGGAACTATTCTGCAATCATGGTGTGGAGGCTAGCAACAGAGGAGGCCGATTCCTGGCAAATCTGTGTTTGGCCCAAAATACAGGCCTAGTAAATGCAAACTGCATGCCATAGAGAGTGCTTAAGTGACCAGGAGAAAATCAAACATGGAAAGAAGTTTACACAGGGGACAACCAGTTGTGTACGACTACCTGGCTCTGCCCCTTCCCCACTCCTCCAATCCAGTTGCTTGCAGGACTGGCCTAGAGAGAGGTGTCTGGCCTGGAACTGGGAAGGGAAGAGGTTGGAATGATTGAGTTTGGAGACTGAACCCAAAACCAGGAAATGTGGGATCTGTGGGTGATGCAGTGTGCTAAGAATTGGCCTCCACCACACAAGTGGAAGCCAGGGATACAGTCTTCCAGATGGGTCAGCAATTGCTGGGCACTGGAGGTGCACTGATTTAACATATCCAGACCAATTGATATTCAGTGAAGAGTCTGGAGCCCACCTAAGCCTAAGCCTGAATCCAGAATTCCATCTATGAGATTCCCTCTCTCATTCTAGCAATTCAGAGGGTGGAGCATCATGCTCCAGATGACCCTAGCTAAAATTGCTGAGAGGAGAAGCTGAGAATCTTTGAAACTCCAATGGAAAGAATTGTTTAATTTTTCATAGAGGTATTTTTTTTCCTCTTCTTTTTTTCTTTTTCATTTTTTCCCTTTCTCTCTTTAATTGTGACCATAATAGTTTATGAACATTTATACATACTCATATTTGTTTTTCCCCCTTATTTCTAGCATTTTTGAAGCAAGTTACTTTTTTGAGGACTAGCATATATTATTAGTATATTTCATTTTTGTTTTGTATTCTTTTATACTTATTTTTATTTTTAAAAATTTATTTATATGTATGTATATTTTCTCTCATCTACCTTTTTCCTTGATTCTCTGTTTTTTTTCTTCCATTAACAGCCAGCCTCTATTGTTTTTTCACTCTACCTTTAATATTTTACTTCTATTTTCTCTCTTTCTCCCTCATAATTATCACATCGCATCACATATCACCTCCATTTTCTCCCTGTTCACCATTTGAAAATTTAATCCCTTTTGAAAACTTGCTGTTATTATTTTGTAGGCAATAACTGTGATAATAAACATTGCATATATAATAGTAGGAACTATTTAGTTTAATGCTTCATATTGTTTGCATTTGTTCTTGCTATTATTTGTCTTCCCCTAAACAATAAGGTACTAGAAACCTTCAGGGACACAAGGTAGAAACTCTGTTGCCTTAGTTCCATACTGTAGGAAGGGTAGAACCACAAACAACATGAAAAAGCAAGGAAAAATCACCCCAATCAAACCAACATACTCTAATAACAGAACCATTGACATATCAGTGGAAGAAACGTCAGAGAAAGAGTTTAGACTATACATAGTTAAATTGATCTGTGAGGTAAAGGACGGTATAAGGAGTAGAATCAGAAAGAAAAATCAGGAATTGAAATATCATATCAATAAAGAGGCAGAGAATCTGAAAAAAAATACAAGGATAAATCCTCCAAATGAAGGAATCAATAAACTAAATTAAAAATTCAATGAATCTATTACCAACAGACTAGATTACTTGTAAGACGGTTTCAGACACTGAAGACAAAACATATACTTCTGAAAATAAGTTGACCATGGAGAAAAGATATTAAAAGACCATGAACAGAACTTCCAGGATATATGGGGTAACCTGAAAAGATGAAATTTTAGATTTATCAGGATAGTTGAAGGCTTGGAGATACAAACCAAAAGAATGCATAACATTTTCAATAAAATAATATTAGAAAAGTTTCCAAGCCCAAAGAATAAAATGAAAAATCAAATCCAGGAGGCTTACAGCACCCCAAATATACAAAATTACAATAGACCCACACCAAGGCACATTATTATTAAAATGCCTAACATAAAAGAATAAGCATACAATTTTAAAGACTGCCAGAGAAAAATTACCAATAACATTTAATGGGAAACCAATCCAGATCTCAGCTGATTTCTCAATGGGCATCCTTAAAGTTAGGAGGTCTTAGAATATTATATAATAAGCTCTCAAAGAAAATGGATGCCAGTCAAGAATACTATATCCAGTAAAATTAAGCTTCAGAATTTATGACTAAATAAGAATCTTTCATGGTAAACAAAAGTTAAAAGAATTCATAGTAGAAAGCCTGTACTGCAAAACATATTCGATATTTTTGGAAGAAGAAATAAAAGATATAAGTGAAACCAGCAAAGGGAGGAACTACACTAAAAGCACAGTGAATCAAACGAGAAACTAATTCAAATTACAAACCAGAAATAAATCAAAATGACAGGGAATAAAAAAAAAAAAAAAAAAAAAAAAACATAGCTCAAGAGTAAAATTGAATGTAAATGGTCCAAACTCATCAATCAAAAGACATAGACTGGCAGATTGGATTAAAAAACAAGATCCAACAATATACTGACTCCAAGAGACTCATCTCATAGGCAAAGACATCCACAGAGTGAAGATAGAAGGATGGGGGAAAAAAAAACATATTATTCACATGGATCTTGTAAACAAGCAGGTTTTTTTTTTTTTTTTTTTTTTTTTTTTTTTTTATCCTCTATTAGATAAGGTGGACTTCAAGCCAAAGTTAATCACGAAGGACAAAGAAGCACATTTCATTCTGCTTAAGGAAATTATACATCAACAATACCTAACAATTGTAAATACTTATGCCCCCCAAAATGGAATATTTATGTATATCAAAAAATCCTTCTCAATTTCTAGAAGCAAATAGGCCACATCACAAAAATACTGGGTTACATTAACGTACCTCTCTCCTCCAAATCAAAACTATATAAAGAAACTATAGAACTAAAAAATCACAACTGATAATTTACACTTAACAGACATATAGAGAATATTTCATCTATCAATAACTGAATTTCTTTCTTCTCAGCAGCATATGGATCCTTCTCTAAAACAGACCACATCTTAGGCCACAAAGAAACTCTTAGTAAATAAAAAATTAAAAAAATAGAGACAATACCTTGGATCCCATCAAATCATAATGGAATGAAATTAGAAATCAATGGTAAATTAAAAAAATAGAAGTTACTCTAACACCTTGAGACTAAACAATATGCTTTTGAATGATGTATGGATATCAGATGAAATCAGGAATGAAAAAAAAACATACTTAGAGGTAAATTACAATATCCATACAACATATCAAAATCTCTGGAACACTATGAAAGCAATGCTCAGAGGAAAGTTCATTGTTTTGAGTTCAATAAATAAGTTAACCAATAAGTAACTTAACATTATATCACAAAGCCCTAGAAAATGAAGAACAAATCAACAGCAAAAGCAGTAGAGGAGAGGAAATAATAAAAAATCAGAGCTAAAATCAATGAATTTGAAACAAAAGAAACAACCCAAAAAATTGACAAAACAAAAAGTTGATTCTTTGAAAAAAAATCAATTTTTATTAAATTGATAAACCCTTAACCAAGCTAACAAAGAGAAAGAAAGAAAAAATTCAAATTATCAAAATTCATGATGAAAAAGAGTGTATCACAACAGACACTACTGAAATACAGATGATAATCAGAAACTCTTTTGAAAATTTATACTCTAATAAAATAGGAAATCTTGGTGCCATTGACAAATTTCTAGAGACATATGTCCTATCCAAATTGAATCTAGAGGACATAAAAAATTTAAATAGATCAATTTCACACAATGAAATTGAAGACACCATCAAAAGCTTATTAAGAAAGAAATTCCCAACTGCAAATTGGTGTAACCAATCTGGAAAGCAGTATGGATGGAAATTCCTTCAAAAACTTAAAATGGAACTACTATTTGACTCAGTTATCCTACTCCTTGGCATATACCCAAAGGACTTAAAGTCTGTATACTATAGTGATGCAGCCACATCAATGTTCATATCAGCTCAATTCACAATAGCTAAGCTATGGAACCAACCTAGGTGCCCTTCAACAGATGAATGAATAAAGAAAATTCGGTATATAAAATGTGGTACAATGGACTATTATCCAGCCATAAAGAATAATGAGATTATGGCATTTGCCAGTAAATAGATGGCACTGGATACTATTGTGCTAAGTGAAATAAGTCAATTACAAAAAAAAAGCCATATGTTCTCTCTGATATGCAGATAGATGCTCACAATAGGTGACAAGGAGAAGGGAGGGAGTGTTGGTTCAAGATTGCACAGAGTGTAGTAGGGGGAAGAGAGGGGAGATGGCAATGGGAAAGGCAGTAGAATTAATTGTACATAACTTTCTTATGTTTATATATGAATGCATGGCAAGTGTGATTCCACATCATGTATAATCACAAAACTGAAAAATTATGTCCATTGTATGTATGATATGTCAAAATACATTCTATTGTCATGTATAACTAAAAAGAACAATTAAAAATAAACATTAAAAAAAGTCAATGAGGACTTTCACTTGAAATGTTAAGACTTACAAAGCAAGCATAATTAAAGGTATTGATGCAGAGAAAGCTTAGACTTGTCAACCTGAGACTTTTTTAAATATTGGAAAGTTATTGAAGATAAGGAGAATACTCTGTTTTAATTGGATAACTTAAATACAACTTTAAATTTCCAATTAGTAAAATAGACTGGAAACACTGTAAACTACCCTTTCCTCTTTAAATACATAAAACTAAAGAACATTTTAAAAAATGGCATAATGGTGTATTTTTCCATAAGAAAATTAATTAGTGGATCTCTGTTTTACAACAAAAAAATGGTGTCTCTTCTAGAAAAATGAGACAAGATAGTATGAAAGATAAAATAGTAAAACAATTGTAAATAATGTCAATGAAACTGAGACAAGAAAACATTTTTTAAATAAAACAAAAAGAGGAAAATATACAGGAAAATGCTGATAAATTTGACTACCTTAAAATTAACTTCTGTTTGTTAAAATAAATAATAATAGAATAAAATGAAGTAAACTAGAAGGTATTTTCAATATATCAGACAAAGGCTTCATGTCAATCTATATGTGATGCTCAATACAAAATACCAAAATCAAACAAAACCAAAATAATAATTGTACAAAAACCAATGCTGTGTATTTCACTGGTAAGAAAGAATGGATGGTTCATAAATATGACCCATGTTCAATAATACATTGCACCATTATACACATAATTATACAGCATTGTACACCTTTATACAACATTATACACCATAATACACAGCACAATTCAGTTTTTATACTGACCCACCTGCTCTTGCCCAATACAAAGTGGCCTATTTACCCAATATTCAGAATTGACATTGAACCATTGATTCAATTATATTCTATTTTTAGGCATGTACCTTCTGATATGAAAATACAAGACACAGCTAAGCTATCACATAGCAGTTTCTTTTCCCTAGAACTATTATTATACATTTGAGGCAAGGGACTTACATAGGATTTTAAATAGTATTCTGGTTTTTAATAGAAAAAACATTGAATGTCTTTACTAAGATATATATATATATATATATATATATATATATATATATATATATATATATATATATGTATATATAAATTATAGTGTTTTTTATGCAGTGAAATATTATTCTATAATGAAGACAACTAAACTACATTTATATGCATCCATATGGCTGAGTAGTTCATGCATCACAATGAGAAATGAAGAAGTCACAAAATAATTGTGTGCATTGTGAGTTCTTTATATGCAATCCCAAAACATGCAAAACTAGGCAACAGTAACCAAACTGCAATTCACATACAAGGAGTACTACTCAGCAACAACAAGGAACAAACTACTAATGCAAGCACAAAATGTAAGCATATCAAAAGTATTATGCTCAGTAAAAGAAACAAGATACAAAAAATGATACCATATTGCATACAGACAACATCCTATAAAAGGCAAAACTGCAGGAAAGGAATTAGATAGTTGTCAAAGCCTGAAGAATAGGAGAGGGAATTGCCTTCACAATAGCAAAAAGGGAACTTTTTATGGTGATAAAAATGTTCCATTTCTTAATTTTTACTGCTGAATGCATTAAAATATAATTTGATAACTTGATCTATATTTATTGTGAAATTAAAGCTATTTCTTCACAAAACGATCAAACAATATAATATTCAGAAACATCTTACAGTTTGGTTATAAAACCATAAAGACAAGGACACAATAAGCACAAAATTTGGTATAATAGTCACCTATGTGAAGGTCAAACAAAGATATGGAAAATTGTTATTCATTAGCTTCTATTTGTCTTTCTAAAAATATTTTTAATGAAAAGGTATTTTTACATTTTTATGATATACATTATGGTAACTTAAACATATATACAGTGTATAATAATTGAATAGAAGATGCATTTTTGAGGCTGTTAGTTAGGTAACTATTTGTTTTATTATCATTATTTTTATATTCATTATTCAAATAGTATATGTGATATGAAACAATAATTAACAAAAATATAAAAATAATACCTGGGGTAAAAGGGTAAACAGAAAAATGTAGGAAACATAAAATTAAATTAATATTCAATTAGTCAATAGCATAATTCAAAAAGTTTATGTAAAATAAGAATAACCAATACCCATAAAAATTATGTTAAAAATTAATGTCAAGGATTCATTACTGAAAACCAAAGATTTGTCTTCATTGGAAAAAATGACAAATAAGGGAAACATTTTTAAATTTTGATTTAATAAGACACATAATATGAAATCTACCTTAACAAATATCAGGTATCCAGTGCAGTATTACTAATTATATGCACATTGTTGTAAAGGTAATCTCTAAAACCTTCTGATCTTGCAAGACTGAAACTCTTTGCTCATGTCACAGAAAGTCTAGCAATCCCTTCTCATGTTATGGAAACCACCAATTTGCTTTCTACTGCTACAAATTTGACTGCTTGAGCCATCTCACTTCAGTGGGATCGTGACGGACTACTCCTTTTGTGCCTGGATTGTTTAATTTAACATAACGTCTTTAGAGTTTACCCATGTTCTGGCATATGATAGGTTTTCTTTCTTTTTAAAAATTGAATAATATTTTATAGTATTCATATACCATACATTTTATCAGTTCATCCAATGGCAGATATTTAGACTTCTGTTTGTTGGTATTGTAAAAAATGTTTTAGCATTAAAATCCTAATATCTCAAGATGTTTTATAGTCAAATTTCTTAACCTCAATGGAAATTGTTTAGAAATATCCTTGCTTGTGAAGAAAACATTTACTGGAATTTGAAATTGAACAATTGTGTCTTCTTTTAAGTGAGGATGATGGTGATGATGGTGGTAATGATCTGGGGATGCCAGAGACTGCACAAGCCTGTGCAAACTAGGAAAGTGCTAGACCAATTAGCTACATCCCCAGCCCATGTGTTTTATTTTCCTCTGTAAAATTCAATTATACTTAATAACACTCATCAACATCAAAAGGAGCATAGTATGTGCAGTGTTTCCTATTTTTAAAATTAATTTATTCTTCTATACGTATATGAGTATAAGGAGACATTTGAGTTAACATTCCTTAATTTATTAGCTTTTTCTACTCTAAGATGCTTATATATGTACATACAAACCAACATATGTACAGGTTATATATTTATTTAAATTGATCATGATCCTAATAATTTCTATAAGGGCACTTGGTAGAATTTTGTTAGAATGGTCTGTTTCAGATTTGTTTAATTTTAGGTGATTGGATAGAATGTCCTGTAAATATATTTCTGAATTGGGAGCAAAAAACAACTCTAAATCCATCAGATTATAAAGAGAGAATACTGATAATTATCAACACTCAGCTCATAAATGCTGCTTTATAAGTCCACATTATATTCTTCTAAACAGAACATTCTTTTGCCTAGGTTCTTACTGTTTCTGAAATCAAAAGCATTACTGTGTAAGCTCTCACACAGGCTATCAGAGTCTTTATATATAGTTTTTTTCCCCTCATGTTATTCCTCTATTCTTTTTCTGTTTGCTGAATTTCAAGTATTTTTTAAAAATTCTGTTAAGATAAAAGCTACACTCTGAAGCTTTCCCTACTGTACCAGATGAATTAATCACTTCCTCATTTTTACTCTCAGAAGGCTTTGTACTTACCTTCTTTGACTGTAATGAGATGTGTGCAGTGTAAAGCAAATAGGGATCCTCAGGAATGATAATTGCCTTTTGTGTTTTCTATATGGTACTTGTTTCCTATTACTACATCCTTAAATAGTCTTTCTCTTCTGCTTCCCCTTGACATCTGAATGTCACTCTTTGTATTTCCTGTGCATTGCCCCTAGAATATAACTGGTTATTCAATAAATGTTTGTTAAAAGATAAAGGAATGAATGATGCATTTAAACAAAAACGAAAGAAGAAATATGCGGGAAATAGACCTAGTATAAAATGACTGTTCATTTTTCAAATGTAGAAAAAAATTATTTTGAAGATGAACTTTTTAATAAATGTATGAAAAAATGAAGTTCACATTCTTTAAGAACATGGGATAGAACAACCTGACTGCTACATTCTTTAACTCAGATTATTACTATAAAATTTAATTGGTCACTTACTGTGCATGTCATTCTGTATTCATGTTGTGATATGAAAATTGAATAATACATATCTTAAAATTTCTCCTAGTTAGGGATATAAGATACATAAATATGGAAGGAAAAAAATCAAACAAAAATGAAAGAGGAGTACATTGTACCATTATGCAGTGCTGACTAGAAAATAGAAGGATACACACACACACAAATTCAGTCGTAGATGTTTTTGTTAAACACATTTTGCTCTATCTTTTGCCAGTTTCTTAAGGGAAATGGGATTTAAAAATTATACTCTTGCATGTGTGTATACATACACACATTTGTAATGTGCATTTGTGTGTGTGTATGTATGTATGTGTGTATATATATGTATATATACATTTATTGTAAGTGTCCGGCGAAACGTCGGAGGGAGAGACCACAAGAGACCGGCTCCATGCAATTGGCAGAAGGGGTTTTATTGATTCAGCATGCTGAGGCTCCAGGCTCACTCAGGAAGATAGAGCAGCCCAGAACCCAGAGTAGAGGTCAAGCAGTGCTTAAGTACACTTTTTGGAGAGGGTGGGGGCTTTGCATACATCAGAACAAATCATCATGAGGCGCGGGAAAATTGAACAACTCTGAGACATGATTAGTACATTCATTGGCGGGAACAGATTGGGCAGGGGTGATTGACCACTTCTAAGCGGGGTACACATTCAAACTGATTGGTTTTGGGGCTTGGATGCCTACGTGCCGGGCTACTCAGAGTCCCAAGTTATTAGACAACCAGAGGAGTCAGTGAGAATATTTACTGGGCAGTTCGGGTATTGTCCTAACAGCTACAGGGATTACAGGTCTTGGGGGTAGCAGGGGAACTTAACAATACTTGGTCTTTTACTTTTTAACCCAAGCCCTGCAGTTTAGAAACTTTACAATGCCCGGTCTTTTACACTTTAACTCAGGCTCTGCAGCTTAGAATCAGCTTAGAAATTTTACCTTTACAATACATATATATCTTCTATCATCTATCTATCTACTTACCTATCTACAACCACTTTTCTGTTCAAGATTACTATATATTTCATCAACTCTGTGAAAATGGATGCAGATTTTTCCCCTAGTTTCTTTTTTTAGTAACTTGCATGCATTTTATTTATTGTATGCAATTCTTTTATTCACTATATATAATTATTCTCTAAAGAATGTGGATTTGTTAGTTTCAAGTAAAGATTGTGCTATTTCTATAAAATAAGGTAACTCTTTTAGGTATCACTATATTTATCAAAGGACCCAAATTGGACACAAATCATACCCTGCTGTCAGAATTAAGAAGTTAAGAGAAAGCAGATTAGGTAAATACTTTTTCTTCCTCTTTGGCACAGTTTACTTGATATTGGAGTGATAGGGATCAATAGCTCAATTAGGAAGGCAGGCTCACAGCAATTGTTAAATTGGATCTGTTTCTTAAAAGTTTGGGTCCTGAGGGAACAACATGTCTAATTTCCTGCTGTTGCAAATGAAAATAACGTATACCCATTTATTTGAACAAAGAACATCTGCTCAGGTAAGAAATAAATAGTATTGCTTCCTTCCCAGATAGTTCTGTCAGAAATGAGAAGGACTGCCGCATAGAAATCCATCAGAATGTGCAGGCTCCACAGCCATCGTCAGAGCAGTTGAAGCAATGCCCCTCCTCATCCTACTGCTTTCAGATTTGTTCCACATGCTTAGGAATCTCCCCAAAGCATCGTGGAAATTAATCTATTCTGGGGTGACCAGAACTTCACCAGGGAAATTTGCCTGCTTGGAGGGATAAGCCTCCAAGGAATTTAAAGTCAGAAATAATTAGTGAAGGACAAAAGACAGAGCCAGAATTCTAGTTTTAAATGATGGAGCACAGGAGCTGGAGCTGGACAATTAGAAAATGGCTTCTGTGGCTTATTTAAGGGGGTACACTAAAGGCAGGGATAGGTTTTCAGGGATGGACTCTGGCTTCCTATTGTCTTGCTGTCAACAGGTTGATTGGCATCCCGAAAGGTCACACCCATCTCAGAGAGGATGTGTGGCTGCAGCAGGTCCCCCATCTCTAGTGCTGTGTGGGACCAGGCAGAGCTTGAATAGGGTCTCATGTGTTTGGGCAGTCTTGGCCAGAGGAAATTTCCACCGGAAGTTCCCAGACACCAGATTCTCCTATTCACTAGGCAGTGATGCCAAAGTAGTCCACACATAGCCCACAGATGGCTCTCAACATTAATCTATCCAAAGGCTATTTTCTTGAGCCTTCTCTACATAAGTGTCTTCAGTGTCTTGTTGTAGAGTATTTTGTTCACAAAAAGGGAGCAGAGATATCTAAATCTACATCTAATCTGTATCTATAATTTTTCTATTGAATTTTGAATAAGTCAATATACAAGTTTACTTGCCCAAAGATGTTTTGGCATATGTCAATCTGATGTAATTACTCATAACATCCCTTTCAATCTCCAAAGTATCTCAGTTCGGAAAATAAATTATATGTTCTCTGTATTTATAGACTACTGACTACTTTAGCACTTCTCAAATATGTTTTAAAGGGTGAGAGAAGTCTTTGAGTAGTTCAAAGTCATCTTTTCTTGTCTAATTCCAAAAATTCCTACTCAGAATGTTTCTATACATTGTTCCTAAATTTCCAAATCAAAATCTGTTAGTTCTTCTCTTGCTTATAAAATTTAAAAGATTCCATAAAACCCACAGAATAGAATTTAATTCCATTCTTTGTATATGAAAATACAAATGATCTAATAACATCCAAATGTTTTTTGCTTCATTCATAACACTTCCTCACCTACACCGAACTCCAGACATGGCAAGTATTTGTGATTTGTCGATTCTGTCTCTTTTACCTGCTTCTGTGAGTTTTTTTTCCCCTGGATGTTCCCCCCATCTTCCCTCTGCTTTTATTTGCCTAAGTTCTTTCTCATTCTCTCCCCTTAAAACTTAGTTAGTTCCCAGGTCACCTTTTCTGTCCTGACTCTAGCATGCCCTTCTCCTTGGCATAATGACATCATGTACATACTGCTAGGCCCAGTACTTGCAATATGACTCAATTTAAAATTTATACTTTTGTTTTTCATTTTAAACTGAGTGACAGGAAGGACTATATATTATTTCTTAGTGGCTTTTCCAGAACTAACTATGCCTGACATATCAAATGCTTAATAAATACTTGCAAAAATGATTATTTTCCTTTCTTATTCCATATTATTAATCATAATGAGCTACAGGGCAAACATACAAATAGTAGTTATGAATGAGTAACTATTGATGGATTGTGTTTCAGTGGCTTTGGTATATATATATATATTTAAAACAATTTAACTCAACAAAGAGTTTTTCCCTGCTCTTTCTAATGATGATAACTTTTAGTATATTACATTTTTGGCTCCAAATGCATAAAATTTCTCTGTTAAAACAATTTTTGGATGCCAAATAGGGAGAAATAAGCTATCTTCATAATGTGTGAATCAAATGAATTTTTTTCCTTTAATATTAACTCTAATCAAAGAATGAGAAATCAGCCATTACTCACAAAAATCGCAAGTAATGCAAATATCCTTGAAGTTAATCCTCAAGAAGTGAATATGAACAGTTTGAAAATGAGCAAAGAACATCAATAGGAAACTCAGAAAAGAATTGAGTACATAAAAAAAGTCATGAAACTATGAAGACTTCACCATTTCAGAAAAGTAAATTGTTAGACCTTTAAGTGGTTGTCATTTTCTGCCTAGTAAATTAGTAAAATTCAAAATCAATGCTGATAATATTCAAGCTTGTGGTGAAGCTGATGGGAACTACTAGTAGGAAACATTGCTACAATATTTTGAGATATTATGTCAGTGTATGTCAAGAACCATGGAAAATTATAGAGTTTTTTCCTAAATAATTCTGTTTTTGAAAATGCATTTAAAAATGCAATACCAAATGAAGTTTAGAATATGAAGAGATAAACTCTTTAGTGTTCTTCATAAAGTCTACTGACTCAAAATATCTCTATAATGGTTTATTAATTATGGAAAATCACATTTAAAGAATGCAACAAAGTCATTACTATATTAACTAGGACTTTGGGGATAAGAAAAGCTAATCATTTAGGTATATGTTTTATGTTGTTGTGGGGGAGGTAGCTTAGAAAACACACCAAGTCCAAGTTTTGTCAAAATTGAAGAGTCTATTTAGCTGGTTGGCTGGCGACTACTCCCCACAGGACCCATAACTGTCTCTACAAGGAATAGCCCGAGCCTGAGCATTTTAGAATGTTTAAAGGCAAAAACTGCATCTGGGTTAACATTGATTAGCACATTCACTGGCGGGAACAAGTTGGGTAGGGGTGATTGGTTAGTATAATAGGAGGATTCCTTTGAACTGATTGGTTTAAGCCACGAGAGGAGTATGTGCTGAACTACATGGTTTCCTAACGTGTTATCAACCACCATAAACTACTGGGAGGGTCATCTAGCATCCCAGGTATTTTCCCTGTCTCATGCTGATTGGTGGTTGCTAGGGGGTTGCTATCAGGGACACCTGGCGCCACAGATCTCTCCTGTTATTTGCAGACAAACAACTCAGCAGTGTGGGAGCGCTCTGTGGGTTTTTCTAAGAACAAGGGCCACACCACCTTCCTTGGACAGGTTTTGCTCTGAGATAGAGGCTGGTTTCTTAAAAGTGGAGTCACATCAGTTTCTTAATGTGGAGCAAGGTAGAGGGCATGAACAAACAGCCTTAATCAGTGCTATCAAAAAAAAAAATGTGTTTTGAGAAGCAGCAGTTGAAGGAAAACCTGAAGGCATACCAGAACCTGCCACACTAGAAGGGCTGGAAATTCCTTGCAAGTAGAAGGAATAAGGGGATTGTTCTAGTCAGCGTTTTCCCTGCTGTGACCAAAAGATGTGACAAGAGCAATTAGAGGAGGAAAAGTTTATTTGGGGGCTCAGGGTTTCAGAAGTCTCAGTTCATAGACAACAGGCTCCATTCCTCTGGGCTTTAGGTGAGGCAGAACATCATGGAAGAAAGATGTGGTGGAGGAAAGCAGCTCAGGACTGGCACTAGGAAGAAGCGGAGTGAGGGAGGGAGAGAGGGAGAGAGAGCTAGCACTCTACTTAGGAATGGACAAAATATAAACTCCATGGCACACCCCTAGGTACCTGCCTACTCGGGCCCCCACCTTATCTGCCTACAGTTGCCACAAAATTGCTACCTATCAGGGGATTAATGAATTGATTAAATTAAACCTTAGAACCCCAGCATTTGATTTCTAAAATTTCTGTCATTGTTTCACACCCAAGCTTTTGGGGGATACTGAGACTGGGGCAAAGGACAAGTAGACCGCCTGGATAATAAATGATCAGGTCAGAAAGATGAGTGCTAATTATGAAAGAAAAGGAAGTAGGTTGCTAACACCTCCAGGGAATGGGGAGTGCTCCAAACAACAAAAGAATTTGCTAATGATTACCTCCTGGGCTGCTCTTTCCTGTCTTTGCACACTTGTGCATCAGGGATGGGGAATGGAAGAGGGAATCTGAGACTTATAAAAAAGCAAGACACATCCATTCTTACAGACACCCAGCTCTGGGCCCCAACTTTGGAGAAGTCTGCTATCTCTGTTCTTTCTCCTTCTTAAATAAAATTTGCTTTCTGTGCTTGCCTTGGCATTTCTCAGGTGTTTCATCTTCAATATGTTTGGGAATGAGGAACTGATCCTGATTTCCAAGACCAGTATCAACACCCAATATCTAAACCATAACAAGGGTGGAAGATGCAGTGGTTTGATGTAGCATAGCATATGCATGATGTCCCAGGATCCTTTGCTGTATAGATTAGCAAAAACATGGGCAGCCTTGCCTTTAATTGATCACTAAAAATTTGTGGTTTGAGTTTTTACTATTCCAAGACTGCAGTCTTGATGTTTGTGATGCTTAATTTTATGTCAATTTGGCTGGTCATTGGGTGCAGCAGATTAAACATTATTCTGAATGTGTCTGTGGGGTGTTTCTGGATGAGATTAGCATTTCAATCTGTGAAGTAAGGAGTTTACCCTCCCCAGTCTCCAGAGGACTGGGAAAAAGCAAAAGGCAGAGGAAGGAAGGATGAAGGACCAATTTATCCCAATTTACTCCCACCTGTGTTTGAGCTGAGACATTTCATCTTGTTCTCCAAGTGTCCTAAATTACACCATCAGCTTTCCTAGGTCTCCAGTTTACAGAACAAAGATTGCAGGACTTCTCAGCCTCTATGATCATGTGAGCCAATTCCTTGTAATAAATAAGTATCCTACTGGTTCTGTTTTCTCCAAGCACCCTAGTACAACCTTATGACATTTTAATAGCTTAGCTGCCAAAGATACTATTTATGAAGGCTTTTACCTAATCCATTTTTATCTATTCCTTAGCACAGTATTATTCATGCCTTGGTTATTGGCTCATTAATAGGTCGTGAAATCAACTGAATTGTCTTTACAGATGCCATGCTTTTAATAAAAAAAGAATACATTAAAATACTGTAAGCATAACCATCTTTTAAAAAATTTCTTTTGGGTGGATATGGGGGAATGCATATGTGTAAGTGCAAAAGAACCAATGTAGACTTCTACAGATTCATGGAAGCAATTTATTGTTCTAGGCAGACTCTGGCACCATGGGGACTCATTTTCTGGATGCAAAAATGGCCATTGGTTACAGAGGGGATTTGGGTTTTATAGGGTACAATTAGGTGGTTTCATCATTGGAACTTGTGGGTGTGCCATTCAGATAGTCAAGGTTAGTTATATAGGTTAAAACTTTTAACTCAGGAGAGCAGCTGAAAAAGTTTGAAACTCTTTGTTACTTGGAGAGACAGGAGTTCAGATTGTGAGGGGTGGGGATGTCTTTTTCTGGGATTTATTGTCTCTCAGAGTTTACGTATATTTTTACTGGATCATGATGAAATATATTTCTTTGACCACTGCTAGAAAGAATTCAAGAGTGATTGCTTTAGCATCTATATTTGGACAATTTTTGTTCTTCAGAGTGAAATTTGAACCACATCATAGTGGCCTTCATGGAATTGGCTGGCTTAGCCTTATGTGTATTTATGGGGCACATTTAGTAACAACTTAATAGGCATCACTATGCTTAAAATGAAAATGTTACCTTTGCCATTACACAATAAATATTTTCTATTTTGTAGTCTGAGGAATTTATATCTAGTGTGTCTATAAAGGGGATTATTGTTACATTCTGAGTAATTTTGAGGGGATGAGGAGTGTGGGTACTGGGGATTGAATTCAGGGGCACTTGCTCACTGAGCCACATTCCCAGCCCTATTTTGTATTTTAGTTAGAGACAGGGTCTCATTGAGTTGCTTAGTGCCTCCCTTTTGCTGAGACTGGCTTTAAACTCCCAATCTTCCTGTCTCAGCTTCCAGAACCACTGGGTCTACAGGCATGTGCCACTGCACCCATCTCTGAGTAATTTTTAATTGACAATATTGTCATTGAAATTTTTATCTTTTTCCCTTGTGATTTCTACAAATCTTCAAACCAAATATTGGGTAAATTGTGCAATTTAGGAAAGATTTCCTGGTATTCTCTTATAGATTTGTTTATCAGTACCATCTCATTTTTCTATTTTCATTATGTTTGTCTCAATCTTATTACTGATTTAAAAATTATTTCATTTTGGATAATTTCAAGTTCATGAACTGCTTTAAATGGTTTTCAACATAATAGAGCCTAAAAACATAAAGATGCATATTCAAAAAGAGCCAGGTGAGGTGGCACACACCAGTAATCCCAGCAGCTCTGGAGAGTAAGACAGGAGGATGGTGAGTTCAAAGCCAGCCTCAGCAACATAGTGAGGTGATACTAAGCAACTCAGTGAGACCCTGTCTCTAAATAAAATACAAAATAGGGCTGGGGATGTGGCTCAGTGGGCAAGTGCTCTTGAGTTCAATCCCTGGTTACCACCCCCACCAAAAACAAAAAATGAAAAAGAAAAATACCTGTTTGCCATGGTTTTCCTCAACTACCAGAATGTCCACCAGGGGAGCAAAGATTTTCATCCAGAGCAAAAGATCTTTAAGTTTCAATTGCTTAAACATGAACTTTATAACAAGATTTATATGAGAAACTGTCTTTCAATGAGAAAAATACATTTATGATCTATTTCTTATTTGAAAACATAAATGCTTGCCCAAGATGTGGGAAGCCGTTCTCACACAGGATTGAGCTACCTCCCTGGCTGGGTGTGAGGCGCTTAGACAAGCTGTGTCCACCCTTCCCCAGGTGCAAGGGCTTGTCCATGTAGGGGGTGTGACTGAACACTGACCTGAAAACCAATCACTGACCCTGACCTTGGAATGCTGCCCCCCTCGACCTTCATTGGATGGAATTTTCCCCTGAATTTTTTTTTTCCCCCACTAAAAGCTCACTCCCTGGCGTGCTTCTCTCTCTCTTGCTGGTCTCTTGTGTAACCCTCACTACCGCATCCGGTGGCTAGAGGTAAGAGCTTGGGGAAGCCGTCTCTGAGCTGGGCAAGAAAAAGGTAAATTGAGAGTTATGTGTCTTTAATTTGAACTCACTAGTTGATTTCTATGTTTCGAACTTCTAATATGAAGCTAGCGTGCTGGTCGCGTGGCTGACCAAGACATTATCATTGGTGAATAACTGAAACTTGACTTAAACCAAACTATTTTTATTTCAGAAATGGTCATTATTCTGTTTTTCCTCAATGTGTGTGTGTGTGTGTGTGTGTGTGTGTGTGTGTAAATATGTGAATACATATATTTAACTTCTACGTGTGCCCATGCATATATGCACACATGCTTTCCTCAAACATTGAACCATCATTTGCTTTTTAATCTACAGTTCACAATTTTATTTGAAATAGTCTAACCTTATGCTAAAACACAAACACAACTTTTTAAATCTTTCTGGCCAATCTTGTTGCTTCAATGTTAAGCAAAGGAGTTGCTGACTTCTGCTTTTCTTTCCAATGTCTATAGTAAATCACATATCTAACAATTTTCCTCTTCTTCTTTTCCTTAATATTATTATTATTGTTGTTATTATTATTATCGTTATTGGTACTGGGGATTGAACCCAAGTGTGCTCTACCACTGAGCCATGTCCCAGCCCTTTTTATTTTTTTGTTTTGAGACAGAGTCTCTCTAAGTTGCTTAGGGCATCGCTAATTTGCTGAGGCTGGCCTAGAACGTGCAGTCCTCCTGCCTCAGCCTCCTAAATGTCTGGGATTACAGGAATGCACCAGCATGCCCACACTCATTCTACTACTTCTTATTGGAGCCTTTAATATCTCATTACAATCTGCCTTATGGTCTCTGCCTATTGCATTGCAGTTTCTATCACTGCATGACTGACTGATACAAAGGGCTATATGTCTTTTCTGATTGTCCTCTTTGATTATAATGGGCATTTTCATTATCAGTGTATGTGATATATCAAAACACAAGTATAGAATTAAGTTTTGTTCAGATCATAGGTTGACATTACTGGAAAGTGTTGTTCTATTTTTTACTTTGTGACAGTTTTGTGTCTTTAACACTCTACATGGAGAACTTAATCTAAATTCTCACATTAAATTTGCATAGAATGTGGTCATAAATTACTGATAAAATCAAGTCATTAGATTTTCATTTCAATTTAAAAATATACCCTACAATTAGAACTTTCTGAATGCAGAAAATGTGTTGCACAGGAGAAGAGGAATTCTTGCAAGAATTTTTCAGAGACTTGGTTTGCTGAGATTGCTAGGTTTTAAATTGAGTGTTACTGAGTCATGAATTGACAGAGAAGTCAGACTAATATCTTGCCAAAATCCTGTCTATGGGAGAATTTTATGATTTTTGTTTTACAGAGCTTGCTGTATTGCTTTTTCCAAAAAAAAAAAAAAAATTAAAATAAATAACTGGTCAGTTTGAAGTGTGAAAATTGCAAATGTTATTCTGCAAACTAGGAGAAAACCAGGTAACTAAATGTTGTCTAGCTTAAGCATGCAAGGATGCTGTGGAAAAAAAAAATCAGAAGGTATTACCTATCAGGTGTTCTAGGGGACTCTGTTACCCTTATAAGGCATTGATTTACTATGTGTATCTCTGGTTGAACATAGGAAATTTTTAAGTATGGTTAGCTTACAAAAGGTTTGTGAAGATATAAAGGGTTGCTTGTTTAAGGGCTGTGCATTTCTTATGTTTATAGATACCATTGTCAGCTGTCTGTCCTGTGCTGGCATCTAGTCTTTGATGCAACATACCACTGCTATGGGAGGTATTCCCAAGCAACCAGAATACAGTAGACTTAGCCGAAGCAGGCATGGGGCCTGTGGTTCACAGGTTGAACCTCCATCAGAAGGAATGGGATCCTACCAGCATGTCAGGGAGTGGGTCATCCATTTCTAGTTCACCAAAGGGCCAAAGTCTCTATTAGCTCAACATAACTGAGAAAATCTGTATGAGTACATTTTCTTCTACTACCAAATATACTTAAACTCAGAGGATTGAAAACTCTCTTGTGAGATTGTGAGAAAAAGATGTCTTCAATACCAAGGAATAATTATTGACATTTAATGAATAAATAATTGCACTACAAAATCACATAGAATTTAATTTTCTTCAGTATTAACTGAAATGAAATACTAAATAATATCTTCCTGTATGGAAATAATAGTAAGAATTTTGCAAAAATTGTAAAGAAAGCTAACATTGTTTTTGAGGTTTTAGAATACTTTTTAAACAAATGAATTGCTTAGACTTATGCAACTTCTGGTTTTGATTGGAGGACAAAGAACTTTCGAAAATCTCTAGTAGGTTTAAGTCATACTTTTTCGTATCTATTGTTTACCATATTTTCTAAGTGAAGTCAGTAGAGTCAAGTCTAATTATGTTTTAGTCCCCTGATTTGGAATTTAAACAATTTTTAAAAGTTATAAAGTAACCAGATATTGTAGATTTGGAGTTAAATTTTGAGGAAGATTGGGGGGTGTTTATAGTCTGTGAATACTTGCTAGAGTTCTAGCTGTCAGAATAACATGAACTCAAGGAACTTAACCCTGTTTAAAAATATTTTTATACTTAATAGAAAATGAACACATAGCCAGTTTCTGGTGACCAGTAAATCATCAGAAAGAAAAACTAATTGCTATCAGAATAAAATCCACACCAGGCTGCTTTTCTTTATGTAAGTGTTGGCTCATTCTTTCCCTATTATTGTGGTATTGAACTATTGACATGTACAAAGAAGGAAACCTATTCCCAGTCACCCAAGTCCAAGGTCAATTAAATATGGAAATATTAACTATTTGAAAACCCCCACTTTAAAAAAAAAAGTCTTTTGGAGTCATTAGTTCCCTTCTAGCACTTATTAAAATATGAATTATTTTTCTGATGAGTGTCAACTACCTCCTTAAAGCAAATGGTTTAGACCTAGTTGAGTTCATCATATTTTAAGGATAGACTTTCAATTCATAAATCTTGATATTGAAACATTATCAGGATACATTAAGTACATGTGAAACTTTCTGCTAAACAAAGATTATAGTTTATCTTGTAATACTTATGATTATTTTTTCTAACCCCACCACAATTAAAAAAAACCTCATGTCTTTGATACATTACAAAACTGAGTTTAAAAGACTCTAAAAATATAAAATAAAAAATATGTAGGAGACAGGAATTCATTGATATCTGGGCTAGCTCAGGTATGGCTTAAGCTCTCACTTGCAAAAATTTAATTCCACATCTGCTCTTTGAAAGGTAACAGACAAAATATATGTTCCGAAGAGGCCAAGTTTAAGAGATAATGTTTAAGCTATGAGAATCATTTCTAATACTACAAACTGGCTTCTTCTATTCCTCTTCAGATCACAGCCTCAATATCTGCACTAGAACCTTGAAATCATTTTTCAATCATGTTTTCTAGTCTTACCATCAGTTATCTTCTGCTTTGGGCCAACCCTTGCAGAAAGCCCTTGAGCCAATATTTAAAAAGAGTATTTGATTATGTGCTTATAACTAAAGATTCTTATATATTTCAAGTTAATTTATTTTTTTAACTTGATGAAGACTGCCAAACTTTTCTTTTCTTGTGGATTAAGGAACATGATATGTTATTGCAAGTTGTTATGAACATGTAGAATTGTGAGTTTTAATCCTTTGTAATTTAATTTCTACACTCTATGGCCTCATATCTGAATTGATGCCAATAGATAATAAAACCCTAGTGCCTACATATTTTCATCTCATACAATTTATTCTTGCTACCCAGGATAATTACTTAAATGGTAGAAAAATATACTATGAATCAGGGTTATTTAGGTGAAACCTTTTTGGGCAAGAATTGTGCTTTGAAACGTCATCATGTGTGTTTATCTCTATTACTAAATGCAGTGTAACAGTCACACTGAAGATAGAGCTCAATTTTTTTTCCAACAAAGAAAAACTGTTCACTTCCAAATATAAAAAAAATCAATTCATTTTGGTTAATGTTGTGAGCCCTGATATATTTTAACTTTTAAAGAGAAAAATATCTCCATAGTATCGTTAGTTGTGCCAACTTATTTATCAAAGCTATGGTGTGGTATATTGCCAGGTAGCTACAGGGAGACCCTTGGACATCTTGTTCATCTTTGTGCCATATCATCGCTGTGTGTGACAGAATTCTCTGCACTAGATGTGTGATTTTAAAAGTTTATTGAAAGTGAAATAAGAGGGAAAAGCTTTTTTATTTTATTTTATTTTTTTACATATACCAGGGAAGCTCAACAGTTAAACAGTTTTGATTTTTTTTCTTTTTTCTTTTTTTTTTATTATTGGTTGTTCAAAACATTAAAAAGTTCTTGACATATCATATTTCATACATTTGATTCAAGTGGGTTATGAACTCCCATTTTTACCCCATATACAGATTGCAGAATCACATCGGTTACACATAACAGTTAAACAGTTTGATAACATTTTTTGTGGTATGAACTTTATGAGGATAAAATCAGGTAGGGGGAAATTAATGGGAGGAAAACATTAAAGATGTTCCTGAAATAATGTGAATGTTAGATGAAGAAGTGGACCTAGAATAGAATAACTATCCAGAAGTGAATATTGATTGCCAAAGTATGACAAAGATGGAACGGTCCATGAGTTGGATATAAATACCAAAAAGAAGTTGTTAAATATTAACTAAATTTAACATAACTAAGATTACTAATGGCCAGGCGTGGGAGTGCACACCTGTAATCCTAGCAATTTAGGAGGCTGAAGCAGTAAAATTGCAAATTCAGAGCCAGCCTTTGCAACTTAGAAAGGCCCTAAGCAACTTAGGAAGACCCTGTCTCAAAATAAGAAATAAAAAGGGCTGGGAATGTGGCTCAGTGGTAAAGCATCCTGGGTGCAATCCCCAGTATGGAAAACAAAGCAAAACTCCTAAAGCAAAGTTCATTGCCATTCTATTATAACTGTAAAGAGAATGAAGTATACAAAAATCATAAACTACTTAATCAAGGACTGTGTCTTTCCATTATCCATTATCATTCATGGCTCATAATAGTTGTTCACTGACTATTTAATAAGTGCATAGACACAATTAATATATATATATTCTCAAGAACAGGAATAGAATCCAGAACAATTGTTTTAGTGATTGGAAAGATCCTCAGAAAAGCAAAAAGTTTCTTTTATGTAGGCATAAGACTACGTTAACTTTGCCAAAAACATTATTGTTTACATCCTTAAAAATGCTCAGCAACTGTTACCCAGTGGTGATGAAGATGTTCCTCATTTATGCATGGCACATGCCTTATACCTGTGGAGCTAGGAGAGGAAAATCACTAATATTCCACTTTCATTAGCAGCAGAATATAATTGTCTTAAAGAAACCCTGAATGTTACACTGTTCCTGCATTTTGTAAAGTGCCCATACCTGATGGAGACCAACAAGTACTCTTCTGAAGCCCTTAGCACAATCCTTTGCTGATTAGTTGGAGAGGGGTTTGAAGCAGCTGTGTAGGCACATTGTTTTGCATCTGAATATGGATTTTTATAAGGTTACATAGCTTTTGTAAATAAACCTGAGAAAACGCTACACCTGTGCTCTCAAAATGTTGTGAAAATTCTTAGATGGCTTTTTTTTTTGGATTAAAATGAATCTTTGCAAACTTGTTTTCAGACAAATTGTTGCCTTGGCCTTGTCCCATGTGTTTGAGAAGCATAAACTCTCAAATGAAGTATTCAGCAAATCTTGAAAATGATAATGACAGGAAAAAAGCATCACAAAATTTCAAGGATGGGATAGGAAAACTGTGTGAGGAGAAGATTTTTCAGTGCACAGAATAAAAATGCAGCTTGAGTAGCATTAAGCAAGTAGATTGAAAGGAGGAAAAAATATGGTTCTGGGAAAAGTGCCCATGTTCAGAAGTTAACTACATTCAAATACCCACCATGTGCAAACTACCTTTGTGACCTTGACCCAGTTAATTATACTTTCTTTCTAAATTTTCATTTTTATCACCTCTTAATGGTTGTGAATATCTTAAATTGCATTAATTTAAACAAAACAGTGTGCATTTAGGCTGTGACTCAATTGCAAATGCTTATTCTTTATAAGATTTTTTTTGGAGGGGGTACCAGGGATTGAACTCACTCGCCCACTGAGCTGCATCCCCAACCCTATTTTATATTTTGTTTAGAGACAGGGTCTCACTGAGTTGCTTAGCATCTCACTTTTGCTGAGGCTGACTTTGAACTCATGATTCTCCTGCCCCAGCCTCCAGAGCCATGGGGATTACAGGCATGAGCCACCAAGCCCAGCTCTTCATAAGATTTTTATGATCATTATGTATTGCTAAATATTTGAAGGACCTAAATTATGCCTGGCAGGTTAGTCAGGAGGTATCTGTCATCTCTCTACTCGTCACACCCTTCTGTGTCCCATGGTAACTAAACAATGTAGTTTAGTCACTTGCATGAGAATATCCCTCATATTAATTTGGGAATTTTTGACCTTTATTCAGTTCATTAATGTTTGTAGCTCATGCACTTATTATAGGCTAGTTAGAGTTAGAAGATAACCACTCTGCTTCATTTGTGATACACATTGTAATATATGAATTCCTACTTATAATTTTGATGTCTATTACATAGGGTTTTTTTAAAAAATGAATTATTCCATTGTTTGTAATTCTTAACTCTTTTTACATTTTTTTCATTATTATTATTATTGTTAGTTAAGTAATTTCTTTATATTTTAGTGGAGTGTTTGAAAATGTTAACAGGAATTTTTAAAAAACATGTAAAGTTAATTTTAACAGTCTGACTCCTAAAAAATTCAAGAATTAATAATGATTTAGCTCCCAAATTCTCTAGAGATATGCACTTTTTATTTAAATTTATCTAATTCCACATGTTAGGCAATATAATCCTTGACTTATTTAGCTAATATGTAATTAATTTACTCAAATAATTACTATTTTTTACTCAAACTCCATCTTGTATTATACTTTTTAACTAATTTTCCTAGTTCATTAAGTATAATTTTAAACAATAGTTTATGATAGATGGAATTCTAAAATGAGTCCCAACAACCTTTTATTTTAGAATTCCCTTGACTTTGTTTTTTTTTAATTTTTATTATTAGTTGTTCAAACCATTACATAGTTCTTGACATATCATATTTCATACATTTGATTCAAGTGGGTTATGCCCTTGACTTTGAATGTGGGTGAAACTTATGAGATGTGGGTGAATCTGATGAGATAGTTTCCCCATACTTACATTATGTTGCACAGATAAGATTAGGAAGGGGAGATTATTGAGGTTGGCCTGATATACCTTCTTGAGCCCTTTAGAAGCAGAGAGATTTCTTTGGGTGGTGGTAGATACTGAAACTCAGAGTCAAAATATGATAGAGATTCAATATGAGGGATGTGAGACAGATTCTCGGCTGACTTTGATCTAGAGTAGGCTGGAGAGCCAGGACTAACAGCTTCTTGGAGCTGAGAACAGCCCCTCACCAACAGAAAAGGGAGACTTCAGTGCTGCAAGGCAAGGATTGAATTCTGTAGAATGAGCTGAAGTGATTTCTTCCAAGAGTCAGTCTCTGCTGACACCTTGATTTCAGGCTCATGAGAACCTAGGCAGAGAAACCCCGATGAGCCTGTATGTTCCCTGACCTGAACCACACTGAAACAACAAATGGGGTTTGTTTTAAACACGTTAGTTGTAGCAATTTGTCAGGAATCAATAAATAACTATCACACCTTTAGTGAGATTTCATTTGCATTAAGTTCTCTGAGATTTTCTATACTTATTTTTACATGAATATTTTTCTCCAAAACTTAAAGATGGGATTCCAACTTTCTGGCATTAGCTTTTAAGAAATCAATTGGACTTTGTCTTGTTTAGATTTGTTTTTCCTTAGCTGATTTACAGTTTTTTTTTTTTTTTTTTTTTTTTTTAGACATTGTTTCTAGGTGTAGATTACTTTTTTCCCCCTTCCTGTCCTTCTTCCTTCTTCTCTACCCACCTCCTATCTTCATCCTTTCCTGTTTCCATCTCTTTCTGTTTCTCATCAATCAATTTTCTGGCATTTTTGTATGTTAGCTTGGAAATTTCCTCACAGCATTACTAAGGAAAAGGATCTGTATTATCTCTAAATCTTGGCTTAATTTAGGAGGGAGTTACCAAACTGAGCTTAGTTCTATGCTCATTTCCAAGTTTTTGTTTATTGTTTATTACACAGTCGAAGTAAGTTAAGGACCAGGTCTGGGGGACTGATAAATATTCCTAAAGCAGCTATATCTTTGCTACTGTTTACCTCGATGAATCTGTGTCTCTAAATTGATGATGGTCTCTCAGGTTTTAATAAAAAGGTTTCATTAAAATATTATTTCAAAGATTTTGTGTCTTATTCACATAGAAAGTTTTTCAAAGTATGCATTAATCTATATTAGCAAATATGTAAGTGGAAAAGAACCACACACTGTGCAGTTTGTTGGGCAGGTAATGCAGAAGCAGAGCATAAGAACTAGGAAATTATCACATTTGCATTGTCTTAAAGTCACAATATCAGCCTTGCAGAGAGTAAATTATAGGATGTAGTGGATTAGGACAGGGCATGAGGCCTCCTTTAGAGAAATGGTTATGTAGAAGGAAAAGAAAGGAAGAGGCGAGTGATTCTTAGGTGGTAAACTCAACAAGAATTTGAAAATTTTGCATTAAAAGGGTAAAATATAAAATTTTCTCATATTTATAGCTTAAAATAAAACTTGATTAATGTTTTAATAGAGTTGTCTTTAACCCAGAAAGGAATCAGGAAATAAGTGAACTGACTAGGTCATGATAGTGGTCCCAAAATAACTATTTTAGTAAAAAAGTGTTTTGGCAGAGTTGTGCATTTGAAGTTATTTATTTGAAGTTCAGAGTAGAGGAAACAGATTCATAAAAAAGGAAAAAAGTTCACAAATAGAAAAATTCTAAGATCTGTTACTGGATGATCTTGCCAAGGCAGGATTTATATTAAACAGAAGAGGAACACCAAAATATTAGGGTATCACACAATTAATTACTATATAATAGAATAAGAATTTGACCCCAAAGCCCTTGGGGAAAATGAGAAATTTCAATGACATATTTATTTTAGTGTTTCATTAAGCCAAATGAGTCTGTCTTTTCTAATTGTTGTTGATAACAGATAATGGAATGTTATTTCTTTACACCTTTATGCTACTGTTCACTGAATAAAAAAAAAAAATCCCCCAAATCAGTTTCACAATGTCACTATCCTTTTTCAATATGATGGTGGTGGAAAAACATGAGATTATAGGTTTTAAAAGTTGTGAACTGATCTTCCTCAAGAACATTTTAAACTTAATCTTTGGAAATACATTTTACCTCATTATTCAAAAGTTCAGCTCTTTTTCACACAGAGAAATCTATGATTAAATTGAACATTTCTGTGGACAGTGATATTTAGTATATCTCCAATCAAAGAAACAACACACCAAATGCAGGATGTTTTTCATGGAAGCACTTTAATTCCATGCTTGTTACAAATTCCATGAGAGAGAATTACTGGAGATTGCTCACAAGAAGCAGAATAATTCATCCAAGTGCTAAAAATATATTGAAAGTGTTTTTCCCATCCATAATTCATTAGAAATGCTGTTCAGAGAACATTGAAGCTATGAAATTAAGTAAATCTTATAAAGTAATAAGGTAAGTAATGAATGCTGGTGACCTAATCCAGAGAGAAATATTAAAAGTTTTATTCATTATAGCTTGTGAATTCAAATAGCAAATGTTCTTAGAGTCTGATTCAAAATAGTATCTGGAAGATGCTCTAACAGATTTTATTCTAACAGTGTAAAATTTCCTTTTGCTGAGATCAGTCGACCTTCTTCAGTTCTACCCTTTCTTGGTAGCTTTAAATATCCACATACCTTCAGGGAACTTTCTTTACTTGTCAACTTCCAACTGTGGAATTTATACTCTAATGAACAAAAGCTTCTTTCAAGTGTAAGGATGTTCTATTCACCATAAACAACAAAAGATTGATGCCAGAACAGGTCACCATATGCTAAGAACAACAGCTAATTATGTATTGAGCCTGTAGCCCTAGCACTTGGGAGGCAGAGGCAGCAGGAACATTTGAGCCCACGAGGTTGTGACAAGCCTGGAGAAAGGTTGTGACCAGCCTGAAGAACATAACAAGACCTGCTTCAAAAACAAGAAAAAAAAACAATAACCCCAATGGAACAACCTAAGAACAAGTGCACTTACAAATGTCTTTTATAGACAGTCTTTTATCACTGTATTTTTTAAAATTTGGGGGGAGGGGATCAGAATTCAATATGGTTTTAGTTTTTCCTGGAATTAGGATGAAATTTATTAAATTTTATTTCATACTCTTTGTCTCTAGTTTCTCTAGATACTCAAGACAAGATGGGAGTGCAAGGTGACTCTCTGGTTCTAAGAAACTCTGGTAGAGAAATACATGAGAGCATGAGACAGGGTTAGGAAGGAAGTCAACATTAAGCCAGTTAAGAGTAAGAAAATTAAAGAAAATCTATCTTTATAACTTGGAAATCAGTGAAGAACATGCCCTCAAGTTATTCTAAGTGGAAAGCAGGAAGTTTGTGTGTATCTATAAACTCTTCTTTCATCATTGAGTAAGGGCTGCTTCCAGTGACTTAATATTCCTCTACTTCCAGATTACCTGCTTGTTTAGTATGCTTCTACAAGTAGAAAAAGTGTCCTGCTAGCAGAAAGCCCCAGACATCTGTAGGAAGCATCATGAATTAGGAGATAACATAGGTGAGGTTATACTTACCATCTCTGATGCTTACAAATAATATGCATCTTTTTTGTTAAGCATTCACTTATTTGCTTGTTGTAATAAGGAAAATAATGGAATTAAATTGTATATTTATAAATATATACAAATAAATAAGTTACTCTTTTCCCATAGTTCTGATGTGCACAAGTTTAGTCACCATGGTCTATTAACTGTGCATATGTATAAACATTGCTGCTAGCTCTTCTCTTTAGATGTTGCCATGTAAATGGCAGATAGGCGGAATGATTAACCATCTAACATCTTCAAGTCTGTCAATTATTGTTTGCTGTTTTCTTTCTATTCGAATCACATACAGAGAGCAAGCCAGAATTGTGCTGCCTCCTTGTACCTAGTAGTAAACCGACATATTTTACAAAGTGGCTAATGGAAAGAGGGAACTGGCCAGAAAAGATGCAAGAGCATTAAAGAAACAAAAAGTGATAACATCAAAGAGAAACTGAAGTGGAACAAAGATGGAGTTAACAGACAAATAAGTGACTGAAGGAATATTGACACTGCCCTTGTTTTAGAGACTCTACATGAGTTGCTAGGAAAACCTGGAATAAATGAAAAAGTGCTTGTGTGGAAAAAAATGAAGAGGCTAAAAATGTGATGTCAATAGAAGACTTCACATTAAAGAGGTTTCTGGAAATATTTTTTGTGAGACTCAAATCACCCAAAATAAAATATTGGAAACTGGTTTGGCGATTAAGAGGATGTCACAATGCTGGGATGGTGGCTCAGTGGTAGAGCGCTCAACTAGCACTTGCAAGGCGCTGGTTTCGATCCTCAGCACCACATAAAAATAAATAAATAAAATAAAAGTATTGTGGTCCAACTACAACTTAAAAAGACATATTACAAAAAGAAAAGGACATCACAAGTTACCAGGCATAGATCAGATGCTCACTGCTCATCTCAGTTAAAGAGTTAGGGGCCTAACACTCTTTAAACTATTCCTAACCAGTTATTACAAAGAAATGGATCAATTTGTCAAGGTTTCTAATGTTTTTATTATATTGTATAATTAAAAAATTAGTGAAACTCATGCTTATATTATATATTTTCCTATATAAGAGACAAGAGTTTAATGACAAATAAATTTAAAGACAATGAAAGCTTATAACTTTTTCACAATTTAACTCTTCATTTTTACTTTTATGGTCTTATGCTAATATATAGTAATGTATAGGTATTATATGTCTGCTTTTTATTTCTACATATACATATATATGCATACAACATGCATGTAAAAACAAATATATTTCTTATCTAAATGACTTTCAAATTTAAATACTTCTTGAAACCAATTTTTAATGGTTGGTGAGTATTACTGGCATTGTGTTCACGTAAAAATATATAAATACATATTCATATATATCAAGTTTATCTTTTCTCACCTATTAAAATCTTAAATACTAAATAAAATACACAAAATAAAAGTTACATTTTAACACTTGCCAGAATATTATAACATTCATATCTGCTGTAAATCTCTTCACGTTTATCTATACAGAAAACATGCACACTTTTCTACACACCCATACATGAATGATTTTGTTACAGTTAGTATTACAAAATAAAATCACATACACCTTTCTATGTATCTTAAATCTCTGTAACAATAAAACTTCAAGGAAATTACAAATAACCCGAGGGCATCTGGTATAAGTAGAAAATATACTTTATTCATATTTACATTTTCAAAATTATATCATAATTTAATTAATCTCTCCTTTTGAAGGACATTAACAAGAATTTAGTATCATTAACAACAATTTAATACACACTCTTGCTTCTATATTCATAAGAATGTGTACAAATGTATGTGCATATTTATGTTTCTTATTGCAAAATGAAATAATAATTTATAATTATTATAAATAATTTAAACATTGTGCTGTTATATATAAATGCAAAATGATTCTATATTGATTATATGTGTATGTATATATTCTGCTAAACCGTGTATTGATTTTCCTGATCTAGCTGTAGTATTTCTTAAATATTTCCTTTTATTCAGCCATATATCAATGAAAAGTGACACTTTTTATTTTCAATCCTTACAATCAATTTTTTTGTTTTTGTTTGGTGTGTCTTAATCTCATATTTAGGACCATCATCAAGACTTACATTTATTTACCAGATTTGATTGACAGTGATTAAGGTAACCTGACATGTTTTATTATGATGATTTTTTAATCATAAAGTGTTTAAATTTTGGCATATTTTGCATCACATTTAGCTGCTATGTGGTTAACCATATTCAGATTTAAGATGCTTATGTATTTTCACGTCCTTCTGAATGAAAACAAATGTTCCTGTTATATTTCAATATTACTACAGTTTTTAAGAAACATGCTTTCTTTCACAAATATTTTTAAACAGCATCCATATACTAATTGAGTATAATCATGAGGCTAAGTCCTTCCTTTGATATTACCTTTTTTTGTAGAGGGTTTAATTGCCAGCCAATCTGTGGAGTAGGCACATAATTAGTACTCAAAAACGTTCTTTTGAGGTGGATGGGGTCACATAAATAAATTGTTATAAAATTGTGTAAGTATTGATAGGAACAGTTAAATTTGGAATATGCCTAATTCACATTTTATTTTTATTACCAGTATTTCCTATTATTTTATTTTCTGTAATTCTTCCTAGTAAAAATTTATTAAAATTTTTATCTCCATCTTCCTACCTATAACCACAAAAGGTATTTTGAGCCCAAGAATCTTTATGCTAAATATTAGATTATTAGTCTTTCCTCATTTTGTGAAAAAAAAAATGTGGAAACCTTAATTCCTTGTTCATTCTTCAGTGAGTCTCCTTCTCAAAACTACAGCACTCATATTTTGTAGGATTTTAAAGCAAAAATCTAATATGTCCTTCTCATCTAGTCATTCATCTATTTATGATCATTTATCTCTATCTTTTTCATTCTTTTTGGTTGAGAGAAACTTGTTTATCTTTTGGTAAATTGCCAATTTGATTATATTTCAAAATCTGTTTGAGACACAGAGGAGAAAAGACATTTATCCAGCATATGTTAGCTTAATGTATGTGGATGCCCTACAGGGTCAGCCACAAAACTGGAAAGCTCATTGCAAAATATAGTAAAACAATTACATCCCAAATTGTTTTTTTAAGTGTTTAAATTATCTTATAAAGCAAATACCATAATAATTCTTCTTGCTGGTGGTCAGAGAAAAGGCTTATTTTTTTATCAAAAGAAGAGGTGAGAAAATAATTTAATCTGTCACATTTACAAAATTTTTATTCACTGTGCTTTTATTAAGTTTACTTTTACAACTTTCACTAAGAGGGTTTTACAATGCCTTTGGTTTTGGCAAATTCTTGATAATTCCCTAGCATATATGGAAGTACAAAATAACACTTCCAACCTTTAAAACCAAACACTTCGGTAAACACCACAGATGCCAAATTGCTCTAGCAGGTGCTAAATTGCTATTGGTGTATCACCTTGGGATATGATGAAGATAAATGGGGCACTGTGCATTTTCCCAGTATTCCACAATTACTGGAACACCTGTGCTAAACAACGTGGTGCTAATGCACCATAAACATCTTTGCAATGCTCCAAGGACCTTGTAGTTTCACATTTCAACTTGCTTAGCAGGGCCTTAATTTAATATACGTGTTGGAAGTGTTTTCCTATCCTTCATCTCCTACCACATAGTGACATATCACTGTCTTGTCAATGGAAGCTGACCTCCCTGTCTTTCTGTCCAGTTTTCTTCCTTCTTCTCAGTCATTTTCAAATTTCCTCATCTTTATCTCATTATATTTTGTTAAAGGAAAGTGCATGGCTTTCTCTGTGTGAGATAAATTGTCTTCATTGCTTTGCTTTAACATCAAAGACCTGTATCATTGTCAGCAGAACTAGTTGCTTTTATCACTGCAGCTCCAGCATTCCTGTTTTTTGAGCAATTCACCTTCAGGCATATATAAACCCTGACAGGCAATATGGAGGCTTTAGAGATGTCAGAAATGTGTCAAATGGAAATGTCTGCAAACATATTGGTGGTAGCTGTGGACCTGGCAACTGTTTTAACATGTGGATCTATTTTACCAAATTTAACCATTACTAAACAAATAGCTCTGTGGGTATTTGTAGAGAGATATACCAGAGAGTTTGTGGTAACAGCCTCAATAGTTATAATGAATTCAACTTCTGCTATTATATTAAAGTATTTTAAAGAGATTTATCTAGATACATTTGAAGTGTCACACAATTCAATATTTGGAAGTGTATAATGCAGTGTTTTTAATGTATTCACAGAGTTGTGATCCATTATGACAATTTAATTTTAAAATATATTTTCTAAAAAGGAGATTTCTGCACCTACTTGTAGTCACTCCCCATTCCCTCAAAGTCTATTTCCTTCAGCCTTAGGAAAATAAGACATATCTCAACTCTGAAATGATGAAATTTAAATTATATTTACCAGATAGATCGATCATTTCATGGTTGAAATATATCTTATTTGTAATATTCCATCTCTATCAGGATTAGAAGCAGTAGTGGGAAAAGCTAGAATTCTGAGAAGCTGCATGTTTTATGTATGCCAGAGTAGAAACTATTTTTATGGATTTAGTTTGAATAACTTTCACAGAGTTGTAGCTTTCCCTGAAATAAACACAGAGGGACCTCTATGAATCAAAGGCATATCAAGCCTTCACCTCTACAACATGTATATGTTGCTTGTTTATTTATTTTGTTTTTCAAATCCTGATTTGAACACAAGGAGCCCTTGACTCTCCATAAAATGTAAGCGTGCACAATGGCATGACCTACTTTATCACAGCAGCCTCCAATGTCTTTGAAATTCAAAATATTTCTTAGAATCAAGTTGCAAAGTCACCATCAAGGCTGATCCAGAAATTGGAGATTCTTCAAAATTGATGATACAGAGTAGAGTCAAGATAACAACAGATTTGATAATCCCTGAATCTACAGTATTACTCAAACCTCAACAATTTAGCCCTCCAAATATCATGCTGAATCCATAAGTTTGGGGAAAAAAAGAATCTGAGCTATGGAATACTGGAGAAGCAATCTTTATTTTATTTGAAAACACCTTACTATTAAGTTACCATACCTGAAACTCACAATGTGAACTCACTGCTTGGAAGGAGTAATGCTGAAATAAGAATTTTATTAGTAAAAGAATTTTTTTCTTTATATATTCATGAAAACATAAAATGGTATGAAATGTTCATGAGAGTTTAATGGAATCTTGTTTGAATATGGTACTTATTGATGTTTGCCTGAAGGCAAAGACAATTCTCTTTAGAAAATGAGTAATAACACCAATGTCATTTCAAGTTCAAAACATTAGATAAATAAAGCAACATAGAGTCCATTTCCTTCACCCATTTATTCACTCAACAAATGTTTATAGCAAGTCCTGTGACTCACATTTTAGCAGCTAATGTATTATACCAAATTACTACATTTCGAGTCTTCTTTAAGAAATGAAATATGAACCAGATCAGTTCATATAAAGGTCTGTGAGCAAACAAGCAAACAACTATGAGCTGAGTTGCTGGAGCAGAACTGACAGAACTGTCCTGTATTTTATCATCATAATGGTCCATTTTTTTTTTCCTGAAGAAACATCCGTTTCCTGAATGAATTTTCATGGCTTAATCATGTTAAAGAATGACATGAGTCAAAATAACCACCTTGGAAAGTTAAACATATTCAACTAAAAAGGTAATGAAGTGAAAAGAAGTAGAGGATTAAATTCTAGTCTGGGAAATCTGCCCAAGTTTTCAATAAGTGAATAATGGAAATGTTTGCATAATAATAATCAATCCTTCCAATAACGAGTTTGCTGTCAGTATATAATCATGTTGAGTAATTAAATTCCAATGAATTCATTTGGAAGGTCAGGCATATGCTTTGAGTTACCAGTGTGACAGGGACCTCTCCCGGGTGCCTGCCTTGAGCCACTGACTGGGTCATGTTAGAAGAGTTTCTACACTAATTGCTACAATTCCTTTCTGAAGATGCTTTTGCTCACTAGATCAAGTGAATGAATGCTTGCTATAAAGAGGCAGAGAGGAATCAGCCAGAGACAGAATATGTGAGTTCAGCCTTGGATTCTATGCTGCTGACTCAGAGATCTTTGCCTGCATCTGGGTTCCAGTTCTGTGCCAGGTCTAAGATAAAATACTTTCCTCTTCCCAGATTCCCATTCTCTCTATTGTGATCTCTCCAAACCAGCACAGAATAGGTTAGCATTATTCCTCTACCTCCATCTTCTCTTCCTCTTCTTTTCCTCCCCCTCACACACAATCCCTCACACACACTCCTTTTTCTCTTCTTGTAATAGAACACTGGCTCTCAGACTCTTATTTTAGAATCTCTATGGAATTGGCTAATCAAATTTTATTTCTAGAGAAAATTGATCCCAACCAAAGGAGGATGCTGATGGAAATTATCAAGAGTTAATATCTGGGGCTGGGGTTGTAGCTCAGTGGTAGAGCACTTGCCTCGCACGCACGAGGCACTGGGTTTGATCCTCAGCAGTACATAAAAATAAATAAATAAAATAAAGATATTGTGTACATATACAACTAAAAATATTTTAAAAAGAGTTAATATCTACCCGTATGTTACTTTACATAAACATGCAAAGGCATTATATTTAGCAACAGAGACTTAGCCATCAGAATAAGTTTAAGCGACTGTCATCTAACTTACAGGTGAATGATTTTCAAATGTCATTTCAAAGACCCTCAGTTTCATTAAATGCATTATTGGGAAAACCATAGAATCACTTTAATGTGATCATTTTGAAAATCAAGAGTGATATTGCAGGAAAGTATGCAGTATGTTGCATGGAATGAATTGAATACTCAGATATCTGATAATTTATTTAATCATATCCAACTAATATCTATAATATAGACAAAAATGTAACTAATTGGAAATATAATCAAATTTTATTCGATGTTCTTTTATCAGTGGATAGTTGAGAATATGTTCTAATTTTCAAACATTCTTAAACATTGTAAAAGTTAACTTCCCCGCTTTGACCCAGGAAAACATTGATTGACTTTTTGGCATACTTGATTGTGTTTTGACTTTCCTGGAATTTCAAACAAATGGTCTTATACTATATGCATTGTTTGGAATATGGTTTCTTTTGCTAATCATGTGGAAAGAAACATAGAGGAACAATTTTGAACTACTGGGGATGTTCTAAACTGTAATTTGTGGATGTTAAATAGGTATACACTTGTGTCAAAAGCCATCAAAATCCAAAAATATTATGGTGCATTTTATTATGTGTAAACTATGCCTCAATAAATCTGTTGATTTGAATAAATAAGAAAAGAAAACTCTAGACCAAATGTTTCAATGATAAAATTATTTAAAATTCGAGAAAAAAATACTATACAAACTTCCTCTCAAAAGGATAATAGAAAAAAAATACTCCCCAAATTGTTTTATAAATACAGTATAATCTGGAACCCCAAATATCAACAAAATTATGAGAAAATAAATTTTCAAGCAAATAGCACTCATCAACATAGATGAAGAAGCCTGAAAAAAGTTAGTATCTGTGAATAATAAATTTCATTATATAAAGTGTCTGTGGGTACATGTAGAGAAATAAAAACGAATGACCTATGACAGAAAGGTTTCATTCCAGAAATGTAAGTATGATATAACATTAGAAAGATTTTGAAGAAAGCATTTGGTAAAGCCAATTATGAATATAAAGGAACTACCTAAATCAGATGAGAAGTATTCACAAAGAACTTTCAGCAAACATTAGGCCCAATGGTGAATTATTGAAACCTTCCCATTAATATCTGAAAAGATAAAAGTATGCCTGATAATACAACTCTTGTTCTCCATTATACTAATGATTCTAGACAGCATAATAATGGGAGAAAATAATAAACAAGAAGGTAAATATTTATAAATAAATTACATACAATTATTACTTATACACTATCAAAATAAGTATATAAGTATGCAAAAAAAATAACCAAGAGAATTTTGGACTATTTATTTGAATTAAGTAAATATAACAAGTTCACTCTATACAAAGTCAAGATTAAAGCATATTATATCCCTATAAATCAGCACCAAACCAAATTATTACATATTATTATATAATACTGTGTAGATGATAGCAAGAGTGGTCATCAGTAAAAGCAGTGATGTGATTTCAGGTACATTTAGCAACATAAATAATTTTTTTTAAATAGAGAGCTAGTAAAATAAAACAGATGCAAGATTGCATATTATATAATCCCATTCATAAAAATTCAGATATAGAAAAAAATGAAAATATCAAATTATAACCTGGGGTTTTGGCTACTGTGGAGGCATATGAGGGCCATAATACCCAGGCAAAGACATCCATTGGGAGACTTTTTTTTATGATTCCTTCTCACAGGCTATTCTCTAAAATTTTTGTATCTATTGAAAAATATTTATATATAGGTTTCTACAAAATATTTATACAAAGGCTCTCAAAAATGTTTTCTGAGAATGTCTATGATACATCCACTGTTCTAAGTCCTTGGAATCCACAAGTTATAATAAAAAGAACCAAAACAAAAATCCTGCTTTTGTAGAGTTGGAATTCTGATAGATAAGACAATTAGTAAATACATAGTAATATGTAAACAACATAGAATGCTGACAGTATATGGGTTACCTGATATCATAATAATTATGTTTAATTCCCTACCACAAATCTCACTCAGTAGGGGACTCTTCACTTTTCAGGTGTCTTTGAGACTCATAGTGTGACTCTCATGTGGGAGTCAGCTGGGAGATAACTGATTTGGAATAGGCTCAGCCAGGATTGTCTTCCATCTGTAAGTCATGTCTGTGACCACTATTCATAGTTTTCATGGTTCTTGAATCAGCAAACTATCAGGGACATCTGTTTATGATACAGTTCAGAGCAGCAAAAGACTAGCTCCACAGTGCACGAAAATATAAAGCCTCTGATTTGATTCCGCCTGCTAATATCTATTGGCCAAAGTATATCATATAGCTCCAAATATCTTCCTGTTGCGAAACAATTCTCATATTCCCAGGCAAAGTCAAGGGAAGGGAAGCATACTCTTACATAGAGGTTGAAAGGATTAGATAAATTTAAGTGATAATCTAAGATACCAAAGTTTATAAGTGCCTCCAAAAAGCAAGTCAGGGTAAGGGGGTAAAACATGTTGGCCATGGAGATAGGGTGGATTGAAATTTTAAAGTGTGGATAGTGGAGAAATCATGAGGAAGACAATTGAGGAAAGACCTGAAACAGTGAATGAGTGATCCATGTAGCTCTGTTGGGCAAGAATAATCCAAGACCAGAAGTCCAATGTGGTTTGATCTGGTCAGTATTTGGAGAGAAGCATAAGATGAAGAAGTTACTACATCTTACAGATATTAGGAAATATTAGAGTTTTGCTTTTTTTTATCTGGATGAAATTGTAGTGCTTTAGTCAGAAGAGTGTGATCTCAAACTCTCAGAGATGTGAGAATTGCCTGTTGGAGATGAGTCTATGATTAGTCACCTACCAAACAAATGGAATACTGAAATTGACTAATTTGAACTTTCTTACTAAACATACTATTTCATAATCTTCATTTAACCCTATTCTTTGTTTTGGGGTGATTACCTCATTTCTGGTCATCAGTTCGCTAATTATTAGTGACTTCCTTTACTTCATTGTGGTTCTTACAGGAGTTTTCGCTTCTATTCCCCTGCATACGGGGGTGTATTTTATTTCTATAATTTCAAATTAGTTCTTTTCATATCTTAAAATTTATAGTTCTTGACCAAGTGTCTGGTTGTTTTACAGTCTCCTATGCTTACACAGAGAAGGTCATCCCATTCTTTATCTTTGATTTTGAGCATATATAGTTCAACTTTTGAAGCAATGCTTTAGAATATTCATGTACATATCTGTGTACTTATTGATCTTGGTGTATAGCATTTACATCATGATGTTTATTCTAATATTTTGCCACTTTTTATAAAAAAATTTTTTTCAGTTGCAAACGGACACAATACCTTTATTTTGTTTGTTTGTTTTTATGTAAGGATCGGACCTAGAGTCACACATGCAAGGCAAATGCTCTCTGAGCCAAAACCCCAGCCCCAATATTTTGCCACTTTTAATGGTTACTTTCCCTGGGACTTTTTTTTTTCCTTCTCAATCTCATCTTAGGCTTCTGAGTATACACAATTCAACCGGCTTTGTATTATGGCTTAGAATTTCAGGCTCTTGGACATGGCTCTAATGGCCTGTGTTCCTGAGATTGAAGAAAGTACAAGTTGGGTTCTGGTAAGTTGACTTATTCTTACTCCCTCTCAGTCTTTAAGTAGCTTGTGTCTGGCAACACATTGGAGAGGTTGGCTGTAGCATTTATAAGGACAATGACTACCAGCTTGCTGCTTCCTAGGAAAAAAGAATTGTGTTTGATCTTCTTTTCTTATGAAGCTAAGACCTACTTTCTTTTGCCAGCTCCTGATTTGGGCATTCTGATTTAAGTTTGTAGGTCTTTATTCCACAGGTTTTTCTCTGATTTCCTTTCATTTCTAGCCCTCAACTATGATTTTAGTCATGCTTTGCATGTCATAATAAAAATATTAAACACGCTTTTTATAGAGAGGGTTTCATATTTTTCACTTCTAAAGTACAGCCAAAATTTTTGAGGCCCGAAATAGAAAACCCTCTTCCCTTACAGATAAAATATGCATTACATTGAAATTTAATGAGATAAATTGTCATCCTTTGCTTTAAGACAAAATACATATAAATAAATATATAAGGGCTGGGGATGTGGCTCAAGCGGTAGCTCGCTCGCCTGGCATGCGTGCGGCCCGGTTTTGATCCTCAGCACCACATACAAACAAAGATGTTGTGTCCGCCAATAACTAAAAAATAAATATTAAAAATTATCTCTCTCTCTCCTCTCTCTTTAAAAAATATATATATAAGAAAACAAAAATATATAATAAAGTAACAAAAGCATTTAACTATATTTTCAAAAACTTCTCTTTTTTTACTTTGAATGCTAAAGTCAAATCTATCATGAAATTAATTTAAATTATTAAGTTGAATGAGAACTTTATTTGCTACAACTACTTGGATCCTCTTTGGGGGAAAAACACTATTTTTTTTTAAGTTTTGTACTTAAACATCTGTAAAATGGAATTATTACTTAATCTTTCTTTTCTGATATCAGTACCCCATAGGGTTTTGTAAAAAATGCTTTGACATATTTCTGTGCTTTGCAAATTAATACAATATTTATTATAACTTTTGTTCCTTAATAGTGTACATAATTCGAGGCCAGGTATGGTGGCCCACTCTTGTAATCCAAGCAGCTCAGAAGGCTGAGGCAGGAGGATGCAAGTTCAAAGCCAGCCTCAGCAAAAGGGAAGCACTGAGCAACTCAGTGAGACCTTGTCTCTAAATAAAATTCAAAATAGGGGTAGGGATGTGGCTCAGTGGTCGAGTGCCCCTAAATTCAATCCCAGGTACCTCCCACTCTCAAAAAAAAAAAAAAAGAAAAAAGAAATAAAAGAAAAACAGTCTACATAATTTCTCTCCTGAAACAATCACCATAGATAATCATTTTTTCCAAAATGATTCAGTCTCAAGTATCTGAATATAATACTCACTGAGCATTTGTGCTCTTCAAATACACAAAACAATATATTATCAAAACATATTGTTCTGTATTGGGCTACATGTAACCTTTCTTGGACAAAGTTTAATAGCAATGTGTAGAAGAAAATTTACCCATTATAATTTTTTTGGGGGGGGTGGGGTACGGGGATTAAAACCAAGAAGGCTTAACCACTGAGAAATATCCCCAACTCCCCTTTTTATTTTTATATTTTATTTAGAGACAGGGTCTTGCTGAGTTGTTGAGGGCCTCCCCTAGTTGCTGAGGCTGGCTTTGAACTCACGATCCTCCTGCCTCAGCCTCCTTAGCCACTGAGATTACAAGCATGTGCCACCACACTCAGCTCATCATTTTTTTTTAAAAAATTATTTTTTTCTATTATTTAGGTACTCCAAATCATTCAAAAAAACTTTTACAATTGAATTATGTACAAAGTTTTGTAAGTAACATTCTATTTTTTACTTATTTTAAAAAATCACAGCTACTTTTTCTCCTTTGATATTTTTTAAGAAACTATCTAATAAATTTGATTAGATAATCAAGCTTCTTTCTTCAAAATAGTTGAGAATACTTGTCTTCTCTTACATACAATAGCAAAACAAATAAACAAACAACACTCTTTGTTAAATCTGATATGACATTTTAAGCTCTATAAATTTTATGGCTTCTGATGTTTCTTGGTAGCAGCATTATTTCTTCATTTAGAAGAGTTAGAAGTCAATTATTCTATTCTTTCAATTCCAGGAAGTTGTATTAGGCATACTTTCCCTATGCCTCTTGCTATGCCTGTTAAAACATTGGCCATTTTTGTAAACAAAATGCAATAAATATATTCAACTAATACATCTCACTAAAATGTTATGGGCATCCGTGTAGACTCATATTCAATTATTTTAGAAAACTGTGATACCACTAAACTTTTGATGTTGATAATATCTATCCCCTGCTCCCCCGCTCCTATTGAGATTTACATTTCTTGTGTGTGTGTTTGTATGTGTGTGTGTGTGTACTCTGTACAATTGTATCACTGTTACCCTACCCAATAAGCTTTATTCTCAGTCAGCATAATTCTCTGAAGGCTCATTCAAATTTTATATGTATTAATAGAACATTTTTTTCATATTTCTTGGAAGAACTCCATGATATCTGTGTGTTACAATTTGTTTTCTCCTTCACTTACTGAAAGACATTTGGGTTTCTTCCAGTTTGGGGTTATTCTGAGAAAAAAATACAATGAGCTTTTGTGAACATATGCTTTATTTCCTTAGGGAAAATGTTGAAGAGCACCACTGCTGAGTCATTAGGTATTTTTGTTTATTTTTATGAGGAACTGTTCAACTGTTTTCCAGAGTAGCTGTATGTTTGATATTCCCACCAGCAATGTGTGAGTGATCCTGTTTCTCTGCATCCTTACAAATCTATGGCTGTGTCACTTTTAAATTACTGATATTTTAGACATTCTAGTATGACATTTTAGTATAATTATATGTTGCAGTTCCCTTTCAGCATTTATGACTTTCATTTAATTCTATGTTGCATGGAGTAATTGTATCTAATTTGTGAAATTTAGATTAAAATTATTTTTCCCCCTCTATGTATACTATCACGCCAGTTCCAATTACTGAACAGGCTATATTCCCTCTATTGCATTGCTTTTGTATCTTTGTTAAAAATAACTTGAACATATTTTTTGTTTTTATTTTGGGGCTTTAAAAAATTATTCCATTTTTGAGGCTTTTCAGAATGTCATGAGGTGCTAGAGATACTAAGGTGTCTTCAAGGTGCTCAAGGTTTTAGGGGCAGGGGACTTTAGTCAATGTGATAGAATATAAAAGGAACTGAGCTTGAAATTTATATCAATATGTGCTTGGGCTACATCAGAGGTAGGAGACAGTTCTGGTGGGAGATAGCAGGAAGGGCTCTAACGAATAGGCTTGAAGTGAACGATGACTAAGTAGAGTAGGAGAGAAAGAATTTTAGGTCCAGAGAGAAGGCAATGCTTGTGGGGGCTTTTAAATATGCAAATTAGTAGAGGTTCCAAATGGTCTGGGACATTTGAAAAACTGCAGATAGTTCAGTGTGGCCTGAGCATAGAGTCCAAGGGGACATGATGAGAGATGAGACTGAACATTAAGAAGACAAACCATGGAAGACCTCTTTGACATTCTAAGAATGTTCACCAAGGGGAGATATAAAATAATTTTAAATTACAGAGTGACAGAATTAGTACAAAGGAAACCATTACAGGCTTCATATTCCTTTCTTTAAAAATCAATTATGCTGTATGTTTGTATTCGCCTCTGCACTTTCTCTTTCATTTCTTTTAAATGCATTTCTTTAGTAGCTGCAGTTTCTGAATCAGTTCATACAAATGGAATTCTGTTCATAGTCCTCAAAATAAAGGCCCTACAAATTAGAGATAAGCAAAGAAAGAGCTATTGATTCACATGAAGAAGGACAAGAAATTTTTAAATCATAGTCATTTAATATAATATTTTAGATAAAATCCAAATCTATTAGAAAAAATAAATTGTGTCATTTAGCAAACACAAAAAGTTCTTTAAAAGTTACTGTTTCCTTCCATTTTGAGGTATATGGATTAAAGCTTTTTTCTCTGCACATTTGCCTTTCTCTTTTACCAACTGTATTAATTGATCTTCAGGAACATGACAAATGGATTCATTTAACTTTAGAAAATTTCATTGTTGGAGGATTTTTATAATTCTCTATGGTTATCTGTTTTGTACACGAGGTTACATTTACTTATCTCTGTTATATAACTTATGATAAAAATACATACCCAGGAGTTTATTCTGATGTAAATTTCAATAAAATATTTGATTTGCATATGTATACATATCTATCACCTATCTTGCCTTTATGAGGTATAGGTAATGGAGCATTATTACAGCTAAAACATATTTAACAGAAATCTAAAAAAAACAGATATTATAAAATATCATTCTAAACCTTAGATCAATTGAAAATTAAGAGATATCTGGAAAACTCCCATGATTAATAGAAGGTAAAGTGTCATGGAATGATGGTATGTAGGCATGTGAATAACACTAGAAGTCACTTTAGTTATCCTGAAAATGATGGATTAGCACAGCAATCTACTCAATAGGGATTAAACCATTTGCATAGTATTTGGATAAAATCATAGCAGACAGTATGACTCAATGATATGGAATTCAGTAGCTACTTTTAAATGAGGCATAATTTTGATTAAATTTCTTATATCACGGGTTCTGAATTTCCATGCTCCCATGATTCTTTTTAGCTATTATTGTTCTTATTAGAAAACAAATATTTCTATGATTTTTTATAATGTCAATATTTGTGTTCTTACTATCTGTCACTTTAAAGTAGTAATTCCTCTATTTTAAACTTAAAAATATTTCCAGGAATAGATTTTTAGCAATTTGTTCATTATTTCACATGTATTTTAGACTTTCCATTACTACCTCCTTCCTTTCATCTTTTAAATGTGCTCAAAGGTAGCACCTTTATCGGATGGCTCTGTATGGGCCTCCTTTTAAACTTTTTTCCCTTTTTTTAATTGGGATATTATAGTTGTACATAATGATTGTATTAGTTTTTACATACTCATATATGCACACAGTATAACAATATAATTTTGCCAATATCTCTCCCCAGCAATTTCCTCCTTTCTCCCCTTTCCCACCCCCTGGTCTCTTTCCTCTGCTGATTTCCCTTTGATTTTCATGGATTCCCTACTCCTCCACCTTACTTTTCCTTTTTCCTCTCTAGCTTCCATATATGAGAGAAAACATATGACCCTTGACCTTCTTAGTTTTGCTTATTTTGCCAATGTTCCATCCATGTTCCTGCAGAGACATAATTTCATTTTTCTTTAGGACTGAAAGTGAAACTCCGTTATATGGGAATATAATGTTTTCTTTTTGTTTAATATTGGAGCTTTATGATACATAGTAGTTGGATTCAAGTCAACATACTCACATATGCATAGAGATGAATTTCAGTTCATGATCCCCATTTTCCCTCCCATCCCCCCTTCCTCTTCTCCTTCTTCTGGTCTAAGAGACTTCCTTTCATTGTTCTATTAATTTGTATTTGATTGGTTTCTTATGAAATCCTGACCTTTCCTTCTAGCTTCCACATATGAAAGAAAACATTTGACCTTTTATCATCCTCCTAATTGGATCCATCATCACTAGACTCTGAGAACACATTTCTGTGGTTCACCTCCTCAGGTAGTTATTACTCATCAGTATTTCCAGATTATCTTACCCTCTCTGCCCTTTAAGACTTGGTCCTTCTCACAGTTGTAATCCTGGACAATTTCTTTTCTCACATTGTGCTTTCTTTTCACAGTTAGTTTCCAGCTCTTCTTACTGCATTAACTAACACAAATACACAAGCATTTTTATTGCAGCCTATAATCTATAAAGCAGTATATCCAATTGTTGTTGAATGTATAGATGAGAGTTTACAAACAATCCCATTGATATTTGCACAGAATTTTCCACTTATTAGCTTCTTTAGAATTTTAAGAGTAGAATGGATAACTGCAACATTTTGTAAAACTCAGCTTTTTGGAACAAAGACATACCTCTTTGTACTCTCATGAGCTCATTCTATGTCTCCAATAAGTTAGATCATGTTTGCAATTGTTTTGTTGTTGTTGTTGTTGTTGTTTTGTTTTGTTTTGTTTCACAAACAGAAGACTGAAATAAAACAGAAAATCCTCAGGCAATGAATTCAGCTTCATAGAAGTATCATATAGATGATCCATTCTTAAAAACATTTTTATTTCTGATAATACCTGTTCAGAAAAGTGCATAAATCTCAACTCTCCAATATGAAAATTTATGTGCAAATTTTGCTCACAGAAATACAATGCCAGTTTCTCATAAGCTACCCGTCTTGCCTCCTCACAGTTATTACTGTTCCTCTTAAATGCAACCACTCACCTGTCTTCTAACATTCTATGTTTGTCATGTTTATTTTTTATCTTAAATTAATGAAATTGGTGAGTATACATTTTTTTTGTATCAGACACATTTTTCTTATAATTTAAGCAGAAATAATGGAACATGGACATGTAGACTTGGGAGAGCAGATAGGAAATCCTCAGGCAATTGGTTTCAAGCTTTTATGTCTTGCACATAAACCATCATTAGTTTTGATGTGTTGATTGAACAAAACCATTGTAGGTTCAAGCTCAGTAGAAACAAAAATAACTTGGGAAACAGGGTTATAATCTGTCCTCACCAAAATATATGGGTCATCTTTTTGAGAAGATATATGTAGTAGCAAGGACAATTAAAATATATTTCTAGGTCTGCATTAAATTTTTCCATCTACAAGCTAAGGAGCCTGCAGGTATAGTAATGATTTTGGACATGCTTTTTCTAATGAGAATGTTGAGGTTGTCTCATGAATTCTATGCACCCTGTATACAGTGCAGTCTGCAAAGGCCCCAAGTATATATCTCACTGGGAAACTTAAATTAAAATTTGACTCTGGGGAGTGATGCAAGTTAAATCCAAGTTTTGTAAAGTTGCAATTGATTTTGAAATAGTTCTTTTGCTGAAGCTATATGCTCATAAGAAATATATAATAAATGTGGTTAGATTACCTGATTGCTCCATGTGGTGTTTCTTTCATCAAAAGATAAAATATACTTTTATGTTTTCTAATGGGGAAAAGGTACACATTATGCTAAGCCCTGTAGGCTATTCCTCTCTACTGCATAGAGAAATTACTCTATGCATAATAACACATTATTTTATGTCATCAGTTGCTCTAACATTATGCTTTATAGTCAAGCACAAAACCAAATCCAGTCATGATGCTCAGAATTCGACAAGTCTAACATGAAATTTCAGGCAGTGATTGAATGACTAGAGATTTGAGAAGCTATATGTGTGCCCACACACAGTCAGAAAAGTGTGGCCTGAGAAAACAGATGGAACTATCCTGTGTACGAGTATGGTATACAGATTTAGGAAAAATATCAGTTTTTATCGCAGCATGGATGCTTTCATTTAATATATAATATACCTACTCATCATACTCATCACAGTAACTCTCAGTCCATTTTTTTAAAACTGTAAAAAAATATTTGAGGCTGGGTAAGTTATAAACAATGAAAGTTTATGGTTCAGGAGGCTGGGAATCCCAAGAGTCTGGTGATAATATTGGGCAATGATATTTGTGCTGCATCATCACAAGGTAGAAGAGCAGGAGGGCAAGATGGCATGAGAGGGCTGGACTCACTTTAATAATAAATCTCTCTTGAAATAACTAACCGAATTAAATGATAACATTTGCCACATGACCTGACCACCTATTATTAGGCACTATCTCCCAATAGTATTGCTTTGGGGATTACATTTCCAACATACCACATATAGGGGACATATTCAAACCACAGCAATTACAAAAGCCCTTTCCATTTTTGAATTAAAATGTTCTTGCCATCCTTAACTCTCATTGCATCCCCATACCCAGATGGCATACTAATATCCAGAAACTATATTTCCTAAAATCTCTACATTATGCAAAAACTATGGATTATGTTTGGATAATTTTGAATAGATAATTTTAGTGGTTGCATTTATTCTATGGACATTAGGAAATACTAAAGTTTCAGAATTATAAAATCATACAATCATTTGTGTGTTTAGTGGATTGTATATGGCAAATGCTTGTAAGTTAACCATCTGTTATTATCTACCTGACTCACTTTACTGATGAGAAAATTAGAAGGTATTTAGTATATGTTAATATACTTTCTATAAAAGGAAAAAAAATTGTGAACCAAATAAAAAATACCTGGCCCTGATAGTAAAAGAATATATTATATTTCCAGAGAATGTGATTCTGACTTTGATTATAACACTTTATATGTAAAGCTTTGTCACATGGTCAATCCATGAAACAAATCCTACAAAATCCATGTCCTTCTTCCAGCCTAGGTGCCCATGAATCTTTATTTTTAAGAATAAAGATACACAACATATAACAATGGAATGAGTCTTAAAATATATTTCTGATAGCCTTTGTTATTTAGGAATACCAATATATAATTCTAAAATTATTTAATTAAATTAAGCTATCATAACAGTTCAATATTGCATATTTTACTTGAAATCTTTTTTCCTATATTTTTGACTGAGAGAAGTTGCTAGTGACTTAAAACTTTCAGAACATGGAGTCAGCAGTTTTATTTTCAAGTAAATAGTTTGGAAAAGACAAATTTGATAGCTAAGAATGAAAAAGGATTAGGAGAGATAAATTATGTAAACATGCTTTATTAAAATGAATACTATGCAAATATTCCATTTGTCTTTTATTTTAGCTGAGTTAATCAATAATTGATTGCTTTCTTTGTTAGAATCTTAATGACCAATATAGTTTTTGTCTTTAGATTTCTTTATATAGTTTTTCTTAGTATTTAAGAAAGAATTCTTTTCCAAATTTCAGCCCTTCAAAAATATTGAAAATAGAACATCATTTATAAAAAGATAATTTATGTTCTGAAACTTACGTTTTTCTTTTTCATGTCCACTCTCCCATCATTTTTATGTGTTGCAAAATATTTTACATAATTTAGTCATGTCATTAATTATCAGACATTAACTTATCAATTACTTTTCAACAGGTTTTGCATTGCATGAAGTCTATGGCATTCTGTTGGAAAGAATCCCTAATTACTCTCACTCTATAAGTGGACCTTTCTTCTCAGGCTGCGTTAAAACTACAAGTTATTTGCCAAAAGGGCACCACATCTCAAATAACTACATGGATTCAGGCTTTTCTTGCCTTTGCTGGATTTAGATGAGGTTCTCAACATGGGCCAGCTGATGGAAGCAGAATAGAATGGAAATCTTCTTCCCATAGGCTGAATTTTGACTAATAGGAGAGTGGGAAGAAATCCGTTTTTATCCCCCTCCCAAAGTAGAAGTCTTACTACTTCTAATTCAATCAGACAGATCCTGTGTATGTGGTGTGTGCATCCTCCTAGTAACTCTATCTTTGCTCCCAATCATTAAACAGGACCAAGAATGCTAATGCACCACTTTGCAAAGCTTTCTACCTTTCTTTCCTCACATCCCACTTCCATCTTATTTACTGCTAAATTTTGAGCACTTACACTGTTAAGTACATACTAACTAATTACCTGTCAACTGACAATTTTCTCTATACCCAACTGCCATATTGCCTAAAATACTTAATGTAAGGTCTTTCCTTGGTAATAAAATTCCATTTTTGCTACCTCCATAGAGATCAGTGTTGCCAGTTAAAAACAACAACAACAACAACAAAAACTCATGCTTGGTCATAATGAGTATTTTTTGCTATAAAAAATAAGTGAAAAAAATTACAATAAAAAATAATAAAAACAAAATAAAACTTAAAATGTGGTGGAGGGAAGAATATTCATTGATTTGATTTAGTAAAAGAAAAGATATGCTAAACCAAATCTAAAGACGTAAAGCAAGCACCATTTCTCTTTACTCTCCTAGATTCTGCTGCTGTTTCACAGCACAAAACTGCAGTGGTAGGTGACCCATAAAGAGGCCAACGAATTGCATCTGCTGTATTATCAGCATCCCTCATTCTTTTAATGAACTGTAACAACTGTGCAATGAATCAATCGGCTCCGGGGAGAAGATGCCCTGGGGGTGAGCAGCAGACCCTGTGAGACTCAAATCTCTTAAATGAAATGAAATCTGTCTTCACAGCCTACTAATAATTTGAAGAAATATCTGAGCAAAAGAATGTGAATATGTCTTCATGACTGAAGTAAGCATTTTATAAGTACTGCCGAAGCTCTAGTTGGGACTTAAATAAAGGGGATGATTTTTAGATTTGTATGTTTCTGTCTGCTTAGCAATCCTGTATTTAGAAAGTTTGGAAAAATAAAACTATTCTTTTTTTTTTTTAGTTCTACTTGAAATACTTTGCCAGAGTTGCTTCATGGATATGTACAATAACTACATGAGGCAGATATATTTTGCCATTTAGGAGTTTTTCTAAGTTCCACAACTTTCAAATGGCTGAAGAGTGCATTCAATAGTACATTTCTGTGAGTACAATTTATGCTTTCCCCCCATTATATCCCAGAGGTTTAGCATCTGGTTTTCTCTTTCTTTGATACTATGTATCTTTCCTAGGATTAAGTTGAACTTTGAATTAGATTGGTTTAGTAATTTTTAAATGTAGCAAATGATTCCTTTGATCATTATCAAGAAATTCTATTTCTATTGAAACAATTTTTTTCTTCTAAAAAGGTTAACAGATTTTAATGAGAAATACTCTGGGTCAGACATTTGCTGAATAGCTGACATTTCTGTAATTTGAAAATATGGTCCTCCATGACATCATTCTTTACTATTTGATTCTTTTCTAGGATACTGCATGTGGCTTCTCAGAACCACAGAGGTAAGAACAGCATGCATTTCCCTTTTTGAAGCCTGGACCCAGTGAGTTATCTCATCTGCTTTTATTTCTTCAAATGCCAACTCCATTGGTTTGATTTCCAATTTCTGTCTCCATTCTTGTTTTTATGGTTCCCTTCCAACTTGGTGAAAGCTTTCTGAAGTCACAGGATTTTTCTGGTAATTCTTGCATATGAAAGTCTTATGGTCATTATAAATTGCCAACACAATCACAAATTAACAATCAAAATACATGCATTTACATAACAAAAACTCTGTACATCCATCTCTTCTCTATTGGCACAGTCCACTGCAGGTTAGATCCTTTACTAATTGCATCATTGCTTTATTGTATTATTATTTCTATCCTTCATCTCTTAATGGACATGAAGAAGGAGAGGTCAGGAAAGTTAAGGAGGTTTTTTTGTTTTGTTTTGTTTTTATTAAGATTGTTCACAATGTTGTTACCTTGTCTGAGGTTAGCAGTGGTTTAAATATTCCTGTTTCTTTAATGGATATTTTATTGGTACTTGAAGATTGCCATTCCCTCTGACATATGCTCACACATTCACATAGGGCTGCCTGATACCATTGACTTATTCACCTGCTTTTTATATCATTCATGTGTTTTTATGATTGAACTGATCACATTATATTGTACATCAAAAGCTTAGACAATATTTATGAAAAAATACAAGATTAAAATAGGTTGAGAATGCACAGATAACTGAATTTGGTGGCACAACAACCTGAGTTGGTAAACAATCAAAACAATTCTCTGTTTTTTCTTTCACCATACCAAGAAGTTCGGTTTCATAAATGGCTTTTGTATTTGGTATGTGTGAAGTATTTGTGTCTCATCAAAACTTTAAAATTTAAGATTCTATTATAATAATATGTGTCTACCTGATGTCCCCATTTGGGTGATGTTAGGCATATCAAATGCGTAAATGTAAAAAGTGGTTACAGCACCCCTCCTGTGTTCTTATGTCAGTAAATGCCATTTCCATCCATCTAATGATGGGGCAGATGACTCAGAATGCACCTAGTGTTCTTCATTTCTAGAACTCAACCCCACATGGAACCTATCAGCAATTTGTCCAGCTACCTCAGGCAGATATTATGTAACATGACTCCATTGCCACAGCTACCAACCTAGCTTCCTCTCTCATTGTCTGAATAGCCAATAATAATAAGCTTCTGATTGGTCCCTCTGTTTCCATTGCTAGAACAACTCTACCTAACCCCTTATAATGCTTTATGTTATTCACAGTAACCTTTAAAAATAGTTCAAATTTTATCACTACTCTGTTTAAGAACTTGTGATGTCTCCCCATTGCTCTTATTAATAGCATAATAAAATCAAAATTAAAAATATCTTGTCTGACTAAACATATGTGCACCTCCTCAACCTCATTTTCTAGTTTCTAATCACACTAGCTCCTGTTATATTTCATTAAAATGCCAATCTGCCTTATCACAGGGCCTTTCACCTGCCATTCCATCATCCTGCACAAAATTTCCCTCCTGGATCACCACAAGGGATTTAGTCTTTGAGTCTCAATTAAAATGACATCACTTCCAAGAGTTCCCAGCTTATAAATCTAAAACAAAACACCTTCTTGTGAACCAGTTATTCGTCACTGTATTACTCCAATTTCCTTTTCCTTCATAAAACTATGTTTTAAAGTATTATGTGCAGTTTTGGTTTATGTTTTATTGTTTTTTTATCCCCACTTTTCAATAAGTTAGATTTTCAAAAATATAGCTCTCCTGTTGACAACTGTATTTCTTGTTATAAACATTTCTGATTGCAAACTCTACATTTACATTTTTATTGTAATACAGATAACCCATCTACATTATAAAAGCTTTTTTCCCACTATACAGAAATATTTCCTATGACTATCTTTTTTTTTTTTTCTTTCTTGGTACCAGGGATTGAACCCAGGGGTGTTTAATCACTAAGCAATATCCCCAGCCATATTTTTGTTTGTTTGTTTGTTTGTTTAATTTAGAGACAGGTTCTCACTAAGTTGCTTATAGCCTGGCTAAGTTGTTAAGGCTGACTTTGAACCTGTGATCCTCCAACTTCAGCCTCCTGAGCCTCAGGGATTTCAGGTGTATACCACCATGCCCGGCCCTAGGACTACTTTTAAGAATTGGTTTTAAGTTTCATTCAGCAAATTCAGCTATCCATGCATTCTCAACCTATGATGTCAATCTGTATTATTGCATAAATATTGCATAAGCATTTGATGTAAAATACAAAGTGATAAATTCAATGGTAAGAATACATGAATGATTTAAAAAAAAGAAATGAATATTCAAATAGTAGCAGAGTGATAGAATACATCTTCTAGGAGTTAATTAACCAGAATTATTTCCTCAGTTATATGATAATTTTAAGGTCTTTTTTTTTTTTTTTGCAATTGACAATATTCCAAAGTAGTTGCACAATTTTACATTCTCATCGATGACATACTAGGGTTCTAATTTCTTCATATTGTCTGAAAGACTTACTATTTTCTATTATTTGTTTTTTAAAGAGTCATCCTAATAGGTGTGAAGTAGTCTCTAATTGTGATTTTGATTTCATTTTCCTTTGACTAATGATATGAAACATCTTATTATGTGCTTGTTAGTTAATTGGATATTATCTTTTGAGAAATGCATATTCAATTCCTATACCCATTTTTTAATTTGGGCTGTTCATAGTTTTGTTGTTGGTAAGAATGCATCTTGTGTTCAGCTGAAAACAGACACATGCAAAGGAAACTTCATTGTTCTTACCAAGGAAAAGATGAGTAGATTTTGGACAACCAAATATATATCATTAAATTAGCTTCCCTGTCTTATTAAAGAAGGGATCTGTCTGTGCAGGGATCTCTCTGTCCAGCTACTCAGGAGGCTAAGGCAAGTTTGAGAAAAGACCGGCAACATAGTAGGACCCTGCCTCAAAAATAAATAAGTAAATAAATTAAAATGGAAAGGGCTTAGGAATGTAGCTCAGTGGTGTACCTTCATCACAGGGCACAAGACCTTGGATTTGATTTCCAGTATATAGGGAGAAAGGAAGGAAGGAAGGAAGGAAGGAAGGAAGGAAAGAAGGAAGGAAGGAAGGAAGGAAGGTGTGAATTAATTAAAGAAAAAAGAAAGAGAAGGATTGAAGAAGGAAAAACTAACTTATTTTTGTAGATATTATATATATATATAATATATATATATTATATATAATTTAAAGGGTATGAATTATATATATATAATTTAAAGGGTATTAATGATGAGGATAAGATATTTTTGCTTCACACTGGACAGTATTTCTTGGTTTCTTGGCTAATTTAGCAATGACTTTTTAATGAATACTATGATAATTGTAAATTCTGCTGTAAAGTTATTTTATCAAGCTCCTGAAAATTAGAATATGTGCACCCTCTTCCATAATATCTACTTCTGGATTGAAAGAGAAGTTACACAGTAGTGAAAACTTTCAGTAGATTAATGGTTGTACTTTAATAGTTATTTATATTGGCTATTAGTAGATGGACTAATTTAGAAATCATGATAGAAAAATATTGAGAGTTGAGGTGGTTATTTTTTTCACATTCTACAAAATAGAATTCAGGTATTCAAAGCACTGAGTTAAAGGACTGGCCACTTATTTTGCTAAGCTATTCATGTAACACAAGTGAGTTATAAGAGAGTGTTTGGAAAGGAGGATGTTTTAAGAATACACACAGTATTTATATTGCATCAGTAGGAAAGGCTTTGAAATGTCCATCTATGACAAGCAAAGAAATTACAACACAGAAATGGACTCAAACAGTTCTCACAATGCAATTTTCTGAGTTTGTTGAAGCTGTTACATTTTAGTCACCCATGGAGGAAACTACTAAATCCATTTAGTAGGCCTGCCTTTTTTTAAATTTACACATATCATTGTTCAGTGAAGATAAGTGAATTTAGTAGACTTGAATATTCCTTCTATGGTTGTCATTATTATTCTGAATATAATAACCAGGCTAATGAAAGAAATTTGATTCTTTATGATCAAAGTAAAAATACCACTGATGATATGATTTTATATGCTTGTAGACATTTAAAAGTAAAATATCTCTCAGTAAATCAGTACTTCAGCATAATATTGAGATAGAAAAAAATGATTGTTTTATTCCCAAATCTATGTCTACCTTTAAATGTGTTATGAAGAAGCCCAACAACTGGATAATGCCCTTGAACAAATGGCTAATGTCCCATACCAGTTGGTAAATTAGGACAGTGTGCTTGTGTGAAAATTCTTGTTCTCTACCTGCTCATTTATTTGTTGAATCTACTGTTTTTTAGTGACTATTAAGTGAGAAATCTCTTACTCCCTAATTGATAAAACAGCAATAAAAAGCATGATTTCTTGAGTCTGAGAGGTACACATTCCAATTCCTATTACTATTGTTTTGCAGCTTGGCAACTTTGGCAAGTTATGTAATTTTCTCAGTCCTCCAATTTTTTTGTTTGTTCAATTAGTAACAACTTCCTGCAAAATAAATAATAACTTCCCTACTATTCATTATCCCTGCATGGACAACCACATCAACCACAAAGACAATTTCGTTTTAGAAGTTAATTCATTGCTATGAGAATGTTAGGGATGGAAATGATTTAGTCTGGCAGTATTTCATTAGTATTTCTCTGCTGTCTGAACTACAACATCTGGATCACTACACCTCGGTTTACATTTATGACTCAGATATCTACCTGACTTTGTGTTTTTTATTCTAATAGTAAGTTGTTAATTACCTTTGACTTTATCCTTACAATTATCAGATTGGTTTGATGTTAGACCATTGCTTAATACAATTTGTTTCCTTTTATTTCTAAATGCTTGAGATTTTAATTGCTGAGTATAAACATTAAAAATTATATATATATATTTTTTGTTTTTTTAATGGGAGCTTAAGGGAGCTATTGTGTCTAGTGGACCAGAAATTCTTCCTCATTTACATATTCTCTACCAGAACACAATTATTAATGACATTTTACATTTATATTAGTAATTAACATTGAGTACTTGCCATGCCAGAACACAATCTAAGGATTTTGTTTATTATGTCAGTGAATCCTTATAATCCTATGAGGTTAGTATGAATATTATCTTCATTTTATAGATGCTTCAGAAAGATAAATAATTCATCCAAAGCCAATATGCAGTGAAGATTTTTAGTTTCCAATTATTATTACTCAAGTAATAGTTTTAGATAGCTACAATCAATATTTAAAAACAAAAAAGCCTTTCAAATCATAAATAATAAAAATCTAATAGAATGTCAAGCAAATGGAGTATGGAAGATAATTTGATAATTCTTCAAATTATATCACACCACACTAACAGAATTCTCAATATAGTTAAGACATATTTATCAAAAGCCACATATAAAAACAAGAGAGATATGCTGCACTGGTTAATTTTATTTTATTTTTTGATTATTGATATGCTAGGAAATGTAGATAATACCTGGTCATTCTTGAATTCATAGTTTGAGTGTTGAACTGTGTTTAGATTTGCATTTTCAAGCTTTTACTACAAAAGAATCAAATTCTTATTTGTTTGCCTTTTCAGGGAGTATGATTCCATCAAGCTCTATTTAAATAAATATGTTTATTATTGCTTATCTAGCCTGAAGTTCAGTATTGTTCAGTCTAAAATGTTCTCTTTTATGTAAAGCAAAAATTGCTCAATTATGGCAACACCTAAAAAAATAGACATTGCTAATAAAGATGTGATTTCATTTGCGGGGGAAAGTGAGTGGAAGATTTGGCAACATTTGGACCAGCATTAACTGGAGGTAAGTTTTGGTTGTACCATTCAGGCAGTATGTACTTTTCAGTTCTCTCAGGAGAGAATATGAGTATCAGTTATTATTCCTCATCAAATTCCTGGGATATTTTTTAGATAAAATAAATATTTCCCCATTTTCTGTGTCTCTAAGTGTGCAAACAAGAAATAAAACTAGATGAGTTAGTGTTTCAAAAAGGAAGAGAACAAAGAAATGACAGATGTCTGAAGGGATAGATATGCCCACCCAAATTAAAGACTACATGACATCATGACATCTTGTACATATATACAATATTTTTGTGTCAATTTTTAAGAAGAGGAAAGACTACATTTCCTTATGCAAATAAGTATTTTTTTAATAGTAAATGAAGACTTTATTATGAAATGTGCATCTTTTGTGTTATTGCTCTCTTTAACCCCACTAGCATTTAGCTTTGTGATCTCTGGTCTAGAGAGGTCCAACTGTAGATGCTTCCGAATTTCAATTTGTGTGTTTCTATCATTTGTGGTGCTGCTTAACAGCAGAATAGTGGTTCATCAGTTTAACCCAATATTCAAGGTAGGAATGTCAGAGAGATGGATTTGTCACAGAAAATTAAGAAACAGCCATACTGTACCTAATGGCCTAAGAAGCTTAATCTGTTTGCCAAATCACTTGACTTACTCTCTAGGACTTTTCCTTTCCTCCGTTTTTCTCAATAAAGAATATCAAGCTCAGTATCATATTCGAGCAGCCTTCACTTGAAATCAGATTGTATTTTCTTTCAAACATAATTTAATAATTATCTCTCTGGTCAACAGGCTCCTATATGGATTATTTCTTGAAAACCAAAGAGAATAATTGAGATTAAAATGCTTGCTTAACGTTTCAGGGTGACACAGGCTAAATTCAGTGGAGGATCTTTCTCTGTCAATGTGGATTTCTTAATGGAAATTCCGCTTAAATGAGGACCAATCAATTTGAAGAATATTATCTCACTCTAGTTAAGACCAGGCTTCATTGAACACATGCCCTCCCCCTACACAGAATAAATTACATCTTGGCACTGCAATTCTTTTAAATAAATATTTCCTCTCTTTTAATTTTGAATAAGCCTTTACCATCTGTTCTGTCCTACAATTGCAAATGCCAAAGAACATAACTTACTATTGTGCCATTTACAAACTGCAGACAGAGAAGTGATTTGGTGCTAGGCATGTCGTTGCTCTTAATTCTAAACAGTCAGTATTTGTTTTCCTTTTCTCATGCCTCAAATATAATGAGAAATATTCTATTCTGACATGTTGAAATCTTGCCCAGCAAAAAGAGAACACAAGGAAGGAAAAATGACTAATTGAAAGACTAAGCTAAGGCTGTATCTATAGAAATGTGATGTGCCTGAAGGACTATAATCATGTGGAGATGTTAATCTTAATGTGTCAGGCAGACACCATACAGATGGAACTGTAGCCAAGAACCTTGGTAAAGGAAAATCTATTCATTGTCTAAAAGGGACAAAAGAACTTTGCAAAAAAGCAGAGAATTAAATATACATTCATCCTGCCTGAATCTTTTGATAAATCTAAACTCTCCAGAAATATAGCAAAAATTGCTTGGGCATTAAAAAGTCATCACAACACAAAATAGATATGGTTATAATAAATCTGGTTAGAATATAAAGTTATGTTCAATTCATCTCAGTTTTCATCAAGCCCTTCCTTGCAGAAATCAGTGTAAGGCACTTAACTGAATGCATTCTTAATGAAAAGAAAAGCTGTGATTAATAGGGAAAAAAAGAAAGAAAGAAAACAGGAAACCCTTGTAAAAGAACTAAGGTCATTCATAGGAAAGTGATGACAATTTACAAAACTGGAGCTCGTGAGCCTTCAAAGCCTTGGCTATTCTGCTAAGACAGGCTTCCCTGGTTGTGACTAAGCATGCCCTTGAGAAAATTCTGTATTCTCCCTAAGCTAGCACAACACTCCACAGCTGTTACAGTGGCCTCTGCTGTCCAGGATACTGTACCCTGGGCAAGGTCAAACTAATGTAGGTCCCTTTGTCTTTAATTCAGCACCAGACACTACTAACAGAGTGGTCCATGTGGTAAAATTAGGGCATAGACATACCAAAGCTTCTGGAGCTGCTCACTATCCACAGGTACATATGTCTATTTTGTTGTAGTCATTCCTAGGGCTAAAGTCAGTTCCACCTTTTCATCTTTAAACATCACTTAGGAGTAATCATTTCTGTTTATCATACCAACTCTACTTCTGCCAGCATCCCTCTTCTCTTTCACATGAGAAAGAATGGGAAGAGAAATAGTGATATTCCAAACTAAATAAAACTTCAGAAAGCTAAAGATGTTCTTGCTATATAAGAGAAGGAAAATAATTCATAAAAGGTGATTACAGATTTTCTGTTTGATATCAACATGGAGACATAGGTCAGTAAAGTCCCCCTCAAGAAATAACTTAGAAATAAAATTCAAAAGTATATGAACATAAAAATGATAAAAAATGTGTAAATTAAAAATGAATTCTGAAAAAAATGTTGTACACACTGGGTATTATAAACAAACAAATAAACAAAAAACAAACAAAAAAATCATCCTTTCCTTCCAAACAGTTATTAGGTCAAACACAAAAATGTTGTTTATCTAGAATACTGGAATAAAACAGTAGTGAAAACATTATATGTCAGAATGCCTATAGACATAGAGTTCTGCCAGGGCCCAGAGGAAAATTAATGATGTGAATGTACAGCAAAAAGAAAATCAAATGAATCAAACACTTGGTTAAAAAGTTAGAAAATGGATAGCAAAATGAATTTTATAAGAAGAAAAGAAATAAAAAAGATTAAAGCAAGACATAAAAAAAAAACAGACCCCACAAATGAAAAAAGCAGCTTCATTGGCAAAGTCAAAATAATAGCTGAGTCCTTAGCTAATGTAAGTGTAGAAAAAAATTGAAAAAAAAATAGATGTGCAAAATTCACACTACTAAGAGAAAATAAGTATAAAAGAGAAAATAAAATTAACTTTCTTTAGAAACCATCTAACTCAGATCTGTTGAAATACGTTTGGAAATCTGTGGATACACAGGAAACCTGAAAATCTAAATTGAATGAGTAGTTTTAAATAAGATGTTTGTCTTAGGAATTTTAGAATAATTCTGCCATAAAATCCTGTCAGAAAATTATAATCTTATTTAAACAGCTTAAGAATATTTGGAGATGAAAAAATACTTTCAGATTCTTATTTTAAGAAATCATAATACAGGTAGCAATATAAATTAAAAGCAGTGAAATTAAAAAGAGATATCATTTATAAAAACTAAAGCAGAAATGTTACTATAAGCATATAAATCTGAAGAATAGTAAATAATAATGACCATGAATAATATCTATATATGAGATCATATTAATATATCTCACAGATATTTGTAAGATTCCCTTTAAAAATATAGGACTTTGATAAAATATGCTTTCATTAATGGTGGGTTTAATACTTATGGTTTAATAAAATAAAAGATAGTATTTACTTAACTTATAAAATATGTAATTTTATTTATAAAATATACAGGAAATTAATAAATATTCATTAACATGGTTATTAACATTGTACTGGGAAGAGTAAACATAGTAAACAACACCATTAGATAAGAAAATAAATTAGAGATCTTTAGACTGGGAGTGAATAAAATATTATTGATCTCATACAATCTGATTTTCTACCCAGTTTATTAAACAAAACTAAAAATTGTACAAAAATATAATAATTCATTGAAATAGGCATGACATTATGCATATATCTAAATCTCAATATCTCTCTCTCTCTCTCTCTCTCTCTCTCTCTCTCTCTCTCTCTCTCTCTCTCATGTGACATGTATTTCAGTAACACCTACTCAGAAGATACAATGGAAGAAAAGACTCAACTTACATTAGCAAGAAAAGTACTATACTTAGGAATGGAAGTGTGTGCAAAGACCTAAATTTAAAAAGAACTGTACAATATCTGAATTAAAGAATTAAATACTGGGAAAAAAGTAAATTTAAAATAATAAATAGCATACCATGCTATTATTTAAAAGCAAAACTAGCATGAAGTTGCCAATTTTTAGAAACTTTTGTAGATATTCTGTTTATCTTAGAGGTGATTTCTCAAATCACTGGGAAAAAATGATGTGGATTCATTACATAAGTTTTGAATAATTAAAGAACAAATTGGAAAAACATAATAGCTGGGTTGGAGCCATACTTCATGCCAAATAAAATAAATTGTTTCAAATGAATCAAATACTTCAATACATGTATATATGTGTATGTACATTGATATATGACTATACTATAATATTACTGAAAAAAAGAAAATTCATTTGTAACTTCTGCAAAACAAGACCTTTATAACTATGATTCAAAATCTATAAAGGTATAAAGAAAAATAAATTGAGAAATTTGGAAATAAAGTAATCTTTACTGAAAGATAATTTAAGTAAAAATTTAATTGATATAATTGGAAAATACATACAATTTTAATGTAAAGTTTCCAAAAAATCCTACAAAATGGATGAAAAATAGGAATACAAAGTTTAAAGAAAAGTAAGTACAAAATGTTCTAAAACTTATAAATCAATGTTTCATAACAACAGAAAGTTCAGTTAAAACTTGGCCAAGATATTATTTTTCACTTGCATTGAAAAATACATCCAATATTTGATCCTAAGATGCTGTGCATTCTTTGGGGAAGTGCAATTTGATGCATTCCCTACAGAGGCAAATTTATCATCATTTCCCAATACTAAAATTCATATATCCTTTGGCCCCACAGTTCCACTTCTGGGAATTTATCCTGGTGATATACAGATATAATACGTTCAAAATGAGAAATGTTCTTTGCAGTATTGTTAGAGAGAAAGCCTAAGTATAAAAATTTGAAAGCCAGTTGAATCATAGTGTATGTATAAAATGGACTATAATAAAACTGGTAAAGAAAGAAATGCATGTGAACACATGCACACACAGAGAGATCTATTTGAATTGATATGAAAAAGCCTTTCAAGAATTGTATGGTAAGTAATAAATCAATGTACACAACAGCATGCAAAAGAGGAGTTTTCATTCATGAAAAAAGGAGAGAAGTGGCTAACATTCAATTGCTCACATGTACATTAAAGCATTTTCAACAGGATTCGTGAAAACCTAATAATAGTAACTTCTTACTGGGAAACAGACTGGAAGTGAGAAATGACTTTTCACTACAGTTTTCTTTCAGCTCTTTGATTTTTTTTAATTACTTGAATGTATTACTTATTTAAAATGTAATTATCATAAATAGTATTTATAGGCACCATTCCCTTAATTTGTCGAGGAAGAAAGAACTCCTTAAGACTTTAAGGAGTTTAAGGGAATAGCATAAGGCTATTTTGTTTTGTTTTGTTTTTTACATAGCTCCATGCTATAGAAAGAAACCCAGAAGAAAATGCACTTTATTTTTAGTTCAAGGCCAAGAACACAGTTTTGAAAAGCTGAAGGTTGGCTTGAACAACTTGTATATGCCTATCCTTGGCAATCCAGTGAGATGTAGAACAAATGTTATGATTGATGAACTTTTTTTGATTGAACAAAGACAGACAAAATTAACAGAGAAAAGATATATGGTAGATAAAATAGTGGACTCATAAAACAGAAATGAGTATTCTGAAAATAATCTTTCAGCAAGTGGAAGCATGGGTGTGTTGAATTTCCCCTTATACACATGATAGGTGCTCAGGATGGTGCAGGTGAAGTGTACGGACCATACATCTGTGATTCAAGTCTAGAGAACTTGTTTTCCCATAAAAGACTTCTCTTTTTTGGCTTCTTTAACTGTTCCTCCAAATTTTCTACAGAATGCTATTTCCCCCAGCCCTCATACACACTTAACTAACAGGTGTATTATCTGCCTGAACACCAATACCTGGAAACTTCTCAGTTTGGAGCAAATGCAGAGAGGTGATCTGAGATCCCCAGTTCTAAGATGTTACCATTGCTCTGGAATGGTGATGGATATGATAATTACCCTGAGTTTATTACTATCCAATATACATGGATGAAAATATCATATCATGCCTCAACAATATGTACAAGTATTAGGTATAAATCAAAAAAAATTAAAAAGAAAAGAAAGCCCACTCTTTTCTGGAGAAACCAGGTTTTCTTTGCTCTGAGTTTAAACTCATGACCACTAGTGATGTCCAAAGGTCAATACATTTACTGTGGCACAGTCTTAGATTTCCGTGTGACCTACGCTTGGCAATGAATGAATGAATTAATAAAATGAGTTTCTGCATTCACTGTATGTATTTAGATTACCAATACTGCCACCTCAGCAAAATTTGTATCTCTATATTGCCCTAATGGAAATTCATTGTCCACATACACAATAAAAATGATAGGCACTTATACCTATTGGAATACATCCTTGTTTGAATAAGATCAATGTTTTATGTCCTTTGAGAGCTTTATTTTAAAAACAAAAAAATTAAAATGTTAGCATGCCTTTAATCTAATTCAAAATTTTAAATAAACCTTCAAGGACTGAGCAGAAAGTTTTAATTTTTCATAAACCTCTTTTAAAAAAGATACAAAATCATTCATTAAAAAATAGTCACTGCTGGTAGGAGTAGTGTGATATGTACTCTAGAAAACAATTTGGCCTAGTATGTATGAAGATATGTGTATTTAGAGAACCAGCAATTCTACTACTCATTAGCCCCAGACATTCTCAAAAACCTTCTGCACATGTTCAGCAAGAGAAAAACAATAATGTATGTAGGACTCTGCTGATAACAAAGAATAACAGGAAAGAATACTGAAGTTCATGGCAAAGAAAAAAAAAATATATATATATATATATAGTGATCTGTTTATACATTGAAGAACTACACAAATACAAAAAGGGACAAATATAGTGATACATACAAACATATGTATGGAATTAGTATAGTTATATATACAAATATAAAATAATTTTAAAATAATTATAAGTAAGAAATTTCTAAAGCAAAATATACAGCATGATACCATTTTATTTTATTTTGGGGGGTACCAGGGATTGAAGTCAGAGTCACTCGACCACTGAGCCACATCTGCAATCCTATTTTGTATTTTATTTAGAGACAGGGTCTCACTGAAGTGCTTAGCACCTCTCTGTTGCTGAGACTGGCCTTGAACTCCTGATCCTCCTGCCTCAGTCTCCCAAGCTGCTGGGATTAAAGGCTGTGCCACTGCACCCTGCTCCATTTTATAATTATCAAGAACATAAAAACAAAACACAATACAGTCAGTATTGAGAAGAGGAATATGTTAAGTGTCCAAAGTGAGCTTAAATATTGACTTTATTAGTCAGGTATTGGGTGCATGATGTTTCCTTCCTATCTATCTGTATTTTGTTTGCATGAACTAGTTTATAATGTCAAAAGATATAAAAAATAATTAACCTTTAAATATTATTCTAGCATCTGTTAGAATTGATTATGAATTCTATTTAAAAATACACTACCATATGGCAATGTTGTTTCACTCTAGAAAATCCTCATTCAACAAACCTAGTTTGCCATAACAAATACCATGTGGCTTCAGATTCAATGAGTAGCAGCAATTCTAGTTGAAATGATAATGGTGTGTGTGGAACCAGTTTCCTTTCTTTTTTCCATCTCTGACTAAATTATAGGCATCAGGGATAGTAAGAGAAATAAGGTCTTCAAGCTAGATACCAAATTCTACCAAATCCAGTAGTGAGAATAATTTATTATGCACGTAAGTCCCAGGTTTCTCAACAGCATCAAAGGCAAGAAGAAAATAATTCTCATTGCTGACCTCATAGACAATTTGAGAACTTAAATGAGTGGCTAATAAATTTTAGGCTTGAGATTTGAACTTGGTTTGACTCCAAGCCTCCCAGCTTCACCATCCTGTTATATAGATTTTTCATACTTTGTGAAGAAACTACCATTAAATGCTCACAATGGTTGAAGATGATGGGCAGGACACCATCTTTGACTATTTCAGGGCCAACGCAGACCCAAAGTAATATATAATATGTATATATGTACTTCCATTCCCAAGACCCAAAGTAATATATAATATGTATATATGTACTTCCATTCCCAGTTTAAAATCTAGGAAGTTAATGCTCAAAGAGATTTAGCCATTTTTCTGTGATTAAAATTAAAGAAGATAAGGCTAAGTGAAGTTAGCCAATCCCAAAAAAAATCAAACACCAAATCTTTTCTTTGTTATAAGGAGGCTGATTCATAATGATATAAGGAGAGGGAGCATGGGAGGAATAGACAAACTCTAGATAGGGCACAGGAGTGGTAGGGGAAAGGAGATGGCATGGGGTAATTAATGATGGTTGAGTGTGATAATCATTATTATCCAATGTACATGTATGAAGACATGAATTGGTGTGAATGTACTATGTATACAACCAGAGATATGAAAAATTGTGCTCTCTCTATATAATAAGAATTATAAGGCATTCCACTGTTATATATAAATAATGTTTTTTAAAAAAAGAAAAAAAAAACCTCTTTCCTCTGCAATGCTGTCTAGGTACTGATCATAGCTATCCTCAATCCTCTTCTGTACTTTCCCCGACTCTCATCTTTCATCTTCCATCCTGAGCTTAACCCACATTTTCCAATCAAACTACATTCTGAGGACTATGGTATTTCCCATTCCACATTACTTCATTGATAGATTTTTACAATAACCACCATCAAAATTCCGTGTTATTTTACTGTCACTATTAAAACTTAATATATTTATTAGAAATTATTGTTCTTTTAAAAATTTCAAAATGTTAATCATATTTACAATACAAGATGTCTCCTGAAAGGCTAGGGTAGACTTTACATTCTGTGTTCTACCTATCTCTCAGTTGACCTTATTCGAATTCTATTTCACTGCAAATTTAAGATACTCTGAAAAGTTACCAAAGCGTTTCTTTCATTTTCATCAAAACGTATCACCATTCATCACATTTCTGACAGTCGGATTAATTTATCAATTATTTGAATAAAATTCTTCTGCAGAAGAATTGACTTAGTACCCCAAACCATTTGAATCTGTTATTTTTAAGAAATCTAGAAATATATGCTGACATATTTATTTTAAGTAATAAAGTGCAAGGATCACATGCATTCCTAGTGGAAGTCAAAGTTTGACTTTTACCTGAATATTGATTTCATCTTACAAAGTGAAGGTAGTTAATTTTTTTAAAAAATAATTTTTCACAAAAAGAAGGAAGGAAGGAAAGGAGGAAGAAAAGTGGAAGGGAAGAAAAGGGATAATAAAAAAGGCTGCCTTTGCCAACTTTAGCTTCATACTTTCTGTTAGATATTAGTTTTGGAGTTTTGAATATCTACTGTCCTTGTTTTTATGTCACTGTTATTTACATTGCTGTTGGAAAAGCAGGCTAAGTGATAATAAAAGAAAATGAAGAGAGTCAAGAAACTCTGTAGTAGAATTAAAGAAAAGTTGTAGCGACTTCCAATAAAGGAACAGAAGCTCTCTCCCTATCAACAAAATCAGCCATTGGTGACCTGGAATCAACAAAAGAGAACGGGAGAGGAATCTAGGCACCATGGCACTGTCACGTTCCCCCCAAAAGGAAGGAGATAACAATTATGTAGAAGATCAGAAATGTATTTCTACCTAACCTTAATACTCATTAATGTTGTGCTCAGGGCTAGTACAGTGAAAATGTGTACTCTTCCATTGGTAAGGTTGTGAATCAGCACAAGCAAGTGAGGTTTTAAACATTTTTTGAATTGAGAAAAACCACACAATTGTGGCTATTTATTTAACATATTTTACAGAGACTACAGGTATAATATTTCATGTTGACTAAATTCAGCATAAATTGGATTCAGAATACTGGTTACATATTTCAGACATTCTCAGTAGTTTTGATAAATGCGAAGATGGCATCTAGAAATAGTCCATGTTAACAAATATTTTGGCAAATAATTTAATATATTATTATATTATTATGTGAAATAATAACACATGCAATTATGAATCTCATGTTTAAAATATCTTCTTTTCATGAACTTCATTACTGATATTTAAAAAATGGTCACATGTAATTAAAAAGCTTATAAAATTATTGTAAACAGTCTTAATTTTATATTCTCTGTGAATTTAAAATTTTTATTTATTTTAATAAGTATAAAATTGAATACCCATCATAATTTAGCAAATCTGGAATTAACTCTGCTACTCTAAAATATATTTTTTCTTTATGAGTATATAAAGAGATCTGGTTTATAGGATACTTGATATTTTATTTCTAGCAGTTATCCCTGAAACAGATAGTTACCCTGTGAAGACCCACTTATAATGCTGTTTTTCCTCCCTATCCATCTGTGGTTGCTCCAATGTTGTCCTTAGGACCATTCAGGCTGTTGGAGTTCTTCCCAATATGTTTAGACCTGAAACTGAGAATAGCCTGCAATCTTGAGGGGAGATAGCCACAAAGGTAAAGCTAAGGAGCCTGTCTTGGGGAAAAAGCCTACAGTGGTCAAAAATGAAAGCCAAAGCTAATTTGCAAGAAGAGCAAGTCTGAAAAGACTAAGAAAGGCAGCAATGGAAGACATTAAGGATCCAGCCACGCGTCTTCATACTTGATCATGTATTCTTGCAGGTGCATCACCAAGTTTCAATTCAAACACACAACGAACATTCCAATCCTGAACACAAAACTGATTCTTTTCTGTCCTCCTAGATGCAGCACTACACCATGTTTAGGAGCGTGGACACAGAAGTGAGGCAAACCTTTGGGAATACAAATGTTGCTCCTGTTTACACAAATGACATTTTCCCTAGCACTGTGAGGGCATGGTAAAGGGGTACTTACTTGCTCAATGGAGCCCTTCAGTGCTATTTCTGGAACATCAGGCCGTAGTTTCATTCTCAGATTGCTGAATAGGTTTGCCTAGGAAGGAATTTTCTCTCTGAAAATACCGCCAGTTTCATCCTGTAGTTGCAATTCCACCAGGTTAGAACCTATGTCATCCAAAATCTTAGGTGGCAATATGCAACTGCAAATATAAAAAGTCAAATTGTAATAAAAAGCACAATGTTGAAATATACAGAAGACATATTCTACTTAATATTTTTTTCTTAAATGCTTTTTTTCTGGTCATAAAAAAAGACTGTGAAAATTATAAGAGAGTGAATGATGGTTTCTGAATAGGAGGATGAGATGTGTGGCTTTCTCTTATTCATTTTAACTTAGTTATTTAATATACTAAATTCCAGGGTCAGAGAACCAATAATAACTGCTTTACCAGCAACAGGGGTTTATTGTAAAGTCTAATGAAAAAAATTGATGAAAGAATTTGGTAAGCAATAAAGATTGTAGCAGAATCAAATTTTACAGGTTTTGTACCAGGATGAATTAGAGTATACTATGAAATAAAACCCTTTCTCCTCCTACACACATAATTTGTCTTGTGACACAACCATGCCCTAAAATCATGACTAGACATAGTTGACCATGTGCTATTATTGCAGATCTCAGCAGGAGGAGAGGGCCTACTCAGAATTTATCTTTATTTTCAATGTAAAAGTGATTTATGATGCCCAAGTTCTTTTATTTGCTTTACTGCAAAATTTTTAATTTAATGATTAGGTTTATTAAAGAAATTAATTGCTTTTCAGCCTTTGCTCTCTCATTCTCATTCATCTACCAAATAACAATTCTTAGGCTTTATTATCACATTTTCTCTCTCTCTCTCTCTCTCTCTCTCTCTCTCTCTCTCTCTCTCTCTTTAGCAAATAAGAATATTTTAAGCATTCATATTTGGGGGACTAATATTGAGATTTATTTTCATTATAGACAGAGTACAAGATTATTCAACAAAAAAAACTTACTTAATTTCACATTTCTCAGAAATTTTTGGACTATGAACCATACAGAAAATAAAAAAATTTCAAAATCTTGCCTTAAGTATTAATTATTTCTCACATTTCTTCTGCATTACTTTCATGTACTGTAGAACATCTAAAGCAGAAAATGGGGAAAATTCCTTGGTCCTGAAAGATTATGTTTTTTATTTTGTCATTTCCTGAAAGAATTTTAATAATGTGGAGCATGCTTAAAATCACAATAGCAATTCAAATTGCTTCCTAGTGAAACTATCTACCTACCTACCTACATGTATCTATCTTTATATATCTACAACATCTACATCTGCTTAAATTAAGTTGAAAAAAAGGAAAGCTGCAAAACTAATGTAATTTCTGTAATAGATGGTATTAGAGGATTGGTTACAATCTTAAGAAAGCTCTTCATATAGACTAAGAATGAACACGAAAGAATGGAGAAAATAGTTATTAACAGTTAGAACAGTAGAATTTACCAACAAAAAGTAGATTCAATATTGTGGAAGTCAGTTTTTTAAAGTTCAAATTAAGAAACAAAATGCCAAACCTGATGGAAAAATAATGCATGGAGGAAAACAAAACAAAACAAAACAAAACAAAAAACCCTAACATTCTCTGCTGTCTGTGCTCTGGTTCTTCGAGATTGACCGAGGCATGTTCTTGGAAGGTGTTGTCCTTGTCTTGTATCTCTGACTGTTGTCTCCAATGCTCTTTGTCCTCTTTCTGACTTTGCTTTGTTTTTCAGATGGAAGTTAACATTCTCACCTAGATTCAAACATAACAAGCTAAGTACACTTTTAAAATATGTGTCATTTGGTTAAGAAACATAAAAAAACACCAAGGACCAAATACCATGAAGAATGTTCAGCTGATACACTGAATACTCAAAACTGTCATTTCCTCCATCAAAACCCTGTGAAGAATGAATCACAGAGTATCAGTTTCTTCTAAGTAGATCTCAAAATAATCAATTATTCACAATCATCCAGACACTGATTTCCTTGAGATCAAGCAATTCCTTCTTTGCGTTTTATTCAATTTTCTCCTAACTCTTTTAGCTTTCCAGCTTCTTCTTCAAATCCATTCTCCACACTGTAGAAAAATGGGATCATATGACAGCTCTGCAAAACCTGCATTTGTCCCAGTATGAAATAACATTTCCTACCAGGGCTTCCAAACTTTACAAACTCATGCTTGATCTGTTTTCTATTTTATTCAATTATTTCATCTCTTTTTTAAAATTTCACTGATATTATTTTATTTCAATGACTAGGAAGTGCTTTCAAAATGACCAATGGGTAGGCAATTAGTAAATAAATCTGTTTTTCCTTATCCCTCCATCAGGGGCAAGGGAGGGGAGATGGGAGGGAGTTTGGGGAGACCTTGTCAATGGGTACTAAGTTACTCTTAAATAGGAGTAAGACATTTCAGCATATTATTGTGTAATAGGATGACTAAAGATAATGATGATGTACTGCATATTTAAGGAATATCTGAGATGGGATTTTGAATGTTTTCACCATTGGGGAATAAAAAATGTTTGAGAAAGATATGTTTAACCTAATTTGAATATTATACATGTGTATATGCAATGAAATACTACATGGTACCCCATAAATATGTACAAATTTTCTGTTTTATATATGCTTAAGTTATTTAATTAAAAATAATAGAAGGAATGTGGAACCCTCTCTTTTAATCTCATCTTTAACACGTTCATTCAGTATAACATTAGTTATACTGAATCTCTTATATGTGCTATCCCCTCCCTCTGTTACCCCAAATTTTTCTAAAATTTAATCATTTTCATCGAACTTTCTGGGTGACTTGAATATTATAAAGCCATAATTGTATCTTTTTTCTATTGATGACCAATGTGAACCAAGAACTTATCACAATCCATAGTTGGAGAAAGGTTCCTTGAATAATATTTGTCAAAAATATCAACTTGAACCTAATTTTTATTAAATAGGAACAATATATATTAATAAATGAAATGGGACTTAGAAGAAAAATTGTTAAAATAGATCAAAGTACTACATGGTATCTAAAAAAAAACATAAGCCATATTAAAAACCCATTGAACAAACAAAGGGATAAATGAATAAACAGACTTGGTACTGATCATCTACTTAACATTTAAAAGGGGAAACTGACAAATTGGATTTAAGTGAACTTGGCAACTTTGATATGAGGAAAATTGAAGATTACATCACAGTTTATTTTCTATTTCCTGTAGCAGAAACAAATAATTTAGTAGTAGTGTGAGACTGATCAAATCCCAGTAACTTTCAAACATATGTCTGGACACATTAATGTGCTGGTGATTAGAGGAGGAGGGAAAGGGATGGAGAAGCAATAACTCCAGAAAACTAGCCAAGCCTGGTTTATTTATTGAACAACTATTGGTGATTAGATTATTTTACATAAATAAATAATATTATCTAGGAACTTCAAAGTGGCTACAAAACTTTTTTTTTTTAAGAAAAGAAAACTACACACTTGTATCAAAATCTTTCTTAAATCTCATCTAATTCTCATCAGAAGTAATATAGTCTTTTTGAGTATCATAATCTAGAAATGTTGTAATTATTTTTGAGGGGTAGTACTGGGGATTGAACTCAGGAACACTCAGCCACTGAGCCACATCCCCAGCCCTATTTTGATTTTATTTAGAGACAGGGTCTCACTGAGTTGCTTAGCCCCTCGCCTTGCTGAGGGTAGCTTTGAACTCACCATCCTCCTGCCTCAGCCTCCCAAGTTGCTGGGATTACAGGCATGTACCATTGTGATCAGCTAGAAATGTTATTTTTATCCTGTAGTGAGATGAGAATTTCATGAAACATGGTGAATATGAAACATGGTGGCAGAGAAACTTCTTACAGACCCATTTTGGAGACCCCACTGAAAAGGTAAAAAGGCCAAATATGCTATGATTGTAGGCAAGTAACCTAAATTTAACTAATCTGATTCCCTATCCCCTGTAAGACTTTAATTAAATCAATGTGAAATCAGGAGTTAAAACAGTTTCAAAGTCATTCTTCTGTTTGTGATAGTAACATTTATTTCAGGACAGGAGCCATAAGTAGTATCCAGTGGTGAGAGCAAATGTCACTTAATCAACTTGGTTCTGAACCATGTTTTTGTCCCTAAATTTAGCTGCTGGATACACTTGACTCTTGTTAGTTTTCTGAGATGAATTTTCTGTTATTTTCTTGTTTTTATAAGCTACCTCCCAGAGAACTGTAATAAATTCCATTTCTAATTACATTAGTCACATGGGTTGACATTATTTGCATCCCCAGACTTTGACCATGTGGGATAATAATATCTAGATGTAGGGAATTTTGATGGATTTGTTATCTGGCATATTTGGAGTTAGAGGTAATACAACATTAATGATCAGGATTTTGATAAAAAATCATTTATAATACAGAATAAAAAATAGCCAAATACTCATTCTGGAAATAATTGCCCAGTAAAAATAAGTGCTTGAGGACAAAATGACTAATTCCATAGAACAGTGTAAAAGCAGAAAGAATATCAGGGTGGGATAGTCACTATGACTGAATTTAGGTAGATTAAAAAGCAAAATAATCAGTTCAGAAAACTCATAGTATGAAGCAACACATGAATGCTTCACAGACTTTCTATTTTTATCCAAGGTTCATCTCCCCCTGCTCTGATATTGGAAGCAGATTTAACCATAATGTGAAGTTTTATCCTTTAGATTACTGAATTAAAATATTATTTATTTTGAAATATTGCTTGGACTCTTTTGTGAAATTTACAGCATTGATTCTTACAGTGTTAAATCCAAGAAATTGTACATATGGTGGACACTTTAGTATACATCCAAATCTCTCAAATCTTACTGAAATTCTTTACTAACTAAACTTTCTAACTCCCGATGCCAATGAGCCTGATTTCGCTTTATTAAATAAATTTCAATGTTTTAAATAAAGGGAATTAAAAGGAAGATAAAGCAAATAATTTACTTGTTTGGCCTCATACTTTTTCTTCCTTGTCTCTGGAATTATATGTAGAATAAATCCCAGGCATGTTGTTGGACAGGAACAATTATGTAACCCAAAGGAATAAGTGAAATAAAAATGAAAAGATTTCCATAATTTATATAGCAAAGACATGTGAATGAGAATGTGTATGGAGATAGATTCTGATGATGTTTGACTGATAAAAGAAAAACAAAATTTTGTGTAGGACCAAATTTATTAATGCAAGTACATATGCAAAATTTCTAAATTAGTTTTCTTAATCTCTAGCAGTGTTGCACTATTCAAATTTTTGTATACTTGATCTAAAATTGGACTCAGCAATAAATAAAGGTGAGATAGCAAAATTTCCTTAGGTTGGTGTACAATATGAAACCAATAATTTGGAAAAAGTCATACAGTGGGCTTTAAATATGGGATTCACATACTCTCCTAGTCTTGCTTAGAGGACCCCATAACCAATTCCTCCACCAAGGTCTGGAATAACATATATACACTATATACACATAGGAGCTCCTCAAGATCATTACCAGATTCAGTGACTCAGCATGGGGTTGGACACATGGCTATGGCTGATTACAGCAAAAGGATGCAAAGCAAACTAACAAAGGAAAGTGTGTATGGAAAGAAGCTTAGTTACCTTTCCAGTAGAGTCATGCAGGACAGATTTAGTTCTTCTAGCAATGAGTTGTGATAACACATTTGTAAAACACGATCTATCAGACATTCATTAGACATTCAGTTCCTGGGGTATTTAAAAAAAAAAGAAAAAAAAGATTAGTCACCCTGCCAACCATGTAAGAATTCCAGACTCCCAGAAGTAAAGCATGTATTTAGTATAAGCCATATTGTCTATACAGACCACTTAGGTAAAGTAAGCATTTTTTAAAAATAAGTGTTGTGAACTGTGGGAAACTTCTACCCAAATCAAAATCCCTAGATACCAGCCAGCCAAATGTCAATCATATAAGCTGCTCTTTATAAAAGGATCAATCTCAGGTTTGCTACATTCTCTTTCCTCTACATTTGATAAGAGAATAACAGCGTCCTTGAAAAAGGTTTCAATGGATGAGATATAGAATATCTCAAGTGATATTCTATAATTGAAACAGAATCTCTAACTTCAAATGAGCATGAGAAGATTTCAGGGTGCCAGATAGCAACTAGAGATGCTTAGCTTCTACTAGCTTAAAGATCAAGCTATGAAGGTTTAGCTCAATAAACTAAAGGATAAACATGAGTAAACAAACCAGTCTAGCCCTAGAAGGTCTTTGTTCATGCAAACACTTCATGATAGCCCTAGGAATACATTAGATGCACAGACATAAAAAGGTGCTACCTGGAATGCACAACCATAGAAACAAATACAAAAAAAAATACAAGAAAAAAATACAAAACCAAAATACAAACTTCTGTGCCAATAAGCCTGGTTATTTAGTCTAACCATCAAAGCAGAGTTACAAATTCTCATCTAATCATCAACTCTGAAATCAGAAAGTATGAAAGACTGAAATGATTTTTACCCAAGTAACAGTATGCAGTGTAAGGAAAACATGATAATTAATTGAGGAAACATTGGACATTTAGATTGCCATCTTTACACCCCCAGTTACAAACCGTGTTCATGTTTGTTTTCAATTCCATATTAAATCCTTTATTCCTATAAGCCTGTGATATATATTTTTTAAAACTGAACTCTGAATGATACACTTGTTCTTAGATAATTATGATTCTTTTGGTATAAAGTTATCACTGAAATCCATCAGAAACTGTGGAAGAAGCTTGTGATAGGCAAAGTAATAACATTTATGAGGGAGTAGTAGAGATTCATCTTCTTAGCTAAGAACATATCCACACCTGCATTCTTACCTTGGAGAAATCTCATGATTACAAGAAAATCCAGATGGAAGCTCCTAGAATACTTCCCTGGACCAAAATTGAATCAAAAACAACACTGCATTGCTCTGGGATTCACACATCATAAAACTGGAAAAATTCAGAAATGATAATCCCTACTACATTCCCATTTAACTCTCCAGTTTGGTTGAGACAGGAGATGGATTTGTCCAAAGAATTATAGAGCTTTATCATGAACTTAATTAGGTGGTTTTCCAATTGCAACCACCATCCCAAATGTGTTTTTCTTACTGAAGCAAATCAATACAGCCCCTGGCATCTGGTATGCTATTATTGATCCAGATATAACTTTTTTTCCCCTCTAAACCAATATGCAGCAAACATAAAAAGAATTCTGCTTTCACCTGGCAGGGACAGCAGCTCAGCAAGGCACATTCAATTTCAAGTCACCATCTAGTTTTAAAATATTCTGAATAACATAAAATAGAAGATAGAATATACCACCATTAAAGGATTTGAGAAGAAAAATTCTTATTCGAGAATGTGTGATGTAGTCCGTGAAAATAGAAATATTTTTATCCTCATTAAATTTTCTATAAGTCTAGTGATTTAGAGCATATTGGGATATCTTATTCAAAGGGACAAATGAATTTATCTTAGAATCAGTTTTATTAAGAATAAGTTAAGACATCTAGAGAGTATAATAAAAATTTGCATCTAGATCAAATTATATGAGTTTGCTATTCCAATATATTTGGTTGTTATTAAAAGTTACTTAAAGTCTTTTGCATTTAAGTTCTTTACTTAAAAATTAAGTTTCAGTTGGAGCAATTTGTATGCAGCTTTTTGACCAGTAGATCCAATGAGGCTCAGAATCTATGTAGAAAACAGTACTTTATTTAAACTACAGCAAGACATAATAGAAGCATCACAGGAAAGGGCCCTGGATTCTTTTAAGAAAAGAATATATAAGGGCTTCTAGGCCCTTTTAAAGTTTAAATATCTGACCCTGGGACAATAGGTGAGTATGTTTCCTACCACAAACTGTCCATCAATTGGATAATATCTATCTATAGCCTTAAAGGTAGTTGTACCCTGCAACACTTTAAGTGAATACACTTTGAATGAGAACTGCCCAAGGATGTTCTCAAAGCACAAATTATTCACAGATAAAGGGTCTCACATCAACACTTTGATTTTACTTCAATTCTGTCCTTAGTTCACACTGAGGGATTCATGTAAAATGCCTTATGAATAACTGAATGAGGTGAAAAATAAGAGCCTGATTCACATGTAAATCACTTTTATTTTACTGATTGTGACAACCAAAAGTTCAGTGCTGTGCCATTAGAATCCCATTCAGAAGCATACTGGACACCTACAGGGAAGCCCTCTTATTTTTAAAAAATATTTTAACCCAGAAATATTACTCTTCTTCTGCCTGGAAGTGAGATAACAAGAAAAAGAATCTTGAAGGATTTATGGACAATGGGCAATACATTGGTCTGATGATCAAAGATATGAGAAGAACAGAAATGGAAGATTATTGACAGTGAAGTTTTCAGACAAAGTATAGAAATAGACCTACCAAAAACTGTAAATATGTGTTTATATACATATTTGCCAGCCTATTTCAGAGAATGTTATCTGTGCTTGTGTGAATATCAGTAATCTCTAAATTAATTAAAATCAGTTGTTGTTATAAACAATACATAACGGGGAAGAATGAAATATTTGTGATCATTGTAAGTATGTAATGTGTTATTTTCTGTAATGGAAAACAGTTTAAGATACACAGTCTGTGGCTGTTGGTTGTCGTAGTAGCTTCATGTTCATGAGTAAATCAGTTTTATTCTGTTTTCTATGTCATTATCCTATTAACATTTATTTCATATTCAGATTCAATTCCAGGTCCAGAATTATTTCTGTAGCTCCAGCCATCACCTCTTCATGCCCAGAAAAAGCTGGAGTATCAAATGACCCTCCTATTAGCTCTAAAACTCCCTTGACACTGATTTCTTAGTCTTTCATGACACTTTTATTGTTATCTAAATAATCAGAATGTAGCAATATGATCACACTTGTATAAGAAAAAAAAAAGAAATATAATATTTTAATTAAACACATTGCTTCTCTTAATAAAATTAGAATTCTTTTTCTAAGAAAAAAAGTAAAAGTTATATCAAACTAAGAGTAATCAATCTAATGCTCCCGTTTTGAACTTTGGCTTTGAAGTAAGTGACACAATGGAGCAGGGGCTTTGGGGGCCCAGGGTAGAGAAGGCAACACTACCCAAGGTAGTGCCCAATCTCTTGGGGCAGCAGTATATTCACAAGATTTGTGTCTGTGGTATTGACTGTTTCTGGCTTTATATCCTCCCTTGGATTCTGTGTTTCTATCAATTCTATTATTCCAATTTTTTCATTGGTGTTATGAAGTATCTGGGATCCTTTCAATAAAGTGTTTTCTGCTAAAGTTATACAGAATTGGTTTTACATGAAGAGAAACAAGTTTTATTTAAAGAATATTAAAATATTCTTGAAAATAATTATAAGGTAGTATTTTGCCCTAGGTCAGCACATTTCTAAAATTTTTATCATGGCTTGAATTAAGTGTATCATAATATATCCCAGATAATTTTGCTTTAGCCCTATGCATTTTTGTATCAATAACTATATCATCTTTCTAGATCCCTAAAAGTAGAATAAGGATCTCCTCATAGAAGTAGCATAGTTAATAGAGATGATCATATAGTCCCCATAAAAATTGGCATTTGATTTATTCTTCTGTGTTTTGAACATTAATATATCAGGTAGCATTTGATCAGCATTTTTCATATCTAGAGTTGCTAAAAGCCCTCAGTTTCTACAAAAGCAAAACTGAGAACCAGATTTAGGCCACAGAAGTTTGGTAAGATAATGTCATCCTGAAAATTATTTAAATAATCTGCCACTCTTTGTTTGGTACAAGCATTTGTTTTAAAACTTTAAGAAAAGGGAGAATAAATTTAGGTAACACTTTTTTTTTCAAGATATTAGGGCTTATAATAACATGAAACTCCCAATATCTCTAGGCCACCAGTTCACAAATATTTGGTTTCAGATCATTGTTGTACTCCCTAATTATTGAAGACCACAAAAGCTTTGGTTTGTGTCAAATACATCTATTACATTTACCATATTGTAAGTTAAAATAGTGAACTATTTAAATTATAAAAATATACAAAATGTTACAAGTACATTCCATTAGTTTTCAGAACAATGATATCATGTGATCTCTGGAAACATCAGCTATGTGCACATGAGAGAAAAAGTAGAAACAGCAAACAATGCTTTGATGTTATTATGAAAATAGTTTTAACCTCATGAAGCCCTGGGCTTGAGGACTCCCAAGAGGTGCAGATCATACTCTTGAGAAATGCCAGTCTAGCCATTTGTCAATATAACCTGTCCTATGTTTCCAAGATTTTACAAAGGCTCAAATATAATTTTATTTAAGCATTGAAACAAGAATAAGAATGTTTACTATGGTTCATTTTGTGATAAGTGCTTTCTGATAGATATTATTTACCCTGATTTTTCAGAAAAAGAAGTTAAAGCAGAGAGAAATTAAGTAGCTTGCCTAGAGTGACAGTATTGGTGGATATCTGATGTGAAACTATTCTGTTTTATTCTTTTGAACAAAGATGTTGCTATTTTCACATCAGTAATAGAAATGCAACAATGTTTGTTGATATGTTAGTTTTCAAGAAATTAGTATAAATTTGAAAATAGTATGTATTCACATCGATTAAAATGTAGATTGTTTTGTTCACCAACTCACCACACCATCATGGATATTTTTCTATTTTTCTTTAAAAATGTTGATTAACAATCTAAAACTCTGAAAGCAAAATTTTGCATATGTATTGTGTAGAATATTCTTTCCATGACTAATGGAATGAATAAACTATCCAATTTTATTCTTATTTTACAACAAAATATGAAAATTGTCATCCTTTTACAAAGATAATCTTTTGTGAAAAGAAGAGAAAAATGATTTGTCCTTTAGTTCTTTGTTGTTGTTGTTATTGTTGTTGTTTTAAATGTAAAAGTTACATAAGGGTCTCTGTCAAAAGAAACACTTTCCCACAATTGTCTATATAGATAAAAGATTTCTACTTTCTCTATGATTTTGAAACATTGTGACCCTACAAGAAATAAGAAATTGTTGTCACCTAATGTTTCTATTAAGTAAGGAACAAACCACAAAAATGTTCAATTTATCACTTGATATGCTTAAGTGTATGAAACTTTTTGCTAAAAGAGTGACTTTAATTACGTTCTTTTTTTCGTAGTTCAGGAAATAAGTCCATATTGGAAATATCTTGGACTTGGTCAGACCTTAATTAGAATTGCAATTCTGTTACTTAATGGCTGTGTGATCTTGTTTTCATTTTTCCTTAACACTTGAAGTCAATTCAATACACACTTGAAGTGCTTCTATGTTCCTGCCACTATAGTGAACCCTGGGGACAGAGATATGAGCTGAGACAGCTTCTTCCTTTATCATCATGTCTCAATATCATAAGAAAGGACACACGCAAAGCTTCACATCAGAATTCCACACTGTGTGTTTTCGATTAACCATCAGTAAATATTGCTCCCCCTTTTTCTTTTGATGCTGATTTTCCAGTAGCTAGTAAGCACTAATGTTTGTTTTTAAGCACATCAAATAAAGGCTTCAATGCAATTCTACCTTATTGTTTTATTTATCTTAAAAATTACAGTACAAAAATTTGAGATTAAATTGGATTCTTTAGGTATATCACATTAATTATATGCATCAATATATTAACAAAGCTTTGAATGTGCCAAAGAACAAAAATGCCTGATGCTAAGAAAACCAATGGGAAGTATTGGGCTTTTTTTGTTTTGCTCTGTGATAGTTGTAAGCATTTCTTACAAGTTGTCTTCATTTTCTATCTAATTACTTCCATGTTCATGTGTTTTTCTAATTTCTAGGATGACAGTTGTTTTAGAAAAAATGAAATATACTTTAATGTTTTGCATGATGCTAACAGATTGTCAGTACTAATGATTCCTGTCACCAGCCTGTCCTAAAGACTAACACATCATAATGTAATCATAAATGCTCATTATGTTTATCTGTAATATGTTCTCCAAACATAGGAACACATATTCACATGTTTTTATTATGTTTTCAACCCAAGAACCATTTCTCTTTTTTTTACCAACAAGGTCCATCCGGTTCTTAAAAATAACACATTAAGTAAGTGTTTAACACATGTTTATTTAATAGATAGATTAAATAATAAATATAGCTAGAAACTATAATTGACACAGACAAAGGGGGAAATTAATTGTTGGGAAATTTTCTTAGAGTAGGTATTATTTGAATTTGGACCCTAAAAAATGAAAAGGTATACATTAACAAAATGGAAAAAAAAAAAAAAAGAAGGTTTCCCAGTAAAGGAAATAAAGCAAATTAAATTATAAAATAAAAGGCATCTTGCAAATATTGGGGATAGCTTGGTGTTGAATTATATAAGAACAGAGAATAATAAAAAGGAAAAATGACAGATATGTTCATAATGTAACAGATATACTGTAACATATCTTTAAGTGTTTCAATAGTGATTTTTTTCTTTAGTGATCAATATTTATTCATTAGCTGAGGACATATATGAACTTTGAGATTCTAAAAGAGAATTTATTATTGGATTTGGATTTAAAGAGTGAATGGTTGGTCTGACTATGCTCACTTGAGCTCTAATATACCACTAGCACATCATCATTATTGGAATCAAAGCCATCCAATCTAAAATGATACTTTTATTTCTTGTAGAACTTAAATGACATTTACATTATAGTTGTTCATGCATGCCCAATTTGCCTAATTTATTGTTATTCAGTAATACTTCTACAGATAACTCAATTTTATCTCTCCTTCATCTAAGAAGATTCCCAAGACACATGAAGTTATAAATCAATTTTCTGATGCATCACTAATGGGTATATTAGGCATATCTACTTTAAATCATTTTAGTAAAAATATGGGTTCTCAAAAAAGGCACAGTATTAGATGCTATAAATGTATATGCACTGTACTATATTTTATATATTGATGATGTTTATAAATAAATGGTATTTGAGGACTCCATGTCATAAATCTAATGATGTTAATGGTTTAAACATGCTCTAATATTTGAAGAACCCTGTATAAAGTATTAGCTTTTTCCTGGCTGAAGAAAAAAGCTATACTGCTATTGCTAATTGCATAACCTGGTATAGCAGTAGAGTTTTTGTGAGTCTCAGATCCTGTGTAACTTTCAGAAGCAATTTATTTACTCTTATTTTTAATCAAGATTGAGTACAGCTCCAAAGATCAACACCTCATGCCTCCAAATAAAAGTAACATCTTGTGATGTTTTCTTAACCTTATATCAATTCTGCCCTAAAGTCAAATCAACTTAAGACCAAATTTTAAAGGGTGAAATATGTAACTGTCTTTGATCTATGAATGAGAATCTGAGATAGTAGCTTAGGAAAAATGCTTTTGTGAACTATGTAATATCTGTGATTCCTGGTGTTATGTTATACATCTGTTGTTCTCAAATGCCTTATTTTGACGCTATTCTTTTTAATACTGTCTCCATTTTTTAACACTGTTATACTTCAAAAAAGTTTTGTTTCCTTTGGGTTTTTATTTTTTATAGAAATAATTTCAAATGTACAAAGGAGTTAGTACAGAGTTCTTGTATGTCATTCCAATGATAACCATCTGCTTAATTGTGATACTATTATCACAACCAAGACGATTGATATAATACTGTTAATATTGTTAAAATATTATTAACTCAACTACATTGGTAAAATACTAATAGCTAAACTACAGAACATACAATATTATAAGTTGATTATCTCAAGGTATTTTGTTGTAACAAAAATCTAACACAGTATATTACATGCATTTTGTATTTATGATACTTTCAATCTATGATGAGTTTATCAGGGTATAACCCAATAGGATTTTCCTCAGGGGAGGGACATTTGTATACAAATATATAACTAGAAATGCATATGTGTATAATTTTCTTCTAGAAAAAATGTTAAACCTTTATAAGAAAGTAGGTTCTAAAAAACTGTGTTAGAACTAGAAAATGAAATGGCATAAATTCAAAAGATCTGAAAAGTACTTGCAAGTCACACCTACTTCACAGCCTCTGATAAAAGGAAAAACATTAGAAATTGTTTAAAATAGAGTCACATGCATTTTATTAAATATCAGTATCCATACACCATCAGAGGAAATCAAATGAATTCCTATAAGGAATAGCAAAGCAGATATAGTTTGCATAAAAATAAAATCATGAAATGTAACACTTAAATCTAATTCTCTTCCCACCTAGTTGAAGCATATTTTTACAAGGGCCAGGTTCCCACCAACACTATTTCCAAAATAGAATAGGAATTGCTGCTATTTCTTAAAAGTTAAATAGATTATTCTCAATTTATACACAATTTAGACTAAAAAGCTCTTGATTTGAATGTGAAATAGGGATGAAATAAGCAAATGAACCATCTTGTAAATGTCTGCATTATAAAATTATTATCTTTTAAGTTGGTAAGTCTAACCCTATCTGAAGAGACAGTGGTTTAGGGAACTAAGAAATGGACTAAAGAATAAAGTTTAACACTATGGAAATGGCAATAACTCTCCAGACATAAATAACTAGCCTTCAAAATTCACATTTTGGCTTAAATTTGAGTGTGAGAAGAAGTAAAATATCAAAAGTGCCTTTTATCTTAAACAAAAAAAGAGAAATTACTATCAAAATTGCAAAATATAACTTTATATGTTGTTGTATTTTTTCCACTGGTATTTTATTTACCATTTCTTATTATTATGTTATTATTCCTACAAACATTTGTGATATAGTTATTATATTTTCTAATTATTTTTTGCAGTATTCTTTATAGATATTCTAACTTGAATTCTTCATTTTTATGTCAGTTGCCCTATTAAATCATTTTTTATTTTATTGATCTGTAAAGTCTGTCTTGAATTTTACTTCTAATACTAATGCACATTCACTTCCTCATTAAAATTATTCTGCTATTCAAAACTCTCAAAACAAGTCTCAACTAAAACATAATAATAATAGCAAAATAATAGTATCTGTCTCTTTTTCATAAACAGAGAACCCTTCTGACACTGCAAAACTGATTCAATATTTACTGTAAATTTGGAGTGGATTAAGTTAAGAATTTTTTTTCTTTATTTTCCTTCAGGAGACCTTTCTTAATCCATGAATTGATGGTAAACTCCATCAAAATTTTGTTCATCTATTGAGATTATCATATAGATAACTGGATAAATTAAATCATCAAGTATCATTAATAAAACATTTTAAAATTAGTACATGTTCTAATATTTTATCATCTTTTGTACTTTGGAAATGTGGTCTACATAAAAAGGTTAATTTTTCTGTATATTACCGAAATGCATTTGTTGATATTTTATTGAAGATTACTGAATTCCCACCAACCCTATTATGAATAATGAATATATTCATTATTGTTATAGATGATAATTCTTTTTTTGTAATTTTAAGTTTCAAAAAATTTCTAGAAAATTTCATAGTGTTTCTTTTTTTCTTGTTGAAGTTTAGTCTGCATAATTAAAGTTTATAAATATTTACCTTGATACATTTTAACATCTGCTTACATAAGTTCATACATGTGTGATGGGAGACTTGGGGAGCAAATGGAGTGACATTAGACTATCCAATTTTCTAATTTTATTGATCAATCAGTGTTAGCTGTGTGTGATAACTTATATTTTTAGGAATTTTTACATTTTACTTTTTCAAAATTAGAGGTATTTGCCTTTCAGCATATTTCCTTGTAATTTTTCTAAGTGTTACCTATCCATAGGTATATTTTCTCTAATTCTTCATATCTCTTTACCTTTTCTCTCATATCTTTGATCTCACTTTTCTTTTCATTTATTTTTAAGGTAACTAGATATTTGGTTTGTAAATACTTTATTTATCTATTTATTCAAGTATTTTGATTGAACACGGGGGCACCTAACTACCTAGCTACACCCTAGCCCTTTTAATTTTTTATTTTGAGACAGGGCCTTGCTAAATTGCTGATACTGGTCACAAACTTGTGATCCTCCTGCCTCAGGTTTCCAAACCCCAGGGATTAGAGGCATGCACTATCACAATTGCCTCTACTTGGATATTTATTGGAATTTAATTTCAGAATTTTTTTTACTAATCTTTAAAACTGAGTATAACTAAAAGTATTTAAAACACCAGGTTTTTTAATTTCCCAAGAAACTGTAGTCTATTGATATTTACTGTGATTTCCAATATATTTTGATTTATTTTTATTGTACTAGTTTCTACTCCATATTCCTTTAAATTGGTTAGAGTACACATAGTCCATTTTCATGGCTACTACAAACAGTTTATTCAACCAAGCAGTTTATTTCCTCTTCTTGTAATAATCGAGGCACAAGCAGTTTGCTCCTGGAATTGTGACAGACAGTTCTTTTCTTTCTCCATGATCCCTCAGGTACAGTTTGATGGCCCCAGGCTCACATCCACCATGTTGCATCCAGAGAGAATGGACAAAATGGAAAGGAAAGTAATGTTATGTGAATTCAAAGTTGCAGATAATTTTTACCAGCCCCACACCACTGACTAGGACATAGGTACCTGGCCACAACTAGCTGCAAAGAGTCTGGAAAATATGGATTATTATTCTGAGCAGTCCTATATCTAGCAATAATGTTAGGAATTTAGGGAACCAAAAGAAAGATAAAACTATCTGTTATGTAAGTATGTAAATATAAATCCAAATCAGTGTTAAGTTTTGTAATATATCTATATTATGTTTAAAACACTTTCCTTCAGTTTGGCTATAATCATGAACCCATAATTTTTCTTCTTTTATATAAATATCCAAAAAAGTAGAATATATTACATTATGCATAATACACTATAGTATATATATAATATAATACATTATATAATCATATAAAATATATATAATATACATACCATATATGTGTATCTATGTTTGGTGAGTACTGCTTATATTTTAATTTAACATCATACTTATCAAGTCCAAAGTAAACGTGTATTTGTATTAATCACTGATAACACTGGGGCTTTATAGTGATTTCACCCTGATCACTATATCCAACCAGCATGTACTTTTAATTTAATTTGGTATTTTAATCTACCTGAATTTTATATGTTACAAAGAGGTTACCATAATTGCTGTTTTATAAATTTATAAATTAACACTGGCTTGGGTTTATCATCATATTTAGCAATCTATTTGTTTATTATTTCTAATTTTTTATCATCCATTTGCCTCTTTCTGAAATATATCATATTACTTATAGTGAAAGTCTATGAAAGAGAAACATCTTGTGTATTTTAAAAATTTTTACTAAGTACATTGTGGCACACCTGGAACTACAGTGACTCAGGAAGCCAAGGCAGGGAGATATCACAAGTCGGAGGCCAGCCTCAGCAACTTAGTAAGATCCTGTAACAACAACAACAACAAAAATTAAAAGGACTGGAGATATAATTCAGCTATAGAGTGCCACTGAGCTCAAACCCTTATACCAAAGATAAATAATTTTTGAAAAAAATTTATTGACTTGTTAATTATATTTTCCTCAGAGGAATTCTTGACTATGCTTTGCTAGTTTTGAAAAAAAAAAAAATTCCATTAAGTCTTATTAAACCTTTTAGAGTTTCTTGTTAGAATAATTTCCTCTGTTGATTTTTTTCCTATTTTGTGTTTTTATTTGTTTTGCTAGACCATACTTCCATTATGATATGTTATGATATGTTAAGTTGGGTATGTCTATTTTCTCTGCCTATGATTTGAAGAATTTCAATCTTTCATCAAGTGTGGAAAAGTTTTACCTATTATCACATCATATAATTCTTCACTCTTTCTTGCTCAAGCAAATTCTTTGAGGCCAAGTCTACTTTCCAGGCCAGTTTGTCCTTCTCGTGGTGATTTAGCAATGTCCTAGATGTAATTTGCTCTTTGGGGAAGAGACTAGCAAATTGAACAAGGGCATTTTTCATGGGCTCAGGCCAGATGTGATATAATGATATAATCTAATACCAATTGGCAAAACTGGAAAATTGTTCTGCCTAATTAGAAGGGGGATGGAAATTGGTAGATTCTCCTATTCTCAGGAAGGAGAACAGGAAGTACGTAAAAAAACATGTTCGTAGTGGTACTTTAATTGCAGGGTTCCATGTAGCTGGAGTGGTGGGGAAATTTTGTTTTTTCTTCCTCCAGCTCTGACATTTGAATCCCAAACCAGTTTCAATCATAGACCCTGGGCAATTTGTTTTTTTCCTGTAAGACAATTTTTCTCATCTTTTTTTGCCAAAGAGTTTTGTTTGATTTTCAGTCTGTATTTAATATGCAGCTTTAACATGCTTACAGTTATTACATTTGTTGCTTTTTGAAAGAGACACCTTGTTTTCCTCTCCTTATAATATTATCATTTAGGTTGTAAGGAGTAGCTGTTATCCTCTTCTCAGTACCATAAAACAGTAGCTGCCACAGCAAAAAACCATGCTTATTGCTCTAATCTTCAGTTTTATTTTGCTTTTTAAGCCTGGGTAGTATTTATTACTCCTTTTAATCCCAAATTTGCATTAATAATAGTTATAATTTAATTTATTATATATAGCTGCTTGAATACAGAGGCTTTAGTTAATCTTATTCCAGTATCTTACCATAATTTTAAGGCTAGTAAATTATTATTATTTTGTATATTTAGTGTTTTTATTATTTTCTTGTTTAATTGTATTCTCAATTCTACTGGGTTGATGAAAAGTTGTTATTTAATTCTGCTTATTCCAACCCTTTTAAAATTTATTTTCCTGATCTAGAAGTACATAAGATGTTTCTGTTATTTAGGAGATGCTTTAATTTACAAAGCAAATATATATTTTACATAATATTATATATAATGTGATATATGATAAATAATATTTTATACTATATATCAAAAATTACTCATCATCTGTAGTATCCTCCAGTAGATTATAAACTCTTAGGTACTTTAACTCTTAAAACTCTTTTTATCTCATATTCTCTTAATACTAACTTATTTTCAACCACAAAATTACTTAGTATTTAACTTCTTTTTTCCCATCCTCAACTGCTTATATTATTTTTAATTTTCTTTTAGTCTTATATGATAATGTAGCTGAACTGAGAATTCTAATTCCCCTCGAGATTTTTTTTTTTTTTAATTTGGTTTGGATCATCTTCTCTCTTCAGTCTTTTGGACAATTAAATTTAATACTTTCTTGCCTTTTGTGGTTTGTGATGAAAAATAGATAATCTATTTACATGTCATGCCTTTATTTATAATGTCTATAATTTTCTGTCTAGTAATTTTCATATTTTTTAAAATAGGATTTTATGATGATATGTTTGATTGAATTTGTTTTTCTTCATTCTGCTTAGAAATTTGTATATTGCTTCAATCTGAGGACAGGTATGTTTCCTTAGTTCTGGCAATATTTCAGCCATTATCTTTCATAATTATAAATTTCTTCCAGTTTCCTATGTATAGAACTTTATTTTATTATATGTATGTTAACTTTATTCTATGTCTCAAAAATTTCCTTTTGTTTTTTTCAGAGAGAAATGTGGAGTTTAGTTTCATCTTTCTTTCTTACTAACCCTACTTAACTTACTTTACCTTGCTGAACCTCAATCTTCTTTTCTGTGAAATAAGGATAATAATAATACCTTTTTTTGAGAACTAAATAGTATAAGTCATTGTTTAAATTATCTACTGTAAAAAAATTGCTACAAATTTAGTAACTTAAAGCAACATGAATTTACAAAGTTTTTTTTTAGGTCAGAAGTCAAACATGAGCCACAACAGGCTAAAACTGAGCTGTGTAGGCAGTAAAATTAAGTGCTGGCAGGACCCAATCTGGATGACCCAAGGGACAGTCTGTTTTCTTGCCTCTTACAGCTGCACAGGCTGCCTGCATTACTTAACTTGTAGAACACTTTCTCCAACTTCAAAATTGTCAGTAGCAGGTTGAATCCTTCTTATGCTGTCATTTTTTCCCCTCATTATCGTATCTCTTCCTATGACCACAGTTTAGAAGTTTCTCCACTTTTAAGTACTTATGTAATTAGATTGGGCCCAACTCATTAGTCTAGAATAATTTCCCCATCTGAAAGTAGTCTTAAGCATATTTTCAGACTCCCTTTTGCCATACAGTGTAACATATATTCACATATTTCAATGAACACATTTTGGGGAAACATTATTCCATCTAATACAGTCATGTATAAAGGCCTTGACATCTAGTAAGCACTCAAATAAGAATAATGTTTATTTCTTCTTTATTTTCTCTCTTACTTAAAATGGACCTGCATTAGAAAAATTTAGAAGTGAATTTAACTCTTTATAACTATAACACTGTATGTTCTTGATAGTTTTGAGACAATAGTCCACTTGCCTTCTCTCTCTGCATAACTTAGAGAATCCAGAGAAGATCCCGATACAGTATATATTTGAAATATATATAATTCATTTACACTTTTAATTAAATCATATTATGTAAGTTTTATTTTAGCAAGAGCAAAGATGGTTAGATACTAAAAGCAAACAGTGTGAATTTAAATAACAAACAGCACAGCAATTAATTTATTGCAAAAGAGAATATATGTGTATATGTATTTGTGTATGTTAATTGTGATAAATTATGGCAGAAATGAAAGCAATAACTGATAGCTGATAGCTGCATAGCAGATGTCAACACTAAATTGAACTAAATACATGGAGGATTCCATGTTTAATCAGTAAGTTCAATTGACTTCTTGGCTATGTAAGCTGTTTCTTTGATAAAGAATTAAGCAGAACCCAACTAATGCCTTTGAGAGTATTTTTCAAAACCCATACATAAAAATATGTATCACTTGTAATCAACTTTTAATATTAATATTAGAACATGTAGAACTCTATATTAAAGTTTGCATTTGAAAGCATGATGTATCTATTCAACACAATTACTAGAAAGTTTGATACTAGTAGCAATAAAAAGCAAAAGTTGTACAATATTTCACAAATTTTCAAATCATTTTCACATAGTATGTTGACAGTGAAAAGAGGCAGAACTTTTGTTATGAAATAGTACATTCAAATATTGACTCAACCTTGAGTTAATGTTCAGAGGATAAGTATCAGTGTGCAGACAGTAGTGTTATGGTTTAGATTTGAGTTGTCTCCCAAAAAGCTCATGTGTGAGACAATGCAGGGATGTTCAGAGGCAAATGATCAGTGAATTAATCCACTTGATGGATTAATAACTTTAATAGATTAAGGAATGATAACTATTGGCAGGTAGGGTGTGGCTGAAAGAGTAGGTCCATAGTGTGTGCTCTTGGGTATTATGTTAACCCTGGCTCCTTGCTCTTAGGCTTTGTCTGCTTCTGGGCTGTCATAAACTGAGCAGCTTCCCTCCATCATATGCATTTGCCATTCATCCATTCTGAATATTTATTGGAGACCAGAGTTATGGTGTAGGCTAACTGCAGACTGGACCAATGAAACTGTGAGTCAAAATAAACTTTTTCTCTTCTAAGTTGATCTTGTAAGGTATATTGATCACAGCAACAAAGATTTGACTAACACAGGTGGCATAAAGATTTGAATTCATTCTTCCATCACTTTGTGCATGCATCATTCGAGGTCAATCAGAAAAGCAGAACCTGAACACTTTGAAACCCAAAAGCAAAAGCTAAGACAAAGGAGTATAAACTGAGTCCCATGTAATTTCTTGTTGACTCTGACCCCAATGCCATGGGTATCCTACAGAAGGTAGTAGCATCTTCATGGAGCTAAAACTGCATAGTTGGATCCAAAATCAGAGAAGAAGTATCAGAGCAAAGCCATTCAACTATCATTTGCCAAAAACGAAAGTCATCAGATATGTGACACTGAATATGAGCCTAACTTCCATAAAAATCTTTCCTAAAGGGACATATAAGAAATGGAACTTTGGAAAATGTACTTCAGTCACCACATAGTTTTCTTAATCTTTTTTTTTCTTTCTAAAGCCTTGTTTAGCCCTAGTAGTGGGCGCGTTAGGATTGATGTTATTTGTTAATGTCAAACCTAATTGATCTAGGACATCTCGTCCCCATAAATTTATAGGAAGATGATATAATACATAGGGCTGTATAGTTCCTTCACATCCTTCAGGATCCTTCTAATCTAATACCATTGCACTTCTATGGGGATTAGTCGCCACTCCTAGGCCTCGAAGCGTTTGAGTGGCTTGTTGTAATGGCCAATGTTTTGGCCATTCTGGACGAGATATGATGCTAAGGTCAGCACCTGTGTCCAGTAGCCCATTAAATTCATGTCCTTGAATATTTATTTTTAGCATGGGGCGAGAATCTAAATTTTCCTCTGTCTGATTAGCTCCAGAGACCTTCTATTTTGTTTGACCTAACATGTTTTTTACCATAGTTTGGACCTCTAACAATTTACTTAACAGTCTTTCAGTTTGTTTTTTACAAATTTCTAATCTACTATAAAGGTAACGCAACCCAATAAGATAGCATAAAACAAAACCTAAACAGAATGAAACAAAAACGGAACAAAAAATCGTTGTATCAATTTTCTCTTTCTCAGGGCCGAACAACTTCAAACCTTGAGCCAACCATTTTTCCCAGTTTGCCTGAGAAAATTCTAGGAATAGGCAGCTTGAAACAAAAACAAAATAAATCAAAACAAGAACACATTGTTTTTTGAAATGGTCACCCATTCTTTCACCTTCCCTCAGGGGCGAGCAATTTTACTCACCTCCAAGCTTCAGGCATTCCCCATACGGGCCACCAATTGCCGCAGTCTGGCTGGGCACAAAATCACGAGCCACTCAAGCAGGAACAAACTTTATTTTTGAAACTGCTGCCAATGCCCTGTACGCTTGCGGGAAGATTTTCGACCGATCGAGGCACGCAGCGTTCTCCTGGAACCCAAGAGGAAGTTCCTCCTCCAGAATTCCCTCCTACCGTACTTCCCCAACCAATGGGAACTCTCCAGGAGTCCTGTAGCAGGCCGAGGTGAACAGCAGGAGTCCAATATCCATATGAATGCAGATCTTAACATAATCATATCATCTCAATGGCTTGCTGGCGTCACCTTTCAACCAAAAATGCCATGCATCATATTACTTGGCTGTGGCTCTTAGCAACTTTGATTTTTTTTTTTTTTTTTTGGTAATTTATACGAAATTTAGAACTAATAGCCCCTACCATGTTATGAAGAATTAAATTTACAAAATAGGCAAAGAATATATTTAGATATTTGAACAATTGAGACTATTAGCAATCTTTTCCTTGTAACTACAGTGGACAAAAACTATTTCATTCAGCATCTTTCATAAGAGTCAAGAAAAATCATAGCATTCAAAATCTTTTAATTACCTTAGAAATGAATGTTCACATCAATATATTTTTAAATTGAAATTGAGAAAGACCTCTATGAAAATTATTGATTATTAATGAGAAAGAAAACTTCTAGTATCCATTTTAAATATGAAATTTCTAGTATATTCCTTGTGAAATTTCTAGTATAATCTTTGTGAATACCTCAATATAAATTTTAAAATATTTAATTCTCAAATTCTTTACATATGAGCTTGAAGTTTAAAATTATGTATATCCATTCTGAATATTTATTGGAGACCAAATAATAGTTTCTCTTTCCTTCATTCTTTTCTCTTCCTCACTCCACAGAAGCTTGGTTGTTACTTTCAGATATGAATAGATATGATAAAACAGATTGTTAAATCAGTTATTTCATTTAGCAATGGAGTGTTTTTAATTTCTGATATTGTTAAAGAACAGAACATTTAACTGTACAGTTTGTGTGGCATATTCATGGGTTTTCATTTAATTTAAGATATACTATTACTTAAAAAGAAATTTTCAATAATCTCTGTTTACCTTAACAGTGTAATATGAGTCAATATGTGTGTTTCTGTGATCTTCATTTCAGAAAATAATCCCCAAATGAATCTATTGCTTTTCTAAAAATTTTTGTTTTCTAATTGACACTTAAAAATTGTAAACATTTTCGAGGTATCATGTGATGTTTTAACATGGTTACATTGTATAAAAATCAAAGTAAGCCTATTTCCTTAAACATCATTTCTCTGTAGTGAAAACATTCAAAATCCTTCTGTTTTAGTAAGTTTTTCTCCAATGTAGCCAAAAGATATGACATGTACAATTTTAAGTAGGAAAAGTTTATTTGGGGCCCACCATTTTGGAGGTCTCACTCAATAGATGGTCGACTGTATAGCTCTGGGCCAGAGGTGAGGCAGAACATCATGGTGGAAGAGTGTGATGGAGGTAAGCAGCTCAGGTCATAGAACTAAGAAGCAGAGAGAGAAAAAGCTTCCCCTCATGGACAAAATACAAAATTCTGAAGGCATGCCTCAATGATCTACCTCCTCCAGCCACACCCTACCTGAGTACAGTTTCTACCCATTTAATCCCTAACTTGTGAATAATGCCCTGATTAGATTAAAACTTTCTTAATGCAGTCAGTTCACCTCTAAACTTTCTTGCTTTGTCTCACACATGAGCTTTCAGGGGACACCTTATATCTCCATAACACCTTCCTTCTAGCTTTTTAAAAAATGTACAGTACATTATTGATATCTAAAGTAACCGTGCTGTACAACAGAATGCCACAACTTATTTCTCCCATCTATTACTTGTATCTGTGAGCCAACTTTGCTCCATTTCTCTCCCTTCCCTACTCTCCCCAGCTTTTGGAACCATGATTCTTCTCGGCTTTGACTTTATGCTTGCTTCTACCTATCAAAATTTTTATTAGCACAAATGAGTTAATGTACCTGCTATGTGCAAAGCTCATACAAACAGATATGAATGTCAGGAAATGAAAGGCATTGTCAGGAAATAATAGAAAACACACAGAATATTTAAAATATGAAGAAATAAAAAAATCAACCTCATTTATAAAGTCAAGCACATGAAATTGCCATTATTCAAAGTCAAAATCAGTATATCTTTAAGTTGTTAAAATAAAATGGAGAGAAATTTTATTTGGTATTTCAGATTATCAAGCATGAGGTCATTGAATTGAGCAATTTCATTTTAGTGAATACAAATAGCACTACCTTCTTAAGATAAAATTTGGTCGCTTGCATGTTATGGTTTGGATATGAGGTGTCCCCCAAAAGCTCATGTGTGAGACAATGCAAGAAGGTGCAGAGGATTGGGAGAGTCTTAACCCAATCAGTAAATTAATCCCTGATGGAATTAACAGGGTGATGGCTAGGGGCAGGTAGGGTGTGGCTGGAGGAAGTGGTTAATTGGGAGCATCACTATGGGGTATATATTTTGTATCTGGAGCTGGAGTCTATGTCTCTGATTCTTGATTACCATGATGTGAGCTGCTTTCCTCTGCCACCCTCTCCCACCATGATGTTCAGCCTCACCTAGAGCCCTGAGGAATGGAGCCGGCCTTTTCTGGACTAAGAACTCTGAAACAGTGAGCCCTCAAATAAACTCTTCCTGCCCTACAGTTGTGCTGTGCTGGTCAGATCCTTTAGTCACAGCAGTGAAATAGATGACTAAAACACTTGTACCAGCAAATTAAAAATTATTATTTGAATAGAGAACAAGGATTTAAATAGAAAATAAAGACAGAGCAAGCCTAGATTGAAATCATTATTGACCACTTATTTTTATTTAGTGTTATGGTTTAGATATTAGGTGTCCCACTAAAGCTCATGTGTGAGACAATGCAAGAAAGTTTAGAGATGAAATTATTGGGTTAGAAAAGGTTTAACCTAATTAGTGCATTAATCCCCTGATAGGGATTAACGTAATGTAACTGTAGGTAGGTAAGTCATGCCTAAGGGGTTTATATTTTATCCTTGTTGAGCACAACTCTTCTCTCTCTCTCTCTCTCTCTCTCTCTCTCTCTCTCTCTCTCTCTCTCCCTCTCTCTCTCTCTTTCATGTTGCCATGTCCTGAGCTGCTTTTCTTTGCCATCCTGAGCTGCCTTCCTCTGCCATGCTGTTCTGCCACCATGTTCTGCCTCACCTCAGTTTCACAGCAATGGACTTGGCCATCTATGGACTGTGATCTCTGAAGCCATCAGACAAATACGCTTTTCATGCTCTAAAATTGTTCTTTTCAGGTTTTTTGGTCTCAGCAGCAAAATAGCTGACTAAAACATTCATTCCAGAAATGTTACTTACCTTACATCCACCTTCATTTCTTCATCAATAAGAAACAAATTATTGTGAGAATTAAACATTATCATGCAAATAAAAAATGTGGCAGAATGCCTCAAATATAACAAGTGATAAAATATGGCAATACTCTAAATGAGCAGCAATAAAGAAATTTTAACTAAATTAAGGTTCTTGTATTAAGTGAAATGATAAACATGTTTTTGTGCTCAATTTATATCATATTTATAATGAAATTGTATAATGATTTGATATGACATTCAGTGGTAGGATGAAGCAAGATATAATCTTTCATATACTATATTATTTCAATATTGAAAACTTATTCCAAACAAGATAAGGATTTTAAAAGATTCAGAACTTCAGCTTGAATCAGGCCATGATGAACTGTCATAAAAATATTTACAAACCAAAATACTTTACATAGACTAAAAATGATAAACCATATTTAAGAGAAATTCTGGTAAATATTTCTTTCAATAACTGAGAAGACTTTGTAATGTAAAGTCAAGCAATAATGAATAGGAAAAATGTTGATGATAAGTTTAATCAAATAGAACCATTTAAAAGTTCTTTCCAAATAATTAACATATTAATATGAAAACATTAATTTAGTAAACAAGAAAAGTTAGTATAGCTTATATGGACTCTCAGTTTTTGGACACATATCTGGACTGTCTTAGTGAAACCCATTAATTTGTCTGATTAATATGTGATACATAGAATTCCTATCTTAAAATTCTTAGTGGGAAGCAGAATTCACCCAACTAAAATGGAAGTTTTCTCAGAACATTTGACTGTTCAGGCAGTCCCTTTGACCTTAACCTCAGCAAACAGTGTTACCAATCCTAGATTTTCAATGAAGAAATAGTGACAACAAGGTAAATCACTCTGGTTTTGCAGTTGTTGCCACAAGATTGATTTTTGGAGCAATGGTGACCAAAATTAGAATTATTATCTACAGTATAGAGTCACTGAATAATGACATGTAAAATTAAAAGAACACAATAGAGCATATACAGGAAGATTTTATGTAGTCATTTTCAAGAGAATTACTCGTATTAACAAAATGAAAAAGCAAACCAATTCTGCATTTATTATCCTGTTATTGTTTAAGTAAATTGTGTTACACCATAGGAATGTAAAATTACTAAGCAGGCAGTCTTAATCATGCTTTGAATTAGCCTCTAAGTGTGTGAAAACATGTGAATAAATGAGACTCACAGAAGAGATCCTTGCTATGGCAGACATAGAATTTGGAAAGGAATAGATCATAGAATACTTTGTGTTGCTTCTTTTTCTTTTCTTTTCTCTTCTTTTTGAAACTAACGAAACTACAAGACAAAGAAAACAAAACAAAACAAATTGCTGTTGATATGTAGCCTCCGATACTACAGTATAAACTTTTTTCATAGGAATAATTTGAGGTTTTAGATCATTTAGAGTTTTAAAACATTATATCTCTAGATCATATTAATTAATGTGTACATTTAATTAAAAAAATACTTGTAGCAATGTCTAAGTGTGTTAGATTTACAAGGAAAATAAGCCATGAATTACAAGAGAACATGACCTAAAATTTCTTGAAATTAGATTATCTGGTGTTTCAATTTGTGTTTACCCTCTTCTCAAGGTGAGCATATTTTTTAGTTCTTATAAATCAGATTCATGGGGGCAGTCTGTCATTCTTATTACATGGTAGATGAAATTTTTCTAGCATTTTTCTTATATTGTTTCAAGAAAGACATACTGAAATAATTTATTAACAAATCAACACCTTGCATTATGCAGGGTTAGTTTGTCATGTGAATGAGTTTAGCACTGCTCATTAACATAATTGCCTATTTTAGCAGGTAAAGTGAATTATTAGTATTGGTATATTAGTAACTGTATGTTAATGTGTTCTCTAATAATTATCTAAACATATAGTTCTAGGGCAGATAGCTATTTCATAAAATCATCTGTGTGGTAAGCAAATTTTAAATGTGGTTGAAAACAATTTTTTTGTAGATATATTTTTTATATATTTGAAATAATAAAAGCACTGGCTTACTACCAAAGCAAAGTCTGCACATCATATAGTAAATATACTGTGTGCATACTAAATTTGTGATAAATTTCTTAATTTGTAGTAAAAACATGTTCAAAATAGTACTTTGGAAAAGACTATTTGCAATTCAGAATACACTGGTGTGTATAAGCAAATGGCATATAAACTGATTAAGTGGGGTTAATTACTCTGGGTTAAGTCAGCTTGAAGTGCGAAGGAACTAGAATAGTAACAGTAGGAATAGTAGAAGACAGCATGAAGATATCTTTGCTTTTTCATCTTTACACATCTTCATATGCATTGAAATACAGAGGATGCATATAACACTTCAAATAAAATATAGAGTGTTTGATCTTAAAGTAAAGTAATTAAGCAAAACACATGTCCAATTCAGCCCAACCATTACCTAAAAATACCTGATTGAGTCCTTGGCAGAGCTAAAAGACCGAAAGAAACGCATGCAACCCTTTCTACTGCAAACAGTTGTTATTGGATAAATGCCATTTTTCATTTCTCAGTTGGGAATTTCTATGTAACTGAATTATGACCAATGGAATATAATCAGTACTAATATGCACCAATTACATTCCTAGAGTAGTAAAAACATCTCTTTAGTCTTCCATGGTCTTTCTCATCTTTCCAATTTCAATGTAATTCAAACACTGAGCATAACAGAGTCTCTGCAGAATGAATGCATGAATAGAGTCCCAAACCTGGTCATTTTTTTAATAATGTTTCATCTGCAAGAATGGATTTTGTGTGTCTGTACCTGTATAAGTCACTGAAATCCAATAACTACAGAGATTCTGCTCATATTTTACAGGACCCAATTCCCAATGTATATTGCTGTCAATTATTATAATGTTGAAAGGACTAAGGAAAGATCTAAACATCGTTTGTATTTCTAATTGCGTGCTTGAATGTACACATGCCTTGATATGGAGAATGACTTAAAAAGTTATTTGTATTCCACTAAATTCAACTGAGGAAAAAATAGTTGTGAAACCCAGGTAAACCTGCTGTAGTAGCAAATCACAGAACTTCAAAGAGAATAAGGACTTTAATTGTCATATTATATGTATGCTATAATAGGCACTGGAAATAGAAGGAGAAACTTATTTCAACGTAAGTGAGAAATTAACACTATATAAGAAATACTAAATAACATGGAGACCAAAACATGATAGATAGTATTCTCTACAGCAAAGGTAAAGTGTAAGTTTTTTTTTTCATTAAGGGATGTTAGCACATGTAAAAATAAGGTAGCAGCAGCCAAGTTTGCCTTATATTCAGAGAATTGGGTTTAGAAGCTTTTTCAAATGTAAGAAAGTTGGATAAGTCCAAGCTTGTAAAGGCAATTGGATGCAAAAAAGCTATGAACATTCTCAAAAAAAAAAAAAAGATAGTTTTTTGACTAGATTTCAGGTTTTAAGCATACAAATTATTCATTAGGAAATAGGTTTCAAAATAAGATATGGGAGATTCTTGAGAGGTAAAAAAATTAATGTAGATGAGCAGAAGAAATTTAGGGGGAAGCAATGACACATTTATGAAAAAAGCAACAGACTGGGCTTTTTGAATTAATAAGAATTTGAATGCATGTTAAAGGTACACATATTTTTGCAGGTTTTTTACTAAATTGAAAATATGCAGACCAGTTAAAATTAACATTTTAATGAATTATGTAATATATGAGAAAATATATTCCCTCAGCCCTTATTTTGTCAAATAAATCCTGGATCTAAATATAAATTAGAACAGGAAATTCACAGGTAAGAGATTGCATTTTCTAAAAATGGCTGCATAAATAGCTATGGTCCCACCTGTCCTTTCCCAGTCCTCTACCAATGGACTGGGTCTGTTTTTGCTTTCACATGAGCTTGTGTCTTGCTCAACAGTGGAGGATTTTGGGAGTGTGTCACCAACTCACAAATCTACATTTTAAAATATATGTAACTTGTATTTTTTCACCTGGCATAATTGTTCTCCCTTCCCCTCCATTCTCTTTCCCTTCCTCCTTTCCTTCCTCCTCCCTCCTTTCCTTCTCTCTCCCTTGTTCTCATACATTCTCACAAAAGGAAACAGCCATGGTGAGGTACTGAAAAGGCCATGCTAGACCATGTGTAGAAACATCATATAAAAACCCAAATTTAAAGGAATGGTGGTACCCATTCACTGTCTAGCATCACCTTCCATCCACCAAAGAGAATGGGTCTTTATATTATTCTAGTCTCTATCCTTTGAGTATTTATTGTTTGAATACCTGGATGTTGAAAAGTGGAATCAAACTATCTTCCCATGCCCAGTTTAAAGCAAGACTAAATAATTCATAAATATTACCATTGGGTTGTCTACTGCACTAAGTTCAGTGAGGATCCAGCTGTCCCACTTGCTGCTCCTCTGATGTGATCCGAAGGCCGGGTTAGATTTCCCACTTTTATTAGCAGAGAATTTAGGGGATTAACAATGGCATTTACAAAACCAAGACTTTCATTTTTTTTCTTTTACTTAGTGCATCCAATTGTATTTATAAACTTATACAAATTTTGTAATCCTATCTTAATAATTATAAAAATTCCTTTCTTTATCAATCCTGCCTTTTTTTCATCCTTACTTTTTCTTGGAGTGAGTGCATTAATTATTTTTGTCTAGGTAACAGATTACCAAAAACTTAGAAGCTTGAAATAACACACATTTGTTATCTTGTGATTTCTGTAGGTTACAAATCGGAGCACAATTTATATTTATTCTCTACCATGGCCGTCAGGAAGCTGAAACCAGGGCATTAACCAGGCTGCAAAGTCATCTGGAAACCTGACTAGAGAAGAATCCTCTAGCAAATACTCTGAAATATCAGAGTGAATCCATTTCCTTTTCAGCTTCAGAATGTGATGCTGCTTACTTATTGGAAAACAGAAAGATAATAGTGTGTCTCATTATTTCAGTTCTATGTACTGCATTTAAAGGGCTTCTTTTAGTAGGGCAAATTCAGCCAGGACAATATACTCTTGGTTAATTTACAAAGGATTAGAAGATTTGTTTACATTTCTTCACTTTTGCTATACACCCCAATCTCATCAAGGAAATGACATCCTGTCACCTTCAGCATATTCTATTCATTAGAAACAAGTGATAGGTGCTGTCCAAGCTCAGAGGGAGATGCCTATATAATTATGTTATGAAAATTGAGAGATTTTAGATCCAATAATCAAGCCAATTATATTCAGCATAAGTAAATATTTTAAAGTCCACTTATACAATAGGAAAAAAGCTTTAATTTGTATTTAAAGAAATGTGCTTTTTAGTAATGATGGCAGTCTATAATTACAAAGGAAGTTGTTTTCCTGCTCCAAGAAGCAATCAGACAGAAATGATATAAACTGAAATTTGAACAGAGAGTTGCAATACCTTGGAAAAGTAAAAGGAATTGTTGAGTGAAAATAAAATGTTCTTTCTTTTTATTGGATCTATTTTAATAGAAAATGCATCGAGAGAATCCGATTGAATCAAAGATAATTGAATTGAGGATGATAGTGCACAGTGGAATTCTGTACTTCAAAATTCTTTCCCAAATAATGAAACCTGCTAATCATGACTTGATGAGCACCTATGATTTCAGTCTACTGCTACTTTGTTTGGCCTCTGTCACCAAAGACATTACAGCTAAGTGGAGGGTTGACATCCTAACCTCAGGACAAAGTTTCTTGAAGAGGAAGTTGGATCTAATAAGGCAGAGGTGGGTGAAGAAAGTTTAAGAATGGAAATACGGGTATATGCAAGAAGCCATCACTATTTTTTCTGTGTTCCCTGAGATGCCATTTAGAAAACTTGGAATCTTTGATTCTCTGAAAGATATATCCCTATCCATATGTATGACATACTATGAGAACCCCCTCCCCATTTAATAAAAAATTCACTAGATTCAGAAAAGTATTTTTTTTCATCTTCTAATCTTACGTTGACTATACTAAGAAATACTATTTTATTCAGACTTTTGTAAAAATAACAAAAGGAAGAGATATTCATCACCTCCCAACTGGGGCAAATTTATTAGTTTATATTTATTTATTTATATTTATTGCAGTGCAACAAAATTGATGATAATTTCAGTGGCTCTTAGAAACCCAAATTGTTTGAAAACAATTCTGTATGTCTCCAAAATTAACCTTTATTTGTTAATACAAATTTTATTATTATTGTTATTATTATTATTTTTGCTGAGTAGATGTGTATTTTTCTTTAAAGTATATAAATATTTTATTTAGCCTTAGGTCTATAAGAGGCATAAATCAATATCCTATAAGGTTGCCCCAGAATGTACAGAGCTGGTCTTGATATGCATGTAGTAATAATTGATTAGGGTTCAGTAATCTTTCCATGAGGAAAGGATAAAGAAATGGTCGCAGGAAGATATATGTCATGCCAAAGTAAGGAAGAGCTCTTTAACAATGAAATCAAAGTTTCTGGGCCATCTTACGTTAGGGTAAAATCATACTGTTGATACCTTAGTAGTACAATTGTTTCTACCCCTGAGTTCATGATTACTTACAAGATCTTCCATAAATCAGAAAGCCAAGACTCCTTTAACATTTTTGATTAGTTTTGTATTATCTTACCAAAGGACAGTCACCATGATCTAGGAAGTCTACCTTAGTTTCTATTTTGTTTCTCTTTTATAGCTTTGACTAAGATTGAGCCCATTATGTATGATTTTATAGAAGCACATTCTAAACAACATATGAAAGTGCACTGTCTGTCTTATATTTATTGATAATCTTCTTTTTTTCTGTGTAGGAGATTGGTGTTTTATTATTTTATTCAGAATTATTAATATTAGTGGCTCTAAAGTCAAAAGTTACACTACACATTTCAGCTATTGGAGTCTTGTGTTCTGCTACTGACATGACTTAGCCATCTGTGCTTCTCTTTGCCATTTTGTCAACCAGAAGTTTCTATCTATGCTCCCAGTTTAAATTCTAGAGAACATGCTCTATTGATTCAGTCAGTAATTATTACCTTAGTATTTTCTTTAATTCCTGGCTACATTGTAGGTCATTGATGCTCCTCATCACTTAGGTCCACTCTGTTAATAAACACAATGTCTCCTGCCATCACTGATTCCTTTAGTAGGTATCTATAATTGATGCATTTTATTTAAAATATGCATTCTTTTAAAAGAATGGCATATATGCAGTGAAAGGAATTATCCTTCACCTTAATGATAATTATTCATTTAATAATGCTAAATTCTTGTATACCAGGATTTGCTGCAGAATTGAGCTGAATGTCAACCATTATAGAAATAAGTTAAATGTCATCAACAGTTAATTGAATGAAGATATTGTAGAATTTTTTGTGAGTGCAACACCACATTAAAATTAAAATGAGCTAATATTAACTGACTAAAACGTATTGGAAACTGATACATTGATATCATTCAAAGTGATATCATAATTTTATGAATACATATTTAATGGAAAAATTACAAAAGGAAAATCTTTCTGGAGGAAAGATGAACATAGGCAAGAAAAACAGAATAGATGAGACTTCAGTTGTATCTTCATCTTGTAATTGTTGCTGGTATGTGTAGGTGTGCTTAGTTTTAAAGCAAGCATGACAATACCTAAAAATCTGTTAATTATTGGTAGTAGAATCATGTGTGATTTAGGATTGTTTTTCTTATCTTTATTCTAATGCTAAATTTAAAAATTACCTTCTAGGAAATATCTTTATTCCAGGAAATATTAAGTGGCCCATCATAGTTGTGAAATATAGGGGAGATAGCTCTCTGTCTCATTCAAGTATATATGTAGGTCTTTTATATACTTATACAGACGGAGCAATAGTGTACAGAGATGGTCTGTGGGGAGCATGTAGTCATACTTACTTTGTAGGAAGGAAACTTTGTAAAAGAAAAAGATAAACAGACACTTTTTTCATCTCGAATGATTTATGTTGTTCTAAAAGAATTTCCTTAGTTAAAAAATGTGAACATATTTATCAATATAAATTTACCATATGGGATTAGAAGTGCTGGACATCAGAGTCTGGGAACTGTTGGTACATAGCTGTACTCATCCAGCCTATGGCTAATGCTCTAAAAATCTCTATGAAATAATACTCTTAGTTCTGTATGTTTGGAAAATTCATAGTTCATGAGGATAAAAGAAGGATTGAGAATGATAACCATTTTTTATATCTTTTCATAATCCACAATTATGACCTTCATTCTTTAAGAATTATACTGCTCTTCAGTTTACAAAAGAAATCTAATTATGTTGAAATCTTTACTACCATGCTTAGCTCATTATAAGAGCAGTGTGCTGCTTTCTAATCTAAGATTTGGATATTTGATCACATGTTGAACAAGAAGTAGGAATCTTGTATTCATTTTGTTTGCCCTTTTACACTGGTATAATTACAGGTTTAATAGTCATTCTATTCTGAAGGTGGGTAATATTAACCATATTTTTATGTAATTAAACAAAATCTTACTTATGAGAGCAATCTGACTACAGGTTTGCAACATGATGCATTGTAGTCAGGGCTTATCAGCTAAATGAATGAATAGACATTTAAGAGCCAAAGTCCGATTTAAAGCAAATCCTTACTCCATGATCTACACTCTTTAACTAAAACTCACAGCTGAGATTTTACGAATATTCTAAAAAATTGGCTGTATTCCCGTAAAACCAATAATTAGCATTGGTAATGTTCTGCTTTTTAATTCACAGAGCTTTCAGATGTCATCTTTTTTCTTACAATGTTTCTGCTTCGTGTACTATATGGGGAATTTTGCATGCATGAATAAGCCATGAATTTCATTTTAATACTGCTTCAATGATTTTCAAGAATGTCTGAAGTCTGGAAGTGCAGTGAACATTTAGGAAAAATTTAAAAGTATATATCAAAGTCAGCTTTTGGGAGCAATTCTTGAGGAATAAAGGAAAAATATATATAAAAGCTACTGTCTCTTGTTTGAGAATTATTAAAATTATCATGTTCATCTTGAACTTGCTTTGTGCATTATGTAGTTATTTGAACATACCATCCATCACATCAAACAATTGGAGAGAATTATAGGACTATTTGCTTTGTTTCTGCATGTATTAATCTTTAGTTTAGAGCTCATTTATTGAATCAGTGGTTTTGATATCACCTTAACATTTGTAGCAATTAAAAATACAATAGATATTTTGCGCAAATGCTAAAATTTTTGTGTGAGATGGTAAATAAATGTCATCTTACCTTTCTTGATTGCACTTGAAGGCAAGATACCAGAACAATTGTGTCTATGTAGTAGCAAAAAAAAAAAAAAAAAGGAACTTCTCAGAGAAAACTTCAGGTATGCTGAGTAAAATCAGGAATTCATTTTGCTAAAATTAAACCTACTTATTTATTTCTTTATTATTTATTCAAAGCATTTTAAATATCTGATTAAAAGTATAAAAATATCTTTGTGATATGTTTTCCTTCTAATAAATAAAGAACAAAATTTAACTCATACATTCAAAAGGAAAAGAATAATCAAGATGATAATATTAAAGCCAATCCCTTGATATTTAGGCAGATATTATAAGTGGGTGATAACACTTTTGATGGCTCCTCCCATATCCTTTGTGGTGTATTCAGTGCTCAATGAATCTGTTGTCAATTTATTTTCTAAATGGTCACCTATCATCTTCCTTTACTTTTACCTTCCTTTCTTACCCAAGAGGGACTACATGATTGGATTTCAGCCAGTAAAGTGGGAGTTGGCCCAGCAAGCCTAGACAAGTCCTAGGGATCCTTTACCTCATTTGTACAAATGTTGCACCAATATCATTAAACGTTGATTTGTGTGCTGATAGTGAATAAACTGGAGGAGATCTAGTATACACACACACACACACACACACACACACACACACACACAGAGGCTCTGTTGAGTTTCAGCTTAGTTTAGGCCCAAGTTCTATTGTTTCTCAGACAAAGGATACAGAGTCCTCCATTATCTGAAGTGCTGCCTCATGCAAGGAGGCATTATAAAAGCATGCTGCAGATCAGAGCTTTGGTGCCAGAAGACAGGTCTTTGGAGCAATGAAAAGTATTCCTGAGGGTTAGAGGTGGGATGCAAAAAGGAAGGTGACCCTTCCTCTGTCATCCTGCCAGTCATTTACCTGTTCTCATAACACTCCCTCCAGTCTCTGATTCCCTTGTTTCTCTATGTCTTTTTTTCCCAAGTCAATCTTTTTTTTATATCACAGATAAAACTTCCTTTTTATTTTATTTTGCATAGAAATATTTGCTAGCCACTCTATTCATTCCTAATTTCACAGTTCTTGAAAATATAGATTTCTCCCAGAAACTTTTGCTATAACTATTAATTTCTCTGTAGAGCCTCCTCTAATCTTGACTCTATCTTCCCTTCATAATGTTTTCTTTTTGTATCTTCAACTTTGATCAGACTCTCAACATTGTCACTAAGGATGTTTTGGGCCAAATTCTCTTCTTTGATGCTGGGCCAGTTTGTGAATGTAGCATATTCACCATCATGCTTGTCTTATCCCCACTAGATGACCATAGTACCCCCTTTCTCTGGGTGACAACCAACAGACTCTCAGAGTGTTGTCAAATGTTCCCTGTAGGCAAAATTATGCTGTAGCAAAGCCACAACCAAAGATAAAGAAATTGATCCCCTAAGCAATTCTCCAAAATAATTTATTTTATACAAAAATAATTAGTGTGAATTGTAGCTCTTTTAAAAATCCCATAAGAGAGATACTCCTGGGGCTGCTTTGTTTATTGTTGATTTTCATTTGGTGTAACTGTTTAGGCAGTCTGGCTTGACTAAGTGATCTCAGAGGTACTAAGACACACACACACACACACACACACACACACACACACGAAAAAGCACTTCTGTGTTGAGCTCTCTTGCAGCAAAGATTCACTGCTTAGTTCTTGGTGACTCAATCTAGAGTTTACATCTGGATGACTCTCAGGCCCCCATACTTGCCTGTATTCTCTTTCTTTCACTATACCACATCCTTTTGCTTTAAAGAGTTATGTGAGCCTGCTCCTTAATGCCTTGAGAAAACTTTTCAAACATTTGAACTTGGAAAATCTTTGCATTTGTTTATTTTGGTTTAAATTCCCTCTCCCTTCTTCTGTTTCTTCACTTTCCTTTTACTAGTCATTTTGTCTTCCTATTGTGACTCTAAAAAGATCAATTTCAGATCTTTCGTATTTTCCAAAAAGAGAGTATGGAATTTTCCTGTTTCAAATGCACTACTTTAAGAGTAACCCACAGATTCAGATGTTGTATCTTTATTAGTATTCAGTTCAATGTGTTTTTCCAATTCCTGTTATGATTTCCTTTTTGACCAACAGGTTATATAAAATTATATCCCATAGGTGCAGTCCCATGACCCAGCACTTGGGAGGCTGACACGGGAGGATGGCTTGAACCAGGAGTTTAAGATCAGCATGGAAATCATAGTGACACCCCACCTTAAAACACTCACATGTGCATATGCACACATGTGTGCACACACACACACAAAGAGAGAGAGAAAACAACAAATAAAAAAAAAACAGAATGAAATATATTCTTTATTTTTCCATATTGGGGAGTTTTCCTAAATATGTTTTATTGCATGTGTAACCGACAGACTTTAGGAGGAAGCTAGAATGATCTCCCCTTACTTAGTTCTGGTCACAGTTAGAATATTAACCTCCCCTAGAGTGTGGGCAGGACTTGTGACTTACATTGACCCCACAGAATGTAGCATAAGAGAAATAATTTTGCAGATGTAATTAAGTTCCCAAATAAGTTGATTTGGAGTTATACAGAAAATAACTTATTCCGGGTGGGCCTAATAAAGTAAAAGCCCTAAAAAAAGAGATAACTTTACAATTATAAATAATCTTTTGGGGTAGAGGATTGCTTCATTCTATGTCATAGGACAAAACCCCAATTTTTCCCCAAGGGTCATAATCAACAGATAATGATAACCAAGCACACACAAAAGAAAACGCCAGAAGATAAATAATTCTGTATCCTTATTTGAAAAATACTTTTCTCAGTATAAAAGTTATAAATGTTATGACCAGGAATGACTCCTCTTCCTTAGTAATTTTATGTAAAATATAGAATTTTAATTGAAAATGCAATATAAATTTGAGCCCAAACCGTGTCTTTATATATTTAAAAAATATTTACTTGAAATACACATGTTCTTTTAAAAGCCACCTATGAATACCTATGTTTCTAGAAGTATTGATGAATTCAATATGTTGGAAACCAAAAGGCAAGACATGAATTATCACTGGGACATCTTTTGATTTGTAAATGTATTTTTAATAACCTCAGAGTTAATCTTTTGTATAATGTATTATAATTCACTCCAGCTTATTTTTATCAAAGTGAGTGCCAAATATTATGATAAAAAAATCTCTGATTATTTGACTTGGGAGGTATTCAGAATATTTAATACTCTGGTCTTTGTTTGCATGCAAAACTAGCAATGTTCCTATCAGAGAAGAAGAACCAAAAGCATTATTATGTTTTAACAAACCACAGATTATCTATTAAAGCTAATACATGCTGGAAATGGAGCCCTATAATCTTCTCTTAGTCTCTACAATTCCAATTATCTCTTTACAACTATATTCTCTACCCTGAGGAAGCATGGATGTGGTTCCCTTAGGTGTGCACTAATAAAGATAACATCAAGGTTTTTTGCTAAATTAGTGTCTTTAGAATATTTTTCTTATGTAAACAATGTTTAGTAATGGCTGAAAAATAAAATGGAAAATACAGTTAATTAAAAAAGAAGAAAAAGCATTAAATTATTGTCTTACTAGAGGATTTGTTTAAAAATCATTTGTTTTCTTGTACAACTGAACACTCATTAGCTTATTTATCTCAAATTCACTGCACTTATTTTTTAATCTCCTCTGAATTTATGGTTATATGTCAAGCACAAGGTGGCCCATCTGTGTGTTTCTCCTCCTTCCTAGTGCTACCTTGGTCTACCAGATTGGTCTATTCTAAAAAACAAAGGTTATTTATCATTTTATTCTATGTAAAAAATAACTTTCTTTTAAACTGCTTTGTCAGTTGTATTTACATCAAGTATCTAAATAATATACCAACAATTATTCCTTCAGTGCTTCTAATTTCTTGGTTCGTTTCTTTTATTCTTATGTTCATAGTTTTTCTCCCATAAGTGCTGCAAATTTAGCAGATTTGCTTTATAGAAGCAGATGCTCTTAACTTCTACGCATTTTCACAATTTATAGAAATATAGCTTAAAGGTATTGCAGAAAGAGATAAGGGTGATGGAGCTTTACTAAAATTAATCAGTAGTTGTCTTTGGAAAAGAGAGGAAAAGAGAGATACAAAGAAAATGTTTTTAGAAAATAAAAAAGCAAAAATAAACAATATTACAACATTCTATATTCAAGCAGAGAGAATAAGATTGCTCCCAGTTTTTCATTTTATTTTATTTTAGAAATTACTAGTAGTCATAGCAGTAGGAGGAAGAGGAAAAGGAGGACTGGCATTATCAGTAGCAGCAGAGGCTAGGTGAATGCTGTTGGTAAGAAAAATAATATCTTACTTTCAGTGAATTATTATCTTATAGAACTTGGCTAAGTATTTACAACAACATTATTATATAGAGGTAATAACTAACATTAAAGTGGTTGAAATTTTGTTAAAGTAGGCAGAATTAAACATAGTCAAATGCCAGGCAGATTTTTATTGAGAATGGGAACAGACTCAGTTTGTAGATACCTGCATGAATCAAGGTTTGGAGGACAACTCAGCTATCTGGGACTTTTATTATTCCTATAAGTGTGAACAAATATATAATAGACTACATAATAAATACACTGGATTCTAGCAATTTTTTATAAAATTTAAAAATTTTGATGGATTAACATGGAATTTCTAGTAGGAGACAGGGCTCAAGTGGAAGTTTGTTTTCAGAACTAAATTTTAGATTAAATTTTTGTTAATTCTCATATGTTTCTGGTTCAGAAAGCATCTTATTGCCATACATCATCTATTTTTTTAGAAGTTTTTTTTTTTTTACTACACCCTTCTGTTCAATGATAATTTGCATTGTAGAAAAAAAAAAGAGATACAGAAAGGCAGACATTGCATTTTCTCACTCATATGTTGAGATGAAAAAATGATCTCATAGAAGTAGTGAGCAGTAAAGTGGTTACCAGAAGTTGGGAAAGGAGGTTGAATAAACAAAAGATAATTAACTGGTACAGTGAGGCAGCTGTATAGGAAGAATAATTTCTAATGTTCTTCAGGGCAGCAAGTAGGGTAACTATGTTTAACAATAATTAATTTACATTTCAAAATAGATGGTATAGGGAAATTTGAATGTTTCTAACACAAGAAATGATAAATGATAAGAGATGATAGATATGACAGTTACCCTGATTCGGTTTTACACACTGGATACATGAAATATCATGCTGCTCCCTGTAAATACAAATAATTACGGCGTGTCATAAACATATTTGTAAATGTATATTTTTAAAAAGTTACATTTACTGAAAAATAGAAATTTGAATAGTGTAACATAAAAACAGGAAAAAAAAATGTGACTAGTGTCTTAGGGACTGCAAAGATTGCCCTCCAATTCTTCTGAGTGACGAACGTGTTATTTACTGTGTGCAGGAGGCACAGCAACAGTCCAGGCAGAAAGCAAATAAGAAGGATGGGAACAAAAGCAAGCCTGCACTCCCTCAGCTTTTGCTAAATATTTTTTTTCCCCACACTCCAAATATACTTATTTCTCAAATATCTCTTGGAAATATATTTCTTAATCAATTACAAGATTTAATTCCACACATAGTAAAGCAAAACTGCCTCCATGTGATTTATCAGAACAAAAGTCCCCATTTACTTCGTCTGGCCTTGTCAGTGTTACGATTTTTTTTCATTCTGGTACTTTCTTCCCTTCTACCACCACCACACCAAAAGTGTCAATCAGGGGACATGCTTTGTAACACACACATCCCCCTCTGTGACTTCCAAATTATTTCCTCTTCCTTGACTGATAGTTGTGTCCCAAGGATTTCTGTCTTCCTCTTTTTATCATCATTATTTTTGTACCAATATCTGTAGTTTCCAAGGTGAGAGGAATTTTATGGTCCTGTCTTAGTCTTAACAGATTAAAAGTATTTTGTGAAAAAAAAATATTTTGTGTTTATTTGCTACACGTAGGGCCTCTATTAGACCTTTGATTGCTTTTTTTCCCCTTGAAATTATGTTTGCCACAATTGTCATTATTTATACTCAAGAATCCAACTACTGCTTCAGAAGGTGATTAAATAGGTAACCTTTAAGGCTCCTTTCAACCCAACATTATTTAATTTTTCTCTGAAAAACAGAACTCAAGTTGTGTGTGTGTGGGGGGGTGCTTTTATATTTAATTCCCCATAATTTTCTCTGGGTAAGTGCAATGTCAAAAAATGATGACTGAACTAATGTGTTATCCTTGAAGAAATAAAGAAAAATAATGCTCTCATGTCTCAGTGAAAAAATATGACCTAGTTTTAAAAAGCATATAATGGAATGTTTCCAGGATAATTACAGTATTTACAAAGTTTCTATCTAAATATGTTCTTTGCATATTCAGGCTTTTTTCTTTTAAAAATGCTATTTTGAACGTTATCTAGATATTTCTTTTTCCTAATTTCCTCTTTTGGGGAAAGTAGGATTTGACCTGGTTTTAATGTAAAAGCAAATCATTGTCAGGTTGCAGTTTTAGCTTTGTTCAATGGCTTTTAAATTCTGAGGTAAGCTGTTTCCTCTCAGCCACACACTGCTCAATTCCCTGATCTTTCCAGAAATAATTAAGAATTGGAATGTTGATACTCAGCTATGTTCGAAATGTAGAGAGATAGGCATCTTTGCATACTCCAAACACACATGTGTATCCCTAAAATGGCATATTTTAGACTATCTAGAAATTGAAAGTATCAAAAACATAGGTCCATTAATATTAGATGTCATAGTCTTAAAATCATTTGCATTTGAGAGAATCATTGGGAGTTAGGTGAAGTTCAGAATTTCTTGATAGGGAGTTCATATTACACCTCTGTTCTCCTAAAGTTTTGTTCCTGGGGACCATTCATGACCATACAAGTACATGTGAGTGCACACAGACAGACAGACAGACAGACACACACACACACACACACACACACACACATCTCCCATATGAAGCCTAAGTTTTGCTCAAACTATGAATAGGTCACCTTTTCCTTCACATCTTCATTGAAAATCACTGCTGTAATGATCTGATTTTGTTTTCATAAGGTATGTTCTGAGATGTTTCAAGAGAAATCTTGTTATTTTAAATGTTATTGTATGGACTACAAGTCTTGTTAGATTCTCAAGTCAACTGGAAAACTTCTAAATGTTTAAAAATTGCTACTCTAATGAAAATGATATGACCTTGAAGCTGATTTTTTCCTCCTGGGTCTGCTATTTACCTTCTGTGTGGACTTAGAGAAATTATTTGAGATTCTTTTTCATTAAACTATGGTGAGAACTAGACCGCAGAACCTATGTAAAGCCCACACTTGAAGCCACTCAGTAAATTTAAGCTGTGCTTACACTTTCAGCTGCCTGTCATTAAGCAGAGAAAATACAACTGTTGTGAGAGTCTACCACTTTTCCATTTTCAATTCTTCCCTTTTTTTCTTTTAATAGTAACAGAATGTCCTTTACCTGGGAGGCTAGTGATGTAGAATAAAGACTGTCAGCTTTCTCGATTTGGCCTTAGAAAAATGGAAGTGTTATGTGTAGTATAAATCTCATTAGCCAAAAGCATTACCCTCCTATCTTCCCTTTCCTTCACTCTTACCTACTTGTGTGTTTAGGATAAACAAAGTGCCTTTGCCCTCATACCTCAACAACCAAAAATACTCCAAAGTCTCAGAGTTTATCTCCTAAAAGTTGATAAAAGTCAAAGTGGCAGAAAAATATTTGCCAAATAAATAGCTGATAAAAGAACTTTTATCTAAAATACAAAAAAGTCTTAAAACTCAATGATAAAAAAACCAAATAATCCAATGGAAAAATGGACAAAATTTCTTAATAGATACCTCACCAAAGGAGACATAATAGATGGCCTGAAAACATAACATCTTACGTTCTGAGAGAACTGCAAACTAAAACAATAGTGAGATACCACAATATCTACTGCAATATGTAGAAATGAAACAAAACAAAACCTGAAAGTAATAAATGTTTTTGAGGACTCAGAGCACCAGGAACTGTAATTTGTTTATATGCAAAATGATAAAGCCACTTTGAAAAAACACTGGACAGTTTCTTAGATAGCTAACCATAATCTTGCCACACAATCTAGTATTTGCTGTCAGTTGTGGGCTTAACTGTGTCTTTTCAGAAAAGGGTATGTTGAAGTACCTCAGTACCTCTGACTGGGACCTTATTTGAGAATAGTTATTTATATAAGTAATCAAATACAAATTTTGTTTTTACAGCATATTCAAATTAAAATGGAGTCATTAATTAGGCCCAAGTCTAATATGACCATTATTCTTATAAAAAAAAAAAAAGGTAAACTGAACACAGAGACACATACATGAAAAACAGCTGTGAAGACACATGGAAAGTACCTTCTATAATGCAAGGAAAGCCCAAAGTAAACAGAAGAAAGAGAAGAAGAATGGAACAGATTCTTCCTAAGAGCCTCCACAAGGAAACAACCCTATTGATACATCAGTTTAGTCTTCTAGCTTCTGTAACTGAGAGATGATACATTCCTGTTAAATATCCAGTTTGTGGTAGCTTGTTTGGGCAGACCTAGGTAAATAGTTCCCTCTCTTAAGTGTTTACCCAAATGAATTGAAAATTTATGTCCACACAAATGCTTGTGGATAACTGTTGATAACAGTTTGATTTATAGTTGCCAAAAACTCTACAAGCATCCATAATGTCCTTCAATAGATGTATGGATAAACTGTGGCACATGCAAATAATGGATTATTATTCAGAAATAAAATGAAATATACTATCAAGCCACAAAAATATATGGGAAAAGTTAAATGCATATTTCAAAGAGCAAGAAACCTATCTGAAAGAACTGTATACTATATTATCCTATCTTTATTATCATATTTAATGAATGATATGACATTCTGGAAAAGGCAGAGTTGTAGAGAAAGTAGAAGGATCAATTGTGGCTTGGAGTGGGTATAATTGGAAGGAATAAGGGATGTATGAATGGAGCAAAGGGGACTTTTATGGCACCAAAATGTTCTCTATGATACCCTGATGGTAATACATGACATTTTGCAAAACACTTAGAACTATAGAGGACAATAAAATTTAATATAGACTATAAAATATTAGTATCAATACTGATTCAATATTACATCAAATTCATTGCACTAATATAATATTTGTGTGTGTGTATGTGTGTGTTTATGGTTCTGGAGATTGATTCCAGAGCTTTGTGCATAGTAGGCAAGAACTGTACCACTAAACTCTGCCTGTAAGAAGTTTTTAGTAGCAGAAATGTGTATGAGAGAGGGAAGGTACATGGTAGTCTCTGTATTGTCTGTTAAATTTTTCTATAAATTCAAATTGCACTAAAACTAAAGTCTACTCACTCAATCATATATAGATCCAGAAATATATGTTTAAGTGTATAATATATATAAAGAACTTTATGTGAACCTTCGTACATCAAGCCAAAATAGATTTTTAGACTTTTTGATATAAATAAAGGAAGGAAAGAGCGTTCTAGATAAATGAGAAGTTTTTAAGAATAATCATGTAGAATTGATGTCTACTAGTGTAATAGTGGTCCACTTTATGCTTTGAGTATAACTTTTGCTGCTCTATCACTGCAACTTATTTTTAAAATGGACATGTTTCTTTCTCTTCATCTTTCCCTGCTTTTCCCCCTTTCTAAAACAGGATTACTTTTCTTCCCCATTTTAAGCAGGTTATCTGTTCTTGAGTACACACCCACCATAAGAATCAAGTAATCCAGACTTTGGAAATGATACCAAAAGACCTCAGAAATGGCTGTCTCCCAAATTAACAAGTGAATTACAACTCTCTCAGAGAATACATGAAATATAACTTTGAATCACCTCTTTAAAAGTCCCCTGTTCCTGCTGATGGGCAGGATCACAGCCTCAGGGACAGGAGTTCCCTGTGCTTCTCCTTTGCTAGCAAAACAATAAACCTTCTTTTTCTTTTTTCTCAAAATGGTGTCCTTTTTATTGGATTGGCATCAGGGATGAGCACCAAGCTTTCAGCAACACTAGTTATTGTTCCAAAGCCCTTGTTATCCAACATTTCATTTTTTCTCAAATAATCCTTTGTGTATAATAATAGTATCTCTTGTTTACAAATGAGTTATTAACTAAAATAAATTAAATTAACCTCTCCCACATCATAGCTTTATAGTGCCAGAACTATGATTTAACTCTCTTTGATTCCAAAGTCCATGTTCTTAAAAACATTAATTAAAATTATTATAATGCTTGCCTCTGGGTTGTGCTATTAAGAGCAATTAAAAACAAATGCTTTAAAGAAGAAACCCTGAAAATCTACAAGAGTAGATATTTAATGAATATAGAAAAACTTATGGAAAATGTATAACTGGTTTTAATTTTTTATATGTGTATAGTTATTCCTGAAAGAATAACTTCAAATATTATTAAAATATATCTAAAATTTCTGATAAATTTTATAATTTCTAATCATTGGTTAAAAAATCTGTTATTTTCATAATATCTTTGGTTGTACAAAGTATTCTCACCAACTGACAGACAAATGAAATGTAATGGTAATTAGTTAATTGAATATTATTAAGAGTCCACAATTTCCAGTTTTTTAAATCTTTGACTTTTCTTCTGTTTTTTTTTTTAAATATAATTATCTTTTATTCATCAACCTTTTAAAAAAACAAGATACACATCCATTTATATAGCAAAGCTATTGTCAGAAGTAAAGTTCATATCTACTAATAAAATTTTCATATAAGGTGAGGAATAATAAGCTTTGATAAGGAAAACTGTAGAGAAATTGGAAACCTCATACATTTCAGATGGAAATTTAAAATATTACATCTATTTTGAAAAACAGTTTGGCAGTTCCTTGGAAGTTAAACAAAAAGTGGTTATATTATCCAGTGGTTATATTATACACAACAGAAATGAAATATGCTTCACAAAAACATGATCATTGTGCATTATTCATAATAGCCTTAAAGTGAAATCAACCAATGAAAATGTGTATTGACTGATAAATGAATAAATAGAATATGTTTTGTGCATATTGTAGAATATTATTCAGACATAACTAACACATGCTAAACATGAATGAGCTTTGAATTTGTTGTGCTAAGGGAAAGAAGCCAGACACAAAGGCCACATCCTGGGTGATTCCACCTATATGAGATCTTCAGAATGAGTAAACTTATAGACAAAAAGTCTATTAATGCTTGCCAGATAAGTGGTGATTTTTTAAATTTTTTAAAATTTTTTCCGTATTGGGAATTGGACTGAGGTTCTCATGCATACTAGGCAAGCACTCAACAACTGAGCTATACTCCCAGCTCAATAGTAGTGATTATTGTTATAACCTTGTAAATATACCAAGAAAAAAAACCTTATTTATTGAAATGATAAATGTGGTTGAATGTTTTTTTTTTTTTGTATTTTCACTTAAACCCAATTTTGAGGGGGTAGAGCATGGTAAATTTTATAATAATACTAAGTTTAAACTGTTTTAGTCATCTTCTTTGCTAATATAAACCTGTCAATCACAAGATAATCAATAAACAACATTTTAGCTATTTAAACAAAAAGAGGTACAAAAAATTCAAAGACTATTTTCAAAATAATTGGTTATTATAGAAACAAATTTCATTCTGGGTATTTCATGTGATTTTTAAGAACACATAGATCTTGAAATTTAGGGAAGCTACTAATTCTATAGCTACAACTGATTTTCTTCTGATGTGGGAGTAATGTTATTACTATCTCTGTCAATCAAACTTAGAAACACTAGAATACATTACTGTAATCTTTGTTACCAGTGAAACTGTCAAAATCCAGGATAATTGCCATTGCCTTATTACTTCTTTATAAATCTTAAAAGAATTCTTCCATTAGGGAAATAAGCAGAATATTATTTGTGAGAGAATCAGGGAAATGTGGTTCTTAATTTTCTGAATTTTACCTCTAGATGCTATACTGGAATTGGAAAGAGATAACCGAAGTATCCAATCTTAGCTATTAAAAGCATTTTGAACCTTTAAACTTCAAAAGTTGAAATAATTCTTGACATAGGAATCCTGCTCATCAGAACACTAAATAATGATTATAGTTAGAAGTGAGCTTTTATTTCTATACCTCTGCTATCTGAATACTGAATCACAGAATATTGTGGAAACTAGAGAGCAAAAACAAACAAACAAAAAAAAAGGTGGTGGTGGGGGATCTCATGAAAATCAAAGAAAGATCAATAAAATATAAAAAAGGAAATGGGGAGAGAGAAAGGGTAAAAAGAAGAAATACTGGCAAATGATATCAGCTATATTATATTGTTATATTGTGTGTGTGTACAAATATGCAGCAACCAATAGTACCATTATGTACAACTGTAATGCATGAATAAAAGACAAGAGAAAAAAAGATTTGACCTTTAATGAAGTCATGCTTCATAAACAAGATGAAAATTGAGGCCTGGTATCAATCAACAAACTTACAGAAATTTTTTTTCCAATTTATTCTAAAATTCCACCTGTGAAAGTCTGTTGATCTATATGGCCATCTTAATTCTAGGTACTGTAATTTTATCATGATTATTATAAATCCTCTAAATCAATTCAGCTGCTTCAATTTCTGCAATTAGCCCTGCAGACTTAATTATTTTCTTCAACTCTAAAAATAATCAATGGGAAAAAGCCCAAATATTATAATATCCAACAAAAATTTGCATCATTGCTGCAAATCTAATTCCCATGTATCAAACCCTATTAATTCTTTGTGTTGCCACAAAATTTATGTAGCTAATACCTGGAATTATTCCCTAACAACAGGGTAAATATTACACTTCTGAAATTTTCTTCTGTCTGAAATTCATTTCCTCACTTCAGAAATGTTAATCTATCCTTTTTATAGACCAACTCCAATATGTGCTTAATTCTGAACCATTCTCTAATGCTTCCAAAAAGTGACTGCCCCATATTTTTTCTTATTCTGTGGGACTTCTTTTGTGCAGCATTTCTGAAATGTGATCAAGGCAAACACAATACCATGCCATATTTATATTTTCATTTCCAGGTGCTGGTATTTAACCTGACATACGACTGATAATCAATAATTGTTTTAATAAACTTATATGAATATTAGCAAAAGGATATATAATTAACTGTACCTCCATGAATTTATAGATAAATCTGTTTCTTAATGTTAAAGTAAAACCCAGTGTCATACTTTCCATTTATAAATTTGGATAAAGTTCAAATACCAATTTCTTAAGTTTATATTAAAAGCACAGATTGTCAGTTCTGCTTGATTTGAATTGGATTTAAACCTAGTAACAAAATAACAATACTGCAATTACAGAGTTTTAATTAGACCTACACATATTGATAGAAATATAAATAAAACAAATTTAAGTTATCATGAAAGGGAAATTAGCTTCAGAATCATATTATCTCAAATCAATGGGTGCTGGCTGTGAAATGGAAGGCAATTAATTGACACTGAAGATCATTTTTTTCTCTTGTGATTTTTCTGACCTACCACTAGGAAGCAAAGGTAAAGTATTACTTTTTATTTAGGGAAACTTTTCTCTACTAAATCTTTAATGCACACACTAACACATACACATAGGATCCCACTTAACAGGACTTACTATTTATATTTAACTTCTGAAATGAGTCTTTATGCCACACATGCCGTTGGTGGCTTTACATCGTCTTAAATGAAACCATAAAGAAAGTGCCCTTAGCAGAAACATGGAAATCAATGCTGGTAGAGCCCACCAAACTATTGACTTCAAACATACTGAATCAGAAGTCTTGGACTTTGGTTAAACTTCTAGTTATCACCTATTATTAATAAAAATTTGGAATTAAAATACTCAAATGCATTTAAAATCTTTATCTTAGAGGACCTATAGCAGGATGATTAAATACTAAAGTTCAATATCCATATTGTCAAAATTATTGCCTCCATCAGCTTATACAAAAGTGTCCAGTAATGTTAATAATTTGAGTACACAGAATAAAGGCCTCAATAAAGCAATTTGAATCATGATTCTTAAAAATGATCTTTTTTCTTTACTAAAAGGACTTTGGATTTTTATTAAATAAGATTTAAAAAAAACGATAAAGCTGGACATGGTGGCACATGCCTATAATCCCAGCTACTTGGGAAGCTGAGGCAGGAGGATTGCAAATTCAAGGTCAGTCTTAACAATTTAGCAAGTCCCTGTTCAAAATTTTAAAAGATGAGGGGCTGGGGATATAGCTCAATGGTAGAGCATTAGCCTAGCATGTTCAAGGATATGGGCTCAATCGCTAAAACTACCAAAAAAAAAAAAAAAAAAAAAAAACAGAGTTTTGAAGCAGAAAAATAAATAAGCCATATCCACAAAATAGATGTGATAAATTTGTAATTGTAAAATTAGAAATAGTAAAATATCAAATAAATTCTACTTACTGAAATGTTACACATAATACTTTTATTTATTTATTTTTAAGCAGTGTATTATAGTTATACATAAAAATGGAATTTATTGTGACATGTTTATATATGCACATGACATAATTTGATTATTTTCCTTCTACTGTTCCTCCTATTTTCTATCCTTTCTCTACTGCTCTGTTGTCCCTTTTATGTTCATGAGATCCCCCCTTTTTTAAATCATTATTTTTCTCTGACATATATAACAAAACATTTTGACCCTTGACTTTATGCATCTGTCTTATTTCTCTCAATATGATGTTCTCCAGTTCCATCCATTTGCCAGCGAATGCCACAACTTTACTCTTTTTTGTGACTGAGTAAAACTCCACTTTATATAAATACCACATTTTCTTAATTCACTCACCTTTTGAAGGGCTACTGATCTGGTTCTTGGCTGTTGTAGATTGCACTGCTATAAACATGGATATGCATGTATCACTATAATATACTGATCTGAGTCCTTTGGGATAAATACCAAGGAGTGGAATAGCTGGGGTCATATGGTGGGTCCATTCCTCCATCTTATTTGTATTTTTGATGATGGTCTTTCTAACTGTCAGAGAATTTCTCTTATTCTGGAAACTCTCTCTTCATGTTATTAATCATTTTCTTTCCTATGTAGAAACTTTTAAATTTGAAGCTATTCCACTTACTTATACTTGGTTTTATTTCTCAAACTCTTAGAAGTCTTATTAAGGAAGTCAGTGCCAATATATTAGAGTGTTGACCCTGAGTTTGTTTCTAACAGTTACAGAATTTCTTATCTAATTCTTAGGTCTCTCATCCATTTCGCATTGATTATTATGTTAGAGATAGGAAGCTACTTTTATTTTTCTACATATTAATATTCATTTTAAGCACCATTTCTTAAAATTATTACTTTTTCTCCAATGTATGCATTTTCTGGAATCATTGTCAAAGATCACATAATTGTACCAATGTGGATTTTTCTCTGTGTCTTCAATTTATTCCATTATTCTTTTTGTCTCTTATTGTGCCAATACCAATGATGGTATTGTTTTTAAGTTATAACTCTGGAGTGTAACTTGAGATCAGTTATTGTAATGCCACCATATTATCTTATTGCTCAATGTTGCTTTTATTATTCTCAGTCTTTTATTCTTTTCTATGAATTTTTGGATTTCATTTTTCTGGATCCATGAAGAATGCCATTGGTATTTTGATGTGGATTTCATGAAATATGTATATTGCTTTTGGTAGTATGTCCATTTTGACATTATTAAATCTGCCTATTTAATAGTATAGTAAGTCTTTCCATCATCTAAGGTCTTCAATTTTTTTTTCATTGTTCTATAATTTTCACTCTAGATATCTTTTACCTCATAAATTAGATTTATTCCAAAGTGTTTAATTTTTAAACTATTGTTAATAGAGTTATTTTCCTGATTTTTTTGCAGATTCATTATTGGAAAATAGGAAAACCATTGATTTTTGTATGATGATGTGTCCTGATACTTTGCTGAATTCATTTATCAGCTGTAGAAGTCTTTTGGTGGAGTATTTTGTTTTTGTTTTTGTTTTTGTTTACATATAAAATCATGTCATCAGTTTACAGATATACTTTGGCTTCTTCTTTTTCTAGTTTTATCCTTTGATTTCCTGCTTTTGTATGATTGCTTTGGCTAGAGTTTCAAGAGCTACATTGAATAGGAGTGGTGAGAGGGGACATCCTTTTCTTTTTCCTGATTTTAGAGAGGTGCTTTAAGTTTTTCTTCATTCAGTATGGGCTCATCATATATAGCTTTAGGTTTCCCATATATAGTTTTGTGATGTCGATGTAAGTTATTTATACTCCTAATTTTTCCAGTATTTTAAAATGAAATGGGTGCTGGAGTTTGTCAAGGACTTTTTCTGCATTTATTGAGATGATCATGCAATTTTTGTCCTTGATTCTACTTATACTTTTAAAGTATAATTTTAAATAGATAATGCCATAACTTTTTCAAATATAAAATGGACATATTCCAATTATTTAGTTTAATTTATTAATAGAGATAACAGTGAGATAATAAATAATGCTGAAATGATTTTGTTAATAAGTTCAAACTTGTTTCCTTTCTGTGTTTTTTGGGGTGGAATTGGTATTTCAGTGGTATTTCGATCAGAAAACATACATTTGTATCACTAGTTTTCTGCAGGCTTATTAGTGGAAAGGGGTTTCCAGACTATATCACAAGTACAGGAAAAACTTGCAGAATCCAGTAGATTCCCTGAATTAACAAAGCTGGGTTTGCAGTGAAACTATGTTAGTTGGAGATTATAAAACAGAATACATGAGAGAACCAAGTTTCTCAGACAGTGAACTTCAGAGACTTTCAAAGACTTCATCAAAGTTTTCTGCTGAGTGTGAATCAATGGGCACAAGCAAGAAAACTTCTCAAGGCTGAGAGGTGAAGAAAGAATGAGGAGCAGAGAAAAACCTCAGGAGCATAGAGTTATGAAAACTTTCCACCAGCAAAAGTGAAAAACAATTTTTCATGGAGCATACAAATTGGAAGGGCTTTGACTCAGTAGTGAGAAAAAAAATAGCCCAAATCTACTGGTGTTATCTAAGGAATATTAAAAAAATGAATTCCAAAGAACATAATATAATTCCAAAATAAAGTCTAAGAATATAAAATAGAACACATACAGCTTCCAACAACATGAAATTCATAATATTGGACATGTAATAAAAAAAAAATACAAGGATGCAAAGATACAGGAAAATATTACCCTTAAGGAAGGGGGAAAACACAAAAAGGAAGAAAAAACTCAAAACAGAAATAACAACAAAAAATTCAGTATCAGTGAATCATGGGAAAATTTCACATTGTTCAATATCAGTGTTATTGGAATTACTAAAGAAGAGGAAGGAAGATAGAAAAATGATTGGAATAAATGATGGAAAATTTTTGGAATTTGATTAAAACCTTAAAACTATAGATTTACAAAGGCCAAATACTCTATCAACCATCAACAATAAGAAATATTGATATTTGTGTTAAGTGCCTTTAAATATGAGAATACTACTTCAGTCATAAAAAGGTTAGAATATTTTATCAGTAGCAGCTCCTCACCTGTAGAAATGATAGTTTTTTTCTGGCAAAACATTTGAGAGTGGAGGGATATTTGGATGTAGCAAAATCAATGAAGAACAGTGAATGATAAATATCTGCAAATGTCTTTTTTTCTTATCTTGAAAATCTCTTTTACTGATCATTAGGTATTTAAAAAAAAAATCAACAGCCACACATTGTGGAGTTTATGTTTTTTGTAGAAATGGAATGAAAGCAATAGCACAACAGCCAAGAATGGAGAGTTGAGGTATGACATATTGAGTTTTGATTATACAGATTAAGTGATAGCCCATGACTCAAAAGTATTCTGCTATCAGTTAATGATGCTAACCATAAACTACTAGAAAGTGAAAACAACCAAAAGAGAGAAGTGGACTAGCAAATGAGTTAAAATAAAATGTTTTAAATACAGAGTTAATTTAAAAAGAAGTAAATCAAGGAGAAGAAGGGAACAATGGCAGTACAAAAATAGATAAACAAATGGCAATTTGGGGAATCTAAAACCAGTTATAGAGACCGGAGTATAGCTCATTGGTAGAGCTCTTACCTAGCATGTGCCAGGCCCTGGGTTTGACTTCCCAGTACCATCTAAGGAAGTAAATAAATACATAAATAAATAATTTTTTTAAAAAAACCTTTAAAACCAATTATAATAACAATCACATTAAAGGTCAATTAACTAACAATTAACTAAACATTACACCTAACAAACAAATTTTCAGATTAAATTACAAATCTCAAGTAAATGGTGCCCATAAGAAATATATATTAAGTACAAAGAAAAAAATAATGTAAAGGTGAAAAATGTCATCATAATATTAATCAAATGAATTCTGGAATAGAGATATTAAGAAGAGACAAAGTATACTTAAGAGAAAAAAATTATTACCAACATCACTTGTGATGTGAAGAGCCAACTTTGCCTGCCCCCTTTGCCCCTATGGCCCTTTATTTATTTACTCATTAATTTATCATTTGTTAAATTTGATTGTATATTTGAAGTTTACCTGATGTTATGAGATATGTGTACATAGTAAAATGTTTATTACAGTGAAGCACAATAAGACATCTGGCATCTCACAGTTATCTTTTTGCATGCACAAAAGTCAATTCATCAGAATGACATAAAACTAAACATTCACATATCAACTAAACTTATATATACCTGAAGCAATACTGGTAGATCGCAAAGAGAAAAATGCAAATTTTTTTAAGACTTCAATACACATATCTCAAAATATTATAGAATGTAAGGAAGAATTTCAGGTAGGGTTATAAAAGCAAATATCAACTTAAAATAAGAGACATTTCTTCCGATTGAGAATAAAGGAAAAGACTCCAGCTTCTCCCCTTTCATAAAACATTTTAGCAAACTTCTAATTTTAAGTTCTTGCCTTCTTTTTGAAATATATGTAAGTCTTTTTAACAGCTCACTAAGCCTCTTGCCAGGGTCTGTGACCACACTGAGGTCCTGCCCTGGCAAACATCCTCTCCTTGATCCCTTTCTCACAAGAGGAAACATTCTCACAATCTCACAGTGTCTTTCTCAAGGTCCTGAGGAGCATTTTTGAAATGGAATCAATAAAGAAGAGAATGCCCCCATATCTTCCAGTGTTTGTGCCAGTGTAGGAACCTAAATGTAGACAGGCATCAAACTCCAAGTTGCAAAGCTATCCCTTGTTACTTTTCCTTAGGATAAAACTAAGCAGTAAATAAAGATGGCTGCAGGTGAATTTATGATAAACTATATGTAGCATGTGGAGTTCCAATGTCTTCTCACATGAGGATTAGTTATTGTTTATTACGATAGTATGCATGTAATGTAATAAATAGCATGCATAAAGTTTGGATTTAAGTTACTAATATTGTTTCAATATTGGTTTGATAATTGTGTCAAATATATCACCCTAAAGTAAAATATTAGTAACAGGCAAAGTGAGTGTGAGGTATTTGCAACATTTTTGTAATAATTTGTAATTTTTCTGTAAATTTAAGACTATTTTTAAATTAAACGTTAATTTTTAATAATTAAAGACACCTTCCATATGATTCAATCATTCACATCCTAGGAAATTCAACAAAGATAAATGAAAGCTTATTCTCATACAGAAACTTTTAGCAGCTTCATTTAAAATAGCCAGGAATTAAAAATTGCCCAGTTATCTATCAAAAGGTAAATAACCAAACAAAGTGTTTTCTAGCTATAAAATGCAATACAACTCAGTCACAAATTGTAATACACTATTGGAACATGTGCTAATATGAATTAATCTTAAAATATTTTTGTTGAATGAGATAATTCACACAAATATGTAATATTTATATGATTCCATTTTGTAGATTATGAAAAAATGCAAACTTATCTCTAGTGAAAAGAAGGTCACTTGCCACCAGGGTGTTGTGTACACAATAGGAACAGATTGCAAAAGAACAAGTACACATTTTAGTAGCAGATGATATCTTGTTTGTGATAGTAATTTCAAAAGCTTATAGATATATCAAACATATCAAATTATAATCTTTAAGTATGTGAAACTTATTGCATATTGATTATATTCCCAAAGAGTCTATTCAAAGCAAATCTAAGGAGCTGATACAATTCAAAATCATGAATTAAATTATAACTATAAATAGCTAAAATTTATTATCAACTTGTAATTCCTTAGAACAGAGCTTTATTCTCTCCAGCTTTTCACTTTCTATATGTTCTTTGACCTAGATTAAAAAGACAAGTTGTTTGTTTTATTATTTCTTTAGTGGACAGATAAAATTTTATGGATTTATCATGTATGACATGATGTTTTGAAGTGTATGTGATGAAGGTGTAGGGAAATTTCTCCTCTACCCTCTGAAAGAATAAAATGACAGAGATTAAGTAGGAGGAATTTCATATGCAAATTTATTTAAGCAAAAGGGGAAATATCACAGAACTGGGGATGGAGTAGGAGTCCACAGGAGTGGGATTTTTATCCACTAGCCCCAAATTATTCAAATGTTTATATATATTATCTCTGTAAGGGAGGGGAGAATGGGGAATACAGACAATTTTGATGGGTACACTAAGTGATTTTCAGGGGACTCAGTGGGCTAAAAGAACATATAATAGAACAGACGATAGTTTGTCAATGATTCTCATTGTGACTAAATAGAGAACACTGGAGTGTGAGGCAAGTCTGGCCAGGTGTGTTGCCGGGTTTCAGTCTTTCTTCCTGTGATGTGAGTTCAGCCACTGAAAGCTCCGGGAAGAGACCAGAGGAAATTGCTTTCTCTTTGGCAGCTCCAGACTTGAAGCACATGAGGGAACTTTCTAGAAAGTCTCACCCTGCCCTGGGAGAGAAGAAACAAGGGAAAGTCAGAGGAACCTTGATTCTAAGACTGCTTAGCATGTCAGACAATGCATCTTTGTGGTTCCATTTTCAGAGACCTTACAATATTATTATGGAATGTTTAAATCTACCCAATTAACAAATGCATTACTTCATACAGGGATGGATAGACTACTTTTTATAAGAAGAATAATTAGCATCTACTTTCTCTGTATATTTGTAGGGCACAATATATCATCATTGGCTTTAGTCACCATGTTGACTAGGCATTTGAACCAACATTTATTTGTTTTTTATAGTGGTAGGAATTGAATCCAGGACCGCAGGCATGCTAGACAAGTGCTTTTCCACTGAACTACATCCCTAGCCCCTTTTATTTTTATTTTGAGACAGAGTCTCTCTAAGTTGTCAAGGCTTACCTTAAAAAGTTGCAAATCTCCTACCTTAGCCTCTCAAGTAGCTGGAATTATAGGCAGGAAACCACCACACCCAAATGGACCAACATTTTGATTAAATTGACTACACAAACGTATGAATTTCCCCAAACATTTTTGAAATAATTAATACTAACATTTTCCTTTTCAATAAACAACCATATCTTTCCCAGGAAACTTCACTTAAAGTGCATTAATATTTATAATCTATCTGAAATCATCCCAGTACTCACTCCTTCAACTAAAACATTTCATTTTCCTGTTAAAAAGCAAATATATTATCTGGGAGGATGAGCACATTAAGTCATTAGCAGCCATTAGAGATGAAGTTCAATTAGCTCAATAGTCTCCCTCTGTTAGGCCTAGTTCATGGTCTCAGAGGGGCTGGTAGTCAAGACCAGAAGTAATTGCCTTAGAAGAATAACTTCACTTTTTTTAGCATCTTGATAAACTGCTAAATGGCAGACATTAGAGAACTTGATTACTAGGGAGAAACTAAAGGATGAGAAACTAATCATAGTCTTGAACTAAAACTTTATTGTCCTTGGTATTGAATTGTTTTTAATATATGAGGAATTTTAGGCATGCAGGTAATTTCATACTTAGTACATGAAAAATAGTATACTTCTTTTTTAAAAGACTATGGATTTTCTTAGGCATCTGGAAACATTCTGGTTATTTGAAATCCAGAAAGTTTACATGAATGATTCAATTTTTGTTCTCAATGCATGAATGCAAATGTTACTGTTGGGAGACTGAAGAGACAAAAATATTCTAGCGATTTTATGTTATGAAGCTAACAATATCCCCTCATGACATTTTGAATTTGCAGCAATATCATCATGCACTCTTTCAGTCAATATATTTATAGAATGGTTATCAAGCTTTAGGACCATGGTAATAAAGGGTAAAATAAATTAAAAAGTTCATTTTTCTCAAGTATTATTTTACATTTTTAAATATTTTTTGAGATGTTGATGAACATTTATTTTATTCATTTATTTATATGTGGTGCTGAGAATCGAACCCAGTGCCTCACACACGCTAGGCAAGTGGTCTTCCACTGAGCTACAAACCCAGCTCTCAAGTATTATTTGAGATTTTTAAAACTAAAATTCTTAAATTATTGTTGAGCCTGACTTACAAATTAAAATATTACCTGCCATTAATATATGAAACTTATTATATTCTATGGTGTTTTATAGTTTAAACTCCTAGACTGGTTGTTAGGTAAAAATAGTCTCTAACCAACAGAACCACAAAAATTTAAAAAGCACTGAGGAATAAAACCCTAGCAGAGAATGGATAATCACTAAAGTTAAAGGTAATTTGGTAATTAGTACTAGTTTCAGTTTTCTCCCTTGTTCTGCTGATCTTACTCTGGGATGGGGAATGGGTTTGTAAAGTTTAAAATAGTTTGTGGAAAGTGAATTGAATCTCAATAATTAATAGCCATAACTCCCTTGGACACTGTTACTGCCAAATGTGGATATTTTTCTAATGAGACATATAAGATGAACAGGGATTTCTGAAGCCAGTAAGATCATATGTGAATTTCAGGTTATGGGAATAGAGGATTATTTTAAAGTGAAATAGTCCAAACAGAAAAGAAAGTGTTATCTAAATTATATGGAATATATTAATATATGTATACATAAATACACACACACACACACATACACACACATACACAAAATATGTGGCTACATATGTCTCCAATGCTCAGAGTTAGTGAATAAGCAGTGGATATCATGGTGGAAGGCGGATGGTAATGAAAGTGGTGTAAGTCAAAGGAAACAAAATAGTAGATGTAGAGGTTCAATAAAGTAGAGATCTAATGTATGGTATGAGAACTAAGGCCAATAGAATTGTGTATTTATTGGGAAATGTTTTAAAAACGTTATCTAGAAATTCTTCTCTGATATTTAGCCAAGAGAAATAAAATTTTATGTCCGCATCAGTATTATCACATAGGTGTTCACAGTAGTGTTATTTGTAATGGTCCAGCCCTAGAAACAACCCAGATGTCATTCAACAGGTGAATAGGTAAACCTATCGGGATATATATATATATATATATATATATATATATATAGAGAGAGAGAGAGAGAGAGAGAGAGAGAGAGAGAGAGGTGGGAGAAAAGGGGAGAGAGAGAGATTGCACACAAAAGGAAAGAAAAGTAACTAGGATTTTTTTTTTAATTCCTGAATATTTTTTATGACACTTGCATAGACATATTTAGCAACTTCATTAATGTGAAACTGAAAAAGCTGAATCACTTAAGGGGCATATTTCATTTAAAGAAAAAGGACAAAATTCCATAGCAATGTTGATGATATTGATGTTGATAATGCAAATGTTGATTGAAGTCAGGTGTAGGATATAGTCCCGATTAACAGGTCCAGGAAATAAAGATAAGAAGAGGACTAAGAGCACATACATATGTGTGTATGTGAATGTGCATTTTCATACTTAAGACAAAGATTTTAAATAGATTTAATTATCGCTGTAAAAATAAGATTCCCCCTTTTTCCTTGTTCTTATAGCACTTACTTTAGAAAACTTGGAATTATAAATACTTTCTCTTTTCTTTGATATGTATGTAAACCCTCTGGGAAATTAAATGTATCTTTAGTTATCTTTATGACTTGGTAATATCATTCTCAAGGACCCATGGGCCATTTCCTCGAAATGTAAATATCAAGGAAGTAGCCCTCCTATCTCCAGGTTTCTGTGGGGGACTAGGATTCTAACATGGGAGGCCCCTTACTTCATGGTGCAGAACAATCTCTTGTCATTGAGAAGTCTGTTTCTTCTCTGGATGAAACCAATTAGCTAACAATGACGATCACCCCAATTGCTGCATAAATTTAGGACAAACTACTTGTGACAAATGGTGCTGTCAAGTCCTCTTACCTGAGGACTAGTTATTGCTTATCTTAAAAGCATGTATGTAATGGATTGTACCTGCTAAGCTATATAAAATGGATGTAATTTATTTTGCTTTTCCAATTTTTTACCAGATTGACGAGGGTACATAGTATCTTCTGGTTTAATAACTATCTAATTTATAAAAGTATTTTCTTTCTCTATTAATTTTAAGGAGAGAATTTCTGGATTGAGCAAAAGTTATATTTGTCCCCAAATATGCATATGCATTTATAAATGTTATATATATATATATATATATATATATATATATATATATATTTCTGTGTTATTACAATTCTGAAAATACAGATTATTTCTAATGTTCAAAAGTTCAGTGATTCCAATTAAGTCATGAGAATAAATTCTAGCAAAACTTTTTTATGTTTCAAAAATCCTGATTAAAAGCTGCATTTTTATATTCCCAAAGCATTATAATATTATTGAAAATTAAGTATATAAACTATGCAATCTATTTTAAATTATATAATTAGAAGTATTTGTTGCTGTGATGCACATTCAGTAAGAGCTACCTAATGATTATTCTAATAGAGTTTCAGGATATTAAAAGGAAGATCTGAGGACAGTGCTGTGAAATTGTTGAGGACTATTTCTCTCATTTCATCACTATTTAAGAACTGATAGAAACAAATGAGACAATTTCTCAGTACCTTCACTGGCAAAAACTACATTGTATTTACCAGAAGTCTCATGTGGTCAATTCTATGAAAGGAGTTTCCTGCTCCTTAAATTTTCCTGTTTTTGAACACAAATTTGTTCATAGCTTTTTCTTTATACTAAAAATAAAGGGATTTTAAAATAATATAATCTATGCATGTGTGGGTTATGTATGTGCCTGTGTGTCTGTGTGTGATTTTGTGTGTGTGTGTTTGTGTTTATATGTGCGTGTTTTCTCAAATCAAAACAGCCTGGAATTCTCTAAATCCTTTCAGTTTTTACATTGCGGTCTCTATTTTAATTCATATTCTCCTTAACAATTGTTTTAATTATTGTTGATATGTATTATTTATGTCTTGTTCCTTTTGGATTTTGACTCCACGTTCTTTTCCTTTAGGATTTTTAAAAATATTTTTGCTTTCTATGTTGCTATATCTTTAGGCAAGTCAGTCTCCTTTCATTTATCTATAGAATACAGAGTTGTAAATTCATATATTTATCTCTAGAAAGTGTTGTATTTAAATCCCCCTAAGCATTTACTTTTGCTATTAAAATTCATGTTTCCACTGCATGTTCTACCAGTTTTGTGGCACTGCCTGTGTTTTGCATTTGTACTGGTTGACTTTTGTTATTAACATGGACCCAAGTAGCCAGCTCAGCCAGCTCCTTTCCTACCTCTCTTCCTCCTTCTCCTCTTCCTTCTCTTTCTCTGTTTCTCTCTTCTCACTTCCTCTCAGAATCCTTTGAAGAGTAGTCTCTTAAATAGTGAATCACACAGTGGTGTCCACGCGTATGGCTGCAGTACAGATGGTATCTTAGTGACAACCCACTTTCCACTTCTGATATAGTAATTGTGTCTTTTTTCCTTAGGCCTTTGAGTATATTGAATTCTTTCAGAGACCTATATTTTGACTTAATTGAGTTTCTCTATTGATTTACTGTTTTCATTTTCATTGTTTTCTGCTCCAACTTGTATTATTTATTTTTTCTTCCTACTTTGGATTTAATTGGATCTTCCTTTTTTAGCTTTCTAAAATGGAAAACTAAGCATAGATTATTGATTTTAGAGTTCTCTTCTCTAACAGAAGAGGTTAGAGTCCTGGCTCCCCATTAGACCTCCATGGATGCCACCTTGAATGGGAGGATAGGAATGCCTTGGTACTATTCCCCTCGTGGCCTCAATGACACTAAGGTATTTTCTTCATCACTGCTTGATAGTAGAAAAGTATTTACTTTCCGCTAGGTCTTCTGTGAAACCAAACCAGTCTAAAAGTGGAGGGGAGCCTCTTACTGCTGGATGGAAATAGAAATCCAGGTTCCCTGATTTCCACTGATGCAGCATTGTTATAACCCAGTGGGCATGAATACCTGAGCTTTCCAGTTAGGACTCTCTGCTCCTGCCCCATCAGGGAATTTAGGGATGCCACTTGGCTTTTGCTGGCATTGATAGAGTAGGGCTATGGATCTCTCCATGGTGCTTGACAAGTGTATGAAAGTTATCTAAAATTTTTCTCTTGTTAGATTGTCCCTTCCCTTACCCTCTGGGACTTTTACTTTGTCATATGTTTTGGTGTTTCAGGTCCAAGTCTGGGCTATATGAGATAAAATAAAAACTCAGGAAAATCACCATTGTGTGTTTGGGATCCAAAAGTCCACTTTTGGGATCCAAAGTCTTTTCCTGGATTGTAGGGAGCTGCCCTGGATGCGGATGTCATTAAGTCCTGATGAGCCAGGATTCTGAAAAATTATTGCCTTCAGTCTGGCACCGTAGTTTCAGGTCACAGTAACTTGGACATAGCCCCAGCAAGGATAAGAAGGCTTGGCTCCAGGAGTAGGCATCACTCGCTGGGATTGAGTTACACTCCTGTTTATTTGTAACCCACCCATTTTTCCTTTTTGGGATAGAATATTCCATGGAAACTCCTTCTGTGTCTCCTATATAAGAATAAAGAATTCCAGTGGCTCTCTCTCTTTCCACAGACCTCTAAGGTTAACAAGATGTCCCTGGATTTTGAAAAGGCACTATTGTGTATTTGCATGCTTTCTTTGCCTTTTTCTTAAGTTATTTGAATAGTTAGATTTTGTGAACCCAGCATTAGATCGTCAGTTAGGATAAATAGTGATACTGGATAGCCTTTGAAATTTTCAAAACTTTGCTATCTTTGCTTTGTTTAAAATGTGTATGGCTTTTAGTTGTATTTAGCATGAGAAATTGAAAAACAAAGAACTCATTTCTGGCAATCAAAGTTGATTTTCCTTTTCCTCTTTTTAAAATAGAGTATTCTTAGTGTTTGATATGTTCATGTATGCTGGCAATTATTTCCATGTACTTTGTCTTTGATCATATGTAAGCCTTTTTACAAATTTCAATAATTTCTGTGTATAAGTGTGTGTATGCACTTACTACTGAGCAATGGAATAAAAATTCCTGATAAAGTGACTTAATAAAGTCTAAAAAACCATTTCATTTATCAAAAATTTATAATTTTATTGTAAATTTACTATCATCTCAACTTTTCAATCATATTGTAATAATATCTAAAGAAATGCCTATTTAGTCAATATTTAATTTTCAATTAGACGTTAATATCATCAACATAAGTCTATGTTCTTTTAAGTGAAATTTTCATGCTTTTCATATTCTTTTCTTTTTGATATATTTGGTAAATATTATTTTTAATATCAATTACAATGCAGAAACTCAATGTAAGAAACTTGGTTTGTTTGCCAGCTAATTGAATGCCTCAGTTGGCACAAGGTTATTCACATTTCTCTTTTAAAGAATCAATATATGACTTATAGTGCTTTAATAGACAACAAATAAACTGAATGAGATTTTATATTATTATGAGTTTATGAGCTTCAATATTTTATGCTAGAAATTTTAATTAGTTTTATTTTTGAGTCATAACTTAAAAAAAGTGTTTCCTGGTTTATTTCTAAAGTTACTTAATTCAGAGCAATAAAAATATGTCCCATCTTTGGGTTAAGACAGTTATCCAAAGTCACATGTTATGTCAAGTACCCAGCTAAGTGAGGATTCCAGAAGTACAGCAGCTAGCAATTCTGCCCTAGTGGAAAAGTAAGGGAGCTGTATATCTGTTTATAGTAAGTCTTTCATGGGATTGTTCATGTACTTGGTGTATGGTCTAAGGCCTAGTTGTCCTTCCCATGAGCAAGGGCTCCCTCACATGTAAGCCTTGTGGCTCTTTCTGCTTGTATACATTCTGTGCCTGCCTGAACCTTCCTCTTATACTGGGAACCCAACCATGATTTCTTCATATTCTGGAAAAAATCCAGCCTGGGATATCCTTTGGTTGTTAGTTCTTGATTCTTGGAAAATGCAACATCAATGTACCATCATAGTATGAAATTGAATCAGAGATTTATTACTCACAGATCCTGGGCCTTGAGGAAGTAATGAGTTGGGAGGGCAGTCCTCAGTTCATGGGTCGAACAAGAGGGAATGCAGAGGCAGGATGGGGGACACCTGTCAACTACTGTATACTTAAGAGAACAGGATGTTGGCCACTTTAAGTTCCAGGACAAGTTTTCAATGGTTTATTTAAAGGAAGCAAGGGAATCAGGGAGCCTAATCTGCTAGATGGAAAAGTTGCCTCTAAGTTCTGATCTCTGGCAACTAGATTCAGTCAATTGAGTGTGGTACAGAAATTTATGAAGGTGGACTGAGCCCTACTTCTGGAAAAAGAAAGTTACATTTGCATTCAAAATGGATGTCAAGGTCACACAAAATTAAGATCTCACTACACCTACCTGAACATTGATAAATGATTTTTCTCATGAAGTCGTTAATTATTGAAAAATAGCAATTAGTGAGTATAGTCATATTTTCATCATCAAGTTAAATATGAATAAATATTGGAAATTATAGTATATACTCTCACTGTTCATTTATATAAAGTAAAGCATGACAACTTAAACAACACTGGAAATAGCATCCATTTAACAATAAGGCACTAGTCTTTATGCACTTATTTTTAGCAATGCATTCAAATAGTAGGTAAATGTTTATCATAAAGTTTAATTTCAATTATTTTCTGAAAGATGAATGTAGAGTTTTTTTTACCTTTCAACCTTATTATTTAATTAAACTTTTACATTCTGAAATTTATCATTTGCATGATTATATAATGAAACAAAATGCTTCTATTGACTTTGTAGCAATATGTGTGTTTATGTTTAAAAATTTTGAAGACAAAATAAAATATGGCTCAATAAAATAACAAATATTTATTGATAATTTTAATATAACAACCATTTAGCTAAATGTCTTAAATGTGCTACCTCAATTCTTGCAATAATCCAAAAATATAGGGACATGTTTTCTCGATTTTACAGAAAATGCATCAGGTTTCCATTGATTAAGTAACCTCAGCAATTTTAAACACCTAGTAAGTATCTTAAAATTCCAACCCATATTGTTGTATCTTACTGTCTAAAATTTTAATTTTTTTAATAATATACTGCCTGAGTGTCAATCAAAAGGAATTACCACAGTATTTCAGTAGCACAGTAAGGCAGTTTTAAAGCAGTCACTCCATAGTGGGAAAATGAAGTTCTGGGATATTAGACACAGCTACAGTTTGTCCTTCAGCACAGGTTAGAGTCTAATTTACCATGGGTCATGTAAAGTATCTAGGAATAAAAACCAACCTCGAGCTATAAAATAAAAAGTGACCTTTAAAATCCAATATGAGACACAAACAACTTCTGCCTCTGGAGACTGTTGAAGGACAAAAATAGGGATATGAAAGTTCACTCCTATTTCCTAGTATACATATCAATTTTTCTAGGAGAGAACCAGTAGAATTAAGGACTTACATTGCATTTCCTACAATTCTGGAGCTTTGAAAAAACACCCAAATATTCCTGCCTTGGGATTCAAAATTCACCAGCTTTTAACACTTGTCTTCCAATGAAGGTTGTCAATGGAAAATTCTCCAATACGATATTTTTCCCCATCCTTTCTGCAATTCTTATACTCTGAAACAAAATAAAACTTTGAGTTTCAAGAATAAACCCTAAGGATTACAAGAAATCTAATTGGAATAACTATTTAGAGCAACATAATTAGAACACACAGAGAAGATGCTGCATCTTCTTTTAATTCAAATTCAATCAATGCAATTAAAGGCATTTTCACATAGCCATTCAGATTATTTAACAGAGGACCAGTACAGGCTTGCTCAAATCATCTCAGGGCACTGTAACAGAAGATCCCATATTATGTTGCTAAGAAACTATCACACTGGTAAGTATTTTAAATTTATTTTAAGTGTATATTTCATGGGTTAATCTTCAAAATTTTGATTTCAGAAAGTCTTAGGCAATCTCCAGGAAAGAGCATTTTTAGCAAAGCTTATCACAGCTTCTTATTCAGTGATAGAAAACCACACTTTTAGAAACATTGCACTAGAACAATGGAATAGGCAGATACTTTCCTATGGGAAGCCATCCGTGAATTACATGAGGGTCTTCTCTCCGTATGGTAGCCAGGGAGATTTAGGTTTGGCATTGAGAACTATCAGTGGCTTTCCTGTGGCAATAAATCGCCCAACGCACAGCACGTGACCTTTATCATCGCTCTGCTAGGATGATACCTCATAGTAGTATTCTGGAGATGGGCAGAACCTGTTGGAAACTGACAGCCCACCTTCAACCTTTTTTGAACATTTTATGGAAGGCCTTTGATGTTTCCTGATATAAATAAAGCAGGCCTGGACTCCATTTGGCCATTAGTCTAGAAGCTAGATCTGTCTGATCCGCTTGTCAGTCCTGCCCCTGCTTCTGAAACTGCTTTCTTTGTCCTGTGTGGTTTTTTTTTTTTTTTTTTTTTTTTCAATTTTCTATTTATCTTAGCTTTTATTTCTCAGCCAGCCCATTGCACCAATGGGAGCCCCATTTCCACTGCCTGCATGGGCGGAACTTTCCTTTGATGGATTAAATACAGTTAGACATGGGCCTAGTTTGAGTTTTTGATTTTTTTTTTAAATTGGAGAATAGTTTAATATTATAGTTATAAAACCATATCAAGATCAGCAATAGTGCTTCTACTAAAATGCTACCACACTGGTCAAATGATTGAGAAGAGCATTGCTTTACTGTGTGTGTGTGTGTGTGTGTGTGTGTGTGTGTGTGTGTGTTTTGTTCTGATGCAGGGGCACTCTACCACTGAGGTATGTCTCAAGCCATGTTTTCATTTTGAGACAGAGTCTCACTATATTGCCCAGGCTGGCGTGGAATTTGTGATCCTCCTGCCTCAGCCTCCTGAGTTCCTTGAATTACAGGAATGTTCCACCTCACCTTGCCTACTTGATGTTGCTAGCTGCAGATATTAGAAATTTACAGTGTAGACACGAGAAAATTACAAGAAGTTACCACTCTCTTAAATGCTGTTATAATAGATATGTTAATTATGTTAATTATTCTCTTCAGTCTATTTTATGCTCTGTCATTTGAAGGAAGTGGCAATGCTAAACCAATATGTGAAAGTATTTTATTGACATTTTCCACCAGACTGACAGAAGCATGAGGAGGCAGGACTTGAGTCAAAGGATATTTGTAAAATATTTGACTATTCTATAATTCCTTATGAAACATAATGAAAATTCTTCCCTAAATGGATTTTTATCCCAAAATTTATTTTTACTTTGCCTGTTCACATAACAAACAAAACTTTGATCAGTTTTCGCTTGCTATCACAAAAATTGTAACTGATTTTATTGTGAAGACAATTTGACATTTAAAAAGAATTAAATACAAAATATTAAGAAATTAATCTTTTAATCTTTTTTCTTAGACTATTATTTTGCTTTTTAAAATATTGATTAAATGTATTTGTTATAAAAATGTAACTCAGGTGAGTCTGAAGATTCACAACAGTGTATAATTCTAGTAATGCATTAGTGTAATTTCAAGAAAAGGTAACTTCCTAACTTTTGTGTACATTAAATCAAAGGAAAATAGCATATCTATCTATAATAGCATATCTATCTCTATCTCTATCTCTATCTATCTATGTATATTATACTAATGCTAAATGATTTTCATTTAATATCTTTCTTTTCATACACAACCGCCTCATGAGGTAGACATTATTAACATTTTTACAAAACTGAAGTTGTGATTCATCCAGGTTAAGTAAATTACTCAAGGTCACAAACTAGTAAATGGCAAAAAAGTAATATTTAATTCTAGGTCTAACTAGTTCCTAATTCTGTAGGGTAGAAAAAATTGTCCACACATCAGAATGACACAAAAAGACACTGATGAACAAAGAATATTTGCACATTTATTAAGAGAACAACAAAAGTATAGTATGATTTTTAAAGCATAAAATGTAGCTTATAATATAGCAACAACACCAGTCTCCCTTCAATGATGGCATATTAATATAAAAATATTTTTATGGGAGTAGTTACTGAAGATTGAACATTTTCATACTTTTTATATACAGCATGAATCCTAAGTTATACAGACTTTGCTTCAGTTCCTAAACTTTAAAAAAAAAATGGAAGTGTCATGCATATTGGTGCTTCTCAAAATTTAATGTGCATATGAATCACAGGGGGATGGTGTCAGAATGAGGAGCATGTAAAAATGCATATTCTGATTCAACAGTGTGACCTTGATAGTCTTCATTTCTAATTAGCTCTTTGATGCTTTTGGTCGCTAGATCACACTTTGAGTAGCAAGGATTTAGGGCACATCAATATAGTAATACATTAAGGAAAGTAGCATTGGTTTTGCAATTTTATTGACTTAATTTTAATTGCCTTTTTTAAACAGTGATAAACTATTGGTAAATTGGCAACAACTACTGATAAAATATTTGACCCTGCAGTTCCTCTCCTAGAAATAAATAATGGAAAATTTTATAGCATATGCAACAATTTTTATAGTGATATCATTTCATATTTGCAGAAATTTGGAAATAATCCAGAGTCTAAAAGCATAGAAACAGATGTACTATAATGCATATAATGTATTAGATCAAATCAAAATGTTCTAAACAGAAGTAATTAATGAATAACAAATTTCATTTATCCATACTGACAAATGCCACAAACATAATATTTAGCAAAAATAAGCAACTTATAGACTACATATAATATGAAGAGATAAATATAGAAATAAGGAAACAGTCCTATCAGCAGTATGTTAACTTATGGTGAATATGAACAGTTGATTTTTATTATTCTTAGCAACTATGTCCTTTAAAGTTTACACAAACAATGAGTTAACAATTACTGAAATATTGCTGGTAAGGGAAGTAAGGGCTTAGGATTCTGTTGAACACTGTTTCCCATATGTTGTCAACCAACCAATATATAATTTTGTCTTATATATGTTAAACTAGATGTTATTTAACATATATTCATTAATATTGAACTCCCAGACAACAGCCCTAAAACTCATAGCAGAACAATGCTTACCTAACATACACACCGTGAGGCACATCACAGTCTCTTTATGTTTAAGAACACTAAATGTCACTTCAGTTCTTTCCTTGAACCATTTTCAAAGATGAAACCAGCATCGCTACTGACACCACCCCACCTCATCCCCCAAAAAACAAGCAAAAAACCAAAAACCCAAATGTGAAAGTCGTGGTGCTGAAGAGAGCTTGAGAAGGACACTTGTTTCTTGAAACAGGGAAGTAAACAATTACCTTGTTCAATCTCACCAGGGAAAAAGTGTCAGACAATTCAAATTTTCAATGCTCTGCACATGTCTGTTATTAACACCCCTCAAAATTTTTGAGATTTGATTTGTCAATAACAAATTCTAGCAAGCTACTTAATTTTCAGATCTGAAATCTATGAACAATGAAAATCGACTGTAGATGTAAAACTACCAAGGAATATATTCTTAGACCATCAGGGAAGTCATTGCTTCTAGGCAGCTATGAGATCTAGAAAATCCAGGGAATCAGAGGTCCTGGCAACATACTAGTTATTAAGCTGGGGAAAGTTAAACTTTTTTTCTTTGTTATTATTTAAACTGTGGAAATGTATTGTACATACTCTTCTCAATAATTTAAGTTTCATCATGGACAAGAATAAATTAACAAATAAAAAACTGTATACAGACAAAATTTTATTTTTCTTTTGCAATCCCCTCTTTTAACTTTATGATGGAAAAAAATATTTCCATTATTGAAGTTTAAACTATTTCTATTTTCATTTCTTTACTTGATAAACTTTGTATGAGTGTTATAACTGTATCATTCATCTGTGATACATTTTATTTGTATTATTTGCAAGCTAATAAGCCACTTACTCGATACATTCTATGGAACAACTATTATTTTTCAGTTAATTTGTGATGCTTTATTTATTGGCTCAATTTTTTTATGCTCCAGTATTCTGGTTTTGGGTTCTATCTAGTATAACACTGACACTTGTTTTGATCTTTCACCTTGTAATTTTTGCTAAATAGTGAGTATACTCCCACTATAGCAATTCAATAATTATCCTTTGGACAATGTTTTCTAACTTGCTTTTTAAGCTATATTTGTATATCTCATTGTATGTAATAATATACTATCCTTGATAACACAACTTTATACCTTATGTAGAACTAAGGAAAAAATTGTCAATTATAACATTCTATCAATTATGAAACATAGTCCAGTTTTTAGAGTTATCTGGACTTTGTAATACTTTAAATTCTAAAATATATGACACTGAATATTGCTTAGTGCTCAGTAAACCGATACTTAAGAAAAATAACCATTTTGGGATTAGTATCTTGAAATACGTTTTAAGCTCAATATAGTCTAGTTTTTTATATCTTTCATGAAATTACTTAAACATTCATCTAGATGTAGCAGATTTTTATTAAGGTAATCTCTGTGTATTTATATTACCCTTGCCTAGTATTTTCAAGGAATAGTGTGTTTTCATTATATTATTGAATCTGGTTTTTGCTGGCATATAAGGATACTATTGATTTTCCATTTTTTTTTCTGATAATGTTCAATTGCATGGGCTATTTTCGTATTTCTATCATGTTTCTCTTGATTGTTTTGGGTTTTGTAAGTATATGATGCTATTATCAGCAAATAATGATAATCTCATATCTTTACTACTTTTATGACCTTTATTTTTATTTTCTGGCATACTGCATTTATTACCAGATAAATTCACTTAATTTTACCACTCTCGGAATCTTTATTTATTTTCCAGTATTTTTCACACCAAGTGCTGGTCATTTCATATACATAGTAACACACTCATATAGGAGAGAGTGTATTTTAACTGTTATATTTGCATTCTCTTAATCACATTATCTGTAATCACAGAAGATGTACTTTTGCAAAACGTAGACTGTCATCTTCAAACATTATTTTCAAAAATTATAACAAGTTTGTAAGATTCCCTAAGAAAATTTAGCATCGTTTTTGAGCCATTTTTACTAGTTACCCAACTTTTGATATTCTATAATCAGAAAGCAGATAGAGTATCTATATAAATCTATATAAATTGGATAAAGAAAAACAGGATATATCATGAATTTGGTGTTTAATTTACAGATTTCTTTAGAAACATTTATGCTAGATAGACATAATTTTTATGAAATCAAACTTATAAAATTATGCCAAAAAATTTATAGTAAAATGGGTTTGGGGGAAAAAAAGCACTTAGGTTTTAGTTTTGCCTAAGTGGGCCAAAATTTTGAGTGAACCCTATAACTTGAAATTGAAATTTACATATACCCATATCTCCCTAATATGTTAGATCAAATCCACTTGGGTTTGTTTCTTTAAATTCCTACTAAGGATATTATTTAATTCGATTTTTTTATTTTGGAGTTGGTAAATAATTCTAAATTCAGAATTGAATACAATGAAAATAAAAAAAGAACCTGACATAATAGTCACCATAAATTAAATTGCTTCATTAGTGTCTGGGATAATGGAACAATATATCTAGAAGTAGAAATAAAAAAGTTCTTTATATTTCAATGATACTTTATATCAAAAAATTATAATTTAATATTAATTATGTGCTTCATTTTGGTTTGCATTTATTTTTCTTTTATTGTGAAAAATCTATTCTAATTTTGACTTACCTAATATTTAAAAGTTTTTGTCATAAATTATTTCACCAAACTTCTAATATACCTTTGGCTACTCTATTTTTAGTGCCAGGTCTCAATTCTGACATTTACATTTAAATGTTCATTTAAATGTATTCTCCTGAAAAAGCTTCACATTCTGCTTCCCGATTCTGATCAACTAGTAATCTACCAATCCTTGATGTTACATGGAAGCATATGTGTCTAAATCAAGTTCAGACCAATGACCACTTTGCTATGTTCAGATTTTAATTCCAAAGTCTAATGCAATCCCTCATGAACTCTGGTACCAGCATGGACTACTAATGTCCACTCTAAAGGCAACCACAGAAACAAAATGACCAGCAATAAATACCTCCTTGACATCGTTTCTCCAACTTCATGTTGATGCTCTGTCTTCTCTATCATAGCATTCTTGGGGTTCCCTAAAACAATGAGGTAAACAAGCAATAATGTTATAAAGCACAGGAGTTTCAGTAAAATAGATTTTTTTTCCTCTCTTGCCCTTTAATTGATATTGGACTTCCTAGGTAAAGCAAATTCTTGGGAGACTACCTGATTTTTCTGAACTGGTGGGACAAAATGTCGCCAGGGAATGCTACTGGCCGAATTTTGAAAAAGGAGAGATGGTCAAGAGAGAATGCCTGGACTTTGTCTGAGAACGTGCACATTTCTTTTTATTTCAACAGATTTGTAGAAGTGAATCAGATATGCACTTGATCAGAATAAATCTTTTCATATATACTTTCTGACAAATATACATAGTAAGGTCTTCAAAAACTCCTTTCCAGCTGGGCACACAGTGGTGCATGCCTGTCATCTAAGGTACTGATGTGGGGCGGAGGAATGGCAATGATTACAAGTTTGAGGCCAACCTCTCAAGTATAGTGAGAACCTGTCTCAAAATAAAAATAAAAAATCTGGGTTGTAGTTCAGTTTTTCATAAAGCACCCTGGATTCAATCCCCAGTACTTCAAATAAAAAACCTCCTTGCCGTTGAGTTCCAGGGAGTAGTATGCTGTGGAGAAGAGGCCAGTTTGAGATTCGTCTTGTTGACTACCTTCTGGTTCTATTGCTGATGCTTTCTTTCACGTTTATCCAAGCACTTAGCCAATCCATGACCAACTAAGTATCTTGTTTTCTCCATGGAAAGAAGGGCATATGCAAACAGTTTTAGAATCTCTGTCTAGGTCATTTAGGGTCTTTGCTCTAGCCCATAATTCTGAATTTGCTTACACTTAAGATTACTGGAGTAAACTGTTCAGCCTTTGAAAACTTGGATGGAAGAACTTTGGTGTTTTCCACAGAGTGAGTGTAATTTACAAAATTGTGTTAATTCAGTGAAGACACATTATGCCCCAGACTGAGAATTCAGATCTAATTGATTATCTTTATTAATCATACGCCATTTTGGCATTTGAATAAATTCAAGTAGAATTATATAATGTGCTTTAGAAAACAATGACAATAAAATCCAAATGGTACAATTCCTGGATCTTTAATGTTCTCTTAGCACCTGTAATTGCTCTCCAATAGGATTTTTGTCATTCTTTCAATATTGCTACTAATGAAATGCTAAAGAACAGCAATATAACATATAGTATTACCAAAGAAAAAGCAACCTTTTGCCACAAAATTTAGCATACAATCATAAATCTAAAATCTAAAGTGACTAATGTAGTTGCTTATACATAAGTGCCAGTTTTCTCATAAAATGTCATTTACCAGATAAAAGTATTGCCCAGAAAAGACAATATGTACTCTAATTTCATTTCATATTTATATTAGTAACTAGTTTGATTAAAAAGACTTCATAATGTTTGGGAAAATGATACAGAAAATAGAAGCTAGAAGATAAAAGTTTCTTGTTTTATAATTTCAGCAAAATGTCTGTCAATTGTTACTAGTTTTCTCGAGTTTATAACCTGTGAAATTAAAAGTAAATTGAGTTTGGGACTTTGGGAACTGAACTGTTTAAAGGTTTAGAAAATATGCATGCATTATTTTTATTTAATGCTATCTACCTTTTAAAAACAGTTGAACAGTAAGAATTGGTCTTTGTCATTGTGTCATAACCAGAATAAAACTAAGTATAATTCTACCAGATTTGATTAGATCTTTTGGGCTTTTGTTTCTCATATATCTTAGTATTATAAACATAGAGCATCACCTTAGTTATTGTCTTCTTGAAGTCATACCAAACTCCAAATTGTTTGTTTTAACTATAGCCTAGTTTATTCAATTAAAATGGTCTAAATTCAGTAATTTTGAGTAAAAATTGCTTATATAATCTATGTCAATGTGGTACCAAAATGAATGAAATTATTGTGTATATTTTAAATATAAGAAAGGATATACCAAATTATTACCAGTAGCCACTGTTTAGAAATGAGATTAGACAGGGATGAGAATGAGGAGTTTCCTTTTATAATTCAAAAATTTGGGTGCTCCATATATACCTTAGCTAAATGCATTCTGCAAAATGTGTACTTATTAAATAAAATATGGCAAAATGATAAAACACAAATGTAAAAGCTGAATTAGGGAGACTTTACATCATCCTTATTGTGCTTCTAGGGTTTTCTCTCTCCAAAGCATCATCATAGCTCAAATGATGAATCCATGATTTTTTCCCATTAATGTGTCCACACTTAAAACAAGCAAATAAGGAAATAAACCCACAACAAAGGGTAGGAATAAGTTTCTATTTATATTTTGACTTAAAAATAAAACTTTTGTATTTTCTTGCATTTACCTAATCTTGTAGTTGCAGAATATTATTTCATTTGCCTATTTCTTGTTACACTGAAATTCAATGAGAACCATTTTAGGGGACTAAAATGGTTGAGAAATCCAATAAAGAGAACAATAATAATAGAAGTTGGGTAGTAATCATTCTCACCTCCCATGTTTGACATCAGTAAAAGAAAGTTTGTAAGTAAAAACTTCAGCTGTTTGGAATAACCCCTATTCCAATTCTTGGAATAAAAATACAAACACTGAAATCTCTTTAAATAGAATACAAATGATCAAGATCCAAGAGTTTTTCTCTTTCTACTTGTGGGATTTTTGTTCATCAGAAGTACAGTTGCTTCTGAAATCTTAGATTGTTCTAGGTAGCCTGCATTGAGAAATTCTAAAACAAACAAGATGATTTTTGTCTACAGATCATTTACCAATGCAGGAGGTTAGCCTTGCTCTTTGTAAGACTTCAGCTATCTAAATGGAGTTGATCTACAAGCTAGACAAGCCTTCTCTGGTCTCTGGATTTATTATCCATCCCATTAACAGCAGCTGCAGCTGAGCATGCAATTGATGGTATAAGCAATTGATGGTACTTTTGTTCTAGGTACCTTTTTTCTATCTAATTCCTGATAAGCTTTCTAAAGATCTGCAGATGAGAAAACTTCTTCAGCAAGGAAGAATCACTGATAAGTAGAGACAGAAGGAGAGGTGGATTGGCCTATTTGACACTTGCCTAATTTACCTTACTGAGTTACTAGGATTAAGCAAATGTGTGTCAGTAACCTTCATTAATCTTCTCCTGTGCTTCTCTGTTCTCTTAACATCCTAAAGAACATGTTTCAATCTCCACAGTTCTCCTCCTTGAAAGTGGGAGTACAAAGTTACTTAAGATAACTTTGGATAGGATATCTTTATTTAGTTTGACATTTGCTCAGGACTAAAACAATGTGCCATAAACTGTTTTAGATGATGAAGAAGAGAGAAATTGAACTCTGTTTACAAAATAATTTCCAAGAACAAGTCACCATGTTAGTAGCATTTGCACTTTTGCTTATTTGGACATCTGATTTGATGTTCCTCCTAATTGTCTGATAACATAACTCTGAAATTTTAGGAATTGTAATGCTTTACAAAGCATTACATAGTCTATAATTTATTTAATTTGGAAGAATTTTAAAGTTATTATTTCTAGATATGAAAGAATAAATTTGACACTCGATTTTATAAAGACTAATGAATATTTATTTGAAAGTTGTTTTTTAAAATAATGCTTCTCTAAATATAGGTTTTTATCATAAATTAAAAGTTCTCCTAAAATGACATTGAACTAATAGAGTCTGAAAAAGTAAGAAAAATGACAGAGTAAGAGCATATACCACTTTATGGAACTTTAAAATGCTGGCACTAAGAAGAGTTATTTAAAAATACTTGTGTGGCCGTGATTTGACACATGGTTAATTTACCTTTGCATTGTAAGGCCAAGTCTTAACAGGCATGAATTATGATGACATAACATAAAATATCTACCTTTTAACATAATGGATTTTGCCTTATAGTTTTAGAAACAACTGCGGGTTATTTATTTTCTCTGAAGAAGTAGATGCAGTTTGAAATTAATGAGTTGTCTAATAGTTAGTTAATAGCTGACCTATTTGTGGGCACCAAGGGAGATGTATATTTTTGTCCTTAAAGAAGAACTGATTTTAAAGGCCCATATTTTAAAAACTGGCATTGGCTGAGGTTGTTTGGCAGATGCAGAAAACTAATTTTAGAAAAAGAATTTCATAGATGCAATGGCTTAAATCATAACATCTGAGTGGAATTTTACAGCTCAGAAATGACTTTCTTGTACGTAATATTTAATACTCACTGTAACTTTGTGAGATAAGTGTCATTATAACATGTAAAATTAGAGAAGAGAAACATGAGACTCAAAAAGGTTAAATAACTTGCCAAAATGGAGATAGATTAGGTTCAAATAAATGATTCAAACTCAGCTATTCTGTCTCCAAACTCCATCTAGTTTTGAGTATGTGTGTGTGTGTGTGTGTGTGTGTGTGTGTGTGTATGTATGTATATATATTTCAGTAAATCACATTTTAATTACTTCTGTTTTACCCACATAGCAACCATGAGAAGACATCTTATGGAAATATAAAATATGGTGTTATTGTGCAAATAATCTTTAATCAATCAAATAAAAATAAGATTATTTGGGAAAGTAAATAGGACATGTCAAAATGAAATTTAGTAAGTATATAATAATGTTTTAAACTTATATTTGGAAAACATTTAATGAAATGCTCACTGTTTTTCTGAACTGCACATAGTCAAAATACTTCAGAGACATACTCTTTGCCATTAGGAAGCTGAGAATGTGGTTAGGGATGTTAAACCAAAACACTGTAATAAACATCATTCAACATTGATATTTTTTGGAGAAGAAAAACACATGTCTCAGAAACTAGAAATTTTTGTTTGCTTATTCTTCATATTCACCCTCCTCCCCAAGACAATTCTATTTGACGTGGGTTAAGCTATCTTCATACAGAATCAGAGGGGTCTTTTAGAAATCCCTCTTAGCATTTGGAGTCCTGTTTTTTTTGTTGTTGTTGTTGTTGTTGTTTGTTTTTGACTGCTTTAGACAACATTTTTTGCGCTGAACAGCCTGTTTTCTCATCATTGATTCTTCACCAGGTCATGCATGGTTTTATGTCAGGAGTAGGAAATGAATTATGGTCCTTGAACTGTTCTGAGACAGAAGAAATGCCCCTCCTGAGAACTCTCAGTGCAAAGGCAGGGATTTGAGACTGCTGCGCTGCTGTGGCGATGCCCTGTCAAAAAAAGGTTCCATGCCAGCCACGGAATTATCAGTTCAAGACTTAGAGTTCAAAGGCCAGCTGCTCCAGAGATAGAAAATTATGGGCTCAAGGTGATACTTCTAATGGGGCTGTTATACTCTCAACTTTGGTTCTAAGAAACCTCACAATAAATCCTTTTGATGTTAAAACGTATACAACAAACGTGCCGGGCTTGTTTGTAGTCACTGTCTCCTTATCGGGGTTGGTAGTGGACCACTGAGCCCCAGATTTTTCTCTATTTGCTTGCCTATCTTTTCTTCTTCCTCTCACCTCCTGGGGTCTAGTTACCTGAATTAATGGCAGTCTTAAACCATTTTCTTAAGATACTATTTCTTATTTCGATTTTCCATTTTCAGGTCTGTATGTTGTCGTTTTGTGGACATGTAGTCATATACTCCTTAGGAAATATTGAAGAAATGATAATATTGGGGAAAACCAATCAGATTGAAGGTCAACGGAAAGCTTATTTGCTTCCTACTTTTTGGTAGGTTTTCCTCTGCTAGCTTCTTGCTACCTGCTCTTCCTTACCACACGCATTCACCCTCCACCTTGCTTTAAGCCACATGTTTGACTCTCTTCTACCTAGTACAGCTACTTGACTGCATAGGGTGGTCAAATATCTAAAAAGACTTTGGCAAACTATTCTTTTTCTTCTTTTGAGGCATTCAGTAAACACCAAATTTCCATGACTTACACAATAAGGTGTCTTACTAGCAACACTGTGCTTTAAATACTAGTTGATGAATGAGACAAAAACCTTTCTTCAAGAAGATAACTCAAACTAACAAGGCCAAAATAAATAAGTCCAATAGCAGTAATAAATTGTGTCAAGAAGCCAGGAGTTTACACATGTGAGAATGTACATGTTAGAATTTATAATAAGTAGAGAGGATCTAGTTACAATTATGTGAATTGTAAATCGATCACCAGAATTGGAGAGGTCTATGAGTGAGCCCTAAGGAAAAATGGAAATGTTAATAATAGTAATAATTGTAGTAATGATAATCATGAAATGAAATATTATTTTTTAGGATACTTATTTGTTCTAGATGCCTTACTAATCATGTTGTTATGTTATCTGAGTTACTTTTATATAAATCAATCATATAAACCATGCAAATTGTTTTGTTGGTTTTATAATTAACACAATTTCACAGAGATGTTAAGAAACTTTTCCAAAGTCACAGAGTACAATAAGATTTCACACTTAGCTTCTTTCCAATAGGTACATTTTCAATCACTATGAAATTCATCTTCTAGCAGGTTGTAAGATATAATTAAGCCATAACACAAAATGATCTCACATGGTTCTGACCACTGAAGAAGTGGCACTTGTAAGGGTGGGAGAAATGATTTAAATGTGTTGTGACTTGTTTAAAATGTTGAAGCTAAGTTTGTATTAATTCAGACTGCTTAAAAGTTATATAAGTCTTAAGTTTAATGTGTTGATTGTAATCCTTAAAATTGCTAATAACAAAAAAATTAAGAAAATATTGGAGAATCAAAACAAATAAACATATAAATTAAAATATTGGAGAATCAAAACAAATAGACATATAAAGGTGGATTAGTGTACATCAAACAAAAAGTTAATGTGTATCTCTTATCTACTGTGGCAATAAACCAGTATCAGGCTTAATTTCCCTGTTCACATGCATGTTGGATCTGTGCTTTTGTAACTCTCTATATTTGTATAGTTGGGCAAATATATGACAGCCTACAGTTTTCTTCCTATTCTTCCTATTCCTTTCCTTTTTTAGGCAAGTAGTAGAATTTTCTCAAAATATTAATTTTATAGTGTCCCTTCAAATCAAATCATACTTGCTGCTGTTGTCGATTCTTCCCAAATCCTACATTTTCATATTAACTTCCCATATAAAATTTCTACTATTTTTGAACTTGTTGTACTTTACCAATTATAATATGATGTGAATTTCTTATGGTGACTTTATGATGAGTTTAAGGTGGGTTAAAAATTTTTCTGTCAGGATTACTCTTGGTATTTCAGAGTGGTGTTAGCTAGTCATTAATATTTTTATTCTCAATTGCAATTTAAAAAAATTTGTTTATCTAATGCCATGGTTATTTTCTTTGGCAATAAATTTATATGAAAGAATAGTATTTTAAAGTTCTCAAAATTTTTTCAAAACTTGTTGTCATTCATTCAGGTCTTATTAGATCAACATCATTTTCAGTTTCTTCATATAAGTTCCATTTATCTCATGATAAAAGCAACCCTAAGCATTTAATGTTATTTGTTGCTTTTTTTGCATTTATTCATGTTAAATTATTTTTATGAGTTACTCAAATATCATTAATATATTCAGATAATTATCAAAAATTTATTCTATATTCAGGCAGCTATTCAAGTAAGCTACTTATTAGCATTACTTAGAAATTTTAGGATCATTTTATTAATGTAAATTAGAAAATTACACTATTTTCTAATACATACACTGATTTAATTTGTTAACTGATTTTATTACTTAGATTTTCCATAAAAAATTTGAATAATAGTGATTTAATTAATTCATGTGACATTTTTATTTGGAATATTAAGCAATTTTAATTGAAACATTTTACATTTGATTTTCTGGTTATTTTGATATAAAATATTAACATTGGCATATTATTCTTAAATCTTTTAGTTATATGCCATGTATTTTATAAAGCAATGCATATTATATTTCAGGAAATATTTAAATTTAGTTTCTTCTTTGAAATAAACATGAGTTTTCATAATGTCTATGTTCTAAAATTCTAGAGTAGATTTTCTTTATAACTCAAGTTGAGCGAGAGTTCTGAGAGGACTTCATCCTAATCATTTTCATATTAATGTTTTTGCTATTTATAGTTCAAGGCAGCTCATTATTCAGGTATTCATTTTCTGAGTTTCATTAATAATGAGTTTTTGAATAGGAACATCAAATTAAAAAATGGAAATTCTCAGCATAAATGATCTCTCCAGCATCTTTACATAATAATTAAATATATCCTTTCTCAGGGAAGCAGTGTCCTCTTTGAACAATTCTCCTTTATTCATCTTTGATATGACTATCTGAAAACAATTTAAAGTTCTAGGAAAATAAAATTAAAATCTGATGAAAAATAGAATAATTTTCAAATGAAGTTAATAGATTGCACTGAAAGAAACTTATAAATACCATTGAATATGTGTTTGAAAAAGTTGAGATATACTTCTCTCAAGTGATTTTTTTATGAATTATGGTAACCAAAGCATATAATCTATTCTGTAAATTTTCATAAATGAAGGGTAAATAAATATTTTGTTAGCTTCTAATATTTTATGCTTCAAATATTTAATTTTGCAACACAATTATTGAAAAAATAGATTAAAAACAGCATTTTAAATTTGATGTTGCATTAAAAATTGTTAGATTACTCAGATTAACATCCTTGGAATTACCTGTGTGGCATTCCTCAATTTTATTCTTCTCTGTCCTTTGCCAGAGTTAGATACTACCCTCATATTTGTGCAAAATATTGGGTTGTTTTAAAACTCTACAATTTTATGGGAAAATATACACATTCTTTGTACTTGAAGTGTACCTAAATGAATTTATGTATATGTTCTTCTCTGGCTCACTTATTTTGGTTAGTTTAGTGAGGATTTATCTACAAAACTCATTGTTATGTATATGGTTAAATGGAATTTTGCCAAGCTTGAGGCTATTCAGATCAATGCTACCATGAACACTGTGAACAAACCATCCTATGTACCTGAGCAGAAACCCATTAAACCCAGGAGAGATATTTTTGGTCCATGAGATATTTAAATATTCAAAGTTTTAAGGTAGTCACTTTGTGATAACCACTACCAGTTGTTTTACAATGTAGTTTTGTCAGTTTAGAAAAGTTTGTCTTTGGTTATATTCCCAATAGTTTAGGTCACCAATTTATATTTTTTCTTATGTTGATGAGTACGTAAATGTATTTTATAGTGTATTAAATTTGACCCCAAAGTGAATTTCAGCTCTTATTTTCATACTTAGAGATTTTTTTCTGAAAAAAAAATATTACCTTGGGCCTCTTACATGATTTATAGTTTATTGTTTATATTTTACTTGCTGATTCTTAATGTAAATAGTCATAGAAATATTTAGTTTGCTTGCAATAATGCACCCATTTTAACAATTCAAGTCAATGAATTTCAGCAAATTTATTCACCAATGTAATCATCATTATGATCAAGATATAAAAGATTTTCTTCATTTCCTAATTATTCCCACATGCACCTACAGTCAGTCCCTTCCAGAAATCAGCTTATATCCTGAAACACACCACAGACTGACTTCTGCCTACTTCCAAATTCCATAAATATAAATTAGATATGTATACACATATACACATATAATCTGGAGATGAACCTTTTGCTAAATGTGTGTATTGCGAATGTTCTCTTTCAGTCTCTAATATATTGCTTATAACTATCCTTTAATAAACAGAGAATTTTAGTTTTTATCAAGATTAATTTATCAGCCAGGTGGGGTGGCTCATGCCTGTAATCCCAGTGGCTTGGGAGACTGAGGCAAGATAATTGTGAGTTTAAAGCCAGCCTCAGCAGAAGTGGGGCACTAAGCAACTCAGGGAGACCCTATCTCTAACTAGGGATGGGGCTATGGCTCAGTGGTCAAGTGCCCTTGAGTTCAATCCCTGTTACCCTCCTAAAAAAGACTAATTTATCAATTTATCTAGGTGTTTCTTCCAAATATATGTGTTTTTATGGATATGTATGATAATTTATTATAAGCATATCCTTAATAATGGATATCAAAATGAATTTCAATACCAATTAAAGTTCCTCTAAGTCATAACACTTATCTAAATTTGATATCTAAATCTACACTCTTAACCACTATATAGAAATCTAGCTTCTAGTATATGTAATCAATTAATTACTGAATTTTTAGGTGATAAACAATAAATTGCTTATTTTCTAATCTTAATTTAAAAATCTCTAAATTTTTCTATAGATTCTTAGAAGTAAAAGTATTTCACCAAAATGTTAATATTTCAACAATTTGTGATATTTGTTTCAAAACTTACGTCTTGCAAAATTTGTGATTTATTCTTGGAAATATGTCTTTGTGAAAAGAATATACACTATCAAGAAAAGTAACTTAAGAATTGCTGTATGGCTTGGGATTCAAGCAGCAGGTGTACTCCTCGTTGAGGTGGATGAAAGATGGAATTCACTGAATCATCAGAGTCTCTGAGATACTTAGAAACTTGGGTGCATTGAGTAAAGAACAAGAAATTGTACAGTGCCGTCAAGCCAGTCGCTGCAGTGGCAGCAGTGCTGGTTAACCACAAAGGGGGGGAATAATATGGAGAGAGAAACCCAACAGAAAAATTTGGCATGGAAATAGTGGTAAATCAGAAAAGCAACCTGAGCTTACCTGAGCTTACCTGCTAGAGGCTACACAGTGAATTGGTATTTGAAAAGTGCTCTGTTTCCCAACTGGCAAGCAGAAAGCTGAGAAAGGAATCATCTTGAGGAGGCTGCACTGAAGTCTGATGCTATAGGAACTCAGGAGATCAGAGAAAACATTGTCATACTACCTTGGCAAGCACCTACCATGTGGCCTAAGGGGTTCCAGCAGAACTTGAGTGAAACAGGCAGAGAAGATTGTTCCCAAGGTTATTCACATTAGAAATATGGAGGAGAGTGCAACCTACTTTCTCTTTCAGTCTTATTTATCACATGATCAGCAGGAGAGGGTGGAGAGATTAAACAGGTCAATATGAATGCAGTCAGGGACTAAGGCTGAGAAGTCCATATTTGTGGGCAGCAGTGTGAGACACATGGAGGATTGACTCTCCTCCCCTACAGGTAGAATTCCTGGGAGGCTCCTGAGATCCAAACTCCAAGCAAAGATTTTCATCTATCTGGCTTTAGAGTTGTGTTGATCTAATCTCCTCAGAGCAGATATCCCCAACAAAGTTCCTAAAATTAGACATAGGCATAGATGCCAGATCTCCCCTCCTAAATTTTGCAACAGCCCCACCCTGGTAGTGCATTGAACTGGTGGTATGTGTACATAAAACTCCTATTGACATTACTTCCTGTATCATCCTACATTATACTGATAAGAAAGAAAACTGAGAGCTATTCAACCAGCTTAGTTTTAGGACACTCCAACTGGCAGTTTGGTGAATAACATGAAAAGAGAAAGTGATTAATAATCCCAGCCCTTGTACTCCATTGTATTTCCCCCCGCCCACCACCAAACCCAAGGCACATAGCACAAGAAAAATGGAAAGAACAGTCAGGCATACGCAGGGACTATCCATTCTTGACAACGTTTTAACCATCTTCATGGAAACAATTCTTTAATTTCCTATCAATATTATTTTTCTCTTTTTTAATTTTCTTTCTTCTTTGTCCTTTTTGTGTTCTTGTATGTGTGTGTGTGTGAGAGAGAGAGAGAGAGAGAGGAGAGACATATATGTGTGTTTTCTCATTTTTAGTATCTCCTTGTGATAGTTATCATTTCTTACCTTTTTAGGGTTATGGTTTTTGGTTTGTTTGAGGTTTTTGTTTCTTTTATTTCTATTTCTCTGCTTTATTTTTCAGCTAAAAAATAAATTCCCTTGTTCTCTCTCTTTGAGTTTTTTTTTTTTTCTAATTTTTCCTCTTTCTTTATAACTGTCAGTTGCTACATCTTTTTGAATTCTCTATGGTCACATTTTAAATATTCTAAATTTTATTCACCTTTGTATCATATTTTCTTTTCTCTTAATAAGCTGTATTTTTACTATCATTTTGAGCTACTTGGTTTATATAAACTCCTATCCCATTATTCATGCTGTTGCAGTTATTAGTGCTGTGGATGACATACTTGACACCTGCTGCTTACCACCAGATCTACTTAATAGCTATTTATACTAACCACACCATTCCTGTTCTTGTGGTAACTAGTGTTGTAGTGTTGTAGATGTCATTGTAGGCACTTGGTATTTATTTATTCTGAATCTTGGTGGTTTTTTTCATTTGTTCTTTTTAGTTACACATGACAGTAGAGTCTATTTTGATATAGCTGTAAAAACATGGAGTATATCTTATTAAGATCCCAGTCTAGTGAACATACATGATGTGGAGATTCACAGAGGTGTATTCATGTATGTACATAGGAAAGTTATGTCAGATTCATTCCACTTTCTTTCCTATTCCTATGCCCTCTCCCTTCCCTTCATTCCCCATTGTCTAGTCTTCCCTTCCCACACTTGTTGGGTATTAGCTTTTAGTCTTCCCTTCCCACACTTGTTGTGTATTAGCTTTTAGTCTTCCCTTCCCACACTTGTTGTGTATTAGCCCCCACATATCAGAGGGAGTATCTGACCTTTAAATTTTGGGGATTGACTTATTTCACTTAGCACAATAGTTTTCAGATCCATTCATTTACCTGCAAAAGTCATAAAGTCATTCTTTTTTTATGGCCGAGTAATATTCTATAAACCTGTGTCTATAAGCCACATTTTCTTTGTCCATTCATCTGTTGATGGGCACTGAGATTGGTTCCATAGTTTAGCTATTGTGAATTGTGCTACTGTAAACGTTGATGTGGCTGCATCATTGTAATATGCTGATTTTAAGTCCTGTGCGTCTATACTGAGGAGTGAGATCATTATCTCAAATGGTGGTTCCATTTCTAGTATTTTGAGGAACATCTATACTACTTTTCAAAGTGGTTGCCCCTTTTTACAGTCCCACCAACAATGTAAGAATGTATCCTTTTCTCCTCATCCTTGTTACATCTATTGTTACTTGTATTCTTGATAGTTGCCATTCTAACTGGAGTGAGGTGAAATGTAAGTGGTTTTAATTAGAATTTCTCTAATGGTTAGAGATGTTGAACATTTTTTCAAGTATTGGTTGCACCAGGTATTTAGTTTAATGCTTTGTATTGTTTGGTTCATTTATTGATATTTATATTTTTCCCTTTTCTATAAGGTACTGGGAATCTACATAGACACTATAAATTCTCAGGGTAGAAATTCTATTCCTAAACTAAACCCAACCAAAAGACAGCATACCTAGCTCCAGATACAAATGAATCATATTTAGACTGTCATTATAATGTAATACAGGATAGGAGAGACAAAAATTTCTAATGAACAACCAGGTCACAAGTAAAAATACCTAACGTGCCCCTCAGTTCCCACTCATGAACATCCACTTCCACAGTGAAAACAGAGAAAATGAACACAAAGTTTGTGGATAACACCCCCATGAAAGGGTTTCACTCTAGAAAACTTTAGGATATATTCACAGGTGAAGCTGTACCCTAATAAGGCCCATGCATAAAAGTAGAAGAAAAATCAGTCCTAAAAAAGGCATATAACTCAGAACAGGAATAGAAGAAATATGAAAAGAGCAAGGTAAGACAACTGCACCCAAAATTCATAATTCACCAGCAACACATTCCAAATATATTAAAGTTGGTGAAATATTGGATAAGAAATATAAAAGAATTATTATAAAAATGATCAGTAAATTTCAAGAAAACACAGATGAACAACTACACAAATTTGACAAGTCAGCACAGGATATGAATGAGAAATTCAATAAGATATAAAAAAAAACAAACCAAACAGAAATCTTGGAAATGAAAGACACAATAAATTAAGTAAAACATTCAATTGAAAGTCTCTCTGATAGAACAGAAAACTGCTGAGATTCTCCCTCTGAAGAGATGCAGAGTATTGGCATGGACTACCTCTTCACAGAAATAATAAAAGAATCTTTCCAAACCTTGAGAATATGATGGACACCAAGATAAAGGAGGTATTCAGAACCCTAACTCCATATCATGTACAATGGCAAGAATGGGATCCTAATTAGAATAAGTTATATTTCATGTATGTAAAATATGCCAAAATGCACTTTAATATCATGAATATGTAAAAGAAAAAAAAAGTGAGAACACACACACACACACACACACACACAACATACAAGAACCCCAAGTAAAGAATCTCCCCACAATATATTATAATTAAAATGCTTAACATACAGAACAAGCATAGAATTTTAAAAGCCTCAAAAGAAAAGTGTCAGGTCATATTTAGAAGCATGTTAATCAGAGTCACTTCTGATTTCTTTTACTTCCAGTTGCCTAGCACAAACTCTAAAGGTCAGGATGTTGTGTTCCAAGTTCTGAAAGAAAACAACTGCCAACAAAACTGGCTATCTGGCAGAGCTATACTTCAGAATTGAAGAAAAAGAAGAAGGGGAAGGAGGAAGAATAGGAGGAGGAGAGTAGGAAGAGGAATTTCTAAGATAATCAGAAATTGAAAGGAATCATGATTATTTAGCTAGTAACACATAAAATCCTTGAATACCTCATACAGAAAAAAATAAAGCAAACCACAAAATTCACAAATAGACAAATCTCATTTGAATATTAGCTAAGAAAAGGATACTCAAGACCAAATTAAACATTAGAAATAAATCAAAATATCAGTAATTAATGAATACATCTCTATAACCACATTGAAGGTGAATGGTCTCAGCTCTCCAATTCAAATACAGAATGGGTTGCAAAACAAGACTCAACAATATGTTGTTTACAAGATATTTACCTTATAGACTAAGCAGCAACAGGCTGAAAGTGAAAGGATGGAAACTGTTATACTATGCAGATAGAACTAGAAAACAAGCAGAAGTAAGTAATCCCATATCTCATAAATCATACTTCAAGCCAGAGTTAATCAGAAGAGGGGAAAAAAAAACAATGTCACTTTGTATGGGTAAGGGAGCACTCCAAAAAGAATATGTAGTGACAGTAAATATTATATGACCCAGACATTGGTAGTATACCTAATTACATAAAACAGACACTACTCAAATTAAAAACTCAGATAAATCCCAGTACAATAATAATGGTGGTTTTAAATACATATCTCTCACCAATAGATAGGCCATATCTAGACATAAATTAAACAAAGATCATTTGGACCTGAAAAATGATATAAATTAAATTGGGCATCTATAGAATATTTTGTTCAAGAAGAGCCCAATATTCTTTCTTATCAGTTGCTCATGGAACGTTCTCCAAAATAAACAATATTTTAGGCCACAAAGCCACTACTATCAAATAAAAAATACTGATGTGTCAGAGACCAGCTCCAACAGGGGGTCTCAGGAGACGAACGGATGGTGAGGAGTCTGAGAAAGAGGGGTGGAGAAACAACACAGACACCAAAGTGCAGGTGTTGATCCCAATCTTTACTTGTGAAGTTGATCATATATACTTTTCATTTTGGCAGGCTCACAGTACTTTGTGGTTACAAAACAGGAATCATTATTCAAAGAAACAAAATATTATACCTAACTACAATCAGAATAGAAGAATGTATCTTGGCTTATGCATAAGCAAACATTTGTACTTTCAGTTTGAGTTTTGCTTTGAGCTGTTTCTGCTTAGTTAACTTTTAATAATAGTTACAAATGTCCCAAACTATTGGCGTATACCTTGACTATTCTTTCTTGACTTACTGACTGGAACCGGTGCCATGGTTATGGCAAGTGGTTGACTTGTTATTAATTTTAATCAAACAAGAGTAAGAACACAAACCATTGTGCACAGGAACAAGAACAAGTTGCCCAGTACTAAGCACTAATCTGTCTTCTTAACATTAATTTTTCTTCTCTAGATTTTAATTTAATTTCTCAAAAACTTCCTTGACAGGAATACAGGGAGTTTTTCATTAGACATTAGCAATTTACTCTCCACAGCTGAATCATTGCATTTAGAGCAAACAGATCTATTCTTTAGAAGCAGTTGCAATAATTGGGAAAGTCATGTTTTTTCCTTCATACTTAATGGTCATATGAGAAATCGCAACTATACTTATTAAAGGAATACAAAAACAAATCATCCCATTCCCATAAACATACTGCGCTCCTCCAGAGGATGGACACCTTGCGCCATCCACCTCAGTAGGGCCTTGCCATTGCCTGAGTCAGGGGAGGGGCGCAGCACTGATGTAATTTCTTTCATCCCATCTGATCATAATAAAATGCAGTTAGAAATCAACACTAAAAATATTCTACTAAAACTATATGAATACATGGAGATTGAACAATACACTTTTGAAAATTATGAATGAGTGATAGAAAAAGTTAGGGAAGTAATTAAAAAATTCTTAGACTCAAATAAGAACTGTGATACAACATACCAGAACCTCGGGGGCACTATGAAGGCTATTCTAAGAAGAAAGTTTGTAGCTATGAATACCTACTTGAGAAAAAAGAAAAATCCCAAATAAACAACTGAATCATGCATCTCAAGGCCCCTTAGCAACAAGAACAAATGATTCAAAATCAGTAGAAGGAAGGAAATAATTAAGATCAGAGATCAAATCTATGAAATTGATAATAGAAGATAAATCAGTGAAACAATGAGTTGTTGTTTTTGAAAGATAAAAATATTGATAGGCACTTAACCAAACAAACAGGGATGGGGGCAGCATGAGCAAGCTTGAGGGCGAGAGGGCAGTTCCAATTTAATAAATTAGAGATGAAAAAGGATAAATACCTATTAGTATCCCAGAAATCCAGAGGGCCATTAGAGACTATTTTGAAAACTTATACTCTAACAAATTGGAAAACCTAGAAGAAACTGACACATTTCTAAACGTGTAAGACTAGTCAAAAATGAATCAAGAGGACATAGAACCTAAACCAACCAGTAACTAGCAATAAGATAAAAGCAATAATAAAAAGCCTTTAAGCAAAGAAAAAATTGAATTCTCAATTAAATTCTACCAGATCCTTAAATAAAAACTACTACCAGTTCTCCTTAAATTAATTATAAATGTTAATAATTATATAGCTGCAATATTAACATGATTACACTTTCAAGTTTCGCAAATGACAAGAATTTTACTAGTATAAAATAAAGTAATAAGTTCTATACTTTGGACTCCAAACAAAGCAGTTTATAAAAGTATAAATGAAGAAGATGATACAATGGCTAACTTTGTCTTTAATGCCAGCCATATATTATTTATACATAAATGATATTGAGATTTTTTAAAACCCTAATTGCAAATAAGTTAAATATTTACATTATCTTAATTTTTGATAAATTTTAGTTATTCTTAATATGTTTTAATAACTGGAATGATGTTACAATGAACCATATATGTATATACATAATAAAATGTATTAAAGATAGGTATATATTATAGGAAAGAAAGATGTAATAAACATGAAATAGAAAATTTTTATATCAAGATAATTTTAAGGTAGATTTTATTAGTGATTCTGTCTATTAAAAAAGGCTGGGCATGGTAGTATAAGCCTATTTGTAACCCCAGCTACTCTGGAGGCTGAGACAGGAGGATTATAAGTTTGAAGACAGCCTTGAAAAATTAAAGAGACACTGTCTCAAAATAAAATTTTGAAATGTGTTGGAAAGGCAACTCTGTGGTAGAGCACATGCCTAACATGCAGGAGGCTCTGAGTTCAATCCCCTTATCACACACACCAGTGTTCTGTTAAACATTATGTATTATAAACTTGTATCACAATTAGAAGAAGACTACTTGGTAACCAAATATAACTATTTTATTTGCATTTCATAAAAGTTAAATTGAGTTTGTACTAAGGTCATAAATTGTATTTTTAATACAGTACCTACAAAGCTATTACCAAAAAACTATAAATGACATCTTATAAACTGCCAATATCTGCAAAACTCATTTAAAATTTAGAATAAATTAAGCATACTCAAAATATGGTCATAAAGAATTTTGTGATGTTAAATAAGTTTGTTCACACTTTATTTCACATCAGCAATATCTTTCATTTCTGATAAGCTAATCATGAATATACTCATGTGATTCAGAAATAATAGCAAAGGAAAAACTATTGTGTAAGGGCTTTATAATTAAAAGCATAAATGAAGCTGGGTGTGTTGGCTCACATCTGTGATTCCAGTGGTTTGGGAAGCTGAGGCAGGAGAATTGCAAGTTCAAAGCCAGCTCTAGCAAAAGCAAAGTGCTAAGCAACTCAGTGAAATCCTCTCTCTAAATAAAAAATACAAAATAGGGTTGGGGATGTGGCTCAGTGATCAGGTACCCCTGAGTTCAATCCCCAGTAACAACAACAACAACAACAAAATACTAGGCAAAACATTTGATGAAGCAATGTTGAAATAAATTATAATATCCACAATGAATGATCTGTTTTTAAATGTCTGTACTTTTTCCAATACTTGTTATCAAGATGACTTTAAAGCAATGCTAATTCAATGTACATATATGTTGTACATCAACACTATATGTATTTTTATTTCTAAATAATAATTACCTTTCAAAATGACCAATATTTCTTAAAAAGTGACTTGTTCTTTTTGTTTGAGATAGAAAATTGCAAATATTTCCTCACAATGTATGAAATCCCCCTCAACACACAAAACAATATAAAGACATTCCAAAAGCCAAGTTGGTATACACTGAACATTTAAATAAAAATAAATAATATGGTTTGTTAAAATTAGCTAAATCAAAACACTAAAAACAGTAAACATGAAGTAAAATTATATTTTCTTGGTAAGAACACTTAACATGCCATCCAGACTTTAAAAAATTTTTATTATTATTATCTGGCTACTAAGAATTGAACCCAAAGGTACTTTACCACTGAGCACATTCCCACCCTTTTTATTTTTCATTTTGAGACAGAGTTTCACTACGTTGATAAGGGCCTTGCTAAATTGCTGAGTCTGGTCTCAAACCTGCAATCTTCTTTCCTGGACCTCTTGAGCCCCTGGGATTACAGGCATGCTCTACCATGCCCAGGCTTAAAGATTAAGTGTACCTAGGTTTTGTGGTGCATGCCTGTGATCCCAGTGACTTGAGAGGCTGAGGAAGAATGATCACAATTTTGAGGCCAGCTTCAGCAACTTAGAACTGCCTTAAGCAACTTCATGGAACTTATCTCAAAAATAACTAAAAATAGACTGGTGTGATGGTACAGGCTGGTAATCCCAGAGGCTTGGGAGGCTGAGACAAGAGGATTGTAAGTTTAAATACAGCCTCAGCAATTTAGCAAGTCCTTCTCTCTAAATGAAATACAAAAGGGCCCCTGGGTTCAAGATGTAATCTCTGGTACGGAGGAGGAGGAAGAGGAGGAAAAGGAAGAGGAGGAGGAGGAGGAGGAGGAGGAAAAACTGAAAATGAAATGAAAAGAGCTGAGAATGTGGCTCAATAGTCCTGTACCAATAAACAAACAAACAAATAAATAAAAAATGTAAAATACAGTGTTGTTAATTACAAGCACAATGTTATAGAGAAAAATTTTAGAACTTATTCACCTTTTATACCTGAAACTTTATACATCAGTTCAACAACTCCTCATATTAGCCCCTGGACAGTCAATCACCATTTCATTTTCTGATTCACTGAGTTTGATATTTTTGATATCTTATGTAAGTAAATTCTTATGGTATTTGCATTTATCTCAGTAGATTATTTCACTTGAAATTATGTCCTCCAACTCATCCCTATTTTCACAGATGGAAGAATCCCCCACACTTTTTTATTTGGCTGAGTAATATTTCATTGTACCTATATGCCACATTTCCTTTATCCATTCATCTCTTAATGGACATTTAAGTTGTTTCCACATCTTGGCTATTGTGAATAACCCTGCAATGAATGTGAAAGTGCAAACATACCCTTGAGATCCCATTTTCAATTGTTTCAGATAAATACACAGAAGGGAGATTGCTAGATCACATGGTAGTTCAATAGCAAGAAAACCAAGTAATCTGAATGAAAAAGGAGCTAAGAATGTGAATAAATATTTCTTTATAAAAGACATATAGACTGCCAACAATTATGAAATACAGTATCACTAATAGGGGATTGCAAAACAATACCATGCTGGGATGCTACCTCAGAGCTGTTTGGATGGATATTATGAAGGAAAAAAAAAACTACATAAAATATATTAGCAAAGATGCCGAGAAATTGGGATCTTAGTACTGTTAGAACAGAGATCAAGCCAGAAGCAAACTTCACAGATCACTTCAGTCTTTTATTCAGGAATGGGACTACACCTACAGGAATGAACCCACTTTCCTGGTGGAAGATGAGCCACTAAACAAATGCAGGCTTATTCAGATTGTGGATGGTTTAGGTGAGCAAGTCAGTCTGAGCACTGAGGAATTTGAGTCCTTGAGTGGGGTTGGGAATGAGGGAGTGCTGAGAGCCCAGTCCGAATGACTCATGGCATTTTTGCCAGAATGGAGTGGTTGAGAGGTGACTGCCAGCAAGCCATTGAGATGATAATGATTATGTTAAGCTGTGTATTCAATTGTATATTAGACTCCTTGCTGTCCTGCCTCGGCCTGCTACTTTGGAGTTCTCAAGGGGATTCCCAGAGAGTTCCCCATTGGTTGGGGAAATGCCAGAGGAGGGATTTCCGGAGGAGGGATTTCCGGTTTGTGTGTGGTGTGTCCCAGGGAAGGCCGTGTGCGTGGAGTTTGCGGGAGTGCGGAGAATAAAGGAGTTCCTGTTTTGAACCTACAAGGCTGTGTGGCAGCTCGGTTATTTTTTTTCCAGCCAGACTGCAGCAAGGGAGTGGGGGGTGTCAGTGGCCAGCTCATGGGGAGGAGTTTTCTTGAACGAGGTTAGTGTTTCCTAGAGATTATTGCTTCTAGGTTTCCTGAGACACTTTCTCCCTGCCTGTGGCCAGCGTCTGGGAAGGATTTATCTTGGAAGAGAAGAAAGTCATCATTGTATGGCTTTCTTTTTCTATTTCTTTCTACTAGGCCTCACTATTTGGGGGTTTTTCATTTTCAATATCCAGTAAGTACACTGTTGTGTGCAACTAAAATGGTATAGCTGCTGTGGAAAGCAACATGGACATACCTTAAAAAGTATAAATATCAGAGGATTCACAGATTTTTAAATTAATGCCCTGTTAAAAATGTCTTATTTAAAAAATAAAAGCATATTGATGTTTGGAATTATAGATATTTTTAAAAATAAAATAAAGAATACTCCTTTTACTGCAACAAACATGCTCTAAATAGATACATTTTATGTTTGAAATGCTCAAAATCCAATGATAGAGGAGTGACATTTTCCCACTTAATTTATAAAACAGCCACCTTATCTAGGCATGGAACTATATTGTTTAGGAAAGTAAACTACCAAATATAATATTATTCCTCTTAGACATTAAATAAGATACCCAATTTATACTGTACTTGATGATGCTTTAGTTACTACATAATTTAAAATTAAAATACTTCCCAATATTACCAATTTATTTTCCCCCACTGAGGGATAATTTGGCAAGCAACTTTGTATGTGATTGAAATCAAATGAGACTATATCAGATATCAATCAGAGACACCACATAAATAAGATAATAATACACAATGTTAAGGTCAGAAATCTCAGCTCATCCTGTTTTACAAAGTTTTAATCCTCTGGCAGGTCTACTTCATGGAAGTTGTTCAGCCGTTACCAATTCTTGACTCATTTCATCTCAACTTAAGTTATTAGCCACCTAGAAATCAAGTTTGGACTTCAACTTTAAAACAGTAAAGCTAGTAATTATCTGTCTATTACTTAAAGAAAGGTAATTAATTTTTCATTGGATTGATAAGAGCTGTGCAAGAGATCTACCCAACGATGTAAATACAATGTAATTGCACTAAAATCTTTTTTCTCTCTAAAAGGATATATTTTCAAATGAATGTCACTGAGGAATGCCATTATAACAATGAGCATCCATGCAATTAGTTATTGCCAGCTCTTTCTAAATAATAGTTAGATGCAGAGGATGTAAATTAAGCTAAATAAGTTCTTCCACAACCTTCTGAGGAGAAAAAGGACTCTGTTACAATAATACATCTATTTAACTACTGCATTTTAGTATTTAAAAAATATGAAGCAATAACTGTATTTTAGTGTTTAGCAAATACAAAGATTACAAAGCAAGTTCTTACACATCAAAGTTTAAGGTTCTTTCAATATTTTGAATGGATTTGTTCTCATATACCATATATCATTAAGAGAAAAATGTTTATAGGATCAATATTTTCCACATGAGAAAATATGTATTATAATAACAGGCAATTTAATACACTGAATTCTATTGGAGTGAAATTTGAGATCTATAATAATGATTTAATAACTTATTGGAGACTTAAGAATAAAGCAACATATCATATCTTAATATTGGCAATGATAGCTTATGTGCAGGTAGCAATGATATTGATAAAATGAATCTTATTATATCTCTAAAAATATAATAAGGTCCTTATGAAAATATATAAAATTAAAATATATGATGGATCAATAGAAATAAGAGTAATTCATCATAAGAAATTTTCTTGGGTTCAGGTTTGATAAGTTTGAATTTCAAAAGATCCCCAAAAGGCAGTTATTAAAGTGTTTCTTAGTTGAAGAATGAATGAAATAATAAACCTGAGTTTCTCTGTAAGCATGATAACCTTCCCAGGAATGTATATGCTTGTTAGAAATCATGATGATTAGAAGAGGAAAAGTTACAAAATGTGTAAATTCTGTCAGCCTCTTTCTGTTCATGTAGTCATTCCTCAATATGATATAAATAAATTTTCATAGGAAGATTTTTCAGTGTCATATTTTATTTTCTCCCTTTATGGTGTCAAAGATTCTTTATAACTTTATTTAAAATTAGTTAAGTGTCTTTTCATGTACCTATGCCAAAAAAATATTAGTCCAAAATTGATAATCTTTTAAAATGTTACACATTAATATAAAACTTTCAATGATAAACTTATTAATCAGATCTTTTATTGTGTTGTTACAGTGAATGATTTTGTTTATCTTTCAAATGAAGCAAAAATGACATATTATAGTTTCATATTTCCTAAATTTTAAATATAATGCAGAATGTTTTTCCTAATTAATATATTTTATAGTTTTCTCAGTTTTAATATTTTTATTGTTTTAAGAGTGTTAATTACATAATCTACAGATAATTTTAAGTGTATTTATTGTCAAAACTTTTATTATATGTAAGTTTAAGACACAGACTTATTTATTACTAATATTTTGGTGGCAATAATGTATAAAATCAGCAGACGCCGTTGCTACAGTGCTGTTGCCATGCCAAGAGGTCTCTTCTCTAGGCACAGCCTCGGCTACCTCTGACACTACCTCCCTGATCGCTGGAGATTGCCTACTGATGCTGCCACCAGAGCTGCAGTTGCAGCCATGGCTTCAGCTGCCAACAACCCCGCCACTACCACTGCTACCATCACCTAGAAGAAGACTACAGGGGAGACTCCAGGTTTGGTTGCAAGTGACTGCACCCATTTTGGGAAACCAGCCAGGGCCTGGGCCCCAAGTGCCAGTAGGTTTACCACTACAAGAGCCTCTGTCTGGAGACTCCTGCCAGAACCTGCAGGTTCAGTGTGGGGGTGCCTGCAGGTTTGGGGGCGCCTAGGGTCTTCCTACTAGGAGCGCTGGTGGCTCTTGTCTTGCTGCTGCATCATGGGGTTGCTCCTTTGCATGAATGTATCCCTGGTGGTCTCTTGGCAAGTAGGAGCAGCATTGAGATTTTTGAGACTACAGTGTGGCCAAGCCTGAGGTATCTGAAATTCAGATTGGTGGGATAGTGACTGGGTCTTCGAGGGCCGATCAGGGTCTGGTGATCCCGAGAGATGTCAGAGATAGGGGTAAGAAACCTTTGAATACTGACAGAGATAGTTTGACTTTCCAGTGAGATTTATTTTATTTTCTTTTATTTTTTGATTTGCTAATATCTCTACCATATTTGGAACAGGAATTTTATGCCTCAGTGTGTGGAGGACAATGATATATACATGTGTTCTGAATTTTTGTTGTATTCTTATGTCTTTAATCTTCACTATTTCTTAGTATTCTTCCTTTCTCTTGTCTATTTTCTTGGATTTTCTTTTCAACTTTTCTCCAGCCAACAGCCAATCACTGTTGGGTCCTTTTCCACTCTTCCTGTGAATTATTACTTCTAGTTTCTCTCTTCCTCCCTCAAGATATCACATACTACACTACCTCTATTCTCTTATATGTTATTTGAAATTGTAAACCATTTTAATAATTTTTTTGTTTATACTTTAGATATTTGTTGAACTCATCATTTTGGTTTAATGCAAGAAAGCAGTAGAAGCCATAGTAGTGGGAGCTATTAGGTTTAAGGCTATATATTACTTACACTGGGTGCTGTTGGTATTGGTCTCACCATTAAAGGCGAGGTACAGGAAACCTTCAGGGACACTATAGGTCTGTCTACAGGTTAGAATTTGTGCTGCCTTAGATCCATACTTCTAGATGGGAAAACACACTAACAACATGAAAAGACAAGGGATTAAAGCACCCCAAACAAACCAAAATGCTTCAGTAACAGAAGCTACTGATAAAACAGTAGAAGAAATGTCCAAGAAGGAGTTCAGATTTTACATAGTTAAGTTGATCTGTGATGTAAAGGGTTGTATAAGGAGTGTAATTAAAGAAAAAATACAGAAAGTGAAGGATCACTTCAATAAAGAGAGCTTGTGGGGAAAAAAATTCTCAAAATGAAGGAATCAGTAAACCAAATTATAAATTCAATAGAAAACATCACCAACAGACTAGACCACTTGCAAGACAGAACTCAGACAATGAAGATAAAATATATAACCTTGAAAGTAGAGTTGACCATGCAGAGTCTTTGGGAAGACACCATGAAAAAAACATCAAAGAATGAGATAACATGATAAGACCAAATTTAAGAGATATCAGAATAGATGAAGGAGCAGAGATACAAACCAAAGGAATGCACAATATTTTCAATGATATAACAGCAGAAAGTTTCCCAAATCTAAAGAATGGAATGGAAAATCAAATACAAGAGGCTTATAGGACCCCAAATGTACAAAATTACAGCAGACCCACACCAAGACACATTATAATGAGAATGACTAACCAGAGAATAAAGATAAAATCTTAAAGGCTGTGAGAGGAAAAAAAAATCAAATTATGTGTAGGGGAAAACCAATTCAGATCTCAACTGATTTTTCAGCATAGACTCTCAAAGCTAGGAGGTTCTGGAATAATGTATTTCAAGCTCTGAAAGAAAATAGATGCCAACCAAGAATTTTATATTCAGCAAAATTAAGTTTCAGATTTGAAGATGAAATTACAATTTTCCATGATAAACAAAAATTAAAAGAATTCATAACTAAAAACCCTACACTACAGAACATTATCAATAAAATATTCCATGAGGATGAAGTGAAAAAAAGTGAAAACTAGCAAAGGGAGGATCTATACTAAAGGAATAATCAACCAAAGGAGAAACTAAGAAATTAAAAAAAAACACAGAAATAAATCAAAATGACAGGGAATATAAATCATATCTCAATAAAAACCTTCAATGTTAATGGCCCAAACTCATCAATCAAAAGACACAGATTGGCAGATTGGATTAAAAAGCAAGATCCAACAATATAATGTCTTCAAGAGACTCACTTCATGAGCAAAGACATCAGTACTTTGAAGGTGAAAGGATGGGAAAAAACTTATCACTCATACAGATTGCATAAATAAGCAGGAATTTCCATTCTCATTTCAGATAAAGTAGACTTTAAACCAAAGTTAATCAGAAGAGACAAAGAAGGACATTTCATACTTCTTAAGGGGAGTATGTTCTGCTTATGTGTAGCAGGACATAACAATTATAAATATTTATGCCCCAAACAATGGAGCATCTGTACATCAAACAAACCCTTCTCAATTTCAAGAGTCAAATAGACCACAATACAATAATACTGGGTGACTTTACAACACCTCTCTCACTACTGAACAGAACTTCCAAACAAAAACTAAATAAGAAAACATATATAAAGAACTAAATAATACAATCAATAATTTAGACTTAACAGAAATATATAGAATACTTCATCCATCAACAAGAAAATATACTTCCTTCTCAGCAGCACATGGCTCCTTCTCTAAAATAGTCCATATCTTATGCCACAAATTAATTCTTAGTTAAAAAAACAGCCACAACAACAACAAAAATAGAGATAACACCCTGCATTCTATCAGACCACAATGGAATGAAATTAGAAATCAATGATAAAATAAAAAACACAGGATACTGTGACAAATGGAGACTAAATAATACACTATTGAATGATAAATGGATAATTGAAGGAATCAAGGATGAAATACAAATATTCTTAGAGGTGAATGAGATCACTGATACAACATATCAAAATCTCTGGGACACTGTGAAGGCAGAACTAAGAGGAAAGTTTATTCCACTGAGTGCATTCATAAAAAGAATAAAAAGTCAACAAATAAATTACCTAACACTACATCTCAAGCCCTAGAAAAAGAAGAACAAATCAACACCAAAAGTAGTAAAGAGAGAAAATAATTAAAATCAGAGCTGAAATCAATGAAATTGAAAGAGAAGAAACAATTGAAAAAAAATGACAAAACAAAATGTTGGTTCTTTGAAAAATAAAATAAAGTAGAAAAATCCCTGGCCATGCTAATGGAGAGAAAAAGACAGAAAACTCAAATTACTAAAATACAAGATGAAGAAGGAAATATCACAACCAACATGCCTGAAAAACAGAAGATAATTAGAAACTATTTTAAAAATTCATATTCCAATAAAATAGAAAATATTGAAGATATTAACAAATTTCTAGAGTCATATGACCTATCCAAAATGAATGAGGAGGTCATACATGATTTAAACAGGTGAATCTCAAGTAATAAAATAGGAAATGCCATCAAAAGCCTACCAACCAAGAAAAGCTCAGGACTGGATGAATTCTCACCAGAGTTCTACAAGACTCTGAAAGAAGAATTAACACCAATACTCCTCAAAGTATTCCATGAAATATAAAAGAAGGGAACCCTTCCAACTCATTCTATGAGGCTAATATCACTCTGATACCAAAACATACAAAGATCCATCAAGGAAACAAAACTTCAGGCCAATATCCCAAATGAACATAGAGGCAAAAATTCTGGCAAATGGCATACAAAACATATTAAAAAGACAGTGTGCCACAATCAAGTGAGATTCATCCTAGGGATGCAGAGCTGGTTCAACATATGGAAATCAATAAAAGTAATTCATCATATTAATAGACTTAAAAAAAAGAATCATGATCATCTCACTAGATGTAGAAAAAGTATTTGATAAAATACAGCACACCTTCATGTTCAAAACACTAGAAAAACTAGGGATAATCGGAAAATCCTTCAACATTGTAAAAGCTATTATGCTAAACCTACAGCCAACATCATTCTAAATGGAGAAAAATTGAAAGTTTTCCCTCTAAAAACTGGAGCATGACAAGGATGTCCTCTTTCACCACTTATATTCAACATCATCCTTGAAACTCTAGCCAGACAATTAGACAAAAGAAAGAAATTAAAGGGATACAAATAGGTAAAGAACACAAACTATCACTATTTGCTGATGACATGATTCTATATCTAGAAGATCCAAAAAATTGAACCAGAAAACTTCTAGAACTAATAAGTGAATTCAGCAAAGTAGCAAGATATAAAATCAACAGCCATTAATCAAATGCATTACTATGCATCAGCAATTAATCCACTGAAAGAGAAATTAGTAAATCTCCCCCATTCACAGTAGCCTCAAAAACCTAAAAAACAAAACAAAAAAACTACAACAACAAAAAACTGGGAATCAATCTAACAAAAGAGTCGAAAGACTTTTACAATGAAAACTACAGAACACTAGAGAAATAAATTGAAAAAGAAAACTTGGAAGATGGAAAGAAAGATCTCCCATTCTCCTGGATAGGCAAAAATTAATATTGTCAAAATGGCCAAACTACCAAAAGAATTATACAGATTTAATGCAATTTCTAATAAAATCCCAATGACATTCTTCATAGAAATAGAAAAAGCAATCATAAAAATTATTTAAAAAAGACACCCAGAATAGCTAAAGCAATTCTTAGCAAAAAGAATGAAACAGGAAGCATCACAATACCAGACCTTAAACTATACTACAGAGCTATATTAACAGAAACTGCATGGAATTGGCACCAAAATAGACTTGTGGGCCAATGTTACAGAATTGAGGACACAGAGACAAACCCACATAAATATGGTTATGTCATACTAAACAAAGGTGCCAAAAACATTCACTGGAGAAAAGATAACCTATTCAACAAATGGTGCTGGCAAAATTGGAAATTCATATATAACTAAATGAAATTAAAACTCTATCTCTCACCCTGCACAAAACTAACCTAAAAGTGGATCAAAGACTTCAGCACTAGAACAGATACATCAAATACAAGAAAAAAAATAGACCCAGATCTTCACCATGTCATCTGACTTTCTTATCAAGACTCCTAAAGTGCAAGAAGTAAAATCAACAATCAATAAGTGGGATGGTCAAAAAGTTTCTTCTCAGCAAAGGAAACAATCAATAATATCAGGACAGAGCCTATAGATTGGGAGAAAATCTTTACCACATGCACCTCTGATAAAGCATTAATTTCTAGGATATATAAAGAACTCAAAAAACTTAACACCAAGAAAACAACCCAATCAATAAATGGGCTAAGGAATTGAATAGACACTTCACAGAAGAAGAAATACAATTGATCAACAAAGATGTGAAAAAGTGTTCAATATCTCTAGCAATTACAGAAATGCAAATCAAAACTACACTAAGATTTTCTCTCCTGTCAGAATGGCAATCATCAAGAATATAGGCAAGAATAAATTTTGGTGAGGATGTGGGGGAAAAGGTACACTCATACATTGCTGGTGGAACTGCAAATTGGTGCAACCACTATTGAAAGCAGCAAAGAGATTCCTCAGAAAACTTGAAATGGAACCACCATGTGTCCCAGCTATCCCATTTCTTGGTTTATACCCAAAGGACTTAAAATCTACATACTACAGTGGGTGCCACCACATCAATATTTATAGTAGCTCAATTCACTATAGCTAAGCTATGGAATCAACCTAGGTGTCCTTCAATAGATGGGTGGGTAAAGAAAATGTGATGTATATATTCAATAAAATATCACTCAGCTTTAAAGAAGAATGTAATTATGGCATTTGCCAGTAAATTAATAGAGTTGGAGAATATCATGCTAAACAAAATAAGCCAATCCTAAAAAAACAAAGGCTGAATGTTTTCTCTAATATGTGGATACTAATTCACAATAAGGCAGAGGACACTAGAGAAGAATAGCATTACCTTACATTAAGTAGACAGAAGTGAAGGGAAAGGAGGGGAGAGGATGTGAGGAAAGGAAAGATAGTAGAATGAAAAAGACATATTGCTTTTTGGTAATATAGCCATTTTGATGATGTTAGTTCTACCTATCCATGAACAGGGTATATTTTTCCATCTTCTAAGATCTTCTTCTATTTCTCTCTTTAGGGTTCTGTAGTTTTCATTGTATAAGTCTTTCACCTCTTTTGTTAGGTTGATTCCCAAGTATTTTATTTTTTTTTTGAGGATATTGTGAATGGGGTGGTTGTCCTCATTTCCATTTCAGAGGATTTGTCGCTGATATACAGGAATGCCTTTGATTTATGCGTGTTGATTTTATATCCTGCCACTTTGCTGAATTCATTTATTAGCTCTAATAGTTTCTTTGTAGACCCTTTTGGGTCTGCTAGGTATAGAATCATGTCATCTGCAAATAGTGATAATTTGAGTTCTTCTTTTTCTATTTTTATGCCTTTAATTTCTTTCGTCTGTCTAATTGCTCTGGCCAGTGATTCGAGAACTATGTTGAACAGAAGTGGTGAGAGAGGGCATCCCTGTCTTGTTCCAGATTTTAGAGGGAATGCCTTCAGTTTTTCTCCATTCAGAATGATGCTAGCCTGAGGCTTAGCATAGATTGCTTTTACAATATTGAGGTATGTTCCTGTTATCCCTAGTTTTTCTAGAGTTTTGAACATAAAGGGATGCTGTACTTTGTCAAATGCTTTTTCCGCATCTATCAAGATGATCATATGGTTCTTATTTTTAAGCCTATTGATGTGGTGAATAACATTTATTGATTTCCGTATATTGAACCAACCTTGCATCCCAGGGATAAATCCTACCTGATCATGGTGCACAATTTTTTTGATATGTTTTTGTATTCGGTTCGCCAGAAGTTTATTGAGGATTTTTGCATCTAGGTTCATTAGAGATATTGGTCTGTAGTTTTCTTTCTTTGAAGTGTCTTTGTCTGGTTTAGGAATCAGGGTGATGTTGGCCTCATAGAATGAATTTGGAAGTTCTCCCTCTTTTCCTATTTCCTGAAATAGCTTGAAAAGTATTGGTATTAGTTCCTCTTTAAAGGTTTTGTAAAACTCTGCTGTATACCCATCCGGTCCTGGGCTTTTCTTAGTTGGTAGTCTTTTGATGGTTTCTTCTATTTCCTCAATTGATATTGGTCTGTTTAGATTGTCAATATCCTCCTGACTCAATCTGGGCAAATCATATGACTTAAGAAATTTATCGATGCCTTCACTATCTTCTATTTTATTGGAGTATAAGGATTCAAAATAATTTCTGATAATCTTCTGTATTTCTGAAGTGTCTGTTGTGATATTGCCTTTTTCATCCCATCATGTGAGAAGGACCCAGCATAGGAAAGCTGCTCAGCTTGTGTTGGGGTCAGAAAGTGGGAGTAGGGGTAGAGGAAGGGGTCACGGGGCAGATGTGCCCTTCCAGGGCACTCCCCACCTACCTCCTCCAGTCATGCCCCAGCTGGCTACAGTGACCACCCAGTCAGTCCATTCAAACTAGGATGGACTGATTAAGTTGCAGCTCTCATAATTTAATAATTTTTCCTCAGAATATTCCTGAATTTAAAGAACTTTAGAGAAACACCTCATATTCAGACCACAATAGTTATTTTATGACTGCTTTAGACAGGATGTTCTAAGAAAACCTTTCTGAACAGGTGATTTGGGGAACTGAACTCTGAAGAGATAACATTTGATAAAAAGAAAAAGCTAACCATTTGAAAGACCTGGAAAAACAGAATGTGAAGCAGACACAATAGCAAATACAAAAGCTCTGAAGGTGGAATTATTCATTAGACTTGAAAGAATTTGGAGGACTTTTAAAGTTATCTTTATCTGGAATTAATTTGTTTTAATTACTACTCCAAAGCAATTCTTTAGAAATTCACTTCTTTAATGGGTAAGTGAATGATTAAGGGAAATTTTCCTCAGGGTACTTTATACAACCCTTTTCTCAAAAGTTAAATAGTAAAATAAAAAATAAGAAATAAAAGGAGAAAGTTGTCTAGTAATTCACATACAAAGAATTGGTGCTCACAATCTAAACTATAGATCCAAGAATAGTTAAAAAAACACAGTTATAGCAGAAAGCAGGTGTTGATTTAAAAATTGAAAGCAAGTGATCAAGAAATCCTCAATTTGTTTAAACTTATCTAAAGTGCCACAAGGAAGGTATGAAGAAAATGTAGAAAAGGAGGTGCTTGTGAAGTAATAAGGAATGTGCTGCAAAAATAGGGTTACATTTTTGAGTATGTTCATAGCTTCACTAATGCCACAGGTGTTTTGAATATCATCCTAATTGAATTTCAGGATGGACAATGACTATTGACAGTTTGCTTCCAGTTACAGAAAAGAGTTGTCTAGATGCTTTTCAAAAATTAGTATAGCTCTCTGCCTTTGAATAGTCTTATGCTTTAAGGTACTGAGATAATTATTCTTTTACTTCTTTTTGTTTTCCTTATAAGCCCCCAAAATAAATACTTATAAGTAGAATTTCCAAAAAAGTATCAAGGAAAGGGCTATTTCTTGATGGTTCCTGTAGTGGGAAAATGGTCCCCAGATAAACAATTTCAGTGGAGCCAAATGTATTCATACATGGAATATTTTACCAGAGTCATTGATTTTCATATAGAATAAACCTGGAGAGTAAAATGGTTAGAGGAGGAAGAGTATCACTATGTGAATTTAAAAGGCAGAAAGAAAACACCCCCTATCCTGAACTTCCAGAGAAAATACTGATGAGATTATTGATTCCTCAAGTCACCCATGGTAAGAGGAGAATGATGCTGCCTAGTTTACTCTTTAGTTCTGTCACCAATTTTTCTGACACCTCTATTTCAACTTGGTGTCATGTCTTTGTTACATAAATTATGATGGCATATTCTCTAGTTTTCCTAATCAGAAGAGCAACAAATCCACATGTTATTTGATGCTTAAGTAATAACTCAATAAAATCAATAGATAACTAGCAAAGATTAATGGGCTTTTTGTTTTTATCTCAGTCTCAAAAGTTAAGTCCAAAAGCTATCGTGTTCACTTTGAGTGTACTTCTCTATAAATAATTTGCTGAGAATTGGGACTATATATATTCATAGAAGTATCCTAGCTTCTAAATGAGCAAGACTTTATAGGTAAGGGCTGAATCCCTGATTAGTGAGACTATCTTTACAGAAAAGAGAATGAGATGGCATGGCTCATAGTTCTGAAAATATGAAATGGAAAGATTTCAAGAATATTAAAAATGAAATGTTTTTAAATTTAAAATTATTCAGTCATTATGATTATTTTTAGTTTTTGTCATATTACCACAACAAAATAGGCTTTTAAAAATAAAACAGCTGAAATTAAAACATATTGTATAATTTTTATGTTCTGAAAGATTTCAGAAGTTCTATTAATGCATTAATTTAAGTGGAATATTACTAGTACAATGGTGTTTGCCCACAAAGTTCTATATATTTAAATGCATGCATATGAGGATGTGTAAAAGTTCAAAGTACAAATAATTTTATCATTAAAAACAATATATTTATTTACCATAGCATAAAACTTTGAATTCATATTAAATTTTGCTTTTGAGAATACAGCCATTATGGAAAAAAAAATATTGCAGTAATTGTCCATGAAGGGAAGTTTAACTTTCAGAGAAATATTTACTTGAGAAGAATAAAAATAAAGTGAAACCCTATGCAATTTGAATTTACGTGACAGAAATATTGTCAGAAGGTATTAGAGGATATATTAATACATGGTAGGATTTTACAAAATGATAAATAATGTTTTTCCCTTAGTGTATCTACATTCTATTGTATAGTTAATAAGAATAGAGATCCTGTAACTATCTGAAGTGTGTGAATCTTACCTCAACTACATGCCAGATCTGTCACTTGGCAATTCATTTAAATATTCTGCATCTGAACCATTTCATCTCTTAAATGAGAATGTTAATACCATTTATTTCCTGAATATTTTTTTTCTCTATATAACAACTCTCAGTATCTGCAACATGGCAATTGAGTTGTTTGGTAATAATTCTCTTCAAGTTTTTCATTAAAGATCAGTTTTCTGAATTTAGAATAAATGAAACAAAATTCTATTTTCCCATATCTGATGAGAACATTTAAAACTATGTTCTATCTTTTATCGTCATATTGCTAAAAGGAAGTATAGGATGCCTAGGGCAAAGATCTTATGTGACTTAATTGCTACTAATTGTATATGAAGGAAGGGAATTTAAAAATCATGGGAACAAACACCTATTCCACATATTTGTTGCCACAAAACTTGAAGAACCTTATTCCATTAATTATTTAGTTATTTTAGGGCATGAAAGGGTTTTAGGTGAATTTCTACATATCAGAGGTTAACATTATGAGAAATCCTTGAGTTTTATACTAAAATTTTTCTTTGAGCTAGAAGGAATTATTGTCTGCGTACAATTAAATACATGTTGTTCTTTCAGTTTACCTTTAATTTATATCAGTGTGGGGAACTAATTTATAGGTTGCTTAAGTACCTATTGTTCACTCCATTAGTGAAAGAGGGATTTCTGCCCTAAGGTTGTGGAATGTCTGATTACATGAAACCCAGTGATGGATGGATGAGAACAAAGCAGTTTATTATGATTATAAACTATTTCTGAGGAGATTGTAGCACAGAAAATACATATACAAAAATCAATTATATTTTTATCAATTTGCAATGAAAATCAAATTAAGGAAACAACTGCATTTTCGATAGCACCCCAAAATAAAGTAAATATGAGCAAATTCACAAAAGCATGATGCTCATACACTAAAAACTACAAAACATTGTTAAAAAAGTTTTAAGGAAATATGAAGTAATAGAAATAAAAACAAAATAATTTTGTGTTCATGATCTGAAGACTAAATATTGTTATGATGTAAATGATCTCCCCAATTGATCCATAGAGTCAATTTTATTTTTATCAGAATGCCAGGTGACTTCTCCCTGGATATCAACAGGTTGGTTCTGAAATCCATAGAGATGAGTAAAGGCCTCAAAACAGCCAAAGAAATCTTAAAAAAGAAGAAAATACAAGAGTAATCAAACTTCCTGTTTTCAAAACTTAATATAATGGCACAGACATTGTAGCACAGGCATTAAGACAGTGTGGTACGGGCATTTGGGTGGATAGATTGATCAAAAATGTAATTGACAATCCAGAATAAACCATGTTTATGGCCAACTAACATTTAACAATCATTCTAAGACCATGCCCAGGGGAAATGGTGAAAATGAGGCAAGTCCCATGTAATGAAGTTTGATTATTATGTAATATGTAGAACTCAAATCACAATGGATCAAAAATCAAAATATAGACACTAAAATTATAAAATTTTCAAAAGGAAATATATGGTTAAATCTTCATGACCTTGTTTTGCTAGCAGAATCTTGGAAATTATACCAAAAGCCTGAGAAGCCAAAAATAAATAAATAAATAAATTGGATTTTATCCAAGTTAGAGAACATTTTCAAATAATACTGTAAAGAGAGTGTAAAAATAGTCTTAAGTTATATTTAATAATACACTAATACTTTGAATATATAAAAATACTACAATTGAACAATAAGAGACAATTCAATTAAAAGACAGTAAAAAATTGAAGAAATATCTAAAAGATTAGATATTTCTTCTAAGATGAATGGCTACTAAGACATGAACAAATGTTTAGGCATCATTATCATTAGAGTGAGAAAACACTTCACATCCACTAGAATGCCTGTAATTAAACACACACACACACACACACACACACACAAAAACCAATAATGGTTAGAAAAGATGTTTAGAAAACCTACAGACTCCACCAAAATATTCTTGAGAAGCAGTAGTGTTTCTAAATGCCAACAACAAACTACTCAAAAAAAAAATCAAGAAAACAATCCCATTTAAAATACCACTGAAAAAATTACTTAAGAGTTTGGAGATGCTGGTTAAAGGGCACACAATTTTTCTTTGCACAGCATGACAGTTCAGGCAAGATGTATTCTTGTGATATATTATATGTCATGGTGACTATAGTTAATAATATTATATGACTGACAATTCCTAAGAGATAATGTCCTAAAAGTTGTTACCACAAATATGAGAAGTGAATTAATTTGATTTAATCATTTTACACTGTATATATTTATCAAAACAAAATGTTTTACACAAAAAATAAACAATTTTATTTTTCAGTTATACCTAGAAAAGCTGAAGTTAAAGAGAGAAACTTAGAGTGACAAAAGAAAAACTAAAAAAAAAAAATTACAAACTCTTCTGAGCATGAAAAGTCCTTAAATAGCAGAAATATTTGAAATTGGAGTCCAGGTCAAAGCTGGGTACAGAAAAGTATATTTGCAAAAAATAATGATCAAATATTTTCCCAATTGCATATAAATGTTAGACCTTCAAATCTAAGGAGCACATCAAATTTCATGAAAACAAAGTATAAGAAAAGCAAACTAATAAAAAATCACATTGTAATTAAATTGGTCTTAAAAGAAACCAGAGGAAAATGACACAGTAGATGTAGAGGAAACAAATTGTATGACAACATATTTTTCATCATAAACAATATAAGTGAGAACACAGTAGAAAAACATATTTAAGGAATGAAAATGAAACAAAACTTTTTTGGGTTTAGAAAGCTGAAAGTTGTTATCATCAACAAACTTAAAGTACTAAAAAAATAAAAAGAAAAAAAAGTTAAGTTCTTCAAGCAGAAGGAAGTTATCTGGTTCTCTGACAGACAAAAGAAATTAAGGGATTCAAATAGGAAAAGAATAACTGAAACTGTCATTATTTGCTGATGACATGATTCTATACTTAGAGGATCCAAAAATAAGGATTTTTGAAGGCTATCACCTTAATTGGTAACTGTAAATAGTTAAAAATTTTCTTATAATTCAAAAACATTATTTTATAGTAAGAACTAAACCCAGAGATGATTAACCACTGAGCCATACCTCCAGCCCTTTTTATATTTTTACTTAGAGACAAAGTTTTGCTAAGTTGTTCAGGGCCAAATGTGAAATTTATTAAAAGAAAAGCAAAAGGCTGGGAATATCAGTTGGTAGAGTGCTTGTCTCTCAGGCACAAGGCCCTGGCTTTGATCCCCAGCAGAAAGAAAGAAAGAAAGAAAGAGAGAAAGAGAGAAAGAGAGAAAGAGAGAAAGAGAGAGAGAGAGAGAGAGAGAGAGAAAGAGAGAAAGAGAGAAAGAAGGAAGGAAGGAAGGAAGGAAGGAAGGAAGGAAGGAAGGAAGGAAGAAGGAAGAAGGAAGGAAGGAAGGAAGGAAGGAAGGAAGGAAGGAAGGAAGGAAGGAAGGAAGGAAGGAAGGACCATTTTTTAATATTCTGACAGATTGTTAGAATGTAACTTAAGTACAACTAACTAATCATGTGTTTCTATCTGAAGAATTAATACCAATACTCCTCAATTACTCCATGAAATAGAAAAGGATAGAACCCTTCCAAGCTCATTCTACAAAGCTAGTATCATCTTTATACCGAAACAAGGCAGGGGCACATCAAAGAAAGAAAACTTCAGACCAATATCCATGATGAACATTGATGCAAACATTCTCAATAAAATTCCAGCAAATTGCATACAAAAACATATTAAAAAACATTGCACCATGATCAAGTGACATTCACCAGGGATGCAAGATTGGTTCAACATACAGAAATCAATACATATAATTCATCACATCAATAGACTTAAAAATAAGAATCATATGATTATATCTATTAATGCAGAGAAAGCACTTGACAAAATACAGCACCCTTTCATTTTAAAACACTCTGAAAAACTAGGGATAGTAGGAACATACTTCAACATTGTAAAAGCTATTTATGCTAAACCCAAGGCCAATATCATTCTAAATAGAGAAAAATTGGAAGCAGTCCCTCTAAATACTGGAATAAGACAGGGATGCCCACTTTGACAACTTCTATTCAACATAGTCCTTGAAACTATAGTCAGACAATTAGACAGAAAAAAGAAATTCAAGGAATTCAAATAGGAAAAGAGTAACTGAAACTATTTGCTGATGACATGATTCTATACTTAGAGGATTCAAAAAACCCCACCAGAAAACTTCTCAAATTAATTAATAAATTTAGCAAAGTAGCAGGATAAAAATTAATACCCATAAATCAAATGTATTTCTATATGTCATTGATGAATCCTCTGAAAGAGAAATTAGGAAAAGTACCTCATTGACAATACCCCCCACCCCCCAAAATGGGAATCAACTTAACAAAAGAGGTGAAAGACCTCTACAATGAAAACAATAGAACACTAAAGAAAGAAATTGAATAAGACTTTAAGAGACGGAAAGATCTCTAATGCTCTTGAATAGACAAAATTAATATTGTCAAAATAGCTATACTACCTAAAGTGATATCCAGATTCAATGTGATTCCAGTTAAAATCCCATTGACATTTCTTATAGAAATAGAAAAATTAACCATGAAATTTATTTGGAAAAATAAGACCCTGAATAGCCAAAGCCATCCTTAGGTAGAAGAGTGAGGCAGGAGGCATCATAATACCAGAATTTAAATTATACTATAAAGTTATAAAAACAAAAATGGCATGGTATTGGCACAAAAATAGATGCTTAACCAATGGTACAGAATAGAAGACAGAGAGACAAACCCACATAAATACAGTTATGTCATACTAGACAATGGTGGCAAATACATAAATACATATTTTGGACAAAATATGGCCTCTTCAATAAATGGTGCTTGGAGAATTGAAAATCCATATGAAGTAAAATGAAAGTAAACCCCCTATCTCTCACCATGCACAAAATTCAACTTAATGTGGACCAATGACCTAGAAATTGTACCAGAGACCCTGAGCCTAATAAAGGAAAAGGTAGGCCAAAATCTTCATCACGTTGGATTAGTCTCTGGCTTCCTTAACAAGACTCCTAAAGCCTAATAAATAAAATCAAGAATTAATAAATGGGATGGACTCAAACTAAAAATCTTCTTCTCAGAAAAAGAAATAGTCAATGAGGTGAAGAGAGAGCCAACATTTTGGGAACAAAGTTTTGCCACATGCACATCATGTAGAACACTAATCTCCAGGATATATAGAGAACTCAAAAAAGTTAATACCAAAAAACAAACAAACCAATCAATAAATGGGCTAAGGAGCTGAACATACACTTCTCAGAAGATATACATCCACAAATATATGAAAAAAATGCTCAACATCTCTAGTAATTAGAGAAATAAAAATCAAAACTAAGATTTCATCTCATGCAAGTCAGAATGGCAGTTATCAAGAATACAACAATAAGTTTTGGCTAGAACATGGGGGAAAAGGCACAATCATTCATTACTGGAGGGACTACAAATTGGTGCAACCAATCTGGAAAGCAGTGTGGAGAATCCTTAGAAAACTTGGAATGGAATCACCATTTGACTCAGTTATCCCACTCCTCTAACTATACTCAAAGGACTTAAAATCAGCCTACTATAGTAACACAGCCACATCAATGTTTACAGCAGTTCAACTCACAATAGGTAAACTGTGAAAGCAACCTAGATGCCCTTCAATAGATGAATGAATAAAGAAACTGTGGTATATACACACAATGGAATATTACTCAGCATTAAAAAGAATAAAATTATGACATTTGTAGGAAAATGGATAGAGTTGGAGAATATCATGCTAAGTGAAGTAAGCCAATCCCCAAAAACAAAGGTGAAATGTTCTCTTTGATAAATGGATGATGATCCATAATGAAGGAGACATGGGAAAAATTTAGAGACTTTGATGAGGCAAAGGGGAAGGAGACGTAGGGAGACGACATGTAGTAGGAAAGATGATGGAATGAAATGGACGTCATTATCCTAAGTACATGTGTAACTGCACATATGGGGTAATGCTACATCATGTACAACCATAGAAATATAAAGTTTTGCTGTAATTGTGTACAATGAATCAAAATGCATTCTGCTGTCATATATACCTAATTAAAATAACATTTAAAAAAAAAGATGTTTAATCTTGAAGAAGTCAGGCATATGTTCAAGGTCAGTTTGAGATAAATGTGACAGCTAAATTTAGCATCTAGAGTCACATACACAAGTATTTGTTGTCTATGGGCTTCTGGGTAGTGAAAGAAAGTGTTGACATGTGATTATTCCAGTTATGTTAGTCCTATGCAAATAGCTTCCATTTGTATCACCTCTTTGTTTTCCACTAGAACTCCAGTACGTGAGTTTTTTAGATCTGTTTATTTGGTTTGGGGAGCTACTTAATTCTCTTTTCACAATAGTAGAAGTATTTATTTTGATACCAATAATTGTCAATTTAAAATCTAGTGACACATATCTTTGATTGCCTATATAAACCAGTCCATTAGTTTTCTTAGTTGCAAAGAGCAGAAACAAATTCTAATTAACTTTAGCAGTAAAATTTGATAGAAGGGTTTGCATTCTGGTTGTAGATACAAGAAGAAGAATCAACAATGAAATTAGAAATAAATAGGAAATGTTTTCAGTTAGTAATAAGAACTATGAGGTAAATACATAAGTAATAGAACAGAAAAGGAAAATGTTTCAGATGACAAGTAGTTGAACTTTGTTAAGAATGTAAGCATTAGATGCTAGATCCAGAGTGCAATTATTGAAGAAGGTTTAAAGGAATGAAATAAGTACTTCCTCTTGAATAGAGAATGATCTGTCAAACCCTCTAGATATTTAAATAATAATGAATACAGGAATATAAACATTTTTTTCTGACTACAAAATAAAACTACATTTCCTTTTTTTGTTGTCAGATTAGTCCATAAAACAAATATCCTTAGTTCCACATTGTGCACCAGAGCAGTTATAATGTTACACCAGCCAGATATAAAAAATACACATAGTCCTATAGACATTCCATCATTAGGAATTAAAATTTTGTTCTGGTTCTAATCTTTTTCATTCTTCTAAGTGACAATTTTATTTGAGCATATTCAAAGCTATTTGTGTTTTTTACTTTAGAAGTTTATTTTTTCTTACTCTTGAACCAATTTTCTTTTTAAGTAAACATTATATTTTACTCTTGAGATTTTTTAATATGTATTTAGAAGTGAAGTTGCTACTAACTTCTTTTCAAAATGTATGTATATGCCCAAACTCCAAGAATTATTTAGGCTTTACTGATGATCCTTTATTTCCATTTTATGTAAGCAAGCCTTCAAACCCATAGTTGAAGTCATCCCTGTAATGTGCCTCTGTCATGGCTGGAATGTTACATCCTTTGACTATTTTAAAGCTACTAATAGGTGAGTAATTCTGCCTAATTCTAAATTTGCTTCTAAGCAAGTTTGTGACCTTGTCAACTATGCATTCAGGATATCAACCTCTAAAATTTATTGATTCTTAGGGCTATGATGAAAAATGGAGTGTGTGTGTGTGTGTGTGTGTGTGTGTGTGTGTGTGTATTTTTTTTTTTAAGTAAGAGCAAGTGAACTCAAGGAGCACTCTTATATTTTTTTTTCTTCTGGAAATAGTAAACTTGCTTTATAGCACTGAAACATAAAGTCTTCGTATTTTAGTATTATAAATATCCCCTTAGTCTCTATGTGGATCAACTTTTCTGTTGAAAGGTAAAAGTTATACCCCATACTTCTTTTTTTCTCTTACAATGTAGATAATTAGAGGCTAATAACATCCTGAGGTTAGGAATCTAAGAGAGCTGGAAGTTCCACCTAAACTTTGGAACTAAGGTTGCTTCTTCCAAATTAGTCTTTCCTGGAAAACACTAATTGGGGGTTCAGGCTTTTGAGCTGTTAAAATAAGACACTCCAAATGTCATCAGTTTCATTGTTCTTTGTATATAGCTTGCCTGAGAAATGCTTAGGAGGTATGATTAAATGTGAGAACTGGCTATATTTATTATATTATTAATTTTATACATAAAATTTTCTCTTGATTCCAGTCACAAGATTGAATGTATAGATAATGTTCTCAGAAATGGAAGGCTAAATTGGGACTGAATGTTTCCTCTCAGTACAGCTAGTTATATTGTTTTTTCAATATTCTTGTTTCTTATTTATCCTATAAATAAAATTATTTCCTTTACTGGGCTATCATTCAACAGAACTCAGTAACATATCTGACATATTGTTAGCCCATATGCTTGTCAAATTGTGTAGTACAATAACTGAAACTTGATAAATTTTATAACTAAAAGCTGCTTTACTTTTTCTTTCATAATCTTATTTATTTACAAGATTTCTTTTGTGCTATATTTTGTTTTGAAAATCTGCCAAGCCTATTTTAAAAGATGTGTAATGCAAAACCTATTGTCTTTATTCTTAGAAAATTTGTACTCAGGACTACGTGTACACATCTTAAAATAATTCTAACATTTTCCCTAAGAAAAACGGAAAAGTAAACCTTTATAATCTGGCAATATTTTAGCATCTGTCTTTTAAATGCATGAAATAATGAACTGCTGTTAAAATAAACTAAGGATCAGCTTTTCAAACAAAGAGATATGAGTAGTCATAAAATAATCAATTGCTGGATTTTAGGAATATAATATAATATTTTGCTTCTTCGTCTATTATTTCCAAAGTACAATAAGACAAAGGATTATGTATTTGGTGTTGATAAGCAGCTTGTTTGTACTTTTTGTTTCTTCTATAGCTACTTTTCCTGGATGCTGGCTGTCCTGTTCTCATGAATTTTTCTCCCCAGTCTCTCTGTTTGTTTATTGTACAGATGCTGCTTTTATGAACTTCAGTCCAAGTAAACTGTCTTCAAGTATCCATTATTTTCTTTCATAATACCTAATCAAGTTCTGAACATTTCTCCTATGCTCTCATTATTTTATTTATATGCCTGTTTCTTTCTCCTTTGTTAGGAATAAGTCAGATCACAAACTAAGTCTATCACATCACCACTAATGTTTAGGAGCTCTTAACATATACTGCTTAAGTCCTTTGTCAGAAATACATATCAAATAATGTTGTAGCCCTGTGTCACTTGCTTTCGTACTTCACTGATGAGTCTTAATTACTATAAGTGCTTAGTTTTAATGAAATGCAATAAAATAATCTTTTTATGATTTATACATTTTGTGACTTTAATACATTGGAAAGAAAGAAAGAGAAGACAAAGCTTTCTGAAGTGAAAAATCCACAATGAATGTGAATGCCCCTGGATGTTCATCTCTTCTCTGGAATGGATCCATCCTAATCCTGCTTACTTTGGTTGCTTTCAAATTGCTCCAATGCTTTCAAATTATTATTTTATTATTTTATTCAATTTATATATTTTGTCATAAGAAGGCAGTAAAATACTACTTTATCATGATCAAGATTATAAGGTCTTATTTTTATGCTGCAAATGTATTGATGGTTGCTTTTTATCTCAGTATAATTTGCCCTTCCCTGAATAATATATAATCTTTGTCTCTTGAAATCAATAAAACATGTTTACTTTAAATTTGATTATCTTCCATCAGCATAGTGAAGCATACCTTAATCTATACATAGTGTAATTACTCCTATTTGATCTACATTGAATTATTTCATTGTATTAAAATTTCCGTTGAGGGCTGAGGTTGTGGTAGTGATAGAGTGCTTGCCTAGCACGTGGGAGGCACTGGGTTCAATCCTCAGCATCACATAAAATAATAAATAAAATAAATTTATTGTGTCACTCTACAGGAAAAAAAATCATTTTTTAAAAGTTTCTTGGAATTTTTTATGGTAAGTACATCTAATTATTCTCCATCTCTATCAACATGTCATCTCTCAGATTGTATCAAATAACCCTCATTAAACAATATATTCTCTATAGATTCTGTACCTGATAATAACAATCCTTTCTTCCTTTCTCTTACCAGTTGAATATAGAAAACCTTTTCAACATAGAGAAATATGTAACCTTAAGATGAAAGAACTATATATACCTGAATGTTTGCATTGACCAAAGAAACTTTCTGCTTTTGACTGTGAGAAAGAAAATTTTAAAGCATAAGAAACAGAGATGTTATGGTTATCATAGTATTTAACATTTTCTGAATCCTACAAAATATGATGTAATATGGATGAACACTGAGCTGTTGAAATTCTCCAGCATAGTAAAATATCTTTTGTGTGAAAGACTAGTATATATTATTGATGAATACATGCATGTGAAGAAAAGCATTTATAGGAGAAATGTATGCCAATTATAGTATATATTTTTATCTCTGCAAAAATAATGTAAAAATTGCAGACTAATGTTTTAGCAATATCAACATTACTTATTTGAAATATATCTGCAGCAAATATGACAAAATATTACACCTATTTTCTGTCAATTAGGTGTAAGAGTGTAAAATTTATTTTAAATATTTTATGTATTTAAATGCATTATTACCAAGAAAAAAATAAAAGTAGGACTTAAGGAAGATTAGCAGAAATAAATTAATAAAAATAAGGAATTAAATGCCTGATAATGTCTTAGAATAACATAAACATTCATTTGAATAATTCCATCCAGTGTTGAACAAAGTATTTTGATTCTGATATATTGATTATTTAAGGACAAGGTGTGACTTTACTGTTTAAAACCATAGATAGTTCAGAAGTATATCTGAATCCTATGAGATTTCTTCAACTGCTTCACTACAGTGGATTTAGGGAGTTAAAACAGCATTAGAGCTTGAATTGATAAAAGTTCATTTAAAATTTGGAGCTATTATAATGTTTGTGAATGCCTTTATTTAGTGTGGATAGATCTACTTCTTTCTCCAAATATTTTCTCTTTTTGTATAACAATGAAATTTCTCTGCTCTACTTTTGAAATTTCCTTAGATTCAGGAATTTTGAGTTGATTTGTGATGAAATTAAGACTATTGATCTTTTATTTGTTATCTATTACATTATATTAAGAAAGGAAACTGATATTTTGTTCAAACATTTAGAGTATAAAGTAACAGAATGCAAAAATGTGTACTTTTTGTTATAAATATCAGTCCCTTTAGAATTTATTTAATAATCATTATCATTGGATAAATTGACACAAATATTTTTATATTACAGCACTAAAGTCGAGCCTATTGGTTGCCTGCATAATTACTCATCTGTTAGACTTTCAAACTCTGGCTGTTAGTGGAGAGCTTTGAAAACATGGCAGGTTCCTAACATTGCAATAGGAGTCACGTACATAGTTAATTTTTATCATAATCTTTTACTCAAAATCAAATAAAATATCTTAACTTAAAGCACATAAAAGATTAGTAAACACTTGTTTCAAGGTTCTTCTCATTTTTAAGTCAGATAGGCAATTTTCTGATGAGATTCCCTCTTCTAATTCTCAGTGCTTCCCATGTATTTACTCTGAAACATGTTATCTTAAAGAGTCTCTCATCTATGGGTTTTCCACATGGAAAATATGTACTGCCTTGGTGATTGCTTTACTGTCCTACAGGTTGCTTTAGCTCTGCAATTTTCTACTTGAAACGGTATAATTAAGAACAAATCTTAATTCTTATTAAGGTTGTTTTAACCTTCTACACATTATGCTGATTAAGGTTGTTTTAACCTTCTACCCATTCTAAAAGGCTTTATGCCATTTAGCTTCCAGCAAAAAATATCACTATTTCAGATAAGGACCATTTTCAGAATCAGTTAAGCCATTGCTATAAATCCTGTTCTACAAGAAACATTAGGGACAAACCTAAAAGAGTTGCAGAACCCCAATATTGTATAATTTGCAATTGGCATACTATGAATCAGTCTCAAACTTCTGATTAAATATGATAGCTGCATTACCAAATATACCTATTCCTATAACCAAAGTACAAAAATGTAAGAGTATCTCTGATGCTGTAAGAATAAAATTAAAATGCATATACCATTTTAATTTATGGAAATTTATGGAAGGGTTATTGCATGCTTGTGAAAAAACACATTTTGTAGTCTTTGTTACAGTCACATAAAGTTCACATTAAATACCTTTGAACCCACCTGAACAAACATCAATCTGAGAAAGTCTGAAATAATGGAACAATTTTTCCTAATTTCCTAATTTCTTAGCTCCTGAAAAAAAATACAAAAGAAAGAAAATAGCTTTAAGCTTCGGTCTGGAGAATGGGGTAGGGCAATCCCTAGACAAAATCTCACTTTGCATTACTATTTAGGAACTTAATCCGGGAGTTTTACTGTATTCATAAAGATACACAGAAAATAAAATGGAATAGCTGATACTGTCAACAAAAGATGAGAGAAGATATTTCATTGTATGGGTCTAATTATTGATGAGAATATAAAATGATATTGATGCTATGGAAAACATTATGGTTGTTCCTCGAAAACACTTTAAAAATAGAAATACAATGTGACCCAGTACATTGTATTTTGAGTATATGTATATGAAAGAATTGAAAGAAGCAGTATCTCAAAGAGATAGGTATTTACCTGTGTTCATAGCAGCATTATTCACAATTGTCCCAACGGATAATGGAGGAAGGCTATTAACAATATGGAGAATAATATTCAGTCATAATAAAGAAAGAAATTCTGACATATGATGTAATATGGATGAACACTGAGAACATTATGCTAAGTGAAACAAGCAAGTCACAGAATGAAGATTTATAAAAGTGATTATATTTATATGAATTACCTGTAGTAGCTAAATTGCTAGAAACCCCATTCCTGGGTTCAATCCTTGATACAAAATACCCTGGTGGTTTCCAGATACTAATGGAGGGGGAACTGGGAAAATATTGTATAGAATTTCAGTTTTGCAAGATGAAAAACTTCTGAAGATTGACAGCAATGCAAATACACTTAACCAAACTGTAGGCTTAAAAGTGGTTAAAATGATAAATCTCATTTGTTTTCTACCATAGTTTTAAAAAAAAACATAGACCCAATTTCTGCTTATCTTCATTTTGACAGTAATAAACAAAATATATTCTTGGACTACAATTATGATATATTTTCTGAAACATTTGAGAGGTAGTTTCAATTAAATATAAAAATCCAAATCTATTTTTAATATATAGGTAGAACCATACTACACACAGGCTATAGTGATAAGCCAAAAGTCAGCCTCTGAAGGATGAAGACAATTTTTGGAGACAATTTTCTGAATCCAGCCCTCAATAGTTTTTCTTTCCTTAAACAACCATCTGAGATTTTAATACTTTGTATATAGCACAACAAGTAGCATTTAGAAGATAAAAGAAAAATCAAGGGGATTACTTCTAATTTAAATCACAATTTTATCACACTGGCTTAATTTCAAATCTGCAACAAATATTTATGTATGCTGTTGAATATTTGATATGTTGAAAAGGGGTTTTCTAGCCCTTGACCCATGCTGGCTTCATGAAAGAAGGTTCCAATCCTGAGAAAATGCTAGGGAGTTTTAAATTAAAGAGACAAGACTCTAATTACCTTTAAAACCAGCTCCTGGATGGCTTCTCCTAGCTCCAGCCTCCAGCCACCTAATGCGGTATGAGGTTTACTGAAGAGACTAGTGAGAATGAATGAACACGCCAGGGAGTGGACTTTTATTGGGGAACAAAAAAATTCTGGGGAAAATCCCATCAGATAAAGATTAAGGGGAGCGGCATCCCAAGGTCAGGGGTGAGGATTGGGTCTTTGGGGCAGTGGCCAGACACTGACAAGCCCTCAGACCTGGAGAAGGGTGGGGAAAGCTCTAACACAGCTGTGTCTAAGAGCCTCTCACCCAGCCAGGGAGGTAACTCAAATCACGTGCAAGGATGGCCTCCCACAGGGTTTCTAATAAATAGGAAAGGAAAACAAAAGATCAAAAGTTCAATTGATCAAAATACCTTGAAATAAAGCATTTTCCAGTAAAAGGAAGGAAGGAAGGAAGGAAGGAAGGAAGGAAGGAAGGAAGGAAGGAAGGAAGGAAGGAAGGAAGGAAGGAAGGAAGGAAGGAAAGAAAGAAAGAAAGACACAATTGGGAAAATACTTATATATAATATTACAAAGCTTCAATGCTGCCAGGTTTGGTGGCCCATTCCAGCTGCTTCAAAAGCTGAGGCAGGATGATCAAAGCTCAAGGCCAATCTCAGCAATTTGAGACTCTGTATCAAAACAAAAAATAAAATGGGCCTGGGATGTGGCTTCATGGTTAAGCACTCCTGGGTACAAAATCCTTGGTACAAAAAGGAGAGAGAGGATTTTTAAAAAAGCTTCAATGCTTCAGCATTCTTAATACACAGTAAGAACACACTGTTCAATGAAGATAATAGAGAGTACAGATTATTGCAAAAAGAAACTACAATTGTCAATAATTATACTATGAACAGTTAAATTTCAATAAAAATAAAAGATATAAAATGAAAAGTCATAAAATAGATTAATATTTTCCTATATTTTTAGACAGATTTTAAATTATATTGAGGTCTTCAATATAACTGTATTATTTGATGAAGTTTTTATTTATTTATTTATTTATTTATTATACTGTAAGGAATCTGAACTAGGAAAAAATTGAAATTGTGATGATATATTTATACACACACACACACACACACACATATGTATATTTTGTGTGTGTGTGTGGTACTGTGGATTGAACCCAAGGGCACTCTACTACTAAACTTTTTATTTTTCATTTCGAGACATGGTCTTACTAAATTGCTGAGGCTGGCTTGGAGCTCACAGTCCTCCTAGCTCAGAGTTCTGAGTAGGTTGGATTGCAGATGTATACTACCATGTCCAGTTATGATAATTATATTTATCATAGTTATGGTTACAAACATTATGAAGTAATTTAAAAAGTGGCTAAGTTCTATCAGTGCAATGAGATCTTATGAATTGATAAGGTTTTATTTAAGAAAAATATTCCAATTTTAAGGAAAAAAATGTAATTTTATGTTATAAATAGGTTAGATACACAACACAGAAAAATTAAAAATTATTGCAAAATGTTAATGAAATTTTTAATGGGTGATCAGATTATGTGTAATTTTAAGTTCTTAATACTCTTTTCTACTTTTCAAAATTATTATATTTTATATACATTTTTGTTATCAGAAAACAAGTATTTTTAACATTTATAAGCAGCCAGAGAATCCAAAATTAGATTGCTTAATTTACTGCGAAGTCTAAAAACGTTCTGTATTCTTGTTATATATTTTTATATATATTCCAACCAAATGTTTCATTTTCTATTTTGTCTTGTGTGGGTTGCTGCTTCCCAGATACACAAAAGTATTTGGTAATACATTTAGTTTCTACAACATGTAAAAATGATCCCTTTTCTCATTTCTCAAGGTGAGGAATTGAAATTTTAGTAGTTGGTTTTGGAAAACTGAAAACGAATCAGGGGTATATAATGCTTAGAATTCTAATCAGTGCAATAAACTGTCATCTCCAAGTATTTATGGAGCAAGTGTCCACTTGCAATGTGAATTAAAGAGGTCAGACTGGCAAAGAAGAAGAAATAGATAGAAATGAGTTGTTACTGAAAATTGGGTATTAAGGTAAGTTTTATGATTTTCTGCCTTTGGTAGAGATGGTTCTAAAAACTGAATGAAGATTGAGGCTTCAATTTGATATCAGTAGAAACACATGAATCTCTCCAATGTCTTTAGCCTTTTCTTTGTATTCTCATGCATAGATGCATTGTCTCCTATAAGACCTGGTAGGCTTTACTATAATTACTGGTTTGCATTTTCTCTCTCCTCCATTGAACCACGATATTTTGCAAAATAGAATATATATCTTGCCTGTCTTCAGGCTCTATTTTGCTTAGGATGAAATAGATGCCCAGTCTGTGTTCCTTAAATTCATTTCATTTCCCCTCTACCTCCTAATATTACTGAAGGACTCTGTGTGGCCCCTTTTGTAACAAGTGCTCCCATAAAATATTACACTTAGTTCTCTTATCAACTCTTACCTCTTATAAAAAAGGAAAAAATTACACAAACTCATGCTTATAAGCAGAAATATGCATAGGGATTCAAGGCTACCTAAAGTGATTGTGAAGGGATGCAGTGGGCAAAATTTTGAAAGTATATGATGTCCTGAAGTGTTTTGAAAACTATTCTGACCTATTATCTAAGTTGGTGGTTATTATATAAATTTATGTTGAAGTGGTGCTGGGAATATAGCTCATTGGTATTGCTTGCCTATCATACAATGAAGCCCAGGGTTTGATCCTTGGTACCACTAAAAATAGTAATAAAAATATGTTGATGTTTTTGGTATCTTATGTAAACTAGGAGTTATTTCAATTTTGGCTAGTGATAAAAGCAGGTAAACTCATCAAGGGTTAAAATGTAGCTACTCTATGAACATATTTTAAAAAATGATCATAATCCATTGGTAACTTATTAAGTTTTTTTCATAATATTTACATTATTTTTGTAATTTGAATGCAAATGATATTACAGCATTTTATTTTCAATAATTCAGACAAAATGGCTATTCTTGTAGTTTTGTTAAAATTTAAAACATATTTATATTTATGATATCCAGAAACAAGATAATATGAAATCTCTTTTTCCCTCCTAAATAATGATTGGCTTCATTGACTTCAATTCTACAAACTGAAATGTACAGAGCATTTGCAAAATATCATCTCTTTCAATTTGATTCCATCAAAAATGCTTTCAACACATTTTTTTTTTCCATAAATCAAAAGCTGCGCTCTGAGGCATATTTGTAACTTTGGATCAACCTGCACAGCTGAGCAAACATTTTATCTAATGAATTTAATTAAGAGTTTAAATCTGCATTAGAAATGAACTGAATGGTAAGGGTAGCTGTTGAAAAAAAATTGATTAGAGGACTCCTTCTCTTTCCCTATCTTCTTCAGAAAGCCTCCTCCACAGAGACTTTCCTGGGCAAAATGTCTCCTGGCTTTTGGGTCAATCCAGCTGTGCCCTACGTTTATCCTGCAGCTCAAACTCTTAGTATGATGAGAGGTTCTTAAAAGGAAATGCTAATTCAGAATGCAAAGAGCGATACATAATTCTTACTCATGGCTCAAATGGGAGGTAAAAAGTCTACAATTAAATCTTCCCTGACAATGATTATACCCTCTAATATAAAATCCGAGTACAGCTTTCTAGTCATACCACCTTTCTTCATTTAATAAATAAAGTCATACTCAGAATATTTTTCTTTTGCATTCTTTTTGATGGGGAGTTGGGTATAGTTTTTGAATAAATATTTGGTTTTAGAACAGTTTTGGAAGTGCAAATATAGTCCAGAGTTATTTATATATGGTAGAGTTCCCACATATGTCACATCCAGTTTCCCTATTACTAACTCTTTATATTAGCACCTGTCACAATTAATGAACTCATGTTGGTAAATTATTTCCTTGTCATTAACTTAAATTTATACATTTTCAGAGTTTCTAAAATTTTCCTTAATGTGCATTTTAGAATCCCATCCTTGACATAAAATTACATTTAGTAGTTAATTAGATTGGGGAAATACGTTTTTGAAAAAAGAAAACAGACGTAAATTGATATTCTCATTGCATCACATTAAGGGTGCTTACTATTAATATGATTTGTCATTGCTGATGTGATCAGCTAACATAAGGTAGTATTTTGCAGATTTCTTCAAAGTAAGATTTCCCTTTTAAAATTCTCCCTTCCCATACTGCACCCTTTGAAAGACAGTCATCACTATGTGTAGCCCACATTGAAAGAGGAGGAGTTATACTTTTTCACTGAAGGTAAAATACCTACATAAATGATTTGGAATTCTTCTGTGGGAGGTTTTTCTCTCTCTAATTTATTTACTTGAATTTTAAACCAGAGTGGGGAGATACATATGTATATCTTTTTCAATTACACACACACACACACACACACATATATTATGGGTAATATCCCAAACTATTTTACATATTGTGTTGCTTAAATTGTTAAATTTTAGCTGTTGGGAACTCTTTGATTAAATTATATATTCTTTAACATACTTTATTGGCTTTTGCTTTATTTTATTTTGTTTTTTAGCATCTTTTTACTTTCTTACACAGTTATATGTTTGAGATACATTGATTTTGCATACTTCCTGCTCTGATCCTAGAATCCATCACTTCTCCAAGGAACCATGCTTCTTTTTGTTGGTGAAAGATTAGAAAACGATATCTGTATGCAATGTGTACTCATTGCTACTGCAATGTTGTTGCTTGTAGGCAATGTGGGTCTACTGACCTGTGTGTATACTCCCAAAGACATTTCTACATGTGGCTGTCTGCATTTATTATATAAAGTATACATGCATTTATGGTGATGTGTCTGACTGATCTATTATTATCCAACTTATCCCTGCCTTCTCCCTTTGCTTATCTATAACTTCTCACTTGAACAGTGAAATTTTAGTCATTTACTTAACTGTGCACATATAGTATAATCAGAATCATTAGCTCATACCCACGTGGGAAACGATTTTACAACAATGGAGTTGTAAATGTATACAGTGTATAACACTCCTTTAGTTTTTAGTCTTACACACTGTATTCATTTCAAAATTTCACAGGTCAGCACCTTATTACCCTCAGAAAGTTTCTTCAGTTAATTTGTAATAAACTAAAATTCATTTATCACCTTTTGCATTCCATCCTCTGAACTCAATTTATCTAAGTATTTTTCAAATTATTTTACATGAAAAATTTTACTATTTGTGCTGCAAGCTTTATGGATTTTAAAACAAATTCTATGTTTTCTATTCATTGTTACTATATCCTGCAATGTAGTTTTATGGTCTAAAATGTCTCCTGTGCCTCACATTTGTGCCTCATTTTCACACTTCCCCCAAACTCCTGACCCTTGGCAACCAGTGATCTTTTTACTATCTTCATAGTTTTGCCTTTTTCCACATAATGGCATGTAATTGCTTTCATAAAGACACAAATTTTTGAGGCTCACTTATTTTCCTTAGTAGTATGTGTTAAAGATTCTTTCATGTCTTTTACAGCTTGATAGCTCATATTTTTTTGTAGATATTTGTACATACATAGGTTAGTGTTACATACATTCTTTTTTTTAATTTTATTTTTTTATTGGTTGTTCAGAAAAGTAGCAGAATACAACAGTTACTAATATGGCATTATGTAAAAATGTGAATGTGTAACCGATGTGATTCTGCAATCTGTATTTGGGGTAAAAATGGGAGTTCATAACCCACTTGAATCTAATGTATGAAATATGATATGTCAAGAGCTTTGTAATGTTTTGATAGCTCATAATGTTATCACTGAATAATAGTCCATGAATATAAGACAGTTTGTGAATCCGTTCACCTATTATACTTAAAGAATTACTCAATTTGCATTATAAGTGTAATTTGCTTTTCAGATGTTCTTTTTCAAAATGACAAAGTAACTACTTGTGGATAATTTTCTGAGGTTATTTTTTTTCATGAATGAACATTGGGTTTTGTCAAATGTTTTTACTGTGCCTATTGATGTGTTCATAAAATGTGATATATTACATTGATTAATTTTTAATCAATTTATTCTTCCTATGCTTTTATTGTTACCATTACTGTTAAAAACTTATATTTTAGATTATTAGTTTAAAAATTGTTCTTTTATTTTATCTTGTTTTACTCCTTCCCTGACGCATTTCAATTTTCTGACATAAATCACTTTCCCTGAAGAAAATTATTTAACCTATCAAGTCATGGCTTCCTTTAGTTGCATTTTTTTCTGAAGGATAATTTCCCTAGATAGGAAATTTTAGATCCATTGTTTTCTCCTTAAAATACTTCAAATATTTTTACTTATTCTCATCTTTTTTGTTTAGTTTCTGATAAGAACTCCAACTCAATTATTCTCATTTCTATGCAAATACCCCCATCCCAACTTTTTCCAAGATTTTATTTGTCCTTTGTATTCAGCATGATAATAACTGGTGGGTGGTGGTGTTTTATTATTCTATATTTTTTCTATACTCTTGGTTTGTCTTCATTTTTAATTTCAGAAAGTCTTTAGCCATCATTACTTCAAACTACATAAAATATTTAATTTCTGTTTTCTTTGCCTTCTTTCTGGTATTCCAGTTTTGAAAACATTTGGGTGTGCCCCCACTGAATTCTGTAGATTTGTGTTGGATTTTGACAAATTATTACAAACTCTTTGAAGAAACTTTAGAAAATTTTAATGCCTACATTAGCAAATTCTGAACAGCTTCATAGATGTCAAATCAAGGGAAAGCACACTACCTTGTATCACTGTGTAAGTTCCATCTCTCTAGAGGACTTTTTGTCAATCCTCTGAAAATGATTTGTGAGTAGACAAACTATTATATGTACTTACAACACTGGAGGACCTATTTTTGGAAGAGATATCTGTGAAATGTAGGAACTCCTCCTTTGTCCCAATGTTAGTGTACCAAGTAGAGAGGCAAATTTCTTAAACTTTAGTGCAGAGTATAGCTTGGCTTTTAGAACTCTAAGTAGATGTTCTAAAAAAATGATTATACTTTTTGAAATATGAGCTCTCTAGCACATCAGCGTTCCCATAGTGATGGACACATGCAATTCCCATGGATCTGAAGGTGTAAGTGGCAAGGCAAGTAGCGTTTGAGGTTTTGAACCTACATGATTAGCATTTAATTAATAGATCTTCCAACAAAAACTATGTTTAAAAACAAGAAAATCACCCAAAATATATATTAAAGAAATTAATGGGGAAGGAATAACAGTAATGGTAATGAAAAATCACATTGTGAAGTTTACAACTTCCCTTAGGCAAAAAAGTTAACTCAGAGAACTGTAAGCTGACCTCATTAAAGGTAGCAAACAAGTTATATTTTGGCACAGAATCATTTTATTTATAATGGTGAGAGACCAGCTGTCAATTTTGACCCAGATTATTGTAAAAATTGGAATAACCAATAACCAACAACTGTAATAAAAGTTTAATATGAGAATGTTCGTGAAACTACAGGAGTATGTGTGTTTCTGTGTGTGCATGTGTAAACAATAATTAGAAAAGTGTTTTTGGAGAACGGAATACAACTGGAAATGTTGTAAAAGTGAACTTAAATCACATGCTTAAATCTGTAGTGAAATAAGATCTAACTGGTGACAAAGATAGATATTTAAAAGCTAAATATAACAAGTGTCATAAAGACACAGGAAATAAAATGTCATGGGAGGCTGTACGAGGAAATATCTTAACCTGGAGAAAGAAAATGCTACATTTATGAAACAATGGTTCATCATAGAAGAATTACAGTTAATCAGTGAAGAGTTTATCAAATGAGAGGTGAGTGAAATGTAGGCGGAAGAATTTGAGAGTCTTCAAAGATTGATTTTTTTTCCTATGAAAATTAAAAGCCATTAGGTAACTTAATCAGGACTATTACAGATAGATTTTTTACTAAAACTACCACAACAGTGGGAAGAAATACTGGAAGAGAACTAGGGTAGAATCAGGAAAATGATAGCCCATGTGTGACCAGTATATGTGCACAGACTAGGGAGGTGGCAATCCTTTATAAAGTAGTAAATAAGTACAGAAGATATGTGTGGAGCATATTTGGGAAATGAACATGAAATAGATATGAATGATGAGCAACCAGTTAAAGAGCAGCTATAATTTCTGAAAATAGATAATAAAAAAGGAGGGAGATTAGAAATGGAAAATTCTGATCTAAATTTAGTTTGGGACATTTTTAGTTTCAGATGCCTTCAAGGTGACAAATCAAGGAAATTGAGAAACCAGTTAAATATTCAGATATAAACTTCAAAAGAGCTTAAAGCCTAAGTTGGATAGCATCTTGTGTGTGTGTGTGTGTGTGTTGTGTGTTGTAGGTGTGTGGAGAGAGTACACAGAAGGAGAGAGTAGAAAAGAATGGGAGGGATTAAAGAGGAAGAGAAATATTTCTATATTTAAAGAGCAGCTGAAGGAGATGGAGGCAGCAATGAAAATAGAAAAAAAAAATAACTGGCATAGTCCCAATGCACATACATACATGGTACACAATAAACAGCATGAAACTATTGCTTTATAGTAATTAAGGGTGAGAAGCCTCTTAGATGAAGGTCGTGCTCAGCTTTAATCTTGTTGAGTCAAGTAATGAAGGAACTAAATGCTTCAAGTGGACCTAGTGACTTGAAAGTTATTTTGTGTAAAATATTTCAGTGAGATCTCATTTATGTTTTTAGTATTCCATGTTAAATACCAATAAAACCAAGAATTAGCAATAAAAAATTCAACAATTTCTATGTTCCCAATGGTTTGTTTTGCTTCTAATGTACTTAGAATAAACTCAAAACCACAGCAGATACCATGTCATACTGATGCAGTTTTGGCTTAGGGAAATGAGCATCAGACTAAGCAAGGAATGGTGAAGGAGGAAGAGTCAGGATCACCGCTGAGTCTGTACTGGAGAGCCTGTGAGAGGCCCATGGATTGCATGCTTCCACGCCCAGCACCTATTAACAGGTAGAGCAAAACCTTGCAAAATCCACTTATAGAATGAGAGGAGTTAGGATTCTTGTTTGAGAATATACTTGAACCATAAATGGCAGAAGAAAAACAAATTTGATAAGTCACCAATTCCTTGAACCTACATGGCTAGAAAGGTGCTCACACGTAAGTTCACAATAAAACTACAACCTGGTGGCGATACTACTGTTGCTGTTGCTATGTTCTCTGAATTTTAGGCAATGCATTATATAGGACAATTACATTAGGTGTTAAGTGTTAGAAATGAAGAGTGCTTTTTGAAAAAGAATCACCCTGCAGGTGATAACATTATCAACATGAAAACTAATATGAGAATCAGCTGAACAAGTATCAGAAATAATAAATGCTTAAGTGTTTTGTGGTGAAATGTATGAATGCATATCATAGAATTATTTTGTAGCAAAGTGATAGTTAAGAAGTATTATGGAATAATATGTCTTACCCACAGTAATGAGAAAAATGCAAAAAAAAATGAAAAGATTTAAGAAAAAATTTCAGGAGCTATGCTTTTTTAAGACTATACACTGTAGAGAGATTTCTCATGCACTTGTACTTAGGAAATTGTGCATTTTTAAATCAACCAAATCTCTCCAAATTAAATACAATCTATGGTTTCTTATTATAAAACATAAAGAAATTTACATAAAAATTAAAGTAATTCTATAATACTTCTGAAAAGATTTTTGTGCAATATTAGTATAATTTAAAATGGAAGGTTATAGAAGGAATATTCCCTTCAGATGTCAGCATAGTTTAAATTCACAATATTCAGATTATTCTATATAAATTTACAATAGTTTACAAACAGTGTAGGCAAGTGATTTTTTTTCCTGTGTGGGCTTTTTTTCTGAAATATTTTTACAAATGATAATTGTAAGTATTGGTCTAGTGCAATGTGATTTTTTTTAAACAAAACTGTAAAGTGAACTATGACCGATGATTTAATTTCTACAGATTAAATATTTAGTCATACTGAACTCAGATATGTAGACTGAGTCAACAAGTCCTGCCCCATTCAGGGGTAAGAGTTTAAATTCCACCACTCCTAAAGAGGAGTGTTTAGACATGATATTTGTGAAATTTTTGAATGAAAGCTTTAGCTCTTCTTTCACATTTACTTAATTAATGCATAGCTTCATCAGAATGGATTCATCAATGTATGTTTTACTCTTTTCTCTGTAATGTAGTTCTATATTTGTTGTTGAAATTGTTCTCGAAGGAAATGCTCCCACTGGAGAATCCTTAGGGTTGGTTAACATGTCACTTTAACACACCATCATCCTTTACTTTTTGAGCATTTTCTTACTAACTCATATTTTAGGATGTTACCATCTTGTATTTTCCTTGCATAGTCCCCCAGAATGGATTACTTTACCAAGAAATCTGTTCTTTAAATCAAGATCTGAATGGGTGTGTTTATTGCTACTGGGGTATCATTGCATCCAGTCTCATTTACAGGACACAGTCACGTAATTAATGTATGTACACTTATTTGTCTCTATACAAAAATCTATAATTCTACCTGTCTATCCAGGTGTCTATTCATCTGTCTGCACATAGTTAAGTCTGAGTTCATGCTGATGCCTCTGACTGTGATTCAGGAATAAACTCATCAGACAAAACTTCCTTTCTTGCCAACCAATGAAGTCCCTCTCATACTGAGAAACCTGGCTGCCAACATTCACTATTTATTTATTTGTTCAACCCCCTTCTCCACCTAAATCAGAATTACTTACCTGTATTATCATAAAATAAAAATTTACCAACTAAATTTTGAGTACAGAGTTTATGAAGCGTTCCATTCGTCTTTGGCTTTATAGTTTCCAGTCAACATACCACTTCCCAATGTTTTATAAGCTCTCCTATTTCCCCGCAACCATTAGATACAGTTGTGTCATAACTGGAATGCATTTAGATTTACTTCTCACAAATGCATTCTTCTCGTGTGTGTGTGTGTGTGTGTCTGTGTATGTTTTAGTTTGCATATACTCAATCTCATTCCTAGTGGTGTGCTGTTTTATGGATTTGGATATGTTCCTAGGGTCATGTATCTTGTGTCCCAGTACCATACTGAACAGTTCATCAGTTCATCATCCTGAAATTTTCCCTGTGTGAACCTCTTTGCAACTGAGCATTCCACCATCCATCATCTTCTGGAAACCACTGACCTATTTATCCTTATAGTTTTGACTTTTTATTATAATCATCATCCTTAATTTTTACATAGACATTAGATTCACTTACAAAATGTTTTATTCCTCATCACTCATTGGAAATGAATTTCCTCATCCAGAAAGGAATTTATAGATTTTGGTACTGATTAGAAAACACTCAAAGCCTTGCCATTTTAGCTTAAGGTTTGAAGCCCAGACTTTTCCAGGGATGTATGCAGTGCTTTGTTTTGCTTTGCAGCTTATCTCTCTTCACAATTATACAAATTTTAAGACTGAAGACTCAGATGAGGGGTTAGCATCAGAGAAGACATTGAGGTATAATTGACAATGAAAATTATACATTTTTAAGGTACACAATGTGATGATTTGATACATGAATACACTTTGAAAGGATTCCCGCAATAAAGCTAATTAACACTTCCATTATCTCATGTTGGTTTCACTTTTTTTCTTATGGGGAAACATTTATGGTCTAAGATCTGCATTTAGCAAATTACATATATACAATACAATGTTATTAACTAGGGTTATTTTCCTAAACTTTAAATCCCCAGTACTCAATCACCATAGGACTGAAATTATGTACACATTGACCAAACTTTCTCCCTTTTTCCTACCCCTTCACCCCTGGTGACCACCATTATACACTCTGCCCCTATAGTTTGACTTCTTCACATTCCACAAACAGGTGAGATCATACAGTATTTGTCTTATTGTGTCTGGCTTATTCCATTTATTGTATATCATCTGTGTTTATCCATGTTGTCACAAATGGCATAATTTCCTTCTTTCTTAAGTCTGAATAATATTCCTCTCTGTGTATGTGTATGTGTGTGTGAATTTCTGCACTATTAGGTTGTTTCTGTATCTTGGCTATTGTGAATCAGGCTACAATGAACATGGGTACGCAGGTATCTCTTCAATATATTTATTTCATTTATTTTTGGATATATTCTCTGACCTGGAATTGTTGGGTCAAATGATAGGTCTGTTTTGACATTTTGGAGGAAGCTCCATTCTGTTTTGCATAATGGCTATACCAATTTACCTTCTTACAAACAATATACAAAGTTTCTCATTTTCTTCCTCCTTGCCAACACTTGTTATCTCCTGTCCTTTGGATAACAGCCATCAGCTCATTTGTAAGATATTATTTCATTGTGGTTCTAATTTGAATTTTCATGCTAGTGATGTTGAGCACATGTTCATGTATAAGTTAACTTTTTGCACATGTTGGGGGGTGGGTAAAATGACCATTTATACTTTTACCCATTTTTAATTGAATTATTTAAATTTTTAATGTTAAGTTGAATGAATTCCTTATGCATTTATATATTCCTTATGGTGTATCAGATATCTGGTTTGTAAATATTTTCTCCAATTTAATAGGTTGCCTTCTCACTCTGATGTTTCATGTCCTATGAAGAATTTTTAGTTCGTTTTGGTTTGACATAGTCAAAGTTGTTTATTCTTGCTCTTTTCGCTAGAGTTTTTTGGCATCATGTCCAGAATATCACTGCCAAGACCAATGATAAAGGTTTTTTCCCTACACTTTGTTTTTTGAGTTGTTTGTTTATTTCAGATCTTACATTTAAGTCTTTAATGTATTTTGAGTTATTTTAAAATTTTTAAGCAGAGTATAAGAGTCCAATTTTATTCTTCTGAATGTGGGTATTCATGTTTTACAGTTATATTTATTATAAAGTTGTCCTTTCCCATGTGTGTTCTTGGTGACTTTGTTAAAATAAAATGACTATATATTCTTGGTTTTATTCAGGGCTCCACTCTATTACATTGGTCTGTTTCTCTTTTTATGGTCGTACCATCATCTTTTAAGGTACTAAAATTTTGTCATATAGTTTTAAACTTGAAATGTGATGCATACAGCTTTTATTTATCTTTCTCACATTTGCTTTTAGTTATTCAGGATCTTTTGCAGTTCCAAGAAATTTTGTGATTTTTTAAAAAAAAAAAAATTCTGTGAAAAATACCATTAGAGTTTTAAAAAGGATTACATTTAACTTATAGACAATGAAATGAGTCATAGGATCCTATCAGGATTTTTATCTAGAACTAGATCTTCAGACCCTCATTCTGGAGGTACAGATGGACAAGTGTTTGTGGGTAGGTGGGGTTCCCCCTCAGATTGTGATGAAGCAGGGTTGAAGCCCTGCCACAGATCTGCCTCTCTGGATTTTCAGTCAGGCCACGGCAGACAGGTCTGCCTTTGGGGGGACACTAATGTGTATGTTTTACACTAGCTCTTTGGATATGCCAGATTGTTCCAAGACAATGGCTGGGAAGGTTTAGAACCAGGTAACAGGTTGTTTCCAAGCCCACAAGCAAGAACTAGATCAATGGACCTGTTATGGAAGGCATGGAAAGATGTGGCTCCTCTCTGGTCCCTTAATGGATGGATGTTCCTGGTAACAAGATGTAAGTCTAGATTGGCTGGTTCTGGGTATATAGCTAGGACCATGATTGACCAACTTGGCACTGTTGCAAGAACTGGTCTCAAAATGGCCCTCCTCAGTCTTGGGCACTGTTGATATTTTGAAAGTTCCTGCTTGGATCCCAAAACTTTCACAAAGGCACTATTGTCTATGGATGACTGCCAGATTATTGTTGAAGAAGGATCTGAACGGGGAAATGCCTGCCTGTTCTGTCCTCTGGCTAATGTCATCAGGCTGCTTTGTTTTAGAATATAGGAACTTAAGAGCAGGTAAAACGAATTAAAAATATTACCTACCTTAGATCATCTAATCAGAATATTTAGCTAGCAAGCCAAAGATTTTTATATAAATTTTATATAATAATTGTACATTAGTTAAGAAACAAGTTTTACCAGCTCTTTAAACGTTTAAATAACTGTTAACATTATCATCTCACAATTTCTATATAAGAATTTGATGTTAGCTTAACTCCACAGTTCTGACATTGGCATAAAATGCCCGAAACATCCCCAAAGGTGTACATTGTAAACTTAAGAGAGTGGCTTTAGCCCAACAAACAAAGATTTAGATTATATTTCCTAACACAGATTACTTTTGAGAAGAATCTAAGTAGCAATGAAATACAAGGCTGCTTCAATATTAATTTCTTTCCTATACAGTTTAAGTTATTTATGACATCAGAAGATCTTTCATTTCAATGTCAATTCTCTCATAAATATTGTTTTAAGAGTCCAATTGAGGTGAAGTAAAATCATAATATCAGTAGCTTCATACCATCAAATATTTTTAAAATATGCCAAACCCTATCTCCCAAAACTTTCTTCAGGAAAATTTGTGTTAAAAATATTAATTCATTGGTATTGAGGTTAATATCAGAGACTCAATGATGTTTGAGTGATGAGTTATGAATAGAAAAACAATCTAATATTTATTGCCATTAAAATAATACTATATTCTAGAACCCATGACCTTTGCACTTAAACTAAGTTGGCTTAAATACTTGATGTTTATTATGGTACTTGCAACTATCTGAAAAAAGAAAATTTCATGTATGCAAAATTATCTCCTAAAAAATTGAAAAAAAATCTGGGATAATCAAAACTCTTACATTCCATTTCCATTTTGAACCTCATTTTTATGAGAGTTAAACTGAGGGTAAGCTGCATGCTTAATTCTGGACACATTAATAATTAAGATGCATTGTTTTATATTCTCCTTAGAAACAAATCTGAATATGCCTATACTCTCCTAAATTCATCTATCTTGGCCATTAGTACCTCATTTTCTGCTTCATATTTATCCAATATGCCCTTAATATCTTATCATCTCTCTTCAATAAACCTCTCTCCACTTTCAGCTTAATTATCTGTTCTCTTTATTTTGTTTTGATTCTGACAGTGAAGCAGAATTCACTTTAGTTCTATTTTGATTTACTTGTAAACTTGATTTCCAGAGGCAGTTCTCCAATCCTGAACTCTTTAAATTGCTTTCTTCTCCTTCGGGTTTACAATAATTTCATGAGCATTTTCACTAAATGGATTTAAAAAATTGTCACATTTTCACCACAATAAGAACCACCATTTATTTATTTATTTTTGTTTGTTTTGATTTTAATAAGATCTACCCTTTCATGGGAAAATTCCTGTTTGAATCTGATACAATTCATACCTGGAAGGAACTCGAGACTGCATATGATCCTAATTTTTGTGTCTGGGGACAACCAAATATACATAATATGAATATTTCCTTTTCCCTTTCTGATTCCTAATCCAAAATGTAATTTGGGGTAACCTATCTTGTCCTGTCTATCTAGGGCCACAAACAAGTTAAAGTTAGAAGATGACACATAACTGCTCTGTGGCATTCAGGCAAATCAACAGCTTTGCAATAGAAAGATGCAATAAATAATTTTTATGCAAAAAATAATGCATAAAGACTTTATTCTGCTTCAGCATCTCCTGTAATTCCAGGTAAAGTTATATGACTACAATTAAATATCTTGCATTGCAAATGTCCTGTTCATTGTCTAAAGCCACAAGAAGAATCTGCAGGTCATCTGCATATGATCTAACAGGTACACCTCCACTGAGGTGTTAAATTCTTATTACCCCTCTTCAAAGAGAGGCAGAGACTGTCCTCATTGAATTGAGAACCTAAAGTAGGATGCTTTATCAACTATTCTTTTTTTTTGGTTCTTTTATTTGCACATGACAGTAGAATGTATTTTGACATGGAATATAACTATCCATTCTTGTGGTTGTACATGACCATCAAGTATTCTTTAAGGCTGTCTGACTCAAGAAGTATATAGAAAAAGTGACTAACAACAATATTTAACTAAAACTATAAATCCAAGTAAAAGAAGATTATTATGATAATAAAATCAGAACAGAGAAAATAAATAGCAAAATAATGGAAAGTATCTTAAAGGTAGTTCAGGAAAATATATCAAGACAATTTAAGCAGAGAAATAGGGTCATGAGAAGGCTCTAATTTTCTCATTTGTAATAGATATTTAATAAATTTTAGCTGTTTTTAGCATAAACTAGTAGGAAAATCTATGCTTTCTTCTTTCTTCCCAGACAAAGACACAATTAGTTCATGCATTTCCTAGTTTCCTACATCTTGTACAACTTTGTCTTGGCCTATTATGGCTAGGAACACTCACCAACCCCTCAGCACCAGGGTAAATAGAATGAACACTTGAACAAACAATTCAGCAGAGATAATAGCTTTCTGTTATTTCAATTGCCAAAGTCACTGAGAATAAACTTAAATTTCACTGTGAAACACCATTTGCCATCTCTGTCTCAGACTGTTTTTTCTGCCTTTTGTAATGCTATCTATCAAATAATCACATATCAACACAAGGTGTGTTGTACAGGTAGTCAGTCAATCCTCAGCAGCAGGCTTGGTGATATGATAGGAATTGAAAAGTCTGATCTAGATATTTTTACCCTTTTTAAGATAACATAGCATGAAAAAAATGTATGGGATCTAGGCTGCTGTAGCAGCTTAAGCAATTATCTAATTTAAAAATATTTTGTATTGAGCAATCCTATATCAATAATGTCACTCCCATATCACCTCAAAAAATAAAAATCTCAGGCTAAAATATAGATAAAATAGGTGTAGTATAAACTAAACGTCTACTACTTTACTGCTGCTTTGGAATGAGAAATGTACTACACTATTCCAAGCAGTTGGGATAAAATAAAAAAAAAAAAAAAGTGTTGGTTTAACTCTTTATATATTGTGAAAAAAAATGCACTGTGATGGTTTCAAACTTCTGGCTACTTATTTTCCACTGTTGACTGAGAAAAAAGAGGGGGTATTCCCATTAGTATAATGTAGATGTTATCTGTAGAAAATAAAGATAAGATTGAAATTATATTCACTTATTTTAGGGAACTAAGAATCAGTTCAGAGAGATCAGATGACATGGAAATCAGGAGCTTATGCTCTGGAGATGAAGCATCATGATTCAGATCCTGGCTGTGCCACTCACAATCTATGTGATAGCAGGCAAATCACCTCTGTGCCCCAGGATCCTTTCTTGCATGTTGATAATAAAATCTGAGTGGTTTTTATGTCATACGTAATCATGTCTGTTACATATTTAGCACTGTTTGCTAATATTTTTAGTGGTAGTTTATTATTACTCCATTTTCTTTAGCAAAGAAGTAAAGGTGGTTTACAAATTCAGACTGAGTTTCTACTCCTGATGAATCAATCCAGTAGATGAGCTCTGCTGTGTTCCTTGTTGTCTTTTGTCTCTACCATGGAACACTTCACTGACTCCCCACATCTGTCACTCAGCAGAGCTGTGGCAAGTTATTTACCTAAGAACTGGGAAATAGTTTATCAAGGACTATTGCATGCCATTTTATATACCAAAGACTTCATCCATGTTCTTAAAGTCTTTCTGCCATTCTTACTTGTAACATGACAATTCATTCCACCCTTATGATGATTACCTCATTCTCCTAATTGTTTTCCATTTTGTTTTTCCCCAACCTCCTTCAAAGTCTTCATCTACTGTTTTTTTTTTTTTTTAGATCCTTCTGGAAGCTCTAAATTTCTCCGTTGTGAAGATGAATGTTATTTTTGTGTCAGTGTTCTGATTCCAGGCCATGTCCTATGGGAAATATTTTAGGAGCCAATTAGCAGCTTACTGTGTTTTTCTGAGTTAATATTAGAAGATAATTGCTTTAGAGAGAGAGGGTATTAAGATTTATTGAGCTTCTATTTTGTTTTCAGGGGTATTTTTGGTTTAAATAAAATAAAAATTAAAAAAGTTAAAGTGTGTGTCATTTTGGGAAACAAATAATATTGCAGAAATATGCCACTAGAAGCTACAGGGTCCAGAATCTAGACACATGTTCCATATACCACAATATATTGAAATGGCCCTTTACAATTTTGAAATCCAGAACTTCTTTTTTTCTCATATTATATATACATGTGCTTTATCTAATTATTCAGATACATATAAATCTTGCCTATAGAAGTGAATGAATTCAATTTAACTCAATAACAATATTTCTTAAATCCATCCAAGAGAAAAATAAACATATTCATTGGCTGCAGAGTGTCTTTTACCTTTTGTGTTGTTATTGTTTTATTTTAAGTTTTAAACTACATTAGTGTCTGGGAAAAGCAAAAACTATTAACTCACAAAATTGGAAGAGAAATGATCTTTGCCAGGAGATTCTTGGAAGCACAGTTAGCTACAAAATTTGAGGTGTCCACTGAAAAATGGGATGAAAAACTCCAACTAATGACAGAAAGTCAGTCTCCCTTTCCCCAAAACTTACCACACCAAACCTTAGCAGCCAGGAAGTCACGAGGGATTGCAAATTCTATGTAGAAATAAGCTTAGTATATGGGTGGTTAAGTAAGCAAGAGGCCCGACCAAATCTTCTTTGAAGGCTTCAGGGATCTGCCTACTTAAGTCAGGGATGGTTGTCACCACCATACCTGTTCTCCAGATTCTGAAGGAAACTCTCTTACATCTGATCGTACCCATTTCCAGCCCACAAAACAAAAGTTCTCAGTAATTACTACAGAATGTTAAACCCCAGCTGTAGGGTATTTGAGTCCTGGACCCCATGCAGCTTCACTGCTCATATTGCAAAGAAGCCAGCCTAATTAGAGAAATTTATAGAGAATTTAAATTCTGGTTCTCAGAAATATTAAAATGTTTTAAACATCTTCCCTGACTCTTGCTTATGAAAATAAACACCTCTACATATTTTTCTAGGATAAGAGCCCATTTTAGGACTAGGGCACAAATTATGGGAGAGCCCTTAGAAACTTTTTGTGAAGCAAGATGTTGAAATTAGAACACAGGGGAATACAAAAATGATTGGCAGATTTAGCAAAATGAAATTGAGCCAGGTATGGTAGCACACACCCATAATTCCAGAGGCTCAGGAGGCTCAGGCAGGAGGATCACAAGTTCAAAGACAGCCTCAGCCATTTAGTGAGGCCCTAAGCAACTTACTAGGACTCTGTCTCAAAATAAAAAAAATAAGAAAGGATGGGGATGTGGCTCAATGATTGAGTACCCCTGGATTCAATTCTCAGGACCAAAAAAATTGTTAGGAGGATAGATGTCCTAATAGGTGTACTTACTGCAAAATAAAACAACAAACAAGAGACACAGAAAGACTTTGGAGATGACGGGTATGTCTATTACGTTAATTATGGTGATGGCTTCAGGGTGTATTCATACACCAAACTCATCAAATAATATTCATTAAATGCACGCAGCATGCAGTTTTTAAAATGCCAATTACACCTCAATAAAACTGTTTCAGTAAAGGAATGTTTACATATTTTGTGGGATTAAAGAAGAAAGGTGAAGGATAAATGGAAAGACTGAACAATAAGGTAGGGCTAGATTATAAATGGTTTGAATTCTTAGAAGAATAATAAAACTCAAAAATGATCCATTAATGGATGATGATATGGCCCGAGATTGATTGGTTGATGCATGCTTTAATTTTCTTGACAAAAATTGCATTGCCTCATGATGGTTTTATATTAACTTAAAAGAACTTTACATGTTCACAAAATGTATTAGTTAAATTTCAAAGTGTCAAGAGAGATTGTGACATTGTAACAGAAAGTAAGTTATGGACTTGAATATTAATCTTTAGAGCATCCAAGTAGAAATAAACCTCATAAAGGGGGAATTGCACAGAACAACAACTTAGAGGAGGAGCAAAATTTCAAATCCACCTAAAAGGCAAACCACTTTTAAGAGCAGGCAAACAGAAAATGAAAAAAAAAATCATTGTCAACCTTAGGGAATAATGTCATATAATGTCATAGACATAACTGAAAACTTTGAGCAAAGACTGACTATGAAGTGTATTTTGCCTGACCAGACAGACTTCATGATTATAGAACCTCCTATTCTGACAAGGAAATTTTATGGTAAGGGATACCCTAAACATGAGGAGTGAAAACTGAAGTCAAAGGCAAGGTAGAGCCATAGGAAAAATAGATGATTTTTAACTAAGATTACCTAGTAGTTTGCCAAAATAAAAACCGCACACAAGGTTATAGCACATGCAGACATAGACACACATAGCAATGGATAGCAGATGCTTTTCACTGGTATTCCCACCAGGTATTTAATGTGTTCAACTCAAAATTGGAGCTGAGAGGCAACTTCCACAATGGAAGATCACTATTTGAATGGAATGTTGTACTCCTCCAGTGTGGTGCAATGTCCAAAGCATCTTCATGGTATTCCTAGAATATAACAAAACAAGAGTCAAATAAGATGCTGAAGTTTCTCCTCTCACGCAGCAAGTTCTAGTACAACATGTATCAATAAAGATACATAATTGTGGAATTCAAAATTGATCAAATTGATATCCATTTGCATATCTATATCTATCTATCTAAATTATCTATCAGATATCCAAATAACTCAATCTCTATCACTATCAAAGCTTGGACTGGGAACCAGATGTAGAGGCTATTGTCCATCTTTCAATCTTGTCTGGTTTCACATGCATTTAGAGCATAAAAGATACTGGTATTGGGGAGGTAATACAAAAATAAAAAACTAAACGTGTAGAAGAACCTTAGGCCAAGTTTATAACAGGATTTAAGGAAGACATTTATTTTATCAAACTACTCAAATACAAGAAATGAGATGCTATGAAAGGTACAATGATTGTATCACTTGGCATACCTAAGAAGAGGTACCAAAAAACATGTAAGAAAAATAGTTCAGAGATGATTCATATAAATTTTTTCTTAAGAATTCTATTAGTGTATATGCTTCTTCATATTTTCAAATATATTATTAGAGTCTTGATCTTGCTGTGAATGAAGTAACAACCTTATCTTTTTCCCAACAAAAATTCATTTTCAGTATTCACATATATTTTTAATTTAACTTCCTTTACCTCTCAGCTAAGCTTCAGCACCCTGATTTGTTATTCATTTATCCTTTCTTTACATACCATGAAACACTTTTACTCCTGACCATCAAAAATGTGATGACTATGGCAATTATTTCTTCTTACAAGCAACAACGGAATAAATGTAAAGGTATTAGGCTATATAATTTTGGGGGGAACTATAAAATTAACTCTTTTAACAGATTTGGTACCTAAAGATTTAGGTTAATTTTTTCCCCAAATTCTTCAGCTTCACAAGAAAATGAGTCATTCACTAAATATTCCCACCTGACACTTGTCCAAAATGTACTTTATTTAGGACATATTATAACCTTTTTTCACAGGCAACTTTGTTTTATTATGGATTAGGATGTATCTTAAGATGAGGGCAGAAGTTCTTTTAAAATCATTTAACAAAGAGAAACAATGGAAAATTATCATACAGTAAATATCAAGTTTTAGTAGCTTGAAATGGAAGCTGGGCTTCCATAGAAAATATTAAGTCTCTTCAGAGGCCATATTTAACGATGTTGAAAATACTAGGTAGGATTCAACCACCTGGTGTATTTGCTAGTGAATTATGTTCGAATAGAAAACAAAATGACCTGAAGAAGCATGGCAAAAAAAAAAAAAAAAAAAGAAAAGAAAAAAGAAAGAAAGAAAATTATTTATAGAAGACCAAGGGTATATACATTCTCCTCCTTTAGAGCAATTCTTTATCAGCATTTTTAAAGTAAATGATTCAAGTTTTAGCAAGTTGTTGCTCATGATTTGACAAATACATTGCGAGAGAATTTGAGTAATTGCTTTCTTATGTTTCCTTGACTGTTATCTTAACAGAGGACCAACTTTGAGGGAAAAAATATAATGTAAATAGTTACAAAACCTGCATATAAGTTTGGGATGTCTATAAACTTTAAGCAAATATCTCTTTCTCTGGAGGAAAACTTTTACGTATATGTGATGAAGAAACTAGGAAGCTTTCCTATGTAATCCTGCAGGGCCCTGGCTTTGGGTTTTCAATTTCTCCTGTGAAATTGAGTTTTTCTTAGAACAGTACTCATGATGTTTTGTCTTCTTAGCCATCCTTCCTCACCCCATTTTTAAAATGGGTTAGCTTCACTTAGACCTCTTTTTGTCACTCATGTGGTTTCATCAGGTTTCAAGTACTATAACAGAAAGACTGTAACTTTTCCAACAAAAATAGTTTAAATTCCCCAACCTGAAATGCCAAAGTTCAAGGATGTTACTTAACCATCACACCTAGGTGTCCATGTTAGGCGTGAAACATTTTTTGATGAAGTTTAACTATTTCTTTTTTTCTTGTACTTGACAAGCCTACATTATCAAAGTTGTACAGAAAGTTCAATCAAAACAAAAGAAAAATCCAAACATCTTTCCCAATGTACAATATAAATAAATGGAAAAAAAAAACATGCATACTGTTTTTCTGGTGCACATGTGTGAGAAGAAATACTTTAAATCCATCCAGTTATTTGTATGTGAGGGTATGCATGTGTGGATATTATGGTATTAACTGCCAATATATAAATTCATATATACCAAAGAGAACCTTATGTAAGATGAGTTAGAGGACATTATTGATCATTGTCTGATGGTCTTATTTCTATGATTTCAATCCCATATGATACCTCTATGACTAACACACCTGGTTCTCTATTATTTTCTGGTTCACTAGCAGCTGAACTATTCTCCCGGGCTTTGGAAACACTATAACACTATTCACAGGTTTCCAGGATACATAGTTGTAATTCTTTAGAGAGAGGTCATTATGCATTTCATAGTACCAGATAACAAATTAATATCAGAATTCCTGTTTTTAGGTTTTTTCAATGCTTCCTGTTGAGATCTGTGCAATGAACACTAGAAGGGGCTGAATTAACTTACGTTGTTTTTTAAATTGCTTTTGAAATTTGTGAAGGCTTATAAATATTTTCTGCTTTGGTATCATTTCTATAGCTTTGCAGAAGACATTGTTTATTGCCTCTGGCCTAAAACTTCAATGCATAGTTTTAGATAAATTCTCTTCATAATAAGTAGACTATTACATAAAACATATAATTTAGACAAATAGTTTTGCAGATTTCTTTGGTTTTTGTCCAGATAATGAATTCATATAATTTTAGTTTTTCCTGAAGCATATTACTCTAACTAAGCAACTATTTTAAATTTATTCTTCCTGTTGATGATTTATTGAAAAGTCCTCCAAAATTAATATTTAATGAAAAATAATAAGATTTTATATTGTTTAACATGTGTAAATGATAATTTTTGTATTTGTTTCTGAAAGCAGAATAAATAATAGTAGAAAATATAAAGTTTTGAATATGACAGAGTTTTTAAACATCTGAGCTCTGGTAAATACAGAAAAACTTTAGATGAAATTTTATATCATCATTCATCAAGTTGAATAATTATAAATAAAGTGTATTCATTGGGTAAATATAAATATTAAATTAAAGGATATACATAATATATTTAGAGACTGGTTCTCAGAAAGCAATAAATATATATTATGTGTTATTTTCATTGTCATTTTGTTTTGTTATTATTGATAATATTATTCATCTGTTTTATTACATGACTGATTGATTTTAGCAATTGTATAATTAAAAAATTTGCTTAGGTTCTTTTTACCACAACAAATTCCAAGTAGAATTAAAGTTATACATGTTAAATTATCAAATAGTAAGATAGAAGGTATAAAATATTAATAATGTCAAGCACAGGATAGTACATTGAAATTACCAATATTCTTTCTGCCAATTATTTTTCAGTGCTCTATAATATTTTAATAAATGTGATAATAATCCTAAAATAGTCTATTTTATTACTAATCATGAAAGGATAATAAAATCCATATTATTCTAATCTGCACATGTGTGCATTTATCCACACACACTTCATCATGATCTAATGATCTATTGACCCACAGGAATCTAATTCTATTTCCCAGGAACTATATGTGAATTAAGAGACTCAAATGTTGTGTACTTGTACAGAGAAACCGTTTAAAACCAACTTAGGGAAGCGCTGCCATCTCAGCATTCCCTCAAAAACAGAACCAAACCCATCTACTCCAAAGAGGAGAGTGAAAAACTGGTGGTAAATGTTTGTGTAGCTCTCCAGATTAATGCACGGCCTATGTTCCTAGCATTCAATTTCCTGGTCCCGAGTCTCACTGAGTCCAGCTAAATTTCTTTCCTAGAATTCTGAGAGAGAGCTCTAAATTTGTCAACCTAAGTTAGTTTCGACTATGTTGTGTGCATTATAAAATATTTCCTGGCAAAGATAAAATTAAACTTTCTTAATACATCTGTAAAGGAAAATATTTAATGGACTAAGACTCAGCTGCATTAAAACATTATAAAATTTACACTTGAGAAATGTAGTCATGTTTTCCTACTGAAATCTTATAAATGGCTAAACTGAACAGCAGGAATAAAAAATTTCATCTGAAGAGAATGGATGTTCTGGCTCTTAGTTGTACTGAGCAATAGGCCACATTTGAGGGAAACACTTGGATTAGAGGAAGCAGGAATTTTATGCTTTACCAGAATTTTATATTCTATATGGCTTCATGTAGGGATAAAATATACTGGCAATTCCAGCAATGGGAGTATGAGACATCCCTGGGCACATGTGTCAGGATAAAAAGTAATTGCAGACACATTCTGCCCTTCTTTTTCTTTTCCCCCAGTATTAGCAGGGAAAAACAATTCTGCTAACATCACCAAGTCAAGAAGCAAGACCAAAAATGTATCGCTTAAAATTTTTAAATTGGTGTCAGTATCAAATGAGTAACCCAGCTTCAAGAAAATGAATTTGAGGTCTGGAATGGTGACATATGCCTGCAATCCCAGGGGCTAGGAGGCTGAGGCAGGAAGATCGCAATTTCAAGGGGCAACCTCAACAACTAAGCAAGGTCCTAAGCAACTTAGTGGGACCTTTGCCCCAAAATAAATAAATAAATAAAAGGTCCTTGGATGTGGCTCAGTGGTAAAGAGCTCCTGATTACCAAAAAAAAAAAAAAAAAAAAAAAAGAAAGAAAGAAAGAAAGAAAGGAAGCTGTCTTCTTGGGGGAGCGTCATGAGAAACTACGACTCATGCCACAGTTCTCATCTTTAAATTGGAACACAGCAGGGAGATGTGGCAGATATAACCAGCAGAGAGTTGTTGGGCTTGGTAGAGCAGACTTCTTTGTGGGGAGAATCAGCAGTAATACTGATGTCATAGAGAGTGAAGGAAGACTTTTTTTTAAGGGTATATTTTTGGAACTAATGGATTCTACTACTAACCCTTCCTCTTCTATAGGATTCTGACCCATAAGCATTAAATGAATCAGCAACTAGATAATGGAATACAAATAATCAACTTTAGTTGATGTTGATGACCATTTTTCTGGGGAAAATGTAGATAGAGAACATGGTAAAGGTAGAAGAGAAGTTTTCTTCTTTTTGCTTCAAATTTAAATTTGGTAGTATCCTCCCATTCCCACCTTCCCAGAACTTTGTGTCAACTTAACCCTCCAGCCTCCTCCTATAACAGCCAAATATTGAGATCTCTTAAAATAGAACTTCTTCACCCTCAGCACTGGTATAGTTACAAAGCAGCAACGTTATTCTTACACAATGCAGTAATATATAAAGCAGAAACTAAAAAAATGCAGATTCTTTTCTACAGTATAATTCAGTACCAATGGCACATTCTCTGATCAAAATTATAAGTCAATGTCTTTATGCTCTTTCTCATAATTTTATGTTGTTCAGATTTCACATAAACTGGGCATTGGTGAAACTTCACTGTTTTCAAAATAATTTGATTCTTTTCTTGGCTATTATAGTCCTAAATAGGCATTTCATCAGAAAGAGGAAAAAATATTTGGGAAAGTAATTTAGATTTTCATTTATTGATATTTAACTTTTCCAAAGAAATTTTGCACAATAGACTTACTGAACCTTACCTACCATTTAGTGCCAAAGCCAGTGTGAGGTAAGTTGGATTTGAGGTTCTTACTTGGTTCTAGAAAGGGCCTCAAACTCTCAAATAAAACTTGGAAATATGTGGAGAAACCAAGTCCCTTGTTTATTCTAATTCTGCTGGCAGAGAATCTCCTCATCGCAGGAAAGTCATCTATGTACCATAAAAAAGATCTTTGCCCCATGAGGTTCTAGCTGATCAATCACATTTTGATTCCCATATGAATTTCTTTACCTTCTAAAACTTTTTGTGATCTTGTGCTAGGGAACAATAGTCAAAACTATGTCAGTAGTTAACTTGTGTATACTAAATCTGGGCAAGGGGAGAGATGATAATGTACTAAGTTTGATCAACATGGTTTTCTTCTTCTCACATGATATGGAGGTAGCAAATATTGAAGGTAGTGTGCATACTTAGCCATAGCATCTCTGAGTTAAGGGTTTGGGTTTGTTATTTGTTTATGCACTTTGTCTTTCAGGATTTATAAAGCATGTGCACACACACACACAAATATGCACACATTAGTATGTGTGTATAAATATATATATGTGTTTAATTTGAGTAACCATCAATAAATCATCAATGAAAGATTCTCCTGCAGAATCTGTAGTGAAAAATACATAGACTTAAATGTATGTCACAGACTTAAAGGGGGCCTAACTCTTCTCTAAATAAGAATAAAAGTTTTGCATTCACAAAATTTCAAGCCACTTAGTAGAACCTATGAAAAAAGAAGATAATACACCTGAAATAAAATTCAGTACCCAGACATGGACTATTTGTGATTATTCCAAGAGAACAGGAAGTAAAGGAGAATCACTTAACAGAAACATGGAAGGAAGATCAACTTTTGAAATTTCAGTCTCTGTACACAAAGTCTGATCAAAGTTATAGGTCAATGTCTAAATGCCACTTTTTCTGTCATGAATTTGTATCACACGATCTCTCTGATGATTGCAACTGAGAAATTGTTCTAACATATTGCACTTAAATAGGAACAATTGTAAAAACTGGTAAACTCTCATTAATGTTTATTAATCACAGGTTAAAAAATCAGATTTTTTAAATAAAAAACTAAGATTTTTAAATTTTTAGATATTTAATTTTTAAATTTTAAAATTTTAATATTTTTAAAATTGAGAATCCATGAGCCTTTGTACTTTAAAGATAAATGCTCAGATCTTAGGAAAGTTTGCTTCATTCAAAGGTAAGGAAACAAAATTAAAAGTAACAAGTCACAAAGAGAGGCTAAATAAAGATTACCTGTGTTAAAGCGTGACAAAGTCAGAGATAGGCTCATGTTTGGTGGAATTTTGTTCTTGGTCAATAATTGTTAGAATTAACCTGTCTGTTGTACTGGCTTTCTTTTTTATTCATTCTTATATTTTATAATTTTCTGTTTTTGTTGGTTATCTCATCATTTCCAAGAAGTCATTTAATAATATTTCATTCTCAGAGGGTCATTATTGGTACAATGCTTACATTTTAAAAATAGTTTTTATTGTACCCTCAGAGGTATGATGCTTTGCTTAAGTCTAGGTTTTTACTGTTCTGATTGGGATATAGTCCTTAATCTCTACCATTCCTTTAGATACTAAGTTTGATGTCAATCAGATTTTATTTATTTATTTATGGCAAAAAATTTGTGTTATTTATGTTTTTTATGAGTGCAGATGTTTATTCTGTCTAGAAATTTTAAATATTGCTTTTCTCCTTTTTAACTTTTAAAATAACTTATCAAGATGCTTATTGAATTTACAACTTTATTTGATATAATAAAAATAACTATATAACATATTGTGTTACACAGAGAATTAAAAATATGTATTTGTATGCCCATCAACTATTTTTAATACAGAAATTTCTGATCTTTATACAGTCCCAAGTGTCCTTGCTCTAACCACAGCCCCTCTTGTTCCTCCCAGGAGACTTCACTACTCTAAATTTCATTTTCACATTTTGCCACTTTCTTTGTTATTTTAGAATTTCATTTCATATATGTGAATTCTTTAAAATTTCATTTTAAAAGTTCTTGGTTTTGACATTTATGTAAGTGGTATCATATCAATGTATTTCTCTGTTAGCTTTTCATTGCTATGAACAAAATACCTGATAAGAATAACTTTTACAGGAGGGGCTCATGGTTTCAGAGATCTTAGTCCCTGGTTAGCTGATTCCATTGCTCTGGACCTGACGTGATGGTGGGAAGAGTGTGACAGAGGAGAGCTAATGGAGAGAAGGAGAAAAGAACCAGAGACAAGATGTAGTTCTCCAATGGCATGCTCCCAGTGACCTCTTTCCTCAAGCCCCATTTTCTTATAATTACCACCCAATAGTCCTTTCAAATAATTAAACTGTCAAGTGAAATAATTCATGATGGGGTTCCAGCTCTCATAAACCAATATTTTTCACCTGTGAACATGTCTGCATGACCTAACACATGAACTTTTCAGGTTACATCTTTAGATCCAAACCATGGATGTTAATCCATGATACTCAAAAACTTTTTGCTTCTTAGTGTTTTCTGAGTTATCTGTATTTTTCTTGTTAATGGGTGCACTGATATATTCCATCACACAATATTTCATTACTTTTTCATTGTAGTATTAAAAGCCATTGGGGTCTCCTTCCTCTGCTTTATTCCCACAACATTGGTAAGATTATTCTTGTACTTATCTCATGATGAGTATGTCCAAAGTTTTCTCAAGCATATGTACCTACTAGTAAATTGGAGGATCTCAAAATGTGCATATTTTTCATTTAACTACATAATGCTAAATTATTTTCCAAATGAATAGAACCAAATGACTGTCTAACCAGTGAATGGTACAGTTGATCTAACTTCCTTGTCAATTCTTACTGTCAGGCTTTTAATGTTTCACCTCTGGTGTTTATGAATTGGTATCATGGTTATATGATACATACCATTCCCAGCTTAGTGAAAATAAGCATCTATTTCAAATTATTGGGCCTTCATATTCTCTCTTCTGAAAAATGCCTCTTTAAATATATACCCATTTATCTTCTGGTTGCTTGTATTTGTGGGGGAAGGTACCAGCAAATGAACTCAGGGGCACTCAATCACTGAACCATACATCCCTAAACCTAATTTGTATTTCATTTAGAGACAGGGTCTCACTGAGTTGCTTAGCACCTCCTGTTGCTGAGGGTGGCTCTGAATGCTCTATCCTCCTGTCTCAGCCTTCCGAGCTTCTGGGATTACAGGCATGTGACACTGCGCCCAGTTGGTTGCTTTGTTTTTCTTGTGGATTTATAGGAATTTTGTATATAATCTCAATTCTAAAATTTGTGCCACATATGGTGAGAACGTCATTGATTTGTTATAACTCTCATATTATGCTGCCAGTATCATGGCATCTTTAAAAATAATACTTGATAACCATGTGGCAGACATATATCTTTTTCTTTAGGAGTTACTTGACTATTTTTGTCTTTTTGCTGCATCACTCAAATTCATTAATATGGTCATCAATTTCCGTCAGAATCTATTGGAATTTTGATAAGAATTACACTGAATTTATATTACACTTTTGAGAAATATGGCATCATAGGATGTTGTTTTCTAATTCATGATTTCATTTGTTAATATATTTTTTGATGTATGTCACTAAATTTTATGAGTAAGAAATTGTCACACATATAACTATTTAAATCATAAACTTTAACAAATATTATAATGTAAATATATTTTTGTTGTGTAAAAATGTTGCCCAATTTCCTTTTTTTTCCTACTTGTATTAGAATTTTTGATGCTGTGATAAGTTATATATTTTACTTTAGATATTCAAAACACTTAACTTTAATTAGATATTCAAAATCATATGATACGTCAAGAGCTTTGTAATGTTTTGAACAACCAATAAAAAAAAGTAAAAAAAAAATCATTAATGGCTATAATATTAAAAATCAAATTTCAAATAGTAATTTTATATACACATAGTTTGGTATGTTTTATCAATAATTTAAAAAATACACTTATAGATTTAATTTTTCTGCATCATTTATAAAATTGAAGGGTCTGTCAGGCCTATCTTTTCCCATTGTTTTATCTATATGTATGTTCCTCAGTGATCTCAGCAAACTGGAATAACACTAGTAAGTATGGATGTCTTTTACTTGTTTCTGGTCATGAAAGAAGCACTAAAGAAGCACTTTGCTTCATATTCAGTGTAGTGCTCCTTTGAATTCTACAATAGTTAAAGAATAATCAGATTGGGAACACTCTAATCTATGCATATTTTACAAAGATATTTTGTAGATAAAAAACATTGTGGTTTTTAATCATCTTCGATAATTGAGATGATTGATGAACTTTATTTTATACACAAGTTAATTGCTTTAATTTTGTAATTTTCTAACCATGAAAAATTTATAATACTAAAATCCTGAGATAAAATCATATTTTAATACATATTATCTTTATTCATTCTTGATTTAGTTTGAGGATATTTGGATTAAGGAGTGTGCACCAATGTTTATGTTGTGAGATTTTCTCGAAATTTGTCATTCTAATATTATTCTTAATAGAGTTGGTCACAAAATTAAGGGAATTTGGTTAAAATTATCTGCCTATGTTTCATTTTTATTCTTTCAAATAGTTTACTTTAAATTTTACTTATTTTTTCTATTTAATAGCTAGTAGGTAAAACTGCTGTGCCTGACTTTTTGATAGATGATTTGTAGCAAAGATATATATATTTTCTTGTAGTGGTTCAAGCATTATTTAAGATTAAGTTGTGCTAATATATCTTCTCAGAAGGCATAAGATTTCAAACTTATTGTATAAAGTTTTTACAATTTACATCTATTATTTAAAATATTGGTGCCCTCTATTTTTATTTTTTATTTTTATACAATTAATATTTTTTCCTTCTCTTATTTTTATTGGTCATTTTTTAGCTTGTAATTTTAAAAAGTTTAGGAAAATATTTTTCCCCACAGAAACTCACTTTTGTTGATTCTATTTTCTATTTATTTCTTATTTTTTAATTTCCCTTTTGTCTTTTTAATATTGATGTCATTCTAATATGATTTTTCTAATTTTCTAAGTTGTTTTATAGAAAATTTTAAAATACAATTTTAATTAAACCTACAAGTTTTATTATGTTTTATTTTTTTTTTCAATTTTAAAATTAAAATGTCTTTAGTATTTGGATTATATGCAAATATTTATTATTTTCCAAATAATTGTCATCTCCCTAAATTATGTATTATATTTTTATTTAATTTGTGGCTAAATATTTTTTTGTTTTATGAAAAAATTTAGGATTTGCCTTACATTCTGTGTGAGATCAATTTCCATGTAAAGACCTAGCATGTTGCAAAAAAGAAAGAAAGAAAGGTAGGTATACATTTTCTTACAAAGTTATACATTTATCAAATATATCCATATGTTAAGTATGTTAAATTTTCAGGAGTCTTACTGATGTTTACAACTATTATTTCCTAACTTCTAGAACTCACAAATGAATTCAGCAAAGTAGCAGGGTATAAAATTAACATACATAAATCAATTGCATTCCTATAAACCAATGATGAATCAGCTGAAAGAAAAATTAGAAAAACTATTCCAATCACAATAGCCTCAAATAATATAAAACAAAATATTTGGGAATCAATCCAACTAAAGAGGTGAAAGGCCTCTACATGAAAACTACAGAAAACTAAAAAAAGTAATTGAAGAAGACATTAGAAGATGAAACAATCTCCAATGTTTGTGGATAGGTAGAATTAATATTGTCAAAATCTCCATACTACCAAAACCAATTCTGGTTTGATGCAATTCCTATTAATATCTGATGATGTTCTTCATAGAAATAGAAAAAGCAGTCTTGAAATTCATTTGAAAAAATAAGATGCCCAGAATTGCCAAAGTAATCCTCAGCAAGAGAAGTGAAGCAAGCAGCATCACAATATCAGATTTTGAATTATACTACAGAGCTATAGTAACATAAACAGCATGGTATTAGCACCAAAACAGACATAAAGACCAATGGTACAGGATAGAAGATACAGAGACAAACACACATAAATACAGTTATCTCATATTTGACAAAAGTCATTAACATACATTGGAGAAAAGATAGCCTCTTCAACAAATGAAGCAGGAAAAACTGGAACTCCATTTGTAATAAAATGAAATTAGAACACAATTTCTCACCCTGCACAAAACTCAACTACAAGTGGATCAAGAACTTAGGCATTAGACCAGAGACCCTGTGCCTACTAGAATAAAAAGTAGGCCTAAATCCCCATCATGTTGGAACCAAATTCCTCAACAAGCCTCCTAAAGTGCAAGAAGTAAAATCAAAAATCAATAAATGATGGGCTTGGGATGTGGCTCAAGTGGTAGCGCACTCGCCTGGCATGCGTGCGGCCCGGGTTCGATCCTCAGCACCACATACAAACAAAGATGTTGTGTCTGCTGATAACTAAAAAATAAATAAATAAATATTAAAAAAATTCTCTCTCTCTCTCTCTCTCTCTCACTCTCTCTTTAAAAAAAAAATCAATAAATGGGATTGTATCAAATTAAAAAGCTTCTTAACAGCAAAGTAAACAATCAAGAATACAAAGAGAGAGCTTACAGAGTGGGAGATGAGAGAAACTCTTTACCACCTGCCTCAGATAGAGTATTAATCTCCAGGATATATAAAGAATTCAAAAACTTAACACCAAAAAAAACCAAATAACCCAATCAATAAAGAGCAAAAAAACCTAAACAGACACTTCACAGAAGGAGAAATATAATCAGTCAACAAACAGATAAAAAAAATGTTCAACAGCGCTACCAATTAAAGAAATGCAAATTAAAACCACACTGAGATTTCATATTACTCTAATCAGAATGGCAATTATGAAAAATACAAGTAACAATAAATGTTGGCAAGGATTTAGCAAAAATTGAACACTCTTACATTGCTGGTGACACTGCAAATTGGTACAACCACTCTGGAAAGCAGTATGGAAATTGCTTGAAAAACTTGGAATGGAAACACTTTTTGACCCAGTTATCCCACTCCTAGGCATATATCCAAAGGACTTAAAATTTGCATACTATACTGACACAGCCACATCAATGTTCATAGCAGTTCAATTCACAATAGCTAAGCTATGGAACCAACCTAAGTGCCCTTCAATAGATCAGTGGATAAAGCAAATATGGTACATATACACAATGGGATATTACTCGGCCATAAAGAAGAATGAAATTATGGCACTTGCCAATTAATGGATGGAACTGGAGGAAATCATGCTAAATGAAATAAGCTAATGCACAAAAACCAAAGGCAAAATGTTCTCTCTGATATTCAGATGCTGACTCACAATAGGTGGGAAAGAGTGGAGTTTCATTGGATTGAATGGGGGTTGGGGTGGGGATGAGGGTAAGTGGGTAGTCCGGATGGGATTGGGAAAGAGAGTAGAATGAATTGGACATAACTTTCCTATGTTCATATATGAATACATGACCAGTGTAATCCCACATTATGTTTAACTACAAGAATGGGAAGTTATACTCCATGTGTGTATGATATGTCAAAATACATTCTACTGTCATGTATAACTAAAAAGAACAAGTAAAAAAAATCCATCATTTCCTGAGGTGCATCAAATCACTCCCCTACCTCCCCAAAATGATGGATTTAGGCCTGCTTTGAATTCTGTTTGTTTTGTTTCATGGGCTTTGAAATGCTAATATTAAGTTAATTTAAGATTGTGATCATATATTTTCCTGATAAATTAGAGCATACATTACTAGTGGTGATTCTTCTTTTATTTCAAAGCTTTTATTTTCCCACTTAATTATTATTATAATTTGGATATGAGTTGTGCCCCAAAAGCTCCTATGTAGGAATGTTCAGAGGTGAAATGATTGGATGATGGGAGCTGTACCTCAGTCCATCCTGGTTTGATGCACTAACTGGGTGGTAAATTGAAGGCGGGTGTGGAGTGCCTGGAAGTGGATCTCTGAGTGTATGCCCTGGAAGAGTTCTCTTCCCAGTGGCCCCTGCTCCTTACTCCCCATGCTTCCCACCAGCTATGAACTGAGCAGCTTTCCTTCACCACCACCTTTGCACCATGATGTTTTGCCTCATCTAGGGCCCGAAGGGATGGAGCTGACTGGCCATGGACTAAACCTCTGAAACTTTGAACCCCAAATAAACGTTTCCTCCTTTAAATTGTTCTTTTCAGATAGTTTGGTCACATTGATGAAAAGCCAACCAATACAATGATTCTTTTGATTTATTATCTAATATCAATGCCAATAAAATTTCAGACTTCCCCTACAATGTTTAAAGTCTGTTCTTTTTATACTGTCAGTTTTCCTTGATATTGAAGATTGTTATATAGGATACTTATTGTTTAGAACAATGGGTAACATTTCCACTAAATAATGTATAAATATACCTCTTTTTTACTATTTTTAGAATATTTGTTTACATCAAAATTACAAATAGTAACCGTAGAGAAAAATAAAATGTGCTATGGAGATATAGATGTATCTTTCTCAATCTCTGGTTGTCCTAGGTCCTAATTTTGGTAGATAGGATAAACAACCAAAAGGACTTTGATACCTATATTTAAAGATTGTCAGAGTTCCTGGTTTGACAGCTTTCCCCAAATACTCTTAAAACCCAAGAGTCTTAAGAAAAATAGCCATGTTTAAAAACATGTTGCCATTCAACTTGCCACATCACAGAAATACCTAAGGAAGTAAATGGAGAGTACTGAAATGCAGACAGTGTTATTCTGAATAGTATATTTTAATTTAGAGAAGTGACTGTCTGCTCCATAAGTGTTTACTAGCCTACTAGAAATTTATCCAGAAAAGTTTCTAATGCCAGGTTTTTGCTCCAGGTTTAGGAATCAATTTAAAGACACTCAATATTTTACATATCACTCTATTTCTCGAGCAAAGCTTCCAAGAAAGACCCATAAAATTTTAACATGGCAGTTTTAAAATACACACATGTACACACATAGTTTATATTTTATATGAATTAACCTAAATTACCAAATGCTTTTTAAATCATGTTATTATATATAGGTAGGGTTTACTGCAGGAAATTTGTTTTTTGAGATTTATTTCCTGTAACTTAATATCCTGACTTCTGAAGTTCTTCCCAATGCCCTCAAATGCATAATATTTAATCTGGGAAAACAATCAAAATTCATGAAAAACATTTAATTTAAAAAGATTAAAACCATGTGATCATAGTAAATATGTCTTCAGATAATATAATATGAAGAAAACTACATTTCCTTAAATTTGTACTGGAATATGACAATCTTTGTGTCCTCCTGGTTCAATTTTGACCGGTAATGATATCAAAATGCTCTGTTTTAAAATAAGCTAAATTCCATTATCTTTTCTTAAATAATAGCAACTAGATTCAAATAAAACAGAAAGATAGAGACAACTTGTTGGGTATTTAAAGTTTAGCAAATACAGAATCTTGGGTCTTCAAGTTCGAAAGTGCTAGGAAAGCTTATAAGATAATTTGAAACTTTTCTTTCTTTTTTCTTTGTCAGAAATAATGTGTTTATACTGTTTCATAATTTGCAGTTTTCAACATGGTAATCATGAAGGATTAAAATAAATCTCTTACCTGTCATCATTTTGTATAACTGGCATTTGTATTATATATTACTATGGATTAAAATATCACACCACAATGTAAGATTGATTTTGGGCTATATTACTTGCCCTTTGTTTAAAATATTTGTTTCAGTTTATTATTGAGTTTTAAAATTATGCAATTTAACTTTTGGGGATATTAGAATATATTCCAATACTTTCATGTTACCAAGAAAAACTGTAAGCTAGTAATAACTAAATTCCTGCCCATAAAAGTCTTACACTTAAATCTCAGTCTCCAATTACAAGTCAACAGTCATAATTTCCTCCCACTTAGAATATTATTTCAACAATCAGTAAGCAAGATTTTACATGGATTTATAATTAATTATATGCCACTTGACATAAAATTCTTTGTTCTTTGAAATCTTTTTTTGTGCTTTTGTAGATTTTAGTGTGACTATTTCTAAAAGTATAAAATGCCGTAGTAAAATAATGTAGAAACAATTTTCTTGTTATTAACATTCACTACTGAACTTTCAGAAATCATACATGAAGCAGTATTTTCTAGTAGTCTTTATGAAATTTATATTCACTATGATGTGGTTTACATGAAATTCTATCAGATGTCTTTGTTGTTCTATTCAGATCTTAAAAGAATGCACAATAATGCAAACTGATTAGTGGAAAATGTAAGGGAAAAAGTAGGAATAGCACAAACACCTCTTGATTATATGTGTGTGTATATATATATATATATATATATATATACATTATATATATGTATACACGCACATATGTACAGATACATATGTATGAAGTTACAGAAGAAACATGAGATATTCAAGAAGGTATTGAATTACCTAGAACTAATTCTTTAATAATATCTTGGGTAGATAAATAAATGGATCTTTCTGTTTTGTATAGTGTTCTAGAATCAGTGCTATTTGGGTATGAAATGGTATTCCTCTATACTGCTTTGTCTTCAAGGTTTTATGTTTTACTTCTCATCCCTCCTTCATGATTCCATAATGATTGAGTGAGGATTCAAATGCAGATGTTCAGCTTCCATAGTTGTTCAGTATAGCACGTTAGTACAAATGCAAACTACATAAATCATGAAGCACAATGCAATACTTCCTGAGCAGACACAGTAAATGCTACAGGGAGGGAGAATCATATTTGCAGGACTCTTTCTCTGAGAATGCTGGAGGTGAGTTCAGCAGTTACCTTTTTTTAACCAATTCTGAATTAGGATCTTTATATACATGATACAATTCTATTTCATTTTAACATGACTGTGTATGTTTGCAGGTAAATAAACACAGGCTGTGAGGAAACAGGTTTAAGCGTTACAGAAAACTTTCAAAATATTCTGGAATGCTGCAAACCTGTAATCCAATGTTGGCGGCAAAGAAATTCATATTTAGACTCAGATTCTAGATTCATACTAGATGATTCAAACGTGTTCATATTACTTAACCTTTCTAATATTTAGTTAAATGAAAAAAAGTATTAATATTTTTGTGAAGATTAAGTGACAATACTAAGAGACTATTTACCAAACAGCAGTGAGTGAATAATAGTTGATTTGCTGCTGCCTGCTATTTCAACTTTAAGGACTTTTTTGGAAGATGACTTGAAATATTATTATAATATTAACATATTTTTGAATTTTGTTTTTGCTTTAAAAACATTTTCCTGATTATAAAGTAATTTGTGTAGGACTCCTCACTTGGTGCATGCATGACTAATTTGACATATGACTACCAAATTTCCCAACCATTTTCAGTGATTGCTATTTGTTGTTTTCATCAATGGTTCTTAATTCCTCATGAAAGATTGGATAAGTTGACATCAATTAATGGTATTTATCTTAAGTGTATCTGTTAGTTTTTTTAATTTAGTAATTTTCTTTATTTTATTATTGTTCATGTTTCAGATATGGAACCAGAATTATAGGTTTAAAAGCAGAGTTCATACATCCTTCTATTATTCAATTGAAACAAACAGGCTTTTTAAATTAAAAAATTATAATTAGGGGGGTAATGAGGATTGAATCCAAGGATTTTTACTAATGAGTTACATCCCCAGTTCTTTTTATTTTTGTTTTGAGAAAGGGTCTTTTTAAGGTGCTAAGGATCTTGCTAAGCTGCTAAGGCTCACCTCGAACTTGAGATCCTCCTGCCTCAGGTTTGCAGCATTCCAGAATTGTGGGGATTACAGGAATGAGCCTGGCAGTAAACAGGCTTTTACACTAATTTATAATATCATGTTTGTTCATACTTCCAGATGTGAGGCAGTGTTGGTTTTGATACGTAATGGTACCAAGTTTTTAATAATTCATATTAACTTTAATATTGAATCTATGTAGAAGAAATATTTTATTATTTTACCATAAAATATAATAGAGTATGGTATAAAATATGAGAAGTGGGAGTATCAAATTATAGAATAATAACAGGCTATATTATTTTTATTTTTCCTCTGTTTGATATAATTCCAAGTGAAAAGCTTAAGTCATTTAATTAGTGCTTGGCCTAATTGAGAGAACTCATGAAATTGTTTTCTTTTAGAAAATATAATTATATAAGCAATTAAAATGGCTGAAAAAAAGAAGAATCAGTTCTCTTTCATCAATGGGGGCAAATTCAGATATTTAACAATAAAATTGAGATTAAATAATATCACCACTACCTCTGGTTTCATTAATCCCTCATTTTTCCATGCAAATAAGTTCACTATATTAAATTTGATTCTGTAGTAGCAAAAGTTAGTCACTTTCCAAATCAAAAAACTGAATTATTATTTAAAGATATTTCTCTTCACAAAAAGTGATACATAGTTTACAAAGATTGGAAGAAGTCTATTTTGGTGAGATTTGAATGTACAAAAAACAAGAATCATATAAGTTATAACTGATAAGCAAACACATACTATCTTCCCATTGAACATTATTGAAATTCAGCAAAATTGAAATTCAGTACATACCACAGACCTTGAATAATGAAACAATGCAACCCTCATTGCCAAAATTCAGTTGTGCTTCCAGAATGACCTTTATAAATTTCCTTTCTCGGTGAACTTTTCTTTTTGTTTTCCATGCTCACAATCTCAATTTTCTCTATGCTGTTTAGAATCTTCTTATGACATTTTCTAAATGATAGAGCAGTGTGGAGACATGATTAATGTTTATGGCTAGGAATAAACTCAGATCCAGTATTAATGAAAGGCAAATTTACATTTCCAGCACTCCAGCTATATTTCCAAAATTAGAACTTGATGTGGTGTTTGTGGGCTATTAACTGTTAGATCTCTCTTCCTTAGTCTTGTCTAACAGCAGGGCTTACAAAATAAAGGCATTATGTAATTTAAAGAAAAAATGAAATTGTTAATTTTAGGACTTAGAAATTCAAAGCATTCAATATTAATCTATTTTATGTCAATAATTATTCTACTTTATAAATCATTATATGTATAATGCAATCACTATACATACAAATCACTGAGTCTCCATTATGGACCAATAAACATATTACATGTGTATTTTTAAATTAAGGGCTTTGTATTAAGATATCCACGAGTGGTTAATATTTAGTAAATATTTACTTATTTTTTGTGTCTGAATAGTGTTCCAATATGTATATATACTGTGTTGGCTTTACCCATTCATCCATTGATGGACACTTACGCGTTTCCATAATAAGATGGCTATTGTTGACAATGCTGCAATTAAGATGGGAGTGCAGACATCACCACAACATACTGATTTAAAATCCTTTGTGTATATATACATATATATATATATATCAGGCAGTAAAAGTGCTGTGTTATATGGTAAGGAATGGCAAAAAAAAAAAAAAGGTGATCTTCAGCAAAAGAGACAAAGCTAGAGATATCCCAAGACTAGATTTCACACTATATTACTAATCTATAGTAATTAACACAGCATCAACCATGGAAAAGAATGGAGAGTTCAGAAATTAACCTTTGACATTGTAATAGATCAATTTTTGACAGAATTGCTAAAAATACACAATGTTTTCAAGAAAGGGTAATCTTTCCAGTAAAGGATATTGGGAAAACTGGATATCCATATACAGAAGAATGAAATTGAACTCTTGTGCCAACCATATGTTATCTTACACACCAGAAATTATAAAACTATTAGAGGAAAAAGAAGGGGCAAAACAATATGACATTGGTTTGGGCAAATTTTTTTATTAATTCCAAATGTTCACACAACAAAATCAAAAACATATAAAATTCCATAAAACTAACTAACCTCTATATAGCTGAGGAAAAAACACAGTGAAGACACAATATACAGAGAGAAAATATTTGCAATCCATATATCTAATGACAGTTTAATAGTCAAAATGTATAAGGAACTCAGTTCCATAGCAAGGAAGTGGATTAACCCATTTTAAAGAGTAAAGGACCTGAATAAACTTTTCAAAAAAGAAGACATTGAATTGACAACTAATATATCAAATAATGTTCAACATCACTAATTGTTAGGGAAATGCAAATTAAAACCACAGTGAGATATCACTTTTCACCTGTATGAATAACTATTATCAAAATGATAAAATATAACAAGTAATGATAGCAAGGATGAGGAGAAAAGGAAAACCTCTTTCTGGGAATGTAAATTAAGATAGTCACCACAGAATTAGCGTGTTGGTTGCTCACAAAACTGAAAATTGATTTGCCAATATGGTAGAGCTTATAAATCTTTAATAAAATTAGTCACCTTGCATTTTCAGACTATTTACAACCTGGTAATTGCTCAAGTAATGTGAGCTTGAAAATATGTGCATTATTAATTGTTGTATTACTTTAAATATATGTCAATAGTACCTATTTGTTAATTCCTTTGATAAAATTCTTTATTTTTTCTAAGTTTTTTTCCCTGCATCAGTGTGCTAAAAATCAATATACTATCACCACCCAAAAGCTACAGTGTAATATAAGGTAGATATTTTACAATATTGATTCTATTTGGATAAATATCAGCTACTAGTATTGGATGCACACTTGTTTATAATTTTTGGCTTTCTGAATTTTTTTCTTTTTATCATTATTTTGATCCTCTTTGTAACTAATGCAACAGTTTCCATGACTTTACACTCTTTTGTCTGACAATTATGTTTTCCAGTATTTAGAATTTTTGGTTACATATTCTTTTATCTTTTAACCTCAACTTTTCTATACATTTTCTGTTTTTACCATCATTGTAGGTTTGTTTTTTCTATTAAAAAAAAATAAATCAGGGACTTCGGATGTGGATCAGTGGCAGAGCTCTTGGCTACCATGTGTGAGGCACTAGGTTTGATCCTCAATACCACATAAAAATAAATAAACAAAGTAAAGGCATTGTGCCCATCTACAAATAAAAAAGAAATTTAAAAAGTCACAGCCCAAGTTTTTGTTTTATTCGATCTGAAAATTTTTTACTTTAAATTTTAAAATTTGGCTTAAATTCAATATTATTGTTATGCACTTGAATTTATTCTTTCTAGAATATTTTGTACTTTTCTTTTTATATCTTCTTAATCTTTTTCCAATTTTAAAATTTATATGCATAAAATATAAGTAAATGTCATAATGCATTATAATAAATACAGCCATCTTGAAAAATATTTCACCAGCACTGAGAAGTACCAGGTATCCCTCTGTTATTGCCATTTTTTTCCACATCTGGATGCAGACTTTGTAGGAACATGTATGATTCTCTCAAAATGCTAAATGGGGTTCCCAATGAGTTTGCTTTGACTCTACTTATAGATATAACACCTTTAAAATATTGCAATATAATATATAAATGTGGTATATTTCTTCATTTTTTAGGACGTCCTCATTTTCTCTCAAAATTTTGTGGTTTCTATTATAGTGAATTTTTACACCATTATGTTAATCCCTTCTCTTGTGGTAGTTTTATTTCTTAAGAATTTAAACTGAAAGATGCAATTATATATATTAACTGTGTACCACATTATTTTTAAATTTATATATACACCTTGTGACATTGTCAAACTTAGCTACTTCACATATTCTTTATTTCACAGCTATCATTTTCTGATAAGAACCCTTTACATCAACTTGGTATTTTCCAAGGATACAACATATCCTCATTATCTGTGATCACCCCTTTGTTCAATGGATCTCATGAACTCATTCCTTCTAACTATTATTTTGTAATTTTGGTGGATTCTAGAACCTATCCCCCCAACTTCCCCAGTATTTGATGTTTTTGATGCTACTGGAGATGTTACAGAGCATTTTAGCTTGTACTTGTCTGTTGCTGATTTCTCTCTACACACATTTCTCAATATATTTTTCCACATTAATGTTGTATTCAATAATGCCAATTACTCAATTTTTATAATAATATACAGATTATTTAAGTTTTTTTTAAATCATGCACTACTGTGGTTCATAAATATTTAAATATATTTCATTTTCTCTAATTTTATCTGGTTTTGATTCACCCCCCTTTTTTTCTTTATGTTCTGAATATGACCCCCAATCAGTACACTGTTGAACATTAATGATGTGAAGGGTATTCTTGTTTTAATCTATGAATCTGACATAAAGGAGCAATTTACTCTGCTCTGCAGGACTTCTTTTGCTTCTTTATTTATTTATTTTTTATTTTTTTGGTTATTTTCTACATACACATTAAGGTGAAATTCCTTTTGGTACATTATATACATGTAACATGATTTTGTTAAATTCTTTTCATATTTTTTCCCCTTTCCCATCTTTCTTCTTCTTTCCTACCCTATACTTTCTACTCTATCTGATCCACTCCCACCTCTTCTGCCACCACCTTCTTTTTCTTATTTTGCACTAGCTTCCAAGTTAGAGGAAATGTTTAACCCTTGATTATGTCAGTCTGGCTTATTTCACTTAGCGTGATATTCTGCATTTCCCATCCATTTACTGGCAAATGTCATTGTTTTATTCTTCTTTAAATCTAAGTAAAACTCCATTGTGTATATATACCTCATTTTCTTGATCCATTTTTCTATCAATGGGCATATAGTCTGATTCCATAATTTATTTATTCTGAATTGTGCTCCTAAAAACACTGAAGTATCTGTATCACTATAGTATGCTGATTTTATTTCTTTTGAATAAACATCAAAAAGTGAGATAGCTCGATCATACAGCAGTTCCATTCTTGTTTTTGTTTTTAAGGAATCACCAAATGCTTTCCTGAGTGGATGTACTAATGTTCAATCTCACCAATAATATATGAGTGTACCATCTTACCCACATCCTTGCCAGGATTTATTACCATTTCTGTTCTTCATAATTGCTATTCTGACTACAATGAGATTAAATCTTAATGTAGTTTTTATTTATATTTCCCTAATTGCTAGAGATGTCATACATTTTTTCAAAAATTTGTTGGTCATTTGTGTTTATTCTTTTGAGAAATGTCTGTTTAGTTCTTTTGCCATTTTTTGATTGGGTTAGGTGTTTTTTTTGACATTGAGTTTTTTGTTTGTTTTTAGTTCTTTAAAAATTCGGAGTATCAATTCCCTACCAGAAAAACACCTGAAAAAGATTTTTTTTTCTGTTCTGTAAGCTCTCTCTTCACCCTCTTAATCATTTCCTTTGCTGTGCAGAAGCTTTATATTCTGAAGGGATCCCTACTTATTAATTCTCTGTCTTATTTCTTGAGCTTTAGTGTCATTGTTGAGGAACCTGATGCCACACCTATATAATTGAGTGCTGAGCCTATGTTTTCTGGTAAGATTTCACAGATACTGGTCTAATTTCTAACTATTTGATTCACTTTTATTTGGCTTTTGCATATTCCTCTACATAAGCATATCCAGTTTTCCCAGCAACATTTATTTTAAAAATTATTTTTTCAACATATATTTTTGACACCTTTGTCAAGTAGTGTATAACAACTATTAAAAAACTGTGTTTTTTAGTTCATTGGTCTTCATGTCTATTTTTATGCCAATACTTTGCTGTTTTTGCTACTATAGCTAGGTAGCATAATTTCAGATTGGCTATTATGTCTCCTGTATCATTCTTCTTGCTTAGAATTGTTTCAATTCTTTCTGGGTCTCTTATTTATCTAAATGAATTTAAAGAGTGTTTTCCCCCTAGTTCTGTAAAGAATGTCATTGGTATTTTGATAAGAATTATATTGAATCTGTCTTTACATTGTTTTTGATAGTATGGACATTCTGACCTAATTAATTCTGCCTATCCAAGGATGTTCAGTCTTTGCATTTTCTATGGTCTTCCTTGGTTTCTTTCTTCAATGTTCTATAGTTTCATTGTTGATTAGATTAATTATCAGGTATTCTTTTGAAGTTATTCTGAAAGGGATGGTTTCCCTGATTTCTTCCTCAACTGAATTGCTATTTAGTATTGGAAAGTTATTAATTTATGAGTGCTTATCTTGTATCCTGCTACTTTACTGAACTTATTTATCAGCTCTAGAAGTCTTCTGGTGGAATTTTTAGGGTGTTCTATTTAGATTCAAGGTCATGTTATCAGCAAACAGAGATATTTTGACTTTTCTATTCCTATTTATATCCTTTTAATTTCCTTCTCTAGCCTATTATGGCTAGAAAGGCTATATTGAATACACATTTTGAGAGTGGACATCATGGTCTCATTTAGGTTTTAGAGGAAATGCTCTCCAATTTTTCCCATTCAATATGATGTGGGCTTTGCAATTCTGATATCTATCCTTTATAATTGTTGAAGTTCCTTCTATTGCTTGTTTCTTTGACGATTTTAACATAAATGGGTACTGTATTTTATCAAAGTCCTTTTCTGCATCTATTGAAATGATGATGTGATTCTTGTACTTATTTAAGTGGTAAATTACATTTATTGATTTGCATATGTTGAACCAAATGTTCATTCCTGGGATGAAGCCAACTTGATCCTGGTGTATTATCTGTATTATCTTCTTAATGTGCTTTTGAATATTGTTTGATAATGTTTTATTTAGAATGGCTCTCAGCATTTTGGCATCTCTGTTCATCAGGAATATTGGACAATTTATATCTTTGTTTGCTGTGTCTTTGTCTGGTTTTGATATCAGGATTGTAGTGGCTTCTTAGAATGTATTTGGGAATGTTCTTTCCTTTTCAATTTTATAAAATAATTTAAGAAATGCTCAAATTAGAGCAGGCCACATTTGTCAAGAAGCTTATAGATGTCTTCTAGATTTTCTACTTTATTGAAGTATTAATTTTCAAAATAGTTTCTAATTATCCTCTACATTGCAGAAGTGTCAGTGGTGATCTCTCCTCTTTCACCTCTAATTTTGTTTATTTGGTTTTCTCTTTATTTTGGTTAATTTGGTTAAGGGCTTATTGGTCTTATTTATCTTTTCAAGGAACCAGCTCTTTGTTGCACTTGATCCTATGTATATTGTTATTTTATTCTGAATTTTATTAACTTTGGCTCTGATCTTTATAATTTCCTGCCTTCGAATGATTTTAGTAGTTGAGATTAGTTTATTTCTTCCTTTTCTAAGTCCAAGAGGTGGAGAAGAAGCATATTCATTCGGAATTTCTCTAATGTTTTAATGTTGTCACTGAATGTTATAATTTTTCCTCTTAGAACTGCTTTCATACTTTCCCAGATATTTTGATATGCTATATTTATTTTCTTATTTATTTTTAAGAATTTTTTTTTAAATTTCTTCTATCATTCTTTGATCTTTTATTTATTTAAAAGAGATAGTTCAGGGGCTGCAGATTATAGTTCAGGGTTTGCTACCAGTTGGTAGAATGCTTTGCCTTGCATGCACAAGGCGCTGGGTTCAATCCCCAGAACCACACACAAGAAAACAACAGAAACAAAACAGAGTATAGTTCAGTTTCCGGTGTTTATGAGATTTCTGTTATCTCTTTGCTGTTGATTTCTACTTTCATCCTATTATGATCAGATAGGAGACAGAGAATTATATCATTTAAAATATACTAAGAAATATATTGTGTGACCTAGAAAATGTACTTTAGAAAACATTCCATGAGCTGCTGAGAAGGAGATTAATTCAGCTGATTTGGGGTGAAATATCTTTAGATGTCTATTAGGTTCATTTGATTTATGTTATTTAGTTTGGAAATCTCTTGATTGATTTTATGCTTTGATGACCTGTCTATTGGTGATAAGTGTGTGTTGATCACCCTGTATAATTGATCACCATGTGAGGTTTAATATTAAGGAATATTTTTAAAGTGTTTTTTGGGGGCATATATATTTAGCATTAATATATCATCTTGTTGAATTATTCCCATTTACCAGGATGTAGTGACCCTCTTTGTCCATTCTGATTATTTTTTTGCTTCATATCTGCTTTATCAGATATGACAATAGCTATTGCTGCTTGTTTTGTAACTCCATTTGCATGAAGTATTTTTATCATCATTTTACCTCCAGCTTGTGAATGTCTTGACCTATGAGTATCTTGCAAACAGCATATATTTGGGTCTTTTGTTGTGATCCATTCTGCTTATCTATGTTCTTAATTAGCAGGTTGAGACTATTTATATTCAATGTTATTATGGATATATGTATATGGTTTGCTACCATTTTTATTTTTTTCTTATATTTAATTCTGTCTTAATTCTTATTTATTTGGCCCCTCTATTTTTTTTTTATCTATTTCGGGGCTTTGGGAATTTGTTTTGGGGTTATTCTGTATGCATTTTATCTTTTGAGTATTTTTTGTAGTGCTGATTTGGTGTTCATGCACTCTTTCAGTTTATCCTTGTCATGGAAATTTTTTATTTCTGCATAAAATTTGAAAAATAACTTTGCTGGCTATAGAAATCTTGTTTGGGAATTGTTTTCATTTAGAGACTGTAATATCTCATTCCAAACACTCTTTTTTTTTTCTCTGTTTTTTTTTTTTAATTAGTGTCTTAGTTGAGAAGTTGGAAGTGTTTACATTCAGTGTTATTATGGATATATGTTTATGGTTTGCTACCATTTTTATTTTTTCTTATATTTAATTCTGTCTTAATTCTTATTTATTTGGCCCCTCTATTTTTTTTATCTATTTCGGGGCTTTGGAATTTGTTTTGGGGTTATTCTGTATGCAGTTTATCTTTTGAGTATTTTTTGTAGTGCTGATTTGGTGTTCATGCACTCTTTCAGTTTATCCTTGTCATGGAAATTTTTTATTTCTGCATAAAATTTGAAAAATAACTTTGCTGGCTATAGAAATCTTGTCTAGGAATTGTTTCCATTTAGAGACTGTAATATCTCATTCCAAACACTCTGTTTTTTTTTCTCTATTTTTTTTTGTTTGTTTTATTAGTGTCTTAGTTGAGAAATTGGAAGTGAACTTAATTGGTTGAGAAATTGGAAGTGAACTTAATTGGTTTGTCTCTAAATATGAGCTGGTATTTCTCTCCTACAGCTTTTCGTATTCTGACCTATTTTCTATGTTAGACATTCTGATTATGATGTCTTGGAGAGCTTCTTTTCTGATGTGGTCTATTTGAGGTCCTGTATGATTCTGTATATGGATGTCCATTTCATTTTTTATATGGGGAGTTATCTGTTAGTATCTCATTAAAAAATGTTTGTAATGTATTTAGCCTTTATTTCTATTTTTCTTTTCAATTGCTGATTTTCAGATTTAATCTTTTGATGTTGTGCCAGAAGTTTTATGTATTCTTATGATGTTTTGTCATTTTTTAATTTATTGCATACTCTATACTCAAATCCATGTATCCTGTATTCAAGGTCTGAAGTTCTGTCTTCAAGTGATGAAGTTCTCTATTCGATGCAAGCTAATCTGGTTGTGATGCTTTCAAGTAAATTTTTAATTTCACTGGTTGAATTGTTCATCTTCTAAAATTCTGATTGTTTTTCTTTCAATATTTCTATTTCTTTCTTGAGTGTTTCATTCACTCTTTGGCCTCATGAAATTATTTTTAAAGTTCTTTAAAAATCTGTATATGTATAAAATTATGCTGCTTTGTCCATTTTTATGCTTATTATATTCAATTCTTTATCATTTTAATTTCAACTTTAATTTTTCTCTGTTTTTTCACCAAGTAAGTTTATTGATTTTTAGTCAGTGAAAATTTCCATTTATGTCTTATCAGATGTTTTTGTCACAATAAAATACAATTCCCACCCACATCATTTATGCTCATGTTTTAGATTCTTATCATTTATATTTAACTTTTTGATCCATCTAGATTTTTTTGAAATAAATTTTAAGGCTGATATCATATATCTTTTGTAGGTTGCTTTATTGATGCTCTAAACAATTTAGTAAATATTTAAGTTTCTCATCACATTCTTGAATACCATTCTTAATATATGCTAAATTTAATATGCATTTCATTCTCTCATTAAATATTGTGAAAGCTCCAGACAATAGTTATTTTATGGCTATTGCAAATAATGTTGCAATTAACAAGAGAATGTAGAAATTTTTTTAAAATTTCCATTTACTTTTGAAATATGGCCAGTAGTGGACATGCTGGATCATATGGTGATTCAGTTTTTAATATCTTAAGGAACCACCATACTGTTTTCCATAGTCATTGTAAAACATTTAGATTCCCAACAAGATTGTAAGGGTTTTCTTTATCCTTGCCAGCACTTATCTTTAGTCTTTTTGATATAATAACCATTCTTACATGAGTGAGGCAATATCTCACTGAGTTTACTTTGCAATTCTATTTTTTATTATTAATAGTGATATTAAGGTATTTTTTTCATATATATGTTGGCCATTTGTATGTCTTTTGAAGTAGTCAATTCAATATTATAATTGGGATATAATTTGGTTTTTACTAGTATTTTTGGTTTTTTGTTTGTTTTTTGCTTTCAAGTTGTAGCTGTTCTTTGTATGTTTGTATATTTACTACTTAAAAAAATATATGTTTTATAAATATTTCCCTCATTTTGCACTTTGATTTTTTACTCTGCCCTTTTTTAAGTTTTTTTAATTGCTCCCTTTTAGATATACATGACAGTAGAATATATTTTGACATATTTTACATACAGGGAGAATAACATTGCAATTAGGATCCCATTCTTGTGGTGTACTGATGTAGAGTTTCATTACTATGTATTCATATATGAACATAGGGGAAGTTATTTCTGATTCATTCTACTGTCATTTATATTCCCATCTCCCCTCCATTCCCTTCATTCCTCTTTGTCTAATCCAATAATCTTCTATTCTTCCAGCCCCCACCTTTATTGTGTGTTAGCATCCACATATCAGGGGGAATATTTGGCTTTTGGTTTTGGAGAAAAGGCTTATTTCACTTAGCATGAAATTCTCCAGTTCTATTCATTAACCAGCAAATGCCATAATTCCAATTTTTATGGCTGAGTAATATTCCATTGTGTATGTATGCCACATTTTCTTTTTCCTTTTTTTGTTGAAGGACACTTAGTTTTTATAGCTTTGCTATTGTGAATTGAGCTGCTATATACACTGATGTTGCTGTGTCACTGTAGTATGTGGAATTTAAGTCCTTTCAGAATGTGCCAAAGAGGGGATAATTGAGCTAAATGGTGGTTCCATTCCAAGTATTCTAAGGAATCTCCATACTGCTTTCCATACTGGTTGCACCAATTGCAGTCCCACCTGCAATATATGAGTGTACCTATTTCCCCACATCCTCACCAACAGTTATTTTTACTTGTATTATTGGTAATTCCCATTCTGACTAGAGTGAGTTAGAATCACAGGGTAATTTGGGTTTGTTTTTCTCTAACTGCTAGAGATGTTGAACATTTTTTAGGCATTTATGGAACACTCATATTTCTTCTTCTGTGAAGTGCCTGTTCAGTTTCTTTGCCCATTTATTTATTGGATTATTTGCTTCTTTGGTGTTGAGTTTTTTGAGTTCTTTGTATATTTTGGAGATTAATGCAGTATCTGAGGTACAGGTAGAAAACTGGAAAAGGACAAGGATTCCCTATTTCACTAAATATATATAACATAGTTCTTGAAACCCTAGCCAGAACAATTAGACAAAAGTTAAAAATTAAAGGGATACAAATAGGAAAAGAAGAGGCTCACACTATCCCTATTTGCAGACAAAATCATTCTATATTTAGACAACCAAAAAAAAAAAAAACTTCACCAGAAAGCTTCTAGAATTGATAAACAAATTCAGCAAAATAGCAGGATATAAAATTAACACCTATAAATCAATTTTATTTCTGTACACCAATGGTGAATAAAATCAGCTCAAAGAGAATTTAGGAAAACTATTCAAAATAGCCTCAAAAAAATAAAGTACTTGGGAATCTGGGAATCGATCTGACAAAAGAGTTGAAAGACCTGTACAATGAAAACTACAGAACACTCAAGAAAGAAATGAAAGAAGACATGAGAAGATGGAACAATCTCCCATGTTCTTGGATAGGTGAAATTAATATTGTCAAAATGGCCATACTGGGCTAGAGTTGTGGCTCAGTGGTACAGAACTTGCCTAGTATGTGTGAGGCACAGATTTTGATACTCAGCACCACATAAAAAATAATAAAGGTCCACTGTCAACTAAAAAAAATATTTTTTTAAAAATGACCATACTACCAAAAGTTCTATACAGATTTGATGTAATTCCTATTAAAATTCTAAAACATTCTTCACAGAAATAGGAAAAAACATCATAAAATTCATTTAACAAAATAAGAGGTCTAGAATAGCCAGAGCAATTCTTAGCAAGAAAAGTGCAGAAGGAGGCATCGCAATACCAGACTTTAAATTATACTACAAAAACTTCAAGGTATTGGCACAAAATATAGACATAAAGACCATGGAATAGAATAAAAGACACAAAGAAAAACTCATGTAAAAACATTTATCTCATATTAGATGACGGCACCCATAAATACTGGAGAAAAAATAGCCTCTTCAACAAATGGGTGCTGGGAAAACTAGAAATCTAAATGTAGTAGAATGAAATTCAACCCCTATCTTTCATCCTGAACAAAACTCAAATACACTTTGATTTTAAATTTTCACTTTTCACATTGATTGTTTCCTTGGTTGTTCAGAAATTCATAGTTTGATGGCATTCAATTTGTCTCTTTTTCCTTTTTTTTCGTATCCAAGAAATCACTGCTAATATAGATGTCATGAAATTTTCCTATTGTGTCTTCTATGAGTTTTATGGATTCTGTTCCTAAGTTTAAGTTTTCAATACATTTTGAATTGGTTTCTGCATGTGGAATAAAGTTCAGATTTGTTCTTTTTCAAGAAATATACAGTTTTTCTGACATTTGTTGCAGAGTTCATCCTTTTCCCTTTACATATTCTTGAGATCTTTATTGAAGATCAGTTGACTATATATGAATGAGAATATTTAAAATGTGTGGATTTTAAACAGTATACCATTGAAAACCAATACATAAAAGAATAAATCAAAAACCAAATTAGCAAATGTCACAAACAAAAAAATCACAACATTACAATTATGTGATGCACCAAAACTGTATGTTAAGTTTATAGTGATAAATAACAATTAAATAAGTAGCATTTAAAATGAAGAAAAATCTCATATAAACAATGTATCTTCAAACCTCAAAGAAATATTAAAGCAATAATAAGTTGACTCAAAATTAGCAAGAAAAATAAAATAATTAGAATTAGATCATAAAAAATGAAGTACAGAAAATCAGTGAAACAGAATTGGTGTTTTGAAACAAAATTGGCAAATTTTATTCTAGGCTGTGGAAAAATAAGAAGACTAAAATAAAACTAAAAGTTAAAAAAGAAGATACACAATTGATGTCACAAAAATAAAGAACATGTACAAATTAGATAACATATATGAAATGAAAAATGCCTTGAAACATACTGCCTGACAAGACTGAATCATGAAGAAATAGAAAATCTAAACAAACCAATGAGGAGGGAGGAGATCAACTCAATAATCAAAAACTTCCCAACATAGAAATGCTGAAGACCAGGTGCCTTTACAGATGAATTCTACCAAACAATCAAAGAAGAACAAATACCAATCCTTCTTAAACTCATACAATTACTTGAGAAAGAGAATATATTTCCAAACATTATCATGATACCAAAGCCAGCATTACCCTGATAACAAAACTAAATGAAGCCATCACAAGAAAAGAATATCAGGAGCCACTATGTTTGATGAATACCAATGGAAAAATCCTCATCAACAGTTAGTTCTTTGTGAATATCTATGGAGTACTGATCATACAACCACAAAAATACCAAAATATGAAAATGCTCAAGTTCTTTGTATGAAATAGCTCAGTATTTACATATATATGACCTCTGCACACTTTATACAATACTTAGATTATTGATACTTTAAATGATTTCTAGATTATGATGCCTACAGTAGTGTAAATGGTATATGAAAAGTTGTTATACTGTATCATTTCCGGAATAATGACAAAAATTATCTGTATATATTCAGAACAGACACTTATTTTTCTGGAATATTTCCTACCTGTGATTGTTTGAAATCTCAGATATAGAACCCATGGATATGGAGGACCAAATGTATTAGCAAACCAAATTTAATAGTACTATAAAAGGATTAACCACAATGATGAGGAAGATTTATCCTTCTGATTCAAGGATGGTGCAACATACACAAATCATTAAATATGATATACCCTTGTCAACATAATTAAGAATAAAAAAGTTATATGATATTAGGAGATGTATAAAGAGCTATGGCAAAATACAACAATCTTTAATAGAAAAATCCCAATAAATTAGTATTGAAGTAATTTACTTTATCAGGGCAAAGGTCATATATGAAGAACATCATATATGAACGATGGAGACTTACATCATACTCAAGTGATTCAAATTGGCATGGAATCAGAAAAAAAGACAAGAATGCCCAATTTCTCCACCTCTTTTGCAGCCACAAGAACAAAATGTCAAAACTAATATACAAATTCAATAAAGTTGCATAATACAAAATCAAGGTGCAATAATCAATTAAATTTTATACACTAACAACAAACTGTTCAAAGGGAAGTTTAAGAAATATCATTTATAATAGTATTAACCAAAAAAATACTTAAATATAAATTTAACCAAGGAGAGAACAGGTTTGCATGTTGAAAAATATAAAACTTTCATAAAAAATACATAAAATTTGAAAAATATCCTCTGTTCATGGATTGGAAACCTTACTATTGTTACATGTCATGATATCCAACGTGATCTATCGGATTAATCCAATTCCCTCAAATCCCTATGGCACTCTTTACAGAAATAAAAACAAACCCTAAAATTTGTGTGTAATTATAAAGTACCCCAAATATTTAAAGCAGTCTTCAAAAAGAACAAGGGTTTAAACATCATCTTTTTTTCCAATATATTATTACAAACATACAGTAATTAAAACAACACAGTACTAGCACAAATACAGAATGCAGATATAGGGAGCAAGAAACAGATTAGAATGTCCAGAAACAGAATAGAAAACCCATGCATACACTGTCAACTGATCTTCAACAAAAATACCAAGAATATGAAAGGGGGGAAGGATAATTTCAAAAATAGTATTGGAAAAACTGAATATCCATTTGCAAAAAAAGAGTGTTGAATCTTTGTCTTACACCATACACAAAAATCAAATCAAATGTAATATATAAGAAATAAACACCTAGAAGCAAACATGAGACTTAACAATATTTGCCTATACAGTGTTTTCTTGGCTATGCTACCCAAAGGACAAGCAATCAGAGGAAATATAGGTGGAACTACACCAAACTAAAAGTTTTCTGCATGGCAAATGAAACAATCAGCAGACTGAAAAGCCAAATACCGAATGGGAGAACATAGGTGCCATCTATTCATTTTTAAAATAACCTTTATTATCCAATGTATAGATGCTAATGTGAAAACTACTGAGGTCACATGGTGGGGTAAAGCTTGACCTTATGAAGGAGATAGACTATCGATATAAGTTAATGAATGGAGATCAACAATGACATGGGTAAGTCATATTAATCTTCAGAATTTCATCTTCACACTATACTGTAGATTGTAATACAGGTAATGAGAATGTACAGCAAATACCATGCTAAAAGTCTGAGAGAAGGCTTGTACTATTCCTACCTATATAATAGAGAATGACATTTTTCAGCTTCATAAAACACACAGGTGGAAATTATTGTGTTGAGTCGTGATGTAGTTGCTAAAGATTTCTGCTTTGTAATTTTAAATGATAATAGTTTTATTGGAATTAAATGAAATTAATAACATTTGGTGGGTATTTAATATAATTTCCAAAAATTGTGCATATTTTATATGGGTATAATGAAGTATTTGTTCTCTCTTACATAAAATCAGAATTTTTATAAAGTATTGAAGTAAGTTCTTTTTCATCTTTCATAGTACTGACTTTTGACAATTTTTTCCTACTTGTTTTGTGATATTGATAATGTTAAACAAACACAGCAGAAAAATAGAGAAAGAGGGAGAGAGAGAGAGGGAGAGAGAGAGAGAGAGAGAGAGAGAGAGAGAGAATGAATTTCAAATCCAAAACACCTTGGGAAAAATAACATCAATGTAGATGAAAAGTAACAGTAGGGAGTATTTATAAAATTTTATATCAGAGAAGACTGAATAAAGATCTCATGCACCACTTTTGTTTTCTACATAAGGAAGCTACAGGTTTTAAAGCACTTCTTTCAGGACACATAAATGTCTAAAGATAAAAAAGTATCTGTTTTGTGATATTTCTTCTGTGATTTTAATAACATTTGAAAATCTTTAATCATTACTACAAAACTTTTTAGTGATTTTAGTCATATGTTCACTGATCAGCAATCTACAAAAGCAGCAATTCTTTCACATCTGTATTTCACTTTTACAGCTCTCAGTTTTACTAAAGGGAAAGTTAATGAGTAAAAGGAGAAACATATATTCCATGTACAAACGGTAGGATGGAAAGTCTAAATTGAAAATTGATAGCTCCTAAAATGTACACTCTCATATATATGGCAGAATTATTGAGTTGGAGATTGCCCTTTATGTGTACCTCCACCTTTGAATTGATTTCCTGTCCAATTTCACCTCCACTTTTGACTTTGGAAATGTTTGTCACACTCAGAAAGGAAATGAAAGATCAGAGAGAATCTATAACCAATCATCTCTACTGCAGGTTATTATTCATGATAAGAAGGATATTATAACTATGGCAAATCGTTAAAATTAGAAAACTGAACACTCCTAAAGAAAAGATATCATTCTTATTGTTTGGAGAATTTGTATGTTATTTTATTCTGAAATAACAATTTTAATGACCATATGTCATTTCCAATAAAATGTCATGAGATTCATTTTAATTTTCTTCTTTAATCATATATATGTCTAACCAAACTCATAACTCATATTTAGGTCATATACTACAGTTTTTGAAAAAAATTCAAGATCCTGTGCTATATAGGTAATGGCATAAACTTAGAGTAACTCATATTTAGTAGTCCAGTAGTCCTTACAGAAGAATCAAATATGTTTGGAGAAAAATCAGAGCTTAAAGTAAAGCCGTAAAAAGTTACCTTTACTGTTCTCTAGATTTTATAGGAAATAAAATTCTCAATTCCTCTTCAAAGAGGGAAATAACAAATTCTATTAATGATGGCAGTCCATAAGTAGGAAGGGTATGAAGCTAGGCTATATAACTTTCAAGTTGAGCTAACCACTTGGGATGAAGTATAATTATATTGTGAACAAACTCATCAATGAGATGGGCCTTTTTTCTAATTGCAGTATCAGAATCCTATGGCCAATATATAAGACTAAGCTCAGTGAGATTTTCAATGTAAAAAAAAAAAAAGCATTTATTTAGGGACGGTAAAGAAGCAATTGGAGAGTATGCTACACTTTTTGCTCTGTAGGTCCACTAGATTCAGTGTTGCAGTACCCAGTTCAATAACACATTGAAGCAATGAAGGGATTTTAAAGATAAAACTTTCCTTACTTTATGGCCAGGGAAACCTATTGCTCTCCTTCCTTTTCTCTCCCCTGTATATAAGGCAAGTAGATAACTTTAATAAAGCACATGTCACAGTAATGTACCAATAAAAAAGAACTTTTTATAACTCAAAATGTTGTAACTTATTTATTAAGCAATTTAAATAAATTGACAAAGAATTAAAAAGCTATTTTTTAAAAAATATGAAAAGTCAATAAGCACATGAAATGCTTTCACAATTATTAGACATTAGGGGAAAGAAAGTCTCTAGAATTTTTATTTAATTAATTTACAGAAGCTGGACAACCTGTAAGTTTGCATGATTTCATCAATAATTTTTTGTGTGTAAGATGGATTCCAGTTTTTTCAAGTCAATAAATCAGTAGATTTATTATAAACATATAATTAGTATTCTTTTGTCTTTTTACAATTATGCAAGACATGAATAACTATCTTATGCTTACATTGACAATTGAAAAACGAGGCAATTATTAAAGTTTCTTTTCTATTCCATTTGTAGCTCCTCATGGAATATTTCTTCCAGTTTTGTAAGTCCATTTTATGTATACTTTGCCACAAAATACTGAAAACAATAATTTTCTTTATTGGATATCTTGGTTAATTGACCTGCATGTATCCATTTAAAGTATAATTTACTCTGAATATAGGTAAGATTAGTCTTTTAATCAGTCCTTCTATTGAATATGATGTCACATTGTATTTAAATTCATGGTAAAGATAAACATCAACTACTCTTACATGAGTTCAACAATATTTTAGGAGGAAAATAAAAGATGTAGTTAATAAATTATTCAGGAAGGGAAACCAATGAAATATTTTAAAATTATAGATCTGCATTCATTTATAATTAATTAGGTAGATTGACATTTTTATGGTCATTATGTGAATATAACATTAACTGTAACAAATATCAAGCATCATGTGTAGGGAATATTTATAGGAAAATACCTTCTATGTAGCCAAATAAAATCAGTAAGTTAGGTACATGTTTGTTCAGTATAGTAAGAGCTAACATAGCTGCTAATTTTTAATATTTACTGTAGGCTCAAAAGAGAATTTTAGATACATGATCTAATTTAATATTTAAAGCAATATAGGGAGTTAGAAATTATTACTGTCCTCATTTACACATAACAAAGCTAAGACTCATCTTGTCTAAGTGGATATGGCTAATAGAAGCTACTATAAGAATTAAAACTCAGGATATGAAGTAGCAAAATTTCTCTTTCTCCAGATATTTTTTCTCATATAAAAATAATTCATTAAAAAAATTGTAGGATAGATGTTAGAAAATCTCTTTTTGATGACTAATTTATTTTAACAAAACATTAAGTAATAAAAAATGCATGGAGAAGCAATGTCCTCCTGCCAAGAATTCTTGTTAATTTAAGGCATAGAAAAGCAATTTTCATTGTTTATTTATTAATTTAGAATCCACTGACTATTTCCTTATGGGAAAGATTTTCTTATTGTAAGATTGGAAATACAGGCTCCAAAAATCAAAAATAGACACATTCTACTCAATAGAAAAACAAGAAAAGCACATGAGTATGTAATAGACAGGAAACCAAGCTAAAAGCATTAACAAGTATAGGAAACAATTTTATTATAAGTTATTGAATAAAAAAAGAATGATCATTCTTGCCAACTGCTGTTCAACATAGTACTAGAAGTCCTATCCAGACCAAGCAAGAAAGCAAAAAGCCATCTCAATCATAAATGAGAGTGTAGTTATTTCTCCAAAGAACATGATCTCATAGATAGAAACATACTAATGATTGAAAGAAAAAAAAACTATTAGAACCAATAAATAAATTAGTGTGACAAATATGGAAAGCCGTATGGAGATTTCTTGGAAAATTGGGAATAGAACCCCCATTTGACCCAGCTATCCCTCTCCTTGATCTATACCCAAAGGACTTAAAAACAGCAGTACTACAGGGACATAACCACATCAATTTTTGTAGCACCACAGTTCACAATAGCCAAACTTGTGGAACCAATCTAGATGCCATTCAATAGAACAATAGATTGAAAAAAAAAGACGTAGTATAATACACAATGGAATATTACTCAGGAATAAAATCATGGCATTTGCAGGTAAATGAATGCAGTTAGAGAAGATAATGCTAAGTGAAGTTAGCCAATCCTCCCCCAAAAACAAATGTCAAATGTTTTCTCTGATATAAGGAGGCTGATTAATAGCAGGGTAGAGAGGGGGATCATGGGAGGAATAGACGAACTCTAGATAGGGCAGAGGTGTAGGAAGGGAAGGGAGGGAAGCATGGGGTTATAAATGATGGTGGAATGTGATGGACATTATTATCCAATGTACATGTATAAAGACACAAATTGATGTGAATATACTTTGTATACAACCAGATATATGAAAAATTGTGCTGTATGTGTAATAAGAATTGTAATGCATTCCACTGTCATATATAAATTAAAAAATTAATAAAAACATACAAGTTTAAAAACAAAGAAAGTTGCAAAAAAACAACCTAAAAATTAGTAACATATCTACACATTTATAATGAATCATCCAAAAAAGAAAGCAATGAACCATATCAGTTGTAATAACATCAAAAAAGATTCAGGATACATTTAACCAAAGAAATGAAAGACCCATATCCTGCAAACTATACTATGTATGAGAAAAATTGAAGAAGATATAAATGCTTGGAAAGATATTTCATATTCAAGATATTGGAAGAATTAGTATTGTTAAAATTTTCATGTTACCCAAAGTGATGCATAGATTTAGTTCAATCCTCAACACAGTTCCAGTGACATTTTTCAAAGAAATAGAAAATAAAATCCTAAATATTCTGTGGAACCACAAAAGACCTTGAAGCAAATCAATCTTGAGCAAAAACAATCAGGAGGAATCCTGATACCTGTTCTCAAAATACAAAATGCTACAAGAACCATGAAATATGACACTGACACAAAAACATACAGATCAAAAGAAGAGAATAGCTAACACAGAAAATAAACCCATACTTAAAGAGTCAACTAACTTATGACTTATGTGTCATGAATATACTATGGGGAAAAAAAACATCTCTTTAACAAAAGGCATTGGGTAATCTTAGATCCACCTGGATGAAACTAGGCAATTACCTCATCCCATATTCAAGTATTGACTAAAAATGGATGAGGGAATTAAATGTAAGACCCAAAGTGGTGAAACTAATGGAAGAAAACATAGAGGAAAACTTTTTGACATTGATCAATAATAAAAAAAATAATTTTCATATTTAGCTCTAAAACACGAGCAAGAAAAAAGAAAATAAGATAAATAAGATTGTATCAAACTAAAACAAAACAAAACAATAACAAAAAAATACCTTATACATGGCAAAGAACAATCAGCATAATAAAGAGATAACTTATCAGGATAGAAAAAATTATACCTGTAAACTATGAAGTCATACAGAGTTAACACCTAAAATGTATAAGGAAGTAACTGAATTCAATACATGCAAAGAATGCATTTGAAAAAGAAGCAAAGTTCCTGAACATACATCTCTTAAAACGAGATAAACACATTTCTTTAACTGGCATATGTAAAAACGTTTAACATCACTAATCATCATGCAAATGCAAATATTAAAACCATGACATAACATTACTTCACACTTCATAAGATGGCTATAATCATAATGATAAGAGAAAAAAGTTTTGGAGAAGAGGAGGAGAAAATGGAACAACTACACACCATTGATGAGAATGTAAACTAATGCAGTCATTTTGGAGAACTATATGGAGTTTCCCACAAAATTAAAGGTAGGGTTTCCATATGATCTAGCTATAGCACTTCGGGGTACACATCCAAAGAAAATAAAATCCTTATGTTGAAGATACATCTGAATTCCCATGTTCATTGCAGAAGTATTCACAGTTGCAGAGATGTAGACTAAGTTTCTATAAAAGGATGAGTGAATAAATATAATGTTTTATATACATAAAATGGAATCCAAGTTAGCCTTAAAAAGAAGGGAATTCTGACATTGAGGCAACATGAATGAACTTGAAAGACATCATTAAAGAAATAAACCAAGTATAGAAATATACACAATGAGGGGCTGGGTTGCAGTTCACTGGTAGAGTGCTTGCCTAGCATGTGTGAGGCACTGGGTTAAAACCTCAGCAACACATAAAAATAATTCTTTTAAAAAAGAGGTATTGTGTCTATCTACAACTAATTTTTTTTTAAAGAAAGGTACATGAAGCATGATCTCACTTATGTGATGTATATGTATATATATGTACACAAACACACACACATATATGTAAAAATGATATATATGTAAAGATATTTAACATCACTGTATACATACACACACAGAGTGAGATATATATATTACTGGGAATTGAACCCAGGGGCTCTTAACCACTGAGCCACAAACTCAGCCCTTCTTTATATTTAATTTAGAGATGGCATCTCACTAAGTTCCTAAGGGCCTCCCTAAGTTGCTAGGGCTGGATTTGAATTTTCCATCCTCCGACCTCAGCCTCCTGAGCCACTGGGATTACAGACATGTGCCACCACACCTAGACAAAATCTAAAAATATTTAAACTCATGGGAACAGAGAGTAAAAAAATGTATCCAGGAGCTGGAAGGTTAGTGGGGAGATTTTGTTCAAGTGATATAAAATTTCAGGAGGAATAAATTTAGGACATCTATTATATAATATAGTGACTGCAGTTAACAACAATATATATTTAAAAAATGCTGAGAGTAGATTTAAATTTTCTCAACACCCAAACTATATAAGGTAATACATATTTTACGTAGTTTGAGCCATTCTATTGTGTATAAATATATCAAGTCTTCACATCGTGCACCGTAAATATATATGACATTTATTAAATGTTTATTAAACATTTATTATAATTAAAAACAAATTAATTAATTAGTCACTGCCACAAAACTATATAACTCTTAGAAAATATCAGGGGAAAATATAAATTACCTTGATTTTGGCAATGATTTCCTAAGTACAGCACAAAAGGTATGATTCAAAAAAGAAAGCATTGATAAAATAGAGTAAATTAATGCTAAAATATTTTGCTATGCAATAGATAATGTCAAGAAAACACAAAAGCCTAGTGTGGTTGTGTATGCCTGTAAATTCAGCAGCTCTGAAGGCTGAGGCAGGAAGATCATGAGTTCAAAGCCAGCCTCAGCAATTTTGCGAGACCCTAAGCAACTTAGCGAGACTGGTCTTAAAATAAAATACAAAAAAAAAAAAAAAAAAAAAGGACTGAGGATATTGCTCAGTGGTTAAGGACCCTGGAGTTCAATCCCTGGTACAAAAAGAACACAAAAGACAAACCACAAAATAGAAAAAAATATTGTGGAAGGAATATGTGCTAAAAAAAAACCAAAAGCATCTTATACAAAACCCACAAAGAACTCTTAATTCTCAACAGGAAATCAAACAACCTGATTTAAAAATGGATAAACACATTAATAGTCATCTCGCCAAAGACTGTATGCAAAAGACAAATAAGTACATGAAAAATGTTCCAAACCATATGTTTTAAAAAATGTATTTTAAAGCAATGAGATACAACCTCATACCTGACAGACTGAACAAAATCCAAAACACTGATAGCATCAAATGCTGGGAAAGATATGGTAAGACAGAAACTCTCATTTATTGCTAGGGGAAGTCCATTTGGAAAATTGAGATTTTCTTCAAAATACATGTGTGTGTTTAAAATATGTATGTATGTGTGTGTGTGTGTGTGTGTGTATACATATATATTCTTCAATAATATTACAAGCATATTACTTCAAACTTACCAAATAAATTTTGAAAACATGTCTAGAGAAAAACATGCACACAGTTACTTACAGTTTTTTTTTATTCATAATTGACAAAATTTGAAAGCGACCAAGATATTCTTCAGTAAGTAACAGATAAACAATGACAAAAAAAAATACAAACAGCAAAAACCTCTGAAACATTCAGACAATGGCTTTTTTTGTCAATGTAGAAATGAGCTATCAAGGCATAAAGAAACAACATAAAAGAAACCCGAATTGCATACTATTAAGTAAAACAAGCCAATATGTCAAGGCTCTGAAATATATATTGGCAATTATATGACATTTTTGAAAAGGTGAATAGAGACAGTAAACACATCAATGGTTGCCAAAACTTAGTGGGGAGGGGAGGAAGACTAGGTGGTGCTCAGAAGACATGTTTAACTGTGAAACTACTTCATGTGCTTGTTACAGGGTGGTGGAAACATTCCATCACAAATACTGCCAAGCACATAGAATGAACAATGTCTAGAATGAAGGAAAATGTAAACTATGAACTTTAGTTTACAATCATGTCAGTATAGGCTCATGAATTCTAGCAAATGTATCACTCTGGGGTAGTGGGGGAGGAGTCTGTGCCTACCTGTAAACGGAAAGTCTACAGGAAATCATTTATACTTTCTGCTCAGGTTTGTTGTGAACCTAAAATTTCTCTAAAAACTAGTCTATAAATAAATGAAAATGTCAAATTTATTCTGAGAATGAGTAATTTGAATAAGTTAGGAATAGGAAGTTCTAGAATTGCATTCTAGATAGAGAATAAGTGTGCAGATTAATAGTGTAAGGTTATGTATGATTAAATATTAAAAAAATTAATGGGATAAAAACATGAAAGACAAAAGGAATAATGAGGCCACATGAGAGCGGAGAAACAGTCCCCTGCAAGGCTATTAATGGCTCTCTAAGCCAGATCAAAAGAAAAATACATTCTCAATGTGACAATATGTTAGAAAACTTTAGCTGATCAAAGAATATGGTAGTTTGTATGGAGACTAGTGGAGTGGTGGTGAGAGATAAGGTAGGTGGCTTCACCTACATGTAGAGGGCTTAGGGTTTCCACATGAAATATAATGGCTGATTGAAGTACTTGTGATCAAGCAGTAGAAGTGTAGTAAAAAAGACAAATTCACACATTTTGGAGACAGGGCATACTAAAGGTCAGGGTGAAGAAAAAAGACAGGAATAACTCACCAATTTTGGACTAAACCACAGATTGTATATCAGCCTTGTTTACTGAATTGGCAGAGACCTGGGAAGAAGGCTTTGGTGGAGGAGTATCAATAGTTTCCCTTATTTCTTATGCTTTAGGAAACCCAAATGCATATTACCAAGTAAAACTAAGTAATATGCATTACTAAGTTGGGGCCAAATCTAACATGATAAAGATTTGGGCCTGCTTTTTCCTCTGTTAGACATAGGTTCTCTGGTCTGATTCCTAGGACATTAATACACTTGGAGTAGAGTGTTGTGCATGGTGAGAGATAGGGGTTTAGTTTCATTTTGCTGCATATGAATTTTCAGTTTTCCCAGCACCATTTGATGAAGAGGCTATCTTTTCTCCAATATATGTTTTTGGCTCACTCCTTTGTCAGGTATGAGACTAACTTTATGTAGATTTGTCCCTGTGTCTTCTATTCTGTACCATTGGTCTACATGTCTATTTTGGTGCCAATACCATGGCATTTTGTTACTCTAGCTTTGCAGTATAGTTTAAGTTCTGGTATTATGATGCCTCCTACTTCATTCTTCTTGCTAAGGATTGCTTTGGCTAATCTAGGTCTCTTATTTTTCCAAATGAATTTCATGATTGCTTTTTATATTTGTATAAGGAATGATGTTGAGATTTTAATTGGAATCACATTGAATCTATATAGCACTTAGGGTAGTATGGCCATTTTGACAATATTAATTTTGCCCATCCAAGAGCATTGGAGAGCTTTCCATCTTCTAAGGTCTTCTTCAGTGTTTTATAATTTTCATTGAAGAGGTGTTTCACCTCTTTGGTTATATTGATTCTCAAGTATTTTTTATTTTAAGGCTATTGTGAATGGGGTACTTTTCCTAATTTCTCATTCAGTGGATTTAACATTGATGTATAGAAATGCATTTGATTTATGAGATGGATTCAAACAAAAATCTTCTTCTCAGCAGAAGAAACAATTAGGTGAAGAGAAAGTCTAAATTTTGGGACTAAATTTTTGCCACATGCACGTCAGATAGAGCACTAATATCCAGGATACATAAAGAACTCAAAAATCTTTAACAACCCCCTCAAAAAATAACCCAATCAATGAATGAGCTAAGGAGCTGAACAGTCATTTCTTAGAAAAGATATACATTTGATCAACAAATATATGAAAAAAAAGTTCAACATCTCTAGTAATTAGAAAAATGCAAATCAAAACTAAGATTTCATCTCACACCAGTCAGAATGGTAGTTATCAAGAATATATACAACTCGGGCTGGAGATGTGGCTCAAGTGGTAGCACGCTTGCCTGGCATGCGTGCGGCCTGGGTTCGATTCTCAGCACCAAGTACAAACAAAGATGTTGTGTCTGCCGATAACTAAAAAAAATAAATATTAAAAATTTTTTTTAAAAAAAGAATATATACAACAATAAGTGTTGGCGAGGATGTGGGGGAAAAGGCACACTCATATATTGCTAGTAGGACTGAAAATTGATGCAACCACTATGAAAAGCAGTATGGAGAGTCTTTAGAAAATTTGGAATGGAAACACCATTTGACCCAGCTCTCCCACTCCTTGGTTTATATCCAAAGGACTTAAAATCAGCATACTATATTGATGCAGCCACATCAATGTTTATAGCAGCTCAATTCACAATAGCTAAACTTTGTAAGCAACTTAGATGCCCTTCAACAGATGAATGGATAAAGAAATGTGGTATATATATATACACAATGAAACATTACTCAGCATTGAACGATAATAAAATTATGGCATTTGCAGGTAAATGGATGGCATTGGAAAAGATCATACTAAGCGAAGTAAGCAAATCCCCCAAAACCAAAGGCTGAATGTTCTCTCTGATTAGTAGATGTTGATCCATAATGGGGAATGGGGGAACATGGGAAAAATGGTGGAGTTTTGATTGGGCAAAGGGGAAGGAAATGAAGGGAGAGCATATGGGGGCAGGAAAGATGGTGGAATGAGATGGACAGTATACCTAGGTACATGTATGACTGCACATATGGTGCAATGCTACATCGTATACAATCAGAGAAATGAAAAGTTGTGCTGCAATTGTGTTTAATGAATCAAAATGCATTCTGCTATCATACATATTACCTACCTAATTAAATACATACCTAATTAAAATGAATTAATTTTTTAAAAAATCAAAAGGTAAAAAAAAATGACAGAACAAACCTGAAAAAAATTTCCCTTCAGAATATATTAATTTTGAGATGCCTGAAGACAATCCAAGAGATGCCCCTAATTAAATATTTGAATATATATATGAGTTTTACCTGAATGGAGAGATCAATACTGGGTTCAAATATAGGATTCAATATCATAAGAATCATACAAAACCATATAAAATATGAGTATGAATGAAATAATGAAAAAAAATATAGGAGGAACAGAAGAGGTGACAGAATAAAGACTCCACTACTTGATTTGACTCCATGTAGTTTCTTTATGCCTTTGGTGCACTGTTGTGGGCCAATGGCAAAGGCAAAAGCTCAACTGTTCTGTCACAATACATGAAATTTGAATCTAAAAACTTCATTTTGAGTCTCATGGGAGAAAATTATTTTAAGAGACTTTTTTAAAGAGGTAAAAGGAGATTCAAACTGAAGCATCAAATCCTCAGAGAGAACAATTCCAGAAAAGTTTAATAGTTTGAAAATAGAATATGATAGACGTAGAACAACAAAGCTCCTTCTTTGCTGTTACAGACATTCCAGATTATAAAGCAAGGTCACCTGGTAATTGTAATTCATCCTTAACAATTGGTGCAGGAAGGTCAGGAACCAGTATTCAGAGTTCAGGAAAAGCAATTATACCTTATTTCTATGAATAATACTGTTCATAGAAAGCTAGTTCTTAAGAGCGTGGGGAATAGGAACCTATTATAATTTAGATATGAGATGTCCCCCAAAAGCTTATGTGTGAGACAATACAAGAAAGTTTAGCAGTGAAACAGTTGGGTTATGACAGTCTTCAGCGAATTGGTGCATTAATCCTCTCATAGTGATTAACTGAGTGGTAACTATAGGTAGTAGGTTTTGGCTGGAGAAGCTCAGACTTGTGGATCGAAAAAGAAGTTAATGTAGTTATAAAGTTAATTGTTTTCATATCTAAATAATACTATAGAGATAATATTCTGTTAAATTGTTGTTTAGTTTTATCTATTAAGCACTTTCTTGTTAAGTTCTTTCATACACCTCATTTAAATTTGTTCTTGGGCATTTTCACAATTTTGATTTTCATATTTCCTTAAGTGGAGAAAGGTGGCCACTATTTTCTATTAAAAGAAATAACTTTTGCTAACCATTAAAATGATAGATATCATGAGGTTGTCTCTTTTCCTGCACCATAGATAGTTCTACTTCTCTTAATCTTTTCATCAACAGTTTTAAATGCTTCATTTACTTTGTGATCTCTTCATGTTCAAATATTTCTTACAATGAAAAAGCCTGAATTTAATATATTTTTTATAAAATTCTAATCAATAGATTATATAGAGCTGCTCTTGTAGCAGTAAGCATAAATTTAAATTTTGTAATTAATTAAATTATTTTAAATTCTATTTGACTTAAAATAAAACTGACTTACCAAGTATGTTCATCTTGGTTAGGAAGTAGAATATCCAACACCATAAACATGGTTGTAGTTGATTAGACTTCAGAGATGGTGGTGTAGGCTCATAGGGTATTAACCCTATTTCTATTCCTTTTCTTTTCTTTCTTTCTTGCTCCTTCCTCTGTCCTCTCATCCTTCTTTTGAAAGCTGTATTCAGTTTGTATTTACTCAAAGAAGATTTTCTAAAATTTTTTTTTCATTTCTTTTCAGATACTTATAGTTCTTTAATCCTAGGTATGAAGCTTGAGATATAACTTTTTAATCTATAGATAACAGCATCTGCCTTTGTAGATTTTTAAGTCTTTATTTAAGATTGATTTAAAAATTTTTATATCCACTTTACCTTATACATACTTACCTTAATATTCTTCTTCAAATCGTGCTAGAGATCTTTCAATCCTTCCTATCCCCCAATGGAGCATAATAAGTATCTTTCAAGTCCTTCAAAGAATCTTCCCTTGATTTTTTTCTTAAAATTTCTCTTACATTTAATGAATATTTTCCGAGTCCACCTGGTGTTGTTCTTTGCCCGCCTTTTTAAAAATTATGCCATCGGTTCTTGGAGCCTTTTATTTTTTTTCCACTCATAAATTCAATTCCAGATAACTAGAAGTTTTCATCAAATATTTTTGAATTGCTCTTTCAGTGGAAATGACTTTGCAGGGCCTACTTGCCCTTCTTGGATTTACCTTTCTTACCTTCTCCCTTCTTACCTTTATCCTTCTTCTTTCCCTCTTTCTTGGACTCTTTCTCCTTCTTGCCGCTGCTTGCTTTGTCGTCTTCGGTTTCTGTATCTCCTCCTCCTTCCTTGTCTTTGCCCTTCTTGCCAGACTTCTTGTCTTTCTTGCTTTTCTTTCCGCTTCCTTTGTCGTCTTCAGTCTCTGTATCTCCCCCTCCTCCTTCCTTGTCTTTGCCCTTCTTGCCCCCTTTCTTGTCTTTCTTGCCTTTCTTGCCTCCTGCCTTTTCGTCTTCCGTTTCTGTATCTCCTCCTCCTTCCTTGTCTTTGCCCTTCTTCCCCCCTTTCTTGTCTTTCTTGTCTTTCTTGTCTTTCTTTCCGCCTTCTGGTGCCTTTTCCTCTTCAGATTCTGTCTCTGCTATGGGCGGGGCCGCTTCTTCTCCCTCTGCTTCTTCTGACTTTGCGTCTTTGTCTTTGCCCTTTTCACTTTTCTTGTCTTTCTTTTCGCCTTCTTTTTCCTCCTCCGACTCTTCACCTGACCCCTTGCCCTTCTTCTTACCTTTCTTACTTTTCTTTCCGCTTCCTTTCTCATCCCCAGATTCTTCACCTGACTCCTTGCCCTTGCCACCTTTCTTACCTTTCTTACCTTTCTTCCGTCCTTTTTCACTTCCAGTTTCTGAACCGGAATCCTTCTCTTTTTTACCCCTTTTACTCTTTTTGCCAGATTTAGATTCTCTTTCTTCATCCTTGCTCCTCGGTGACTCTGCCTTCTCTCTGAAGTCTGATTCCGATTCAGTTTTCTCACCTGAAAGCATCTCCTCACCTTCTTTGGGTGGTTTAGAGGGTTTGGGTGGAGGCCTCCTCCTGGCAGCTAGATAAACAGATGGCCTCTCTGAAATTCTCATTAAAGAACGGTGCATCCATAGTGGTGGTCTTCTTTGTTCCAATTGGGATTCATCGACTGCCTGAATTCGTTAGAATAATGATGAACAAATTTTGAGTTAGGCAAGCTTTTATTATTAACAGACCACTAAATATAGATTAAATCCAAACATTAAAAGTTCCAGATTTTGTGATTAAAAAAGTGGATAATTTATATATTTCATAGTATATTCTGATTTTTGAATTTCATCATTTTTAAAACTAATGAATAGTTATGCTTCATTGGGGTCTACTTTCAATCTAGGATCTTCATAATTCCCTCAAGATTATATTAAATTGGAAGAGACCTTCATGGACTAATGACACCTTAGAAATTTTCCTCAATATCAGGATAAACTATATATATATATATATATATATTTTTTTTTTTTTTAACTGTTCATGAGCATTCTTGGAATTTCTTGCTCACCCTTCATTTCTACATGGACTTATAAACAATTTGACCTCCAGTGTTTAGTTTCAAGTTCAGATATATAAGAGTTGGTACACTTACTTTGTGAAACTTTTCTTTAAATATTTTTATAACACATAATCACTCTAGAAACATTGGAAAATATTTATTTCCCAATGTTCAGAATCCTATATTTGGCATTGCAGGAAGTGAGGAAGGACTAGAATCCCATCCAGGCATAATGTAATTCCATGACTTATGGTAAATTTCTTCAGCTGGTTAACAGTTCCCCAATATTTATACTAACCATAAATTAGAGTCTGTAGATTCCTGTGTCTCTTGAACACATCTTATATAATGTAGGGCTATTAAACAAAGAGTCAAGGTGAAATAAGTGATACAGTGAATTTTAAGTAAAAATGTATATTTATACTTTTCCAAATAGTAGAACTTGAAATATCTTTAGATGTGTTATTTGATATGGCATATAACAGCCATGTATGACCTTAATTTACTTCAATTTAAATATTAAAAAAAGTTAATCCAGTATACTAGCCTTATATCAAGGTGTTCAATAGCCATGTTAAACTGCAAAGATATAAAGTGTTTTCCTCATCACAGAAATCTTGTGGCTCAATTCTGATACATAAAACATATAATAAATCTAAATGATTTCACAAGATTATTACTAGTAGTTAATTGCTTACTACTACTAAGTATATGATCTTTTCCTTACTTACAGGAGTTGTATTATCACGTAGCTGGGAAGGTATTGATCTCCTTTTGGTTCCTGGCCTCGGTGGTTTGGGAAATGCCAGGGAAAAGTGTTGCTGATTCCATGATTTTTTGCTTAATTCACTGACTAAAAGAAGAAAGATAAAACAAACTTTTTAAATGGTTAGATTTCATCAGAACTGAAATCGTAGTAGATGCAATACATATCATGTAAATAAATAAATAAATGATTCCAATTATGGCTTTATTTATTTGGTAATATTTAAAATTATGTGTGATCAGTATGGAAATTAAAATTGATTTTTCTATTTCAACCAGTTTTATAGATAACTATATAAAATAGTCATTGTGAAACTAATACAATCTATAATATAACTTCAAAGAAACATTACTACTATCCTTAATTAATTTAATATCTCTGTAGTCTTGGTTTTGCTTCATGTTTTTTGGGATTAGAATACAATCTGTTGATAGAAAATGTGTTAACTATTTCTGTTTCCCCCAAAGTCTTTAGTCAATGTCTAGTATAAAATATTCAATAAACAGAAAATCGAACCTTAAGTGTTAAGGTTTAAATCCTTTAAGTTAATCATTTTTTAAGCCACAAGAGTAAAGGCTATAACACACAAGAATCACATTGCTATTAACGATATGCTTAATGATAAACAATTGACAAAATGCCTACTGAATGGTGACTGGGATGGTGAAGTTTCCCCGAAACTATAATATAAAAGATCAGGGATATTTAAGTAAAAACTGAGGCCAGTGAGAGATATTGTCATTGTATTAAATCTATATATATACGTATAAAAGAAGATAAACTTCTCCTGTAAGTCTCCTAAAGATGGCACCAGGATCAGTAGGAAAACTGTACTGAAGGGAAGGTGTATTTAAGTTTAGTAAATGAGGGAAAAACATTTGATAATTAAAGTAATTCAAATTAGATGAATTTGACTTATCTAGAAATGACATTTTGGCCAATTATAAACTGGATATAACCTATCAGGAAGTTAGTAGAAATTGGCTGAGAAGTTGTAAGATTAAATAACTGTATAATTTGTAACATGAAAATATGTCCATCTTTATGTTGCTGAAAGTATTTGCTTAATCTTACTTGGATTTAAACAGTAATATGCTAAGAAGGTATTCAATGAGCCCAAGAGAAAGAGTCCTTGGGAAATAAGTGTTTATTATTAATTACCTGATATTTTTTGCTTTACCCTTTTGAATAAAAGATAATAATCATTTATTTCTAAAATCAATAATGTGTGTTTTACAATAAATATTGAATTCTTCCTTACCTGGAATATAATTATCATATGTCCCATAGTTTATTTTTTGGCTATTAAAATAAAAGAGAAAATTTTTAATTAATTTTTATAAAACCACTGCATTTAATGATGATTATTATACATAAATACATGTTACCAGCAACTTGATAAATATTTTTGCATTCTCAGATCTCCACTATTATGTAAAATAAGCTCATCTACAGAATGGTAGATAGGAACAAACGTACAAATTTGTGTTTGGACTTCAACAGAATTAAACCATGGTGATGAACCAACTTGCCACATCTATAATGTATACATGTAGATATTTTTTTTGTAAATTGCAGAACTATGCTCAAATTATTCTTCCTATCTCACACACCAAATTTCCTTCCAATTAAATTTGAGCCAAAACATTACTTTATAACCCCTATATTTAAACAAAAACAAATCTTCAAATTATTTTCGGAAGTTAACCAACTCCAACTCACTAAGTGATAAATGTGTATGCATATGTATGGGTGGGTGCATGTGTGAATAGAATATGTGCATGTCAATGTATACTGTAGGATTAACATGGAATTTCATTTTTTTTGTTCTCTAGGAAACTGATGAATAAGACTTGTTGTAAACTATTTTCCATTTATAAGTTCTCACTTGTTTTTTTTTCTTATAAACATCTTTGCTCCCATAGAGTTCTATAATTCAATTTTTACTTATTTCTAATAGAAACCAACAGTGAGATATGTTGATGAAATATTACAGGGTATTATTATAGAGCCACTGCTGATCATGAGCGAGTTTGAACCTTAAACTCACAAAGAAACAAGCACACTTTCACAGTGTTTTACTTATTTTAATGGTATATAAAAAATAAGATATTAGTACAAAAAACCCACACAATATCTTAATACCTTCATTAAGTAATGAAGTTTTCAGCCTAAAGCCTAGTATATTTTTATTTCTCTACAAAAGTATGAATTAATTAATTGAATAAAATTTAGCATATGTTTACTTGTCACTTATCTAGGCTGGTGTTTTCTTAACTGAATTAATTCACCAAAATTATTTGAGCCATTGTGTCTGTCTCTCTAAGCTTGGATCTAGCCAATGTATATTTTATACTCTGTTGAAGAAATTTTGATGTTGAACCATGAGTGAGAATTGCTTCATTCTAAATGCTCTGAAAGAGAAAATGCTTCAGGTTCATGAAACAATACACTTGTAAACATAAGATTTTTAAAATGGTAAATAAGCATGATCTATTAAAGTTTTATAAAACCTCTAGAGAATATGCTTTGATTCTCAAGCAATTTAATTAGAAATCAATTATAAAAGCACCTAGAAAATGCATAAGTATTTAAAAGTTAAATAATTTCTGAAGAAATAATGAACAAACAAAAAACACAATGGAATCTGGAAAACAATGAAATCTGGCAAAAATCACTTTCTGCTGTGGTCAAAATTTCTATAGTTTTCTTAGAGTTAATTTGGGTATAGTTATAATTCAATAAATTTTGATCATTTGCATTTTTACTTAGGAGATTTTATAGAACCTCAAAATAACAATAAAATGAATAACCCAGGCCCCTGTCATTATGCAAATTTATATTGACATAAGCAATTAAATCATTCAATTTTTTTATGTGAGAAAATATTTTCCTACTGTCTCCCCAAAATGAAGTTCTGCTTGTAGGAGGATCTTTGCCTTGCTTCTCTGGGACATTTGGGCCATTCTTTAAAATCAGATTCATCTGGATTCAATTTTTGACATTTCTTATAAAATTATCTACTAAAAATAATAAACTATTAGTATGTCTTCTACTATTTTATTATTTTGAAACTTTTTTTTGTGAATGTAAATATATTTTGATAATTTTAAATTGATTTTAAGTTCATGAAACCAAGAAAATTCTAATGACTTATCCTATGAAGAAAACTATTGGACATTTTGGTGAAATGATTTTTAATGTTTCTATTCATAAGGAAACTCAGCAACTAATTCCTCACATTAGCCAAGATAAAATGGAATATAGAAGTCACAAATCTGCCTTTACTTCAGGCCTATATATCTAATGAATTAAAATCATTCTCAATATTTGTGAGTTTTTGACATAAAGATATTTTTCACAGAAAAGATAATGTGTTTCTGACTTAGAAAAGGAATTTAAATTTATTTTTTTCAAAATAAAAGTTGAGGTCCCAATGTAGGAGACAAGACAAAGTTTATTTTTTAAGAGAAAAATATGTTTCTATATTACTACCAGAAAAAATGTTTTAAGGGATACACTTAAACTAACTTTTCTTATTGTTTTCTTTAAGTCTAAAATAATTTTAATTTAAACACAAAATACACCTGCCTTTATTCTTGCCTTTTACTAGACTGTATGTATTTTAAAAGTACATAATAAATTAAAACATCTGCCTGTATGTATTTTAAAAGTACATAATAAATTAAAAGGTCAAAGGCTTCAACAATGTGAATTGTCCATAGACTACCTGTTTGTAAGAATGTCTTCAGATATCCTGCCAGCAGGGAAAATAGGGTCATAAAATTTTTGCAGAATGTGTTCTAGGGGCTCACTGTGATCTCTCAATCTTCTTGTGTTTGCTTGAGAGGTCACAATATCAATGCCTCACAGTTATTGTCTTGCTGAAGAATGGCTCTTTGGGTGGCAAGATTTTTCTGGAACGGTTTTTCAGAATGGATTTATTTTGAACTCCTTACCCAGGGGACATGTTGCAATATCTGAAGATGTTTTGTCTATCATAATTGTGTGTGCTGGGGAAATATGATACTGGCATCTAGTGGGTAGAGACCCTGGATGCTGCTAAACATCTTATAATGCACAAGAAACTGCCACTCTCCCTCTCCCAGTCCCACACTCCAAAAGAATTATCTGGCATAAAATGTCACTAGTGCCAAGACCGATAAACCCTTTTCTAGATCAAGGACAATCTTCACACTAGGACAGTAAGAGAAGCTTTTATTAATGCAACTCAAGGGAGGGAAAATATAAAATATACAGTGGATATGAGAGTAAATCTTTGTTAAACTCTCACTTCCTAGATAAAACATAGTCTTATTCAACATTATAAATGGAAAACTGAGTTGACTTGTCAGAGGCCAAGGCAAGAAAATGTGGAACTATCAAGTGGAAGAGCTGAGGTTTGGATAGACCCAAGGTTGGTAAGAAGAATAAGTGAGGAGGAGGAAAATGAACTCAAAGAGGAAAATTTTCTTTATCTGCAAAAATTTGTAGTTATGGGCACAGAAATATTTTTCCAGAACTAAAGCTCAGCCGTTCCTAGAATTAAAGGACAAATAGAAAAGAAATCTTTGTGTGTGCATTGCAAATTCTCTGCGTTAAATAAATTGGGAGTTCTCACGTGAATCCAAAGAAATATGTTGAGGTATTGCCAAAAATTTTTGTGTCTGATTTATTGTACTTTATCAGAGCATCTGATTATGAACTTTATCACATTTTCTATAGCACAGTTTTAGGATTTTACTACAATACACCATAAAGAAATTGCCATAAAACCAAAAGTAGAGTTTTAATCATGATGAAGTCCTCTGAAAGTCATCCAATGTTCATGATAAAATTAATACAATTGATATTATGTGGAACTTAAATGTTTTTAAGTCATTAAAATATAACATTATTCTGGCATGTAAAATGTCAAAGCATAGTTTATTTTAGAATTGTCATCAAATGCCTAGGTCTTGACAGTAATCATGAAAATTACATTCAAACCTTCACAAAAGATTTCTTTTTAAAAATAATGATTGTGAGCGGGCATGGTGCTGCATGCCTGTAATCCCAGTGGCTCAGGAGGCTGAGGCAGGAGGATCCTGAGAGTTCAAAGCTAGCCTCAGCAATAGTGAGGCGCTAAGCAACTCAGTGAGACCTTGTCTCTAAATAAAGAACAAAATAGGGCTGGGGGTGTGGCTCAGTGGTCAAGTATTCCTGAGTTCAATCCCCATACCTACTCCCCCCCAAAATAATGATTGTGTTATAAGTTAGGCACCAATGCCCTTAGATAGCCTGATTTATTGTTAATTTTCTCTTTTAACAGTACTGCTAAAAGAAAACTATTCTTTTATATTCCAAAATTTCATCCCTTCACCTTTGTTCAATGCCTTCTGTTAAATGGTTTACATAATTGAAAGGTATTCTTTTTCTACCCATTTTAACAGAAAATAAATTAGGAACTACTATCATCAAACTTGCTTCCCTGGTCTTGATATTCTCCTTTATATTACAGAATTCTTTCACATACACAGTGCTTCTCAGGGATATATAATTAACCATTGACTGGTCCACTTTTGCATGGTGGCCCCACTTAATTAAAGGTTTAACATTCTAAAGCTCAGTAGCCCTTTTCTGTCACTGTGACATATATGATGCTTATTCCGCAAATTTCCAATTTCCTCCTTAGAGAGTCATAATTCCCCTAAGAACCATGAATTATTTATTCATTATTCCTCAAAATACAATATAACAAGAAATCAAGTAAGACCTCCAGTAAAAATAGACTTATCTCATGACATCTATTTTGCTGAAATGAACTGTCTAAACCTTGCATCAAAATAGACTGTTATGTTGCTTGAGAATGTATGTCTCTGCTTAAACACAATCTCTCTTATTTATGAACATAATAAATAATAATATAGGAAACATTACTTAATACCACAGAGAATAAGTGTTAACCTAGCTAGAAAATTTCAATTATTTCAAATTAGAAAATTCAACAAAAGGACTTACAATCTTGGAACAGACATTTTTCCCACCTATGACTTGCCAGGATTTAAATATTGTACATTCAGGTTGGTGATGTTCAGAGGTGACATCATAAAGAGTCCAAGATCCCTGGGAGTTAAAGGGGAAACAGCAAGAGAAGCAATTTCTACTCATGTTTTATGCTTTCTGGATTTATAACATTAATGTTTACTTTTACTCATTATTTTTAACTAAATTTAAAAATCAATGCTTTTACATCTTAAAATACTTACTTTGATTTTTCATGTAGTTTTAATTTAGTATATTAAAGAGACAAGTTGAAATCTCTCATTTCTCTTAAGATTCATGTATCTTTCATCAAATCATTTGTATAACTTCAAGTTTCCTTTATCCTTCTTAACCAAATAACTTATTCATAGATACAATGTTTTCAACAAGGCAAACTATTTATTAAAATTGCAAACATAGTGATAGATACGAAATAGTATATATACCAACTAAAAGTATAATATACAGTGGTATTTGAGTGTGTTACTCTTTTTATCTCTTTGGAGAGTATTTCAACAATCTTCACCCACCTTAATGGAGAGTTTTCTTAGTTAAACTTCAGTTACCATTAAGCATACACTATAAAAATAAGTGGCTTGATTCAATGAAAGTTTCTCATGTATCAGACCATATTAAGTTCTACAAGTATTGGTGTGAGGGCCGTACATGATTCCTTTTCTTATTTTTTTTAAATGTTTTATTGGTTTTTTTTAGTGATACCATAATTCTTATATTTACAATTTGATTGTTTCATCTGCATTGATTTTAGCAGTATTAGTGCAGACACTCTCCTGAAAATGGTCATTTAATAACCAAGTATAATTTCTAACTCTGAACTATTTTGTTTAGAATTTTATAGTTTATACCTGGCTTATGAAGATATTTACACCTAATGCATTTCTTTTATCAGCATGTAGTAAGATCCAGAACATGAAAGGATATCCAGCAATGCTTGCCAATTCACCATGAACCGCTCAAATTAATCTCTTGTTTTCATTATTAACTAGATGTGTATGCTTTATTAAGATATTAGAGAATCAGCGATCATTTTATAATGCACATGGTAGTCTTCTATTGCTACCTAACAAATTACCACAAACTTAGTCACATAAAACCACATCCATTTATTGTCTCATAATTCTGCAGGGCACAAGCTCAGGGTCCTCTGGTCAGGCTCTCATACGGCTAATATCAAATAATCAGCAGGACTGGGTTCTTCTATAAAGGCACCGAGGAAGAATGACTTCCTAAGCACATTCTGTTTGGCAGAATTCTGTTCTTGAGCTTTTATTTATAACTGCTTTCTTCCTTGATACTAGCTATGGACTGCTTGTTTTTATGTTTCAGAAGCTGCCCATGCTCCTTTTCACAAGACCCCCCAATATCTTCAAAAAAGTAACATTTCATAGAATCCTTATAATTCATTCCTTATAATTCAAGTATTTTTTGGTTTTATTTCTTCCTTGTTTATGCTCTCAGCTGAGGAAAACCTTTGTCTCCTGAAGGACTCAAATGAATAAATCAGGCACACCTCGATAATTTATCTATTTTAAGGGCAATCAGGCCTCCTAACATATCATGCCATGGGAGTGCCATCTCTTCATATTCACAGTTCTACCCATTCTCATGAGGAAGGAGCATTGGGAGTTATTCTTAGAAATTAATCTACCACAAAGTCAAAATTGGATTAAAGACTTCCTTTAGTATGTGAGGAATAAAATAAATGCATCAGCATCATAGATATTATTTTTATGTCTCAAGATTTTCCAATATCTATCTAGTTTCAACACTATTGTCACACATAAGCACTTTTGGTGTTTGTTTTAAAGGGCCTTGAGCCTAGTAACCACATCCTCAAACATAAATATTTTATGTTAAAATGTTTTAACTTTTTTTTATATTTTATGAAATAATTTAAGTTTAAGCACATTAATGCATGCAATAAAAATGTTATAGAGATGATACTTGATATTCACAAGAGATGTTGCTCGAGACCTTGAGATGTGACCAACTAAAACACATGGCTTATAATTTCCCCTCATGAAAAATACATATGTAAGGCAGAATTATATTCTTCAGGCTTGTGATAGTTTCATTGACTTAATGGTTCATGTCTCTCTCTCTCTCTCTCTCTCTCTCTCTATATATATATATATATATATATATATATGTATATAATTTCTCTATTTTTTATATTCTATTTTTATATATATCTATATCTATCTATATTTATAGAGAGAGTAATATATATATTATGTATATATATATTATTATTAGCTTTATTATATATATAGTATATAATAAAGTAATATATGTATATATATATATATATATATATATTACTATTAGCTTTCCATTCATGTATCATCAAAATATTTTTCTTTGTGCTGCATAACAGATAAAGGCATGTAGTTGGGGTATTTAAATGAGGAAGACACTTTGAAATGCATTCTAAGATTTTTTATTAACATAGTGGAATACTTTGTAACATTATTGTTTTAAAATTAATGATGGAACTCCACAAATATATAAAATTTTATTTTTATTATTTTAAAATAGCAGAAAAATTGTAAGTGACCAGCAAAATGCATATAATAAAATTAAAAAGAAACACTTCTGAACAACAGTCTGAGTTATAAATAATTGCTAGTGACTCAGAGCCCCTTTAATCTAACCATTTTGTTATCCCTTCTGTCCTCCCCACAGGTGATCACTATTCTTTATGATAACACTACTCAGGCTTCTATCAGCATGCATTGCTTGATATTCATCTATGTAGTTGTATATATTTTTATTTCTTTCATCATTCATATGCTATATACATATGCATAGATATATTATTCTTTGTGGTATTGTATGCATTATATGTGTACATCATACTGTGCTTATACTTTCTATAATCAAGTGTTTATTCAGCTTTATTGAAGAATAATAGACAAAAAATAATTATGTGTATATGTAGTCTAAAATGTGACATTTTGGAACATGCATAAATTGTGAAATGATTGCCACAATATCTCATATAGATGATAGATATATTAATTATGTGATATATTAATTAGTTACATTGTGTGTGATGAGAAAATTTGAGATTTATTCTCATATTTCAAGTATATAATGTATTATTATAAATCATATTTACCATGTTGCGTATTACGTGCCTACAACTTAAAAATATTATAATTGTAATTTTTATCCTTTGGCAAACATCCTCCTCTTTCCCAGAATCCCAGAACCTCCCAACCTTGGTAGCCCTACTTCTCCATTTCTATGAGTTTTATTTTTTTATATTCAACATAAATGAAATCATTCAATATTTGCTTTTCTGTGTTGGTTAGGTTGTAAATCTAACCTTATTGTAACAAAAGACAGGATTTTCTTTTAAGCTGAACAGTTATTCATTGTGTGTGTGTTTGTGTTTGTGTGTGTGTGTTTTCTTTGTGCCTTCATCTCTGTATGAACACAGGTTACTTAAATAGCTTGATTACTATGATATATAGCTTGATACTAATGTTGCAATAAATACGTTGTGCAAATATCTCTTTGAGAAACTGAGTTTTTTATCTTTAGTCTATATACCCAGAAGTGGGATTGATAAATCATAAAGTAACTGTATTTTTAGTTTTTTGAAGAATATCTATACTGTTTTCTGAAGTAGCTGTACCAATTTTCCTTCATTCCTCAGTGTATGGGGTTCCATTTTTTCCCCACATTCTAGCTAACATCTGTTATCTTTTGGCTTTTTGATAATAGCAATCTTAACAGATGTTATGTAGTATTCCTTTGTGCTTTTGATTTGCATTTCTCTGATGATAACTAATGTTGAATACCTGTTTATATATATGTTGGCCACTTACTTGCCCTCTTTGGAAAAATTTCTAGTCTGATCCTTATCCCAATTTTAAATATCTCATTTATTTTTCTACTGAGTTATTTGAATTCCTTATATATTTTGGATATTAACCTATTTCCAAATATACGACTTGCAAATATTCCTGTTATCTAGGTTTCCTTGTGATTTAGTTGGTTTTATCCTTTGTTGTACAGAAACATTTTAGTTTGATGAAGTCACTCTTGATTTTTGTTTTTGTTACCTGTGTTTTAGGGGTCAAAAAAAAAAAACATTGCTAATACCAAAGTCAAGAAGATTTTGCCTCATGCTTTTTAAGGTGTTTTGCAATTTCAGTTCTTATATTTAAGTCATTATAAATTGAATATTGTATGTTGTATAACATAAGGTTCCAATTGTATTAGTTAGCATGTGAATATCCAGTTTTCCCTACACCTTTTATTGAAGAGAATTCCTTCTTTCCAATGAGTTTTCTTCCTTTGGCTGAAAATTAATTCATTATATATGCTTGTTTTATTTGGGGGCTCTCTTATCTCTTCTGTGTGTCTTTTTATGCTAGTAGAATAACTTATTTTATTCAATTTTTTCACTGCTGTGACCAAAAACTTGACAAGAGCCATTAGAGGTGGAAAAATTTATTTGGGGGCTAACAGTTTTAGAGATCTTTAGTCCATATATAGCTGACTCCATTCTTTGGGGCCAAGGTGAAGCATCATGGTGGGAGACCGTGGCAGAGGAAAGTGTTTCAGAACATGGCACCAGGAAACAGAGAGGGAATTCTTCTTTCCCCAGAAATAAAATATAAACCCCAAAGGCTACAACCGCAATGAACCACTTCCAGCCACATCCTACCTGCCTATGTTAATCCCTATCAGCGGATTAATGCACTGTTTAGGTTAAACTTCTCATAACCCAACCATTCACCTCCAAACTTTCCTGTGTTATGTCACACAAGACTTTTGAGGGCATAACTAATATCCAAATCATAACAATATCATTATGGTTAGTATAACTTAGTAATATTATTCAAACTCAGAAGTGGGATGCCTCCAGTTTCGTACATCTTTCTCAAGATTGCTTTATATATTTGGGGTATTTTGTAGTTTTGTAGTAACTATTTTTTTTTCTATTTTTTGAAAATGTCACGGCAATTTTGATTGTGACTTCATTAAATTGTATCTCACTTTAGCTTATATTGGACACTTTTATAATATTAATTTCTAAAATTCTTGAACAGGCTATTTTCCATTAATTTATATCATATTTGTTTCATACTCTCAGTGTATGTATTTTTCACCTGGTCTTAATCTTTTGGTGCTACTATGTCAAAATATCATAGATTTAGTCATTTATTAATAATAAAAATTCATATCTGACAGTTCTGAAATCTGGGAAGTCCAAGACTAAGGAGCCAGCTGGTTTTGTGTCTTATGAGTTCTACTTTCTCTGCTTCCAGATTTGTGACCTATCATTACATTTTCCAGAGGGTGAAGATGCTATACAATCACATGGAAGAAGTAGACAGCAAAAAAGATATACGATCTCTCTAAACCCATTCATAAAGAAGAGTATTATGATGTTTCCCAAAGCCCCAAACTCTTATTTCCACTACAGTGTGAATTAAGTTTTAACATGAATTTTGGAGGAAAAACATATTTAAATCATAGCATTCCACCTAATTCCTACTAAAATTCTTTTACTTCTCAAATGCAATATACGTTCACCCCATTCCTACTGTCCACAAAAGACTTAACTCGTTCCAGCATTACCTTTAAAGTCTAAATACAAAGTTTCATCAAAATATCATCTAGGGCTGGGGATGTGACTCAGTGGTAGAGTGTGTACCTAGCATGCATGAGGTCCTGGGTTTGATCTCCACAAGAAAACAATTTAAAAAAATCATTTAAATAAGATATGAGTGAAACCCCTATTATGATTCATCATTAAAAAAAATTCTATTCCAGCTTGGAAACTGTATCAAACAAGTTATTTTCTTTCAAAATACAGTAGTGTGATAGATAGAGAATAGATATTTCCATTCCAAAATGGAAAAAAAAAGTGGGAATAAGAGGGTGATAATAGACCCTAACCAAGTCCAAACACAACAGTGCAAACATTAAATCTTGAGGTTTCAAAGTCATCTTCTTTGACTGGAAGTCCTGCCTTCCAGACACACTGGGGTGAGGATTAGGCCCCCAAAGCTTCAGATGGATCTATTCCATGGCTGTGCTGATCACAGTTCCTGTGGAAGCTCTTCTGGGTTGGAATCAATCACTTGCCTGCATCTTTCTTGGAGTCTGTTGACCAAGATGTATGGGTCTAGGGTACCTGAGACATTCCTGTTTCCATGGTTCTACTAAGCATTGCTCTATCCAGGGCTACCGATGGTATTTTTGCATTAATAGCACATTTTTATTTGGAAATCATTTTTAAATATGTATTAGAATCTTCTGAAGGACTTGTTAAGTGTTGATTGATGGAAACTAATTCCAGCACTTCTGATTGAATGAGTCTTGGATAGGACTTGTGAATTTGCATTTCTAATAAGTTCCCAAATGAAATAGATGCTTCTGGTGAAATAACCACACTTAAAATCTATTGCTTTACTCATATTATTAGTATGATTTTGTACATTTTTAAATAACCATTTAACCTTGTGTAAGAGATTGTTGCAATAGGGGTGTCATTTTCACTATATGTAAATGTGTTAGTCACCTTCATTTTACTATAGCTAAATACTAGAGAGAGTTAACTTATAAAGCAAAAAAAAAAAAAAAAAAAAAAAAGGTTTATTTTGGTTCATGACTGTGAAGGTTCCAGTCCAAGGTCTCATGGAATCATTGCTTTGGACTACTGATTGGGGTGCTGAATGCCAATAGGGGAGCATGTTCAGAGCAAACTGCTCATGGCATGAGCCAGGAAACAAAAGAAAGAAAAAGACTTGGAATCCCACAATCACCTTTAAAATACTCCCAACCTCCTAGGACTTCCTATGAGGCCTTACTCCTAAGAGTTCCACCCTGAGGACCACATATTTAACATATGGACCTTTGAGGAACTCTTACCCAAACCCCACCAGTAAACAGAAATCAACAAGGATGAATCACATATTTTGGTTTTTAGAAAACTAATATTAAGGCTTCCTTATTCTGCATCAGAATAGTATCCACATCTAAAATTCACTCATCACTGTGGAATACTATTTCCTAAGGAGTAATCTAGGAAAATAAAACACAGATAAAAATTTTAGTTTATCCTAAATATATTTGATACACCGTATTTCTGTTACAATCTAAAGATTGTAGGGATATTGGATAAGCAGTTTATGGTTGATGGCATGTATTTGTAAGTTATATAATTGATCCATGATTTAGTTCAGATGATTATCTACACTTTTGTACTTGAAGGTTGTTTTCTTTCCCCAGTGCTTAGCTCAAAATTGAATTAGCTTCAATATCTTCTACCTCTCATGCAGTTTAATAATAATAATTAAACTGTTCACAATAGAAACTTTCAGAAAATGTAGAAGAACATGGAACCTTTCAGATTCTGCTTAGCCACATCCAGGAAAGCTGCTCTAAATGGCAAGGATAGAGAGAACCAAGCATTGCCTTGAGGGGAACTGATTTTACCAGTGTTTGAAACTGTTTTCCAAATGCTCCTTTCAAATCTGTTATTAATACACATCTGTTTTATTTCTTTGAGTATTATTCTCTAAGTGCAAATATCTGTCAGATTCAAGTGTTTTTTTTTCTACTATGAATGTCAAAACATTGTATTTCTGAATATGAGATTTTGTAAAAACCACTCTAGGCTAAATCATTTGTTAGAGGATTACAATGTCCAGTTCATTTATTCAGTCATATAACAAACTTCTAAAATTTTTTTCTATTGTACTATTTGTGATTTGCTCACATTATAATCATGCTGCAAAATTTTTTGAAAATATTAATATGGAGAACATGAAATCAACTTATTTTAATCCAACTTGAGAAAAATAGAGCAATAAAAACAAAAAATAACATCAAAGATTTTTATTTTCTCTACTAATTAAGAACATGAAGTCATCTTCTTCTTAACTCTATTATCTTCATTTCTGAAGGGCAATCTTTGATTAAATTACAGATCAAGGAGTTCTCACTAGGCACTTTGAATACACAGTCGTCCATCTTAGCCACTGTAAAAGTAGTACATAATTTTACTATTTGTAAAAGCAAGTTTGAGTGGACTATGTGATTGCAGAGAATCAACTATGCCCACAGGAGTCAGAGAGTAGATTTTATATAAAGATAAAACTTAACTTGATTTTCAAGTGATGAAAAGTATATAAGGAACGGATTGGTCTACATCTGCTATGGTCAGATATGATTTGTATTCCAAAGGTCCTTGTGCTAGAAGATTGGTCCTTGGTGCCAGTGTGAGAGGGTGGACCCTTTAATAGGTGGAGCCCACCCCCATGAAGAGATTAAAACTGGATTGAGTCGTATAGCAGTGACTTGGTTCTCCTGATAGTGGATTGTTTAAAGAGAAGCCACCCCATGTGTTTGGTCTTTTCTGGACACCATATTATGAGGCAGCCAGGATAACTCTCTTCAGAACATTGCCACCATGATGTTTGGACCTTCCAGTCACCAAAACCGTAATTCAAGTAAACCTGTCTACTTACAAAGTGTCCAGCTTCAGGTACTTTGTTACAGGGATACAAAATGAGATAAATGCAGCATATATTTAGCCATCAAGGTACAAAAAAATCAAGAAGAAAAGGGAAAACAAATATCTGACCATAGCAGATGCAGACCAATCCGTTTGATGTAAAATAACTGAAAGAAAGGAAAGGGTGTTGAAAGATAAGGTAGAAATGTAAATAGGAATGAAGTTTGGATAGTTCTGTAAGCAAGAAGCAAATCTTAAGAGATGATAGAGGAGGAAGCAGGTACACAGTTCAAAAACATACAAGAAAAATAGTGACATGGAAACAATGTGCTGCGACAAAAGTCAGGAGCTAAAGGTTCTCACCTAGTGTTTCTATCAGACAGTGTGAGTCACACTCAGGCACTGTCTTGGTTTGGTGTTCCCATCTGAAAAAAGAAAATAAGCTTGATGTTCTTTTCAGATCCATTTTTAATGGATCTATTTCTTCACTGGGGTAAAACATCACGGACTGTTTTGTTTTTCTCTTTAGATTGGATGAATGTAAAGGATAATAAACATGAGTGATGAATGTTAATGTTTCACACACACACACATACACACACACAAAGTAGCAGCAGATAGGTTAAATTCCTATACTATCAATATCATAAATAAGTTTGAATGGTATTTTCTGCTTTTATTACATTTGTTTATGATGGACATATTACAGAAACAAGTGTAATATAAATATAGAAGGAGAGATTTATTATGCAATCTTTCCACAAATTAGCACAAGTCATGAAGGATTTTAAGTTGTTTCAGATAGATTTTCATTGCTATGACCAAAGGCTTAACAAAAAACTTAGAGGAGAAAAAGTTAATGTGAGCTCATGGTTTCAATGGTTGATCAATCAAATTCATAGCTGTGTGTCCCAGGTGAGGCAGAACATCATGGCAAAGAGTGTGGTGGAGGAAAGCAGTTTATGGGCTTAGGGCATGGCAGCCAGAAAGGAGGGTGGAAGAGAGGGAGAGAGAGAGAGAGAGAGAGAGAGAGAGAGAGAGAGAGAGAGAGAGCTAGAGATAGATATAGAGAGAAAAACAGGAACCTCACAGAAGTGATTAGACTAGGAGTGTGGGATTGGTACAGTTAAATATAAAAGAGGTGAAATTAGTCCCTTTGTGTGCTCTCTCTCTCTCTCTTCATCTCTCTCCATCTCAACTTCTGTCATGATAATGCATCAGTAAGATCCTTATCAGATGCTGGCACCTTGATATTGGACTTCCAAGCCTTCAGAACTATGAGCGAATACATTTCTGTTCATTATTAGTGACCTTGTCTGGATATTCTGCAATAGCAGCACAAAAGAGAATCAGGAATTATGACCAGAATAGTCAAGTGTTACTATGGCAAGTACCTGAAAATGTGGAAAGGTCCAAAGCTGAATGCTGTGATACAAGCCAGACAAATTTGGAAAAGAGATTAGAAAAATCTAGATTTCATAAATTGAACATTATGGGTGATTCTGGTGAGGGCTGAAAGGAAGAGGAGAGCTGTAATGAAAGACTGAAACTTAGAGCTTACTTTGTGGTCATGATCAGAATGCTAGTGGAAGTATTGATAATAAAAGCCATTCTGATGAGTTTTCAGATGCAAATGAGAAATAAGACACTAAAGATTGGAGAGAAGGCAATTCTCACTATAAAGTGTCAGATAATTTGGCTAAATTATGTTCAGACCTAGGATTTTGTGTGAGAAAGAATTTAAAATCAATGAACTATGGTATCTGGCAAAATATTGAAGGGATTGCATGGCTTCTCTTAATGTGCAGAGTCAAATATGAAAAAATGATTTAAAGATGGAATTTGTAATCAGAAGGAAAGGAGAATACAGATATTTATAAAGTTCTTAGCCTGCTATATGAAAAGCTGACAAGCATATTTGGGAGAGAAAACCAAGGGTGTGCCTTGAGTATCTGACCATTTAGAAAGGATATCAGTATGGCTAGAAGGAAGCAAGATATTTGTTGTAGTTTGGATATTCATTGTTGCCCAGAAGGTCATGTGCTGTGGGATTGATCCCCAGGTTGGTCCGGTTAGGAAGCATCTGAACCTTTGAGCAGAGGGCCTCAAGGATCATCAGAGTGTTCTCCAAAGGAGACTGTGGGTGCCCTGGCCCCTTCCTCTTGTTCTTTTGCTTCTTGATCATGTATTTGCTCCGCCATGTGCTCCCACACGATATTCTATCTCATTGTATATCCCTCCCCAAAAGGTTAATCAAATATGAATCGGAATCTTGAAAACTATGAACCTAAACAAGCATTTTCTCTAAGTTTGTTATCTTGGTTATTTTGTTGCAATAATGAAAAACTGACAGAGGCAGAAAATTGGTACCAAGAATAAGATGACCTTTGACACTATTATAGAGCTTAACATATGATTCTGGTAGGGGCTTAGAAGATCAGAATGCTGATAAAATTGCAAACAGTAAAGGCAATGCTGATGACATTTCAGATAGAAAAGAGGACTCTAGGGAATTGAACTAAAGGTTACCCTTTTTTGCACTGTGGCAAAACAAAAACAAAAATTGTATGCATTTTGTCCACACCCCAATACTTCAGGGAAGATTGAATTTAAAGGTGATGGACTAGTTTATTTCATGGAGAAAATATCAAGGCAATAATGTATTCAGTCTGCAGGATAAGTGTAACTGGTTGCTTTTATCCAAATTTACAAGGGAAATCAGAAGCAAAGAGCAGAATATAAAAATTTAGAAAACCTGCTGCTTGGTCAGAAGAGGAAATGTGTAAAGTATGAAACAAGGAAGTCATAATTATTAATGCTGATAAAAAGAAGCCAGGTGTTTTCCACTGAGATGGTAGGAAAGAGGACTCCAGGGCACCTCCAGAATTTGCAAGACCACCCCATTCATCACTACTTTATGTGAGAAAAACTCCCTGAGCTACCTGGCTTTCCCCAGACCACAGAATCATTTACCCAGGATTTATCTCCATCTTTTCCAATGGCAAGAAACTCAGAGGCTGCTGCATTTATGGTTCAAATAAGCCCAGATACAGCTTTTGCTAACAGACCTTGACATTGTCCACAGGATGTTGGTTTGGCAAGGATACACAAATCATGAGTTGTGGGGTCATAGAGGTTTCCACCGAGATTTCAAAGGAAGGACTGGGAGTTCAGACAGTGTGTTGTAGAGTCAGAGACCCCACAAGCAGACCCTAAGAAGGCAATTCAGAGCTCTTAGTGCTATTGAAGTGAAGTCAAAGTTGCAGCGGTGACCCCAGGAAGATAAAAATGTCAGCAATAGCAAGGCTAACTTATACACAAATGTGACTATGGTTAATGACAACAAATCATATTTTTGAAAAAATATAAAAAGAGAGTGGATGTTATGTGCTCTTTCCACTCACACAAAAAAGTGATAACTCTGTAACGTAATGCATTCATTAATATGCTATATTTAACTATTCCACAATGTATATATGCTTCAAAACATGATCTTGTACATGATAAAAACATACAACATCATTTGTCAATTTAAAATGAATAACTTAGGTAAAGAAAGAAAAAACTACCCCCAAAAAGAGGAGAAATAAATGAACATAACTAAACAATAACTGAACAACTAAAAACAGAAATGAAAGAGGAGAAATTGCAATGGATATCATAGAAATATAAAGCATCATAAGTGATTCCTATAAACAATTTTATGCCAAGAAATTGAATAACTTAAAAGAAATAGGTAAATTCATAGATACGTTAAAACTCCTAATATTAAATTATGAAGAAAGTAAATCTGAAGAAGCCAATAGTAAATTCATGTAGTGAACTCAACTAAATGTTTAAAGAACAAATTCTAAACCTTCTCAGTTCCTTCCAAACAAATGTTAAAGAGGAAAAAATACTTCCAGACTCTTTACAAGCATTATTCTAATACCAAAGGCTGACAAAGAAACAGAAAGACGAGCCAGGCATGTGACACAGGCTGAGGCAGGAGCATCATGAGTTAAAAGCCATCCTCAGCAATTTAGTGAGGTCCTAAAAAACTCAGCAAGACTCTCTCCCTAAATGAAATATAGAAAGGGCTGAGGTTGTGCCTCAGTGGTTAAGCCCCCTGGTTTTAATCCCTGGTAAAGGAAGGAAGGAAGGAAGGAAGGAAGGAAGGAAGGAAGGAAGGAAGGAAGGAAGGAAGGAAGGAAGGAAGGAAGGAAGGAAGGGCGAGCAAATGAAATAAAGCAGGATGTATGAAAATTACTGGCTGATATTTTTGATGAACTTATAGATTCAAGAAAGTTGAAACCCATGAAATATATAAATGGGATAAGCCATAAAAATAAGATCATCTCAATAGATACAGGAAATTTCTTGGCAAAATTCAACTTTTCCTTTATGATAAAAATCTATATATTAGATTATGACAAATGTGAAAAATTAAATTATGATGTCACATAAGTCATAAGTCTTTTAACAACATCAAATATCATAAATCATTTTCTTGCAATATTTCTGAATTACAGAAACAAGCTGTTCAACTTTCAATATATATATATTATATATATATAATATATATATATATGTAATTTGCATGTATTGGTTTATTTCTTCCAAGAGGATAACAATTTGCTTAATTTAGCCATAATATATTTATCTATGATTTCTTATGTAGTCCCTGACAAAATAGAAGACTTTCTTTTCCTTTTACACCATTTTTTTAAGTATATTGTAGTTGGGCACAACACCTTTATTTTTATTTATTTTTATGTGGTGCTGAGGATCGAACCAGGGCCTCACATGTGCTAGGCAAGCACTCTACCACTGAGCCACACCCCTAGCCCTGCACCTTTTTTTATAGCGTGAAGTAATTTACTTAAAAATAAAATGTAGACATTTGGTGGAGTACATATAGATATAGATCTTCACAGCTGCTATTCTGTTTCTGAATTCTTGAGGGAATAAGTTTTGGATTTATGATGTACCCAAGTGCTGATGTTTACAGTAGAATCTGTGTTTCTGCTTACATATGTGTGAAAGTATATGAAGCATAAAATCTGTTTATAACAGGTTCATATGTAAGAATGTATTTGTTCATGTGATTTATGCACAGGTATATAATTCAAAAGTTTCTTACACCAATGATCATAACTTTGCATAATTGTTAAATAATTATATCTACTACATATCGTGACTGTGAGAATTAAATATATAATTTTATATAAATAGTGCACCTAATTTAGTGCTTGGTCAAAAAAAAATTACAGGATTACTTATTTTTTTCTCTTGTTTGGTAATTTGGAAATAAAACGTTAAGGTGAGTTTAGAATAAAATTTACTCCTCAGGTTTTCTAAAGAGGACAACTTAAAAATATAACTAAAAATGTTATCTACTTTAAAATTTTTAGCTTTAACACAAAGCTAGAAAGTTTTGACTGAAGAATCAATACAAAAAGTAATGAAAATGATAAAAATTATCAAAAAAGTAAAATAGAATGCTTCATAGAACATTTTGGTAGGATATAGATAGAAGCAAAAGAAAAGAAATTCTACATGCATATATGGGTTTATTCAGCCATCATTTATTGATCATGGTTTAGGTACTAGTTCTTATCAGTATCTTGAAATTCAGAGGAAGCCTGCCTTTATCCTTACACTGCATAGCTTACAGTCTAGTGATGTTGGGAGGAATATATAAGAGAAAATATATAATAGAAAATGGCAATATAGTTTAATATTCCTTATTTTAAAAGTTTATTGAATTATATGAACTGATAAGCTATAGTTTCTAGGTTTGGGTTGTTTTTTTGTTGTTGTGTAATTTTTGTTTGCTGGTTTGCTTAGTTTTTTCACTCTTTGTTGCTTCAAACAAATTGTCTAAAATCCCTTTTTCCTAGTTTTGGGGATGTCTTGGGTACATCTAATAATTTAGAATTGTCCAGTTGTGGGAGAGATGCCAGTTCCCCTTCTTGTAGGCATTGCAGATACACAAAAACAGTTATCCAAATATATTATCTTCTACTTGAAAACGTGGAGCAACGATAGACAAAATGCAGATAGCTATCGTTGATGAAGTGCATCAGCAGAAGTGACAACATGAATGAAAGTTCTAGTCAGAGTGCCTGTGCGTCATCCTCCAAGCTACAGCCGCAGTTCAGTTCTGTCACAAATCAGTCATGACAAGTCTCTGCAACCCACTGTATTCTTTGCTCCAGCAAATGAGTAGAGAGAGACAAGCTTCTGCTGCTTTTGGGCAAAAACACAAAATAGGTTTATTGGAGGAATGTCAAATATCAGTATTTTCTTTTCCCTGGGAGAATGGAAAGTCATTGTTTGGATACCTGAAATTCGGCACTAAAAGTTTTAAGAATTTTAAAATGGGAGGAGGTTATTATGTACTCCAAATAGGTAAAATGTAGAAAACAGGTTTTGTACACTAATGTACTAGGAAATCATAGGTTTAGAGTGATAGAACTTAAATGTGTAGAAAATATTTCCTTTATTTCTCCCTATCAGTGATGAAAAGAGGAAATACATGACTTAGTTAAAGATTATAGATGTCCTCATTCTAGAATTCTGAATCAGGGACCAGCATGCTGGATGAATGATCAATTTCTCACTAAGGATCTGTGCACGGTGTGAGAAAGGGGAAACTCTGTTTAGAGGGTCAGTAATCATATTTACATCATGCTTTAGTGCAGATGTAATGACTCAATCCTACAATAACTTGCCCAAACCTTCTTGCTTTATTCTGGAACTAAACTTCTCATCATTGAATGGATTTGTTGATAAAATCTTCTTCAACTGTGGATTAAGGAAAACAGAAGTTGGCTTTGTGAAAAAAAACAGATTTATTTCTGTTTAGATTTGTTCAAAATGAAATCTGTTTTCTCAAGATAGATGGGATACTTGTATTGCATAAACATGAAACAGATTGATATAAGGAAAACCTGAGAAATCTTTCTGCAAGTCTTAAGTTACCCTCAAAAGGAAATGGTTTGATAAGCTTCACAGTGAAAGATGGTATAAAGTCTATGCCTTCCCCTTTTCCTAGAGAAAATGTATGAATTACAAGAATGAAAAATATAAGGTTGTCTGCCTGATATTTTCTTAGGTTCTTAATTTCTGTCCTGAGAAATTATCCATTCTTAATACTGTTTACATATACAAACAGATATGTATAAATACTTCATAAACTACCTTTACACACATATGTAGAAAGAGAGAAAGAATTTTAAAAGTTTAGTTACCATAATAAGTAAAGATCTGGTTTTCTTTGTCAGTCATCTCAACTATAAACGAGAGAACTGAATCACCTTGGTCCTTAGAAGAAGAGAATAGGTCATGTCCTCAGAGGTTCACAATGAAAGAACCTCTTTCTATCAGCTCTTCTTAAGGCAGAGACAAAGTTTTCCCTCTTAAGACTTTGAAGCAAAAAAAGAGAAAGAGAATAAAAATCCTTTCATAGGTAGTGGTTATGAAAAAGGAGAGTTTCTGGATATAATTTAGACAAAAAGAAATTTAAGGCAAGCTAAAATAGCCCTTTTGATGGGTGTCAACCTCTTAAAATTCTAAATTTTGTACCAACCTAAAAGTTACAACAGCTAACTAGTGTAGACATGTGTGTTGGTGAGCTTTCTATCACCATAAGAAATTCCTGAGATAATTATATTTATAAAGACAAATGGTTTATTCTGGTTCACAGTTTGGGAGGTTTCAGTCCATAATATATTTGCCTGTTTTCTTTGGGGCTGTGGTGAGGCTGTACCTCATTGTGAAAGCATGTGCCAGAGCAAAGCTGCTCACAGCATGGCTAGAAATAAAAAAGAAAGAAAAAAAAAAAAAGGTCCTATGATCCCCTGCTGGGGCATGTTCCAAAGATCTAAAGATTTTCAACTATGCCCCATTCCCAGAAGGCTCCCTCACCTCCCAGCAGTGCCACACTGAGGGGACAAAGCCTTCACACATGGGCTTTTCATATTTTAATGTCCGAACTATGGTAGCATACAAAGAAAATTGGTATCCCCCAATAAATTTGCCTATAAATTCCTAAAATAGAAATGTGAAACATAAAATATGAAAATGAGTCTAAAAGGGTTTCTTAATCAAATTTTTCAAACAAGGAGGAAAATCCAGATCTTCCAAAAGGGAAACAATGAACTATAATAGTAGGTTACATCACTGGTTGTAACAGATCATAATGGGAATATCCCCACTTCATGTTAAAATATTAAGGTCCAGATACTGGACTACTAATGACCTTAATTAATTAGAAAGCACCATAGAATCACATTGAGATAGATATTCTGAGAAAGCACAGGTCAAAAGAGGGATGGTAGGTTTTTAGCTAAACATTCAAACTATACCACAGTAGCTCAGAGTTTCTGTGAACTACACCATTATGAGTGTAAAATACAGTGTAAGAAATTTCAGCTGGTGCTATATCTTAGAGATTGAACACTAGGCTATAATGTTGGATGCCCTGGGTTCAATCCCTAGTAACACAAACACATACATACACACACAAGAAATTTCATATTATTGCACATCACCCAATTATAACTACTCTATGGAAGGGCTTCAGGATTAGGAGAGTAGGAATCAGAACTTCAGGACAGAGTTCATTAGTAATATTGCCAATCCGCCTGCTCCCCTTTTCTTTCTATTTTCAAGGAGTCCAATCATCAGTTTGGTTAGAAGGGATTCCAAGTAAGTTGTGATGGGAAGTTTCTAAAATGAAAGTTTCTAAAATGTCTTTGAATGATCTATTTCCTAATATTCACACCTCGTTTAATTTTTTTTTGTGTGTGTGTATGTGTGTGTGTGTGTGTGTGTGTGTGTGTGTAGACAGAGAAAGATAGTTATGGAGCTAGAAACTTGAATTTAATTAATTGAATATAACGAGAATGATAAAATGTCATTTCTGATATTATCCTATAAAAATGTGACTTTTTTATTCTCTCTCTCTCTCTCTCTCTCTCTCTCTCAGTTTCACCTTTGTGGCTTGTTTGCTTTGATAAAGTAAGTTCCAAAAATACATATAGAATTCTTAAAAGTCAGTAAGAAAAAGAAAACCAGCCCTATGGGAAAATGAGCAAAGTTTATGGATGATCAATGCCATAAAACTCCCAAGTGACAGTAAAATGTGAGACATGAGAGAATAATCATATCTCACTGTAATTAGTTAAATGCAAATGATATACAAAATGAGGTGACATTTTATACTGTCACATTTTCAAAGTGCAAAACAATCTTATAAAATAAGATATAGTAAAAGAATGTTGCTTCTTCTGCTTTGGGGAGAATATGATAGAATAGTTCTAGAAAAAACAATTAGTAAAATCTCATACCCTGCTTCTGAAATAAAATTAATAATGCCTCGTGTTCTGAGTGTAATTGGTAGGATAGCTCTGGAGAAAAATTAGCAGCACTTAGTGGCCCGACCAGCACCAACGGCTGCAGGGTCAAAGTGACAATCAGCCACATGTGACACACAGGCTTAACACTAACATTATGTATATGGTGCTTTATTAGATCTTGTGGGGCAAGAAATACTGTGGCAAAACATTATCATCTCATCGGGGACCCAGCACATGGCTGCTTTTAGCACCTCAGGACACAGGTATCAGAATGAAAACCAAGGTGGGTGAGAATTACCTTGACACTAACAGACTGCACTATCAGTCCTCACCACTGATTTACACAAGGTCGTTCTCAAAGATGAATGCTTCACTGTAACAAGGAAGACACAGACATCCACATTCACCTTGACTCTGCAGATTCAAAAAAAAAAAAAGATGACCACAGGATTAGTACTAATATCGGGTCCAATTTAACTTTGATTTTTTAAAAATATATTATTTTTTTAGTTGTAGTTGGACACAATACCCTTTTTATTTATTTTGATTTGGTGCTGAGGATTGAACCCAGGGCCTTGCACGTTCTAGGTGAGCGCTCTACCACTGAGCCACATCCCCAGCCCCCCAATTTAACTTTTAAACATATGCACAGCATAGATATAGACAAAACAGTCTTTTTTTTTTTTTTAGGTTTCAATACATGAAAAGCTCATATCAAATTTCTTCTGTCTTCTAAGATCTTTATTAGTGAATCTCTCCTGCCACTAAGTTTCTGCATGTAGATGAAGATTTCACTGATGGATGCTATGTTATGAAATTGATAATTGAAATTCATTCATATGGGAAGAGAAGGATCACATTGGGTGTTTGGTTCTGTTTTGTGCACAACATAGAAAAAATTATGGAAAGGTGGAGTAAGCAGCTTTAAAGTCATTTTCAAAATTTTCTGCCAAGATCTTGAATCTAAGGTATCTCAATAATGGCAGGGTCTCATGAACTTTTGGTGGCCCAGTTCTGCAATGTGGCATTAGAGGGATACATGGAAATTCAAATGATATTCTGTTCCTTTAGCTCATCCAAACAGTGCATAAGCCATTTAATATCCTGTAATAAATCACTTCCTACTTCATTCGTATTAAATGTATTTTGTATTCTGTAACTGAAAACCCTGCCCCATAAGAGTTAAGGTCAATGATTCACTAGGGGGATTTTTAACTTCAGAAAATATTCCAAAATTATTTTTAAAGTTATAAATGAATGACACCTAAAATTATTTTAATTGCATTAATTATATATAACCATAGGTGTCTTTTAATGGGAGTCATTTTTAGTGATATTGTATTGATACTATATGTCAGAAAAGAAAAAATCTAAACTTTTAGTGATATTCTTTTATATATAAATTAAACTCCAGATGTTATAATATATATTGAGTTATGTTAAATAAGGCTAAGAATTGGGGTTTGACTAAAGATTACATCTTCAATACTTCTTTTTAATTATACTCATATTAGACAATTTGTGAAAATCAAATTACATTGATCACAAAATACATAAAAGTTTATTTATCTATCCATCAATTTTATTACCTTGACTCTTGGTTTTGTTTGCCCTAAACCTGTGATCCACTACTATAGGTGTCCAATGCAGGCTGATGAATAATAAGTCAGAGTTTAATGCATGTAAATTGCATTCTATTATTTTTCAAAAACTTATATTCACTATTTTTTTACATAAAGCTATGTGAGATAATGTACATGTAAATTAGCTTGAATGGGATAATCATTTCACAATGTATATGTATCAAAATATCATATTGTACACCCTAAATGTGCACAGTTTTTGTCAATCATACTTCAATAAAATTGAACAAAAAGTAGGAAAAAACAAAACTTCTGATCACTTACGTCAGAAACAAGTAATGTGTCCAGTAGGCTATCTATGAGACTAGCGACACATTGTTTTCCATAGTCAAGTTTTCAAATAGTTGTATTTTCCTCTGTGAGGAAACAAATATTTATGATTTATTCACAAGTTAAAGTAAACTGGTCATTGTCTTAGACTAGGTACAAATATCATAACCTACAGACTTAATGGAAAAAGAGAAGTTGGAAAATAATGTGTTTTCTATGTGATACTTTTAAACTAAAGGAAAATGACACTGTATATCAGAGTTCTTATATTTAAAATGAGAATATAATTTCTTTTTTTTTTTTTTATTGGTTGTTCAAAACCCTACAAAGCTCTTGACATATCATATTGCATACATTAGCATACATTAGCTTCAAGTGAGTTATGAACTCCCTTTTTTACCCCAAGTACAGATTGCAGAATCACATCGGTTACACATCCACATTTTTACATAATACCATAATAGTAACTGTTGTATTCTGCTACCTTTCCTATCCTCTACTATCCCCCCTCCCCTCCCCTCCCATCTTCTCTCTCTACCCCCTCTACTGTAATTCATTTCTCACCTTGTTTATTTTCCCATTCCACTTACAACCTCTTATATGTAATTTAGTATAACAATGAGGGTCTCCCTCCGTTTCCATGCAATTCCCCTTTTCTCTCCCTTTCCCTCCCACCTCATGTCTCTGTTTAAAGTTAATCTTTTCTTCCTGCTCTTCCTCCCTGCTTTATTCTTAGTTGCTCTCATTATATCAAAGATGACATTTGGTATTTGTTTTTTAGAGATTGGCTAGCTTCACTAAGCATAATCTGCTCTAGTGCCATCCATTTCCCTGCAAATTCCAAGATTTTGTCATGTTTTAGTGCTGCGTAATACTCCATGGTGTATAGATGCCACATTTTTTTAATCCATTCATCCATTGAAGGGCATCTGGGTTGGTTCCACAATCTAGCTATTGTAAATTGTGCTGCTATGAACATCGATGTGGCAGTATCCCTGTAATACGCTCTTTTAAGGTCTTCAGGGAATAGTCCGAGAAGGGCAATAGCTGGGTCAAATGGTGGTTCCATTCCCAGCTTTCCCAGGAATCTCCATACTGCTTTCCAAATTGGCCGCACCAATTTGCAGCCCCACCAGCAATGTACAAGAGAACCCTTTTCCCCACATCCTCGCCAGCACTTGTTGTTGTTTGATTTCATAATGGCTGCCAATCTTACTGGAGTGAGATGGTATCTTAGGGTGGTTTTGATTTGCATTTCTCTGACTGCTAGAGATGATGAGCACTTTTTCATGTACTTGTTGATTGATTGTATGTCCTCCTCTGAGAAGTTTCTGTTCAGGTCCTTGGCCCATTTGTTGACTGGGTTATTTGTTATCTTATTGTCTAATTTTTTGAGTTCTTTGTATATTCTGGATATTAGGGCTCTATCTGATGTGTGAGGAGTAAATATTTGTTCCCATGATGTAGGCTCCCTATTTACTTCTCTTATTGTTTCTCTTGCTGTGAAAAAACTTTTTAGTTTAAGTAAGTCCCATTTGTTGATTCTTGCTATTAACTCTTGTGCTATGGGTGTCCTATTAAGGAATTTGGAGCCCGACCCCACTATATGTAGATCGTAGCCAACTCTTTCTTCTATCAGACTCAGAGTCTCTGATTTGATATCAAGGTCTTTGATCCATTTTGAGTTAACTTTTGTGCATGGTGAGAGGAGGGGGTTCAGTTTCATTTTGTTGCATATGGATTTCCAGTTTTCCCAACACCATTTGTTGAAGATGCTATCCTTCCTCCATTGCATGTTTTTAGCCCCTTTATCAAATATAAGATAGTTGTAACTTTGTGGATTGGTCTCTGTGTCCTCTATTCTGTACCATTGGTCCACCCGCCTGTTTTGGTACCAGTACCATGCTGTCTTTGTTACTATTGCTCTGTAATATAGTTTGAAATCTGGTATCGCTATACCGCCTGATTCGCACTTCCTGCTTAGAATTGCTTTTGCTATTCTGGGTCTTTTATTTTTCCACATGAATTTCATGATTGCTTTATCTATTTCTACAAGCAATGCCTTTGGGATTTTGATTGGCATTGCATTAAACCTATATAGAACTTTTGGTAATATCGCCATTTTGATGATGTTAGTTCTGCCTATCCATGAACAGGGTATATTTTTCCATCTTCTAAGATCTTCTTCTACTTCTCTCTTTAGGGTTCTGTAGTTTTCATTGTATAAATCTTTCACCTCTTTTGTTAGGTTGATTCCCAAGTATTTTATTTTTTTTTTGAGGATATTGTGAATGGAGTGGTTTTCCTCATTTCCATTTCAGAAGTTTTGTTGCTGATATACAGGAATACCTTTGATTTATGTGTGTTGATTTTATAACCTGCTACTTTGCTGAATTCATTTATTAGTTCTAGTAGTTTTTTTGTAGACTCTTTTGGGTCTTCTAGGTATAAAATCATGTCATCCGCAAATAATGATAATTTAAGTTCTTCTTTTCCAATTTTTATGCCTTTAATTTCTTTTGTCTGTCTAATTGCTCTGGCCAGTGTTTCGAGAACTATATTGAATAGAAGTGGTGATAGAGGGCATCCCTGTCTTGTTCCAGATTTTAGAGGGAATGCCTTCAATTTTTCTCCATTCAGAATGATGCTAGCCTGAGGCTTAGCATAGATAGCTTTTACAATGTCAAGGTAATTTCCTGTTATCCCTAGTTTTCTAATGTTTTGAACATAAAGGGATGCTGTATTTTGTCGAATGCTTTTTCTGCGTCTATCGAGATGATCATATGGTTCTTATCTTTAAGTCTATTGATGTGGTGAATAACATTTATTGATTTCCGTATATTGAACCATCCTTGCATCCCAGGGATGAATCCTACTTGATCATGGTGCACAATTTTTTTGATGTGCCTTTGTATCCGATTCGCCAGAATTTTATTGAGGATTTTTGCGTCTAGGTTCATCAGGGATATTGGTCTGTAATTTTCTTTCTTTGAGGTGTCTTTGTCTGGTTTCGGAATCAACGTGATGTTGGCCTCATAGAATGAATTTGGAAGAGCTCCCTCTTTTTCTATTTCCTGAAATAACTTGAAAAGTATTGGTATTAATTCTTCTTTAAAAGTTTTGTAAAACTCCGCTGTATACCCATCCGGTCCTGGGCTTTTCTTGGTGGGTAGTCTCTTGATTGCTTCTTCAATTTCCTCCATTGATATTGGTCTGTTCAAATTGTGTGTATCCTCCTGACTCAGTCTGGGCAAATCATATGTCTTAAGAAATTTATCGATGTCTTCACTATCTTCTATTTTATTGGAATATAGGTTTTCAAAATAATTTCTAATTGTCTTCTGTATTTCTGTAGCATCTGTTGTGATATTGCCTTTTTCATCCCGTATGTTAGTAATTTGAGTTCTCTCTCTTCTTCTCTTCGTTAGCATGGCTAAGGGTCTGTCAATCTTGTTTATTTTTTCGAAGAACCAACTTTTAGTTTTGTTGATTTTTTCAATAGTTTCTTTTGTTTCAATTTCGTTGATTTCCGCTCTGATTTTAATTATTTCTTGCCTTCTGCTGCATTTGCTGTTGTTTTGTTCTTCCTTTTCCAGGGCTTTGAGATGAAGTGTGAGCTCATTTATTTGTTGGTTTTTCTTTTTTTTGAGGAATGACCTCCAGGCGATGAATTTCCCTCTTAAAACTGCTTTCATTGTGTCCCATAGATTCCGATAAGTTGTGTCTGTATTTTCATTTATCTCTAAGAATTTTTTGATTTCCTCCTTTATGTCTTCTGTAACCCATTGATCATTCAGTAACATATTGTTCATTTTCCATGTGATATAGGATTTTCCCATCCTTCTTTTATCATTGATTTCCAGTTTCATTCCATTATGATCAGATAAAATGCATGGTATTATCTCCACCCCTTTATATTTACTGAGGTTTGCCCTATGGCATAATATATGGTCTATTTTTGAGAAGGATCCATGTGCTGCTGAGAAAAAAGTATATCCACTTGATGATGGTTGATATATTCTATATACGTCAGTTAAGTCTAGGTTATTGATTGTGTTATTTAGATCTATAGTTTCTTTATTCAACTTTTGTTTGGAGGATCTGTCCAATGGTGAGAGAGGTGTGTTGAAGTCACCCATAATTATTGTATTGTGGTCTATTTGATTCTTGAACTTGAGGAGAATTTGTTTTATGAACGTCGCAGCACCATTATTTGGTGCATAAATATTGATAATTGTTATGTCTTGTTGGTGAATGGTTCCTTTTAACAGTATATAATGGCCTTCCTTATCCCTTTGGATTAACTTAGTCTTGAAGTCGATTTTGTTCGATATGAGGATGGCCACACCTGCTTGTTTTTGAGGACCGTGTGCATGGTATATTTTTTCCCAACCTTTCACCTTCAGCCTGTGTATGTCTTTTCCTGTCAGATGTGTCTCCTGGAGGCAGCATATTGTTGGATTTGTTTTTTTAATCCATGTTACCAGTCTATGTCGCTTTATTGGAGAGTTTAAACCATTAATGTTTAGAGTTACTATTGCTATATGGTTTGTACTTCCATCCATGTTTGATTATTTGTCTCTCTCTTTTTTTTTTTTTTTAATTTAGTTTATTTCTCCATGATTAGCTTTCCCCCCTCCGTCAGTCTTTACTGGGGCACTTCCCACTGTTGGCTTTTGTTATTGTTTCTCATTTCTTCCTCGTGTAGTGTTTTGCCCAAGATATTCTGCAATGCTGGTTTTCTGGCTGCAAATTCTTTTAGCTTTTGTTTATCATGAAAGATTTTTATTTCGTTGTCGTACCTGAAGCTTAATTTTGCTGGATACAGAATTCTTGGTTGGCATCCATTGTCTTTCAGTGTTTGAAATACGTTGTTCCAGGATCTTCTCGCTTTCAGTGTCTGAGATGAAAAATCTGCTGTTAACCTTATTGGTTTACCCCTGAGTGTAATCTGCCTCCTTTCTCTTGTAGCTTTTAATATTTTCTCTTTGTTCTGTATATTGGATATCTTCATAACAATGTGTCTTGGCGTTGGTCTACTTTGATTTTGTATGCTCGGTGTTCTGTATGCATCTACAATTTGTATATCTGTTTCCTTTTTTATTTCTGGAAAGTTTTCTGTAATTATTTCATGTAGTAGATTACACATTCCCTTGGTTTGAATCTCTGTGCCTTCCTCTATCCCGATCACTCTTAAATTTGGTTTTTTAATGTTATCACATATCTCTTGGATGCTTCTCTCGTGATTTTTGACCAGCCTATCAGAGTTGGCTAGACTCTTTTCAACATGATATATTTTGTCTTCATTATCTGACGTTCTGGCTTCTACTTGCTCCACTCTGTTAGTGATACTCTCATTTGAGTTTTTAATTTGGTTTATAAGTTCCTTCATTTCTAAGATTATTGTCTGATTCTTTTTTATAATCTCTATCTCCTGATAAAGATGCTTAACTTCTTCTTTTGTCTGTTTTTGTAATTGGTTCTCAATGTGTTCTTTTGCTGCTTGAATTTGCTGTCTCGTATCCTCTTTAAGGTTCCATTCCATCTGTCTAAGGTATTCCTTGAGGTCTTTATATGACCATTTTTCTGATGAATCTATATTCTCCTGGGTATTTAGGACTTCCTGCATTGTTTGTACTCCTTTCCTTCCTTGCTTTTTCATATTGCTTCTTGTTCTGTTTGACTACTGAGTTGTTGATTACTCCTATAAATTTATTTGCTGCTTGGGAGGAAAGGTATTATAGGGGGAGGGAATAAGTCACCAAGGAGAATGAGAGTAAGCAGGCAGAATTCAAGGAAGGGGGAATATGAGAATTGAAAATAAATGCAAAGACAGAAGAAAAGAAGAGAGAGAGAAAGGAAACAGAAAATTAAAAAGAATTAAAAAGAAATCATAATTGCAATAATAAAAATGAAAATTAGTATTAAAAAATAAGATAAAATGAATTAATAAAAATTTGGGGAAAACAACAACAAAAACAAAACAAAACCAAAAAAAAAAATTTTAATACATGCAGTCTTTTAGACTCATCAATTCAGATTGTTAACTACAATTCTGGTATGAGAGAGATCATCCATAGTGTGAATAAAACAGGAGTCCAGAGAAAAGAAAAAAAAAAAAATGCAGTCTTAGAGTTCGATTCACTATTCTTCCAGTAGGTGGAGCTGTGCCCACCGGGCCACGCTTCTCCTCTCAGTAGGCGGGGGCCAATTGCTGTGCATCAGCTCTTCCTCCTGGACTGGGCGGGTCTCTAATCCTGAGTGCACCGGTGAAGCTCACCACAATATTGGCTACACACCAAGTCTGCTGTTCCTGTGAGCCCTGTTTTCAAGAACGCCTGGGCACATTCTCCCTGTTTGCCATTCCCTTGGACCCTAAGTTTGTAGAGCTTGGGGTTGAGAACCCCCAGCGAATTTGCTTGCCCTCTGGTAGCCATGCCCCTGGAAGCTGGTGCAAGAGACCTCAGTTGTCAGCACTGGTGATAGCGGTAGCCGGAATTCCGCGCCGCGGGTCACGCGCCACTCCTGATTCCCCGTGCAAGAGCCGGGCGGGCGGGGCCTTTAGCAGCGCCCGGCAGGCGGGGACTGTCCACACGAGCACGGGGTTGGGGGTTAGGGTGGTTGTTTCCAGTGCCAAACCGCCAAAGGCGGCTCACAGAGCTGGGAAGGCAGGACCCAGCCTTCCGTATGCTCGCTGCAATGTGTGAGCAGCGGTTTTTCGGCTGAGCCGGCGGGACCACGCCCCAGTGGGAGCTGTTTACACGAGCGCGGCGGGGCAGGGGTGGGGGGTGGGGGTCGTTGTTCACAGCGCCGAGCCGGCGGGGGGGGGGGGGGGGGGGGGGGGATGATCGGAGGGGGTGGTCGTTTGCAGCGCCGAACCGCCTCTGCGCTAGGCCGGCTGGGGCCCAAGCAGGCTGTGGCCGTTTGTAAGTACGCTGCAAAGTGTGGGCGGCAGCAGGAGTTCGGCATTGGCCGTGAGTTTCTGCTGAGTTTCACTCGCTGAGATTCACTCGTCTGGGACAAAGTGACCCCTCTAATAGACTTACTAATTCCCGGCAGGTCTCCTTTCAGCGGAATTTTGCTAGAAGTCCCTCAGCAGGCTGTATGCAGGTGAATTAATGGTCCTCTCTGCTCCCGTTCCTGCAGAGGCATTGAAAGTGCTGCCTCCTTGCCGGCAGCCATGTTGGGTCCCCTCCGAGAATATAATTTCTTACATAGGGTAGAGATCACATTAAAATGAGATCATTTATTTAATGCATTTCACAAAGTATCTGGCCCAAGTAAGAAATCAATAAATGCTATTTATTGTATCAATACATACACATATATAGTAAAATTATTAAAATTTAGGGAATTTACATTTCCTTCAGTATAATAGCAATTTTTATGTAAGGAGATACAACATTGATAAATAGATTGAGGCATTAACTGTCGTCTAACTTCTAATTTACTTAACAAAAAATATATTGAGCAAATGTGCCCTACAATGACACAGCAATTAGTATAAGATATATTCTTCTTTTTAATATGTTTATAATATTATAGGAATGTGATATTAAATAAAAGAAGAATAAGAGAATGTTTGATATAGGTAAGAATATGTTAGTGACAAAAAAAAAATAATGATTTCTAGGCCTACATCAGAATGGGGTAAAAGCTAGAGGGCCAGGCAGTTTCCTTTTAGTAGCATTGAATGAAGACAGAACACAGCTTACTTTGTATTACCACGGCTATTTATTTGAAGGAAAAATCTAAATGCTTTTGAAAAATTGACAATAGTAAAAAACAAGGTGGATTCTAAATTTGTCCATTAGGATGTTTTATTGTATTAAATTAGCAAACAACACTATTATTTTTTTCTTTCTTTTAAAAAATTCTTTTTAACTATGATACAACACTAGGTTACACCTTGACATAATCACAAAAACATGGAACCGAACCTGCTTTGATTCACTCCCCAGAAGTCCCCACTCCCACTCCACTGATCCCTCTTCAATCCATTTACAGTTTACTTTTTTTTTTGTTTTTAATTAGTGTCCTGTGGATACACCCCATGTTGGGACCCACCATGCCATATCCATGATTGTTAGATTCCTTTCACTGTTATTTGCTTTTCCCATCCCTTATTCTTCCTCCTCAGTCTCCTTTGTATACTCCACTAACCTTTCCTCTACTTGATAAAATTCCCTCTCTCAATGATTTTAACTTTTACTCTCTCTTTCATTTTTTTATTCCTCCCTTCTTATTTTGATTTATCTTTCTTACATCAGAGAAAACTCTCCACCTTTGAATTTTGGGGAGTGGATTATTACATTCAGTATGACATTCCATAGTTTCATCCATTTACTGACAAATTCATGATGTCATTATTCTTTATGGCTAAGTAATATTCTATTGTGTATATACCACATTTTCTTTATCCACTCATCTTTTGAAGGAAACCTAGGTTGGTTCCATAGCTTGGGTATTGTGAATTGTGCTGCTATAAACATTGATATAATTGTGTCACTATGGTGTGCTGATTTCAAAACTTTTGAATATGTGCCAAGGAGTGGGATATCAGGATCACATGATGTTTCCATCCTTAGTTTTTTGAGGAATTTCCATACTGCTTTCCACAGTGGTTGCACTAATTTGCAGTCCCACCAGTAATATATGAGTACCTTTTCCCTCAAATCCTCACCAATACTTATTGATATTTGTATTCTTAATAATTGCCCTTCTGACTGGTGAGATGAAATATCAGTGTTGTTTTAATTTGCATTTCTCTAATTGCTAGATATTTGGAATATTTTTTCATGTACTTATCAACCATTTGTATTTCTTCTTTTTAGAGGTGTCTTTTTAGTTATTTTGCCTGTTTATTTTGGGGGTTATTTACTTTTTTGGTATTGAGATTTTGAGCTCTTTGCATGCTCTGAATATTAATTTCCTGAACATTAGGTAGTACAGATTGTCTCAAATTCTGTAGGCTCCCTCTTCACACTCATAATTGTTTTCTTTGCTGTGCAGAAGCTTTTTACTTTGATGCCATAACACTTATTGATTTTTTATTTCATTTCTTGGGCTTTAGGTATCTTGTTAAGGAAGTCAGTTCATGTTGGAATTTGGGTCCACAATTTCTTGTAGCAGTGGCAGAGTTTTGAAGAATTTACCATATCATTATAACATCAATGTTAGGATATTGTCACAAAATATAATTTGCTGCTTCTTATCCTATCAACCTCAATATGTGTTTAAAAGTTAAATAAATTAAGAATATATAACTCCAAAAATGCATATGGAATCTTAAAGAACCTGGGGCACCAAACGTGATGAGAAAGAAAAACAAAGCTGAAGGCGTTATCCTTCCTAATGAGAAGTATATTATAAAGCTATAATAGTTAAAACGATATAGTACTGGTATAAGGACAGATATGTGGATCAGTGGAACAGAATGAAGTTTAGACATGAGCACTTGTATATGGCAAAATGATTGTTGACAAGGGTGTCAGGGCTACAAAGTGGGAGAAGATTGTGTTTTTAACAAAAAGTGTTGAGCAAATGGAATATTCACATAGAAAGCATAACATTGGATACTAATGTTAAACTATATATAAAAATTTAACACAAAGTGGATTTGAGACCTAAACATAAGACCTGAAACTAATAAACCTTCTAGAAAAAAACAGGGGAAAGACTTCATGACTTTAGTTGACAATGATTTCTTGGCTTTAACACCCAGACCATGAAGGGTGAGGGGAAGCACAAATTGTACTACATCAAACTGAGAACCAAAGGAAACAATTGATACAGTGAGATGGCAACATAAATAATTGAATGAAATGTTTTAAAACCACTTATTCAATAAGTGCTTCATATGAGAAAATGCACTAAGAATGCTTACAACTGAACATCAAGAAGAAGACAACAAACAGCAACAAAACCCCAAATTAAAGATTTTTTTTAACAGGAAAATGTCTTCATACAGACTTTTTGCAAAGAACATCATATATAAATGTTCAGCCAAAAATATGAAAATGCATTCAACATCCTTAATCATCAGGGAAATGTAAATCAGTACAATAAAAGCAAAAAAAAAAAAACCATCAAATTAAAAATACAGAAAAACATCAAAAAATAACAATAATAGTATTGTGTTGGTAAGAATGTGGAGAACTGGAAGCTTCAAATACTGTTAGTGGGGACATGATATAATACAGCTCTGAGAAACCTTGAGGAGGTTCATCAAATAGAATTAGCATATGTGATCCAGCAGTTGCACCACAAGGTATATTCAGAGGAACTGAAAACAGTGCCTCAAAAAGCTACTTGAATGCCAACATTCATAGTTGTATTATTCACAATATCTAAGAGGTAGCAAGAACTTAAATGCCATCTGTGGTTATATGGATAAAGAAAATGTAGTATCTATGTACATATATTGAAATATTAATCAGCCTTCAAAGTAAGAAATTCTGTCACATGTGACAACATAGATGAATGTGATGACATTTGATTAAGTGACATAAACCAGTCACAAAGACAAATAATGTATTATTCCACTTACATGAAGTATGTAGAGTAGTCTATCTCTTACAAACATGAAATAGAATGGTGGCTGACAGGAGTTGGAAATGAGAATTTTAAGGTTTATTTTTGTTTACTAGGTATAGAGTTACTGCCTTTTAAGAGGAAAAATTTCTAGAGATCTGTTGCACAACAATGTACATATAGTTAAATTTACTATAATGTACACTTAAAAATGGTTAGGATGATAAATTTTATATTATGTGCTTTTTCTCCAGAATAAAAAAGAATATATGTTGTCCTGTCCTAAAGACTTTCATATAAAATCTTTTTAAAATGGTAAATTAAAAAATGAAAATATAAGGGCTGGGGTTGTGGCTCAATGGCAGAGTGCTCACCTAGCACGTGCAAGATGTTGGGTTCAATTCTCAGCACTACATACAAATAAATAAAAAGATAGATAGATAGATAGATAGATAGATAGATAGATAAAGGTATTGTGTCCAACTACAAATTAAAAAATATTTTAAAAAATGAAAATAAAAAAGTGATAAAAATATGTATATTATATATCTGTTGGATGTAACAGAATGGATTGAGATGACTGATAAAGGAACAAATTCATTTGTGATAGCATACAAATTATACTATTATTATAATATGAAGATTGGCTTTCTGATAAACATCAAACAGGCATTTGCTGATTTTTTTACATCTAATCCAATGTATTTTATCCTTATAAACTTTAGTAATTTGAGGTTTCTCTCTCTTTATTTTTGTTAGCTTGACTAAGGGATTATCAATTTTACTGATTTTTCAAGAAAACAAGTTTTTGTTTTATCAATTTCTAGGATTGCTTCTTTTATTTCAATTTTATTGACTGCAACTGTGATTTTCATTATTTACTGTCTTCTACTGCTTTGGGTGTTGATTTGTTCTTCTCTTTCTAGGGCTTTGAGATATAATATTAGGTTATTTATATGTTGACTTTCTATTCTTTTATCGAATGAACTCAGTGCAGTGTCCTTTATAGTGTCCCAGAGATTTTGATATGTGGTATGGAGATTCTCATTTACCTCTAGGTATTTTTTTTTATTTCATCCCTTATTTCTTCTGCTATCCATTGGTCATTCAATAGCATATTATTCTGGATCCAAGTGAGTAGCTTTTTTTTTTTTATCATTGATTTCTAGTTTCAGTCAACTGTGATCTGATAGAATGCAAGTTATCATCTCTGTTTTGAATTTGCTAAGAGTTGCCTTGTGGCTTAAGATATGGTCTATTTTAGAGATGGATCCATGTGCTGCTGAGAAGAAAGTGTATTCAGTCCTTGATGGATGAAATGTTATATATATGTCTGTTAGGTCTAAATAATTAATCATATTTTTAGTCGTATAGCTTCTTTATATTTTTACTTTGGAGGATCTATCCATTGGTGAGAGAGATCTGTTAAAGTCACCCAGTATTATTGTGTTGTGATCTATTTTATTCTTGATGTTGAGAAGGGTTTGTTTGATGTATGTAGATGCTCCATTGTTTAGGGCATAAATATTTACAATTGTTATGTCTTGTTGGTGTATAATTCCTTTAAGCAGTATGAAATGTCCTTCTTTGTCCCTTCTGATTAACTTTGGCTTGAAATCCACTTTATCTGATATGAAGATAGAAACCCCTCATTGTTTACACAATCCATGTAAATGATAAATTTTTGTCCCATCCTTTTACCTTCAGTGTGTGGATGTCTTTGCTATGAGGTGAGTCTCTTGAAGACAGCATACTTTGGGTCTTGATGTTTAATTCAATATGCCATTTTATGGTTTTTGATTGATAACTTTAGGCCATTTACATTAAATATTAAAATCGACATATAATTTTTTATTTATTCTGTGTCATTTTGATTTATTTCTGATTTTTTATTTGAATCATTTTCTCCTTTGATTGACTACTTTTCCACTCTAGTTATTCCCTTTGTTGGTTTTCATTTTTATTTTTTGTTTCTTCTTCATGAAATATTTTATTGAGAGTATGTTTTGTAGAGCAGGACTTCTCATTGTGATTTATTTTGTTTATAATGGAAGGTCTTTATTTTATCCTCAGTTCTGAAGCTTAATTTTGCTGGGTACAGTATCTTAGCTGGCATCCAGTTTCTTTCAGAGCTTGGAATATATTATTCTAAAAACTCCTAGCTTTGAAAGTATGGGTTGAGAAATCATCTGAGATCCAGATTGGTTTCCCTCTAAACATGACTTTTTATTTTTTGAGGGGGGAGCTTTTAAAATTCTACCCTTATTCTGTATGATAGGCATTTTCATAATAATGTGACTTGATGTGGGTCTGTTGTAATTTTGTATATTTTGGGTCCTGTAAGCCTCCTGTATCTGTTTTTCCATTTCATTCTTTAGGTTTGAGAAATGTTCTGGTATAATTTCATTGAAAAGATATGCAATCCTTTGGTTTATATCTCCTCACCTTCATCTTTCCCAATAAACCTTAAATTTGGTCTTTTTTAGGTTATACAATATTTCTTGTAAGTTCTGTCCATGGTATCTAAACATCTTTTTTCCATTGTCAACTTTATTTTCAAGATTATATATTTTATCTTCATTATCTGAAACCCTGTCTTCCAAGTGGTCTAATTTTTTGATTTGGTTTACTGATTTTTTCATTTCAGAATTTATGCTTATCATTTTTAAAATAATCCATCCCTTTAATAAAGTGATATTTCACTTCCTATGTTTTCTCTCTGATATTACTCCTTACATCATCTTTTACCTCACAGATTAGTTTAACTATGTACATTCTAAACTCCTCCTCTGATATTTCTTCCACTATGGTGGTGATGTATTCTATTACTAAAGTATCTTGGTTTGTTTGGGTGATTTGTTTCCTTGTTGTTTTTTTTTTTTTTTTTTTCATGTGGTTTTTGTGTCTACCCATCTAAAAATATGGATGTGAAACTGTAGCGTTTCACCCTGTGGACTTATAGTGTCCCTGACATTTTCCAGTACCTCACTGAAATAATAACACTTCAGCAACCAGGAAATTGACCTGCTCAATTCTGCCATCTTGAGCCCTCCCCCGCACACATGTTACTTCTTAAATGGTCTGTAGGTTTGTTATTTTTATTTTGAAGCATTTTAAAGTTTTTGTTGTATCTTTTTGTTTAGGGAGAAAAATAACACCACCAATGCAAACAATATATAGCTTTAAACCAAATAGTTCTTGCTATGATGTCTACAAAATTGTCACAATAAACAGAAATGATATGATCAGTTATTACCAACCATAAAATCAGTAAGTTTTTGCAAAGTGGTTTACAGTTTTAGATGGTGACAGTGAGAGAAGTATAGTAGAATGTGATGATTATGAGGGAGGAAGAGAAAGCATAGAAATAAAACATTAAAAGAAGAGCAAGAGAGAGAACAATAGAGATTGGTTATTAGCAAAAGAAAAGAGAGATTCAAAGGAAACAGATAAAAATATATAAAGTAAATTTTTTAAAATTAAAAACAAAAAATAAAAAAATACAAAACAAAACTAAAATATACTAATCAACTTCCTACTCTTCAAAAAAAATGAACTATGAAAAATATCTGGTTTCAAAAATACAAGAAATGAAAAAAGAAAAAAAAAACTATGAATATCTATAAATGTCCATGAACCACTAAGATCACAATTAAGCAAAGAAACAAAAAAGTCTCAATGAATAATTAAAAATTTATTTCTATTGGGGATCAGAAGATTCTCAGCTTCCCCTCTCATCAGTTACATGGATTGTCTGGAGTATGATGCTTTCTCAGGGTGGGGTTGTAAGGGTGAGAGAGATAATCCAGTAAGTAGAACTCCTGGTGGGGGGCAGGGTTAGGCTTAGGTAGGCTCCAGGCTTTTCACTGGATGCCAAGTGGTCTGGAAATTCTAAATCAGCACACCTCTAGAGCCCAGCAATTGCAGGTCCGTGCTGGAAGACTGCACCCCAGGTTCTCCCCTGGGTTCCTCTCAGGTGGTTGAGGAGCCAATTCTTATTCCACTACATCAACTGTGGACACCAAGTTTCCTGGTCTCAGGTTCAGTATCCAAACTCAGTCTCTTCCACCCTGCCCTTTCAAATTCCCAGCCAGTGGCATCTCTCCCAGCACATCCTGCAAGGGGGGAGAGAAGATCTGGGTTTGTTTCCTGGACCAGTTTCCCTCTCTCCATGTTTAATCTTCTTCTGGTCACTTAGGCACAATCTATGTCATTCAGTGTTGGTTTGTCTGGCCTGTATTTTGGGCCAGGCGCAGGTTTGCCAGGACTCAGCTCCCTCACTTGCTAGACCCTGCACTACAATTGCAAAATGGTTCCTTCCTCTGAACTCCACATACCTCCAGGAGAGATGCAGTTTCTTCCCCATACAAGGCTACTGTGAAAAGCTCCTTTCAGTTCAATCAGATAATGTCTTTGATCTGTATTCTCTGTACATAGACAAGCCTCAGTCCTCCTAAAAATATGGGTTGAAGGGACTACTCTGGCTGGTACCTCTGGCCACAGCAGCTGTAGTAATGGAGATTTCTTTCTTATTTTATTGTATCCAAACTCCTGAGGTGCTTTGAGAGTCCAGTATTTAATTCCAGTAATTCCCCATTTTTTTTTTTTTTTTTTCATTTACTCACCTTGCTGAGAAGCTGCCTGCTTTCTCGGTTTCACACCACAGAAACCAGGAAATTGATCTGCTCAATTCTGCCATCTTGAACTCCCCCTCCTCCCCACACCTGTTACTTCTTAAATGGTCTGTAGGTTTGTTAATTTTATTTTGAAGCATTTTAAAGTTTTTGATGTATCTATGAACACGTTTCTTTACATTTTCCAACCGTCTTTTATTTGTTTTTAGGTATTAAATTTCTCAACACATAATTTATCCAACTGCATTTTTGAACTATCTCATTACTGTTACCAGAAATGTTTCCTTTTTATTTCCAGATAAAAATTATGTCAATCCTTACTGGTCTTTGTAAAATACATTTCATTATTTTTTTTCTTAATTTCTTTTAACTTTCTACCAGAACATTCAGAACAATGATCATATAGTTTTTGGTTGTTGTCATCCTCAAGTTGATATTGACACTAATGGTTTCTATTATTTAGTATAAGGAAAACTTCTATTATTTTCAATTTAGTTTTTTTTCAAAAACCCATGAATGATTATGACACTTTATCAAATAAAGTTCAATTATTTTTAAATATATTGGTCTGCTCAGGGTGCCACAAATAAAATACCATAGAACAAGTAGTTTAAGCAGTAGACATGTTCTTTTCAAAATGTTCTGGGGGCTCAAGTCTACATTACATATCTGATAAAGACTACTTTTTTGGATTTTAGCCATTTGCTGTCTGCCTGTTCTGTCACATAGAGAGTAAATTCTGGTGTCTTTTCTTATAAGAAGAGAAGTTTTATTATATTATCAGAGTTCCATTCTTATGATCTCATTTAACTTAATTGTCTCCTCCATAAAGGCCTTTTTTTTTTTTCCAAAATATAATTACATTGGGGCTGGAGACTTCAACATGAGAATTTTGTAAGAACTCATTTTGGTCCATGTTAAGATTAATGATATTATGGTTTGGATAGGAGGTGAATTCCCAAAGTTCCTGTGTTAATTCAGGAATGTTTGAAAGTTGATTGATTTGATTATGAGAATTGTAACCTGAACAATCCATCCTAGTTTGCACTGATTAACTGAATGATAACTGTAATCAGGAAGGGTACAATTGGAAGTTGTAGGTTGCTGGGGTCTGCTTGGTTTTCTCCCTGGTTCCTCCCTCTCATTCTGTCTCCTCACTACCAGGAAGGGAGTCACACTCATCCACTATGCATTTCTGCCATGATATTTTGCCTCACTTGGGCCCAGAGCAAAAAAAAAAAAAAAAAAATTCTGTTCCCTAAGTTGTTCTTGTCAGGCATTTTTGCTTACAGGGATGAAAAACTGATTAACACAATTTAGCTGTATATTTTTTATATAAAAATACTCATGATCCTCAAAAAACCTCTCTTTTTATATCTGTACATAATTTTAATATATTGCTGAAATCAATTTACAGTATATCAAATCGGATTTAACTGCATTTGGTCTCTGAGTTATGCTTTAAAGTCAGGAATTTGCTGGTTCAATCAAATAGACTCAAATTTTTCATCTTTTTCTTTGTTCTAAGTTTCTAAAGAATTCAAAGAGCTTCTCTATAAAACAAGAATGTCAACTTTTTTTCTGAAGTAAATTATTTTCTGAATTTTACAGATTTTCCCTTACAATTATAGTTCAGTTTGAGTTTTAAAATTTATTTGTAGGTAAACTTCAACTGTACTAATATTCTGGATATTTACACCTTCCTCATCATTTCAAACTAATTTTAAGGGTTATTAAGCCATTTTTTCTCCATTTTCATTCAAGCATTTTGTGCTTTTCCTTTATCTTGATTTACAGCAAACTGTTCATTTTCATGGAGTTTTTCAAATGATCAACTTCTATTTTACTTCTTCTTATGTTTGCCTATCTTTTATTTTATTTCTTTTTTATTGTATTATATATCATTTGCTTCTTCTGAACATAGGCTTATATGTTATTTCGCAGGGTTTTATGAATTGATATTCTGTCCATTTGTTTCATTGCCTGTAACTCAAGAAAGCACAACTATATATGCACAAATGAGCCTTCAAAACTGATATTACTGGATCCTGCTTTGATTACATTTATTAGTCTATTTTGAAAATGTTCATTTACTTTCATTTTGGACTGTTTGCCCCAAGGATTAATGATTTATTTTTTCTTTATTTTTAACATATTTTTCTTAAAATTTTTCTTCACTTTTCCCCATAGAGTTATTTGTTTTCAAATTTCCTATTTTTAATTTTTGTTGTTTTATTGTGTCAGTTTCTGAGTGTGAAGTTTTGGTGTTAGTGCATGTGGCCCAAATAAATTATTTGTTGTATTATAGTTGCTCATATATAAGCAAATATCCCCATACTTTCTGAGAATAGCATAATTATATTTCTTTGTTGTTGTTGGATGCAATATAATTATCCTCTGAATCAAATTTTTGTTTAAACTTCATATATTTTATATATTTTCCACTCAAACTACACATATAAAGAAAATATACTAGTGCTTATCCAACTACAGTTTTGTGCCTGGTCTTATTTTCTTTTTATATAGTATGTATCAATCAATCAATCAGTCTACCTAAAATTATTCTATCAACCAGTACTCAAAGTCCACAAACTAAAATAGTGCCTTGGATATATTGCAGTGAATTTTGTAATGAGGTTGAGTATATATCTTTTATGTATCTAAAAATGTTCTCTTTGCTATTTTGTGCTAACTTTTACCATTAATATTTTAAGAGGATTTGAACATATATTGTGTATCTGGAAAGTACTTTTCGTATGTCCAATAATTTTGAAACATATGGTTTTGATTATTTGCTGCTAATATAATTGATTTATTCAATATTTTAGTGACTTGGGGCATGTCTACCTTTTGATGATTGTTTATTATGCCTCCTGTCTTATATTCCACCAACTACACAGTTTTTACATTTAAATACCTGGAGCTATTTAAATCATTATTACTATAGAAACTAAGCATAGACATTGATTTCTCCCTTTTTTACAATTAAGATGCTATATTGCACAAGAATGCCAACACAATTCAGTCAGAAAAGATTTACATTTTCAACGTGTTGCTTTGATCAATAAGTTTGTGATCCTTAACACCATTAGTCTTTAGGGGAAGATAAATCAAAGCTACAATGAGCTATCGCCTCACACCCACTAGTTTGGATATAATTGACAAGAAAGAATATAGAACATATTAGCAAGGATGATGAAAAAATGGAATCCTCATTTTACCAGTTGGATTGTAAAATTTTGGAAAACAGATTATTATGTCCTCATATTAAATACAGAATTACTATATAGCCTATCAATTCTTCTCCTAGGTACATACCCCCAATGTGGAAACATGTTTACACACACACACACACACAAATATGTTCACAGTAACATATTTCATAATAGCAAAGAAGTACTTAAATACTCTTCAAGGGAGATGGAGATATAAGTTATTTCAAGCATGAGATTTCTTTTGGGGATGATAAAAATTTTTAAATTAAATGTGGTTATTATTCCACAAAGCTACGTACACTAAAAGCCACTTAATTGTACACATTACCTTTTATTCAACAGGGTGAACATTATGGTATATAAATTTTAAGCCGTTAAATCGGATTTAAAATCTATGAAAAACTTGAACAATTTAATGAGATTTATCAGTATAATCAGAATTTACTAATTCTTTTGACAATCAAATTATGCTAATTGATTCAGCCTGTCCACTACTTCTAAATATTCAATGAGCTGTTTTCTATGAAAGGATATACTGCTTTATGCACATGGATCCTTAAAGAGTTCCTACTAAGAGACCCTAACAGAGAAAACCACTCACCTCATGGTCTATGACCAGGGAGAGAAAAAAAGATTAAAAAAAAAAAAAAAAAAGGACCAGGAGTCCACTATCCCAACAGCTTTAAAACCTCATGCTAGAGGGCTGGGGTTGTGGCTCAGTGGTACGGTGCTTGCCTAGAATTTGTGAGGCCCTGGGTTCAATCCCCTGCACCACATAAAAATAAATACATGAAACAAGGGTATTGTGCCCATCTACTACTAAAAACAAAAAATAAAGAAGAAAAAATTCCCTATAGGATCCACCTCTTAAAATTTCTACACCTTCCAGTAGCACCAAGCTGAGGACCAAGACTTTAGAACATAGGCGTTTGGTGAACAGTCAATATGTAAACCAAAATAGATGCTAAATACATCCAACTAGCTTTAACCATGTACATTTGCTCCTTAGTACTATTCTCATTATAAGAGTTCTGAGACATTTATTGTGTTTTACTTCCTCTTTGTTTAGCCTGTAAAAGTAAAAGAAAGTGCTACTGAGAAAACGTAACCAATATTCACATCATACCAAGACAGCACTCCCCGTATACATGATGTGTGGGGTGTGTGTGTGTGTGTGTGTGTATGTGTGTGTGTGTGTGTGTGTGTGTGTGTGTGTGTGTTTGTGTATATATAATAAAGTCATTTGTCAAATAACTCAAGGAAATCTTTGTAATAAATAAGGCCACAAGGGGGAAGTTTCATATATAGACAGATACAGATTAAAATATGTGTTTTGTTCTGAAGATATTTATGTTGCTACTGTGCATAGGTTTCAAGGACTAATATGTTTTGTATAAAATGCCAGTAGCTATAAATAGATACAAAATGTCTTACTGATATGAATTGTAAATATTCTAGCACTGGGTGTGCTGAATAGAAAGTACAAGCAGTTCCAGGCTCTGCTCTAAATGCCTATAAGGCATGTACTTACAAAAATGTCTAGGCCTCTCAGAAAGTGTTAAAAATTGATGCTGAATAAATTGATGTAAACGGAAGAGAAAGAAAAGTAGGCATATTTGATACCACAAAAGTCTAAAGCAGCTTAGAATATTCAGGATGGAATGAAATTCAACGGAATTGTTACACTGAAATCCTTGCTATGTTCAGTCACAATGCTTGCCGCTTAAAATATTTAGATTCTTTCTCGCTCACTGCCGTACACATCCCCCATTCTTGCTGAGACCCTGGGAACCACTATGCTATTCTCTCTTTCTAGGATGTCAACTTTTTTTTTTTTAAGAGTCTGCACATAGATTAAGATCATGCAACATTAGTTTTGTGTTTCTGGCTTGTTTTGTGTAACAATAATTAAAACAGATATTCACATCACATGTTTGGGATTCAGGCATACTAAGTTTCAGATATTAAGTTTCTTTTCTAGGTGTCAATTCTTAAAAATAAGGAATAATACAAATTGATGTGATGCCATGCCCTAAGCTGTTCCCTGCCATCCCTGACTTTCTCCAGGTATCTCTAGAGCTTGAACAGTCATTCAATGTGGGTTCTTTCCAAATATCATTATTCTATCTAGAAGAGAAGTCACTTCTATGAAGGTCAAGTCAGCATCTGACTCACACTAAATACTCAATTATGTGCAAACACATATACACAGGCATGCATTTCTGTTTGTGAATTTCAGGATTCAGGAATTAATCATGTATTCTTTCAGGGGCAAATATAGTTAGCTTTGGCTCTCATTGATTAATGGTACTGATTATTAGTATGCCTTTAGAATTATGAACAACTCTAAGTAAAACAATGGGGGTCGTCTATATACACAGCTAAATGCTTTTTATCTCTATCTACAACTATTAACAATTGTGTAACGACCTCAGTTCACCAAGAACCAATTCCATTTTGAATCTAAGCTAGAAGCTTGTTGGGGCTACAATTGTTTTGTGTTTCTTTGTTTAGATGTCTTAGAGATATTAAAAATCTTTTCAGTTTGTCTAATAACATGTTCTGAGTGAAACAGAATTGAACTATTTTTATATTAAATAAATGTTTACATTTCAGTAAGAAAAATATAAAATTTAAAAGAATCAATCAACCAAAACACTATTAGTGATAATAACATGAATCCTCATGTGGAGTAATTGCTATGGTAAAATAATGAGAAAAAAGATATTTAATGGTATTAAGGACAATTGTTATCATTTGAGATTTACAAGAATAAAATTAATGCATACAAAGCATATTAGCAGATAGATTAATTTACCTTAAATTCTTGCAAACTAAACCTGTTGAACATATTAACTTTCCTGCTCATCTGGATCGTCTAGGGGAACTTTCAAGAAAACAGATTGTTGACCTCTGTTTCCACCATTCTATGATCTGTGGTGGGGCCACAGAATTTTCATTTTTAACAAGTTTTCAAATGGTACTGATGTGATATCGCCTGGTATTGCATTTTGAGAACCACTGACTTAGAGAAGCTTCATTCTGTGAGGTGGCAATGGATCCAGAGACTCCAGCACTTCTCTCCTTCCAGAAGTATGCTACCACGGCAGTGGTGAGGTGATCAAACAACTGGATCATTCCTTCACTGACACTGGCTCTATTAAGACTCATTCTTATAGCATGTATTTCTAAGTGACTCTACCTGTAGATAAAGAGGACGGACATTGTCAGGTAAGCATATCAGTCTTTTGATTGTGTTATTTGTGTAAGCTAATTAGTTACTTTTTTGTTTCAGAAAAAGTTACAGAGATTAGGAAGAAAAGATTGGAAAGATCTTCAGTTTTTAATGCAAAGATCTGATCTTGACCAATTGTACCAGAAACTCAGAAGTTATTTCTCTGGTGATATTCTGTCTAAAATTTTATATTTGTAATTTCTTTCAAAATTAATCTTTTATTTTAAATAATTCTATAATAGCATATAGCAACCTAATTTTCACATAGAATTATACTGATGATCAAAAATATGTTTAAAATTAAAAATAATAATTTTGATCCCATTTAATATCAGTTTTTAATAAAATTTATTAGCATATAATTGACTAATAAAAATTGTATATATTTTTGGTGTATAACTTTTTTAATGTGTATCACTGTGAAATTACTGAATCAAACTAATTAAAATACCCATCAGTTCACATACTTTCCTTTTATGTGGTAAGAATATTTAAAATCTACTGACTTAGCAATTTTCATTCAAACATACAATACATTACTATTAACTACAGTCACTATGCTGTACAACATATTTCCAGAATGTATTCATTATAACTGAAACTTAATACCTTTGACTAACATTTGCTTCTTCATTACTGCATCCTTGACCCTTGCCAGGCCACCATTCTGCTATTAGCTTGAGATTGTGCTATATTAGTATTTCTGTACCTGACTTATTTCAGGTTCATCCATGTTGTTGTAAATGACAAGATTTATGACTTTTTTAAAGGCTGAATAGTATTTGTGTGTGTGTGTGAAATTTCCTTTATTCACTCATCTGTGAATGGACATGTGCTGATTCCATATCTTGGCTATTGTGGATAATACTGCAATGATCGTGAAAATACAGATATCTCTTCAACATACTCATTTTATTTCCTTTGTGCATGTATCCATGGGGTTACTGGATAATATTATAGCTCTAGTTTTAATTTTTGGAGGGATCTCCAAACTGTTTTTCACAGTTGAGGAATTAATTTATATTATCACTAATAGTCCCCTAGGTTACCTTTTCTTCATATCCACACCAACACTTTCTACCTCTTGTTTTTTTATAATAGCCATTCTAATGATATGAAGTTTTATCTTATTGTGGTCTTGATTTGCATTTTTTTATGATTAGTGGGGAATATTTTCTCATATACCTTCTGGCCATTTATGTATCTTCTGAGAGATGTCTATATTGATCTTTTGTTCATTTAAAAATCTGATTATTGTTTTTTTGCTGTTGATTTTGTTTCTTAAGTATCTTGAATATGTAAGTATACAATTTGCAAATATTTTGTTACATTTGATAGGCTCTTTTAGTTTGACACAACCACTAAAAGCAATTTTCAATTTGAGAAACTCAGTGTCTCTAACCTAGACCCAGAGAAGCAGATTGTCACTATAATGTTAAATCAGGCTGTAGTTTTGTGACAAAAAGCCCCAGTTTCTCAGCAGGTACACATGGAAGCCATAAGGTCAGGTGTTACTACATATCGAAGGATATTACAGAAGAATGAAGAATCAAATCTTGCTCTTGTAGCTGAATACATTTGGATAGAGGGACACAAATTCAAAGGACTATCTTATATTCTGACTAATAGAGCATATATATACACACACACACACATACATGTATAAATTCATACATACTTATATATTTTAAAGCACATTCATATATTTATTTATTTACTTTGCTCAAGTGGTAAAAAACTAGAGGGAAAAATAAGAAATTGAAATGAATCATTTAAACACTCTTCCGTTATTACTGTTAAATCAAATGCAAATGAATTGATTTAAAGCCACCCCTTTAGCAGAAAACAGTCTGTCAGAAGCTAAGCTGTAAAATAAATAAAAGTTGCAATTGCTACAAAAAGTAGTATTTGTTTTTTATTGCAAAATTTATATTCAATGAAAATGACTCAGTAAATATCTCATAGTTGTATAGTTGTTATTAATAGAGTTGTTGTAGTGAAAAAAAGTGGCTACTTCAACAAAAACAATAATCACTACTATTTATTGAGTGCTTACAGTAAGTCAATTTCTTTTATAAGCACTTCATGTGTGTTGTTATTTAATGCTGTCAACAATCTTGCAAAAATGGATGCAATAGTCTATACTTTGAAAACAAAGAAAGAACAGCATTTAATTCCTTACCTCAGCTCCCACCTTTGTAAGAATTTCACCTGGGTGGGGTTCCAGTCCAAGCAATCTGTCTCTAGGGTATCTGTTCCCTCAACTATAATGTGCTGGGAGCCATCAGCCAAGTAGGTATGACAATTTCCTTGCCAGCTACTCCCATGCTGTCTAGTGGAAGGACTCCTGAAAGGTGACCTTGCTCAAGGACCAGGGCGGATCCTGGGTGTCCCAGGTTTAGCATAATAGGAGATTAGGGTGTTCCCCCTTTAGAATAGGGCGTATCCTGCTGCCTGAGTTCCTCTTAAGTTCTTAGGGTCAGACAATATATTTGGGAGACAGAAGCCCGGTGGAGGTGTGAATTTGGGCAGAGAATGTGGATTTGGGCAGAGAACGTGGATTTCCCCAGAGCGTGTTTGTAGAAGGCCGGTGTGAGTTCGGGAATAAAGAATTGCTGTTTGAATCTACAAGCTGTGTGGTGGCTCGTGATTTGTGCCCAGCCAGAGACTGCGGCAATAATGATAATCTATCTAAAGTATAAAAGATATTAGGGTGTTTAAATGAAACAATACAATTTCCATGCTCCCTCTTTTTTATATTTTGCCTGATTTCTGTTACTGTTTTGTTTGTTCTATTTTCTCTCTCATCAGGCAAAGCAAATGAAAGCTCTTTGGAAGGAACAATCTAGCAAACATCATGAAGGCAAACCTTGCTTCTGACAATTCTATTTTTATTCTTTCTTAAAAAGTAGTCATGCCTGATTTTTAAAATGAAAAAGAAGCAGCATTTTGGTTCATTTCAATTCAAGAGTTTGATTTTACAAAAAGATTCATAGACACAAGTATTAAGCACAAGCACAACTCTATGATAAGCAACTGCTAGCATGCTTTCAGTTTCTGGGCAAAATTGGTAACAACTCAATTGTTTGAATTGACCTAGCATGTTAAAATATGTATTGTTAAAATGATAGACAACATGGCCAATATCCTAGTCAGAGAAATATAAATACACAAATAAATTGGATATAAGAGACAAACAGAATATAAGGCCACAAGAATTATGAGATAAATTAAGTATTGTAAATTAAGTTTTGTAAATGAGCTTTATGAATGTAAATTAATGATAATAGGTATGTGAATTTAGAAGAAAACAACTTTGAAATAATTAAATATTATTGCTTTAAGTGACTTTTTAAAAAATTACACACACACACACACACACACACACATCCTATCATGAGTTTTTAAAAGGCTTTTGATATTTGTGGTAAAAAAAAATAAAAATAAAAATAAACTTCAACATTACCTCAATGAGCTCTGCTTCCTGGTATTTGTGTCCTTGTACTGTACACCCCCTCTCCATAATAAATGGGGCTGACCTATGTCACCAGTAAATTACTGCAGAATGACAGTTTTAGACTTCCATAAATAAATCATAAAACAAGTTTTATCTTCTACTTGGTTTCATAGTTTCATCATTCTGGTAGTAGTCATTTGACATGTCATGAGAATACTCCATCATCCTTTGGAGAGATGCACATGGAAAGGAACCAAATTATCAACACCAACCTGCCAGTTATGTAAGTGAGACACATCAGGTGACTTCTGTCCTAGTTGATATGTAAAAACAACCTAAGTAACCTGAAGTCCAGGCTGCCACTAAAACATCTCTCAGTTCTGTGACTCACAGAAACTGCAAGAGATAATACATGTGCTGTTGTTTTAAGCAACTGTATTTTATTGTAGTTTGTTATATAGCCATAGATATCTGATGCAGAGATAGATATTTGGATGTGGGGCACTGCCCTAGAAAAACCTATGTGCAGTGGCTATAAGGCTTGATATTAAGTTGAAGTCACAAGGATATGGGATCAGTGATAGCAAAGTTCCAAAGGGCCATGGAGAAACTGCAAGTGGAAGCTGTCTCAGTAAGAGGTTTTCAATGGACACGTAAAGAAAAGTGAGGAAAATGCCACTGGGAGTTAAAGCAAATGGGATCCTTTTTATGTAAATGTGATTTAGCAACATTGTTTTTTATGAGAGTTGGGAAAGAAGAAAATATCCTTGATAAATCCAGTGATTGAGCTAAGGAGATTTCTTGACAGAATGCTGAAGGTTATGCCCATTTCTTGTTGCTTATAGAAAACAACCTACATAAGGAGAAAAGAAGCGAAAGAATAACTATTAAATATAAAGACAGGATTTTCTTAGTTTGAAAATCCTCAGCTCTTCAGGTGGCAAATGATGCTAAAACTAAGAAATGCCTTACTGGGAAAGATCAAATCCAAAATACTTTCAAGAAAACCTAGGCTAAAATAAATGCAAAAGAATAATAGTTAAATCCTTAGTTAAGATCTCAGAATTCTTCAGAGAGTTGTTGAGTCAAATATCAAGTCCTTTTAGGATCTTAGGGGCATTGTTCCTTAGCACACTTAGAGAGAGAGAAAAAAAAAAGAAAACTCAAAATGGACAAGGACTTATCTTGAAAGGATTTGTTGGACTGACTTTTGCCCAAAGGAAAAAATTCATAGAGGATCCAGTTTTAAGGGAACTATACTATCAGATATTCCAGTAGTTTGAACTAAAAGACATAGAGAAGTCCAAAGTGAAAAAGAATTTTGGACCCTTGGGCTTCCATAGGCAGATTTCAGATGCAAAATTCTAATAAGGTATAATAAGAGTCTATCTATATAGAAAACTTGCTCTGAAGGTGAAACCAAGGGTTTAGAAAGTAGTAACATTCTAAACTTTGAGTTTTAATCCAAAGACAGCTGAGATATTCCCTGCTGATTTTCAAAAATACTGTGAATCAGTGATTTCTACTATTTCAATTTTTTTCTGTTTTAGACAAGGATGCCTATAGCAGTTGTCCTATACCTGTCTCATACATGCTGGGTTTATTCGAGGCAGGATATTTATCTTAATCAGGAATTATAACTGAAGAATGACACCAAAGAATTCTCATCCACTTTTGAATTTAATTAAATGAAAAAATCCTGAACTTAATATTTTCACTATAATTGGTTGAAACATTTCTAAGTGTTAGAGAGGAGGTGTACCATGTTTTACATGTGAAACTCATGTGAGTTATTGAAGCCCAGAGAGAAACTATGATGGCAACCTTCCAAAATGGTCCTCAGTAATCTGCACCTTGTGATATTTATGCCTTTGTGTAAGACTCTCCAATAGTAAATCAGCCTGACCAGGGTAACAAAGAAGATATTGCCAAAATGATGGTATATAATTTTCAAGGCTTGATTATGAAAGACACGGGGATTTCTATGCTGGTCTCTTGCTGGCTCAGTCTGGAAAAGTGCAGCTGCCATGTCAATCATGAAAACCCTTAAGTAACCCTACAGAAAACACCAAGTGGATAACCAATTTTTCAGCACCAAATTGTCAGCCATGCAAATAAGCAATCTAGGAAGTAGATTCTTCAGCCCCCAATAAACCATCAGATTCCTGCAGTTTTCCCTGATATCTGACTGTACATTTATAGGAGACCCTGAATCAGAAATGCCTAGTCAAGTCACTCATAATGAGCTGTATAATTAACACACACACACACACACACACACACACATATATGTATAAATATCCTCCTCAAACTTTTGATTAATCAACATTTGATCCCAACAAAAAATGTTTACATATATTTTTCTTAATACCAGTTTTATTAGTTCTTTAAATCTTTGCCAAAGTTATAATAAAAAAGTATCTGCTTTTTTTATAATTTATATTTCTCTTCCTATTAGATACATTGGCTATGCTTTATTTTGATCCACCATTTATAATCCTTCTTCATTAATTAACTTGCCATTGTATTATGTTTTTGCTGATTTTCTTATCAATATTAGAAAATTAAGATATTAATCTTTCTAATTATTTTATAAGAATGCAAGCATATTAAGGTTTTAAGGACATTAACACTTTAGCATATTTCTTTTTATTTTGCTAATTATTTTTGACATGTGGAGGTCTTGAATCCATCAGTCTATTTATTTAAATATAAAAATCTGCAAATGAAATTAGAAAGGCATCCTTAATCCAAGACTGAATAAATATTTACTCTCTTTTGGCTTACTGGAGATTCTTCTCTTTATATATGCAGATGATAAATAGGATGAATTGGGAGAAGGGTTCATTAATAGAAGTGTACAAACACACATGTATAATCAATTATAGGTGGTTGACAATATTGAGCCTTCCAATCTAAAAACAAGAACATATTTCTGTTTTATTTATTTATTATTCTGTATGTGCATATAAATTTTATAATTCATAATTTATTAAGTTATCATTAATTTCTCCATAGAGACCTTGGGTCACCAGACATCTTTGGAGTAAAGGCATTACATATTTTTTTAAAACAGATTTTACTTTTAAAAGATTGCTGTAGCAAACATCCTTGTAATATAGAGACAGCATCTCCTTTCAGAACATAACCAGGATAATAAAGACCTGGTCTTTCTTCTGGAGCAATTTGGGAAGTTTTCACAGAAGTCTTCTTTTAAAAACCTGGGTTTCCTCAGCTTCAGTTCTTCCAGCTATGACAAATTTACTTCGGGTGCAGCACCTATATGTGCCTCTCCACCTCTCACTTGTGTGGGATCTGGGTGAGGGGAGTAGAAACTTACACAAGAATAGAGATCCTGATTCATGTTGATACATTAATAACAAGTCCATTGTTTCCAGTCCAGGATTGTCTTGTCCCTACATAGAAGTATTCCCCTACATGTGTTTATTTATGTTCTAATCCTCCTTTGCTTATTTATCATGTTTATCATCTTGTCTTTATATCTCAAACCTTCATATTTTCAACTGAGTTGATTCTACTCATAAGGCTTTCTGCTCATCTTATTCTATTGAAGCTTACTTAAAATATTGACTCTGTTTAAGTTTAGGTTTGATCTTATGATGGAAAAGTGTCACTGATTTGCTCTATTTATCTCATTTTAGTATAGAATTATTTGTTAGCTTTTCTAGATTACTTATATTGAGCATCACAATGTCCTTTCATTGGTTATATGTAATCAGAATTCTTTGATATGAAGTTTCATCTCCCATTGTCCTTGCAATTTGGGCATTTCTGTTATGATAATCATTTTTCTCTGATTTATATCTGTAAGTAAATTTAACATGTGTATTCTCATTTTCTTAGCAAGACTTTACCTAAAAATTTACTTAACTAAACATGAAGCTTTTCCTATTACTTTATTCACTTGCTCATCCGACTTGCTCTACTGTCTTATGCCTTACATCCGACGTATATGTATTGAATATCAGTCAAATACTTTTATATACTATGCTGTAGAAACACACACAGTTTCTGATCTCCTGGAGATCAACAGAGCACAAAGAAATGATTAATCAAACAATCACAGAAATATATCATTGCACTTGTTATAGGAGGTTTAAGTATTTTTTAAAAAGGGGGAAAAAAACTATTGTGTATTGATGGTCAAGAAAATCTTCCCAAAAGAGTGATATTTGATCTGAGATGTAAAGTAATAACAAATGATTTAAATGAAAGAGAAGATGAAGAGAAAAAAAAAAAAGTCCCAGAAGAAGCAACGGAAATGCAGTAACATTGGCCATGAAAGGATTTCATGTTTAGAGACTGAAAGAAAAGCAGGATGTGTGGTGGAGTTGGGAGAAAGAGGAAAAGGAAAGGAGCATGAAATGAGCTCCAGTACATAGATGGGGCCATGCCCCTCAGATCATCATGGGCTCTGTTTATTTGTTTGTTTGTTTGTTTATTCATTTATTCACTCGTTTATTTATTTATTATGTCTAGTTCCAGTGGGACGCCATTGAGTGGTTTAAACATAGGAGTTGTCTGTTAAATTTGCATTTCCAAAGGCCCTTGAAAGAAAAATTAAAAGGTTAAGAGAAGGAAGGAGTCAGGGATTTTATGAATTTACTGCTGTGGTCAAATGCTTGTGTCTAGGGGAAAAGTGGAGTAGAAAAGATGGTGAAATATTGAAAAGGCAAGTTTTACCAAGACTTGAGGGTATGTTCTCAGATGCTTTGCATTAACACAGAACATGAAATCAGCCCTACTACTGCTTCCCTATCTGTCCACACACTTCAAGTAGGATAATTATCCACACTTGCCTTCGCTGAAGAAATTGCCTTCTCTGGTGAATACTGAAAAACAGTGAGTAAAAAAGGAAGAAACAGGAGTTTGACCTTTTGAAAAATAATGGCTGAACAATAGAAATAAAGATACCTAGGTTTACATTCTTTGTTGGTTTATGTGTGTGTTTCCAAACAGTGGGAGTTTACAATCAAGGGAAGGCTGAAATTTTCCCTTGAGGCCTGGAATCTCTTTCTGCATTTTATCACAAATTCTCTTTTGAGAAGTGAAGCATGTCGATGTCATAAAAGAAACCTTAGATCATCCTTTTCTCAATTCAGTTTCATCTGCCTATTTGTAAGAATTCTTCAAAATTCTGGAATTAGGCATTCTGTCATTTTGCTTACAGGTATCAAGTCTCTGTAGGTATTATTTTTTCTTTATTTTTATTGTTCTCCATGTCCTCAGAGATATAGAAAGAAATTAGAAGAGAAATATAGGTTGCCAATAAACCAATTTTATTTTAAATTAGAACTTGTCCGAGCATTTAATTTAATTGGAACTGGGCAAAAGTTTTATTCAAAGAGCTATAAGAGACCCTCATAAATCATTTAGTTCTGCCCCTTCGCTTTCAGGCAACTGAGTGTCTAAAACTAATAGGTGAACGTTAAGCCCTGTTCTTTCACTATTTAGTATTGAGATAAGCAAGGATCAATAGGCCACTTCACTTAATTACAACGATTAACTATTTGTAAGTTTGATTGCATTATCTCCACTAAATGCTGACTCCATGTATATTTTCTTCACTGTAGCATTGGCTGATGACGTTACTGTGATTCATTTAGAGTGTGGCTGGTATTATTCACGGCCTCCCTTAAAACAACACCCACCAACTACCTAGTTAGTTTAAGTAGAATTTATGTCTTTGGATTTTCTACTGTCTTATGCCTTACATTTTATTTTGTAGAAAATTAATCAATTAATTCATCAGCTTTATTTTACTACATGCACAGATTGGAAGACTGTTCTGTGGTAGGGCCAGCCTGTGATCAATTATGCTTTTCAGGCTCCAGAGATTGCTTTTGAGGTTCTTTTGTCTTTTGAGAGCCCCTGACAAGTACAGGAACCCAAAGGCCAAGAATTATAAGAAGTTTAGGGTATGGAGAGGAAATGGAAGGTCTGAACATGGATGAACATGGGGAAGGAGGAGATAGGGGATGGATAATTGAAAATATTTAAAGTTTCTGAAGGGACCATTGAATATGATAAAGAAAAAAGGAAATATAGAGGTGATGAGAGGGAGAAGTCTTAGATAAGCACTTTGAGGACATCTTGTGTTTCTTGAGTAAAATCATGCATAAACAGAAAGACAGGAGGAAGCAGATAGGTTTAGTACTATCTGGGGAAGAGTTCAGTAGAACTCTTCAGAATAGGGGAATTAGAACAGAGAATTTCTCATAGGAAAATGAGGCTCCAAAATAATAGCAACAAAGTAAGAAAATTCTAAAGAGATTTGTGCAAAAGAGATATGTATTAGGAAAAAAAAATGTCTGTTCATTTGAAAGAAAGAATACCCTAATACTAAAAAGCCAAAATTCAAACAAATGAGATCTCATAATTTTTCATAATATAAACCAATGACTGTCTTGATCAGTTTGGGATGCATTGCCAGAGAATGTGTGGCTTAGAAACAATGGAGATTTATTTCTTACAGTTCTAGAGTCTTGAAGTCTGGAATTAGGCTAGTGAGGGTTCTCTTCCTGTTTGTGTGTATGTGTGTGTGTGTGTGTGTGTGTGTGTGGAGAGAGAGAGAGAGAGAGGAGAGAGAGAGAAATAAAACTTTATTCAAATTTTAAAAATAATACTTGAAGACAACCTCTTTGAATTATACATTCATGCAAGCAATTTTTGTAACTATTAAGCATGGTTTTATTTTATAAGATACAAAATCTTTTTTTTTAATGATGCAAGAAACTATGTGTCATGTAATTTATTTACAGGCATGGTCTCTCATCAGAGTCATATATCTAGCATTTGGGGTGAAAAAAATCTTGGAGTGCTATTTTTAGAATTCTGCCTATCACACCCAGCATAAAGTTCATCTGTCCTCACACACTCATGGGGTATTTACCTATTCATTTTTATAAGAGTCACTAAATAATATCATGTATTTTTCCAAGTGATGGGACCAGTGTATTTTCATCAAGAGCATTTGAGCATCTATTGCTCTTTATCATGGTTAATCCATTCTAATCACAGACTTTTTTTTTTGTCAATCCAGTGGGTATATAATAATGTGTTCTTGGTGTTTTAGTCTGTAATTTCTGTAATTAGTTATTAAGTTGAGTACATTTTATATCTTTATGAATTACACTCATTTGAAACTGTTCACTTGTTTCCTTTGGGCTTTAAATGTTCTTACTATTTTGAAGTATTTTTTGTATGCAATAATTGAACATTCTACAGCATTGAAAATTAAATGGAAAATTTTAAAGAGGTATGGGTTTGAGAAATAACCATAATAAGAATGAGGCTAATCAAACTTTGGGGAGATGGGCATGTTAAATAAATGAGGAAGAAAATAAATTCCATTGCAAAGATCCAAAAAGGAGAAACAGGCATTAAAGTTAATGCACTTTTTGGTTTTGGAAAATGAATTTTAAAAGGGATAAAACATATACCCAAGAAACAAACTGATACACTGAGAATCAAGACTGAAAATGGAAGTAACCAAGGTAAATTAGTAAACTACAAACAAGTAAATAGACAAACCAATAAAAGACAACAAAACTTATCTTGAAATAAAGAGAAGAATATATGTAAAGACAGATGTGTGGATAAGTAGACAGATGATAGGAATAAAATGTGTCTAGCCTTCTTTTGCATAAATAATACATTTGAATAGTACTTTTCATTAATTTATCTTATATTCCATAATCATTTAATTTCAACATTAAGAATGAGATTTTAGATAGTTTTTTTTTAATTATACCATCTTAAGTATCATTTTTGTTGTATCACACATAATTACATTGCGGACCTTTTTGCTCTAAGAACATATTTTTTTTTATTTATATATGACAGCAGAATGCAGTACAATTCTTATTACACATATAGATCACAATTTTTTATATCTCTGGTTGTATACACAGTATTCACACCAATTTGTGTCTTCATACCTGTACTTTGGATAATAATGATCATCACATTCCACCATCATTAATAACCCCATACTCCCTCCCTTTCTCTCCAACCCCTCTGCCCTATCTAGAGTTCATTTATTCCTCCCAAGCTCCCACTCCCTATCCCGCTATGAATCAGCTTCCTTATATCAAAGAAAATATTAGGCATTTGTTTTTGGGGGGGATTGGCTAACTTTAGTTAGCATTATCTTCTCTAACTCCATTCATTTACCTGCAAATGCCATGATTTTATTCTCTTTTATTGCTGAGTATTTTTAAATAAGAAAATGATTTTAAGTAGATTTATAAAGACAGAAAACAGACTTTGCCATTGACCACATATATGAAGGGGAAAATCTTTAATTTTACAATGACACATACATTTTTAAAATCATACAATCTTGTAGACAATATACCAGAATTACTACTAATTAATTAAAGAAGAATCATGATTCACTACAGTGAAAGACCAACTTCCAATTATGCAAGCAATATATTTCAAAAGATATCACCATATAAGTGCTCCTCTTGTATAGATCTTTAGATCTAGACTGGTCATCCAGTGAACTGGTCATCCAGTTGTGCCATGGATGCCAGCACGTGCTCTTCTGCCTAACTGTGCTTTAGCATCTATTATCCATTCTATTTATTCTCCTCCCCAGAGTCCTACCAGTCTCTTATAATCACTATTCTATAGTTATTCTGTGACTTTTTAAAGCATCCACATATAAGGGAGAACATGTGGTATTTATCTTTCCGTGTATCTGTATCTAAGACTTCTTCATACCAAAGGAATAATCTTCATTTGTAAAAAGCAATTTGTTGGAAAAAATATTTTAATTTCTTTTGTGTGAAATGATATGTTGATTTAGTTTTGTTGAAAAGATAAGAAAGGAGAACAACATACAACAGATTATGACAGCTATTTCACAGAAGTGAGTATCTGATCAGTTTTACTTTGTATAGGTAAACAATTAAAAATTTTTTATTGAGCTGATGGCAAACTCACCTCTTACCAGTATCTATAAACTAAGCAAATCCATCTGTTTGACTCATGAAAACATTCCTAGTTATATATTTTAAAAGAATTATTCTTCCTTTCATACCTGAATCTTTTTTCTTATTTGTTATATTATTTAAAACTGCTGACATATTTATTGCTTTATTTTATTTAAAAAGTTAGTATGTATTTTATATACTCACTGCTTGATTTAAAAGTTATTTGAGCAGTTCCTATGGGTTATATTTCTAAAATATAATAATACTCATGATAACATTTATTAAATCATTTTTGTATTATGTACACTGTGAAAAAAAGTATTTATACATGTTTTATGCAGGAAAAGGCAATCTTGACCTGCCGAATAGTGACAATAAAAAGAAGAGATGACAAAATTACTTACCACCTTTGGCTGGGCAATTGTAAATAAATTAACTGAATTCTATAAAACTCATGTCTATTGCACAAGAAAATTTATAACATGGGATGATATCATTCTAAAAATATATAATGGATGAAGAGTTAGTATATAAGGTCATAAATGGGATTTAAGAAGAATAAAAGGTGGTAGAAGATGACTTTACAGACTATAAAGTGTCTTAAAATCAATGTGAAATTTACTGCACAACAACTATGATCTCAGAAGTCTCTCAAAAGTTTATGAATATCAATTATCACCAATGATTGAGGGAAATTTGTTACACTAGTAATATCCAATAGAACTTTCTGAAATGATAGAAATGGCCTATGTCTGACATTAGGATTTAGATATGAGGTGTTCTCCAAAAGCACAAGTGTGAAACAACGCAAGAATATTCAGAGGTGAAGTGACTAAGTCGTGAGAGTCTTAACCTAAGCAGTAGATTAATCCACTGACATGGATTAACTGGGTGTTAACTGTAGACAGGTAGAGTGTGGTTGGAGGAGGTGGGTCAATGGTGGTGTGCCTTTGGAGTATAGATTTTGTCCCTGATGAGTAGAGCTTTATGTGCTTCCTGGTTGACATGTCTTGAGCTGATGTCCTCCACCACATCCTTCTGCCATGATGTTCTGTCTCATCTCTGGCCTAGAGTTATGGACTGAGATCTCTGAAACCATGAGCCAAAATAAACTTTTCCTCTACGAATTGCTCCTGTCTGGTCTTTCACAGAAATGAAAAAGCTGACTGAAATGTATAGCATTCAGTGCAACAGTCCCTAACTACATGTGGCTTCTGAGCCCTTCAAATATGGCTAGTACAACATAGAAATAAAAAAAAAAAAATTCTTGGTACCAGGAATTGAGCCCAGGAGTATTCTATCACTGAACAACATCCCCAGCCCTTTTTATTTTTATTTTGAGGCAGGCTGTAGCTAAGTTGGCAAGGTCTCATTAAGTTGCTGAAGCTGGCCTTGAATTTGCAATCCTCCTGCCACAATCTCCCAAGCCAATGAAGTTACAGGCATGCATCACAGTGACCTACTGAATTTTAAAATTTAACTATAAATTTAATTATCCCATGTATCTAGTGGCTATCCTATTGGAAAGTGACGTCTAGGAGTATTCAGTATAAAAGGCATTGGACATTAGTATCAAAACCTCTTACTTATCTAAATTACCCAGATACTTCAGAAATATAAGACAACTATCATTGTGATTGTGCCACAATTATCAGTCCACAGTCTGTTTTTTCCATCCATAGCCACTCCACTGTTTCTCACACATGCAGGATTATTTTGAAACAAACCCTAAACTTGCTAACATTTCATACATAAATATTCCATTAGGTACCTTTAGAATGATATTAGTTTGTTTTTAATAATATAATGACATTAAATTATCATACCTAAATAAATTCAACATGTTTTTTTATATCATCAATCTTTGAGTCAGATTTCCCCATTTGTCTCATAAATTTTCAAAATAATGTTTATTAAAAAGTACCTATATTTCATTAATCTAGTAAGTTTTCAAGAGTCTTTTAAATGTATTGGCTTTTCACATTCTATTGAAAATTCTCTTGAATTTCCAACTTATTTGTCAAATGTTCTTTTCATTGTGTTTGTTTCTTTGATAGACTCTTCCATATTCTGAACCTACAAATTCCATATTATCCATATGTTTAATTTGGCAGATTTAGTTATAGAATTGTTTTACATTTTCTCCTATCAGCTGTATTTAATAAAATTGTTGATGGGATGGATGTTTGTTCAAAATCACCTGTTGTTTTCTGGTAAGACTATTTCTTTGGAGGTATTAGTGTTTTTTTGTTTTGTTTTGTTTTGTTTTTAAGGAGGCACAGGATAACCAGTGAGCAGTTTTCCTGTGATACTAGCAGCTATTTTTGATCATTAAATAGATCCATTATTTCACTTGATTTTGAAAAATGGTGGTAATAGAACATTTCTCACTTGTTTATCAGCTGGCATACACCTATAATGAGAAAATGTCTCTCATTAACTATTTTTATACCTTAAGACAAATTTTCTTTTAAGGAAGAGTAAATGATGATCTCATTGTTATCATTAATAGTTTTTAAAAGTGTAAACTTGTTTCCTAGCAACCTCTAGAAGTTATGCTGAATTTATTTTAATATTATTATGAACTCAAGGATTTAAGGATAGTATATACATTTCAAAATACTGCATATTATTTTTTGGCTTCTTAAATTGTCTCATCTTTCACTAATAGGAGTCCTTTCAAGTCAGTTGTGAAGTTGTTTGAAAATGACTTAATTTTTTAAAGATATGAAAAAAATCTTTCCTACAGAATCTGCTAGCTCATAAATATTTGTTTCTGAGTTTCTAATTTTGCCAATTGTATGAATTTATCTTTGATCAATTTTCACATTGTTTTGATGAAGTTTACATTAAAATGCATCATGACTCCAGAAAGGCCTTTCCTCTTTCTTGTATTCTCCCAATGATATTTATTTAGGTGTTTGACTTCCTGTTTAAATTTTAGTATTCACCAATTTTCTTAATAATGTATGTTAAAACTTTTAATTTGAATTTTTTTTTTCATGACACCACTACTGTCATGATTTTTTAATTTAGCCATGGAAATGCTGTTCTCATTTTTAGACCTATTAACAAATTATCAAATACTTTCCCCCAAATTTCTACATTGTGGCTCATATTTTGTTAATATTTTTTCCACATTTTTTGTTATAATGTTAGATTTTAATTCTTACTATATTGTCAATTGTTGTTGCTTAATAGAAATGAAATCAACTATTATTTTTATATCAATCCTAAAAACAATTTTTTTGTGCAATTATAATATTTTATTGTCATCTTACATACTGTTACCCTCAGGCAGGAAATTATTTGTAATATAAAGCAACCCAAATCATATTCAAATCTTCCTTCCTCAAGTCTGTCTTATTTCCATTTATATTTTTCTTAAATATAATTCATCCAAGTTCACATTTGATATACTTTTAATATATTTGGAAAAACAGTTTCAATTGTGACAAACGGGAGGCAGTAGCAATTTTCTCTATTGCATATCCAGACAGCTATCTCAGCCATAAACCATTTGATTTATGATCATAAAGTAGAGAAAGTGTACTCTTTGGCATCTTCTACCCTCATCTTATTCACTGAGAGTTTTCTTACCAGGTTACATTTTTTTAAAAAAGCTATGAAAGTAAACAGTCTGTAACATGCAAACCCAGTAATAGCTATGATCAACTAGATTTTTCATTATTCTATATTTTATTGAATTCTAAAAGTCAAAAAAATTAATGTCAGAGTATGACATTTAAAATCACAATATACTAGAGTTATTATGGAAGATGGCTAAAAAATTAAGAGAGAGAATTGCTCTCATACACAAACAAATCATTGAAATATCAATAACTTAAATTTTGTTTTATTATTTTACTATTTATTATTATTTTTATTTTTATTGTAAAAATTTACAGGGTACAGTTTCACAATTTAATGCAGTCTGTAATGATCAAATCAGAGTAAATAACATTTCACTCTCTTTAGTTTTTATTTTTCAGTTTTTGATTAGCAGCTGATAATTGTACTTATAATAACTTGAATTTAAAGAAATTTTCCATTTTCTCCTTTTGAGCAAATGAAGTTTGTAAACAACATCAAAAGTAGCATTCACTCTGGGAAGAGCTAGTTCAAAGAGGATTCCATGAGCAAAAGTGACTCAAACTAAGCAGCAGTGGAGTGTGGCTTGTCTGTAGCAAGGCATACAGCTCCTTATGTATCAGCTGTGGGTACCATGGTGCACATCTAACACCACCAACCAGAAGCGCACTGTTCACTCTGCTCTCTACATTTCTCTTGCTCAAGCAATACAAGCTCCACTTTCTGAGGGTTACACTGAATGCAGCCCTGGCTGCTCTTGCTTCACCCAGTCTGACTGCTCACTGTGATTCACTTCAGGCTCTACGTGTAAGTCATCCAAAGGGACATGAAATAACTTTTGTATCTGAGAATTTTACAGATCCACAGTGAGCCACAATCTGCTCCAGCTATTGAAGCAGATCAGTTACAAGTTATACATAAAAAAAAATAGAACAGGACTCATTCTTTATATCTTGTCAGGTGTCTGGAAAATAGAGAAGTACTGCCTTCATGCTGGAAGAGGATGCTTTGTTTTTGTTCCTCTTATATAAGTAACACCAAATGTACTATTTTAACCATTTTTAAATGTACAGTTCAGTTGTCATTAAATGAATTTACATTACTGTGCAACCATCACAAAGTATCTCCAAAACCTTTCTATCTTCCATACCCATTAAACAACTACTTAAATAATGACAGAGTACCCATTATGCACTAACTCCCCATTTCCCTTTGCTTCCTAACCTAGAACCATCCACTCCACTTGCTGTCCACACACATTTGATTACTCTTGGTATCCCATACACTTTTAACTATATGATATTTTACTTAGCATACTGCCTTCCAGATTCACACATGTTAAGCATGTGTCAGAATGTCATTCTTTTTAAAGCTGAATAATAATTCAATTTGTATTGTATGCGTATGCTACATTGTTATCATTCAGTCATCTGTTGATGAATATCTGGGTTGTTGTCACCTTTTGGCTATTCTGAAAATGTTAATATAAACACAATCTTATTTTCCTGGATGACAATTTATTGACACATTTTCAGAATTTTGGTCGAAGTGTCCTGAAAGAAACTTCATAGAAAACAGAAGAAATGGATCAAAGACCTGCTGCTTAATACCATTCCATGAATATTGGAGAACAGAAACTTAACTACTATTGATTCTGGGCAACACTCTCCACATGTAAACATTTGTTAAAGCAAACAAATATTGGAAACCTGCCGCAGTCTGGCTGGGCACAAAATAACCAGGAGGTCACGAGCCACCTGTAGGTTCAAACAGGAACTACTTTATTGCCCGAACCCCAGGGGAACTCTCTAGAACTCCACAGGAAAACCCGCGAGAACCAAAGGGAACTCAAGGGGAACTCTACAAGAACTCAAAAGTAGCAGGCACCTGAGGCAGCAGGAGCCACCCCACTGCTGGACAGTAGAGGTCCACATACACAACTGAATACACAGCTTGTTTCAATTTAGCATCATCCAGTTACAGCAGTCAGTCATTATCTTAATAATTATTCACAGCTTAACTTAATTATCATCATCTTAATGGCTTGCTGGCGCCACCCCTTCTGGCAAAATGCCAGGCACCAGGTTGTGGCTCTCAACAGAAACCAAAATGGAATTAACTTGGTCACTGGATGAATGCAGACAGATAAATGCCTCTCCTATTTATGCAGTTATTTAAGATTCAACAAATACAATATATAGATCTAAAATAAAATACACAGTAATTTTAGGAATATATTAAATACCTGGTTAAAATATATTTAAAAATTAAAATATAGACATATTTCAAAAGAAGAAAAGAGTCATCAGATATATGAACATCACTAGTCATCAGGAAAATGTATATTGAAACCACAATGGGACAACATACACCTTTCAGGATGGCTATTATTATCAAATTGACAAGCTATGACAAATGTAATGATGTGGAAAAGAATTCCCCTTGTACACCATTGGTGGGAATGTAAATTAGTATAAGTTTTATGGAAAACAGTATAGAATATAATTTTTAAAAAGCAGAATTGCCATATTAAGCCAGGCACAGTTGTGTATGCCTGTAATTTCAGCAGCTCAGGAGCCTGGGGCAGGAGGATCACAAATTCAAAGTCAGTTCAGCAAATTGGCAAGACCCTAAGTAGCTCAGGGAGACCCTGTCTTACAAAAAATAAAAAGGGCTTGGATGTGACTCAGTGATTATGCTCCCCTGGGTTTATTCCCCAGTACCAAAAACAAAGCAAACAAACAAACAAAGAAACATGATCCAGTAATCTCACTCTTGTATATATTTTTAAGTAAAATAAATCACCATCTGGAAAAGAAATCTGCATTCCCATGTTCAATGTTGCATTATTTACAATGATCCAGATATGGAATCAACTTAAATGTTTATGCCTAGATGAAAAAGAAAATGTGGTATATATGCAGAATGGAATTTTACTCAGCTTTCAAAAAGAAGAAAATACTATTATTCATGACAACATGGATAAACTACAAAAGTATTAAGTTAATATGCCGAGCATAGAAATGTGAACATGGAATGTCTTTTATGTGTGAAACTTTTAAAAATGTCAAACTCATAGAAACACTAAACAAAGTGGTGATTAGCAGAGATTGGTGACTGGGGAAATTGGGAGAAACAAAATTTTATTTAGGAAGAATAAATTCAAGAGATGTGTTGTGCACCCTGATGACTGTATCTGATAACAAATAATGTGTACTTGAAAATTGCTAAAAGAATATATTCTAAGTGTTTTTTAACATCAAAAATGTATATGTGGTAATGCATAGGTTAAATAGCTTAATTTGGCCATTTCAAAAGGTATATGCATTTTAAACAATCATGCTCTACACCATGAGTATATGAAGTTCTTATTTCTCAATTAAAATAAATTTTAAAAATTAAATTAATATTTTGATCAGAGTGCAAGAATGCTTCAATAGTAAAAGAATAGTGTCTTCAATAAATGGTGCTAAGATAGGTGGAGATTAATAAGCATATGATTAAACTTGGGTATTCTTCCTCATAACATTGAAAAATTACCTCAAAGTATATAAAAGACCAACTTCAAGTGCTAAATGATAAAAGTCTTCAAAGAAAACATAAATTTAAAAAAACTTCACGATGCTAGATTTGGCAGTGACATTATTAGAACAAGCAACAAAAGAAAAATTAGACAAATTGGATTTATGAAAATTTGAAATTTGGTACATTAAAGGACCCTAACAAGAAAGGGAAAAAGCACCCTGCACACTGAGAAGAATATCTGCTCATCATATGTCTGATAAGCGTCTTGTGACCAAAATATGTAAAGAACTTTCATAAATCTATCACAGGACAAATAACTCAATCAAAATATTTGTAAAGGACTAATAAACATTTCTCCCAAGAGGAATATAAATGGCCAATGAGCATATGAAAAGATGATCAACATCATTAGAAATTGAGGAAATATAATAAAAACCACAATGAAAGCACTTAACACATACTGGGATGACTATAACTTTAAAGCAAAAACAAAAGTGGAAAAGTGTAAGTACTAACAAGAGATGTAAAGAAACTGCAATTCTCATACATTGATGGAGGGAGTACAATATGGTGGTGCTGCTGTGGAACAGAGTCTGACGGTTCGTCAAAAGTGATGCATAGAATTCCCATAAATTTCAGAAATTCACCAGAACATCAGTGCATGAGCAGCAACTTGGGAGGATGAGGCAGGAGGATGAGGCAGGAGGATCTCAAATAGGAGGTCAGCTTCAGCAACAACTTACTAAGACCTAGTCTCAAAATAAATAAAATTAAATTAAAGAACTAGAGATGTAGCTCATTGGTAAAATATCCCTGGGTTCAATCTCAAGTAACAAAAAAGAAAAAGAAAAACAAAATAAAAATTTATACAAGTGTTCTTAAAAGCACTGTTGACAATTACCAAAAAGTGGAAATGACCGCAGTGGCCATAAGTTGATAAATAGTAAAACATTCATAAAGGGTAAAACTATTCATTCATAGAAATAAATGAAATATTGCTGCATTCTATAATGTGGAGGAGAATTGGAAACATTATGCTAACTGTAACAACCCCAAAATAACAAGTCACATACAACATGATTAACATTATATGAAATATTTCTAAAATGCAAATCCATACATACAGAAAGAAGATTAGTGGTTTTCAGGTGATGATGAAAAAGGGTAATGGGATATAATGAATTAATAGCTATAATATCTCCTTTAGGATAAAGAGAAATTGGGGGAGTTATATAGAGATGATTATTCTATAGCATAGTAAGTGTCCTAATGCTTATGAAAGTGAATTTTATGTTTTAAAATGATTAATTGTATGTTATCAGAATATTACCTTAAAATAACTATTTATCATATTTTATATATATAAATATACATATGGAGATAAAGGGAGAGAGAATAAATGAGACCTGTTGCTCACCACCAGGAGCAAGGGTCCAGCATTCAGATTCATTGCATTGCTTGCAGGAATGATTAAATAATGTTTGCAATGGAAATATTGTTTTTTATATATAAGCAGATGTTACAGAAGTTAAACATTCCTTTAACTTAAATGTAAATATTAAATATGTTAAAAATCATAATATAAATATAACACTTAAAAATAATAAACATTAAAAGACATCTACTAAGCCTTCCAGTAAACTCATCACATTAGTAGGTGGATAGATACATATTTTTAAAACAAAATTCAAAGTGTAAAAATAAATCCTAGGGAAATTTGCAGCACATCTGTTGACACATGATTAATTCATCATTATAAATAATTATTTAAAATGAGAGAAATGGATAAAAGTATAGAATCACAAATAAGAGATAAAATATAAATAACACAAACAAGAACCTGTGCAAACGTATTTATTAGTAAAACGCAGAAAACTAAAATAGTTAGGACATAACCAACTTTCATCTGACAGATGTACAAGTGATTACAGTGCATTATGTTGTCAAGGTGTAGGAACATACAAACCATTAAAGCTCTGAGTTTGATGCAAAAAATTTTAACGTGATTTGAAAGTATCTATCCAATTTTAACCTACACCTAGTACTTCTCATTCTAGTTATTTCTCTCTCTCTCTCTCTCTCTCTCTCTCTCTCTCTCTCTCTCTCTCTCTCTCTCTCTCCTTCCTTCCTTCCTTTCTTCTTTCTTTTTTTTTCTATCTTTTTTTTTGATACTGGAGATTGAAACCAGGAGCACTCAACCAATGAGCCACATCCCCAGCCCTTTTTAAAATATTTTATTTAGAGACAGAGTCTCCCTAAGTTGCTTAGAACTTCACTAAGTTGCGGAGGCTGATTTTGAACTCACAATCCTCCTGCCTCAGCCTCCTGAGCTGCTGGGATTACAGGCATGCACCACCACACCCAGTCTAGATACTCATTTTTAAATGTATACTTGCAAAAGAGCAAATGAATATGTTGAAATATATTGCCTGCAACACTTATGTATTAATGGAAAAGTAATAGTTTTTAATAAAACTGCTTGATTTTTAATAGTAATCCAAATAATGCAATACGATATACTGAAATTAAAATTATGAGGATTACATGTATATAAGTGCATGTATATATATATGCACACAAAGGGTAATATGTTTTAGGTATTATTAAGTAAAATCAAGTGTGGCAGGCTATTATAATGTTTTCTGTTACAATGGTATAATGTTTAATGCTTTTCTATGCAAAGGAAAAACATTTTGTAAAAGAAGATTACACGTCCAGTCTCACATATACATCCAAATATGTAAATATATATTTGTCAAAGCAAGTGAAGGGACTCACAATACTGTAAATACTGTAAAAATCTTCTTTATGGAGATGAAACTTACAGTTGGAATACAGCAATAATTTAAATTTTAAATTTCTATGCTCCTGATCTTTTAAAGTGTTTGTGTTATATACAAGATCTGTTTTAATGTCAAATTCTAATTAAAGAAATTTAAAGTATTCCTACATATAGAAGCAAATAAAACTTTAGAATATAGGAAAATAATAAAAACATAAACCAAGATTAACATTTTGAACATGAAAAGCCAGCAGCTCTAAGAGGTCACCCGTCACAGAAAATTCAAAACTTCAAGCAACAATATCAGACTCAAGTTTCAAGAACTTTGAAAAAGTCACAGGTTTACAACTAACAAGTTCATGATCAAGAAAAGCACATTAAAAATGGTAGGAAATTTGAGTGATAATTTTATTGGCTCTTTCTCTACCCTGCCCCAGTTTGGTGGTGGTTTTGAAAATACCTCCACTTCTTGCAAACTCTGCTCTCAGCTTCTTTCAAAGGAAAAGAACAGACCGATTTGTGAAAGTTGCTTTTGTGTGTGTTTTTTTTAAGATTTATTTTTTTAATTTTAATTAGGTATATATGACAGCAATCACAAAATTCATTTGGAAAAATAAAGGACCCAGAATAGCCAAAACAATCCTTAGCAAGAAGAGTGAAGCAGGAGGCATCACAGTACCAGACCTTCAACTATACTACAAAGCTATAGTAATAAAAAGAGCATGGTATTGGTACCCAAATAGACATGTAGACCAATGGTACAAAATAGAACACAGAGACAAACCCACATAAATACAGTTATCTCATACTACACAAAGGAACCAAAAACATTGATTGGAGAAAAGATAACCTCTTCAACAAGTGGTGCTTTGAGAAATGGAAATCCATATGCAGCAAAATGAAATGAAATCCCTATCTCTCACCATGCACAAAACTCAACTCAAGGTGGATCAAGTACCTAGGAATTAAACCAGAGACTCTGAGCCTAGTAGAGAAAAACTTCAGCCCAAATCTTAATTATGTTGGATTAGGCCCCAACTTCCTTAACAAGACTTCTAAAGCACAAGAAATAAAATCAAGAATTAATAAATGGGATGAATTCAAACTAAAAAACTTCTTCTCAGCAAAGTAAACAATCAATGAAGTGAAGAAAGCGCCTACATTTTGGGAGTAAATTTTTGCCACATGCACTTCAGATAGAGTACTAATCTCTGGGATATATAAAGAATTCAAACAACTTAAACCAAAACCAAAACCAAAAACAAATAACCCAATTAATAAATGAGCTAAAGCCTAAAGAGCTGAACAGGCATTTCTCCAAAAAAGATATACAATTGATCAACAAATATATGAAAAAATTATCCAACATCTTTAGTAATGGTTGCAACCACTCTGGAAAGCAGTATAGAGATTCCTTATACCCAAAACGCTATACAGATTCAATGAGATTCCACTTAAAATCCCAATGTCATTCTTAAAGAAACAATGAAAGCTTTTGTGTTTTCTAACCTGTTGTAAGTTACTGAAAGAACCAACTTAAGCGAGAAAAGTCTGTATTAATAGTTACTCTTTTTCATATACTTGTAACTAGGTTATATTGGTAGAAATATGGAGAATTCCTGTGATGTGAATATCTACTTATTTATGTCTACTGCAAGAAATAAGTAAACAGGACTATATGGATGAATAAGTTAATTACACAGTGCTTTGGAAGGTGAAGTTATAAAGAAATGAAGACTAAAACAGATTAAGGTGTGGTGGGATTGGTAGTAAAGGGGTATTGTTTGGAAATTTAAATAATTAGTATTTAGGACTCATAGAGGAGACTAACAATGAGGGAGGGGACCTTATTGCTAATCAGCAAAACAGAAATTGATTCTTCAATGAGTTATCATTTTCCATCCATGATGCAGCTTTTTTCAACCAGCATTCTGGAGAGTCTCAAAACATTGTCCCTTGAGGTATTGAAGACATGTAATGAATTATCTTCTCTCCAATTCATATATAATGATACTATGTATGTTCCATTCTTAGGGGAATTGAGAAGATAGTGATTCAATTAATTCTTCGTGATCTCTAGTTCATATAAGAATCCCCACTGAGAAAGAATGTGAGAGAAGCAATATTTAAAGTCTGCTAATACACCTTGGGGAGGATGTTACTTATATCAGGTCAATCAACCCAATAACTTCATGAGAAATTTGGCAATATTCAGCGAATATTGAAGTGAGTATGAAAAGAACATATCCTTTAGCCTAGACACTCACCCCCTAGACATGCCTTCTTGGAAACACTTTCACATTTGTAGTTGGCGACAAGGATAACAGTGCTCATATTAGAGTGTTTTTAAAGGTGGAGTTGATGAACGAGAGCCACATACTTTCCCAGGGTAAATTACAATTGTTCTTCTATTTAAATTTCTCCTTTTAGAAAGTGAATAGGACTATGGCTTGTGTGATCTCCTTTCTCATGTTTACTATTTGAATAATAAGAAATATTTCTTCTCTTTTTAACAAATAAGGAAACATCTTAAAAACTTTATTTTTTCCAAAAGAGGTAGAAAATACTAGAGTAAATATTTTATTTATTCTTTGAAATATTTACTCTGTTTGCTATAATCTTCTATTTGAAAATACTTAATATGTTTGATCCAAACTTTGTCTGTATCCTTAATTCATGCTCACCTTTATTTCTGTATGTGCCAGTTCTTTTGGGGGAAAGAAATTAGCAGGAGAAAATATAAATTTTTTTCAAGATAGCATTATAATTTATTATGATAAATTCAATTCATGTAACTATAATTAGTAATACATAGATTTAGAATAGTAAATAAAATCGCATGTCATCCATCAGTTAATAAAATAATTTTATAAATATTTATTGTCCTTATATTATTTTAATACAATTTTATTGTGATTATTAATATAAGGACACTTTTTTTTCAGGACACCTAGTCTGAAACCTTTCTTTTTATCTACTTAATATGCACTTTAATTATCTCTCTTGCTTGCCCATGATTTCAATGTCATATCTCAATATTAAATCTGCTTCATATTTTTAAAAATTATTTCTATCTTCAAAGTTTCTAGGAAATATTTGACTCTGATGAGTGAAATCATCTCCTCATTGTTTGCAATTGAATAATCAATTGTAATCTACACATAAACATTGAGTTTTTGGTTTCTCTATTGTCATTGTGTCCCCTCATTTTGGCCACTCTGCTAAAAGTCATTTTTGTCTATGTAATGTGTCACTAATTGATATTTCTCTGATTCTAATAATTTCTCTGATTCTAATCTCAGATTCTAATCTAATTCATATACCTTATTAGAAAGATGCTTTGTAGTGTGTTATAGTCCTGAAGTTTCTCTACCATTGACCTCTGAATCATTCATAAAGTTGGTTTGCTAGCTGAGTAATTTAGTGTCAGTTTTTACTGCAACTATATCTATGAGAAGTGTGTTTTTATCTTTTTTTTCCCCTTTCCAAAGTTAGTTCTCCTTGCAAGACTTTATTGAATCTCAAGCAAAGATTTCCCACTTATGTATTCTTTTCTGTCCAGGATTTAAAAACCTTCTTATTTTGACTTATCTGTGCCATAATTTTGTTTGGAAAGCTTGTTTCTTCCATAGTTGGTGCCCTCTAAAATGAATGAAAGTACATCCTGGAAAATGTGAAATAGATAATCACACATAGCATCAACAGGTAGGCATTTTCTTTCATTGTTCCAGTTCTTTGACTTTAATAGTGATTAAATTTTTTTAAATAAAGGAGCTAAAAATGTTCAGGCACTTTATTTTATTTTGTGGTGCTGGGGATTTCATCCAGGACCTTGTGCGTGAAAGGCAAGCACTCTACCAACTGAATTATATTCCCAGCCCTGTCCATGCATTTTATATTACAGTTGCCATCTCTTTACAGGGAATACTAATGAGCAATTGAACCTCGTCCAATGTGCTTCAGTGTCTTTTGACATTCATTTGAATATAAAGTATTAGATTGTTCAAACATGACTTCAACTCTAAGCTTTGCAGGAAGAGGAATACACTGCTTTTATGTTTTAAGACACAGACCTTCAAAGGAGACCCTACCATGTCATTCATCCGTGAACGAGGCTGTGTTAGCTACATATAACAGATGAGTCCTGTCCAAACTACCTTCCTATAAGAGTTAGAGATAGTAATCATACCACATTTAATACTGTATCATTGTCTGTGTGACTTTCTATCAATAAAATGTCCTCTCCAGATCTTACTCCTACTGTTTAAACAAACCCAAATTAACACAGGACAGTTAGAAAAACAGGGTAGACACACTGTTGTCACTGTCTGTCTTACCTTAAACTCATCTGGCACAGTGTAATAAATCTTTTACATGTCTATATTGGCTTCATGTGATTTCAGCATATTTAATTTTCTTTCATCATGAGGCGCTAGGATTTTAGTCATAGAATAAAATTTATTTATACATTAAACAGATACATGCTAAGTAGTTGCTTTTTCCTAAGACTCTAAGTAAAAATAAGCATTGAAACTTAAATTTTAGTGTTTGGTAGATGGTCACAAATCTGTTACTGAAGTTTCCTTTTATGACCACAAGAATCCTTTCTTAACATTCTGTATGAGAGATATTGAAATTGATGAATTATCCCACAAAGTTGCACAATATTATTTTGTTCTCACAATAGAAACCAAACCCTGCTAATATTGAGAACAGCTTCAGCCCACTTCACTACATCATATAATGCATTTATGTAATTTCAAATATAGTTTCTCCAGAACAGCTGTTTTCTTTAAAACCCATGATGTCTCTTGTGAGCCAACTATTGAAACTGATATAGTAAAAATCAGTACCATGGTAGGGTCACCTTCCAAAGATGTTATGTTTTCGAAACAGCATTGGATTCTTTCATAATTTTCTTTTTTGAGTGTTTGACTTTAGTACTTCTTCCTAATACTTCAGGTAACAAATAAAGACATCTCTAAAGGTTCTATTTCTACATTCTCTTTGCAAAATCTCTTTGTTCTTTCTAGTTATCTAAGATCCTTATGTTGTGTTAAATAAAGCAGTAGTCTGGTAACCCAGGAGTAGAAGACTCTATATTCTCCCAATTGAGTGCATCCCTTCTCTTTAGAGGCACCATAGCACAGTATTTTATTGGCTCAGTCAGGAGCCAGAATTTCTGAGTTCATAGTCTGGATCTGCCAATAACTAGTTAAAAAAAACTTGAATAAGTCATGCAACAACTTTACCTCAGTTTCATCATGCAAAAACTCTATCTCAAACAGAAATGATGTGATGTTCATACCTACATCACAGTTGTCGATATGAGATTAGATGGTTTAATTCATATAAAACACTTAGAGCAGTGCTAAAGTTATAGAAAACTCTCAAGTTACTAGCTGTTATTTTACTCTTATCACATATTTTATTTTATATATATATAACCAGGGATTGAACCCAGGGACTTTAATCACTGAGCCACATCTCCAGTTCTTTTCTAAATTTTATTTAGAGACACTCTAAGCAACTCACTGGGTTGATTAGAGCCTCACTAATTGCTGAGACTAGCTTTTTTTTTTTTTTTTTTTTTTAAAGAGAGAGAGAGAGAATTTTTTAATATTTATTTTTTAGTTATTGGCGGACACAACATCTTTGTTTGTACGTGGTGCTGAGAATCGAACCCGGGCTGCACGCATGCCAGGCGAGCGCGCTACCACTTGAGCCACATCCCCAGCCCCTGAGACTAGCTTTGAACTCATGATCCTCCTGCCTGAGTCTCCCAAGCTTCTGGAATTACAGGTATGCACAGTAATATTTTAATGGAAATTGATATATTCCTTTAAAGTGCTCACTACAAAAATTATTTAAACATTTTATACCTAAAAGTATCTATACTATAAAACCATTATCTATATCTTTGATTATTAAATTCTTGTATTATTCAGGATTTTCCTGAAACAAAACTTAAAGGATATGTGTGAGTCATAAATATGTATTTATTTATATATATATATATTATATTGGAGAGAGAAAGAAACAGAGAAATAGAGAGTTAGAGATTATAAAGAACTAGTTCAAGCAATTGTAGAGGCTGGTGATTCTACAATTTGCATGGTATACTATCAGGCTAGGAAAAGTTGAAGCCAAAAGGTGGTCTGCTGGCAAAATTCTCTCTTCTTTTGGAGAAGTCAGTCTTTTTTTTATTAAGGGCTTTAACTGACAGAATGGGGTTTAGCCATTATAATTATAGAGGATGATCCACTTTAATTAAAATCTAATCACTTAAATGCTAATCTCATCTAAGATATATCATTATAGAAATATCTAGAATAATGTTTGACTAAATATCTGAGTAGCCTATGAAATTTTCTGCATAAAATTAACCATCACAACAGCTTTTATTACCCCTTTTGAGAGGATTTGTACTTGCAAACTAAAAGAAGTAGGTAAATAGTTGGGAAAGTTCAAACCTAAAACCATTGTTTTTCTCAAAGATTTCTGTTGGAAGATAATTTAGTCATTATTAATCCTCTTTCTGTGATTTATTGACAGGTAATAATAACCAGGTGAAGAAAAAAGAAAATGGATTCAATAAATTTAGTAGTCAGTATTTAGACCAGATTTAGTCCTGGAAAGTGCCCCAAAGCTTATGTGCTGAAAGCAGGATACCCAATGGGGCAAGATTCAGAGATGGGGCTTTTAGGAAATGATTTGATTCTGAGGGCTGTTAGCTCATCATTGATAGCTGAATGGACTCCTGAGAGGTAGTAAAATGTCTAGGTAGGTAACTGGGCATGCCCTTTGGGATTATACCATGCCCTGGTGTCACTTGCTCCCTGCTTCTCTCCCTCTCATTTTCCCCCTACCTGATTGCCATGTGCTGAGCAATTTTCTTCTGCCAGCATGATGTTTCTGCCTTTGAGCCAGGTGACCATGGACAGAATCCTTGGAACCACAAGCCAAAATAAACTTTCCTCCTCTAAGTTCTTGTCAAAAATTATGGTCAGGGCTGGGGATACGGCTCAAGCGGTAGCGTGCTCACCTGGCATGCGTGCGGCCCTGGTTGATCCTCAGCACCACATCCAAACAAAAATGTTGTGTCTGCCGAGAACTAAAACAATAAATATTTTAAAAATTCTCTCTCTCTCTCTCTCTCTCTCTCTCTCTCTCTCTCTCTCTCTCTCTCTTTCTCCTCTCTCTTAAAAAAAATTATGGTCACAACAATGAAAAGTTAACTCTACACATTCAATATGGGAACCTGTTAATTGCAATTGTCTATCCTATTACGGGCTATTAAATAATAAATATTGGTTTCATATTTTACTAGATTTTGTGTTTATAAAAGATAAGCCAAATAATAACCAGATGTAGGTATTATCAATAAAGTCAAGAAGGGCATTAAAATATCATGTCTGTGAAAACCCCTTTCTGTTCCCCCAAAGCTAGCCCAATTAAGAAAACAATAGGAGCAATCCTAAGCCAGAAAATCCAGATAAATACTATCTTAAATGACACTGGATTTCTCTTATATACACCAGCACCGAGGGTAAATTGTTGTGTGCTTAAAAGCTACTCTCTTGTATGCATGCCCAGACAGTTTCTCTTTTAGATGCTGGTCATGCAAATAAAGCAAGCTACTGTTGATGATATCACTGCTTCTGCAGTGTCTTAAATACCCCTCTCTGAATGAGGACAGGCACAGAACTGAGAACACTGTTCACAGGACACATGTCAATCATTCAGTTGGCTACCACTGGACAAAACAGCATGAGGAAGAGGAGGCACTGCTTGGCAAAGCATTGTGAAGGACAGAGGTGCTGTCAGCCTGTCACCACTGAACTCTTTTGGGAAAAGTCTCTGATCTTTTACAAGCTTTCCAATAAACCTATGCCTCCCATGCTGTCTCCAGGCACTTTCTTTGGACTATCTGCCACCTACCCCACTGTCGTGGCAGAACTGGGCTATGGATTAAACAACATAGTTTTAAAAAATACAAAATCAATGGTGGCTAGTAAATTTCTTTCTTGAAAGTTGTGAGCTTTTAGATTCTCTTTAATTTTGCAAGGAATAAAAATATTTACTCTAGAATTATTATTTAATTATCTACAGCAGGTTCATGTTAGTGTCCATAAGATCTGTTAAAAAAAAAATAAACCAGATAAAGCAACAATAGAAACTTAATTTTTGCTTTATTTATTTGTTAACATTTTGTCTCAGAAATTGCTCTAGGCCTTGATCCTGACTAAAAGCTATCTGCTTTTGAATTACGCACAAATACATGCACACACACTTTTTCTTCAATTTTGGCTTTGGCTTTTCACTTTTCTTGCCTAGTTTTGACTACTCTCTTTCTTCATGATTCTAATTTGGCACCACCTGAGGTTTATCCTTAACCAAAACTCCTTCTGCCTTAAGCATCCTGGGGGCTGAGCCCTCATTAATCTCCCACACATCCATGCAATTGGCCTGCAGGGGTGGACATGGATAGACAGAAAACTATTATGTGCACTGATTTCCGGTGGATAAAATAAAGCACAGAGTTTTACAATACATGTTTCCACAAATAAATATGTTTGGAAATCAGTATTAATGGATCAAACTACACACTTGCATTGGAGTAAGTATATGTGCACAAGGGCTTTTAGAAAGCTAGAATTAACTATGCGACTCCAGTATTTTGGAATTTTTTTTAAAGATTGGTTTTCTAATAAGGCTACTAAAATCACATCTGCCTGTTCCACAATCCACAGAATACAATGAATCCTAGAGTTAGCACAGAGGAGTTTTTCCAATAGTGGGATGAAAAGAGTTAGTTAGATGTATTTTCCCTGACTTAAATGCCTGCCTTTCTTTCCCAGTGATAGCAAAATGCCCAACTATTCAGTTAAACACTTCCAGATCATTCAAATTCTCAAAAGATAGTCTTCTAAACTCTGGATTCTCACACCCTTTTTTTTTCTTTTGTCCTTTTCTTCATCAGAAATTATTCTAGATCCATTATGGCAGATAAAAAATATTGCATACATATTTAAATAGTATTTGCTAAGAAGTACATACCCACTTTGCAGTATGCTACATATGATCAATAACAAATGCTTAAATGGTTCTTTTGCTTAAAAATGCATTTTAATATTAAACCCATAAAATTTTACAAATAATTAAAAGTAAATATTTTCAGAAAATTCCTTTCAATGAACTCTTTATCATTTTCATTTAAATAGGGAAGATTCATTTGAGGGTTCAATTTTCCTATGGAACCCTCTATTACAATGTTATCCCCACCCTCTCTTGGCTGTGGCCATTAGATTAAAAACAAAGAAAGCATCTTTAACAAATTGTCTACATGTAGCCTTCTTTCTTATTCTATTTTATGTTCTATTCATGGCTCTTGATATATTTCACACTTTCCTCGATTGTTCTTGCTAGAGGCATCAAAAAACTTCCTTTTTACCTTATTATTTAGTGTAACTTATGCTTATTTCTCTTTAGGCCTTGAGATCTTTCAGACTTTAGTACTGTTAATTACTTTCTTTTCCCAGAAATAAGTGATGAAAATAATGCCTACCAATTATGGTGTCCATGCCATCCTAATGTTTGCTGCTTTGGCATATTGAGAGTTTTAAATCAAAGGCACTATAAATTCAACAGAGGAAAGAAAGTAGCATCACTATAACCAATATACCTAACAAGACCAACATAGGGGAGGAAAAGATTCTTTTGGCTTACATTTTCAAATGTTCAGTCCACACTGGCCAACTGCATAATTCTGGACCCAAAGTGAAACAGAACGTGGTGGAAGAAGGACTTGGCAAAGGAAAGCAGCCCAGGACATGGCATCCAAAAAGCAAAGAGATCTCTGCTAGCCAGAGACAAAATATAAAACCCAAAGTCATACCCCCAGTGACCTATTTCCTCCAGCCATACTTAACCTGCCTATAGTTACCACACAGTTAATCCGTGAGTGGATTGATTCATTGATCATTTAACATCTCTCATAATTTAATTTCTCCTCTGGACATTCTTGAATTGACTCACACATAAGCTTCTGTGGAACAACTCATATATAAACTATAACCAAAGGGCCCTGGAAAATTCCTTTTCCTTCTGGAAAGCAGGAGATAAAACTGCCTTGTGAAAGGTTCTCTTCTGGTACTCAGAGTAAGGGAAATTCTTATCAACATAGATGGGGATTGGAGAGCAGTGGAAATCTTTACAAATATATCTTATTTAAACTAATCATTTTCTTCCTAGTCACTTTTCCACCATTAATTATAATAGCCCAAACTCCTTGGTCTTCTCATGTTTTCATAATTTACTACTCTTTTATTCATCCTAGTACAATAGCTTAAGGCCTTCACCATTTCTCTTCATTTATTTTTTTGTATGTGGCTCCCATTTGCATGTAAAAAAAACACAAAATAAAATCTGATTTTTTTCTCTTAATCTTTTTGTATGACAGTTTAATTCTTAGACCCAGCAAAAAACTCTGATGAACTAAAACAGAAATTTCATCTAATTTACACCAGAATAATTTATTATGGAATTTGTAGTGTGTTGAATGGTACACCCATCAAAAAATTAACTTTTGTCCATCCACAAACTCAGTATGCCATCATCTCATTCTGAAATAATGCTTTTGCAAGTGTAATTAAGGTAAGGATCAAGATGAGATCATGCTGGATTGAAACAGGCCATAAATCTAGTGAGAACATTCTTATAAGAGACAGAAGAATATATGCAGAGAAACAGGGAGGAAGATCATGTGAATATAGTGGCAGACATTGGAGTGATGTGTCTCCAAAACAAGGTAAGTCAACATTTTCTGGAAAGTCAATGAAACTAGTGTTCTTATGTTTGGATATGAGATGTCCCTCAAAAAACTTATGAGTTAGGCGTTGCAGGGATATTTAGAGGTTAAATGATTGGATTGTGAGAACTGTCATCTCATGGTGAATTAATCCATTTAGTGGATTAATTTGAAAGGGCTACTGGATTGTAATTGTAGACAGGTGACACATAATGAAAGAAGTAGGCCCCTGGGTGCATGACCTTGGACTATCTCTTATCCCTGGTTCCTTCTTCCCTCTCTGATTCAGAGCTGCTGTGAGATGAGAAGCTTTCTTCTACCATGTCCTTTTACCATAATGTTCTGTCTCACCTAGAGCAAATAACAATGGAATCAGTCATCCATGGACTAAGTCTCTGAAACCATGAGCCAAAAATAAACTTTTTATCCTCTAAGTTGTTCTTTCAGATAATCTGCTCACAGTGATGAAAAGCTGACTAACAGGTGTGGAAAACTAATTTTCTCTCAGAGTTCTTCCTTGGAAGCAACCAACTCTTTTGACACCTTCATTTCAGACATTTGGTTTCCAGAACTGTGAGAGAATGCATATCTGCTGTTGCAAGCTACCAACTGTTATAGTTAAAGCTTCGTCCTGGGGTTTCATAAACTGACTTCCAGACCACTCACGTATAATGGAATCGAGCCTTTATTGAAGCACACTGGTGGCGGCTGACCAGAACATAAAGCTGTTCCCCTGATCAGCCCCAAACAATTGCAAGGGTGCTCCTTATAAGCCTGAAAACCGCAGAAGGGATGTTCAGGGTCCAGCCAATGCAAGCAAGCCAGGTTACAGAAGCGAGAGAGTGCAGTCAAGCGGAGGGAAGCCTAACCAATCACAGTTAGCCCAGTCACCCCAGTTACAGAAACAGAGCCCCGTTACTCTAGTTACAGAAACAATACCCCATTAGGTAGTCCATGTTCTTAAAGGTTTCTATAGCAAAAGGAAAAGAACATCTTGCCCCACTCATGACCCTTCTACTTTACAGGATAAAGTCATAAAACAAAATGGAGTCACATTTGCTTCTACTATCTCACAACTTTGTGGTAATTTGTTATGACCTCACTAGGAAACAAATACAAAGTTCATTACATAAACACAGAATTTACAGAATAATTATGTGCCAAGCTCTGATGTCAACCTTATGTATATGACATTCAAAAAGATCCAGACTTAGTCACTAATTCATTAAGTTTAATTACAATAAGCTTGAATAATGATAGTAATAATAAATACAAATTGCTAACCAATTAACTAAATGAGTTTAAGAAGGAAGTAATGAAAAAGCTGCTGCTTTTTCTCTTTAAGTTTCGCTATGCATTGCTTTGTTATGTTTACATTTATTGAAATGTCAGTGGCACCTCAGAGATTCAAAATATTATCAGCTTACTCCCATGTCATGGAAACCTCTCCTCTCTGCTGAAGAATGAATGTAATGTCTTGAAGGTATAGATCCATATCTATAAATGTAATAAAGTAATATCTTTTCTTTTATTGAAGGAGATAGGAATATTTGAGCAGTTTTAAATAAAATAGCAAAAAGCTTCAGAATGAATAATCTGGGATGGAAAGCAAGCATAATGTTTTCTCCCAATTTATTGTGTCAGCAAAGTACAGGAAAAATTATATATAAGCAAACAAGTCACTGGACCTCAAATGTTTAAGTGTACTCAATAGTCTTATAAACTCAAGAAACTCAAGTAATATAAGGAAAATCAAATAAGATTTTAAAGTTCTGGGTATATCAGAATCAGACATGAAAATCTTCATGTCTCTTTTCCATATTCCATGTATAGCTCAAATTTCAATAGGACAATTTTTTAGGTAAGTGTACAATTTCTTTCTTTCTTTCTTTCTTTTTTTTTAACTTTCAGGCTAAAATTCAAATTTATTTAAAACAATCCGTTTAGATATCCCAACCTTTGGAATTCAAGTTTAGACAAATCAATTAATTTCCCTAGAGTGTTATCACACTATGTCTTTGTTTCAGTGTTTTCTTCCTGGTTTTACTTTAAAAGAAAATGTCTATTTCTATATATCTCTAAGATGTTAAAAATACCTTTGAGTATGAGCAAGCTAGAATAGTTATTAAGTTATTCCTTATTATTGGATTTTTAAAAAGTGGAATTGAAGAGATGTTCATTAGTGCCAAAGGGAGACTTAAAGTTATAATGCAAACTGGATTATTTTGTCCAATTGAGAGAAACTGGACATTTTAAAAGAGGTTTGAATTCTTGAAGACTTTTCTTTGTGGTTAGCATTTTCCATGTTCAGGAAAACTGGGGTCTGAGGAATCAAGGAGGGGGTTGGACTGAAAATCTAGGAAGAGGTTCTGTGGTATGGAACCAAGTGGGAGCAGATAAGATGGGGTAGATTCAGAAGACAGGAGGCAGGGAAACCTGGTTGAATGCAAAAACCACCACTCATTGACAAATAGGAAAGGCCTTCTTTGTTGTTCTTTTCTCACTTAGCTTTGGACTATTAGCAAGATCATTTGTTTTGATAAAAGTCACCTCTTGAGAGTCATAGGAGTAACACCAATGAGTTTTGCTAAATATTTAGGCGATGAGAAAGAGGATGTGCAGTCATCACTAAATTATTCAGGGGTTGATTATGTGGGTGATGGACTTTTTCAGATGTCTCTCCTTTTTTTTCTCCCTTCCTCTTTCCCATCTGTTGCTCACAATTGGTCATTTCACTGTTCATTAGTCTCTTTAACAGAGAGATGGGAATTATTCTGAAACTCCAAAGTCTTTAAATGTTGCATCTTGTTTGCATCTTAATTGAGAATTTGTTTGTTTTGTCTCTATGGATTCCAGCAATCCATTTCCTAGCATCAAAGAGTATTTCAGGAACAGTTTTTGAAAATGTTAAATGAGTCATTTCAGGTCATGTGGTAAGCTGGAGCATCGAGGAGCACTGAATCAAATCCCAGATTGCCTCAAAACTAATAGGACATAACTATCTTTACTAAATTGTGACATTGCTGAAAATTAGCTTTAAAAAGGCACAATGGAAAAATCCATAGATTTATCTCTTTACTGCTCAAATCCACATCACTTTCTCAGAAAAGTTGTTTTCTATGCTGGTTTAATCTGTGTCCTATCAAATTTTATGCCTTCATAAAGTTTAATTTTTTTTTTTCTTTTAAGCTTGGCTATAGAGTCACTAGCAAATTCCAATCTTCTCTCCCTTCTCTGATTCTTTCAAAACGAACAGGCAGGTTCTTCATTTATAATATTATTTTTAATAGTTTATAGATCATCACTACAGGAAAACAAAAAATGAGGAGTGTATTTAGAGACAAAGCTCTTCCTGTGATGAAATTATTGTTTGAATATTAAACACCTCCCAAAGATCCATGTATTGAAGGCTTGGTCCTCAAATCAGCACTATAATGAGGGGGTGAAGCATTTAGGAGGGCTGAGTGGAAGGAAGTTAGACACCTGGGGAATTCTCTTAAAGAGAATATGAATTTCCTCTTTCTCTGCTTTCTGGACTATATGAGATAGGCAGCTTCTTTGTCATTAGCTCCCACCATGATGTGTGGTCTCACCACACACCCAAAGCTTTGGGGACAACTGACCATGAAGTTATGTCTTTTCACCTTTAAGTTTATTATCAGAGATTTTTTAAATATACAAACAGAAATCTGACTAACCCAGATGGTAAAGGGAAATTTTGAAACAAGAGTCATATTCTTTCATTTCTACTCATCTATTCCCCTTCTTCCCAACTACATCTCTCTTCATTAATCCTGGTTCATTATTCCAGAATTCAGTCAGAAAAAATAATTGATACCACCCTGGGTGATATTTACTTACTGAGGAAAGCAAGAATTAAAATTTTAAAAAGTGGTAGAAAAGGACATGAAGATAACAGTGGCAGTGTAATATGTTTTTCTTTTAAGGATATGACTACATGGTGAATGCTTATGTATGTACAGGTGTGTGTGTATTAATATATGTGTTTTCTGAGTATCGCTTCTCATTTGAAATTGTAAAATCAGTTACCTGAGAAAATGGAGTAACGTATATAACAGTTAATTAGACTGATATTATGCTATTTTCCTACCTTATTTGAATCAATTTATAAATATTTTCAAAAGAAGAGAATCATGTTATCTCTAGTCATAATTAAAACATAGAATTAGGATAAAAATTCATGTGTCAAAGTCAATCCAACATCAATTTAACAAACTTTTATTGAGATGTGATTATGTTATCTAATCACAATAAAATGATATTTAATGATGGTCTTTATTCTTTTAGCTCTTTCCAATTCTTTTTTCACAAAACAGCCAGATATATATATATGTGTGTGTGTGTGTGTGTGTGTGTGTGTGTATATATATATATATATATATTTATTTATTTATTTATTTATTTATTTTACTTTAGCATTCCACATGCATTATGTCCAAACTACACCGAGAGGAGACTACACTGCATTTTAAAAACCCTCATTTCCCAACTATGTGGTTTCTAGGAGTGGTCTATTCTGCCTGTAAAATCATATCTGTTTTTAAATTTGAGTTTTTGTAATATTTTCTTCCTTGGAATAGTTCTCTTTATTTCATTTTTTTCAGATGCACTCAAAACAGAGGAGTAAATGTTAACCAAAGACCATTCAAATGCCAAACTTCTATCATCTATGTACTGCGTTCTGTAATTCTGACTTTAAAATGTATAAAATTTTAGTTTTTTACAGAATATAAAGTAGATGCCTAGAAAACCCTTACTCAGTATCATACAACAAACAATTATAAAAGGAAATGTTTGAATATAATCTATTGACTACAGGTTAAGGTTTTCTCTACACTGAGATTCTTCAGCATTATTCATGTGTTTTTGTTGTTGTTGTTGTTGTTGTTGTTGTAGTTGTGTTCTTTATGTTTGGTATTAAGGGTTGAACCCAGGTGAGCTTTACCACTGAGCCACATCCCCATTCTGTTTTACATTTTTATTTTGAGACAAGGTCTCACTAAGTTGCTGAGGCTTGACTTAAACTTGCAATCCTCCTGCCTCAGCTTCCCAAATCACTGAGATTACAGGTGTGCATCACCATACCCAACTATAAATCATTATCTTTATGTGTATATGCATACATGTGTCTACAACACTGCAGTTTTAGCTGAGAAGAGGAAATGTGTGCAATTTAAAATCAAATCTCAAAATGACTAAGTGTCTTGCCATAGGTAGGACAAAATAAGTGTTTACTGAATTAAGTTAAGTTGAACAGTTTCTCAATCTTATAAACAGAAGAAATGACTGTGCAAAATGCTACACTGAAAAATTTCATTACTATAATAAGGCATTAACAATTTTGAATCTATAGAGAGGTAAATGATTAATTTAAATATATAATAGGTACTTTCAATTTGGGGAGGGGACAGAGGTTATTTAAAGATCCAAGATGAAAATTTCGGTCCCCAAACAATTTACTGAAAAATAAATAAAGGGTATACTTCTTGGGGAAACAAATTTTCTTTCTAGTTTAAAATTATTATTATTATTATTATTATTATTATTATTATAGCTTGAAGAGTTTACTTAATCAACCTGGAAAGTTTTGTGACTGGAGTCATACCTGCAAGAAATATGAAAATCACTAGGGTAGATTCTAATAAAGGTAAATAGCAATCCTTCTAATAAAATGCTATATGTTAGATGTTTAAAAGGGTGTTGGAATTTTTAAGATTCACTTTTCTTATTTCAGGATGCTTATTTCATTTGAATCATTGATTTCTAGGACCTGAGGTAGATAAGTTCAATAGGGTTTAAATTGATTGATTTTGCCTGACAGCCTTCTAATATGTGAAGGTTAGTGGATTGCATCCCATGAGAAGAATTTTACATTGCCTGGAAAAAAGTTTATATGTCGGCTGGCTTTTTAACCCAAAATAGTAATTAATGGATCAAGGGTTTTATTTAGTATTGATCAGTCTATTATCCTCTGCTACGAGGCTGCACACTGAAGCTGCAATCTATATTAGCCTTTGGTAGATAGATACCATAGGCTTCAAAGGTACTTGGTCAATAAACACTATTGGATTAGTTGGATTTTATACCAGTCATTCAAAACCACCCAAACATATGATTGATGATATAATCACTTTAGGAACAGATAGCATCTTACTATAGTGGCTTCATTTAAAGAAAATACATACAAAATTATCAGTTTATGCATTCTCAATCAGAAGTCTGAAAACATTTTCTGCAAAGGGACTGATAATAAATATTTTAAGCCCTGTGGGCTAAAGTTCTTATGCATCAACTACATTTTAGCATAAAAGCAGTGAAATAAATGAGTAAACAAATGGTTTTGTTACGTTCTAATTTACAGACAGTCTTCACAGAAGCAGAAAGTAAGATATCACCTGCACACTTTAATATGCTAAGTAGTCCTAGACACTGCACATGAATTGTCTAATTTAATTCTTGAAAGCATAAATAACTGATATGGGGACAGACCTGCATAGATCAGCAATGCCTACATTAAGCAGCAGAATCAAGCAATCAGGCATCAGAGGGACACATTTTCGGGGGTAGGGGGTGGCAGGTCACCATAGAGTCTGGATTTCATAGGGTTTAGCAAGGCCAGGTCATGGGAGGAGTTTGATGGTGGAGTCTACTTAGGGTGAGGCAGTAGTGCAGGTAAGAAACCAGTAAGGAAAGTTTCCCTTTGGGGCCTATTGGTCATATCCTTCATTTCTCATAACATCTATGATTCATATCATAGACAGGCATTACACATAGTTGTATGTTAATAAGATATGTAGACATTGCTCAATTTAAAATAAGTATATCTGGGAATATTATGTTTAAGTATAGTGTTATTCAACTAATAAAAAGTAGAGTTGCGATTTGACCCAATATTTTCTCAATCTACTTATAATTATTCTTCTTTTTGTCAGTGTTTGTATCAATTAAGACTAATAATGGTTATGAATGACAGAAAATACAAAATAAAAACAGCTTCGGCAAGATAAAAATTGATTTTAAAAAAATAAAATCAACTCTAAAAGGCAACATTGTACAACATATAAAAATCAATACAATACATTAATAGAGTGAAGGAAAATGAACATTTAATTTGATGCAAAAATAACATTTGACAAAATTCATCATGATCTTATGATAGAAATCTAAACAAACTAGAAAACAAGCATCAGGATAAATGTCATATATTAAAAGCACATAGCTAATCTCATACACAACGGGAAAATACCTAAGATCAGGGATAGAATGAAGATGGTCATTTTTGCACTTCTACTCAACATAGAACTGAGGCCCTAACCAGAGCAATTGGGCAAGAAAAACAAATTTTAAATTTCAAAGGAGGAAATAAAATTGTATATGTTCACAGATGATATGATTTTACATGTGGATAACCTAACATGATACAACCCCTCAACACATACAATTAAATAAAGGGATTCAACAAAATTGCAGGATATCAAATCAATTCATCAGTACAAAAAAATTAGTTGCATTTTTTGAAATATTTTTTAGTTGTAGTTGGACACAATACCTTTATTTTATTTATTTATTTTTATGTGGTGCTGAGGATCGAACCCAGCACCTCCCATATGCTAGACGAGTGCTCTACCGCTGAGCCACAACCCCAGCCCCTAGTTGCATTTAAAAAATAAACATTATGAAAATGAAATGAAGAAAAAAATCCATTTTCAATAACATAAAAAAGAATAAAATACCTTATTGGTTCTATTTCAAGTTTTCTAAGAAATCACCATATTACTTTCCAATTACATTCTGTGTATCAAATGGATACTATCAACAGAGTGAAAACACTACCCACAGAATGAGGAATAATATGTGTAAATCATAAATCTAAGAAGGGATTAATATTCAAAAAATATAAAGAATTCTTACAGCATACCTATAAAATATCAACAAATTAGCCCAATTTAAAAATGGGCAAAATATATGTATATACTTTTCTCCAAAGATACACAAACAGCAAATAAACTCAAATATATAAATGCCAATTTAAAATATGCTCATTTCCACTGACATTTAGAGACATGCAAATCAAAGCTAAAAAGATACTCTCTCATACCTATCATACTGACTACTATAAAAGAATAGCAAGTATTGAAAGAATGTGGTAAAATTGGAACCTATATACACGGTTCTCAAGAATGAAAAATGACACCATTATTGTGGATAGCAGTATGATGATTCCTAAATTTTAAAAATCAATTTAGCATTATGGTACAATAATTCCACTTCTAGGTATATATTCAAAAAAATTAAAAACAGGTCTTGAAGAGATATTTGTGCACCCGTGTTCTTAATAGTATTATTCAAAAGAGTCAAATGATGGAAGTAACTTAAGTATTTATCAGTGAATGAATGGATGAATAAAATGTACAAACACACATGTGTGCGAGCTCACACACACACACACACACACAGAGTCACCACAAGAGGATATCATTTAGCCTTAAAAAGGAATGAAATTCTGTCACATTACAACATGAATGAGCCTTGAAGATGTTACACCAAATGAAATAAGCCATTAACCAAAGAACATATAGTGTATGACCCACTGAACTGAGGTACTTGGAGTAGGAAAATCCACAGAGACAAAAACAGAATAGTAGTTTCCAAAGCCTGAAAGGAAAGGGGAATAGGGAATTGTTCAACTGGTACAGAATTTGGTTTTGCAAAATGAAAAGAGTTTTAGAAATGGATGCTAGTAACAGTTGTACAACAGTATACTTAATATATTTCAAATGGCGAATGTATTTAAAGCCACAGGATAATAACAAGGCCTAGGGGAATTCATAGATGACTCCTGTTAAGAAATCCTGAAGTACTCAGTGCTTTTAATAATTCTCTCAAATGCAAATGACTTAAGAATTTACTTCAGATTTTAATGCATCTTCTATCTTTGATGTTTTCAAGAAATTCTATAATTTTCCAAAAGCTACAATTTTTGGAGCGTATGTATATGTTTGAAGTAGGAAAAGACATCTATCTATCTATCTTGCTAACCTCAGATATTTTTGAAGGATATTCAACTTTCATTTATTATCTATTTTTTTTAAAGATCAAGAAATGAAAATAGTCCTTGGTAGGAGGAAACAGTTTTCCTCAGACCTTAGTCTTTAAATCAATACTAAAACATCGTTTTCATATTAAAAACATATTAAAACATAAATTATTATATTCTCCCCTAGTAACAAATATTTACATGGCACTCAAGGAGGAGTTTAAGTAGTTAATATTAATCTATCCTTAAAAACTTTATATGGAAATAAGATACTTAGAACACTGGTGGACTTATCTTCACAATATTCTCTAACATTTGTCTAAAAACTAGGTCACAATTTTTCACATGAGGCATGAAAGCATTATTTTCTTTTCCTTCCTCTAGGATACAGATTAGTTCGGCTATCATTTTTTGACACTAGTCAGAGAAAATTATGGGGAATTAAATGTAAAAGCTCCGTTCCTCTCCAAGTATATTTTTATAGAAAAAAAAAGGCATATAGAGTTAAATAATATTGGGGTTGGAAAGAGCCTTAAAGGTTACCAAGTTTAACTTCCCTTCTGAATCATGAATAGAATACTTAATTATAAGGAGTTAAAACGGTAGCAATTCCAATTTCAAGGGAAAAAAATATATAGTTATAGTTTGGGGATGTGCCCTCTGTGTGACAGAAAAAGTAGAAAAATTTATACAGAATCTTTTTATTGTTAAATCCAGGGCAGAAGCCTTGCATTCCTCTTGCATTTGAAACGAGGAACTATCAATCTGAAAACAAAGATGATGCTCAAAAAGAGGCAGCCCAAAGCCCTTAGGATGCAGCTGTCATCGAAGTAAAAGAGAATAATTTGAAAATTTGAAGGTAAATATGCATTTTACATAGCTTGTCCCTTTGGTGACATTTATTTATTATCTCATTTATTTCTTCCTGAAGTGGTAAGTAAGGGAAGAAGTGCAAAGAAGCAGAAAAAGCAAGACACTGAAAACTGAAGGCCAGAGAAGGAAAACAGGGCCTTTTGCCCTGATGTGTCACAAGAGGGCACAAGTCCTTTTTCGGTAAGGATTTAAATTTTTTAAAATGAGCCCAGAAGTGATATTCCTACATCTATGTCTTAGGGATATTTGAAACAGTTAAATATATGTAGAGTCTGTTGAAAATATATTTACTGAACACCCGTGTGTGGGAAGGCACACATTTTGCTATTATTTCTGGTCTTCACTCTCTGCTTTCTGCCTGAGTACTTACTTAGCTACATATCTTGAAAGACATAAATGACACATTCACCCAGAAGCTTTTCTTATAATCCTTTGGGTGTTTAGGATGGAATTCATAATTTTTTTTCCTGCCATTACTCTACATTATTCAAATCTCATGCATAATGCATGATGTCCTGTATGGTAGTTATTTGTACATAAGCTTGGCTTCTTCAATCAATCAGGGGTGTAGAGACCATCAGATGTTGTACAATGAGGTACCTCTATCACAGTGCAAAATATACAAAAACATACTACAATGATGGGATAATGTGGGCACTGCAAAACCTCTAAAGAAGTACCTGGAATTTGACTACCAGGTACTTTCCAAAACAGTGATAGAGTCAGAGATTGATGAGGTTTTAATTGCACTAATATCCTGATGTCTAACTTTTATCTGAGTCACCTCTCCATGAAAAGTCCCATCTTAATATCAAAAAGAATTCCAGACTTTTAGGTAGAAGTATATTGGAGTTCAGTATATTTGTTTAGTTTTTCTCATATCAATGATGCACTTATAGGAATAACAAAATTCTTCTCCCAAGTAAAGTGATACTTTTGTATATATGTAGTTTTAACAAAGGCTCCATTCACACCCTCACAGTTAAATACTTTGCTTATTTGCCAGAGCTATCACTGTATCATGTGCTATTTAGTTCTATTAAAGTGCCTATACAGAAAAACATATGGAATATAAGAGCTTTAATAAATGTGAGTGAGGCAATTTAAAGATGACATTTCTATAAATCTAAAATTCAGAGTTGAAAGTAAATTTTATCATTTCATATTGTAGCTAAAAAAGATGGTAGAACAAAACATTTTAGAAGAGAGTTAATTTTAATCTGTCTACACAGGTTTAAATTCCATATAAATCTCTTGGAATGACTCAGTACCATAAATCTAGGTTCTTTCTGATTAGTAATAATTTTTAAAACCTGCATATAAAATTTTTAATAGCAAGCATAATTAATTTTTTATATCAGAAAGAATTTTAGTAGTTTTCTTTCCAAGAGTATGGCTTAATGATATTTTAAATGCTACTTAAGAAATCATGCATTCTGGAAGATTGCAGAAATATATTTTATCAGCTAACCAAACCATAGTGATGCCATCCATAAAAGGCTCCATTGCCTACTGTCTTTATTTCTTCCCAGTTCAGAGACTGCTCATGTTTTCCATAATATACTCAAATAACCATCACTAAGAAACTTTGGAAATAAATTATGTAAAATTCATGTGCCAAGAGTTCAACCATTAAATCGGCACATTTTCTATACCTAATACATAATATGCAAATTTTTCAAGAACACACAGAATATTAATAAATATAGATGCTTTATGTTTGCCCTGATGCAAGTGTCCATAAATTTGAAATAAGTAAAATCTCACAAAAATATCTTTAACACAATAAAGCTATAAACAAATGATGAAAACATAACCAGAAAAATCACCTAATAGTTAATAGAAATAAACTGACATATTTCTATACTGTTCATGGATCAAAAAAGAAATCACAAGAAAATGTTTTAAATATTTTGAAGTGAATGCTAAATGAGCACAGCTTATCAAAATTTGTGGAACACACTTAACATGGTGCTCAGAGGGAAATTCATAAAATAAATTCTTATTTTTATAATAAAAATAAGAAAGCTCTGAAATCACTCTTACAAAGATTACCTAAGAAGCTAAAAAAGATAAAGAAGAGCAAAATTAAGAAGAGGAAAGGAATCAGGAAAGGATCAAATTAACCCCCAAATAAACCAATGCAGCAAATATGACACAAGCTTGTATACTTGAAGGGACTCACAAGACTTGACTTGAAAAAATCCCCAATGTTCTTATTCCACAAACTCCATCTCCTCACGGAACCACTGAGATCTATGTGATAACCTTGGCTTCGGGAGAATTCAAGGCTGTAGTTCTACGTGGGAGCATTTTATACCCTGATAATCAATTAACACTGGCTGACAAGTTACACCAGGTGAAAACAATCATTAAACAAAGTCACTACGAGAGTATTTGTCTTAAGAGTATTTTCAGAAAAACTACAATCCTCTAATTTTTTTGAGAATTTTGGGGAGAATTGCATATGCAAATATCTATATTAAAGTTGATGGATCTGAACCATTGTGGGTTTATCCCTCAGGAAATATTTGGCAATGTCTTGGGACCTATTGGTATTCACAAAAAGGGAGAGGGAGAGATGCAGCAATCTACTAGTTAGAAGCGAGGAATGGTGTTAAACACACCACACTCCACAAAACAACAGCCCTGACCCCTGAAAATCTCAACCACAGGATCTCAATAGTGATGGTTTTGAGAAACTCTGAACTAAGTTGAAGCATGTCAAAAAAGAACATTATATAGGTAAGCTACAACTGAGAGCAGGAAGTTCCAGGCATGAATCCACCATTAAGCAAAAATTCAAAAAGAAATTCACTTTCTCAAGGAGGATGGGATGGCTGGATTAGTGAAAGGAAGGATTACAAGACGGTAATTAGGACATGGAACACTTCCCAAATCTTGGCTCTTCCCATCTTTGGGAATGAAAGAATGAAGAAACCAGAAATGTGACATGCATGTGATTTGGTGTGAAAATTGGTTTACAGAGGCAGAAATTCTGCACTGAACTATAATTAGTAGTTAATAGTTTACTTGATTTAATTGCACCAACCCTGTTGAAATAATATTTGTTCTGCTTAATTCACAGGATATTTGTCAGGTGCAAATGAAAAAAAAATTGCTTAAAACCTTTGAGAAATAATGAAATGCCCTACATGTATGTCTCCCCATTATCCCCATTCATAGTTATACATTATACATTCATCTTGGAGTTTTTAGAGTATAAAAGCTCAAAAGTCATATAGTATAAAAAGTCATATAGTATAAACATGTAACCCAGTCACCTAGTTGACATGCTTAGAGGTCTTGCCAGGAACAACTTGTGGTGACAACTCTTTAGAAAAAGTAATTCACCTCTTCTTATCCTTTTCTTTGTATTCTTTTGAGAATAGTCTATGCTCTCCCAGGGTTATAAAGCAATCTAGGGTGGGCAAAAGAAGGACCTATATGGAAAGAATGTTTAAAATTTAAGAAATCCCAATGGTTAAGGGGAAATATCTCCTGGACAGCCCAGGATGCAGGAATACATTGGGACAGCAGCCTCAGGGGCACCTGCCCCTACTAGGCTTATCTGTCCTTTCTCTCCCCTCCTCTAAATCTGGCTACAGTTTCTACTTTATGTCCCCCCTCCTCCCTATGCTAGCACCCAGGAAAGGCCAGATATCGCCAAAACACCCCTGGGAATTATCCACATATCCAATTTCCAATATGATCCTTGGCTGTAGGAGGACCTTGTGCCACTTACTGATTCCACTGTGTCCCCCTTTTGCCCAAAGAAGCTCCATAACTCTTATGTCACATGCTGGTCTCCAGCCCACCTCCAGACCAATCAACAGACCATGAACCTGGGACCTTTCTAGAAATTGACATTGTACATTCCCTGTTTCCATGGAGACATAATGAGCTGCCCCTCCTTGGGAGCTCTATTTAGTACTATTCTGCGTGACACCCTCTTACAGGTGGTGCCCACAGAGCCCCATTCTTCCTCACTGCCCTCCACCCTGGCTCTTTCCTCATCTCCCTCTGTTTCCTATTGAAACCTTATTACACAGAGGTATTCACCCATACATCTCTGCTTTTGCCCCATGGGTGGTCTTATCTCTATCACTGAGGCCCCTCTGACATGGGTGTCCATATTCCCATGTCCATTTTTCACCCTCAAATCAAGAACTTGATCCCTTTTTACTCAGGGGTACCCTTGTCTGCAAAGTGCTTTTCACTTCTTACAGAGTATTGCCCCACTGCTTTTTTTCTGCCTTTGCAAGAGTCTGCTCAGCCATTAGATTCTGGATTTCCACTTTTCTCTTTTTCACCCTAAGTCCTAGAGTCTGGGGCCCTGTCACCTGAGCATTTGATGCCTCTGGCTTAGTCACATTGCCACTTTCCTGCCTCTCAGCCTTACCTCTGTGCACATCTTTAAGCAGAGCACTTTTTTCTACTGAATTGAGTTTATAAGGAATTTTACCCCATAACTTTTTCCAATCTTCCATCAGATAAACACTCAGACTGCCCATCCCTCTTGCTATCTGACCTCACAATGGCTCTGGACTCTTCCTCCTCACCTGACTACTCCTTTTCTCAGAACATAACTATCCCGCCTATCAGGGTCCATCCTTTAAATCCCAGTGATTGATTGATTGACCTGCCACCCTCCATCAACAGCCTTCTCTATGCCTCCACTACCAGCTCCAATTTCACTGTGCAGTCAATTCCAGTACTACTGGAATGTATGCAAAATGTTTTTTCTGAGACATCTCAGGCTTTCAGTGTTCAAGTCCATCCATGCCACCTTGCCCAAAGCAAGGGGACTACATAACTCAACAATTTAGATATCTAAAGTGACTTGTGTTTTCTGAAAGAATATGAATGATGTATAAGGAGTGAGCTGAAGTGAAACTTTAGGCCCTTCAAGACAAGACCCTGCCAATTCTGCATCAGAGCACACAGATTCTTTCCAAAAGGACAATTGGAAAGGGTATAAAGAAGTTGCTTTCATAGCTTTAGACACAGGTAAAAAAAAAAAGAGAGGAGCAGGAAAGCCCATGACAATACATAAACAAGTCAGTTACAGACCCTGTTGAATCTGAGCCTCACGTAACAGTCATACTGACATATGGGTCTGAAGTTCTCAGACTCAGAAATATCTTACAGAATGGCGAAAATTCAAGAAGTTTTGTGTTTCACAAAATTTGGAAATAAATTTTGGAGGTTATGGGATCCCAAATTCAAAGTAGGTGAGAAAACTATAACTATTGGTAAGGAATAACTGCCCTCTGCCCTTAAGATCCCTTTCCCATTCTGCCAGAGGCTGCAGAGACCTGAACTGCTTCCTACTCTGCAGTCTTGCCTTAATAAAATTCTTTACAAGTCCAGTAAGTTTACCTTTCTCTAGATTTATATGTTCAAGAAGAACATAAGGACATAGGCCTCATTCTATGCTTACCTATGTTATCTCCCCACCCCTCACATTCAATCACTTAGGCAAGTGTTTTGGTTGTCTATTACAAGCTAAGCAGTGTCAGACATCTAAAAATCACAGCAAGTATAAAACCTAGCCCTTGTCCCATATGTATTTAAATGATTATGAAAATATATAATTGAGATTTTTTTATTTACAAAAAAGCATTATTGTGTTAACATTGAAGATAACTAATTCATAGATCACATAGTTAAAATGTTCTATCAGGAAAAAAAAAAAAACATGATGGGTCTATTCATTTAATCCATACTACCTTATATAACAGTCTTTATTTATTTTTTTAAAGAAAAAGAGAGAATTTTAATATTTACTTTTTTAGTTTTCGGCGGACACAACATCTTTGTTTGTATGTGGTGCTGAGGATTGAACCCGGGCTGCACGCATGCCAGGCGAGCGCACTACCGTTTGAGCCACATCCCCAGGCCATATAACAGTCTGTATTAATCATTCTGGTTAACCATATGAAGTTACTGGGCCTAGAAGTTCCTAAACTTTATTTCTAGAAACTCTCTGTACTAACTTTATTCTATTTTGCAAATGAACTGAGCCTAATATACCAGGAGTAACCATAGAATAAAACAGATGCTAAAGAATGTAGGAATTAGTTAAGTTTGGAATTTTCCTAAAGGAAATGACAAACCACTGAATCGTTCCAATCATAGGTGTTGCAAAGCCTGATTCAGATTTTTAAGAGCTCTTCCAGAAGCTATGAAAAGACTATATGGTAAATTGGAGGAAATTAGCTTAAGGACATTGATTAAGGTCTACTTTTGGAAAATGTTCTTAGATGGGAAAATTGAATCCACAGACCAGGTAGTGAGGAAGAAATAATAAAATGACTTGAGGTCTTCATGTGAACAAATGGATGGATACAAGTATACTTTGATGAGTTTAAATATTTTTTATAGAATATATACATTAATTTTTAGAAAGAAGTGTATTCTTCTTCTAAGCACAGAGTCTATTTTAGTGTGGGTTTATAATTCATTGGCTTTATCAGTTCATTTCTATAATATATGGTTTACAAAGAATTCTAAAATTCCAAGTAGCTATCTGCTTAACCTGGAAGTTTGCTATCTTCTCGCAAGCAAATTTTGTTTCCTTGAACATTTAAGAAATATTTCCTTCTGTTTGATCTTCAGTTGCAATAGCATTGATGTGACATTATTATTTTTTATATACATCAATAACTTTGATATCTGGATTATGCTCTTGAGTGCTCCTTTTATCTTCAATACTAGCATCATTTTTTGATCCATAGAACAAAATAATTAAAGCAAGGAAATTCAAGTTATGATGAATATGGTTATTTTCACAGATTTGCCTCTTTTTAAACTAAGTCTTTAACCATCTGTTCTCTTTTCTTTACATGTTTAGGATGTATATAATTAACTGAGCAATCATATCATAAAAGGAAGGATATGAGTGATTTCAATGCATCTTGATATTTTTTATACAGTACATCTGCTATGAAAGATTTTCTTCCAAACACATGTTTCAGGTACAATCAGAGGAAATCATTTTTTCTTTGATCAACTCTTCCTAAAATGCACAGAAATTAAAAACAAGTTTAAGAATTCAATTTCCACTGAAAACAGTAAGTTACAGGGAAGAATAGGGTCACTCAATGCTTTCATTATTCAAGGTGCAAACAATATAATAGAATGCATATTACCTCCAGTTTTATCTATTTGGCATAATTTAATCAGCTCTGTACACTTACTCTTAAGTTGATTTGCTTTTTTTCTCTCTTGCACTAATAACATGCTGTTTTTCTGTTTGAAATATCCTCAAAGATTTGGAATTTCTTTCTGTATAGCATGTCTTTCTGATCACAATATATATATATATATATATATATATATATATATATATATATATATATATATATATATCTTGAATTTACCAGAGCATATCATTTATATCCTTCTGCTGCAACTTCTTAATTATCCATTTCAGCAGTGGAAGATAACTGTTAAGCTGCAGGTGTTGTCTTTCTTGCATAAATTAGGACACTAAGAATGAAACTAATGGTATATGCTCAAAAAATTTAGCAAACCAATTGAATTAATAAACAGTACCAATACTGGCTTGAACAAAAAAAAAATGTATCTAAAGATACAAAGTATTCACTGACTGATTAACACCCAAAGATGAGTTAATTAGAGTATATATAATTTTATAGAGAAATTATCTATGTCTGTGAGTAAAATTGAAATTGTCCTTTCAAGTATGAATTTTAAAGTCACAGTGAAAATATAAATACATGTATAAGCTTTTAAGTTGTAAATTAAATGTGTGTGTGAGTGCATGAGCATTTAAATATATTTACTTAAAAACAAAAACTGAAATTATATGACAAAATTTTTTTAAAAAATTGTAATCAGTGAGTTTTGAAAATACCAACATTATGAGACAAGAATACTTCATTAAAAAAAAAACAAAAATAAATAAACAAGTTGGAGTATAGAAACTTTGCCTATTCTTAAATTTTGTATGAGCATAAGACCTAGATAGATAAAATCCAAATCATCAATTTTACTTGAAATGCATTTGGGTGTAGACATAAATTCAGCATTGCCTATACAAAACAACAACAATAACAAAGAAAACTAAAAGGATGACTATATCACATATGCTATTCCCTCATATTCCTTCAGATAACTTTTGCTTTAATTTGCGTTCTGTGATAATTCTTTAGTAACTAACCAAGGGCCTACAGATATACCCAAATCATATCAAAGGCAAAATTCAATAGGATAATTTGAAGAATATAACTTTAATTTAAACTTCTATACGAAGAAAAAAATATTTCCCAGATTTATTGCAAAATAAAGACATTTTTCATTTATGTTTATTTCATTTCTTTCCTTTTTCTTTTCCTCTTTTTTTTTTTTTTTTTGCATGAAGATCAAACCCCATGGTGCTTAACCACCAAACACTATGCCCACCCCTTTTTATTTTTTATTTTGAGACAGGGTCTGCTGAGTTGCGTAGGGCCTCATTAAGTTGCTCAGCTGACTTTGAACTTGCTATTCTCCTACCTCAGCCTCCGGAGTTACTGGGTTACATGTGTGCACCACAGTGCCTGGTTGATAAATTTTTTTAAAAAAATTTATGTTTTTGTTTTAGGCGGACACAATATCTTTATTTATTTATTTATTTTTATGTGGTGCTAAGGATTGAACCCAGTGCCTCCCGCATGCCAGGCCAGCGCACTACCACTTGAGCCACATCCCCAACCCCCTGGCTGATAATTTTTAAATTTGATTTTATCCTATGTCAAATACTAAATTTGATAAAATAACAAATTATTACAACTATGGCTGCTCCGTGACTATGGTATAATTCACCCAGAAATAAAGAAAGAAAAACTAGAAAATTCTCTTAGTTTTGAAGTTAAACAATACTCATTTAAATAGCACTACTTAATTATATTTTAAATAAATTGTGGTATTAATTGATCATACTAAATGTCTGCTTCTCCAGGAATCAAAAAAATTATACTTAAAGAAACTGAAGATTAAAAACATTTATTTGTAAAAACGAAAAAAGGTAAAAACTAGTCATTCAGTTGTATCAATGTATTGAAAATAAATAGTAAAATTAAACTCGAAAGAAAATCACAAATGATCAGGAACTAATTAAAGTAGAAACTAACTAAATAACAAACATAAAATAGAAAACATAATCACTAGTATATGAAAATGTTAATAAATCATGAATGTGTTGTTAGAGTCTGTAAACAAGTCTGGATGGCGCCTGGCCAAATGCCAGAGGGAGTGGTTTGTGAAGTAACAAAAGTGAGCCATTAAGTGTGGAGATTCCTTATTGGTTGACTGGTGTATCTATTTTATGCTAATTAGATAGGCTGTGTAAAATGTATAAATATTGCTCAGATCCTACAATAAACGGCTTCCACTCCTGCTGCATCAATGTACACAAGTCATTCGTCACCCCCCGGATATTCTGCCCAGCCAGCCGGGCTGTGACAATGTGTCAGATGTCCCAAGAAGGTGTTCAGTTTCCTTGACTTGGTAGAGAGATACACAGTACCTAGAAAGTTGTCATGCTCAGGGTGGTGGTTTATTTCAGCCAAAAGGATACAGGTTGGAATCAACATAAGAAACGAGTACTTGGGACAGAATCCAGGAAACCACTTGCATATAGCCAGTAGTTGTCCCCTAGTGGAGTCTTTAGGCAATGTTCAATTTCCCAGTGACACAGTGAGATAATATGTATAAAATATTGCCTACCAGGCAAACTACACAGGGCCTTGAAGACCAGGGGTTTTTTAGAATTGCAGTCACATAGGCATGTAAAGTGCACATGACTGACTTTGATTACTCCGTCTCCAGACTCTAGAGAGGTCAAAAGGGTCCTAAAAGTCTAAGGGCCTCCAGAATCTGGTATGGCCCAAAGCTTCAGATTAGCAAAAACAATTTTATCAGGAAGGATATTCCAAAAGTCAATCAAAGGCCAGCACTTTCTTAAAAACGTACAAGGTTAGAACACCTTATACCTGCTGAAGCAAACCTTATTGCTAAATGAGTAAGTTAGATGTGACTTCAGAAAAACTGTCATTGCAATTCATTAAATTAGCAGAAGAAAGCAGAATAACTATATGGTATTTTCCATAGATACATAAAATCATCTGATAAAATTCAACTTGTAATTCAAAAACTACCAACTGAAAAACCTAATATATAAGTGATCTAACTAAATTTTGGAGCAAATATAGATAATGACGAAATGATAAAAAACCTAACAGAGAAAATTATACTCCATTTCTTGCCAGTATAACTAGGCAAGAAAACTAAATAAGTGGTATATGGGTTGGAAAGTAAGAAATAAAACTATCATTTTTAATAAGCTATAATTGTTCATGTAGAAAATAGAAGTGAATGCATGAATGAACTATTATATTTAGTAAGTGTGATATAATGATTGTATCAGTGTTCTCAATTTTCTATTGTTAAGTCATTTCTTCTTCCACTATAACTTGAAGTACTTGTCAACTCTGATCAAATTCATATTGTGACTGGCTTTATCCAATAGAATGTGGTGGAAATAATGCAATGCTCTTTTTAAGACTGTGCCTTCAAAGACTTGATGCTTCTGTTCTTTTTCTTCCTTTTTCTGTGGCAATCATGAGAACATGACTGTGCCCATGTGACGTAGTCTGGATCATCCTACTGTAAGATGAATGACCACTATAAACAGAACCATTGCTTCTCAGTGAGGCACTGGATTTGAGAGAGAACACAAGATCATCAAAGTCATTGTTACAGTTTTTATCTGCATTGTTTCCCCAAAAGTTTGTGTGTTAAAAGCATGATCCCCAAAGCAGTGATAATCAGAACTCTGATCTCAATACTGGGTTAATCCACTGATAGTGGACTATGAGGTGGTAACTCTAGAAGGTAGGGCATGGCTGGAGGAAGCAGGTTTCTTGAATCTTATATATTGAATTGCACTTTGTCTAAAATTCATGTTGACATGTTTGATTTCTTTTCTATGTGTGAATTTTGCCCCTCGATTTATTCTTAACCTTTATGTCATTTGCTTTTAGGTATTGTTCTGTAAATAATTTATTGCTGAAGTTTGCTTTTGGAATTATTTAAGAGCATCTGTGAATTCACAGAGAAGTTAAATTCATAGTCTGTTATATGTAAGTTTGGACTAGATTGTATCAATATTTTATAATTTTGTTTTTATATCATTTGTGACCTATGTGTTCTTTCCTGACTTTAACTACTTGGGGAAATTATTCTGTTTACATTTTAGTAGAGATTAGTATTAGATATTTATTTCTTTTCGTGAAGATATTGTAAACATCTATAATGTCTATGAAGTAATGTGCTGAATCTTAATATATAGATTTCCAAATATAATCAACTTGATATGTTCTAAAATTTGTAGTTTTTAAGATGTATAACATTATTGGTAAACTGAATATTTAATTTCATTGTGCCTTTATAATCCATTCAATTTTTTATGAAATGGACTTGTGAAAGAATAAATCTGATAGACATAATAAAATTGAGGGATATCTGGATATCTTTACTTTTCATCACACACTGATGGCTTTAAGTTTGTCAGTTTTGTCAATTTTGTGTTCAATTCTGGAAATGATTTTTGGAAAAGTTGATGATAAGTGTGAAAACATGTTATCAAGATGGCACTTGAAGCATCATAATTTTAACATTTAATAACAGTTATATCTATCTAGAAATGCAATACCCTTTTAACAAGCATGTGTAACTTTTTGTCACTTAGTTCATTTTCATATATAGTTAAATATAATATCCAAAAGTAAGACTAAGAATAAGTTTTAACTAATTCAGAAAATTGTCAGAAATATCAAAATGACATTTTAAAGAGAAATAAGGCTTAATACTTAATACTTTTAATTTTTAGAATACAATCTGCCATAACCATATAAAAAATCCTTATTTTGACACTCAGATACATTATATCAATACATATTTTTAGAATATATTTTATTCAAAATTATTATTCTATCTGTAATGGAAAGAAAATAAGCATCTTAGATGAAAAAAGAGAGAGAGACTTTCAAGGGGAAAAAAAAATCTCACCTCATGGAACAAATATCAATTTTACATAGTACCTCCTTTCAATTCTGAAAGAATTTCAAGAAAACATGATTTACATAGAAGATGCAAGGCAAGCTATTCAGACAGCTGAATGGATAAACTATGTAAGAAAAAAAAAATTTAAAGGCAGTAGATAAAATGAGGATGAGAAACATGCTTTATGAAAATAATATGCCACAGCAGGATTTAAAATACAAAGAAAGTAAAAAGATATATAAAGACACGAATTCCCAGAATCATAATATAAGTTGATAGAACAAGGTCTATGGGGAAATAATTCAGAAAGCTGTTACTGAATTTGGGGCATAGGGACTCAGTAGAAACACCGTGATAATTCTATAGCAGGGCTTCTTAAAAATCTCCTAACACCAGAATGTCTTTGGGAATGTGAGGTTGGGACTAGTCTAAACCACGAGTGGTACAGGAGAATCAGGCCTGTGCAATAGAAATAGCTCCAGCGGGCACTTCCCACTGAGATATGACAAAGCCAACAGGGTTAAAGATTTGAAATATTGTATCTGATTAAATCTGCACAACATGTTTGACTTTAGGCAAGTTCCCTTTCCTATCAGGCCTCGATTCATCTATCTACAAAAGGATGAACGAGGAGTAGAGGAATGTAAAAAGCCTTTCCGGATCTGACTTTCTGTTCTTTGTAATTCTTTTGAAAGCCAATATTTATTTTGTTCATTTTAATCTATTCACACATGTGAAAGTTTGGTGCTAAGCAGAGACAAACAGCGGGAAGGTACAACTTAGAGAGAAATGAAATCAATAACTACAAACTGGATGCTTCAAAGACTATGTGCTTCTTTTGTCTCTCCTCTGGGGGAAAAGCTTGCAAAGGTAGAGAGAAAAGAAGTCAGGGGAAAGCTCCTGGAGAACAGCAGGAGGAAACTCAGAGGGATGTATTAGGGGTGGGATGGTGCAGAAAGATTGAATATGGAGAAAAAGTATTAACAAATTATGAGTTTATTGGACTTTTAATTTCACGAATTCTACAAAGCTCTTCTACAGACAATGTGGGCTTTAGTTTTTGTGCAACATGTTAGCATGTAAAAATACCTTATTTGCTCCCATCACCCTAATTTCCTCCTCCTTTTCCATACTCCCAGAATCCCATCAATGACCTTCCTATTGATAAATAAAGACAAGTGTGTTAGTTCACTTTTTTTGCTATGAACAAAATACTTTGTCGGGTTTCTGTTCTCGACTAAAAAGTTCAGGGGTCACTCCAGGTAAACTGGGCTAACTGGGCTGTGCAAAATAACCACACAAGAGACACAAATACCTTTTTCTTTGGGGTCACTGTGATGGCTTCTCTGACCTTAAGGGTCCAGAGAGAGAGAGAGAGAGAGAGAGAGAGAACTCACTGACCCCTTTTATTGAGGAGAAGCTATTCAAATGAGGCAAGGGGTCAGGTTTCAAGGGCCTGAGTCTATCTTCATGATGTCCACTGTTAGTAGGTTGACTGATATCTAGGTAGGCCATACCCAAGGGCACAGTAAGAGGAGGGGACACACACAAAGCACTTCCATGGAACATTCTATTCTAAACTGGGAAGGGGTTATATTAGAAAGGAACAGGTGAGTGTAGTTCCACCCATGGAGCTGTAGGAAGACAGTCTCTCAAACCTTAGAAGAGTGGGGCAGTCTAGCAGCATGGGTGCCTGATGCCACATTGCCCTGCAGAGGAGTTAACTCAGGTGCGAGGTTGGTCTCCCACAATACTTGAAATGAACGACTTAGAGGAGGAGACGTTTTTTGGCTTATGGTTTCAAAGGTTCAGTCTGTGGTTGGATGACTCCATTGCTCTGGGTCCCAGAGGATGCAGAACCTGATGGGAGAAGGGTATGGCCAAGGAAAGCTACTCAACTCATGGCAGCAGGGAAGAAGGGGAGACAGGGAGGGAGAGAGGCCATGTATCAGGGAGAAAATATAAACCCCAGTGGCCTACTGCCTCCAGTAATATCCCACCTTTATACAGTTACTATACAGTTCTATCAAATTATTAATTCATCAAGTGGGTTAATCCAACAGTAAAGATATAACTTCCACAATCTAAACATTTCACTTGTGAACATTCCTGCATTATCTCAGACATGAGTCTTTAGGGGACACTTCATATCCAAACCATAGCAAGAAATTTCTTTTTTGAAATAAAAAAAAAATAGGGATAGCAGCAACCACAGCTCAAGATCTTTTGCCTGGAATCCCAGCAGTTTGGAAAGCTGAGAGAGGAAGATTACAAATTCAAAGACAGCCTCAGCAATTTAGATAAAAAGGACTGGGGATGTCCCTTAGTGGTTAAGCACCTCTGGATTCAATCCCTGGGACCAAAAAAGAACAACAACAACAACAGCAATAAACTCCATTCAACTGGTAGTAACAAAGTCAGAACAAAAGAACCCATTTTGGTTCAATAGGAGGGGTGTTCTTAGATAAAAGGCATAACAATAATAATAATAATATATACTCTATGGTTTGAACATTGATGCATATTTTTTGAATTTGTCTTAATTTTAAAAAACTTAACATTTTGTTACTTGTAACATTTTTATTACTCTTGGTGAGATTTACTGTAAGGTAATATATAAAATTATCTTTATTCTGGTGCTTATTGCTACAAGACCATTGAATGGTAAGTAATATGATAATGGTAAGTAATATGATAAATTTTGTACTGCAGACAAAAATATTGTTTTGATAATTCCAATGAGAATGAATTGGAAGGTAGGTTCAAAAACTTAGCAAACCACTTATATAATATTTCATCAATAATGTTAGTTAAACTGAGAACAAGTATAATTGTGGAGGTCATCATATGCATACTGCCAGTCCTATTCTAGTAGGTGGGAAATGCCTTTTGTCATTAAGGATGTAGTCCAGGTAAAGAAGAGTGTAAGTTTCAATTGATGACAAGATTGAAAATGTTGCCACAAACAATGAAATAATTAGATCACCGCACAGGTAAAAGAATCATTTAAGGATTAATTATGTTTCCAATAAGCATTAAATTCATATAATATAATCCAAGGAAATAGAAATGAAAGTGAAATAATTAATGTAATTCAAAATAACACATTTAAAGTTTAAGCCACTTTACTGGAGGTTCTGGAAGGAATCAAAAATAGAACTACCTTGTGACCCAGCTGTCTGTCTTCTGGCATAAACCCAAAGACACAATATCACCCCCCTTGTACTGATATCTGCACTCCCATGCTCATTGTCGAATTATTCACAATAGCCAAGGTGTGGAAACAACCTGAGTGTCTTTCAACAGGTGAATGAATAAAGAAACTGATACATACATACAAACATACATATGTATATACCTACATTCACAAACACACACACACACACAGACACCCACATGTGAATATTATTTAACCTTAAGAAGAAAAAAATGCTGCCATTTGTCACAACGTGGATGATCCTGGAAAACTGTAAGCTAAGTGAAATAAACTATACACAGGAAAAAAAATACGATCTTATATATGGAATCTAAAAATAATTTTAAAAAATGGTGAAATGAAAATGGCACTGAAGGATATTGAAATGACAACCCCCAAAATAGTGTTGGAGGGAGATAGAGGGAGGGAGGCAGAAGGCAACACATTAACAACACTGAGTCTTTCCCAATATATCCTTTCCTAGTGACAAGACAATCCCTGGGAAGGGAGCAAACATCATCCAGTGACAAGACAATCCCTGGGAAGGAGATATCCATCAAACCTAAAATGTCAGTCTCTGGAAAGAAGCCAAAACATTGATTCTTCCCCAAATAAATCTTTCCCACTGACAATACAATAGACCCAGAAGGAAAGAGATAAGCACTGAATGCTGAACTCTGGACCCTCTGTCCTTGCCCACTAGAAACAAATTTCAAATTCTGTTTCCTAAATGCCCAAACTGCAATGTTCTATTAAAGTCTTCAATGGTTAAGTCACCTCCTAGTGTGTATCTTATATAAACCCAGACCTCTCTTGTAATTGGGGCCATTTCCAACCCAGAAAGTGAGCCCTCTAATGCTGACTGATGGACTCCACTGCTGAATAAAAGGCATAGTTGATCCATGAAATCTGATTCTGTCCTAGTTATTTGTACTTTCATTATGGTGCCCAAACCATTTGGGATACTTTTGCTTACCAGCCTAATACCCATTAAAAAAAAAAAAAAAAAAAAAAAAAAAAAGCCACAGTATCCTTGACTCTAAGGGTACTATTTCTTTATTATCCTAAAGGGAAAGGAGTAGGGTCATATTTGGGGCACATAATGGATGAGATGTAGTATGTTTACTATGAAATAAGTGCTTAAAAGTCACAGTGATAAGTAACAGAATTTTAAGGGTGATTAATTTTGTAAGAAAATGGCTGATTAGAGATAAGAATATTTAAAATTATAAATTTTATTATCATAAAAGGAAGCACAAAAGTCTATCTTCTGACAATTTGACCTAAATTTAATATAATAAACCACTCTGCCTTGCAAATCTAATTTTACAAACAATGATTTTCATTCTGATCAAATATTCTTCAACACCCTATCATTCCAACACTTTACAATCATAAGATATCTCTAAGCTTATATTCTTATGATTTTGTGAGCATTTTTCTTGAGCTTTTCAGTGGCAAATACCTCAAGGTTTTCTTTTCTGTGCTTATCTGGCTAGCTTTCAGCACAGCACATGGATTTGCATATGAATGAGCTCTAGTGGAAATCTTGCAAAGGGTTAAATTCTTTAGGTTTTCTGAGTTACAGCTCTTTGCAGGAGCATCTGAATCTATAGATAACAGGTGTGAATCATTGCAGATTTTTTGAAGAAAAAAAAATTCAAATACACAAATGAATACACATATATTCTTTCCCCCACATTTCATTAAGAAAAGTATATAATCTATTTTATAAACTTCTAATTTCTCAGCTGCTAAGCACAATACCAGCAACAGAATAGGAATTTGCTAACATTCATTTGATGAATAAACCAATGAAAAACATGTTTTTGGAAAAAAGAAAAAGCAATACTTCTTACAATGCTCTGTCTAAGTGACTTAAGTTTCTCAAAATGCGGTATAGTTTACATCAAGAGAACATGAACAATACAATGAAGTCCCACTTTAAATCTATTCACAGTTTGAACAAAGAATCAGGCATCTAATGAATTTGTTCAGTAAATTGTGGTAAGTGTAAAATGTAGAAAAACACGCCTTGGGGCAGTGATGGAGGGTGGAAACAATGTTAATTGCAAAAATTTACATGTTGGGAATGAAACAAGATTCATTTGCTAGAAGTGAGGTTTGACATTATGGTGTCTTAACCTGCTACCCCTTCAGGAATGAAGAATTTTTCTCAGTTGCTGGAACTGCTCCTGAAAGACAGTTTGGGGACAGTCTTGGCTGCTGAAAATCTCTTCACTCAATGTAACATGTCTTTCCAGGGACATCCCACATTCAGTGACCAATCAAAATGTATATGCCCCAGCCCCCTTTGAACCAGAGAAAACGCTAAAGGGCCATTTCATCTCAGAAGCTCCTATAGGTCAGCTGATGCCTTGTTTGGAATGCATCAAAGTGTAACTTTTTTTTTCTCAATAATGTTTTTCACTTTTTTTTAATAGGTATTGTTTCTTAAGACGTTCTATAATACAATAACATCCTACATTCTTATTTTGGTCTCAGAGTCTACATCCCTGAGAATTTGACATGGCAACAGTTCGGTCCAGGGGAGAACTGACAAAACAGAGCCCTAAGTTGGGATTCAGAGCTTGGTAACTCACTCCTTGGCTGTCATTGAAGACTACTTCATAGGTTATAGATAGAGAACAGGAATTCTCTGACAAAAGGTGGCAACACAGTGATAAAATATACTTAGGGACTAATCTAGGATATTATACTGTGAAAAGGAATTATTTAGAGTGTGACATGTCAGGTATTCAAGAGATATTCAGGAAATGACAACTATAAGGACAGTAAAATTCAATTTACATTGTTAATTGATATTCTGAGAAGGTATTATATGCTAAATTTTAAACCAGAGGGCATACTTGGTAGTCAATATAAATAAGCTCAGATTTCCTTCCAGTAGGAAGGCAGAGAGAGTCGAAACTCATACCCATGATTTACTTGTAAGAGTAGCTAGGTTTAAGAGCACCAAGTACTAACAAGGGCAGGTCAGCTCTATTAAGGCCAGGTACATTCTTACTGTTTGTTAAGAATAGGGCCTGACACTATATATGGAGCTAACTAAATTGATTCACTTGGAAATTTTAAATCCCTAAATTCAGGTAAGACCCCTGAGCATGTGGAAGTGTACTACTCTTCCATATTAAGGGTGACAAATCCCTCAGTGTGTGGAGAAAAGGCATAGACCTTTCTCCTGCAGTAAGACATATACCTCCTCTCCAGGATCTGCTTCCTGATAACTGGTCAATTACTAGGACTAAGTCACAATATGATCATGATGTGCTGGGACTGTTGATGAAGGAAAAAAAAAATGTTTTTTGCATCATAAAGGAACTGCAGGATTTAGTTAACTGTACCAGCAGATGTATGCATGCACCCAAATACTGAGAGTTTAGACCAGAAAAGCATAATAAAAGTTTGAATAGAAGAGAGTCTATTAAATATAGGAATACTTGTTTGAAGTACAGAATTTAATACTTGGACAGAAACTTCAGATGATGAAGCAAATTTGTTTAACAAGAGTTTCTAGTTGCATAGTAAAAGTGATGTTCTGAGGACTGGGGATATAGCTTAGTTGGTAGAGTAAGGCTCTGGGTTCAATCCACAGCATCACAAAAAAAGAAGGAGAAGGAAGGAAGGAAGGAAGGAAGGAAGGGAGGGAGGGAGGGAGGGAGGGAGGAAGGAAGGGTGGGTGATATTCTGCACAAATGAAGAGAATGTGTCAGAACTTGGTAAAACTATCTCAAACTCTGAAAGAAGTGGCATACGTGTGTGGATATATTACATAAGACTACAAAACTCATCAGATAATTATATTTCTCAGAATTTTCAGAAAGAGACAACACTTGCTATGGAACAAGAAATGTGCTTGTGAGAAGGCTATAGTACTTAGTAAGAAATTGCATGGTGGCTCTCCTGTGTAATATAGGAACGAACGATGACAGGACATGCTGTTACAGAATTGGGCCTATTTTCTGGAATGTGGAATTTAGGATGTGTTTCAAAACAATAAAAGAAAAGTGAAAACAATTGTCAGAAGCGAGGTGGACACAATTATTACAAGTGTCAAGGTCGAATGAATTGGCAGCCAAGGAGACCTGATTTTCAGAGAATTATAGAAATAGTTGCTAGACTGTAAATTCCCTAGAGGTGAAACAGATGGTCGACAAATTAGAATACTGCTCAATCTGTATCATCTAACCAAGTCAAGATGGATGATCAGGAGGCTGAGGGCAGTTCATTTATTTAGAGCTATGATTTGGACAGTTTCTGGATCTGAGACAGTTTTCCAAACTGTTTGATTTTTAACTGAAATAAAGACCAGAACCCAAGGAAAACAAAATGACAATGGAAAATTACATGGACTCCCCTGTGGTCCATAGTGAAAAGGGAAGTGAGTAAATGAAACTGAGGTAGCATGATTTATCATGAAAGGAAACAAAAAGTGAAAGCATGTAGATCTCACAGAGGTCATCCTGACTGAACGTGGGGCCGAAGATCATGATGTTTTATAGTTCCTACTGTCAAATATTTGTCCTTAAAATACAGTATATCCAGATACAGAAAAGAAAGAAAGTGGGTCAAGCAGAAGAAAATGTATGCATTTACATTATACATACACACATATATGCAGAACAATAAAAAATATCATGTACCTATATAACTTATATTTTAGTAGGCAAACAGACAGTAAACAAAGTAAGTGATGTATTAGAAAGTAATACATCTGAAAAAAAAACAAAAATGGGGAAGAAGTATATTTTCATTTTTCACATGTATTACTTTCTAATACTTCATATATACTTCCACCTCAGGAATGGGAGCTTGACATTTTAAATAGAGAAATTCTGCCTGAGAAGGTGATACTTGGTCAAATACTAAGAAGATTTGATGACATTATTAATGTGAATAGCTTGCAGAATAGAGTTCCAGGCAGTGTCCATGAAAGGGAATATGCATGGTATGTTCCAGAAATTGTAAAAAGAACGTGTTTAGTGGTAAGAAAGAGTCAGAGGAGACAAGATATGATGGTAATGATGGGCAGTGGTGAGGTGATGCCCAGATCACATAAGGCCAACTCAAAATCTCAGAGGGCTTGGGTCTTTATATGAATTAAGAAGGGAAAATCACCAACCTGTATTTCCTTATCATTCCAGGAGATATAAAATCATGACAGGATATTTTTGACAATGTCTCTTACTGTTGTCCAAGGCTATATTCTAGGTGCATATAATTTCATTAGAATACTTTCACATAATATTTTAATAATGTTTTCTTTCAAGTTATGGGACTTGCTCTGTTCAGAGATTACACATAATTTCTGGTTGTTATCATCATATCTGGAACATAATAAAATCTCCATTCATGTTTCTGAATAAAGCCATGTTGGAAACATATTGTATGTAAGGGCAAATTTCAGGTTGTTACATATATTAAGGTTATGAAACCATATGATACAATTCATTATGCTTAATTCAGAAAATGTTTGAGTGCCATGGACATAAGCACATTAGAAGTTAAAGAGAACAGAAAAAAATAGTTAAGATGGATTCAAAATAGGTAAGATTTAAATAGAGAGCTATCTTAAAATAATATGTGAGTCAAGATATTCACAACAATTAAGAACTTTCCTTCTCTTGTCTATGATCCCTCTCAATATGCATCTTTTCCAATTATTTATGTAAATTTTAGCAATTATGACAGCAAAAATCTCAATAGTTAATGAATCATATTCAAGCAAAGTTTATTTAATAATTTAAGGACATTAACAGAAATCTGAGTATAATTCAGTAATTTAGTTTACTCATTTTCTTTTTTTTTAAGAGAGAGAAATAGAGAGAGAGACACAGAGAGAGAGAGAGAGAGAACTTTTTAATATTTATTTTTTGGTGGACACAACATCTTTTTTTTTATTATTTTTATGTGGTGCTGAGGATCAAACCCAGTGCCCCGCGCATGCCAGGCGAGCGCGTTACCGCTTGAGGCAAATCCCCAGCCCATATTCATTTTCAAAATACAGACCTTATCGAGATCTTAGATGGGAATGCTTAGTGATATAAATCATCATCTGCATTTATACTGAATATAGGACATGGGAGAAAGAAAGAGTGGAGTCCAGAATGACTATATGGTTTTTGGTTTAAAATACTGAAAAGCTGGAGTTGCCATCAACTGAAATGGAGAAAAACAAAGAAAGAAGTAGATATTTTTCTTTTGAAAAACACAGTTTTGAACAACATAAACTTGAGAAGTTTTTTGAATAATAAGGGCAAGTGTCAAGTACGCAGATGGACATATGGTTCTGAAAGTCAGGAAAGATGTCTGGCTGTTGTGTAATAGACATATGGGAGACACTAGCATGGAGATTGATTTTAATACCACAAAACTGAATTAAATCATCAGTTCATGAGTTTAAATAGAAAAGAGAAAAGAAGTCCAAGCACTGCAACCTGAGGTACCATACCATTTGGATGACAGTGTGATGAGCAGGAAACAGAACATGTAGCCCAGAAAAGAAAGCTGGGAAAAAAGAAGGAATATGAGTGTGGAATCCTAGAATCCAAGGGAACAATATATTCCCTGTGTCTGTTTCTCTGTGTATATGTGGATAGATACACAAGTATACACACACACACACACACACACACACACACACACACATCACAGTTGGTCCTTTGTGTGTTCCTCATATACCTATTAAAAAAACTGAAGATAGAAAATATTTTTAAATGTGTTTGAATTAAACACATACAAACTTTTTTTCCTTGTCATTATTCCCTAAATTGTTCCCTAAATAATAATTTTTACACAGCAATTACTTTGAAGTTTTATTATAAGTAATCTAGAAATGGTTAAAGAATATAAAATGATGTGCATAGTTTATATGCAAATACTGTATTATTTTATATGCAGGACTTGAGCAGCCAGGTAATGGCAAGGGTGTTGAGAACCAATACTGAGGGATAACCCAGATACACACACACACATACACACCCTTGAAATAAAATTTTTAAAATGTAAAAAAAAAAGAAATCTTCAAAATATTAAAGACAACAAATTAAAAAAGACAACACTAGGAAAATGGGAATTGATAGAGTCAGACAATTTATACAAAAAGAAGTATAGATATCAAATCATATCAGAAGATGTTCTATTGTTAGTGAGGCAATATCTCAGGTACAAATTCATTCTTTTATGCTCTAAAATGCTGGGGCTAGAATCCTTTAAACTATATGCCTTCTCGTTTCTTGTCAGGCTGTGCCAGTGGGAGGAAATAGAGAAACACTGGAAGACTGGAAGAGAAGAAAAGGAATTTTGTTTCTCCCGTGCCCACCATTTATTTCATATTCCAGCAGCACATTTTAATCCATGGGTGATTAATTCTCCTAAAGGGATTATGGACCCAAGAACAAAAGATTAAACTAGAAAATAATCTTAAAAGAACTCTTTATGTTTCTGAACATAAGATAATTTATGATCAACATGTGTTGTGAAAACTTGTATGGCCTATAATTGAAAAAAAATGAAAAACACATGTATAAAATAAAGGTTCAAATTAAAATGGCACATCCACTTCAGAGAATATCAGCCATTAAATGCTGTTTATGAAACATTTATATTAACATAAATAATGATTATTATAAAATATGTTTGCTATATACATATTTTTAAAGTACACATAATTTAAAAAATGTAAAATATACATGCTGTCAGGAGCATGAATGAATCATTGTGAATATGTGAGTGAATCACATATAATAGGGAACCAGAACCTGTATAAAAGAATCAAGACTTAATTTGAAGTTCTCTGATTTGGCTTGGATTTTCTGCCCTGTTATAAAGCCTACACCTCTGTTCTCTCTCATAAAGGTGTCACCAGAGCCCTGAGAGTCCCAGCTCTTTTATTCTTCAGAGTAGAGCACAAGGTCCAATAAAATAAACCTTTTAGGAAAATTTCACAAATTTACAATATCATTGAGAATTACCATACAAAGTTAAAGGTCAATGACAATGAAGCTTCCTTACACATATCGTTTCACCACTTGCAAATTGTCTTCACATACACCAACCCATGTGCTCCTCACAACAACTGTAAGGGGGAAGAGGAGAATTCTGAGCCTTGGGGAAGTTATGTAACTTCTGCAAAATCTGAAAAGCCTGCCCAGAAATTCTTTAGTCCTTACACCTTACCTCATAACACCATCCGGAGGACAGAACGGCTTAACTCATCATTTTTTCATTCCTGTGGATAAACTCTGCAGAGAATCTGAAAACTGCTTTCTTCCCTATCAGCATTCCCTATGAGGATTTGTTTTCTGAGAAGTCTGATTTAACAACTGCAGTCCTCAGCGACTATGGACATGGGAATTCACTGAAAGATGAAAGTTAACCCTTGGAGAACTCATTTTAAAATACTTATCTCTTAAGGTTCCACCTTTCTTCCTCTTTACTTTTGATTTAGTATTGAAAAATAAGAAAGGAATGAAGCTTTTGATGTAATTTCACTTTCCTGTCTGTAAGCACAATGTAGAAATTCATTATTCACAAATAACATGACTTTCTACATTAGATTAACGGAAGCTCATTTTCTTTCCTTTTCACTCATTTTCAAAGTAGGTAAAATATTTTTCTATTGTTCTTTCTTTGAAAAATTCCAGTTGATGTGATCCTGAATTGATTTTTTTTTTTTTTTTTGTTGGAATTCTGCTGAAGGGCTGAGTTGTTCAGATCCACATTTGCTTTGTGCTCCATAATATAGAATTATACATCATGACCACGGAGGCCAGGCTCTAATACCTGGGAGATTCAGAAGCTCACTGCTGCTCTCAGTATCATCCCTAAAAACAAGGGAAGGCTCAGCGCAGAATCACCAGAGAAATGTGATCAATGTTGAGGGACTCTGACTTCCTGCAAAGGTGTCCTGAACCCTCCTAAAGACTCAATCCACTGCCATGAACTCACTAGTTGGTATTTTGATCCTGAGGCCACCTACCATACCCAGATAGGAAGTCAGTGAGATTTCACTAGAAGCCCTAGGTTTTACTCAAAAGCCTGCCCTATGGAAAAATGACCTTTTAATCTTTTTAGAGAGTTCCATCTTAGGGTTTTCTGTGTGCCAATATTATTGATCTAAAATAGTTGGAAAGGAATAAGAAACACATTCAAACTGTAAGCTTTCCCTACTATTTTCTAATATTGATAAATACTGATTTATATCTCTAGATCAGAACAAGACCAATTCCAATATATCTTCCAAAACTGGATTAGGATTTTATTACAGACTCCTATATCTCCCTTTCATGAAATATACCAACTTCAACTCTATGCATTTATTTATTTATTTATTTTATTTTGGTACCAGGATTGAATCCTGGGGTGATGCACAAAAACCCCAGTCCTTTTTATTTTTTAGTTTGAGACAGTGTCTAAGTTTTTTAAGGGCTCACTAAATTGCTGAGGCTGGCCTTGAGCTTTGTATTCTCTTACCTCAGCCTTCCGAGTCACTGGGATTACAGGCATGCTCCCACTGCAGGACTTCTATGCATTTTCTAAATTGCATTATGCCATAAATTTAAAGTATGACCTATAGATTTATTTGTTACCAGTGATAGCTCCTCAACTATTTGTCTGAGGTGATATCGTTATGGAAATTTAAAGTAAGCATTTAGAAGTTTGTTTTGTTTTGTTTGGTGGTGCTGGGGATTGAACCCAGGGCCATTTGCTTGTGAGGCAAGAAGTCTACCAACTGAGCTATATCCCCAGTCCTAGAAATTTTTGTAACAAATTTTCATTTCCATAAAATTCAAGCTCCAAATTGGGTTTAGATGTTTGTTGTTTAACTTCTTTGGTATACTGCATGTCAAGTCAGCTGCTTAGAAATGCTTAGTGGGATCATCTTCCAGTCTGAAATATTTTAAGATTAATCTGTTGTTTGTATCCTAAAGGTGCAATAAAAACTCAGAAAACAAAAGTATTTTTATAGCTTGTCTTTACAATTTAATTTTAGTAAAGAATTTAAAAGAAAAAGCAATTATAATTTATCAATATTAATTAAATTAGAAATGTTAAATTTCTATAATTTATATTATTTATTTGAACCTTAATTTTTATCTGAAATTATGAATTTTGGGAAAGGAAAGCCATACCTTTTCTGAATGTGGCAGTAATATCAAAACAATGACAATGGAAGTAATTTTAAATCAATAAATATCAAAAGTATTTGTAATAGTTTACAGAAGTACAATTCCTCACTAAGTTTGATTTTGTAATCAAGGGTGAAGTATAAAATGTTAAAAAAAAAACAGTGTCCTTTTTAAATAGTAGTATATGTTAAAACAATGAAACCATCAAAACATAAAGCAACATTCACCAAAAATATAAATAAATAAGTTTAAACCCAAAAACTTTTCCAAAAAAATATCTTATTATAAAACTCTGACAAAAGCAGAAAAGCAGTTCATTACTTTTTATAGAGCATTAATAATGTAAAGACTTCTTATAAAGTAGAATTGAGATTGCTAAAGCTAATTTAAAAAATGCATATGCTACTGTGGAAAGAATAAGGAAAATCTACATTAATGTTTTGTTTGAAAATATTGAATGGATCTGTGACAGCATAATTGAATATATTGATAAACTGAATAATTGAACAACAAACTCATAGAACAAAATTAACAATGTATTTTTCATTGAACTTGATGATTAGACAAACATTGAGAATATATCTTGTAATTTTTTGAAATGCATCATTTGATAATTATATAAAGAAAATTTTCTCTTTTTTGAGCTTGTTTGCTGACAAAAAAAACAACCTTGAGATCTACAAAAATATGAAGAATTATATTAATACCCATCTAGCTTGGTGTTGTAAGTTTTTGGGTGACAGATAATGACAAAAATATGCTGAGGACAAAAATGACAAAAATATGTTATTAAACAAATTGGCAACAATTTTGAAAAAATGATGACTTAATATTGACCATTTGCTAAAAGTTTTCACCAAACATTTAATGGAATTGACACAACATGAACAGCATTGTAAAAGAAATTCATGGATACAGAATGTATTTCTTTCACAAAAAAATAATTAAAATTTAGTTATAATAAGCTAACTTGGTGATAAGTAAAAATTCTGAAACAGATAACTATCCTCATTTTAGAAAAAAATAAAGGAAAATCTTAGCATACAGAAATTAGTTTAAAAATTTCTTTTTCATTTTGTAGACATTTCACAGACATATTACTTACAAATTATATTTTGCTATGATTATAGAACAATCAAAATATATTCATGAAACATTCCTTATATTGTTATACTTCAATGAACACAATTTATATAGTTTTTTCATTTTATTATGATATGCCTAACTTATTGAAATTCATTTTATAACTTAAATCTAACAATAATAAAATACCAGTGCATATATTTTGAATGTCTTCTCATTAAATTATTCTTCAGGTAACACATTTTTATCACAGTTGATAAAAATATGTTAAAAACAGATTTTAAATAAAGTATAAACCACTTCATCAAAGAGAGTTTGAGAAGCACTAAATTTAGGATATTCCAGAGGACAGAGGCAACACTTGTGTTAATTAGCATGTATACGTGCATGTGTTTGCTCTTCTTCGGATAATGTCTCTCATGCTTAATTAAGACCTAGGCATGTAGTAGAACTCAATACATATTTATTGATTCAATGAATAAACACTTTAATAAATCTATCAACAAAAAAACTAAAAACAGAGTGATTAGGCAACAGGAAGAACTTGTAATGATTTTTCCTTCAAATCTTGAGATCACAAAGGTCTGACTGATATCAACAGAGGTCAACTGAGGGTGTTACCATTCAACATCTAAAGAAAGACAATAAAAGGCCATTCTCAGAGAATTTACACCTATAACTGAGCCCAGGACTGACTTCAAATTCATGTTCTTCGTTCTTCTAAGGTGTTTCAACTACAGTATGGATATTTTTAGGTTCATATGACTTTTGCTGTAGGACTAAAACTTAGATTCATTTAGTACAATTTATCTGATTAAAGCAGTTTGAACACAGGTAAATTATATAATGAAAAAATAGTTATTTCAAAATGTCCATAAAGTCAGAAAGTATAGAAAAAAAAATCAACAACTCAGGGCTCCTATTTAACAGACATTATATTTCACCAACACAAACAACAGCAACAAAAATATCAGGACAGTTTTAAAAGTTTAGCAGATAGTTAAATGTGAGGATTTAGTTTAGAACTGTTCACATTTTGATCTAGCTGTTTTAGACATGTGCTAAGAAGTAACCTGTGGAACATTCCCAGGTGATTTCTAATGCACAATTTTTTCCCTTTCAAAACCAGTAAGATAACATTTTACCCAGAAATATGCACAATAAAAAAGAAATGTATGAAAGCAGAATTTAAAAAAAAAAAAACAAGTATTGCCATACAACAAACTAAGGACTTTGTAGATATTGGTGTCCTTTATCACAAAAATTAAAACTCTGAGAAAATATGGTATCCCACATATGTCTTACTAAAAATTATGTGTAAAAAACTTAACCGATTTAGATAAAATACATGTCAAATCACTTCAGTGGATTAATCCTTTGTAGAGTTAAATTGTATATTTCAGATAGGATTAGAATTCTAAATAAAAAATTATCTCTTTTTCCAAAAGGGTAAACTTTATCCTTCCTCTTCTTCCACCAAGTTTTGTCAATTCTGCTTTCTCAATATCTCATAATTCATTGCCTTCCCTTCTTCTCACTCCTTTGACATCATCACTTATTTCCATTACTGCAAACATCTCCTAAAAGGTCTTGATTCTTGCCTCTCTGTACACCATAGTCTACAGCGATCTTTTAAAATGCAAATCAGTTTAGAACTTGTCCTAGCATAAATTTTCCAGTGGCTTCTAGTTGCCATCAGCATTAAATCTAGACTATCCTCTCCATCATGTTACCCATCTTGTTTTCTAACTCATCAATGTCATATCTCAGTTGCTTCCTTCCAACCACACAAAATATCCTGATGAATATCTCTACCTACTATAGTATCAAATACTCTCTCTTCACTAGTCTTAGAACTAAAATATGGATTCCCTTGGGTATGGAAATAGTTCTTATAAATCTTCATTTCCAACAACTTGTGTGTTCAGGCAGGTAGTACATTCTTGATAATTGAATGAAGAATAAAGCAGGACAGAGCAGCACAGAGATAAATGCCTTTCCAGACATCTTGAATTACTTTTTTTTTTTTTTTATCAGCATGTTTCCTATGGTCCTTTGCAATACTATGCAAATTGCTTTCTGAGTGTGCAATTACAAGCACAATAGCTATCCCAAAAAGAGTTACTTTTTATTGGAACATTAAAGATTACAGCTTTGCAGAATAGGATTTTGGGTAATTTGGCAGTCTACAGAGATTGCCAGTTGTGGATGATTCTCTTTCCTGCTGAAATCGGCACTCCTTTGATAACCCTCCTTTCTACAGTTATTACTAGGCTCATCAGGTTTCATAGATAGCACCTAAACTGATATAATAGTACCATGAAAATCTGCCATGCGCAGGCTCCTATGCTGATTGTCATTTGTATTATCTGACAAAAGAGGCGAACAAACCACTGAAATACGTAAAGCATTGTTCAAGTAATCGTTCATGTGTAGCACACTCTATAATGATGCAGAACTGCAAGATGTACAATTAAGTTTTATGGCACTAAGATTTTGATTTATGTTATCTGTAGGAAAGAAAAGAAAAAAAAATCTAGATGGGACAATGAAAATGGGACAACACCCCATCAAATAGTAAATCTTTGCAATATACGTTCATGCTGTCATATGCTGAAACAGATATAAATAAAAAGACAATATTTCTCCTAAAGTAATGGCTCATTGGGATGCATGTTCACTGAGAAAGAAACTCTCTACCACATTTTGCTTACAGGGTCAAACTGGCTATGTATTAAGGCTAACACCACTCAATACATGTTGGATTGTTTTATATATAAAAAACAAACTGATCAGAAAGCTTACTAGATTCACTGTGATACCACTAATGTAGTTTCTCAGATGCTTCTTATTTTGAAGGGCAAATTCATTGAGATTGTCAGTCTCACAATAAAAGTCTAGCAAATATATGCTATGTGGCTTGAATATTATATATTCTATATCTCACCTTGCTTTCTAAAAATTATGCTAAATATTTATGCTTGCTTATCTGTGACTACCTTAGAAGAAACACACTGTTCTTTGAGGGATGCATCATAAAATATGTACTATACCTGTGTACCTGTTAACATTGCAGTTAATACAATGTTGAATCTTGTAGTAATTTGGATACTGTTTTAACCTGGTATAACTCTATGTGCCAGGGTTTGGGGAATTATAATCAAAGCCAATTTAACAAGAAACCTGGCCCTTTTAGCCTTGTGTCATATCACATTCTTAGACCATGTTTCTTATCTCTGCATCTGGAGTGTGGGCATGTTTTCTCACTCATATTTATCCTCCCTCTGAACCAATTCCACTGTTATGTATCCTCATGCCACACATCACTCAGTACATTGCATGGTAACAATTATGCATATATTAACTAAAAAGGCACTTTGTTGGGGTTCATGAACTTCTAGGCCCAGGGAACCAATCCAGCATTTTTCAAAAACAAGGCAGCCCTACTTTTAAAATATACAGCAAATTATTTGTTCAGAATACTAATTTTCAGGGTTAAATAAAAAAGACTCTTAAATTTAATAAGAAAGTTAATTGATATCCCACTATTGTACATTTTTCTTCATGCCTTTGGTCATGTCAGTCTTTCTAACTCTTATTGAAATATCTGTAATATAGTTGTAAATTAACTGAATTCATTTTAAGAAGTTGACATGATTAGCTTTGCTTACACCAACTTAGATATCAGTATGTAAGATGATTTGCCAAGGGCAAAAGAGAAAACAGGGACAAATGTTCATCATAGAAAAAGAGATTTGCAGATGTTAGATTTTTTTGCTTATAGAAATTTATTATTATTAAAACAATGTTTAATATGAGTTCTTAATTTCCACTATTTCATTTTAAATGTTTGTAAAGAAAGAAATTTATTCACTTGTACCACCCACACTTGTGTTAAAGAGTTGAAAGATTGTGAAGGTCAAGTCCAAGATGACTTCTATTATCCTTTGGATATGAGGTATTCCCCAAAATTTACTGTTAATGCAGAAATGATCAGAGTTAAAATTATTGGATTATGAGAGCTGTTACTTAATTGGTCTTTCCTAGTTTGAATGAACTGACTAGGTGGTAACTGTAGACAGGTGGAGCATGACTGGAAGAGGTGGGTCACCTGGGATGTGCTCTGGAAGGGTTCTTCTCTGCATATCTCTGTCTGTCTGTCTGTCTGTCTGTGTCTCTGATTTCCAACTCCATCATCAGCTGCACAACTTTCCTCCACTGGGTCCTTTCCCCATGATGTACAACTTCAATTTGGACCCATAGCAATAGAGCCAAACTTCTATCTATGGTCTTCTATGAACCTCTGAAACCATGAACCCCAAATAAACAATTCTTTCTCTAAGCTGGTCTTGTTGTGTATTTTTGTAACAGGAAAAAATAAGCTAACTAAAACAACTCTAAAATTCCTAGAGTGGTTGACAAAGCAAAACATTACACCTTGAAAAAAACAGTTTTTTTTTTCAGTAATTTGGAAAGGACAACATAATTGATCTGTATTTTTGAAAGTTGATTAGTTTGCCTGTAAGGCAACCAAAGAAAATGGCATGTATGAGGTTGACTGGAGGTGGAAATACAAATTGATTTATATCACACAATTTGCCATTTCTCTTTCTAATTTAAAGCCTTCATTATTTTGTTTTATATTTTTCCAAGTGACATATAAGTTGCTTAAGCACTTATAATTGTTCTTATGATTGAGTAAACTTAGTAATTACTTTTGAATTGACTAATAAAATTGTTGAAGTAGAAAAGGATGAATAAAGATTCCCTTTGGTCTGTCTGAGAAAATTACTTATGTCCCCTGTTAATATCACAAGTAGAACTTGAAATCAGAAAGCAGAAGTAGACAAAGTGGGGAGATCAGTTCAGGTAGAGAAAGTGAAGTAAGTGACATGAAAGTGACCAGCTTTAGGCTCTCACTTCATTATGGACTGGCCCAATTTGTTTGAGCAAAAAAAAAAAAAAAAAAAAAAAAAGTCACCATTTAAAATTTATTGTCTATGGTCAAGATATAAATATAGTTTCTATAATTTATTCACGAGAGATAGAAGTAGGAAGTGGCAGCAGCTTAATCCTAGAGGAGCCTTCTACAGGGTAAGGATGAAGGAAACAAAGTCGGCTTAGTGAATTCCAGTGTCCATGGGACACAGACACCTTTCAGTACTGGTGATAGAGAGGAAATTCAGCAAGCAACTCCTACCCAAGGAAATGATGGCATTTGTGGATCAAAGTTAACTTTCAAAATTTAGGCTGATGAGAAGCCTGTGTCCCAAAGGCCCTTGAGTGCATTCAGAGTAGCTAAGCTAGAGTCTAGTCAAGGAGAAGGGATGAAAATTAAAAAAATAAATTCTCCATGTTTTTCCTTTTCTTAGTATGTCAGTCATCTCCTTGTGTTTTCCACCTGGCAAACTGCTAAGTACCATTCACCTATATTTGACTTAGGTACTTTGAGTGAATTTTCCCTTCTCTATATAATTCCTAGTAAATTGTGATTTTATTCTTCTTCAGAGTTTCTAAACTATACTTAATTTTTTTTACTGATATCATTATCTACCACAAATATCTTCCTTGTGAACCTGATATCAAATATGAAGCTTGACACACAGGCTGTTATGGAAAGGAACCACTTCCTTTGAAGTTAAAAGGGGAATGTACACTTGAACATGACTTAGAAGTGGAATTAAACAATAGCCTTCTTTCTTGTTTTTTTTTTTTTTTTTTAATTTTTCACGGCAGTAACTGTACCTCAGAAAACATTTTAGATAGTAATTAATGATTCTGGAATGAATTCTTCATTAAAATTCTTATAGCATGAGCCAAGAGTGATTGCTAAAAAAGAAGGAGAGAAAGTGGAAAGAAACTAGCAAGAATTCACATTTCAAATTTAGGATTAGTTAGTGTATTGGTTTGTGAAGGCTACCAGAACCAAATACCACAATACAGGTGGCTTAAACAACCGAAATTTATTTCTCACAGTTCTGGGAGCTGAGTTCAAGGTCAATGTGCTGACAAACTTGGTTTCTGAGAGGCCTCAGCACTTGGCTACCTTCTCACTGTGTCCTCACAAAGATTTTTCTGTGTGCATACACCTTAGCACCTCCTCATCTTCTTATAAGGGTAGCATTCTTATTGGATTAGAACTCCTTATAATCACATCTTAAATTAATTACCTCTTTAATGACACTATTATCAAACATGGTCACATTCTGAGATACTGGATGTTAAGGCTCCAACATAGTAAATTGTGGTAGGGTGGGGGAATTGGTCTATAACTGAGGTTGTAAATGTGAGTCAGGGAGCACTAGCATCTCTTAGAAATATGGCAAGTAACAGAGAATAGGAAATGAGATAGAGCAGGCTTGTCCAAGAGGATTGCTCGGTTCAGCTTAGGAGCTGACAAAATTTTTTCTACACTGGCTTGGAGATACCCATGAGAATATTCATGAGCTACAAGTAAAGAAATTAACAAACTATGTAAATCCTAAAATTTCACTGAGACTTTTGAAAGTACATATATTTTTGGTATCATTATAAACTTGAAAATAAAACCCCATGCCATATAACATCTTTTTTTCTTCAATTTTCCAATTTTTGAATCATTTTTATTTCTTTTTCTATCTCATTTCATTTTTTGAGTTTTAATTTGTTATACATGAGAACAGAATGCATTACAATTCATATTACACAAGTAGAGCACAATTTTTCAAATTTTTGGTTGTACACAAACTAGAGTCATACCATTTGTGTCTTCATACATGTACTTCGTATAGTCATGTCCAGTCATGTCCACTGTCTTTCCTACCCTCATTTCCTCTCTCTTCCCTTCCCTCCCCTTTGCCCTAGAGTTCATCTAATCCTTCCATGCCCCCCAGACCCAACCCCATTATGAATCAGTATCCTTAAATCAGAGAAAACATTAGGCATTTGGTTTTTGGGGATTGGCTAACTTCACTTAGCATTATATTCTCCAACTCCATCCACTTACCTGCAAATGGCATGATTTTATTCTCTTTTATTGCTGAGTAAAATTCCATTGTGTATATTTGCCACATTTTTTTTTATTCATTCATCCACTGAAGGTCATCTAGGTTGGCTCCACATTTAGTTATTGTGAATTGTGCTGCAATAAACATTGATGTGGCTGTGTCCCTGTAGTATGATGTTTTAAAGTCCTTTGGGTAGAGTCCAAGGAGAGGGATAGCTGGGTCAAATGGTGGGTCCATTCCCAGATTTCCAAGGAATCTCCATACTGTTTTCCATATTGGCTGCACCAATTTGCAGTTCCACCAGCAATGTATGAGTGTGCCTTTTCCCCCATATCCTCGCCAACATTTATTGTTGTTTGTCTTCATAATAGCTGTCATTCTGACTGGAGTGAGGTGAAATATTAGAGTAGTTTTAATTTGCATTTCTCTAATTACTAGATGTTGAACATTTTTTTCTCATATTTGTTGATTGAGTGTATATCTTCTCATGAGAAGTGTCTGTTCAGTTCCTTGGGCCATTTATTGATTGGGTTGTTTTTTTTCCCTTTTGGTGTTAAGATTTTTGAGTTCTGGGCTGGGGTTGTGGCTCACTGGTAGAGTGTTCACCTAGCATGTGTGAGGCCCAGGGTGCAATCCTTAGCATCATATAAAAATAAATAAAATAAAGGTATTAAAAAAAGATTTTTGAGTTCTTTATATATCCTAGAGATTAGTACTCTATCTGATGTGCATGTGGTAAAAATTTTCTCCCATTCTGTAGGCTCTCTATTTACCTCACATATTGTTTCTTTTGCTGAACAGAAGCTTTTGAGTTTGAATCCATCCCATTTATTAATTATTTATTTTAATTCTTCCTCTATAGGAGTCTTATTAAGGAAGTTGGGGCCTAATCTGACATGATGGAGATTTCTTCTATTAGATTCAGGGTCTCTGGTTCAATTCCTAGGTCCTTAATACACTTTGAATTCAGTTTAGTGCATGGGAAGATAGGGGTTTAATTTAATTTATTTATTTATTGCATATGGATTTACAATTTTCCCAGCATCATTTGTTGAGGCTATCTTTTCTCCAGTGTGTGTTTTGGGTGCCTTTTTCTGATATAAGATAATTGTAATTATGGGGGTTTGTTTCTGTGTCCTCTATTCTGTCCCATTTGTCTATAAGTCTACTTTGGTGCCAATACCATGCTGTTTTTGTTACCATTGCTCTGTAGTATAGTTTAAGGTCTGGATATAGTGATGCTACCTGCTTCACTATTCTTGCTAAGGATTGCTTTAGTTATTCTGTATTTCTTATTTTTCCAGATGAATTTCATGACTGCTTTTTCTATTTCTATGAGGAATGTCATTGTAATTTTGATTGGAATTGCATGAAATCTGTATAGTGCTTTTGGTAGTATGGTCACTTTGACAATATTAATCCTGCCTATGCAAGAACAAAAAAAAATCTTTCCATCTTCTAAGGTCTTCTTTAATTTCTTTCTTTAATGTTCTTTAGTTTTCATTGTAGATGTCTTTCACCACTTTTGCTAAGTTTATTCCCAAGGTGTTTTTTTTTTTTTTTTTTTTTTTATGTTATTTTAAATGGAGTAGTTTTTCTTGTTTACATTTCAGGGGATTTGTCACTGATATACAGAATTGCCTTTGATTTATGAGTGTTGATTTTATATCCTGTTACTTTGCTGAATTCATTTGCTAGTTCTAGTTCTACAAGTTTTCTGGTGGAATTTTTTGGGTCTTCTAGTTATGGAATCATGTTGTCGGCAAATAGTGCTAATTTGAGTTCTTCTTTTCCTATCTCTATCCCTTTAATTTCTTCCATCTATCTAATTGCTCTGCCCAGTTTTTCAAGAACTATGTTAAATATAATTGGTGAAAGAGGGCATCCCTGTCTTGTTCCAATTGCTAGAGAGAATGCTTTCAATTTTTCTCCATTTAGAATGATATTGGCCTGAGGCTTAGCATAGATAGTTTTTACAATGTTGAGATATGTTCCTGTTATCCCTAGTTTTTCTTGTGTCTTGAATGTGAAGGGATGCTGTATTTTGTCAAATGTTTTTTCCTGCATCTATGGAGATGATCACATGATTCTTATCTTTAAGTTTATTGGTGCAATGAATTACATTTATTGATTTCTGTATGTTGAACCACCCTTGCATCCCTGGTTGAACCCCACTTGATTGTGATGCACTCTCTTTTTGATGTTTTTGTATTTTATTTACCAGAATTTTATTGAGAATTTTTGCATCTATGTTCATTAGAAATATTGGTCTGAGGTTTTCTTTTTTTGATGTGTCTTTGCCTGGCTTTGGAATCAGGGTGTTATTGGCCTCATAGAATGAGTTTGAAAGTGCTCCCTCTTTTTCTATTGAAGAGTATTGGTATTAGTTCTTCTTTAAAGGTCTTGTGGAACTCAGCTGTGTAACCATCTGGTCTTGGTGTCTTCTATTTCATTACTTGATATTGGTATGTTTAAGTTGAGTATATCATTCTGATTCAATTTGGGAAAATCATATGACTTTAGAAATTTGTCAATGCCTTCTATGTTTTCTTTTTAATTGTAGTACAAGTTTTCAAAATAATTTCTAATTATCTTCTGTATTTCTGTATTTTTTCATTATGTGTGTTAGTAATTTGAGTTTTTCCTCTCCTTCTCTTTGTTAGCATGGCTAAGAGTTTGTCAATTTTATTTATTTTTTCAAGAACCAACTTTTTGTTTTGTCAATATTTTTCAATTATTTTTTGTTTCATTTTCATTGATTTAAGCTCTGATTTTAATTATTATGTCTTCTACTGATTTTGGTGTTGATTTTTTCTTCATTTTCTAGAGCTTTGAGATGTAATGTTAGGTCATTTATTTGTTGACTTTTTCTTCTTTTAAGGAATGAACTCCATGCAGTGAACTTTCATCTTAGTACTGCCTTAATAGTGTCCCAGAAACTTTGATGCATTGTATCCATGTTCTCATTTACCTCTAAAAATTTTTTAATCTACTCCTTGATGTTTTCTGCAACCCATTGTTTATGCAGTTGCATATTATTTATCTCCAAGTGCTGGAGTAGCTTTTATTTTTTATTTTATTGTTGATTTCTAATTTTATTCCATTATGATCTGATAGAATACAAGTTTGCATCTCTACTTTTTTGTATTTGCTAAGAAGTTGCTTTGTGGCATAATATATGATCTATTTTAGAGAATATCCATGTGAACCAGAGAAGAAAGTGTATTCACTCACTGAAGGATGAAATATTCTATATTTGTCAATTAAGTACAAGTTATTGATTGTATGATTGAGTTCTATAGTTTCTTTGTTCAGCTTTTGTTTGGAAGATCTATCCAGTGGTGAAAGAGTTGTGCTAAAGTCACCCAGAATTATTGTGTTGTGCTCTATTTGACTCTTGAACTTGAGAAGATTTTTTTTTATGAGCATAGATGCTCCATTGTTTGGTACATATATATTTATAATTGTTATGTCTTGTTGGTTTATGATTCATTTGAGCAGTATGAACTGTCCTTCTTTATCCTTATTAACTTTAGCTTGAAATCCATTTTACTTGATATGAGAATGGAAACCTCTGCTTGCTTCAGCAGTCTATATGAGTGGTATGATTTTTCCCAACCTTTCACCTTCAGTCTGTGGATTTGTTTTCCTATGAGATGCATCTCTTGGAGGTAGCATATTGTTGTGTCTTTTTTTTTTTTTTAAATCCATCTGCCAGCCTATGTTTTTTGATTGGTGAGCTTAGGTCATTAACATTCAGGATTATTACTGAGACATGATTTGTATTTCCCAACCATTTTTGTTTATTTTTTTGTATTTAACTTGACTTGGTTTCTCCTTTGATTAGTTTGTCCTTTAGTTTAATACCTCCCTCTGCTGATTTTCATTATTTTTTATTTCCGCTTCATGGAATATTTTGTCGAGGATATTCTGTACTGCAGGCTTTCTAGTTGTACATTCTTTTAACTTTTGTTTATCATGAGATGTTTTTATTTCATCATCAAATCTAAAGCTTAAGTCTGCTGGATATTAGATTCTTGATTGGCATCCATTTACTTTCAGAGCTTGGTATATGTTTTTCCAGGATCTCTTTGGGTTGAAAAATCTTCTGAGTTACAAATTGGTCTTCCCCTATGTGTAATTTGAATTCTCTCTCATGAGGCCTTTAAGATTCTATCCTTATTTGTGTATGCTAGGCATTTTCATTATAATGTGCCTTGGTATAGATCTGTTGTAATTTTGTATATTTGGTGTTCTATAATCCTCTTGTGTTTGATTTTTCAATTCATTCTTCATGTTTGGTAAATTTCCTGATATTATCTCACTGAAGAGATTGTGCATTCCTTTGGTTTGAAACTCTGTGCCTTCCTCTATCCCAATAACTCTTAAATTCGGTCTTTTGATGCTATCTCATAATTCTTGGATGTTCTGTTCATGGTTTCTTATCATCTTCACTGTGTAGTCAACTTTATTTTGCAAATTGTATACTTTGTCTTTATTAACTTATGTCTGTCTTCCAAGTGATCTAGTCTGTTGATGATGCTTTCTATTGAGTTTTTAGTTGGTTTATTGTTTCCTACGTTTTGAGGATTTCTGATTTTTTTTTCAGAATCTCTATCTCTTTCTTGAATATAGCTTTTGCTACCTGTATTTTCTCCCTTATCTCTTTATTGGTGTCATCAATGGTTGCCTGTATTTGCTATCTTATCTCTTTGTTAGAATGATCAATTTTTGTTGTATTTGCTCATTTAGATCATTCTTTGATTCACAGATCATTTTTAATTCTGAACATTCTGAACTCTTTCTCTGACATTTTAATCAACGGTGCTGTCCATGGGTTCTGTTATTGTAGTATCCTGGTTCTGGGGAGGGGGCATTTTCCTCCCTTGTTTTTTCATGTTGTCTATGTGTCTTTCTTTCTTGCAGTGTGGATCTGAGGTATTACAGTTGCTACCCTATAATCTTCTAGTATCTGTACCTCACCTTGGTGTTGGGCTTCCAGACTCTGCTGGTGTCCCACAGTGAATGCTACTTCAACTAAAGGTGGTGGCTGCAATAGAAGAGTTAACTGAAGATAGCAGTGCAAGTATCCCAAGATGGATACAAAGTCTTTCAGAGATGGGACTGAAAGGGTGGCCTTTACACTGGCTTTGGGATGCTTGCTCCTAGATTCAGCTGCTTCTGTGCCCTGTTTTCCCAAGGTAGAGGTTACTGCATGCAGAGGGCTATGACAATGGTTGCAGTGACCCAAGATGGAAGTGGGTTAAGCCTGGGCTCCCAGGGGGCAGAGGCAGACTTGGGCCTACCCTGGGTCTGGGCTTGTTTGCAGGTTGACAGAGGTGTCCTAAGCCAGGCCTGAGCTCTGGAGAGTGTCTGCTAGTGGTGGGACAGACCTGGGCCTGCTCTTAATAAGGAAAATAATTTGATTATGTAAATTCAATATTTCTCTAATAGTTATGTATAAAATAATGTATGCAAGTTATTGTTTGCTCTTTTACCAACATGACTACTTAGAAAACTCTCTAAGCTATAATCCTACAGAAAGAGTTTCAAATTAAATTAATTCTAAAAGTATATGTAAATGTGATATGGGGGCAAGTTAGTTTATATAAAAATGCAAAGATTTATTGTTTTCTCTTATTTACACAAATTAATAGATTAAGAAGTTTTTGTATATTTAAAATAAAGAATCTAGGCAACGGGTGATAGATTTTTAGAAGCCTTTTCCAAGCAATGATAAAGTTTAGCATATAAAACCTATTTGTCTTCATTATCTGTAAGCCAGAAGAATAGAAATTGAATTTAGATGAATATATTGAACTCACCAATAGACATATGTTGAGAGGCAGTGTGTCTTTGTGAATATAAAATTAAAGTAAGTGACTTAATAATAAAGTAAGCCTTTGTCGAGGAAGCCTGAGGCAGCAAAATCTATTCTCTGATCTTTCCCTCACTTCTCTCTTAGCAGGAGTTTGATAGCTCATTCCTTTTTGTGAAGGTATATTAGGAGGAAGAAGGAGGAAGAAAAAGCAGAAGAAAAAAAGTTCTGATGACAAAACACAATCATGATGACTTTTGAAGTATTTTCAATTTCTGGTCACTAAACATATATATAGTTATGAAATCTTACAGCAAATCTATAAAACATAATTTAGCTCATTGTAAGGGTGAAATAAAAAAATTAAGAAAGACATTAGTTTGTGATACAGCTATTTATCAGATATAAAGTAACACAGAACTTAATCTATGCAGGATGACAGGTTTTTGTTTGTTTTGTTTGCACATCAAAATCTAAATAAATAAATATATTGTGTCCATTAAAAAAAATTTAAATCTCAGTTCTTAAAAAATTCTTCTGACAAGCTTATCAAGGGCAAAAACTTGTAACATAATGTCTGTCTTGTAAAACCCTAAAGTTATTAAAGGAAAAATTCAAAAGAAATACTTAATGTTCAATTTTATTTGGAAAATTTTCAGTAGAAATCAAAATAGGGTGAGCAAAAGCAAAATAAGGTGTCTTTTTTTTAACTGGAATAAGAATATAAAAATTATAGAATCTATTTGGTATAGGAGCCTGTTTAAATGCATTAGAGAATCTGAGATATCTGAAAGGCTCCTGATGGAAACTGACAAAAAAAAAAAAAAAAAAAAAAAAAAAAAAAGAAATGTAATGATTCCTGTCATAAGTAAAGAAGAAATAAGAACTTTCCAATTGTGGGAGCATGTGTAGCTGTCCACACACTTTGAACTCAATCAGAACAACCTAGAAAAGCCTTTCATGTGTTCCTTTTGTTGACTGTGTTGGTAACAGCATAAAAAATATGATCTAATTTTCATCTAGTGAAATATCTCTTCAGACAGTGTACTTGAGGGGCACATCTTGTCTCCAGAGGAATAATGCTTTCCAGTGGTCTAGCTATGGGTGTGGTAGGGGATTCTGTGCAATCAAACAAAAGGGTTTAACATTACCATGTGTCAGACAGAAGGAAGAAGTGCATCTTGGCTATGACATAATAAGATATTCAGTAGCAGCTGGAGATCTGGGTCACACTGTAGTGATCAAACAGTAACAACTAAATGCCCAAATGTTGTTTGTAAAAAGTTCCATGTTTCTAGGAAAACAGATGAACTGACAGAAGGATAACAAATATTTTGGCAACATTTTTTTCTGATAACTTATTTACTACAATGTTTGTATGAATATTTCAAATTTTAAGCACCCTCAATTTTAGGGTTTTCAACTTTTTTCTGTCATTTTAAAATTCTGTAACACACTTCACTTTATAACAAACATCACTATACCTGATTTATCAATAAGAATCTAAAGGATAGAAATGTAAAATTATATTCACCATTACTTACAGTTATGGTGAGATGCAACTTTGACCTAAATTACCACCATTAAAATTTTTGTTTCATTTTGTCATAGGAACTTATTGTCTGTTGCTCAAATAAAAGTCTTGAAAAATTCATCATTATTTAACATAGTCATCTTAGAAAGGTACTAAATCTTCATTGTATGATATTATCGTTATTAGCATTATTAAGATCCTGTGAAGAAAATTATTTTATATAAAAAAAAATAAAATATCAATATTCTAAGTGAAAAATTTGTAAAAAGGATTAGAGTAGTAGAAACATTCGTGACTATTACACTCAATGGCATGATAGTAAATAATAACTGAGTCTCAAAAATTAAAGTAAAAAAGGAAACTTTGAATTTAAAACAGTTTCCATAAATACCCACTCTATGGCAGATTTCTAGCTCCTTGGAAAAACCTTAGGTAACTGTCATCTGTGAATTCAGAATTGCCAGAAAATTATTTGTTCATATGAGTCTGAAATCATATCTCACATTATAGGTTATGACATTTTTTCATATAATATTTATTATCCTGTTCCTAAAACTTGTTAATCACCAATAAAACCATTCCTCATAACCTCAATGAGAAAATAGTAAATGACATTTAGAGATGAATGTTTTACAGTTCTAAAAACTGATTTTTAAAATTGTGATTAGAAATATTCCTGGTGACAAACACCTTCAAAATTTTGAAAATAAAAAGTTATTCAGCTTCTCGCTTTGCCCTGGGAGGTCAGGTATTCAGTGTGCAGTAGTGAGAAGCTTATGGAACATTGTGGAATGTCTAGAAACGTGTACCAAATAATAAAATTTGGAAGGGCTTGGAGAAATGTTTGAGGTTAATACAGAGTTATTCTGTAGAGTACTATGAAATATAATAATCATTTTTGTCTTCAGCCATCAATTTTTATTTCTCCCATACTCCCTTAACTCTCTGCTCCTATATCATAAGAATTCTTTTATTCTCTTATATATTAATGCCTGAGCATTCTAATATTCAGTCAGGTAATTTTTTTTCTAGTTTTTAGTATTGACCATGAGGGGTTCAGAATGGGGTGGAAAGAGAGTACTAAACCAAGAGGTTCTTTTGCATTATTGTATGCACATCTGGAGCAATATTAAAAGTGATAATGCATAGAATGTATTTAAAAGTAAAAGAAAAATATCTTCATGAAAAATTAGGCAGTCCCTGTAATGCTAGGTATAGGGAAGGAGGATAGTATACCTACTTTGTGGGGCACTTGCTGAGTGCATAGCCACGACATTCATTTACTATAGACCATAAGCAGAATACAGTGTGATAGAACCTGATGACTGAATCCAGGAGCAGAGAGCATCCTGCAAAAGTCTATTGGTATTATCAGATATTTGGCAAAATCAATTAATTCAGAGAAAGAATTTTGATTACTTGAAAGTATAGTGGGAAAAAAATGCTGAGACTGCAAGTTCAAAAGCAACCAGTAGAGCCAGACATGCTAGTGCATACCTGTAATACCAAGTACTTCAGAGGCTGAGGCCAAGGATTTCTCAAGGTCCAGGCTAGCCAATGCAAATTAGAGAGACCCTATCTAAAAGTAAAATAACAAGTTCTATGAGTTTAGTTCAGTTGGAGAGCACTTTCTTAGCATACACAAGGCCCTGGGCTGCATCCTAGTATCACCAAAAAAAAAAAAAAAAAAAAGAAAAAGAAAGAAAGAAAGAAAGAAAAAGACACTGAAATAGAATACCTTGGAGTTTCTCTACATTTCAATAAGAACAAAAACTTAATCAATCAATCATTCATAAATTCTAGATAAATTATGTGGATTAAGGAGAAGCCATTTGGAATCAGCAAGATAAATTTAATGTTGCTCCATAGAATATAAAATAAAAGCTATTTAACCTAGGAGTATAAGATATAGAATGCTCATTTAAGTTTGAATTTCTCATCAGCATTGAATATCTGCAATATTTTGTATGTATTTATACTAAACAAGCTAATGTTTCCTGGATTTAAATTTAACAATGTGCCCTACATTTTTATTTGCAAAACCCTTAAATGATAATTTAATGACAATTGCATGTGAAAAGCCAGCCTTGAACATTACACTGGTACTGAATGTGTGGGAGAGGATAGCTGGAGAAGTACCTCTAGGAAGAATTCAGGTGGAGGTAGGGAATCAAACCAGGTATTGGTTAGGCCTAAGTCTTGGAAGCTGAGAGAAGTTTCCTTAAACTATAATTTTTAACCACAGTATGGGACAAATTAATCCTTTAATTTATGTACAGCATTACTATGTTTGCAGCCCATGGTGGATTGCAATGTCTAATCTGCAGCATTCAATGAATGACAGGTGATTTGCCATAACTTTTGGAAGTCTTAACATCTGAAAGACAATAAGTTGTTTAAAACATTATATTCAAGTTTAAATTGTAATTGAGTCCTGAAATAATACTCATTTAGTGATTTTTATATTTTACCATAACCTTTTCAGATTGGTCCAAGAAATAAATTATGCCACTTAGATGATCATTATCAAGAATCATTACTGACAACAACTAGCTTAACTCCAAACTAAGTCTCAGTAGCACATTTTGAATTGTTCATACTCCAAACCAGGAAACACACTTAGTAATTCCCCACTCATGAATTGGCTTGCAAAGATGTCTGGGGATTTAACCTCATATTTATTGTCTCAGATTTTACTCTATCAGTATCCTAACAGTAGTCATAACTCTGCTAATAACATGTTAGCATAGTTGAGGCTGAAATTGTATTGCCTGGAAATTTATGATTTGTGGTATTAATATCCAGACTTATGAAACTTTTATGCCATCCCCTGAAGCTCATAAGTTTTGGGGTATAAGACTGTGATTTATCCCCTTCATATCTTTAATAGGATGGAGATGAGAGTTGCTACATCTACTTTAGGTAATGACAATTTTCTGGTGAGATTACTTTTTTTTAAGATTACTTGTCCCTGCCTCTTCCCTACATTTTAATACCAAAAGCAATATGAGGTCTTAAGGCCAGTTTCCAAAAGATAGTATTTTTATTAATACAGAAAACAATCTGGGCAAGTGTCAGAGTTCCAGGATCTAAGTGAAAGATTTTGACCACTTTCCTTTCTCTGTTTATTTTCAAGATGTTTTTAATTATAGGATGCTGCACAGTTTATTCTATTACTTTTTTAAAAAAACTACTGTTAAATGGCAACTTAAATATCTTTTGTCTTTAGAGCATGGGTAACTTAGAGCACATTGTGATTAAAGGCATCTTAAATCTCACTCTAGGGAGTAACTTGCTTCAGGTCATGGATGACACACACATGAATCTTACTAACTCCTAATATCAGAGGACTCAGGAAAAAGATACAAATCACAGAACAAGACCACTGACAACAAATTCGTTTCTCTCACCTATACTTAGAAATCTTTCCAGTGTTGGGTTTTTTAAAATGGTATAAATGTTCTTAATATAATTTTAGGATTATTGTTTATAAACAAGAGTAATTTGAAAACTGTCTGCTTGAGAGAATAGGTTACATTACAAAAGTTCTGTAAAACATTACTCTGGTACCAGGGTTTGGGATTTCAATTTGTTTATTCCTGGGACAACATTGTCATAAGAGCAAAAAAACATTTTAGGATTCTTTAAACCAGACTACTCACTCAATGCACTACAAAGAAAAAAAAAGGAGAAAATCAATAATATATCTTGATATCGCCCCCCGCTGAAAAAAAAGAAACCTCAAAGATAATAATTGCCTGACATTTTTAAAATTGAGAAATGCAGTGCGTGATGGTTAAAATATAAATTCTAGAGCCGGAATATGTCTACCCCTTACCAGTTGAGTGAATTTTAGGTGAATATTTCATCTCAGTTCTCCTCAGTTTGTGTATTTCTACAACAACAACAACAACAATTTTAAAAAAATTTTTAAACATTATTTGTATTTATTATAGTAATAAAATACAAATAATGGTAACGATGATATATTTATTTCATTAGAATATTATAATCATTCAGTTAACATATGACAAATGCATAGAACAGTTTCTGGAACATAATAAATACTTAATAAACATTAACTAATATTTAATGTGTCCTTCATACCAGGCATTATATTAGGCATGTTTTTCTATATTACAGTTAATTTTTTTTACCAACCCTGAAAACTTCCATGTTTCTTCATATATGATAACTGAGGTTCACAAATTTCAAGGCTATTAAATGAAAACACATTACTGAAATGAAAACCAAAATTGGGAGTCAGGAGACAAAAATAAACTTCAATCAATTTTTGATAAGGGAGCGAACTTATTGAAACCAACTGAGAAAATACCCAATTCCTGAGGACAAAAGAGGCGGACTTAAAATTTTGGCTCTATCACAGCATTTGTATGGTCCTGGGAACTTTCATTATCTGCTAAATGATGAAAATAGTAATGTATTTAATTATTTTAAATTTAAATTAATATGCAAAGAGATCGAATTTAGTGCCTACATTACAATAACTGTTCAATAAGTGACGTTTCTTCTAATGTCATTGGTTTTGGAACTCATGTTGTATTTGTTTTTATATTTCCTTCTCTTTCATGCCTACATTGGCTGGTATAGATAGTAGATATGCAAAGGAACACCAGAAATGTTTAACAGAAAGATGAGCGAGTTTCCATATAATGACTTGGAGTCAGGAATTTCTATTTTACCATACTTCTTGAATAGTGTTATTTTACTTTTTATACACTTTTAATTGGTGCATTATGGTCTTACATATTGTGAGGATTTGTTGTTATGTGCTTGTACATGCACACAATATAACAACATAATCTGGACAGTATCACTCCCCAGCACTTCCCCCTTCCTCCCTGCCTTTCATGCTGTGGTCCCTTTCCTCTACTAATCTCCTTTTGATGTTTAGGAGATCTACTCCTAACTTTGTGTTCCTCTTTCCTCTCTAGCTTCCATATACGAGAGAGAAAATAGTACCCTTAACCTTCTGAGTATGATCTATTTTGCTTAACATGATGGTCTCTAGTTCCATTCATTTTCCTGAAAATCCCATAATTTCATTTTTTTGTGTGGCTGAATAAAACTCTACTATGTATATACACCACATTTTACTTAGCCATTTATCCTTTGATGGACACCTAGACTGGTCCCATAGTTTGGCTACTGTGGATTGTGCTGCTATACAGGTATGCATGTACCACTGTGGTATGAGGACTTCAATTCTTCATGGTAAGTATGGAGAAGTGGTATAACTGGGTCATGTGTTGATTCCATGCCTAGTCTTTTGAGGAGCCTCTAAACTGATTTCCATAGTGATTGTACTAATTTATAGTCTTACTAACCATGTGGAAGTGTTGCTTTTTCTTCACATTGGATGGTTTCAGTATGCAGAAACACTGAAAAATTACTAAGAGCTAGAATGGCTTGGTAGTACTAACAAGAAAGGCTTAGCTAAGGATTGCCACATAGACGGAAAGGTTAAATTAATTTATATGCTAAATATTCTTCAAAAGGGAAGTGTGTCAGTTTAAGCAGAATAAAGGAAAAAGTGATAATGATTTGGAGTTTTTATATTTTTACTTTATAATTTTGTTCATTTTACTTATTCAATATGAAGTTATTAGAGACAAATTAGTTTAAGGTGATTTTATCTTCTTTCTGGGTTAAACATTTAACCCTTCCTTAACCCTATATTTAAACCTCAACTGTTCTTTTTATTTGCTTTAAAATCTGTATTTTGTGATATCTGTATAGTAACACCAGGCTAGATAACTCCAGTGGTGCTCATGGTACTAATCAAGAACAATGTCCCCACTCCTTCACCCTGCTCCCTATCCCATACACACCATAAGTTCTTAGCAGTTTCCCAATATACCAAAAAGATTCTTTGATTCTCATGTATATCTGCGTTGCTGAGAGAATTTTTTTTTATTATTGTATTAATAACTTCAGAGACTTAGATGGTCCTAACACCCAAGAAACACATTTTTTGCCAGTTCCACTACCCCTTTATAAGGAGGGCTATTAATTTTCTCTGGTGCATTGCACTCTATGACAGCAGTGCCCTTGTTTTGTGTTTGAAATTCTGTTAGAAAATAATGTTGAAATGGCTGAGAGGAATCATTTGCAGCAGTTTTATTCCCTCACATAGGGGAAAATAGCAAAATAAATCAACAAGGCAAATGTGTACTAAAGCAAGTGCAAACACCACTTATGAATGATGAAAATAATAGCATGGGATCTAAGGCTACTCATCTTTATAATATCTTTTCTTATAGGAATTCGAACATCTGCTCATTCAGGGTAAATACAAACAAACTCATCTTCGAAAAAAACTGTTTTTCATTAGTATTTATGATTATGATTTAGTAAAGGTACATTTTTATTTGTAGAATTTTCTTCTTTGAAAAGTTTGGCTTATTTTGTTTTCAATGAAATTATGTAAGTTCTCTTTTTTCTAAAAGAATCATTTTCACAAGTGGTTATCAGGAGCTATATGTTTTCCTACATTTTCCTCTTTCAATATTGCTCCCACTATGAGAATTTTGACTTATCCCACAAAATGGCAAAAACAGAATAGGTATCTGTTTATCTTCACACTCATTGGTTATAATTTGGTGAAGTTCACATATTCCTTGAAATAACTGTTTCATTTCCAAAGGCATGGGCACAAAATTTGCATGTAAAACTGAGTGCCATGTGCAATTGAGTCCCTGAGTCCACATTTTATGACTACAGACAAGTTTCCCATGAGGGTGTTCCCCCTACTACCTTACCCCCAAAACATATGCACATACATATACACACAGAGACGAATATATACAGACACACAGACACACACACACATATGATGTTTTTCTGATATCTGCTTGCTTTCTTCCTTACTCATCTGTCACCTTAAGACAGACATGTTGACTTTGAAAAAAAATGAAGCTAAAAATTCAGGGGTATTTCAAAGCCCACTTAATGTAATCTACAATTTGTCAGGGTAAAGGTTGCTTGGCAGCCGGCACCCAGGCCTCCCTCGTGGGAGGACAATCAGACATGCCAGGGAGAGGAGTCAAGCAGGATCTTATTTATTGAGGAAGCACACAGTTTATATGCTGCACAGGAGCCAATCAGAATAAAGGTCAGAGAGGTGGAGCAAGTTCACGTGTACAACCATCCCATAGTCTGTAAGGGAGGCACAGCTGTCCAGGAGGGCAGAAGAGTCTTGGACCTATCTTGGAAGTGGTCCGCCTTTTCCGTCACCACCCACAGCACTGCCTCCTGGCTGATCGCCAAGAGCCATCCTAGCCACATATGCCGCCCCAAGACCGGGAATCGAGCAGCCATGCCCTAAAACAATTTATTCAATTAATTTGTTCAATGGTAAGGTTTAAATGTTTGTGTCTCTATCTCAAAACTCATATGTTCAAATCCTTACTCCAAGTGATAATATTAGGAATAGGGCATTTTAGAGGTGATAGGCCATATGAGCTTCCCCTCCAAACGGGATTTATGCTCTTTGAATGGGTCACCAGACACTCTTAGCCTTCCCCCCACATCAGGGAACAGCAATAAGACAACCATCTGTGAACCAGATCTGCTGCTGCTGTGTTCTTCGGGTTCCCAGTCTCCAGACTATGAGAAATGAATGTCTGTTATTTATAAGCCATATAATCTATGGCATTTTTATTATAGCATCCTGAACAAAGACATCTAATAAAGGGCCATTTCACTGCCCAACACTATGTTCTATAGCAGATCAGAGGGGAAGGATTCAGGGAAGTTAGGAGTAATCTTTTCATCTCTTAATCTTAGCATACATTATAGAGTTTATATCATTCCCCATATTGAAATTCATTTTATACTTTCTCCATTTAATTTTTCTTCATTTTTCTCTAGAACAATGAGTTACAATAGTGGGAATGGTAGAATAAGCAGTAAAATTATACTGTATTCCAAATAAATTAATTCGCCATATGTGTTATAAGTATTTATCATGCAACTAAGGATAGCTCCTAATTAGTAAAGCAATTTGACCTCCTATGCTACGGAAATACTTGTTTTGACAATTCTGATATTTAGGAAACTAATTCTCCACATAGGTTGCTCTACCTTCCTACAGATGCAGATACTGATGAAGTGGATCAATAGGACAAGTTTCTACTGCAGGAGTCTAGAGAAAAGTTCCAGTAATTTGCTTAAAACAGTAAAAAACTTCCAGGAGAAATGTCTCAGGTCTATGGGAGTGAGTAAGGATTGCTGATCTTTTTCATTTACCTACAGAGGTTTAAGTAATTCTGCTCATCCAAGATTTCCCAAACACAGATAGAGGACCAGGCTAAGGGATGGAGATAGGCTGTGGTCATAAGTTTTAGCATCTTATATTCGTGTATATTTTAGTTATTGTGTAGTTTATGTTAAAAGATCTGTAAGACTGAGTTCAAATCTCAAGATATAAAACATCTTACCCTTCTATTCATTGTGAATTTGCCAATTTATTGAGAACTTTAATTTCCTTAATCAATAGGAAGAAAGAAATTCTCCTGTATTGCAGGAATGGGGTTGTGGTGGAGTGATTCTTAGTTTCTGATTTGAAGAATAGCTCTTAGATGATAGGAAGCACAAGATACAATGGTTTGATTCGCAGTATTGTTGTAGCAAAGGTATGAACATGGCCGCTGAAATTAATTTCTCATTCTGGCCATATCACAATAACTAAAGGAATTCCAATTCAAGGTGTCCTAATAGCTGAATCACTCAAAGAGTTGTTAGCTTTGGGGTTATTTACAATACATTTTTCACAGAATATTTTAAGGGTACTTCCAGGGATTCATTTAGTTGCAGATTGCTACATATAGAGTAAAATCTTAAGAGCAAAATTTTCTCATTTCCTGGATTCGTTTAAGAAAAATCAGTGGGGTTAGAAATAATAAAGATTTTATTAAGATATTTTATCTAAGTACAATTTCAATCTGAAGTTTTTTATGTTTAAAATGAATGTTAGGCAGCAATATAACAGTATTTACTTACATTTATACATAACTACATATTGGAAAAACATTGTTCCATTTTTTATAATAATATATTCTTCATTTAAAAAACACTATATGCCAGATATTTATGGAAATAAAAAATGCTATATCCTTGCTACCTCCTACAGAGCTTTTTTACAAATTTTGAAGAGAATCTTTGGAATTTCTTATCCAATTTATATGAAAAAAATTAAAATAGCATAAAATTGAAACAATAATACAAAAATATTCATGTCTTTCAATAATATTATTAAATTGCTAATATTTTGCCAAATTTCTTTAATTCTCCTTCTTTTTTTAATATTACTAAATTTTATTGAATCCAGTATATTTAAAATAGTATTTTAACATGAATATAAAATATAATGAAGATTGGTTTAACCTTAATTTTTCTATCCTAAGCGTATGAAACACAGATTATCTTTTGTAATTCCAGCATATTTCAATTTGTTTGGTAAATTTTTTTTGCTTGTCAATTTTTAATTTTTCTTATTTGTTCTTTTTAGTTATATATGACATAGTTATACATGACAGTAGAATGTACTTTGATATATTAAACGTGCATGGAGTATAACATCCCATTTCACATTGTGGTTGTACATAATGTGAAGTGACACTGGTCTATATTCACATAAGGACATAGGAAGTTATGTCAGATCCATTCTACTATCTCTCATTCTCTTACACAAACATATCCCACAATGACAAAGGAAACATTTTGCTGAACAATATGAAACTAAGTTGCAGATATTATTGCATATTACTCAACATTTCATGAGTCTCCTGCCAAAATAATAATTTCTGTATAACACAATATCATTAATAGAAAATAATGTTACTTTAATAAAATTAAAACAATTATTTATATTCATTTTTCTTAACTTAAGAATCGTGATTCTTCTCAAGAAGTCTTATATAAATCTAGATTTTGTTTGTACTTTGCTTTAGTTGGTTTTGGTTAGAAGAAACCATCTTCTGTCTTATAGTAAAATATTTATTTGGTTGTACTTAGGAGAAGGGGGATGGATCATCACTTAATTTTTATAATTTTTAATTGGAGCATATTAGTTACACAGACTAGTTGGTTTTATTGCAGTATATTCACACATGCACATATGATAATTTGACCAATTTCATTCCCTAGCACCTCATCTTGCCCCCCTACTCCTCTCCATGGTCTTCTTCTTCTACCCTACTGGGGTCCTTTCTATTTTCATGAGATACTTCCCCCACTTTTGTCTCTACAGCTTCCACATGTGAGAGAAAACATATGGCACTAGTCCTTCTGAGTCTAGTTTATTTTGCTTTAGTTGCATTCATTTTCCTGCAAATGATAAAATTTCATTTTTCTTTGTGGCTAAATAAAACTCCATTGTGTATATACACCACATTTCCTTTGCCCATTCACCTATTGACAGACACCTATGCTATTGTAATAATTGGTTACTGTGAATCATGCTGTTATAATAATGGGAGTGCATGTTATCTCTAAAATATGCTGTTCTTAATTCTTCTTTAGAATAGATACCAAGAAGTGCTATAGCTGGATGATACAGTAGTTCTATTTTTAATTTTTTGAGGAGTCTCCATACTAATTTTGATATGGCTATACTAATTTTAGATTCCCACAAATAGTGTGTAAGTATTTCCCTTCCCCTACATCCTTGCCAGCACTTATTGTTATTTGTATAACTAGCATCATCAGATTCTTGACCAAGTTACTAAAAACTTATGACAACCTCTTTAACAAATGGTACTGGGAAAATGGGTTATCCATATATAGAATGTGTAACTAGAACCCTATTTCTCACCCTATAGAAACGTAAACTCAATATGGATCAAAGACTGAGGAATAAGCCCAGAAAATGTGGATGTGTAATCGATGTGATTCTGCAATCTGTATTTGGGGTAAAAATGAGTGTTCATAAACCACTTGAATCGAATGTATGAAATATGATATTTCTAGAGTTTTGTAATGTTTTGAATAACCAATACAAAAAAGAAATGATGTTGAAAAGGGAAATGCCAGAAGAAAACAAAAGGGAAACACTCCAATATGTAGTGTTGGAAGCGACTTCCCTAATAGGATTCCTATGACTTAAGAAATAATACAAAAAAATCAAGGAATGGGATGGTACAGAGCTAAAGAGCTATTTCATGTTACTAAAGGAATCAATTAACAGTATGAAGAGAGACCCCACAGAATGGGAGTAAATCTTTGCCAGCTGCTCTTCTGACAGAGTATTAATATTCCGGATAAATAAAGAACTCCAAAGGCATTTTACATATGATAAATGAACTAAACAGATACTTCTCAAAAGAAGAGGAACAAAGTCCTAAGAATAATATGAAATAATGTTCAACAGCTTTAGCCATCAAGGAAATGCAAATAAAAACTACATTGAGAGTGGTGCACACCTGTAATCCTAGTGATTTGGGAGGCTGAGGCAGGAGGATCACAAGTTCAAAGCCAGCCTCCACAAAAGCAAGGCACTAAGCAACTCAGTGAGACCTTGTCTCTAAATAAAATACTAAACAGGGATGGGGATATGACTCAGTGGCTGAGTACCCCTGAGTTCAATCCCAGGTACCCCCAAAACAAACAAACAAAAAACTACATTGAGATTCCACCTCACTCCAGTCAGAATGATAATCATCAAAAATATTTCATCCTTTTCAACATCATTTCCTTTCATTGTCTTCTGCTCCCAGTTATGCTGCAAAAATGTTTTTATTTAATAACCTTGTTTTTCTATATACTTTTGGTGAATTTCTGTAAATATCTAGAATTAAATGTCCAATGAGAACCAAGAAGTTCCAAAATACAACATTTTTAAGTCACCAAGTTTGTTCTTCTATATTAAAGAAATTTAGAATGAACAATCTAAAGTATAAACTCTTGTACATTAATTTTCTTTTATTCAATTTTCTAAATCTCTATGGTAGTATTTCAGATTGTATATGACATCTATCTTTTGTGGCCATTATCGATTTCTGAAACTTCACTCTCTTTTAAACATGTTAATGAGCTCTGTATGAGGTAATTCAGTTACAGTTAGAAAACAAATTTGTAGTTTCAAATGATAGTTCTTTATAGAAGAAATGTAAAGGGCAGAGGGAATAAGGTTTAAAGTCAGAGTTCTGTGTTTAAGTTCTTTTTAAAAAAAAAATCTTTATTTATTTATTTTTATGTGGTGCTGAGGCTCAAACCCAGCAACTTGCATGTGCTAGGCAAGTGTTTTACTGCTGAGCCCCAACCCCAGTCCAGCATGTTTAAGTTCTTGTTTAGCTAATTGAGACTTTTTTCCAATTGGATATGCTATTCCATCAATTTATATCTCAATTTTTTAATCCACATTGAACTTGAAGAGCTACAACTCAAAGTCAGGTGTGAGGATTATCTATGATTCCAAAGAAAATGTTTTGTAAGCAGATAGCACTATTTCTACAAACTAGGAATTACTTCAATTAACAAGAGTTACATTTTGTTGAAAATTATTCAGAAAATATTTTGAATCAATTCATGCTTTTAATCATTGTCTAAATGTATTTATTATCTGTAGATGAGTTCCAAAAATATTTAAATCAAGAAAAAGTACCCTCTTTTAATGATTTGTCCAAATTGATTTAAGCATGTTAGAATGTGTGTTAATTCACATTTGTAAAACATATTAGCTCTGAATTTAGTCCCAAGGAAGTCTCAAACCAAATTGTTATCTGTAAAGGGACACAAATCTAATTTCAAAGGGTAGAAATCTGTTGTTGGTGTGAACACTATAATTTTGTATGACAAATCTTTATGCAAGCCCTTAAACTCAAAAAATTTCTGAGAAATTAGACTTGGGTGTCTTCATAATAATTTTGTCACCTGAATATCTATACAGTTTATACAGGTGGGATTAGAGGTGTTTAAAATGACGTCCTGTTTTTATTGCCAGTTATGTTCCTATGTGTTTCTATGTAGTTTTTAAAAGTTTCTACTTCCTACATCTTTATAATTATTCTCTGTCTCCCCTTTTTAGCCTTCTCACAAAACATGATCATGTCAAATAGATTTCACCTTACAGAAAGGAAAAAAAAAAAAACATGAGTAGTTCTCCCAATACCATAAAAGTGTTGCTTAACTCCTTACCCATCACCTTTCCCAGGATTCATTTACAAAGTTTATGTCATTATAATTTGAGAATCTGACACCATGAAATAGGCCAGTGATATTCAAAGAATCTTGTCTCAGATTATATATGAAGCAATGTTCAAATATGTGAGTTCTTGGAATGCATCCAATACCGTTACAGTTGTCACAGCTTTTTTTTTTTCAGAGAGAGAGAGAGAGAGAGAGAGAGAGAGAGAGAGAACTTTTTTAATATTTATTTTTTAGTTTTCAGTGGACACAACATCTTTGTTTGTATGTGGTGCTGAGGATGGAACCCAGGCCGCACGCATGCCAGGCGAGCACGCTACCGCTTGAGCCACATCCCCAGCCCACAGGTGTCACATCTTATGTGTACTGTCTGAAAAAAGATAACATGAAAAATCTTTTGTCAATTTAGACTAAATTACTCATATTCCTAATATTAAAATTGGTTGCTATAAAAATATTTTTAAAAAGTCAGAAACCAAGAAGTTTTTAATAAATGCATATATGCACAAATGAACACATCTTTAATTATATACAATCAGCTCTAAGTTTCTATGGAGAGAACACAGACAGTGAAAGTTAAAAATTATTCTATATTATCAGTAAATTTTGAAATATTTCACAAGTGGGTCATGAAAGGTAGCTCATAAAACCAAGAAGGACATAATTGTTTTAAAATATAATAAAATTCTGCTGAAATTAACAAGTATAATATTTTTTTTCTCACATGCAATAATCAGAATATATTTTTTATTCCAAATGGCTTACTATAATAATACTCATTTATCTTACAGCAGAGGACAAACTTAGAGAACTCATATAATTCAAATTAAGACATACTTATATACAGTAGCCAAAACATGCATTCAAAGGATAGGAATGTGGATCAGCAGCATTAAAGAACAAATCTATAAATAGATGCACACCATTATGTTTAACTTAATTTTGAAAAAGATATGAAAGCAATACCTTATCTTTTCAATAGTCATCTTTGAAATAACTGGATATCCATATGCAAAACTAAGAAGCTCTAAATATAAACCAAGCATTTATGTGTGTGTGTGTGTGTGTGTGTGTGAAAATAAGGTATAATGCAGAAAAGTTTCATAGATTCATTCAAAATAAAGTATAACATAGAATAACATTTCACTGGGTATATTTAAGAAAGGATTTCTTACATGAGATGTCAAAATAACAATTAAAAATTAATTAGATCTCATAAAAATTAAGAGCATTTCTTCTGTGAAAGTAAAACATAAGAGAATAAAATGAGCCCCATATAGGGAGAATACTTTACAAATTACACATTAGACAAGGTGCTTACCTGAATTATGTAAAGAAATTTAACTGATAGAAATAATGTCAACTAAAAAATAAGATTCAAATGTCAAAAATTAATAGAAGTAGAATCAATTTAACTGGCTTATTTTCATTAGAAATTAGTATCTTTAGCTATTAATATCTTAAAGAATAATGCCATTCAAAATTGTAAGTGGCCTACCTTGAGATCAAATGTTAATCCCACAAAGTTTGCTCAGAGGAAATCAAGATGGGGAAAAAAAGGAAGGGTCATGAGCTGGGGAACAGTTTTAATAGAGAGATGAAGCATGCCTATTTGGTAGAAGATACTCATCAGCAAAAGTAAGTGACCTATAAACACGAGTGCAATCTCTCATTTGAATACAGCAAAATGGTAGATGTCATAATCCACGTACCATGTTCACTTTAGCACAATGTCTGGGGTTATATGGATTCTTAAAGAAAAGGTCACTGAATCATTTATAGAAGTTTATCCTTATGGAGGACATATACTTAAATTCAAAGGTAGAACTTAAATTTTTGCAGAGAAATTGAATAATAATGATGGGATATATCTAAATAATGAACTTATTTAAAAAGTTGACACTGAATTCTAAAAGTGGCAAAACTATGAATGGAAAGTGTAGTCAGACAAGGTTTAAGTTTGTTGATAAAGAAAAAGAACAAAAAAAAATCAAATCCCTCAGAATTTTTAATGAATTACCTGATTTTATTCTGTGGATGGGAACAATGAGATACATACTCGAGATTAAAGCATTGCTAACTATATCTGCAAATGTCACTTCTCCTGTTCTAACACTTTTTATTTAATATGTGATTATGATAATGATAGCATATGCTTTCTTAATGCTCGCTATATTTTTCAAGTGTACTTCATGTATTAACACATTCAAATCTTCCCAAAACTTTTTGAATTAGCAAGTATCCCTGTTTTACAAATGAGAATAAAACTCAATTAGAATAGTTCTCCCAACTTTTCAACATTTGTCCTTGTCTTTAGGTCACCATCAAACATTGAGTTTGTAGTCATGACTACCCCAAAATGAAATCAAATGGAGGTAATGTTAGGTAATAAATATGTCAGTTATTAAATTTTAGAGAACAAATACAGTGTTTTCTTCCTTAAATTGTAAACACAATAATAACAATGTGACATGTATTTGTTTTTCATTTTGTAACTAAGAAAGAAGAAGGATGGCAGGAAGGAAGAAAGAAAGAAATACAGGAAAGGAAAAATCAGCGTTATTTACAGTTAACAGTTGTGGAAAAACTGATGAATCAATTTCAAATGTAAAATAATATTGCTTTATTTTTAAAACCATATTAATACTTTTCAAAAGATTTGGAATAAAGGTTCATCTATTTTGTTTCATAAGTGTATGCATTAGTGCTTATGAACCCAAGGAAAAGTGATAGAAAACCAATTACTGAATGATGTGCATTTGTAAAAGACTGCCATCTTATTTTTAGGACATATTTTTAAGGAACTAATACACACTGCTATGAATAGAAAACACTTTACAGCCAAGAGTAAAAGAAATAGGGCAGTAACAAGGATGCACATAAAACCTTTGCAGAGGCAGTCAATCTTCCATGGTCATACCTGGCTGACTCAGTACTTCAATGATGTATTTGGAAAAGGGATTGTCAATCAAAGCAGATAAAATGTATCCATAAATGTATCATAAATTAGAACTTTTTAGTGTTGGACATTTTTTTAGAGTGGTGTTATAGAGGGATGAAACTTTATTTTAGAGGTAAAGACATTTAAGACATTTATCAATTATTTAACAGTTAGCAACAATGAATTTCCAAACTAGGATGAAACGAAGTCCCAGGGTGACATTGCATCTAACTACTATCCCTGAATGTTTCTTCCTAACCTGTTGACACTTTCCAACTTTTTTGTTGTCCTAAAAACAAATAATGGTGGTTCTGGAGAACATTTCTTCTTTAATTATGCAACTATTTCTTATCTGTATCTTGTTGGGATAAAACTCAATTTTTGTCATAATAATATGCAAATAAAAACAATTTAATTTTTATTTAAGAATAACATAATTTATATATGAACTCTGTAGTAATAATAGATGTAGATCATTTTAAGATTCTGCAATGTAAGGGCACGGTTGATCAATATGAATCCAATGAAAGAATCCAACTTCAGATGTTAAAAGAGGTATGTGAGGGATATGTGATTCGAACATTAGTACAAGTCATGGAAACTGAAATTGGAGCCTGACCTGAATTGAAGAGTATTTTAGGCCAAAGGATAGCTGGCCTCTGGAACCTATCAAAGCTGAGATGTCGACAGGATTTCTGACAAGAAGTAAGCACCTTGTATTTCACTGAATAACAGAGTTGGAATTTTCTTTTCATTTTTTGGTAAGAAATATCGAAATATCTTAATTTTTTTGCAACTTATATAAATCATCTTTTAAATTTCATTTTTAGTTGACACATAATAATTATTCATGTTTTTTAAGTAGAATGTGATATTTCATTTGTAGATTGTGCAATGATTAAATTGGCATATTTAGACCATAAACCATCTCAAATATTTATCAGTTCTTTGTGGTTAGAACATTTAAAACTCTCCCTTATAGTTATTTTGAAATATGAAATATCACTGATTAAAGTTACACTCCTGTGTAATTGAACAGAAGAACTTATTCCTCCTAAGTGTAACTTTGTGCTTTTGACAGACAGCTTTCTCTCCCCATTCTCCTCTGCCCTGTCCTTCTTAGCCCTCAGTAACCACTACTCTACTCTACTTTATAGATTAATGTTTTTAGATTTCACATATAAGTGAGATCATGAGGTATTTATCTTTCTGTGTATGACTTATGTTACTGAAAACAATTTCCTCCAGGTTCACCTATGTTGCCACAAAGGACAGAACTTTATTTTTTAAAGTGGATGAGTAGTACTTCATTATGTATATATGCAACACTTTCTTTATCCATTCATCTGTTAATGGATATTTAGATTGGTTCCATATCTTGGCTTTTGTAAATAGTGTTGCCCTAAACATGAGAGTGCAGATTGCTCTTTGTCATACTGACTTGGCAAAGGAAACAATCCATAGAGTGAAGAGAAAACGTAAAGAATGGGAAAACATATTAGCTTTTGATAAGGGATTAACATCAAGAATAAATATTCTTATTTATTCTTATTTAACTAGACTGGACAATAAAGAAAAAATGATCCAATTAATAAATTGCCAAAAGACCTGAATAGACAGTTCTCAAAAAAACACAAATAGATGGTCAAGAGGTATATGAAAAAATGCTCAACATCATTAATCATCAGAAAAATGCAAAAGAAAACTGTAATGGGCTATTTCTTCACCTCAATTAGAATGGCTATTATTAGAAAGACAAAAAATTGCAAATGCTTCTATGGATGTGGATAAAGGGAATAATTATACAGTATTGGAGGAATGTAAATTAAGACAGCTATTTATGGAAAAGAGTATGAATGTTCTTCAAAATTAAGGACACAGCAACCATATGATCCAGAAATTCACCTTCTAGTTATATATCAAAAATAAATTGGATTTTTTTGGACAATATTAGCCATTGACTTAAAAATGGAAGACATAAATACTGGACCTGTTGTATAAGAATGTTGTATACAATATAACAATTTTTGGAAATATTTAATGGGAATACATTTCATAAATTTAATTAATGTTTAAAACCTGTTCCTTTACTGCAAATATATGTGATAAAATACCAAAAAGTAAACATGTGCAGATTGAAATTAAAGCATTCTAGCATTAGATAGAATATAATATAAAAGATACAATAAGTACAATTAGGTTGCAGTGAATATAGATAGTAAATTTTTTATGAAATGCTTTTTATTCCTATGCAATCTTCTAAAAGTTCCTTAATGCATATTGTGTGTATATATGCACATGGATGTAGATGTATGTATGGAGATAGGTAAATCAGCTATTTAAAATGTATCTAATCTGCTTCCTCCAAGAACTCAGAAAGATGGAAAGAAAGACCATTCCACTCTCTTAATTTTTTAAAAAAATTCTGATTAACCAAAGAAACATTTAAAAATCCCTTCAGACAACTAAGGTTGCAAGGTAGTGAATACTCCCAACTCTTAAGAAAAAATAGTACCCTTCCCTGCAGAAAGGACTGCCTTGCCTGTTACAGAACCTAGGAAGAAATCAGAACCATAGTACAAACAGATAAAAAGAAGCCAGATAAACAAATTGTTAAGTTTCAACTGGTAAATAGAATAGAGCCTCTGTAGGCAGACAGAAGAGCACTCACAGGCTCAGTAACAAGGAACTCTGTCAGGTGCTTTTAAAAAGCCCAAGCTCTGCATAGAAATATGGAATAAAAATGTGGAATATAGAAGGAAGAGAGAAAGCCTAACAGGTGTTGGTTAGGACAGGAAAAATCTTGCATAGTAAACCTTAGCAGGTCTTCTCAGGACGTTTTCTCAAAGTCTCAGCCTTCTGGAAGAGGGACAGAAAATCATTTCATCATTGTTAATTTTTTTTTAAACTATGCTCCCTCTGGGGGAAAGGTAGGAAAAAGGCCTGAGGGTAAACCCCTGTGCCAGTGTTAAAGATCTGTCATGCTGGGAAAGTGGGAAACTTACTTGCCCACAATACTCACAGCAGATACAAGGCAGAGCAGAAGGGATGTAGGTGCTAAGAAAACCACATCCCTGAGAACTAATGACAGGAAGGTCACTTACCTGAAGGATGTTAGTTCTCTCCTGTCTATGCACACACCGACACCAGACAGCATCCTTGCCAGCACTAATTAACAGGCAGGGAAAGACCATCAGAAAGGGAGCCTGGAGTCAGACACCCCTCCTGTATTGCAGGCTTATAGAAAAAAACTGAACCCTCAGAGAGCTCTAATACCAAGGAAAACCCACCTGTGGTACATGGAAAATCATAGGAGCAAACCCCCAAATCTTGGGCAAATCCTGACCAGATCAATTCAATTTCCTTTGCTAACTGACTGAAAAAAAAGACTACTGATTTCCAGGGGTGAACATCCCTGAACCAGATATCAACTGCTCTGGAAACTGGTTAATTTTTTTTTTTTTTTGAGACAGTGTTAAAGAAAAAAGATTTAAAACACATCAAGCAATCTGTAGAACCAGACAGAGAGATACTATGGTCATGAGGTGGAGCCTTTAAATAAGTATGATTCCAATGCTGACGAATTGAGGGGAAATGGCCAAAAGTCATTTACAAATATATAGTGAATTTCAGAAAAGAGGAGGAAATTAGAAGAAATAGCATAAATAAATGCTTCCAAAATAAAGCAATAACAGTGATGAATGCCTTTGACAGGCTCATAGCTAGATTCCACAGAGTGAAAGAAGAATAAGGAAAATTAAACATAGGTCACCACAAATTACCAGTCTAAACATTTATTTTTTAAAAAAGGAGAAGCAAATAGCCAAGTGGTTTAAGATACATGAAATTACAATTCCAAAAAGGAGGAAAACAAGAAGAAAAAAAAAGTTGAATTCACAATTACAGAGAAATTTCAAAATATAATGAAAGAAACCAGCAATTAATCCAAAAGCAAAGGTAAGATATAATCAAAGATAGACAGACATATACATATCTGTAAATGTAAATAGGAACACATTCAGACAAGTAATATTCAGATAGCTGAATACAAAGAAATGAAATAAATAAATGGAAAATAGTTACATACAAAGGACACATTAAATAGAGAAAATAAGTGACAGAAAATCTCTGATCAGATATGCTGAAAAGTAGAATATAATGGAGCAATTCTCAAGTATGGAAGGAAATTTCTTCCAAATTATAATTTTGTATCAAATATAAATATATTTCACATCTAAAAAAGACCTGAAAACTCTTTTCAGGCCAACAAAAATTAAGAGAATTGATTGCCTGCATGTATTTCCTATAAGGAATAATAAAGAAATGACACAGAAATTGTTACTCCAGAAAAACTTGGATTTATAAAAAATGAATATTCTCAGGAATTATCAGCAGCAAAATATACATAAAAGGCATTTATCTTTTCTTTTTATGATTTATACAGAAAATGATCTAAAGCAAAATAATAATAGTTATGCATATTATAACATGTAAATTTGACATATGTACCAAAGAATATGGAAGATGGGAGAGATGAATTGAACTATGTTGTTGTAATATTCATAAAATATAGACAACCATGTATGATATTTGTAGGTGCACTGTGATAAGGTTAGTGATCTATATTATAAAATCAAAAGCAATCACAAAAGAAAGTAGAGAGAGAATCTAAAAATAAAATTAAAACAAATAATAAAAGTACACATTTATATCTAAGTCAGGCAGAAAATTAAGAAGAAGCATAAGAACAGATGGAATGAATGGAAACCAACTAGTAAGGTGATATGCTAATAATTGCACTGAGTGTACTAGATCTGAGTACCCTATTTAAAAGGCAGTGATTGTCAGATAATAAAAATAAGAGTCAGTTATTTTCTGCAAGAATCCCATGTTAAATATACAGGCAAATAAAGTATAAGTAAAACAATAGGGGGAAAAGCATGAGAAATTTAGTCCCAAAGAAACTGGAGAAGCTATGTTAATATTACACAAAGCATACTTCAGATCAAGGACTATTACAGGAGATGAGGAAGGATCTTGCATAATGGTAAAAGACTGCATTCACTAAGAAGGAATAGCAGGCTTAAATATTTACAATACTTAAAAATAGAGCTTCAAAAGGGCATCAAGTAAAACCTGATAGAACTAATACAATAACTAGATAGCTTCACAATTATAGTTTGAAACTTCTCTTTCAGTAATTGATAGAACAAATAGAAAACCATTTAGGACACAAATATCTAAGAATGTCAAATCAACTAAACCTAACTAACATTTATAGAAAACTGCTATTAATGACAGCAAAAACACATTCTTTAAGTACAGAGTTCCCATACCTATCTCCTCAAATTAACTAAATTCTATATAAGAGTCCAATCTCACTTATTTTCCAGTAATATACATGTATCATATCTAAGACATTACATTGCATGTAGCTGTCATGTATCCTTGGTGTCTTTGGGTCTGTACAGTTTTCCTGTTTTTCATAGCTTTGGCAGATTTGAGAAGTACTTGTCAGGTAATTGCACAGAATGTTCCTCATTTTGGGTTTTTATTAGGTATTCTTCTTGATTACACCATGATTATGGGTTTTTGCAAGAACAAAGGTTAAGTACCCTTTAAATCATGGTATATCAAAAGCACATGCTATCAACATGAGTCGTCACTAAAGATGTTCACCTTATTCAGTTGACCAGTGTTGTGCTGCTAGTTTCCTTCATAGTAAATTTTCTTTTTTAACATACTCTATTCTTTGGAATGTCATTAAGTGTTGTCCAAACTCATCTCTTAAAAGAAAAAAGCATCTACATGAATTGTATTCTTTTAAAGAAAACTTTGTCTTTAATTGTGTTAGTCAGCTTTTCATTGCTGTGACAAAGCATCTGAAGAAGTAACTTAATGCAGTTTTAGAAGTTTCAGTCCAATATTGGTTGGGTTCTGTTAAGGTCTGTAAACAAGTCAGATTGGCACCTGTTATTTTGCCAGAGAAATGTTAGAGTCTGTAAACAAGTCTGGATGGCGCCTGGCAAAATGCCAGAGGGAGTGGTTTGTGAAGTAACAAAAGTGAGCCATTAAGTGTGGAGATTCCTTATTGGTTGACTGCTGTATCTATTTTATGCTAATTAAATAAGCTGTGTAAAATGTATAAATATCGCTCAGATCCTACAATAAATGGCTTCCACTCCTGCTGTATCAAGGTACACAAGTCATTCGTCACCCCCTGGTTATTTTGCTGTAGCCGAACTGCGGCAGGGTTCGTTGTTTCTGGGTCTGTGATAAGGTAGAAGAACATCATGGTAGAAGGGCCTGTGAAACAAAGATGCTCACCCTCATGATGGCCAGAAAGCAGAAAGAGAGAAAGGCCAGAGACAAGACATACCCTCCCAGAGTATGCCCCAAGTGACCTTTTCCTCCAACTAGATCCCATCTCCTAAAGAGTCTACCATATCCCTATAATGCCATCAGCAATGAACCAATGAATGGATTAGTAAAATGATGAGGACAGAGCACTCATGAACCAATCACTTCCCAAAAGTTCTACCTCTGTGTATGGTTGCATTAGAGACCAAATCTTCAATTGATGAGCCTTTTGGGGGTATTCTAGATCTCAGTCATACATGTATTCTCTATTCACTTAACGATATATGTACATCAGAATGGACTTTGGGATATATTTTTTGCTTTAGGTTATAACTCAGGACTCTTTATGGATTTATGTTTATATTATAAGTAATTATTAATAAAACATTAATGCCAAATTTTGATTGTGGGGATATCCAAGAATACTTAACATCTAAGTATCTTATTTATCATTGCTTTCAAGCTGATTCAATGGCTTCCTAAACAGGCTTAGAAATATGATGTGAAAAATGTTATCTTTCTATCTTTCTATTTCTGAAATATTTCACCTATTTTCATTTTTCATCTATTAGAGGAACTTTGGAAATAGTAGTGTTTCCTGATATTAGTGTCAATTTTATTACTGGTGCTAATAAGGGCAACTCTTTTTCATGTTGTTAAAGATGAAATGGAACCCAGTTTATTCTGATATATATGCAATTATTCTTTCATGTCTACAATAGAGATTACAGAGCAGAATGCATTCCAGCAAATATCTCCATTTTACATGATTTTACAATTTTCATATTTTATACCTTGATACAAAACTGAATTAAACTTAGGTAACTTGATTGGCAGGATTTGGAGGCAAGTTGAAAATGTTTTTACCTGAATCTTGGATAGATGTTTTGCAAAGTATATACCACAATATCATGATACAACATTCAGTTTTCCTATTCCAGTAGTCTAGAATCAGCAGAGGGAGAAAACAAAGAAACTACAATGAATCTAATGAAATTACTCAAAATCTCAAGACAATAGTCTAAACTTTGAAGAAAAACTGAATCAAATGAGCCACAAATTGAGAAAGTTACTTGTTACATGTTTTATAAGTAAATAAAATAATTTTCTCACCAAATGCAAAATAATGCATATATTCTGAATTTATCTCATGCTAACTATGAGAACTATTTCACCTTCATTTATTAATACTCCTTGATCATTTTATTGTAATAGAGATCAAATATCACATGATCTACAAATTACAGTTGAATTTTTAACTACATGCTGATGAAATACCATTCAAATGTGTAAAATAATAGTGATATTTGTTAATATATCTAACAAGGGTAAAGCTTTCTAATATAATTTTAGTGGGCAAATATAAATTATGCACTTTTTTCTTGTGCAACTTGTTTTTGAAATATTTATCATTTTGAGACACTTGTGTAACAGGGTGACTATATTTAATAACAAATATTATATTCTTGAAAGCTGTTAAGAGAGTAGGTATTATGTGTTAGCAACACATAAAAAATGACGTGAGGTAATACACATATCAATTACCTTGCTTTAGCCATTCTATGATGCATACATATTCCTAGATAAAGATTTAGACATAGATCATTATAAACTACCTAATGATTCATAAATTCCTATACTTTTCCTGGTAAGTATTATTGCACTGTGACATATTCATTCCAGTAATCAATTAGCTGTATCCAATATCTGTCTAATTCAAATGTGGAATTTACACTGGCACATGGATGAGTTCTCACGCATGTAGAATTTCATTGTATGTATTTGATGCATCAAGTCTCCATTTTTCAAAGTAATTTTGCATTTACCTAAATTTTTCACATCAAATTTTGTATCATGGATGTGTTAAACATAATATCACTATTTTTCTCACTCTTTAATTTTATAGGTTATAGTCAATAATAAACTGATAACACCATGTGTTGTTACAGACAGCATGGGTGTTCTAGCATGATTCTGCTACTCTATTTTACTCATTTTGGGTTGTATTCATTCTAGTAGTAGATCACTCATTAACACTTTATGACAATGGATCACATTAAATAACTTGTTTAGACTGGTTATTGTAAGACATATTTACATCTATTAATGTGAAATTAGAGGCTTTAGTATCAGTTCTTGGTCCTAACTGGCAGACACATATGTGTTTGTGTGTATATCAATATAATAAATGTAGCCAAAGTATGGAACCCTTTAGAATAAGCAACTTAAGTAGGGATAAAGGAAATATAATCTCTCACTGTACTAAAAAAATTTTTTTTTACATGTTGACCTATTAACTGATCAAACTCTCATTGGTTAACTTTTGTGTAGCATGCATTGTGGCAGGAAACATGGAATCCTGTCATTATGATTAGTCACACTTTTTTCTGGAATAAGATAAATAAAAACAATGAACAAAAATTACTGTGAGAAGAAGAAATACAGTCAATCAACAAATAAATGAAAAAAAGTGTTCGACATCTCTAGAAATTAGAGAAATGCAAATGGAAACTTCTCTAAGATCTCCTCTAACTCCAGTCAGAATGGCAATTATCAAGAATATGAGCAAGAATTAATGTTGGCAAGAACATGGAGGGAAAGGCACATTCATACATTGCTGGTGGGACTGCAAATTGGTGCAATCAATATGGAAAGTAGTATGGAGATTGCTCAGAAACCTTGGAATGGACCCACCATTTGACCCAGCTATCGCACTCATAGGTTTACACCAAAAGGGCTTAAAATCAGCATACTACAGTGACACAGCCATATAAATGTTCATAACAGCTCAATTCACAGTAGCTAAACTATGGAACCAATCTAAGTGCCTTTCAACAGATGAATGGATAAAGAAAATGTGATACACACACACACACACACACACACACACACACACACATACACACAATGGAATATTACTCAAACTTAAAGAAGAATGAAATTATGGTATTTTCCAGTAAATGGATAGAGCTAGAGAATATCATGCTAAGTGAAATAAGCCTATCACAAAAAACCAAAGATGAATGTTTTCTCTGATATGTGAATGCTATTTCACAATAAGTGGGGTGCTAGGGAAGAACAGAGGTACTTTGGATTAAACAGAGGGGAGTGAAGGGAAGGGAAGTGGAAGGGGGTAGGAAGGTAATAATAATAAATAATAAATCAGATAATATGGCCCTATGTGCTTATATGATCACATAACCCATGTGATTCAACATCTTGTACAATCAGAAGAATGAGAAGTTATACTCCATTCATGTAAGATGTGTCAAAAAGCATTCTATTGTTATGTATCACTAACTAGAACAAATTAAAAAAAAAATTACTGTGAGGTTGGGAGTATAGCTCAGCAATAGAGGGAGCTTAGCCTACAAAGCCCTGGGTTCCATGACCAGAACAGCAAAAATATAACGTACAAAGTAATAAAGAATTATTACTATGGTTCAAATCTGAAGAGGATCTAAAAATGTCACAAGAAGGGAATTGAGAACTTCATCCCTAGAAAATTGTATGTTGGGGAAAAGTAGTAGAAGAAAGACATTAGCAATAAAATCTAGGCCCTTCAGACAGCAGCAAAACACAGTGAGAAGGTGCACAGTCAAGAAAATTCCACGTAGCTGATAATTTTCAGAGGCCAGGGCTTTGCTCATAGGATGCTAGAAAATGGCTGATACAGAGCTAAGATTTAATAGTGCTACACTTTCTCCGTGTAACATAGAATGATCACTTTTATTTTTAAAATATCCACGAAAATACTAACTCACTTATTAGTTATTTCTGGAAGTTTATACATTTTTCCTCTAAAGAACATTTTACAAATTTCTGCTGCTATTCTTCCAGTTTCCCCATTGCTTAATATTTCTTTCTAGTTTTCAAGATACAGTTATTAACAATTCCACTTATAAGGCAGGTATACAGAAATAATAATTTCTCATGTTATTTCTGAGGTAACTATCATAATAACAATAGATCATTAGCTTAGTAGAGTTTTGTTTCTCAATGTGAACTGAGAGCCTGGTTTGGCTGATTTCTATACTTTTAAGTTTATTAAGTTATGTTTCATGGCCCAAAATGTGATCTATCTTGATGAATGTTTCAAGCAAGTTTGAGAAGAACATGAAATCTGATGTTGTATTAAGTATTACATAAATGTCAATTAAATCCTAGTGATTAGTGGTGCTGTTCAGTTCAACTATGCCCTTATTGCTTTTCTGCCTCCTGCATGTCAATTCTCCATAGAAAGGTTTTGAAATATCCAATTGTAACAGAGGAGTCATTGGTTTCTCCTTGCATTTCCATCATTTTTTTTGGGGGGACTCACATCAGATGTTCTATTATTAGTCACACAAATGTTAAAAATTTCTACGTCTTCTCTTTGATCCTTTATCATTGACCCCTGTATCGTCACATATGATCCTTATCCCTAGTGATGTTCCTTATTCTAAAGTTTGTTTCTGAAATTAATACAGCTAATCCAGCTAACTTTTGTTGTTAGCATGCTATATGTTTATCTATTTTTTATTCAATTTATTTGTGTCTTTATATTTATAGTACATTGATTTTAGACAATAGACCAATGGATCAGACTTCTTCCAAACCAGACACACACTGATTTATTTTTAATTGTTGTATTTAGACTCTTGATATTTAAAATGATTATTGACATATTCAGATTAATATCTACCACATTTACTACTGTTTTCTATTTATTGTCCTTGGTTTTGTCTAGTTTTTTTTCTTTTTCTTTCAACCTTTTTCTTATTTTTCTTGTTTTACTTGTGCATGGAATGACTTTGAGAGTCTTTACTCCTATCCTTAGAACAAGAAAAAAGGTGAACAAACAGAAAATCAATAGATCTTCTTAAATTTATTAGAGATATGCACTTACAGAACAAGCCACTGTCCCCAGAATTAAAGACAAGAGAGATAGAATATCAGAACATAACTAAGTACAAGCCTATGAGAAAAAAAAAAGTAGCACCTCAACCAATATGTGGGATAAGAAGACCTAAAGTGCAATTGATGAGTTAATGGAAGGTTGGTGTGAATAGTATGAGGTAAAAATTCCAGAGGTCCTCAACTTAGTGAAGCCCAGATTTCTATAATGTCAGAGGGATTAATGGAGTCTCATAGTGAAGGTTAGAGAAGTTTCTCCTTTCCGGGGAAAGAGATAAGTAGCCATTTAGATATATGTCCGGAATATTCTGCTCTTGACCATGTTTTCATTCAAGAAAAATCTATTTTACCAGAGAATAATTTCATTACAAAGTTATTTAAATAAAGCATCAGTAAGATATTCCAAATAATAATAAAACACATTTTAATTAAAACAATGATAATATATTACAAAAAAATTAAAAAGAGTTCAAGAGCCAGGTGTAGTGGCATATACCTATAATGCCAGTGACTCTGGTGGCTGAGGCAGGAGGCAAGTTAGAAATCATCCTCAACATTTTACTGAGACCCTTACTCAAAAAAAAATAAATAAATAAAAATAAAAATAAAAAGACTCGGGATGCAGCTCAGTAGTAAAGGGTCCCAGGGTTCAATACCTAGTACAAAACAAACAAACAAGCAAACAATAAACAAAGAAAAATAAAGAAAAAATGATTTAATAAGGTAACTGGTAAAATCCATGATTCTGAGCAGTACGAAAAGTACATTTTGACAAGATGAATCCACTCCATTATGGCATCATTAGATTCCAGATTCAGATTTTTTAGATGAAAGCACCTGCCTAGCAGAATCTAGATTACATTAGTGTCTTCCAACCAGTGAAGAACTTTATATCTGGATGAATAATTTCAAAAGAAAAATCAAAAATGAAAAGAAGAAATTCTTCAACAGGCAGTCAGAAAAATATGGGAAGAATCACAACTTCATAAAAAAAACAGCAGTGTTTTAACTTATAATGATGTAACTGATAGTTCACATACCATTTTCTTGCTCTGGTTTTCCATATAATCCTTGAAGAATCTAAGATACATGTGCCTTTTTTTCTCATGTTTTCCATTTGTAAAAATTTGACAAGAAGTATCCACCTATTTTTAGCCAAAGATTTTTATAAGATATAATAGGAACATTTTTTAACAATAATGCTATTGAATCTAGATTTTTAATAATTTGTGGGGGATACAGAAAATGAAAATAATTACTAGAAGTAGATTTTTTTTTGTCCAAATGAGTAGTTTTTATTTTATTCCAATGCAAGTCCCTAATGACTAGTTATTAGAATGAACTTTCTAGCTATTAGATGGGTAATGGATGAAATGAAATTTAATTCATTGATTTTGATGTTGTATATATGCTCAGAGGGTTTCAGAGATTGCTATCATTCATCCATCAAGAGTTCGAAAACCAAATTCTGTCTTCACATCAGTCATGGGTGAATATGGTCACTGGCCTGTTTAATTAACTGGAAAACACTAATGTATCAAGATTAATAGAAATGTAACTTGGAATCTATATTCTATTTCTCAGTAGTAATATAGATACTATTCCTCCAAAATGTGATAAGTAAAAATTCAGAAGTCATGAAAAAGTCATTAAAAAATAAATACACCTTCTTCACAAACAAATATTTAGTATACTTTAAAAATACCCTATTCATGCTAAAATATTCATTTTCTTTTAATAATGGGTATTTTTCTCAAATATTATATAACTTTTATATAATGAAAGGATATATGAAATGATCAGATATGCCATACATTTGGGAAGTTTTTTTAAAATTCATACCTTAATTACAAAATGAATGCTTTTTATTCATTTTTTTCTTATTAAAGAAATTTATTTTTAAAGGAATGAATGAATAAATAATATTCATTCTTTTACTAACTTTTATTTTATTTTTATAATGCTCCAAATACTTTTTTATGCCTGAAAGTTGTAAATATAAATGAGTTATCAAATTAGCTTTAATTTGGGGGAAAAAGAAGAGGAATCAGAAAATTATAAACACATTATGAAATTTCCACACAAAAATCTGAAGGTGGAATTTTAATCTTTATGAAAACTAAGTAATGGCCTTAAACCAACATACATATTAAAGATATTTGATAAATGAACTGTAGATAGCAAAGTTTGAAAAAAATCATGGAGGAGTGACTCACAATGTCAAAAAAAAGTGGCAGGTAAATCTTTCTTGTATACTGTCAAATTCACAGAGTCAAAATAGGTGTCTCATTTTTGATAAGGATCTTTCTTTGGGGAGCCTATTTAAATCAATATAAATTGATGCTTTCTGAAATTCTGGCACTGATACTGAATGGACAATAACCTAACTGTGAGATCAGAAAACAATACTTGAACATTTTTTTTTATGAGGCACAGGTTTTCTTTTGGTATGTATATTAGTTTCCAGTGGCTGTTGTAACAAAATTCCAAAACTGAAAGTCTTAAAACAACAGAAATATATCATCTCACAGTTATGGAAGCTAGATGGCACATAAATAAACTGTTGTCAGGGCCATGCTTCAAATGGAACCAGTAAGAGTGAATCCTCCCTTGCTTTAACCTAGCTTTTGGTGGCTTGTCAGCAATTCCTAGCATTCCTAAGTTTGCAGTGACTACATTTCAAATTCTGCCTACGTAATCATATATCATTTTTCCTGGGTGTGTCTTCACATAGTGTTTTCCTCTTATAAAAATCCTAATATTAGATTAAAATTTACTCTAGTGACATCAGAACTTTTTTTATATCTGCAATTATTTTATTTCCAAATACAGATTCAAAGGTACAGGGGTTTGGACATCAAAATATGACAGTGGGACAGTAGCAAATCTATTGTGTGATAGGAAAACATATTTTATTAAAAGAGAGATTCTTGGGCTGGGGTTGTAGCTCAGTGGTAGAGCACTTGCCTAACACATGTGAGGCCCTGGGTTAATCCTCAGTACCACATAAAAATAAAATAAAGGTATAAAGGGGGGGAGAGATTGATTCTTTCTAATGATATGTGTGAGTGAATTCATCATTTTAAGTTGAAATGGGTTGTGTGTACCATTACATGCCCTCACCAATAGGAAAAAAAATACTTAATAGTTATTTTAAGAAAGTATATAACAATTTTTAAAAATAAAGTTCACAATGGTAAAAACTACCATAGAAATAGAGTAGAATAGAAAAATAAGAAAATATTAGAAAGAATAAATAAAGACAATGAAGCATTGAATTTTAAGAATGAAAGGATATTATATATATAGACAGTAAAGTTTTAGACTTTATAAGAATGTAATCTATAACTATATTGCAGAAAATCAAAATATGAAAGAAAGAGATATGATTGCTTACCTTTAGTTAAGCCATCAACATTAATCTGGTACAAAGAATTTGATAAGTCAATTACCACAGAAATAATTTTAAACATGATTAAAATTCTTTTTTTTTTCTAGGAGGAGGGATTGAACCCAGGGGCACTGAGGCACATCCCTAACTTTATTTTTTATTTTTTGTTTCGAGATGGGGGTCTCACTAAGTTGCTTAGGGCTTTGTTAAATTTTTGAGCCTGCCTTTGAACTTGTGGTCCTCCTGCCTCTGCTTTCTGAACTGCTGGGATTACAGGTGTGTATCAACACACTTGGCAGAATTCTATTTTAAAGAAACATATTAACAAGATGATTTCACAGCTAAATTCTACCTACTTTTAAATAGTAAATAAATGCAATATAACAAAATATTCAACACCATAAAAATCATGAAATTTTTCTCAAAAGAGTGTATTGATCAGAATGTGTTTAATACCAGTGTGATGAATTTGATTCTGTAAAGAAAAAATTTGAGTACTTAATTGTGATTATAGATGCAAAGAAAAATGGAATCTATTAACTTACTGCTATAGTTTGAATGAGTGACCCCAAAGTTTTTCTCAAAGACCCAGTCACCAGGGTGCTGCTATTGGAAAATGGTGGAAACTTTTAGAAGTGGGGCCAAATAGGATGTCCTAGGTCATGGGGGGCATGCCCTTAATGGGAATTGTGGGACCGGAGTATATTTCTCATCCTGTTTTGCCCCATTTCCCGGTCAGAAGATGAGCGGTTTGCTCTGCTATATGCTCCCAGCATGACATACTGCCCTCATCAGCTATCTAAAGTAAAGGGCCACTGATATATTTTGAAACTAGAACCTAAGGACCATGAGCCAAAATAAACCTTTTCTCTTTATAAGCTAATTGCCTTGGTATTTTGTTACAGTTGACAGAAAGTAAACTAATATGTTTAGCAAGATAATGTTGAGTTTACAATATTTGCTCATCGACCTTAGAAAATTTAATAATTTAGATAGCAGAAAATTTTGATAGAATAATTTATGTTGTAAAAGATGCTAAAATTTTAATAATATTCAGCCAAGGTAATAAATTAAAACTAATAGGAAAAGAAAACTATGAATAAATAAATTTAGCAGAACACTTTGACTCTTGTAAATAGTATACAAAAGACTATTTGAAAGCTTCAGTTAAAATGTGAAATATTAATCATTTGTTTTAAGAAATATAATGAAACTTTCCAAAATTAATATCTTTCTATAAGAAACAACAATACAAGTATAAATACTGGTTAAAAACAAAACAGAAAAAAAATCCCCTCTTTTTATGTTATAGTGACCTACTAGAACAATAGTAAAGTACAATGTTAAAATTAATGAAATATATGATTATACCTTTTTTTCAATACTGACAATAATAGGTTCCAAACAAAGAAATAAAGAAAACCCTCACAAGAAGAATCAGAATTTCAAAATCTAAAATTTACTGAATTAATAAGTAGAACTATATAAAGAAAATTATATGAAAATATAAAGCACTAACAAAACAAATTGCAGAAAACGCACACAAAAAAAATGAAAAGGTAGCCCATATTCATGAATTAGAAAAATCAACATTAAGATGTCCATATTACCCAAGGAGAATTTTAGATTTAATATTATTAATATTAAAATTCCAATCACTTTTTTGACAGAAATAGAAAAATAATCCCAGAATTTGTAAATGAACCACAAAAGAGCCTCAATAGCTAAAGTAATATTGAGCTACAGTGAAGACCCCACACTACCTCATTTGAAAATATGCTACAAAATTGTACCAATAAAAGAATCATGATATTATCATAAAATGAGGCACATACCCAAGTGAAAAATAATAGCAAGTCTTAGAAATACATCCATGCATTTACAGCCAAATTATTTTTAAAATATGCCAAGAAAAATGGGGGAATAATTGTTTCTTCAGTTTGCTGCTGGGAAATTGGAAATATAAAAATATATACTACATACACACATGCACACAAAAAATAATGAATTTAGAATTCTATTTTATTATATGTATATATATATATATATATATATAAAATAAATCAACTTTAAATGTATTAAAGACTTAAATGTGAGTGCTGAAACTGTGAAAATATTAGAAAAAAATATGTAGATGTATAGATCCATGATGATGGGCAAAGGGATTTGGGCTATAATCCAAAAGCACAGACAACAAAAGCAAAATTAGATAAATCAGATATTATACTAAGAAGCTTCTGCACACAGAAGGAAAAAATATCAACATAGTTATAAAACATTCTACTGACTAGGAGAATATATTTGAAAACCATACATTTGAAAAGATTAACATCCAAATTACATACAGAACTCAAACAACTCAGTAGTTAGAAAAAAAACCAAAGCACAAGCAATACAACTGAATAGATAATTGTCAAAGGAAGACATACAAATAGCCAATAGGTATTTGAAAGAAATGTTCCAGATCACTAATCATTAGGGAAATGTTAATTAAAACCATGATGAGATAATACCTCTGATCTATTGAAGTGGCTATTAGCAACAGACAACAGATGTTGAGGATGTGGAGAAAAAGGGGTCCTTGCATACTGTTGGTGGGAATGTAAATTAGTACAGTTATTATGAAAAACAGTGAAGGGGTCCTCAAAAAATTAAGCATTGAACTATCATATAATCCAGCAGTTCCACCACTGCATATATAATCTAAGGAAATGAAATCTCTATGTCAAAAAAGATTTCTGCACTCACATGTTCATTGCAAAATTATGCAGAATAACAAAGATATGGAATCAATCTATGTTTTCATCAACAAAGAAAAGAATAAAGAAGGGACACACACACGGAAAGGAATATGACTCAGTCTTTTCAGAAAAGTGAAATCTTGTCATTTGTGTGTGACAGCGTGGACAAACCTGGAGAACATTATAATGAGTGTAATAGGTACAGAAAGACAAATAATGCATGATCTCACTTGTATGTGGAGTGTAAAAACAGTCACACTCATGGAAACAGAAAATAAAATGATATCAGAGGTTGTACAGTAGGATTAGTGGGAAAATATTTGTCAAAGAACAAAACTTTCAGTTAAATCAGAGAAGTAAGTTCAAGGTTTATTGTATATCATAGTGGTTACAGTTAATAACAATATATTGTATACTTAAAAATTTCTAAGAGGGGCTGGGGATATAGCTCAGTTGGTAGAGTGCTTGCCTTGCATGCACAAGGCTATGGGTTCAATCCCCAGCATCACAAAATGACAACAACAACAAATTGTAAGAGATTAGATTTTAGGCATTCTTATCATAAAAAAAAAAGAAATGTGAGATAATGCATGTTAGGTAGTTGAATTTAACCATTCCACAACGTATGCATATTCAAAAATGTTGTATACCAAAAAATACATTTTTTACTTGTCAGTTGTGAAAGAAAAACATTAAAGAAGAGAAAATTGCAAATTATAAATAAATGGAGCACCTCTGTGTGAAGTGTCTAGAGAAAGGAAATCACACAGTGGATATAGATAGTTAATCACTGATATTGATTTAGAACTTCTGCAATGCAATGGTTATTTTAAGCAGCCTCACTTTAAATTACTTTTATTCTTGCTTTCAAATTCTTTACTGAAGACATATTCTATTATTTCCTACCTTAAGAGCCCACCACATCTCACACCCATGTCTACAAGGTGCCACCAAACATAGCTAAAGTATGTAATTATATTCTTTTTTTATGTATTCTTTTTTTTATTGGTTGTTCAAAACATTACAAAGCTCTTGACATATCATATTTTATACATTAGATTTAAGTGGGTTATGAACTCCCATTTTTATGGAAGTTTTAATATCATATCACTTATACCAAAATTAATGTATCCACTTAAAGCCATTGTAACTGAAGTGCTGAAATTGTTCTAAAGCATGTTTGGTTTCATTTGGTGTCTCAGATTTTGTATTACATTGTAAATGTCAGTGAAAAATTCAAAATATAATTATCATGGTAGATATTAAGATATTTTCACTAACATTTCCAAATCAATGTGATATTGGTATAGATAATCAGATAAGCTAGTCATGGGGGGAAAAAAGAGAATCTAAAAATGGATGAAACAATAATTACAACTTCATTACATAAAAATAACTAAAAATTAGTTTATAAAATGAACTAAAATTCTTGCGAGAATTTTATGTTATTAAAAGTATATATTAAAAACACTTTTGGTCTTTGTGGCAACACTTCTCAAGCAAGGAACTGTGTTATTAGCTAGATCCACAGACAGCACCACAGAGTCAACTGTCCTAGCAAGTTAGAGAACATTTTGAAAATGTCACAAGCAATGCGAATGCGTGGGGAAACACCATCTGTGCCACAGGTCAAATAATTCAGATGGTGAAGTCCAGGCCCCTTAGGTATGCTTCTGACATCCTGTATATTTTTCTTAATACTAGAGGGAAACCAAGAAAAAAATATCTTTCCTGAATGTCATATGTGTAAGTATCCAAATCAATATTTGCCTGAAACTAAGACAAAAGCAAAATGTCACTATTATAGGATAAAGCACGAGGACAGAAGAGTAAAGAAGAAACTGTATTAAAAGAAGAAGTGCACTTCCATTATATAATGCTCCTTGATACATCTTCAAAGCTTTACAATTCAGTGCCTCACAGTAACTTCTCCATCCGCACATTGGCTAAAAAGCTGCTGCTGCTGCATTCTCTAGGCTTCATCTTTTGCCACACTAAACAGATGCTTGCTTCCACGATAAAAAGGAGATCACCACCATGGAGATAGGTATTTTATTCTATATGGGTAGAATCAAGATGTATTTTTCACCAGGATTACTAGGATGGCAATACTGATTAATAAAATGTCCTTCACATCTTACATAAATTGACAAATGTAAAAACATTCATCTGGTTCACCTCTGGAACTTAAAGAGATTTTATCAGTGCAGATAGTGAGAATTCATTGAATGAATGAATGAATAATTAAATAAATAAATATTCTCTATTCCCTTTGCATGCTTTTTTTTTGGTTTACAGAATTAAATATTAGCTCTTATTTGTCCTTAGATTTTGGAACTGGAAATGGAGCAAAGCATAAGTTGGCTTTATAATAACAATATTATATCTGAATTTTTTCTTTTCTTTTTTTTCTAGTACCAGGGATTGAACCCAGGGGCACTTAACCACTGAGCCACATTCTCAGCCCTTTTTTGTATTTTTTTCATGTAGAGATAGGGTCTCACTAAGTTGCGGAGGGCCTTGACATGTTACTGAGGCTGGCTTTGAAATTGTGATCTTCCTGCCTCAGCCTCCTGAGCCACTGGGATTACAAGCATGCACCACCATGCCCAAGTTTTCTGCATCTTAATTTCATTTTATACAAAAAAGAAGCCTCCTCTCTGTTGTGGAGCAAAGAGTGGCTGAAGTTCAGAGATAACAGAGAAAAAATGTTGGGTTAGCTATTCCTTTCATTGAGATACCAAATGCTGCAGCCGAGGCAAAAGCAGATTGTGACTAACTTCTTATGTCAAATGCCTCAGAATCCTATTGAAAAACCAAGTTTTACTCCAGATCTAATTTTACAGTGGCTGTATAAATTAGATGGAAAAATTATTCGCACTCATGATAGAAACTCTTATAACTGGTTTTCAAATTGAAACTAATTCCCTCCAAAAATTATGCTTTGCTTTTCATGAAGACCCATCTCAGTCTTCAGAGTTAATCGCCCGCTACTAATTATGAAATGTTAAGTTGGTCTTAGGTCCATTTTCACATGTAACACCCTACATGGCAATACTTTGTTTATGTATTTATACCTCTAATCAGACTGTGATCTCATTAATATTTAAAAAAAACACTAAAAAATTAAAAAAAAAAAAACTAAGGCACAACAGAAGCTCAACATATTCTTGTTAAGCTGAGGAAACAAAACTGAGGATTTTACCTTCCTAGTACTGAGTCAAAAGGATCCGATGAGCCCAGGTTACAAATATACCCCTTAAATGATAGACAGATACCTATAGCAGAACCAAAGCAAAAAGCCATAAGATTTGCAAATAAAAGGTGAAAATTCCTTAACACAACAGAACAATAGATAAGAGCAGAAAAATTCCATTTTGCAGCTCTGAGGAGCCAAAATACAGCCACTTGTCATAGGTAAAATGGATTCTCACTCAATCTACCTTGCAATTTCGTGACAGAAGGGAGAGCTGGCCATCATATCATCTAGGAATTCCCTCATGTGCTTTAGTCTGTCAGCTGAAAAAGATTGAATTGATTATGACAGATGGGCATTAAGTCTGTCACAGTTCTGATGGATCAGGGAGGGAAAAGCTTGATAAATGCTGAGAGACAGATTATGCTTTGATGATTATTTTTGTGAAGTCAGTCATCTGTGTACTGGGTACTTACTATAATCTGCTTGAGGAAAATTATTATCTCTCACTAATTGACATACATTTTATTTCACTTTTGACTTAAAATATCAACAATTTCAGCCTGAAATAATTACGCATAACATCAAAGAAGCATACCTAAGAGCTTCGTAGTCTATACTTCCACAAGTACTCATACTCTGAGAATCATGTCTACCTTATGAATATCTAAATTGATCCTCTGAAATGTGGAAATAAAAAAAGATGTTTTAATTATGACCATATTCAGCCAATAAATAGTCCACCATTGTTTTATATCAATCTAAGGATACACCTTAACAAATATTTCCATAAAACCCATATTTTTTAAAAAATCACTTGGAAATTGCACCTGTATGACATTTCTAATTTGTAAATCAACTTTATGAGTTAGAATAGTTAAATTATAGTTGGAGAGTTCACATGAGAGTAAATGCAATTTTTAATCTTTTCCCAGTGCATGCAGTTTAATAAGCTGGTGTTTTTCAAACAATCAATTTAGGTAGGAGACTTATATAGGCAGAAATCTCAGTCTTAAACATAGTTTCAGTTTTGATCTTCATTACGTCTTGGAAAATGTGTTCATTTTGTGGAATTCCTAGTTTCAAAATGTTCTTTTTAAGATTCATTGACAAAGCCAATTTTTTTTTTTTTAAATTAAAGGGCTTTTTTATTTAGAAAAGAAAATTAAAGGCCCTTTTGAACCTCACCTGCTGCACCAGTCCAAAACCAATTTCTCTCAGATCCCTTTCTTGCCCTCCCTACTCTTAGTGGTCCAGCAGATGGTCTGACCCTTGCTGATTTTTGGCTACAGTTTTACCTAGGATCTATCTTCTTTGAAGTTGATAAGAGGCATTCACTGGCTTCCATATTTTTAAAGTAAGCAAAAGGCACAAGGTAGCTTTTATCTTGCTTGTAATGACAACAAGTGATAGGATGGTAAATGAGAACCATCATCCATCCTCTCTCTCCCTTCATTTTCCAGCAGTGGCTCCAGCTCCCAAGCAATAGGTCATAGTTACAACTCCTAGAGGTGATCCCTGTCCTCCATGTGTCTCAGCAACTTACGATTTTACTGTTTTTCTGTTTTGAGGGATCCCCTCAATTTTCCTTTTTTCTTCTCAGCTCCATCATCATCTGTATAATCAGTTCTATTTAATTACTTGTTTTTGAGTGATTTCTATTTTTTCTGGGAGGATTCTAGATGACACATTTTATAAAAACTAATTAAAAAGAATAGTAGTATCTGCCTGGAATGGATTGTTGAAATGTGCATTAAAGCTGCCCAGAGTGTGATTCAGAGTGGGAATCAGTTATGAATGCAAACTATGGATAAAGACATTATATGTAACTGCTGATGTGTCTGTCCTATGACTGCCCTACTAGATGTGTCTGCATCTTTATACTCCATAGTGTCATCTTTTTTCACCACATGATTCTTCATCATGTATACTCTAAACAGTTCCATTTTCAAGAGGCATCATTTCCTTTTTTTCAATCATTTTCATTAAAAGTTTTCAAAACTCAGGACTCTTACTGGTTTAAGACAATTTTTTATTTAAATTATAAGTTATGTAAAAACATAAAAAATGTACACAAAATTGTCCATCAATGGATGAATGCATAAAGAAAATCTGGTACATATACACAAGGGAAAACAACTTACTCTTTATCCTATGGAATCTGATTTTCACATTCTAACATGTATAAGAAATAAGACTGAAATCAGTCTTAGTGTCTTATTGATGATATAATGTATTACCACCAACTCAGTGGTTTAAAACAGTTTATATTATATTTTAGTTCTGGAGAACAGAATTTTCCCAAAGCTAAAATCAAAGTGTCTTTAAAGCTAAACTCCTGAAGGCCCTGGAGGAAAATGCATTCATCACATTTTCTAGCTCCTAGAAGCTGCACACACTTGCTGGTTTTTAAGACTCTCATACATTCAAAGTAAGTAATAGTTTCACTCTGGCCTCTGCTTCTGTTCTCAGACTTCTTTGAATTTGGTGGTTAGGCCTACCTCTGTAGAATAACTCATCTCAAAATCTCCAAATTAATTATCTCTAAAAAGTCCATTTTAAAATATAACTGAAGTATTCATGGATTCAAGGATTAAGACAAGCACATCTATATGGTATCTACCTCTTATATTTTGAATTCAAGTTATACGTTATTGGTCTCTATGAAATAAAGGCATTTTTATTAGTATAACATATATAGAACTTATTTAATCTTTAGATAAAACACATTATGAGGATAATAATTATTCTTACTCTTGACAGAAAATCTAAGGCAAGAATTAAATCTGTCCAGAATTAGTGAATGGATGTCCTGTAGTTGCTTTAATATGTCTTAGTTACTATTAATAATATGAGACAGACAGGAAAGAACCAAGATCTTCAAATAATTTCTTTATAAGAATAAAAAACTACTTACTTATAAAAAGGTTGACTTTGTTATAAAAGGTTGATTTTGAGTATCCAGCACTTCACAAATATTACACAGTCTTATGAAAAATGCACTACAGGCTAGTTTTAATATTTAAGGCTGGGGTACAATAATTTTTCAGATTCATATATACGTTTCAATGAAAAAAATGTTGAAAATGAAAGATGAGGGAAACTACATATTAACATTAATAGAGCAGACTGATTTCCAATTTCTGGTCTACCATGTAAGGTAGAACATTTTGTAATGCTCAAGAAAGTCCATTGTTTTAAGTTACTGTTAAGTGGGCAGCTTCAGGAGTAGCAGAGCTGGTAAAACATTGTGGTTTTCTAGCAGATGAGTTCCTCTATCCCCAGGACTATGTGTTTGAGATCAAGGTTGAGACTGATAAAACTCTTGCACAGAGCCTCCTCAAGCAGGGCATTACCACAGCAGCTAGGCATCCTGCACCTTTGCCCAGAAACATTCCCAGGCACCAAGCTTCTCAGAGTCATGAGGTCATCAGAGACCCCAATCTCAGGCATGCTATCCCATTCTCTGTCACCGCTCTCCACATACAAGTTTCTCTCATTGTTGATCAGAGAAAGTCCTCTTGAAACCTCTTGCAAGGAGAGGACACAAATTACCATGTCTATATGATCCAGACCATCCTACTTTTCTTAACCAGGTTTGCCCTGAAAGGTAATTATTTTATCAGAGAATGACTTTTGTGGGACTTATCAGAGCCTAATAGGCATGGAACAATGGAAATACATCAAGTTCACTGTGGCTATCCTGTCTCTTGAAAGGGGCAGATGACCCAACAAGTGCATATGAAGTTCACAGCTGAGAACAGAGATCTACTAAAAAAAACCTGCAATCTCTCTATAAGACTGTATAATGCTTCCTCTTCCAACCTAGACCACCACACCAACAAAGTCCTCTGGTCAGAGCTTCTTATACTCAATACCTCAGATAACAGCTTTCAACAAAAATTAAAAGGCATGATAAGAAGTAAAATCACACACTGAAGAGGCAGAGCAAGTATCAGAACCACACTCAAATTAAATGATGTAGGGATTATAGGAACAAAAATTTTAAATTGCTATAATTAATGTGCTTTAAAGCTCTAATGGGAAAACTTGACAACACGCATGAATAAATGGGTAATAAAAGCAAAGAGCGAAAATTCTAAGAACCAAAAAGAAATACTAGAGATAAAAAAAAAAACTGTAAAAGAAAAGTGCTAGATCTAAGCACATTAGTGAGATTGACACCAAGAAAGAATCTCAGAGTCTGAGAATATGTCACTAGGACTTTACAGAAGTAAAAAAAAAGGAATAAAAACTGAAACAACAACAAAAAGGAATAGAATATCCATGAGCAGTGGGATGGAAATGCCAGAAGGTCGGGAGAGGAGAGGGAAAGGTGGTAGGTAACAGAAACAAAACGAAAAAATATATATATTTGAGGCAAGAATAACTGAGCATTTCTCAAATCATAATAAATTTATTATCAGGCACTAAAACAAAAATCCTGGAAGCTCAGAGAATGTCAAGCAGGGTAAATGCCAAGACATGATCAATCAATTAAAAAATCCATAACAAACAAGTCCACTTAGTCAGATCATATCCAAACTGCAGAAGAATGGAAAAAAAGAAAAATTCATTGAAGAAGCCAGTGGATGAGAGAACCTTGCCTGCAATGGAGTAAAAGTAAGAGGTACATTTATCTTCACCTCATAAATCATGCAAAGATGATAATAGAGTTAGATATTTAAGGTATTGATACAAGAATAAAAGTGACCTCGATTTCTATGCCATGCAAAATTATTCCTTAGAAGTAAAAGAGAAATACATTCTCAGTTGCTAGCAGAATTACCTTGTAAGAAATGTTAAAAAAAAAAAGTCCTTCGGAGACAAAGCAAATTCTATATGTCAGAAACTTGGACCTGCACAAAGAAAGGAAGAGCACTGAAGAAGGAATAAACAAAATTAAAAACATATTTTTATTCACAATTGATCTGATATGTTCAAAATTATAATGGCAACAATGTATTTGATTTTGTATACTTATGTAGATAGCTACAGATAAGCTTATGTTTGCTTATGTGTAAGTAGAATATATTAAGCTGGAGATGGGAGGGAAAGAACAAGAATATTTTGTTATTATGAGGTACTTATGTTACCTATGATATGGTAAAGTATTATTTGAGAGAGGGCTTGCATTAGTTGCAAATGTATACTGCAAATGACAGGTATCTTCTAACAAAAAAAATTATTTATAGCTTTTACATAACTTTAATATAGAGAAAAATTGGAGTCATATAAAATGCTCAAGACTGTAAAAAAATCCAAAAAATAATAGAGCATAAGTATAAAACCAAAGAACAACAATGAATAAAAACTATAATAGATGTGGTAAATATTAATCCAATCATTTCAGTTATTTTAAACAAACCATCTAATTACAGCAATTAATCAATTCAAAAACTGTATAATGCTTCCTCTTCCAACCCAGAACACCACACCAACAAAGTCCTCTGGTCAGAGATTCGTATACTCAGTACCTCAGATACATATTGCAGAGTAGATGAAATTCCTAGACCAAACTATATGTTTTCTACAAGAAACCCACATTAAATGTAACCACACACACAGATTAAAGGAAAAGGAATGGAGAAAGACAAACCATGCTAATGCTCATCATCAGAAATGGAAATAGGTATATTAATTTCAAACAAATCTGACATCAGAGCAAGGTAGCAGGGCTGAAGAGGACATTACATAATAACAAGTGGACCAATTTTCTGCGAATACATAAAATACCTAATGTGTACGCCCCAAGACCAGAGACAAAAACTGATAGAACTACAGAGAACCTCTACTGTGGTCAGGGACTTCAACACTCCTCTGTCTTCAGATGGATAATTCAGCAGGTGAAAAATCAATAAGGATATAGCAGAACTCAACATCATCATCAATCAGCTGGACTTCATTATCTACAGACTACTTTTTCCAATAACATCAGAATACACATTTCTCAAGCTCATGTGAACATTCACAAAAGTAGACCACACTCTGAGTCTTACAACAAACCTTTAAAAATTTATAAGAATAGAACTAACATAAAATACCCTCTCAGATCACAACAAAATTTTACTATAAATCAATATCAGAAGGATTGTAGGCAAACCCAAAATACTTGAAGATGCTTATTCTTACAGATGTCTCAAGAGAAATTAATATATATTTAAAACTAAATGAAAATGCAGTCTTATGGGAAAGCAGTGCTTAGAGAAAATGTTATAGCATTGAATGCCTATATTAGAAAACAAGAAACTATGGGCATTAATAATTTAAACTTTTATTTCAGAAAACTGTAACAAGAACAAATTAAATTAAAAAAAGGACCAAAAAAAGTGTCAGAGCTAAAATCACTGAAATTGAAAATGGAAAATCAATAGAGAAAATCAATGAAATGTAAAGCTGTATTAATAAAATAGATGATCTGTTAGCCAGAATAACTAAGAAAATAAAGGAGAAAAAGAAGAAATTTCTAATATCAAAAGTGAAAGAGGGGATTTCTCTCTATGTCTAACTGATATTAAAAAAGTAATACAATAATATTGTGAGCAACTGTATGTCAAAAATCCTATAATCTTGATAAAATGGACCAGTTACTTGAAGGACCAAAATTCACACAGGAAGGAGTAGAAAATCTGAATAAAAAAAACATGTCTATTAAACAAATTGAATCAATAATCAATAAATTTCCCAAAGAGAAAACATGAGACTCAGATGATTTTGCTGATAAATTTTACCAATATTCAACTAAGAAATTATACCAGCACTATTTATCCTTTTCCAGAATAAAAAATAAAAACAGAAGGAATGTTTTCTCAGCATATAAGGCCAACATTTTTTCCCTCAAATCAAAATCTGATGAAAGATATTATAAGAAGAGTAAAATATGGACCAATATCTCTCATGAAAATTGATGTGAAAATCTTCAACTGACAATTAGAAAATCAAATTCAATAAGAATTTTTTTAGGGCAGGGGATGTGGCTCAAGCGGTAGCGCACTCGCCTGGCATGCGTGCGGCCCAGGTTCGATCCTCAGCACCACATACAAATAAAGATGTTGTGTCTGCTGAAAACTAAAAAAAAATAAATATTTTTTTTTTTTTAAAAAGACTCATATATCTCACCAGGCACATCAATCAATTCAAAATGGATCAATGACCTAAATGTAAGACCTGCAACTATAAAACTAGTGGAAGAAAGCACTGGGGGAGGCAAAGATATTTTTTTTTTTGAGACTGCAAAAGTACAGGCAATAAAAAAGAAATCTAAACAAGAGAGATTATATCAAACTAAGAAGATTCTTCACAGCAAAGAAACAGAGTCCAGAGACACCCTGAAGAATATCTTTGTGAACTAGTCATATGACAAAAGCTTGATATCCACAATATATAAGGAACCAAACAACTCAACAACAGCAAAATGAATAATCCAATTTTACAACAAATCAACAATAGTTATTTCTCAAAATAAGTATGTGAAAAAATTCTCAACATTCTAATCATCAAGGAAATATAAATTAAAAGAGCAATTTGATAGCATCTAACATCTTTTAGAATATTATTAAAAACTAGCAAATCTTGGTGACAACATGAAAAAGGAAGAACTATTAATAAGCTGTTGGTAGGAACATAAATTACTACAGCCAATATGGAAACAGTTATGGAAGTTCCTTCAAAATATGAAAAAAAGTTACCATATGACCCAGCAATCCTACTACTGGTTATATATTAAAATAAAATGTAATTGTTACATTAAAGACATTCCTGCATGTCCATTTTTATTATGATATTAGTCATGATAGCCTAGACTTGGAATCCACCAAAGATGTTCATCAATGGGTAAATGGATCAAAATAATATGGTGTGTATGTGTGTGTGTGTGTGTGTGTGTGTGTGTGTGTTTATGTGTATGTGTCTGTGATATAAAATATTCAGACATATAAAAGCACAAATCTTATAATTTATGGTAACATGAGTGGAACTGGTGAATATTTTGTTATGTGAAATGAGTCAAGCATAGAAAGATTAATTTCATGTGATCTCACTCATTTGTGGAAGATAAAGTTGATCACATAGAAGTAGAGTATAAACAGAGATCACTAAGAGGCTTGAAAGGGGAGGAGGAGGAATGATAGGGAGTTGATACATGATAGATGTCAAAACATGGAGGGGAGGAACTAGATCTAATATTATAGAGCACAAGAGAAAAATTAAGTATACAATTAAGTACACATTTAAAAATAAGAATAATAGAAGAGTTTGAAAGTTCCCAATGCATAGGAATAAGGAGATGTAAATGCCTATTACTTCTACATGATCATTACATATTGTATACATGTATCAAATTACAATGTTATACCCCATAATAAAGTACAAATATTCCATTTTAATTGTTAAAAAGTTGCCACAGAAGCTCAACAAGCATTCCAAATGGAAATCCAAAGAACAGGTGACCTATCTCTAGTCATGTATGATGAGCAAGTTAAAGAATCCAGGTAGACCAGTCCACCATTTGGGTGAAAGACTGTCAGCATTTAGCAAGTACTAAATATTCAAGTTAAGGCAAAAGTTGACTTGAGGAAGGCAATACTTTGATATTAAAACAATATATAAGAATCTCTTGGAAGGATATGGTAGCTACCATAATGAGAACTAGAATATACATTAAAATGTTTTAAGAAATGTTTATAGCTGAGGTAAGATCTTTGGACATTGGTAAACATTATCTCATGTACATAAATTTTTATTTAATTACTAAATTTTAGAGGGCATACTGCTCAAAATAACAAAGTTTAGATGTGAACACATCTTTTAAGACTCAAAGTCCATTTTATTCTCACCACATGTAATCATACCTAATGTGTTAAGTATAGGTACATCCCTCAGAACAAACTAGTTCTGTTCCAGCTAGTAGATATGGTGGTGATCCTGATTTATATGTAATAATGTTGAAATTATAAGGATAGATTTTGTTTTAGAATTAATTTTAATTAAGTAAGCCAATAGTTAGCTTGACCCCAAAATTTCAGAAGTAGTAAAAAGAAATTACTTTTTACTTTATTTTAATTTAAATGGCACATAAAAGCTTTGCTTCAACCCAAATTTTAACAGGTAATTGTTCAGAGTATTTGGGAGTAGGACCTGTGTGTTTTATCCGTAGGGAAATGAAATGGCTGAGGATATTGGCTGAACTGAACATTTATGTGATAAAAGATATGCCACAATTAGAAGAATAAAATGGAGGGGAGGATTAGACCCAATATCATATTTGAAGTACTTCTGGTACAATTATTACAATGTGAGTAGAGAAAAAAGGTAAGCAGTTTGTAAAAAAATTTAACAAAACAGTTAAAATTGGCAATATAATGCAATCACAGTTTATATTTTCATCCATTTTTTCCACTTTAGAATAAAAAGATGATTTTACAAAAGAAGCAATTGTACATGTACTCATCTGTTGAAATTTAAACAAAATGTTATTCATTGATTTAGTCTCCATATATATCATCAGTATCCTGAAAGATAAAAGAAAGAAAGAACATGTGGCAGTATAAAAAAAAATCACTCCTTAGTCAATGAGTACCATGTAGGAAGAGAGCCTGTGTGTGTGTGTGTGTGTGTGTGTGTGTGTGTGTGTTTTAGGATAATTTTGATGTGGTAGAATATACTTGTTCTTTCAGAGAGTCCCAAAGCACTTTGAAATGTAAGTAAAAATCAACAAAATTGAGTTACTGAGTTTAGGTCCTAAAAATTTAATTGAATAACAAAGGCAGATGAAAAATATAAATAATGAACAAAGTTATGTATTATTCAGTGATTATTTGTATAGAAATGAAGGACACAGACTTATGAAAGACTTTAGATTCATTTTTATCTCTTAAATATTAAAAATTGTCAATCCATATTCAAAGCTTTTTGTACTAGATAGCAAAAATTTATATCAGTATGCTTTTCCTGATTTTTCATACTTGGTTTGTTGGTGTCTCATAATATTACTTAGTGAAATGGCTACTAAAACACTATGCAACCAAGCATATTGGTTCAAACTAATTTAGTTTGAAACCAAGTGGATTCAAAAACATTAGAAGATAACAGTTTATACAAAGTCACAAATAAGATTAAAATGTAAACATCTCTTCTACTTTCTTTTTAGGAGAAAAAGAATTGTTTTTATTGTCACCATGTAATATGATTTTGGAAATAGCCACAAACACATAAATTTCACAAATAATCTCAAATTTATAAGATAATAGTCCACATAGAAAATAATTTCTGTAATATGAAGAGTAAAAAAAATGTTAACTGTAGCTTTTGCCTGAAGTATTCCTTTATTCTCCAAATGACAAGCACCTAAGATCTTACAAAATTGTTTTCCTCTAAGAAAACAAATTTTAATCTGTGATTTCACTGTTGCGTTCCGTTTAGCTTTTCTATTTAAATCAACAAATCAAGGTATAAGTTGCATACTATGAAACACCACACCAGTTTTAAATGTACAGTTTAGTGAGTTTTGTTACCACGGAATTTCCACAACTGAGATTAATATATTTCAACACAAGTAAAAGAATATAGTAATTCCATTTTTTATTCAATTGCAATGATCCTAGATTAGTAGAACATACATCTGCTTTTTTTTATCACAATAGGTTGTACTTCTGCTAAGTTTTTATATAAATAGAATAATACATTTATATAAAATGTACATATATATGTACTCTTTTGTGTTAGGTCCTTTCTCATCATATTATTTGTGAGAGTCATGTGTGACATTTCATGCATCATAACTTCATCTTTTTCATTGCTAGATAGTGTTCTACTGTATGCATATCCCAAGTTTTATTCACCTCTTGATTTTACTTGTGCTTTCTTTATTTTTTACTTATATTTTGATTATTAGGATGAGGCTTTTATAAGCATTTGTCTATAAGTTTATATATTCATTTATTTTGCATATCAGTGTTGCTTCTTTCAGTTGATTTTATATTTGGAAAATAAAAGTATACACATGGTATAAAATTGAAAGTTATAAGAAAGAGAAATCACAGAAGATCTCGATTAGATCAGAATAGATGTTTTAATGTTTCCTTTAGTATTGTGTGTAAAGATCTTGTTCAAAATTTCTATGACTATTTAGTACTCTACGGTGTGCATACACAAAAATTTGGCAAAGCAATGTCAGATGATCTTTGGTCTATTCCCAACATTTACTATTGTATATTGATACTGGTATTGTAATAAATAACGTTCATCTTAGCTTATTTGGAATTTGGAAGCATGCTTTCACATTTATTTCTAGAAGTGGTTTTGCTAGGTCCGAGAATTAAAGAATATATAGACTATTATATATTTTCAATTCACTAAGCACATCAAACTTTTGGGATTTTTTTTTCTATCAGCTCTAAACATAGAGAAAACTGGGGTTTAATGCACTATTGCATTCAATTTTATATGCATTTGTAGAATAATTTGTACTATAAGAAAGAAATAGAGATGATTTGTGCCATCTCTTTCAGATGTGAAAACCTTAAAAGAGTGTTTATTCCACTATAACAATTAGAAAACCTAAGATGGTCTATAAACTAATGTTTCTTAAACTCATTGAAAAATTTCCTTGGAAAATTGAGATCAAAGGACAGCCAAATCCCTTGTAATGAATAAAAGTCGCTGGTCCCAGAAAGATGAGACACAATTTCCATTTATCTGATAGAAAGTGAGTGGGAAGAAAACTCCAGGTAAAATTTTTAGCATGATTCTAAAGGTGGAATGTGAATTAGGATGAGTGTATTGAAACATCGGGAGCCACAGAAACAAGGGGCCTTCGCTCAGGCTCTCCCCCTACAATGGCACTAGATGCTATCAGGAAAGACTGTGTATGGGTTAGGAGCCAAGAGGAGTCCCTCCTGTGTGGTTCAATGCAGGAGGATTGTTCTCTCAGGGAAGGACAGCAAACCTTGTCACTCTCAAGGAATGGGTAAATACCCACTTCTAACCATGGAGGATAGGTAGGATCATCCCTGGTCCAAATTATACAAATTCTTTTACCCTGGGCAATGGGATTTTTCATGATTAAAAAAAAAAAAAAAAAAAAAAGAAAGAAAGAAAGAAAGAAGAGAAAAGAAATCCCAGAGACCTACAGACCTAAGTGTTTCCTAATGTTGAAACTGGAACAGACCAAGAAAAGGCATCACTCTCCTGTGTCCCAATTCCAGACTACCAAGCTGCAGGTAAAATGTAAGAGCAATTTAGAGCCTGAACATGGGCAAAGTGAGAGAGAAAGTTATTACAGCCTGTAGCTTCACTCTCTAGCAATTCATAGATTCTTAGTATATATATATTTGATTAATGAATAGATAAAATAATTATTTTATAAACAAAAATAAGTTTTGGTTATGTTTCTATGCAGTAGCCCTAGGCCACAACTTGACGTGGAAACTGTTCTTTATCAACAAATTCTTTATTTATTGTGTTCAGCATGTTTCCTGTATCCCATTGCTCCTCTTAAATGTATCTAAATAGGTTTAATTTAGGAGAATTCACTTCAAAACAGAGAGTGAGTGTTGCTTCAAGCCACATTTACTACTTCTCATTCAGGTATCTAGGTCATGCCCACTGAAAATTGACTAAGATGCTATAAGAAACCAAAGCTAGAATAACTAAATTCTACACCAATATTATTATTTTATGCTGTATTTATGTTCTGTCTCTTGTGCTTAACACAAAGTTAATGGAAAGAGAAAATGTGTTACTAAGCATCATTGGCTAAAAAAGTCTAAACTGGGGATGGTCTGCCAATTTTAGTAAAATCTGAGCTCTCATTGTAATCTAAATGCTTATGGTAGATTATGTGAAAATATACTAATTTGTTCGATTTTTATGATTTACCTGAAATAAGCCCAGGCTGCTGAGTGCAGCTGTTTTTAAAAGGCAGAATACAAACTTTGTTATTCACCTTACTTTAAAACTTGACTTTTTTTTTAACTTGCAGAAATTCTTAGCATGCTCATTTGGTATGTTATTGCCATGAAAACTACATTTTGAAGCACACAGGCATTTGAATTTTATTGCCTATATTGAAATGTGTGTTATCAGCAGCAGGCTAGGAGACAAAGGGGCCACACTTTTGGCTTTAAAAGCTGTAAATGCATTCTTTTTATAGTTGCTAAAGGATTTTTGAAAATCAACTTCTTCTCTAGAGAACTACAAAAGGAAGAGAGATATGCATTATAAATAACTTAAGGGTTAACTCAAAAGGGCTGGTAGCTACTTGGAAAATGGAAGAAAGAGAATTCTTTTGGTTCCAAATTGATACTAATAAGGAAAAGGGATAACAATAAGGAAGATTTCTTACAACATGGAACATCTGGGCCCAGTGAAATATTTCTAATAGCCTGAGTACATAAAGCATGACTGGCAAATGTATTCCCTATATTTTTAATGATTACATAATTTTCAGGCAAGAGTGAGGTGGGTTTGGGTCCAATTTTTCACTAGGAAATCTTGAAAAGGTCACACCCACACATGTAGTCACAGAACCTTTCTACATAGAAGTTGGAAAGCACTGTTTCAGATGTACAGCAAGTTCCGTGATTAGTATCAGGGTACAGTATATTTTAGAGCACACTTCTGTCATCATCATCATTTTTCCCCCTGTTATAACAGAAAAACTACAGCCTAGAAAATTTGTGCAGAATAGAAATTTATTCTGGAGGCAGAGAAGTCTAAGACCAAGTTTCTAGCATCTGATAAGGGGTTCCTTGCTAAACTCTTCACATGGCAGAAGGCAGAAGGACAAGATTCTGTACCCTTATAAGACAGAGGAGAAGAGAAGGAATTTACCCCAGCCAGCCCTTTTTATAGCAATATGAATCTATTCACAAATGGAGAGCCTTTATGATCTAAGCACCTCTCAAAAGGTCCAGACTTTCAGAAGTTTTACATTATGACTTAAGTTTCATATCATGAATTTCAGGAGACACATTCAGACCATGGCAACCCCTGAATAAAGTTCCAAATGATAGGTGTACATTTCCCCCCACATCCTCACCAACATTTATTGTTGCTTGTATTCTTCATAATTGCCATTTTGACCAGAGTGAGAGGAAATCTCAATGTAGTTTTAATTTTCATTTCTCTAATTTTTAAAGATGTTGAACATATTTTCATGTTTGTGTTAACTGATCTTATTTCTTCTGTGAAGTGTCTATTCAGTTCCTTTGCACATTTATTGATTGGGTTATGTGTTTTTTTTTTGCTGTTAAGTTTTTTGAATTTTTTATATATCTGGGAGATTAGTGATCTATCTGAGGTGCAGGTGGTAAGCTCTCTCATTACACTCTTGATTGTTTCCTTTGCTGTGATGAAGCTTTTTTTCTTTGATTCTATCCCATTTCTTGATTCATGATTTCACTTCTTGTGCTTTAGTAGTCTTGCTAAAGAAGTCAGGTCCTAAGCTGTTACGATGTAGATTTGGATCTACTTTTATTAAATTCACAATAAAAAATGTAATATGACATTGGACACTACTTAAACACAGATAATAATCAAACTATTTTGAAAATTTATATTCCAATAAAGTAAAAATTCTTGAAGACATCTACAAATTTCTAGAGACATATGACCTACCCAAACTGAATAAGGAGGACATACACAATTTAACAGATCAATTTCAAGGAAGGAAATTGAAGACACTACCAAAAGCCTACCAACCAAGAAAAGCCCAGAACCAGAAGGACTCTCAGCTGACTTCTAAAAGACCTTCAAAGAAAAAGTAGCACCAATACTCCTCAAATTATTCCATGAAATAGAAAAGAAGGGAACCCTTTCAAACTCATTCTATGAAGCTAATATCACCCTGATACCAAAACCAGACAAAGACACATCAAGGAAAGGAAACTTCAGACCAATATCCCTGATGAATATAGATGCAAAAATTCTCAATGAAATTCTGGCAAATCATATACAAAATCATATCAGAAAGATAGTGAACCATGACCAAGTGGGATGCAAGTTTGTTTCAACATACGGAAATCAATAAATGTGATTTATCACACCAATAGACTAGAAGACAAGAATCATATGATCATCTCAATAGATGCAGCAAAAGCATTTGACAAAATTCAGTACCTCTTCATGTTCAAAACAGGAGAAAAACTAGGGATAGTAGAAACATACCTCAACATTGTAAAAGCTATCTATGCTAAACCAAAGGCCAACATCATTCTAAATGGAGAAAAACTGAAAGCATTCCCTCTAAAGACTGGAATAAGACAAGGTTGCCCTCCTTCACAACTTTTATCCACCATGATCTTTGAAACTCTAGCCAGAGCAATTAGACAGAAGGAAGACATTAAAGGTAAATGAATAAGAAAAGAAGAATTCAAATTTTCCCTACACTTCGATGACATGATTCTATATTTAGAAGACCAAAGTATTCCACCAGAAAACTTACAGAAGTCATAAATGAATTCAAAAATAACACCCATAAATCAAGTTCATTCCTATACATCAGCAATGAATCCACTGAAAGAGAAATTAGAAAAACTACCTTGTTCACAATAACTTCAAAAAAAAAACTGGAAATCAATCTAACAAATTAGGTGAAAGACCCTACAATGAAAACTACAAAACAATAAAGAAAGAACTTGAAGAAGACCTTAGAAGATTAAATGATCTCTCATGCTCTTTGATAGATAGAATTAATACTGTCAAAATGGCCATACTACCAAAAGCGCTCTACTGATTTAATGCAATTTCAATTAAATTCCCAACCACATTCTTCATAGAACCAGAAAAAGCAGTCATGAAATTCATATGGAAAAATAAGAGACCCAGAATAGCAAAGAAATCCTTAGCTAGAAAAGTGAAGCACAATACCAGGCCTTAAATTATACTACAGAGCCATAGTTACAAAAACAGCATGATATTGGCACTAAAACAGACATGTAGATCAAAGATACAAAAATAGAAGACACAGAGAAAAACACACATAAATACAGTTATCTCATACTAATGACAAAGGTGCCAAAAACACACAATGGAGAAAAGACAGCTTATTCAACAAATGGTGCTGCGTAAACTGCCAATCCATATGTAGCAAAATGAAATTAAATCTCTATTTCTCACCCTGCATGAAACTCAAATCAAAATGGATCAAGGACCAGAGACCTTGTGTCCAATCAACTCTTTAAATGACAAGAAGAAAAAATAACAAGTATTCATTTTTTACTGCTGTTGTAGAAAATTATGACAAATTTAATGCAAGTTTAAAACAGTTGTATTATCTTGTAAAGTCATAGTCTTACTGGGCTGAAATCAGGGCATGAACCACACCATATTCCTTTTAGCAGACTCTAAAGGGAGAATATGTTTTGATATTTACTTTTTATTTTCCCCCCAACTTCTGGAGGCCACCAATCTTTCTTGGCTGGTGGCTAAGCTACCTTTTCTGTCTTCAAAGTGAGGGACATTACATTTCTCATATCATTCTGTCATCAGGTATTCCTCTGACTCTGATTTTACTAGGACAATTCTTTTGAGGACTCATGTAATTTGGTTGGGTCTGCTCAGATAATCCAGATGTCTATCTCCTGGTATTTACCTGAAACACACCTGCATATCTCTTTTTCCGTTAAACTGTCAGATTAACAGGTCCAATGATAAGGACATGGGCATATTTAGGAATCCATTATTTTTCCTACCCCAACTTTCCTATAACTAAATACCTAATTAAGGTTAGAATTGACTGTAGTCACAGTGGCTTAGGAGGCTGAACAAGGGATCAAAGCCAATCTCAGCAATGATGAGGTGCTAAGCAGCCCAATGAGACCCTGTCTCTAAATAAAATAGAAAAATAAGGGTGGGGATGTGGCTCAGTGGTTGAGTGCCCCTGAGTTCAATCCCCAGTGCCAAAAAAGAATGAAACAAACAAAAAAAAATGGTTAGAGCTGAGATTAGAATAGAAGAAACAATTCTCTATCTTTTTAGTCACACTACAAATTATTTGAATTATTAAAAGAAGGGATAATACTTTAAAAATATTTATATTTTCTATGCTAGATGGATAATGATATTGAAAAAAATTGTCATTATTGGCAAAAGATAACATGATTACTTACACTTATTTGAACTGAACATTTTGTAGCATTATAGGCCTACAACTGAAATAGATAATGAGAGATTTAAAAATGAGAACGCATTTGGAAAATTCAGACAGGAAATATTCAATGGAAATTGAGTCCAGGAGACATGAGCCAGTAAATGACAAAGGTCAATATAACCAGTAATTCTGAAAACCTTTTTGGAAAAGAGGTATCTGGAAAATTATATGTAATGGCTTACCAACAAAACTTTTCTTTAACCACTGACAAATGTTCATTAAAATTTTGATATTTTTTTTTGGTATTTGTGTTTGCTTGATCTAGTTAAAAAGACTGGAAATTTTGAAGGCTAGAGAGTGCTACTGATGAATATTTAAAATTGTTATGAAAGAGAAAATAGCAGAAGCAGAGAAAGAGAATAATATAAAATAAATAGAGGCACAGGTGGCCATCTGATAGCAAATCACATGTAGAAATCTTGACAAAACCACTTCACAGAACCTCAAATGAACTTCTATTTAACCTTATTTAGATGATAAGGACAAAGTGGTCTTAGCTGATATCTGAGTGGCAAGTCTTTGTGTATTTTACATTTCTTTTTTGCCAGGATCAAATTCATATTCAAGAATATTTTGTTTGGCATTTGCAAGCAAATTTATCACTCAGCAAACTAATAATATCTACTTAAAAACTTGCATTGTTTAATTTACAATTCACTCTGAAAACAATGCAATTGTAATTATTAATTTCTATACAGCATTGCAGTTCTGAGCTCTATGTTTTGGCAATCTATTTGATAGCAAATGATATCTCATTAATAATTTCATTCACATTTCATATTTATTGTGAGTGATTTTGCAATGCCTGGTAATAGGTACTATTCAATAAGGCTATATGCATTTGGTTTTCCTTCCACTCATGCCTTTTTTGTGTGTGTCATTGTTCAGAAACGAATTAAAGTGCAAAACTTTCCATTGCATGTAGTCTATAGTCAAGTAATCAAGACAGAAAATAATCAAGTATAAAATCTTGGCATATGGCTATTAAAGAAAACCAAGTGTGCCTTGACAGAAAAATACAGGAAGGGTAACAGTACTAAAAGAGTTACTTAAGAAAGTATTCAGGCCTAGTTTAAAATTGCTCTTCATGGGCTGGCTGCATTGGCACACTCCTGTTAACTTCAGGAGCTTGGAAGGCTGAGGCAGGAGCATTGCAAGCAAGGTCAGCCTGGGCAACTTAGTGAGACCCTACTTCAAAATAAGAATAAAAAGTCCTGGGAATGTAGCTCAGTGTAAGGATATCCCTGGATTCAATCCCCAGTACTGGAAAAAAATTTGTAAATGCCCCTCATATGTTTGAAGATATAAATATGACTCCTGAATATATATTTTATCATATACAACAGATATTTCTGGAAGAAAACAATTACAATTTATTTTATTACCAAAATATTGCATGGCTGGCTCTATTTTTAATTTCATATTATAAATCACAGTTTATTATGTCACTGTTTATTTTATGTTGTAAATCACCTTAACAAGATGATTATGTAGATAATGGAGATATGAACATGCTAATTTAATATTACATAAAAATACAGGACAGATTTTAATTGGTTTGTTCAGATTAAATCACAAATCATATTTAAATTCTGGCCTTTTTATAACATAGGATCCTGAAATCATCTGTTTTGCTCTTTTTTACTTGTCAGTAGTAACCATCAAGCTTTTTCAAGTTCCTGAAAGTGTAATTAACTTTATATAAAATATGTTGCAACAGAATTATTCTGAACAATTTTTTCTCAGTTGCTGTTATCTAAATGCGTCTTTAATTCTGACATAATACATTCTTAAAAATGAGAAAGAATCCGTTGCTTCTATGTGTTCTAGAATTTTGTATATAAATTTTAAATGATTGACTGGATTGATTATATTGTTGGCAGACTAAGGGAAAAAGATAGTTTTACTTGGCCATATCATACTTTGGAATTATTCAGGGAAAGAAGCAAAAGAACAAGAGAATTGAATAGAGAAGTTGATAATAAGAAAAGAAGTAGAACAATGAGAATATAAACAGCAGGACAAAAGTCAAGAAACAATGCTCCTTCAAAGATGAGGAAATGGAAGAATGGTCCAAAGAGATAAAATTAAATTGGAACACACACACACACACACACACACACACACACACACACACATATCAGTGTGGTTTACCTGTAAGCTACTCATATACCCACTGTAGTAATATTTGGCAGAATGAGATGCTCTAACCATGTTTACTCCCCTCTGTCCTGACCTCTTTTCCTTTATATAGCTTGTCACTCCCCAGAGATCTAATTTCTTTCATTACATTGATTGTCACATACTCCATCTCTCACTATCATTTCAGCTGCCAATTTTTGTCACAAAACATTCAGTAACAGTAGTCACAAGCTGTATTGTATCAATTAAGACAGGTGCATTTTCTGTGATTCTTAATTATGAGTTTTACTTTGTAAGTTAGAGTTTTCTGAAAAGAAATTGAGAAGAAGACAATGCTTTTTTTAGGGAGAGGAACACATGATAGGATGGCTAAAGACACTAAAGATTGCATTTTCTAAGTACATGTTTTCATTTAACCATTTTATTGTTTCTATTTGAAATATATTGATAGTATATAAAACATAGAAAATGCATTTATTTAGTCTTCAAGGCACAAAAGTTTATGTGATTGTATAGTATGATCTAATATATTTTTTTCATTTTTATATTTGGACCCTGAACCATATTTAGTATCAAATGTGAAAGGGTTAACATGATAATGTAATTTTATTTCTTTTGGTAGAGAAAAAACCCCACTAAGTTGATTTACATATATTACTTATATTTCACTTAAATATCTATAAGACCTCATACTCACATTAATATTAAATTCATAGTAAATTTAGAAATGTACATTTTTCTTTTAAATGAGTACTGTCATAAGAATCCTTTACATGAGAATTCATATGAATTTAAAAAAAAGAAATTTTAAAAGATTACATTTTCAAAGTGTCCAGCAAAAGTGTCCTCCAGAGAAAGCTTTCATTGGCACTGTAATAACTGTGTCAAGACATTGAGAAAAGCAAGAATCACTTCTCATTGCATCCTAGAGATTGACAACTGACTTCTGCTGATGTCAGGTGAGAACAAAGTGCACACAAGAAAAATGAACAATATTACATCTTTAGTTTGCTGATACAGTTGGAAAAAAGATATTCCCTAGAAATAAAATGTAGTAAAGAGATCTAAGCTCCAAAGACTATGTAATGATAAATGAAATTGCATGGTCTCCATGGCCCATAAAATTGGATTTTATTTTATTCTAATTGGTTTTTGATTTAAAACTCATAGCACAAATAAAAATCTTAAAAGGAGAAGAAGCTTAAAAAGAACAATTTGAGTGTCTTTTTTATATGAGGTTTGACCTTAAGAGTTCTCTATCAAACTATGTAACCATTTTATCATTATTGTGGAACAGTATATTGAAACTTTAAGATGAATATATAGTAGAAAACCATACAAATTACTCACCTAAGTCAACTTTAAAATCATGTTTACATGAGCCAACACATTTATTCATGGCTCATATAACTGCCAGAGCAAATATTTATTAACTACTCATCTACATCATCTATATTTTTATTTTCTTACAACAAAACATAATTAATAATGTTTTAAAATGTGCAGTTTTCTAGATTTTTTAAAATATGAGTACACGTATTTTAGTAGATTCTACAAAATACTACTTCTGTTAGATACAACAAAATGACAAGGCCATCAAAGGATTTATAATTGTGTATGACAAATGACATGATTTGCCGGCTGAGGGAAATAAGGAAATGACATTTCCTTAAGTGTTTTGTTCAATGTCAGGTATATAAAAGTGGAATTAATTCAGATAAAAATGAATATAAGAATTGAAGGGTCTTTAAAGTACTTCACAAGACAAATGAAGGAAGGTGGTTTGGCATTTTAAAACAGCAAATAGTGGTCTCACAGGGGAATTAGGTATATCTCTTCAGTATTTGAAAGCTTGTCATGAGCAAAGGGATTAATGTCTGTTGCGGATAAGTATTTCAAACACAGATTTGTATTTAAGGGCAAGGTTTTATGCCAGAGGGATCCAGAAATGTCTGCTACCTGAGATAATGAACATCCAGTGCCTATATGTGTTCAAGTGTTGATTCAGTATACAGTAAAGATGAATATTTCAAAGAAATTTAATAGTAATCCAGGCAGTATCTACCTGGTGCTATTGGAACTAATTTGACTTGCTTACTCAATTGGAACATCCAGGTGTCCCAAACATGATACTGGCATGGCTCTACATTGATGCATATTTATGAATCAACCATTGCATTGTTCATATTGATGAATTCACTGAGTTACAATATCAGTACGAAGATTTGAACTTAGCTAAAATGGAATGTATTTTGAAAATTCTGAAGGAAATAGGCTGAACAAGTATGATTCCTTTAAAAATACAGTATTTCTGACAAACTTTGGCTTCCTTAAATTCTATTGTAAGTTAAAATTGAAGATATTAGTCTATTAGAAAACAAACAAATTTTTTAGAGAAATGGGGGATCTTTTTAAAATTACTTTTATTGTTTTTCAGTGCTTGGGATTGAACCCAGGTCTCCAAGCAATAGAATAGATTTCTGAAGCCAGCAATATCTAGGTTGCACATTTGGCTCTGTCATTTGTCATCTTTTGCCTAGACCACTTAGATGGATTGTGTACGTGACTCAAGCGTAAAGATATATGATATATGTGAAGGTCTTATTCAATATCTGATACATACAACATGCTGTGAAATGTTAATTTTGTTTTCTTTAAGTTCAACTAAAATTATTTTAGTTTCTGAAAGAGAAAAGTAAATATGTTATAAATCATTCCCAACATGTTAAAAATACAATTTAAGCATGATTCCTAAGATAATATCCACCAAACTTACTCCATGTTTTGATCTACCACTGAGTCCTCTGACACCCTGTGAGAGAGCTAAGCTTGTGGAAGCAAAAGTTGATTATAACTTTGTTATCCTTACCCACTGAGTTATAGCTAATGAATATAAACCACACCATTTCAGGGTAAGTTTGGACACAATTAAATTGTTAATGCAGGATCATTCAGTACTGAACTCAACTGAAATAAGTAAATGTTTCTATAATTATGGCTTAAACCATCACTTCTTAAAGCCAAAGGAAAATTCACTGTCTTCCCTTTAAAAAACTCTTCAATTTTTAGAGGCTGTAACAGAGACAAAGGAAGTCCCTAGTACAGAGTGAAGAAATCTCATAACTGCTTCTGAGGAAAAAAAAAAAAAAAGCATAGAATGGCTCAAATAACTATACTCAATTGCTCCCTAGGAAAATATTGGCAATAGGCTCTCTTTCCATAGAGTAAACATAGTATCCTTCTAAATATGAGGTACCTGTGAGTTATCTCTATTGCAATATGTATGATATATGTAATTTATTTCTACTGAAAATTAATAAGTGCATTTTAATTTATCATATTTGTGGAATCAAATCCAGGGTTTTGTGCATGCTAAGCATATGCTTTATCACTGAGCTATACCCCCGGCCCTGCATTTTCTTTATTGGTGATTTTGTACTTACAGGAGATTACCAAGAATGTGATTTGTTGTTTACAGTGTCTGTGTATTTCTTTTTCATTCACCTTAAACTTTGGTGTAAGTCTTCTTGCTACATCATAACATGATAAATAGCAGCACATGCAAAGACAGAGCAAGCATGCCAGAGAGAGAGGACTTTTATAAGACTACTATAGTAACCCACTGTTATTAGTTTATGAGTAGATTAATCCATATTATGACATATTACCTGTGAAAAGCCCCATGTTCCTATATTGCCACAATGACAATCAAACTTCAACATGAGCTTTAGAAAGGACAAACCATATTCAAACAGCCAAACCCCAAGCATGGTGAGGAAGATGTTCCCATACAGTAGTACTGAGGCACAGGCTATAGGAGCCCAAAGCACTTTCACAAAGAGAGATGGCAAGGTAATGATTCAGATCCTGATAAGGGTCAGGAGGGTATATATGTAAAGAGTAGGGTACAATGAAAGAATGACAGAGACTATACAGGTTGAAGAAGGTGTCCACAGAGAAAAACAAAGCAAATTCATACAAAATCTCAATAAACAAGGAAAGTATTCAAGAGTAGGTGCAGAAAAGGTGTATCAGAGTTTAGGTGGGACAAACAGAATGTCCACACAGCAGGAAAATCCACTTTGAAGTGTCACCATTTTATCAGATCAGGGAAGAGTGGTCTCGTGTGGATTGCCTATGCCCTGATGTAGGCAAGGTGGATGCTCACATTGGTGGAGGCATACAGGGGTGGGAGAGACTAGTGGGGTGTCAAGGACCCTGACAAAGGGAAGAGGATGGCTGCATTCAGGAGAAAGAAACAAATAAGTCAATAAGTGAATGTATTTAAAAAAAAAAAAAAAAAACTAAAAAAAAAGACCTTACAACCTTCACTAAATTTAAATCAAAATCAATCATAAGCTTAAATGTAAAATGCAAAGCTATAGAACTCTCAGAAAATCTGGATGACCTTGAGTATGACCATGACTTTTAAGATATAATAACAAAGACACAATCCATGAAAGAAAGTGGAAGAAGTCAATCTTAAAAGGCTACATACTGTATCTAAATTATCACTATAAAAAAGACAAAACTATGAGACAGTAAAAGATCAGTAGTCACCAGGGGTTAGAAGGGAAGTAGGCATGAGTAAGTGAAATGCAAAGCTTCTTAGGACAGTAAAACTCTTCTGTATGAAATTATAATGGTGAATAGATGGCATAACACTTTTGGCAAAAAAAAAAAAAGACTAAATGTGAACCCTTACATAAACGATGGAATTTGAGAATTATGTGTCAGAATAAGTTCACTGTAATAAAGATTTTACTCTTTTGTGGGATGTTGGTAGTAAGGGACTTAGGTGTCTAAGGTGTAGGGAGTCTTGGATTCATCAGGACTCTGTAATTAACTTATTTTTGAAATAAAAATATAAATGCTCTAAAAAACAAAACCTATAATTAAAATGATGCAATTGAAAGACCAAAGTATAAATACTAGTAATGTGTTTGTGGCTTGTTTCCAATGTGCACAAGTTAAACATATGGCACCAATTGCAAAAATATTTCAGGAAGAAATCAAAATATGCTAACCAATAGTTCTTATCTTTATATGAGAAATAGTATACTATTTTTTCAGAGTGAATTGTGCTAAATTAAAATGCCTATCTCTATAAAAGCTTCTAAAATTAAAACAAAGGAATTAGCTGGGGCTAGTTATTAATACATTTTAGAATACAAATATATTCAATTAATCCAAAACCAGAAAAATAGACCAAAAACCTTATAACATAAAATAGAATCAAATAACAAGATTTATTGAAGGAGTAGGTATATATATTAATACCCAAACATATTGATAATCAGAATTTTCTAATGGGCTAAACAGAGTTAGCCAAATCAATGAAAAGGCCAAAGAATAATTATATGCAGTCTATAAGAAACTTATATGATAATATTTTGAAAACCACATCTATGATAAAAGTTAAAGGTTAGAGTTATATGTTCTATGCAAACAATAATCATGAGAAAGCTATATGATTATATCAGTATCAAAAAACTAAGCTGAAGAAAAAGCAATGTCCCATGTAAAAGGGAACATTCCACAATAATAAATGCATTCCCTCACTGAGTATATATGTACCCCTAAATATATATGTACCCCTAAATATATATGTACCTAATACAAAAGCTTCAAAATAAATAAATCTATAAATGGCAGACTTAAGGCCCAGTTCACCTGATCATGACTGAATAACAGGAACCAGAATGAACCTTTAAACAGCTCAAAACTGAACAAACATGTATCAGAATTTTAATTATTGGACTACAGGTGGCGGCATAGGATTCTGCTTTTGGTAAATGGAATAGCAATTAATGGAGTCCTGTGATTTCACAGTTTTTTTTTTATTTTTTTACAAAATTATCTTTATGATTATTTTTAGTTGTAAGTAGTCCTTTATTTTACTTATTTATATGTGGTGCCGAGAATTGAACCCAGTGCCTCACATCTTCTAAACAAGCACTTTACCACTGAGCTATAATCCCAGCCCAGATTTCCCAGCTTATTGTTTGGGATCATCTGTAGATTGGAGTACAGAAAAGAATCCTCAAAAAGAGGCCCAAGTTCTTATAGGGTGACTTATTGCAGTTTGGGATATACATGCAGGTAGATTTGTTTAGCAAATTCCCAGAGGCACGGTAATGCCAGGGAGAAAGAGAAATAAAGTATGTTATCAGTGAAAGAATCCCCTTGATAGCTCAGCCTAGTACTGATGTGTGAATGTATTAGACAACTACCTGTCACTGAGGATAAAATATAATAAAAGACACTACTCAGGAGGCTGAGGCTAGGATCACAAGTTTCAGGCCACCTTGGGCAACCTAGTGAGATTCTGTCTCAAAAAAAAAAAATTGATTAGGAATGTAGCTCAGTGATAGAGGATGGTTGGGTTCAATTCCCAGTTCAGGTAAATAAAAAGATAGACAGATAGATAGATAGATAGGTAGATAGATAAATACAATGAAATATAAATAATCCCACAGATCTGAGAAGATCAATGAACCATAGAACTGTAGTCATATCCACACCATGCCAATGTTTATCAAAATCAAATTATCAAAATGTGGAAAGCCACAAATGTGGTTGTGTTGTAAACACAACAAAGCAACAGCAGTAAAGATCTTAAATGTAGTCAGTTGCAGAGGTGGGGTCACACTACATGTAACATTGGAGAAAAATTCAAAGGGAGTATTCTTTACTTGAAATCATGGTCCATGAAAAATATTTCAAACATGTAAAGAGACAGCATTAAGAATGCCACCAACTTCACATTAGAAGCACGGAAATCAGCATTTCATTGAAGTATCCCACCTTAGTTATCTTCACGTGCTTTTGTCTGCATCGTCTATCAGTGTACGATCTTAATAATTCAATCATTTATAGCCTTACAGAGTCATATATTATACTGAATCACAATTTTTCTTTCACAAATAAATTCTTATTTTCAATTTTATTTATATTTCAAAGTGGACAGCTGTCCAACCACAACACTTGAAGTGAGGCATTGTTGGTGACATCATAGGTAGAGAGCTTATTTGATGAGAAGGAAGTACATTTTTTGAGAGTATACATATGACATAAATTTTCATTTAATTACCATAAGTGTCCATTCTGTTATTACTATCTTTCGTTAAAAATTGAGAATATTTGTATTCAAGCAGGTAAAGACTTGAGACTTTTGGGGATCTCAGGTAAGTTATTTAATATGGTGCCTTGCATGCTTCTATGGCATATAAGCACCCTCTAAGGCACAGCACACCAAGTAAGATTAAATATAATTGCACTAAGATTTCAGATGTATTAGAAAAGAATAATCATTAAAGACTATATTTTCTTTCATTTATTTAATATAAAATCTAGTCTTATTTAAATTATTCATATCATTCACAAACAAAACATTTGCCATCTTTAATTTTGCAACGTGTTTTTGAGGGAGGAGTATTATATGTTGAAGGTATGCATTGATTCTATAATGCCTGTGACTGCATGCAGCTTGCTGCACTAACAATGTGTATAAGGTATGGAATCCATAGCTGAGAATCCAGCTACAGATATAAAAATAGCCACTTGCTGGACTATGGACTCAATATTAAAAAATAACATTGCAGCTGATCTGTATTGATTGAAATCCAGTCTTTAGGACTTGGGGCAGCAGATCTGATTCAGCTCTCTTTTGCTTCCCTAGAATAGCATTTTTAGTATTACAGTTATGAGCACTTCACTTTCAGTGACATTGACACATTGGAGAAAAATTCAACGGGAGTATTCTTTACTTGAAATCATGGTCCATGAAAAATATTTTAAAAGCAAAGACAATAATATTCTAATGTGGAATTAACTAATAACAGTAGTTAACATGCTTGGAGTATTTACTATAATATTCTATGAGTTATGTCACAGAAGAACATACATGTCTGAAAGATTTAAGTGGGCAAGGATGATTTTACTAAAGACTACTGCCCAGAAAAGTGGAAATTTCCTGGGCAAATGAATGTACTGTCTGTAACATGAAGGGAAAGAATGTTGAAGAAACCTGGATGTGGTCAGCATGTAGATGGGGCTTTTAAAGCCATTGATGTTTCTCTGCTAGATCAGATAAGGAAAGAGTTACAGTGGTTTAAAGAGGACATCAGCTTAGGCTCAAAGGTAGCAGACATCTGAAAGTCAATGAGAATGAAAGGAATTGTGACCATGGTAGAAAGAAGTGCTAACAGAATTTAGTATCTTAGAGGACAAGACAAGTGTTTCAAAATGGGGGGAATATTTGAGGCAAGAAAGACAATAAGTGAGTTTGCACTAGACAATATTTTCAAAGATATCAAGATTAGTTTTGTAGGAAACTTTGGGTTTTGGGCAGGAATGATTGAAATGGGTTGAGATGGAAAGTGAAAAGGGATGAGGGAATCTAATTGCAATAGGAGAACATTCAGTGGAGAGGAAGAATTATAAGATTCATGAGGAAAAAAAACAAAACAGATGACAGAGCAAGAAACCAGAAAGGGATGGGATTTTAAAGGAACTTGGGAAATAATCTTTGATAGGAAATGCTATATTTCCCCCATGATTTACGATTATAAACTGAAAATGAGAGAAAGAAATGAGAGGCATCTCAGAAACTGAAAGAGAGGAGTAGACAGAACAATAGTAAGATATCCTTCAAGTGTTAAGGATCCTGTTAAGTTGACAATGATGTGTTTACGCTGTTATTCCAGTTGCTAGTCAGTCTTCCCCAGAAGACTGGAGAAAGTAAATGTTTTGATTTATAGTTTTTGGAGCACAGGGCCTGAATTAAACTGGTTATGGTGAATTCAAATTTGATAAAGTAAATATATCTAGAAAACATGGACAGGAAGACACTGGTTAGATCTGCTGATCATAAATACTAATGAGATGGAAAACCATTAGCAATGGGAGAAACTTAAGTTTATGTTCAGATGGTGAGTTTATATATTCCTATATATTTACATAATTCAGATCATGCTCAAGGTAGAATTGGGAATATTTTAATAGCTAAAAGTTTCTTTGAAAATATTTTAATGTCTGAAAGACTCTACTGTGTATATATATTTAAATATACTTCCTTTGTAGTTGTTACCAGTTTTTGTAATCCTAAATAACATTATGATGAATAGTCTTGTACATAAATTCAAGACACGGACACACAGAACTAGTGCAGTACAAATCAAATAGAATGAGAAATTTAATTCAACACCACTAAGTTGTAAGGAGGGACAATGTTCAAGGTGTGAGATAATGGGAAAATATTTGAGGACTTTACAGAACACGTTTGGTCAATGTGATTAGGATTTCTACGTTTGTAAACTTGTGCTTATCAAAGTTAGACTAGCTAGTACTCTCTCTTATTTTTAAAATGCATTTTATTTTAGTTGTAGATGGACACAATATCTTCATTTTATGTATTTATTTTTTTAGGTGATGCTGAGGATCAAACCCAGTGCCTCACACGTATGAGGCAAGCTCTCAACTACTGAGCCACAACCCTAGCCCAGAGTGCTCGCTCTTAAGACTAAGATACAGATGCCCTTTACTTCTTGGTGGTTACATTTCAGAGTGATGGCTCCCTAGTCTTTAAGAAAGATTTTCCTGGGTTGTACAACTTGATAAGAGACTGGAAAAAGATTTAGAGATCAAGGAGACTCAAAAGGCAGAGAGTGGTCTTTTTCCAAGAGGAAACTTTTCTAAAGTTTAATCAAGCTAAAGAAGCCACCTTGGTCAGATAACAAATGAATGATATATGGTTAAGAAGGACGAGAAAGGAAACAGGCTCCCTGGGTAGAAAGGCTTACTAGCTGTCAGACCTTAAAGTACTCAATCTCTGTGCCTCAGTCTCCCACATAATAAAGGTAATAAAAACAAGATGACTTTATGATTGAATTAGTTAATATTTGTAGCAAATGTACAGCATGTAATAAGTACTAAATAGAAACATGAGGATTAAATAGAAATAAAATAGAAATATTTTACTTAATTTTATAACAACTCTATGAGAGATCCTACTGTTACTATTTTATTGATTAGTGAAATAAGCCTCAAAAAGATAAAAAATTATCCTATAGATTCAGCCATCATTAAAACCCAAGAAGCCTGGATCTGAGACTTTCCTCTAATATGAGGAGGAGCAGATGGAGTTGAGATCTGAGTAAAAATTATGATAAAAATTACTGTGAAGAAATTTCCAAGTAAGAATTTACAAAGGCAAAATTGCCCAGACTGCATGAGGATGCCAGCAGTTAGTGTCCACGGTGTTAACTGAGATGACCAAGGAGAATCTTGGTGTGCAATGTGTTTCTTTAAGAATCAGAAATGTAATTTGATTAGATTGTCTTTAATTTGTAAGTTCCTGTGAATTCATAGGACTTATTTTGATGTGAAATTGCATAATATTTTTGCAAAAGTCATACAAATGAATTGTAAGGAAAACATATTAATAATATTTTCACACAAGGGGAAGTAACCAGATTTTATTTTACTAAAGAAAATTTAAATGCATCTGATCCATTCATAGATAAGTAGAAATTAATAATATAATATTTGTATTATGACATTACTGTTTTAACTCCAATTGCAAGGAAAATTCATTTATTTTTAACCATAGGTAATAAAAGCCACAAAAGAGTCCTATTGTTACCAACTACTGTGTAAAGGAGAGCAGAAAATGAAAAGAGGCATATAATTAGCATAGATAAATGGGCTCATGACCCCATTAATTAGGCAGTAGGGGGCATTTTACACATAAAGAATTTTATCATCTTCTTTCAATGATTGCCTTTTCTCAAAGAGTTCCTTGGCACTTTCCTTTGTTAAGAAGTGTTCTATCTGTGATTTCACAATGTCATTAGCCTCATGGGGTAAAAACTTCAACCTGGCTAACAGGGCCATTCAGGACATAAATCTGAGCTCAAATCAACTAATTGCCTAGATAAGTCTTATCAGAGTGAACAAGAGAGTCTAGTGGAGAGAACACCTGCTTATAGATAATTTCTAATTATTAAAAAAAAATGAAAGGATGTTCAGAAAAGAGTATCCAGTAACATCATCTTCAATAGCCACCATAGTCTTTTAATCTATAAAATGGGAAGGCCTAACTTGAACAGAAAGAATGCTAGGAATTTTTGAAGTGTGAAGATAGTTTCCCCTATGTATTTCCTGTGATCTAACACAACAAATCGATCAGGCTTGGTTGTCTCTTTCAGGTTTATAACACACATTAACTGTATAGTCATCACCATTTTTAACAGAACATGATCAAACCAAGTCAATGGGGTGGAAGAGTCTTGATTTCATATTTTGAATTTTTTAGTGATTAATTTTTTTTAAAGAACCAAAGAGAACAAGTTAATGGCTATTTCCTTCTTTAAATATCCAATCTCCAATATTTTCCCATTTATTTCCTCAATTATATACAAGTATTAGAAGTTCATAATGTCACTTGCATTTGTCTTTACATTAAAGGCAATGCTGTTCCTTATATATCATGACTGGAAAACCAAGCTGTTACATGCTCATAGGGGCAACTGTTCTATTTGCATTAAATCAGACTAAATAAAAGTTGCTTTTTTCCCCTAATACTTTCAGGGGATACATTATAGAGTTCATGGTGATTATATTGTATATAGTCTAATGGATTCATTATTATTATGACAATTGTGCTATATTTTAACTATGTTCTTATGGAAGTAGATCTATTTTTTTTTCATTTAACTTACAACAGTAAACTTCATAAGAGCATTTTTGATTAAAAATAAAAAGGCAAAAAAGATCTAAAGCCTATATAGAATTAAAGAGGAGATTCATAGAAGCTGCTTAGTATCATTTATACTAAGAAATTTTGGGACACAAATACCTCCATTCATCCTGTGACTCAATCACATTGAATCACTCACTATTTCCCAAAGATATTACCAGTACTGCTTACTACCTCAGCTTTTTCATTCCCCTTGATTACTCAGGGCTGAGTCATTGCTATTTATCATTATAAAGAAAATAATTTATAGTCACTTACAGGAATCTGCTACTTTAATTGTTGCAATTAGAATATTCTATACACATATAAAAGTTCTACACACTTGGATATGATTCCTAAGTGTAAGTTATAATTTTTATTTTTTAAATCAAATTGTGGTGCTGAAGCCTACATAGCCATTCACCAAAACAATTTTCTGTTACTTCTGGGTTTATAGCAAGACCATAATCATCATGCTCTTTTATGGTTAAGTATGGTATATAACAGAGTTATGGCCAATGTGAGATATATGACATTTATTTGTTCCTTTTATAGTCTCAGACTATAAGTATCTTCCATAGAATCTTTTACCATTTTTCCACCTATACTGATGACATTTTCATATCCAGGGTGACCTTGAAAGCTATGTATGAGAGAATGTCTATCATTTTGTATCATTCAATGTTTGCATGGTTTTCCCCCTTCCTCCAGACAAGTGATCAGGATCATACTTTAAAAAATTCATTGTAAGCAGCTTGAGATTCTTGTACAGTCTATACTATTATAACATGTGTCACTGAACCTTCTTATTTATCCAACAAATAATTTTCTAGTCTTACTCCATGCCAGAATTATTTATAGCACACATTTATTCACAGAACATATAACCCAGCCAAAAAAAAAAAAAAAATGAACACTCTCATGTTTCCTTTACCAAAAAGAAATTGAAGCTCAGAAAACTTACATCATTTCCATAGTTTACTAGTTGATGTGTGGCAAGACTAAGCCAAGACTCCAGAGAACATGCTTGTAAATCTAGCTCTGCTGCTTCTCTCTACTTCCTAGCACTGGGATTAGTAATAAACAACAACAACAGCAAAGGAGTCATCCACAAACTGTACAGTCTCTAAAAAGACTTAAGAGATAAGACAAACAAACAAATGGATGATCCAGAATTATACCCTGAAAGAGTTTGAACAATGGAGATATTATGAAAATTTCCAATATTAAGTACAAATAATGGATCAGGTAATATTGGTGTCAAAACTAAATTTCTAATTTTAATATTTTTTAGTTTTCCCTGATGAGTATAATGATGACTGATATAAGAGCTGGATATATATCTACAGAAAAAGAAAGACAAAGTAAAAGTAAATGAACAGTCAAGCCCAAATCTGTCAGACCTGATAGCACACACATAGAGATTCCTTGAACCTCTCTTTCAACAATTTCATTAGAAATTATACTAATATGAAAAGAGCTACTATGAAAGATTTTAAAAATCCATAAGATAAAGAAAGAAGCTGAAAAGTAAAGAGAATGATGAACAATCTATTTCAGTGAGAAACTATTGAGTAGTATCTTGAGTCACATGAAGAAAGAAGTCATGGGAAGATTTGAGAAATGATAATTCAGGGAGGTATAAGGAGACATTTTCAATTACTGGAGTGCAGAGAATATCATGGGAAGTGTTCAGACATAGGCAGAAGTCAGACCCTTGTAAATAAAGTTGAAATATTTTAATTACTATTTAATGGTAAAAGGCAATATTGCTATTAGAGTCTGGTAAGTTATGTGATCCGAGTTATCATTTACCAATGTGACTTGGTACAGAAGGTCATAAGGGAAATAAAGGAGAAAACAAGGAGAACTTTTTGGAAAATATTGTAATGGTTCAAGAAGAGATCGTGGCTTGGCCTGAGTGGCTGTTGTGGAGATGGTGATGAGCAGTCACAAATGGCATTTATTTTTAAGGGAAAGTCTATATATGCCTTTTCCATGGATGGAATGATATATCCAGAGTGCACAGATGAAGAGAATGTCATCAAGCCTCTCTGCCTGCACTGAAGATCAATAATCTGAGGAAGCCATGTGGAGCCATCTTTTCAATAGATAATCAACATTCTGAGCACATTTTTGTGCAAAAGAAAGAAGTCCAGAATACTTTGAAAAAAACAACTTGAAGAAAGTCTAAGCAAATTTTTTTTAGCTAGTTGTTCCTTTATTGTTCCATGGTACTTTTCTGCCACTTGTCATTGGCCATGTCAAAACTTATTATTCCTCTTGCTGCTTTTCTTTCCAGCATGTTTTTCTAAATATAGAAGGTGGCACCTATACATTTTTCACAAGGAATCAATAATATAAGTTTATTAAATAAATTTCATTAAGACTTGGAGCTAACTACATGTAAAAACTATACATTGATAATAATGTATTCAAAGTGTATTTGCTATGGTAATTCTTGAAGAATTTCTTGGGACTGACTTGTTCATTAAGCTTGCAGTTGTTTCTCATGTTTAGGACAAGTATTTCTTCTGAAACAGAAGCCTTTTTTTTTTTTTTTTGTAACCTCATACACATTGCAAAGGTCATAATACCTTGTATTGATCTCTTAAAGAAAACCCAAATCTGCAGACATGACAGCACACACATGTGATTCTGGCTACTCGGGAGACTGAGGTAGAAGAATTAAAAGTGTGAGGCATGTCTAAGTTACTTGTCTCAAAATAAAAAATCAAAAGGTCTGAGATGTAACTCAGGGGTAAAGCAATACCCGGTACTGAAAAGAAAAGAAAAAAAATAATAAATAAGCCCACACCCCTGAAAAGAAAAGAAAAAAAATAATAAATAAGCCCAGACCCCAAATATGTTGTCTTTGATAATGGCTTATGCATTCAAACTTTTACATCATTGAGAACAAGTTTACTAGTTTGATAGCCAATGTTTATAAATCTACCTCTCTAGAATAGGATTTTACTTTGTTTATCTGGGTTCAAAAAGAATGTTTCAGTAGCCCAATCTCCTCCTTCTCTCTCTCACACACACAAACAAACATCAGGTAGTTCTGGGTCTCAAAATTAATTTCATATATTTGCCTCTGGCAGCACAAGATAATTTCAGCATTTGAAATTTTAATTCTGTTTTTTTTTTTTTTTTTTTGGTCTTCTGAAGGCAGCAAAAATGTCAGATGAAATTATTACCTATGGATTAAAGTACCTCCCTAAGCTGTTCAAATGATAAGTTATTGCTTGATTAGCTGCATTTTGTTTGTGGTTACTGGGGATCAAACAATGTTTGATGCTTTGTCAATGAGCCATATCCCCAGCCCTTTTTCCTTTGTATTTTGAGAGAGAGTCTAAGTTGCTGAGGCTGCTCTCGAATTTGTGATCTTCCTACCTCAGCCTCCCAAGCAGCTGGGATTACAGGTGGGCGCCACTACATTTGGCTGTTTACTGCCTCATTTGTGATTACACATGAAAAACACTTAAAATTGGAAGAACCTTGAATCAGCAGGTAACATACATTCACCATTTTCTACAACTACAGGTAAGTGATTACTCCAAATATTTTCAGGCTTCAGTACATAAGGCAAATATAAACATCGCAGAAATGTATGTCTTTCACCAGCTTCAACAACAGAGTTTAAAAGGCTGATGATAATAGTGTTCATGTTATCCTACGATACCTGACCAGAACCCTGCACACTAGCTGCACTATAGCACATAACATCTGCACTCATGGATATTACAGCATAACAGGTTAGGGAGTGACATGGTGCATGAGATATGACTCTTCTGATTGGATGGTAAAAGAGAAATTATGGAACAAAATCAATGTTCCTTCTGTATTTATTGACCATGTCAAAATAGTAATATAATCAGTAAGCCTGTACTCCAACTGCTGATTTTTCACTACCATCTTCATTCACTGGTAGCACATTGTCACTTTCTAAAAGGAAGGCTGAGGATCAATATAACTACTAATAATCTTGACTCACCTACAGCTAATCTACACTGTGAGTTGGATCTGCTTTATTATGGTTACTGATGGATGAGGAAACATGAAATTGACTCTGTACTATGTTAAAGCAACTGAGGAATGTATTTTGTGTTTTCTTTTTCTTTTTTTTAATTCCAGAAAACTTTTGTCATGGCCCTATAGAAAAGAGGCTGACATTTTACCATAAACAAGATTTTTTAAAAAAATCTCTAAATGTGTGACTTGTGTGAAAATAATTTTCTTCACAAAGAATGGTCTTGAAGAGATATATTTCAGCTAACATTTATAGAATTTTTAGGACTATACTAAATATGTGAAAATTTTCCTTATTTTAAGTTTCATAACATAGAAGTCTGTCTTTCATGATGAAGGTAGAATATTTTGTCTATTGATTCCACATTTGGGAAGATTGCAATACAACTGGAGATAATTCCAGGGGTCTCAGAGAAACACTTCTACAGATGTCTCTTTTTATACAAGGTAGCAGTTGAAGACAAATGTGATTTCACTTACTAGAAGAATATTCAAGTCAGTGATGTGAAGTCCTGGCTGAAGATGAATTCCCATGCAAAATCTAAATTGTCTCTTGCCCAAAACCTTATATCAAATCTTGTGGCCCTTTTTTTGGAAGGTGACACATTTTAATTTCAGAGCTTTTACCCATATGACACTGAATGCACAGATTTTATATACATTTAGAATTGTTTCCTCCTTTTAAAATATTGCTTGCAGTTTTCTAGTCTCCACAAGCTTTGGAAATTTTATATATTCCACAAGACATGTAGCTAAGTACCCATTTTGTCATTAAAAGTCCAATATTTTATCAGAATCTCATGTATTAGTGTATACATTCATAAGTCTGGGGAATTACTATTCACTCTGTTAGGTGTGTTCTAGTTGTTACTGCACATTGGCTGAGTGTTTTCAGATTTCCAGCATCAGCTTTATCTCACACTCTTTGACCTTGATAACCTCCTTCAGCTTCTGGGCTCATGCAGCTGTTTCCTAAGCCACTACTGGTTTTCGCACAGTGGTTTGATTTCAACTATGATTCCAGCACTAAAATACCTGTTGAGAACATATTATAACTCAAAATGGGATGTTATTAAAGTTTCCTTGACAACACAGAGGAAGTACAGCTCCTATAACCTGGGGCTACTCTGGCAGCTAGGAGGCCCTGACAGGTGGGGCCCTGCCTAGTCAGACAGATGCTCCATGGAGCAGAATGCTTCTATGATAATTGAAGTATGAAAAAGTTGATCTCTGTTAAAGGATTTATCTTCTTTTTATGAGGTCTTCAATCAGCAAAAGCTTCCCCCAACTTAGGATCAGACTTTTTTTCCCTTAGTCTTAATTTTCCTGTCCAAATATTAAACTACCCGCAAGGTAATAGACAATATGTGTGCCCCAAATCTTCAGAAGAAACTCCCTCTAACATCTTAGGAAAAAGAAAAAGAAATCAGAATACAATAGTTATAATAAACCATGAAAAGAAAGGATACATATTAAATATGTTCATGCTCTTAGAATAAGGTTGAAAATTAAAATGGCAGAGACCATTTTCCCAATACCTTCAACTTTAATTCTAATCTGTTCTCCCTCTTAAGGAGGGATCAAGTCTTAAATCACTGAGGAAAAAGCATGCTACATCCTTAACGTCCCCTTGACATGTTGGTTCTTTATTATTGATTTATTCAGATGTTCCCTATAGAGTAGACACAGTGCTATAGAATGAAGGAAGTATTTGTTTTCAACATGGCAAAAATAAGAACTTTTGAAATTATTTTTCTAGCCCAGAACACCTTTAATCAATCAAGGCATTTTTCTCTGAAATGGAATTCAGCATAAATATTAAATGCAAGGTCTAAATTAATTTAGGATGGCTAAGGTATTTGTTTAACTAAATTAGGCATCCCTTATTCATCAAGGAGAAATTAATAAGGATTATTCAATATATATGAGACAAATTCATTGGCTATGTAATTAATGTAAACATATATAAGCACATTTCTATTTGAGCCATTTAGGTACATAATTACAAATCATCAAATTGCCCCAACAATTCATTTATAAAATTGCAAGTGGTAATGATACTATTTAGTGTTTACCTTTGATTAAAATTTAAAATGTTGTATTTAACTCTATTCTGTTTGTTTTCCTATTACATCATAATTTTTATAGTGTTTTCATTTGTCTTTATTTAAATATCTTTTTAATTAAAATATTTAATCCACAATAATCCTGGAGAAAAGTTAGAAGTACAGTATAAAGGATATTTTTTATTTAACAGTTTAGAGATAAATTGATGATCTGATGCTACATCATCTCCAAACACTGTAGTATGTTTTCATACAAACAGTGGAATGTTCAAAAGAAAGAAAACAGATAAAAAAGAGACCCATATAATACAATTATCAAAAATTGACATTTATACAACAATTCCAATTTCATAGATTTGTTCAATAATATTTTATAGCAAAATTATCCACTTCTGAATCTCTTCTTGCATTCAGATGCCATGCCTTTTTAATCTCTAGTCTTGAAGGATTCTTAATTTGTTCTTTGATTTTGAAGATTACAGACCAATTATTTGGTAATATGTTTAGCTGATGTTCCTTTGTAATTATATTCATGTTATATAATTTTAGCAAGAACATCAGAAAAGTAACTTTATGTTCACATTGTGTCTTACCAGATATCATACCCTTTCAATTTGTTCCATTACTGATATTCACTTCACTTGATAAAATTTGTATGTTTCAGGCTTCCAATTATAAAGATACTCTTTCATTTTTATGATTATTAAATATTTAAGAGAAAGATGTACTTTGAAGCTGAATAAAAATATTATTCATCATACAATTTTATATGCACACACACATATACACATACACATACATTCATGGTAAGTCTATATGGGTGCTTTCTAAACATTCATACTATTCTTTTAGTATTTCCTCACTTTCAAGCAAAATAAGAAGGTTCAAACTTCTCTTTGCACTTTTCCCATTCCACCTCTCCAGGGTACCTTTTCTCCTAATCCTACTCATATCTGACCGTACCCAAAAGAAGGGGTGCCACACATTTCCACATAAATGTCCTTCTAACCCCATTTTGGTCACAGCCCAGCTGCTTGGCTTTCCCCTTATTACCTTCGCACCCAGTTCACACTATCATATTCCTCCCTGAGCTGTGGTTGCAGGAGGAAGCAGGAATGGCAGATGTTCAGCAGCATCATCCTCTCTGTTCCCATAGTAGCTTTAGAGTTGGATTAACCAGGAAGGAAATTAGGGTGAAAAAGGAAAGAAAGAGAAAAAGGAAGGGGAAGAAAAGAGAAATTGAAAGGGAAAAGAATTTTAGAATTGTTTAACAGAAGAGTAATATAGACTAAAAATCTAAAATATTTGAAAAATATTATTATTTTTTCTTTTGTTGTTACTTATCATATGTATCTCAACCTTGTTTTTAATTGCAAGTTTTACTAATACATTTTCAACCTATTTTCTATTAATTTACCTTGGTTTTGACATTTAAGTGTCATTTTTAGAGTCATTTAAGTCTATATTTTCTTTGTTTTATTATTAAAATATCTAAAGCAATCAAAAATTATATTTCTTAATCATTAGTTATGGGAACACAGATGTTTTTTAGTATCTTTTTAAAATTCTTTTTAGTGCACTGTAAAATATCAAAAGAAATTAAAAATAGATGTATAGACAACAAATGAACTTATATATGGCTACAGCAAGTGCTTCCTTTTGAAATTAAAAGTATTAATATGGTCTATAAATCCATTTTGAAATCCTAATTATTCTATATGCCATTCTGACTATGTTAGTCACATTTTCGCTAAAGTGACACAATACCTGAGATAACTAAAAGGAGAAAGGTTTTACTTTGGTCCATACTTTTAGAGGTTTAAGTCTATGCTTGCTTGGCTCCACTTTTTTTGTGTCTATATGCATCATGACAGGGGAGCACATGGTGGAAGAGAATGCTTACTTCATGGAAACTGGAAGAGAATGATAGGAAGAGCCCAGAGTATCAATTTCCTTATAAAGGCATCACCCGGATGAATTAATGTTCTTTCACTATGGAATACCTCCAAAGATTATACCATCTCCTAGTAGTGCCACAGGTCTTGAGCATATAGGCTTTTGGGCAACATTAAAGACCCAAACTAACTAGGCAGTTAAATTTGCAAGTGAAACTCAATGTTCTTTGATTAAGTGATATTTAGAGTACAGTTACCTTACTTGCCAAAAGCTTGCATGACAAGAATCATTCAAAATACATAAGATTGGAAACAACCTAAATACTCATCAATAGGCTTATGGATAAACAACAGGTAGTATGTCCATAAAATGAAGCAAAAACAGTAAAAAGGAATAAACATCAGTATGTTTGAATCTCAGAAGAGTTTTCCTGAGTATAAGAAGTCAGACAAAAAGGAATCATTGCTGTATAATTTCATTTATGTGCAAGTCTGGAAAACACAAGCAATGAGAGAAAGCAGTGCTCGGACTATTTGGCAAGGAGAGGGACAAGTAGATGGAATTATGAAGGAAAATCCTTATCTGGATTGTGCTGATAATTTCACAGATGTATATGTATGTCCAAACATATCAAAATTTTACACTTTAAATATGTGCAACTTGTATATCAATTATAACTTAATAAAGTTATTACCATATTTTAGGTAGTCAATAATGCTTTATTTTTCTTAATGGCTTCTGGGTTCTTGTCATACTCATTCTATTATTTTTATAATTCCATATTCTATTTGGGTATTCTTTAATATCGCACAATGTTCGCTAGCTTTCATTTCTTCCAGATTTATATAGATAAAAATATAAATAACAATGATGGAAATTCTGTTTTCTTTCAACAGAAGTATAATAATGACATTTTTCATAGAAAATTTTCTTATACATATATAGAACTAGTTCTATTTTTCTATTATCCTAATTAATTTATTTATATTATATAAGTATCATAGTATATTGAGTGGAGTAATTTGTAGATACATTGTTATATTAAATTTTACTTTTTCAATGTAGATTTGTATTTTATTTAACTGTTTTCTTCCTCTGAAATATTAAATTCATTCTTTCTAGTTACTCATTTGAAATCTTACAAGTTTCGTTAATTTAAAATCTTTATGATGGCAAGACTAGCATTTAAAAACATTTCTTTCATTTGATATCTTTCCATAAAAACTCATTGAATGAATTATGTAAGTACTCTTCTTTCTTGTGAAATTTTTTTACATACAATAAAGATTTTTTATCTACTTAATGAGGTATTTTCTGTTTGTATTTATAACATACAATTGTTACCCTATAAATATATTTTCTACAAAATACAGTTTCTTCATTTGTAATAAGAAATGCCTTTTGATTTTCTGATTATTGTAAATTCTTATTTCATTAGCCAAAAAAATCTAAATACACTATTTTAAAATAATGCATATTAATATTATTTTACAATAATACATAATAATGTTTAAAGTAGGTATTTAATTTAAATGAATTGTATGAGTAAATGTGCATCATAAAATATTTCATACAATGTAACATATTAAATAGGAAATTCTGAAGTTGGACAGTTAGACATTTTCCATTAGTGCTGTGAACCTTACTTAATCTCTCTAAACATCAAAGTCTTCATCTATCAAAGAAAACAATACTCATATTAACTTCTTGGTTGATATGAAAATTAAATAAAATAATGTACCTGGCATATTTAATAATTTATAAATGAGTAAGTACTTTAGATAATTCAGCTAAAAGAATAGTATCAAGATGATAGAAGTTGTTGTATATCAAGAATTGGGCTCTGAGTAAATTTCGAGAGTCAGGGTATGCTTGGGATAAGTGCTATTGATTACCTCACTAATGTTTTCTTATTACTATTCCTTAACCCATTGCCATGGTTGGGACACTAAACACTTTATTTTATAGACTTTCTTACTCCTAGAATTCTAAATATGATTTGACAAATATGTTTTGCAAAGAGTCAAGTGGGAAGGGTGACACCATCACACTGGTGGGACTGGAGAAGGGAGAGCTTCTGGTGTTTCACATACAGTAGCCCTTTTTCTTTATCTGAAACCAAAGAAAACTTTCTGGTTATGATGGGAAGGAGCAGGGTCTCTGGTGGTGGCCCAATTTTATAGTGTGACCTAATTTTATTACCTAATATTTGAGAGATATGTGTGTGGACTCAGCCAAGCATTTATTTCCTCGTCCCATTGAACTCAAAGAGGATTTGTAGATTTTTAGTTTTAACTTCTAATTTCACAGGGAAACATTTATTTTTCTGTCATATACAATTGATTTTTTTAATCTTTAATATGCTTACATATTTATAATACCAGAATACACAAAAAAATCATTTCAGAATTTCTGTTGTATACCACTGACAAAATCACACTATTTAGAATTCATTCATTGTCAGTTTTCTTTATCTTTAAACGGAATGTATATAATACGAATATTGTATTTTCCCCACATTTTAATTGATGCATTATACTTATATATAAAGATTTAATTTGTTGTTACATACTCTTACATGCATACAATATAGCAATATAATTTGGACAATATCACTCTCCAGAACTTCCCTGTATCCTAGCCTTTGGTCCCTTTCCTCCCTTTGAATTTTAGGAGATCTACTCCCACTTTTCTTTTCTTTTTTCCTCTCTAGTTCTGCATTCTCATGTACAATTCTATATGCAAGTTTATACTGTAGTACATAGGTTTCTTTTTTTGTTTTCAATGTTTTAGAATGCAGAAAAAAAGATTGAGATAATTAAAACAAAAAAACTGTGGTTCCACAACCAATAATTAACAAATGTACATTTTGACACTTTTGTTTTAGACATTCAGATAACAAATAGAGTACAGAAAAAGGTGATATTCCTTTTGTTTCCTCCTCTGTGTTTTCAATCTTCTTTATAATTTGACAACCTACAGGAATCACTAACTCCTCATTTCCCAGACATACTTAGTTGCAGTAATTGTTGATTATTCAGGAATCATTGGGGAAAACACAATCTCCTCTTGGTTTAGATAAACAAATGAATTTTATCAGAGTCTACAATTGCTTAAAGATTGTATACATTCAGTTTAAAGATAAAGAAAACTTACAATGAATGAATTCTAAATAGTGTTTTTTATTTTGTCAGTGGTATGCAACAGAAATTATAAAATAATTTTTTGTGTATTCTGGAATTATAAGTATGTAAGCATATTGAAAATTTAAAAAATTTCCTATGACAAAAAATAAATGTTTTTCCTTATGAAATTATAAGTAAAAACTAAGAATCTACAAATCTGCTTTGAGTTCATGATAATTTCATAAGTTCTCCCAGCATGGTTATTATATTTAGTTCAATGATAAACTCACAGGTGAAGTACCTTGTTTACCAAGATCTTGAATGGAACTAAGAAATAAAACTATATCCACTATTCAAGACTATAATTTTGAATATTTGTTTACTATTTTTTAAAATATGAAACTAATTTTGTTTCTTTTTCTTTTTATTAAAAAACAAAGCAAAACCAAAACTTCAACTGACAGTATCTGTTTAGCATTAGGTGTGGGTAGTCTAAAGGACACTAAGTAGGAAAATTCTGTTACTTTGATTGAGCTCTATATATGGATGATTATGTGTAGTCTAAGAGCAATAAGAAGTAAGTCACTACTGTGTAATAAAAGAACATACAAATGTGCTCCTAGCAAGATGAATACCAGAACTGAAAACAATAAAAGTGAAGTGACTGAACCTGATAAGAGTTCAATAAATTGAAAATATGGTAAAAATGTAAGTGTTCTCTCATTTACATTAAGCATATATCTGTCCATAGAGTATAGATATGGTCTTTTGTTGTTGTTTATTTTAGTTTTTAAAAAATTCGATCTGATCTTATAAGTAAGGAAAATGCATATAGGGGAATTAGGAGAAAGTAAGATGGTTAATTCTGCTTATGGGAGCTAGAAAAGGAACAGGAGCTAGATAAGAATTTTGTGTGTCATAGTAAGTATTGTCAAAGCTTATGCATTCACAGAAAAGAGAGGCCTCTCTCCTACCTGTCTCCCTGGAGATGAATTCTCCAGATGCCCTACCAAGTGCACTGTAGTATCAGAATTTAATGAGGTACTTGCACCAGGATTTTATTGGCATTAAGACTAAAAGATAGGTTCCTGGGAGACTTTAATGGAAGAGAGGAAGGTAGATTGGAGGAAATTGTTGATTTATAGTGTATAAACCTAGTCATTGAAATATTGAAAGAAGAAAATTTAAATTGACTCAAAAGACAATTGTTCACAATTAGAAGTAAAAGGAAAATGATTTTTACTCTTCTGGCTCTATCTTGTTACTTTGAGAATCTGCTGACTCTCTGGGAGTGACTAAAAAGCAATTCTTTTTGTAGGATTTGATTTGGTACTCATGAGTTGAGATTCCATAAGGGTGCAGTAGTTGGCTTGAAATTACTGACAGAGGTGGATGATAAAAAGTGATCACTCAAAGTATGGAATGCTCTTGATAAAATGGTTATGGTCAATTCTATTGTTTTACCTGGAAGAGAAACTGGAAAGTGTGACAGTAGTGAATAGCAAAAAATTTCAATTAGTAGTTCCTCTAAATATTTTAATATAAATTGATCATTAAAACAGACAAAACTGACTCTTCATTGATTTTTATTATAAATTTTTAAATAAAACATTATCACAAATTCAAACATTCAGTTATAAACATTTTTAAAGTGATGGTTTTAAAGAAGTAATTTTGATTTTTCAAAGTACATGACCAGGAATTCATTTTACTAATGATATTAGTAATTATTTGAATATTGAATATTTACTGTGAAAAGAAACAATTTGACATTTCAAATGCTTGACTTACTTCTTTTTCTTCCTCAAGGAGATAAACAAATAAATTCATAATGCTTCGTGTCATTCAGATTATACTCTAAATGCAAATTCTTCAGGGAAACAGAAATCACTTTTCTTTGTTCTGCACCACACATATTCCCAACTGTGATCCTAAAAGTTATAAATACATATGTAACAGCAGCTAAGACTTGGTAAAGAAAATTGCCACATTAAATTAGATGTCAATGAATAATTCCTTTTCATATTGTAGCAGTTCTTAGGAGAATTATGCCACAGCGGTTGTCTATAAGTAATTATAATAGTATGTAAAATTCTATCAATTGATCCAAACATAAGTCCAACCAGCTTATCAAACTGTTTGTCATATCTAGAGGAAAAAAATAAGCTGCATAAATTCTCTCTCACTACTTAAATTTGGCCTAACTTTCCTCTGAGATTTAAGAAAATCAGTTATCTTTACTAATATAATTCACAATGCCTAGGAAAATGAAAGAAATTATTTCATACAGGATTACCTTTCCAAAGGAAGATTATATTTCCCTTTTTTACTTCCTTGCTATGCTGTGAAATGTCACTTTAGGAAACTTACAAGGCATTTCAGTAAATGAACAAAGTAATAATGTACAGTGTACTGTAACTTAAGTGATGAAAGGGACTTAGAAGGAATGCTGACTTTTAAATATCTGTTTATGGCATTTCTTACTCCTTTTTTCATGCTCACAACTCATATAAGGAAATAACACAAAAACAGCCATGGACTATGCATCAGCTATCATTCATGTGCTTCCTCTGATCTCCCAGCACCACTGGATTGCCTGCTCCTCCTCAGTCCCTCTGTGGAGACTGACTCCTGTCCTTGCTCATGGTTGTGTCACAACTAGAATGGTAGTTTGTTCTTCTTTTCACTTGCAGAGTTACAGAAAGCACCACATCACAGGTCATGGTATTTGGCTTTCACAGGGAGAGCTTAAGGAACCAGATATTATAACTCAGAATCAAAGAGGAATACATTTAACCTGTCAAAGAGAGAAGATGGGAAGTAAATACCCATTAATTATCCTTCTCTTGTGGCTTAAGATGGGGCACAAGATATATATCTTTCATGGTCAGATATTTGGGTATGTCTGTGTTAAAGCAATAACCAGTTTGGTCATGGTCCATCTTCTATGGCTTTCACTCTCACTATACTGGGAATGTACCTACTAATAAAGAGTTAGCACCTAAATTAGGTAAGGGTGCACTATTGGAAGGTTACCTACCTTTTCTGAAAGACCCAATCCATAAAATCATCCATTGAAACAATTGTGATTTAAAAAGCTTCCTACTATTACAGACCCCAAAGTTAAGTTTGCCATAGCTTGCCTGACTATCCCCAACATGGCCTGTTGTGTAGACTTGAAGAATTCTAATTAGTAGATTACAGATACAAATGACCAAATAGAATGCTCAAAAGAGACATGTATTGCCTCTAAGGTACAGAGTCAAGTAAGATGCTGGTTCTCCTTTTTGATAATAAAGGCAAACACATAGTACTTTCCTATACCAGGATAGTTAACAAACCCCATAGAAATCCAGAGGACTGTTAGCCAAATATATATATATATATATATGATAGGAATGATAACACTGCAGCTAGTTCCATTGAGATCCAGCCTTCTGGCTTGCCAGCCAAGAGGATAGCATTGATAAAGCGAACACCCTACACATCAGAAGACAGAGGAGCTTATACTAAATTCTGATGTACTCCTTGACAGCAAATGGCAGGGATTTTACTTATCCTTATACCACCAACACTTCTCTCTACACATTTCTTCCAACGTGGCCTACACCCTACACCCTGGTATTTATGGGACAAGGATATATAGAGATAAAACACATTGATTTCTACTACATGCTCAGAAGTGAAAATGATTACACTGTATTGACTTTGTTCAAAGTATTCCACTGAGCTAGGAATTTGGAGATATAGAAAACAAAAAACAGATTGAGACTTAAAAAAGAAGGGCCCAAGAGCCATTGCAATGCAGGAAACACCCATGAGCTTGTGAAATGCAAAACAAGCATTACAGAGCAAGCCAGCCAGGGTCCTCAGCCTGGCCTATACCCTTGACCCAAACCCATACCTGCAAAAAGTAACATGAGGGCAATGTACAAGTACAGGGAAAACTGGATCTCCACCCTACCTCCACCTCTAGTCTAGCCCCTTGCAACCATTATCACCCCACACCAATGGGTTGCTGTCTCACCCTCTGGAAGGGGGTCAGTATTCTCCCTTGAATGTGTATTTTTGTTTTATCTCAAAAGTTTCTTACTCTTGAAACAACCCATATTCTGCCTTGAATGTTTATGCTTTCCTAAATAAACCTTTGTCTGTGTCTCTGACTGGCATGTGCTGAAATTCTTTTCTTTCAGGTAAGCCAAGAACTTCATTTATCCTCAGTGGAAGATGCCTCTCTGGGAACTCCTTGAACCTCCAGTGACACTGCCACAAGTCAGTTTAGCTTTAGTGAATGTTCCCTTCAAACCATGCTAGCTAAATTCAGATGTCCATCTTCCATGCAATATAGTAAGATGGTGGCTTAGATACAAAATAAAAAATTTGAATCTTTCCTTTATCTAAAATTCTCCAGAATTTGGATAGGTACATAAAGATGAGAAGATCCAGCCTTACCTCTAATAGTTTTTCCATTAACATAGCAGAGAGGGAATAAACCACCAGGGTATACAAAGGGAGAAATCAGCTTATACCATTTAAAAAGTCTCATTTTCATTCTAAAGAAGCTCAGAAACTACTTTGTACTTCAATAAAAAGACTCTAATACTTTCAATCTTCCCAAATCTAAATATCCAGTGCCCAGATCTACATAGCCGACTCCATCTATTTTAGCTTTGGGGACCCTGGGACTCTATAGACACAACCATGTTGTTTTCTGTTGGGGCTACAGAGTTTCTACCTGTTGTGTCACCAGGTTTTGCCTTGCACAGTAGTGACATTTCTTAAGAAACCTACTTTAATTAGAAGCTTGTATCCTCCATTGTAACGATAACATTGCAACAGGGATTCACTTGATGCTTTGGCTAGATCCCTTGTGGCTTTGAAACTTAAATTTTTTTTTCTTTTTCCCAAACTACTTATTCCTGATCTTCTTCTCCATGATCTTTTCCCTCCTGATCTCTCCTCCCCAATCTCATTTTCTCTGAATCACCTCTTTAAAAGCCCACTGTTCCTGCTGATGGGCAGAATCACAGCCTTTGGGATAGGAGTCCCCTGTGTTTCTCTTTTATAGCAAGGCAATAAACCTTCTTTTTCGTTTTTCTCAAAACCATGTCCTAGATTGGCATCCAGGACAAGGACCAAGCTTTCAGCAACAACATCTCTGGAGCTCTCACTCAGTTTTAACCTATGGTCCTTAGGAGTGTTACAAGAAAGTAGGTTGATTTTACATTTATTGAAATTTGTTTGAATCAGTTTGTTCTCCAGTGGGTCACCTCATCAGCATTTTAAAGCCAACATGAAATCTAATCAATGTCTCTTCTATGGTTTATAATGGGAGCTTGTTCCAGGAAAATTCAGACTTGGGGATGGCACCAGAAGATATCAGAAATGACAGGTCTCCCAAATTAACAAGTGAATTACAACTCAGGACAGAGAACATATGGAATATAACCTTTGAATCACCTCTTTAACAGCCCCTGTCCTGTGAAGTCAGCAGACAGAGGACACCGAAAAGAATGCTTTCTGGCTTTTGACCTTTAACCAACTCCCAGTTATTTTTCACTAATAGCTAGTAAAGTCAATTGTCATTTGTTACTCACTTGACTACACAATTTGGACAACATGGTTTCTATGTCTATGGACTTACCAGAAATCGTATCAATCATCCACAAGTTACTCATACTTCTTCCACCAAGACATATCTGTCACCATCCTATACTCATTTCCAAACTCGTAAAAAATGTGATAATGTTATGCCCTAATTGTTGTTAATAATTTAGCGCCATGCTTACTGGTAGAAGACACACAACTCCTGGGTCAGAGACAAAAGACTTGATTTGTCGTCAGCACAAAAAAGCACCAAGTACAGCATCATATCACAAGTCTTCTTGCTCCAAGTCCCCCAGGAATGACATTTATAAGCTCACAGAGATGCCTTCCAAGCAGATAAAAAGGCAACTCACAATGTTTGTAATACTCACTAATAACTTTGCCTTTTACTTCTGAGTCTCTTTCACTATCTTCCAAGATAGTTCACTGTATAAACATTTTTGAAATAATTCAAATAATTCTTGAAATAAAAAAACAGAAAAAGAAAAAGGGGTAGCAATAGCAGTGCTTCTGTTTTCAAAAGAACCACAGATATCTCATAAAAACTGAGGCTTATTCTTCAGCACAACATGGTATATAAATAACATGTTACCCTAAAAGAATGTTGACATTAAGGTCGCATGGGGTAGTTTTCACTGAATATTAATTAAATAAAACTGATTCATAATGAGGCTCAGATATTCATTGCTATCAAAAGCTGAATCTTTGTCCCCTTGTCAATACAAAAATGAAGTTTTCAGAAAAGGAAAAAGTTTTATTGCTTTGCTAGCAAAGGAGAAACATAGGGGACTGTTGTCCCAGAGTCTGTGATTCTGCCTGATAGGGCAGAGGGCAGGGGGTGGGGATTTTTATTGGTTATATTAAAAGGTTACAGTCCAGGTGTTCTCTATCCAGACTTGTAATTCGGTTGTTAATTTGAGAGAGTTATTTCTTAGATCTTAATTACTTGGTTCCAGTGGTAGAAGTGTGCTCAAGGACAGATAACTCTGCCTAGAATGGGGAAGAAAGGTAAACTTGTTTTCTCCAGATTAGGGAGGGAAAGATCAAGGAGGGGGAGAGATTAGAAAGGAGGAGGGGAAAAGAAAGAGAAAGAAAGGTGCCCTCTTTAAAAATAAGTCCCAGTGGCAGAGCAGCAAGGGCTATATTCAAAGCATAAAGTGGACCACTGGTATACAGTGACTTTATGATTTAAAGCCTAATAAATAAGAAACATAAATCATTTGCTACAGAAAATATATTTGACAAATTCAACATGGATTAATAAAAAAAAATTCTCAGTAAAATAGAAATAGAGAGAAAAAAATTTCCACAATCTAATAAAAAAGCATCTACAGGAACCCAATGAAAATATGTTGCCTAATGCTAAAAGATTAATGCATTTTCCAATAAGATTGGAGATGAGGGACAAATAAATGATGTAAAAGAAGAGAATGGGGACAGAGTGGCAGGATGATGAAGTCAAATTTAAATGGGATTCTCAAGGAAAGTTTTACTAAAAATAATGCTTTGAATAAGATCTGAAGGAAATGAGGTGTCACCACACAGGGGTTCCAGGTCTCCCCAGAGACAGAAGAGACCTCTACTTAGATCTTCCAGGCTCTGGACACGCAGCAGAAAAGAACTTAAGGATGGAACAGTTATAGTAACAGAGCAAGAGATTTATTATGAAGGGAAAGTACACACCAGGAATGGGAGTAGGGATGATCACAGATCAGGAGAGTGGATTTTAATTAATCTGGGGGTCTAACATTTATAGAGTATCTGGGGGCTAGGCTAGAAGTGAAATCAGGTCATAGTGGGGCTTACACAATTTCACACCAGTTTCCCTCAGGCTTCACGATGCCTACTTTGTTTTAATCCTTTTATGTAGTTCCTCTAGAGGCCTTGTGGTTATGTTGTGGTTTTGTTGCTTTTTCATCTGTAGGAAAGCTTTGGGCAAGGGTATGAGCAGGGTTGATTGAGAGCTGTTGGTTTTGCATTCCAAATGTTCATGGACATTGCCTGCATCTCAAAGGTTCACAGGCATTTGTCTTTTGATAAATATCAATCTTTTCTCTATAACCCTAAACTCCTAGCTCAAGGGGACAGCTGCAAGTAATCAATAATAACCAAGCAATGTTAAGAGTTGATCTAGTAGTAGATCTGCTGGTTTGTGGTGGCAAGAAAAGGAAACTTGGGGCTGGGGATGTGGCTCAAGTGGTAGCACGCTCGCCTGGCAAGCGTGCGGCCCAGGTTCGATCCTCAGCACCACATACAAAGATGTTGTGTCCACTGAAAACTAAAAAATAAATATTAAAATTCTCTTTCTGTCTCTCTCTCTCTCTCTCTCTCAAAAAAAAAAAAAAAAAAAAAAAAAAAAAATATATATATATATATATATATATATATATATATATAGAAAAGGAAACTATGCAACTATGCATTTGGTTTAGGTAGTGAAAAATATATGCATTTTCTATTCATTTTGATGCATGAAAATATCCAAAAAATGGAATATAATTTATATTTGATTGTAATATTTAATAAGATAAAAGGGACTCCAATCAGAAATTTCAACATTTATGAGAGGCAAAGACAAAAATCCTGATGTATAGATGGCAATGCACATATTTCCATTTTGGAGAGGAGAATGGGAGCATGATGTGAAATTGAAGGAAATGAAGAGACTAATCTAAGAAAGCCAGTCTTCTGAAACTCAATACTATTCTCCAGAAAGGGGTTCACTTAAAATTTACAAGACAAGTGGCATAGTCAGATTTGTAAGAACTTGTATTGCACCTGTTTTAACACTGTTATCTGAGGTCTTTGGACAAGTGAAGTCCTTTGACAGCAGGAAGTCACAAAAATTGAATATATCAGAAGATGGTAAACACATACGTTGCACTGGAAGTGCATGACAAATCAGTGTCAACTACAGGTGGGTTTTAATGATACACTATGAAACCTTGTTATTACCTATGTTCTCACTTTCAAGATTTTGTAAAAAGAAAATACATTTTCAATATGCAATATAATGAAAGCTTTATCTCACATTCTAATGGCAAGACTTACTCTAGTTCTCTCATTTTGCTTAAAAGTATTATACTGAAACATGTTCTTTTTCTTCTGATTTAATACATGTTAATTATAAATATATGAATACACAGGAAATGAAAACAAAAAGTTAAACCAGAATGTTATCACTATGAGTACTTTGATTTACTCTGACGTTGTTTCTTTCATTTGTGTAACTTTTAGTGGAATGAAAATGATACCATCTTTGATGGGTAGTTCTTATCTTGCTCTAGTTTCATTGGAAATTTTATTAGAAATATTTGGTAATGTCATTAAAAACCACTGAGACATCTGGTTTTAGCCTCACATGTAAAAAGTTTGGAAGTAACCACTCCTATCATTACAAGAAAAAAAGCTAGACAAAATGAAAATTAACATTTTCTTGGACTCATCAGAGAACTGCAATGTAGCCCACGTGTCCCCCATGGGCTATGAAACCAGGGTCAGGATCACTCAAGTGAAATGGGCTGGCACAAAGGAATCACACAGACACAGAAAATACCTTTTTGGGGGGGTGTTTCAGGATGGCTCCTCCACCTCCAGCTCTAGGTTCCCACAAGGAAGGCAAGAGAAAAACATGGAAGGCTGGCAAGAGAGAGGGAGCATGTCCTGAATCCTGGTTTTCACTGAAGAGAGCCATTAGATAGAACATTCCATCCCAAAATGGTAAAGGGTAGTAGTATTACAAAGGAACAAAAAGGCAACCCACTCCCATTGGGTAATGCCCACTCCCAGAGCCTCACTCCCCTCCCAAGCAGAGGTGGGATCCACCTTTTTTCAGAGTAGAGGAAACCAGTCTCCACATTTCCATCCCACAGGGCTGAGGGTTCTCAGCTCCTATATGGCAGCTCCCGACACTGCATTCATAGGCCAAACTCCAAAATCTGGAGAAGTAGGCACATTCATCAGAAATAGCAATGTAGATCTACTTAACTGGAAGAGAAAGTGCAGGAGCTATAATTGACAGGAACAGTTAACTGATCTAGGTGGCTAGTGTGGGAGCTGGAGAATATTTTTTGCTGTCAGGAATTTGACCCTATTTGTATGATGTGGATTGGAGAAAGAGAAACTTATAGTTTCACTAGATGGAGTAGAAAAGAAGGCTGGAAGATCTCAGAGTCTCCAAGTGATAGAATTCTGCCTTAACACAATTCTTAAAATTGATTGTAGCTTGAGAAAAGGAATTTCTTCCTTACTCTAGTCCTCTCCAGTCTTCTTGTCTTAGCTGAGTGCAAAAATAATTATAGTGCAGGGCATTTAGAAAATACAGCAGGAGCACAGTCGCCAGGGAAACGAAATGGAAATCATGGCTGACACAGTAGGTGGGTTAGGGGAACTTACCAGGGAAGAAGGACAGTCCCAAGACACAAGTCTACTATAAGACTGACAGTTCTACTAGAGAATTACAAAATGCCCCCTCCCTCATAGAATACTACCAATGCTATAGGAGTACAGTATAATACAGGTGGATTACACTTAAAAGATTTGTAGGACAAAAATTCTCCACTCTCAGGAGTACTTAGGGAAGCCCAAATCAAGCAGACAGACACAAACAGAGACATAGGAGGTATTTGAAGACCCTGGTACCTAACACTATAACAAATTGTAAACACAGACGAAAGCCTCATCAGTTATCATAAATCCTCAATTTACCTAGCAAAGCAGTATGACCAGTTTTCAACAAGAAATACGATTTTGATAGATGATCAAGGTCAACATTGACAATGTCATGTTTATAATGACATTGAACCATGTGATAAAAATTGATTTCTTCTACCTTGGTGGTTTTCTTCTCAAAATCCATAACCTCATTCTAATCATGCAAAAACAAACAAACAAAAAAAAAAAAAACAGAAAAAACTCTAACTGAAGGAAATTATTCAATATAATTCAACACTGTTTCTCAAAATTTCCAATTGTCAAAAAAAAAAAAAAAAAAAGGAAAGACTGGTCAATAGTTAAGAGGGTTTCAGCGATAAGACAATCAAATATAATGTACTTTCCCAGTTGGAATTCTGAAATATGACAAAGACTATTGGTAAACACTAAGAAACTCAAAGTCAACACTATTCAATAAATAAACTTTAGTTTGCAAGCTTGGATTAATGTGTCAGCATTGGCTCATTAGTTGTGGCATGTGTATTTTACAAGGTTAACAGGAGAAACAGGGTGTAGGACATAATGTGAACTTCTGCACTCCCTTCAAAAACCTTTCTCTAAATTAAAAATGATCCAAAATAAGAGTTTGTTTTCAAAGCAATACAAGCAAGTAAACAAAAGACATTAAAAAATAATCTGTAAAAGTGAGTTTTAATGGCTACTTAGAATATATAAAATATTCCTTCAATTGAGCTTTTTAAATTGTTTTATTGATTTAATTATTTTATTACTATGGTAAATTTAATTATGTGGTAAGTAAAATGATTATATTCATGTAAAATTTGGGTAATATTTGGGCTGAGTGTATAGTTCCATGATAGATTGAATAACTAGGATGCATGAGACTCTCGGTTTGATTTCCATCACAAAAGTTTATAGGTTTATAACCTATAATCATTTTTTTCTACTTTTATCATGAACTTTTGGGTAAATAATTTGTTAAGGACTAGGCAAAATTCATATGATTATATATATTTATGATAATTTTGATATTTTAATATTAACATAATTTGCTAAATAATATTATTTCTATTTTTTTAAATCTCAAGTTTTTTTTTTTAGGAAAATGATCTATTATATGCTCTCTATAAAAATGTAAAATTTTTCTGTGCTGGAAAAATGTAATCCATCACAGCAAATGTGCAGTCTTAACATAACCAAAATACAATAAAACTAATTCTTTTTCTTGAATTATTTTATATTCTTTCATTTCAAATCTTGATGAAATGACCCCACTTATTTTCTTGTTAATACCTATAATCAATCATTTATATTGAACAGACTATTCATGTTCATTCATTCTTGTATGAAAAACATTTGTTCTCTTTTTATATTGGTATTCACTTGCTTCAGGAAATAAATTTTAACCTACAGAAGATCCATAACAGCAACCTGCTGAAGAAATGTTTATGTGATCCACGTTTTACCACTTGATCTGGAGATATCTTTTGATACAACAACATATTACAATTCATTTTTCTCATATACAGAACCTCCTTTAGATAACTATAGTATATCCTTGCCCTGATTTGTCAGGAGTTTTCTCTCATGTAGTTTATCTGGTTGTTAATCTGGGGAGCCATTTTCTACTTCGGAGTAATTTCTTCATTGGGCCAAGTAGAAAAGAGGGTTTCATGTGTAATACAGATATATATTTGGAAGACTGAGTAAAAATCTAAAAAAAAAAAAACAAAAAATGAACATTCTGTGGTGATTAGAAACCTCAGATCAGCTCACTGGCATAAAAGAATATTATAGAGGTCCCTCTAAGATTAACAGTGCCCATGTAAGTAGCTGTATTTTATATAAAATCTCTTCTGAATTATTACCATGAAGTTGAAACTAGACAAGATACCAAATATTATCATAAAAAAAAACACTGTTTCACAACTTTTCTTGATATGTATAAAATGTGAAATGACAACTGTTAACACAATTTAATTTTGATAATTTAAATAAAAGGAAATTAATCAAATAGTTATGCTACATGTCTATACCTACACCCAGACTCACATATTTTGTTATGTTTCACCTTCTATATCGATGTTTCCTACTCCTCTTCCTAGAAGTGAGAAGGCCATTTTCAACTTTCTTTTCAGGATTTTATTTTCAGTTAATGTCTAGTTTAATACTCAACCCACATTCTCATAATTTATTTATGATATACCTGGGAGAAAATAGAACCTTATATAGAAATTCCCATCCTTTAGCCTCGATCCAGTTGTAACCCAGCCCTTTAAATATTCTAGTGTCATCATATACTGTACACTAAATAACAAATGTATACAAGTGACAGAATGTGTTAGGAACACTAATGTCAGAGACATTATTCCAGAGAGGTAGCTAAATGTAAAACTAGGAAGAATATGAACCTCATAATAGATAAAGAAATATGCAAGAGAAATGAAGGCCCAAGACATCCCAAGGAAGGAAGAGCCATCAAGGAAATAGCTGAAAGGTGAGATACTGCCAGACACGCTCAGGGAAACTGAATTGCATGAACTGCAGCATATAAATAAGATAGAAAAATAGCTTGATATTTAAGTGGAAACATTCAATAACACAATATTATATAAATGAGTGTTGTCAAATTTAAAATATGGCCTTTTTTAGGTAGGTTTTAGGACTCATATAATAGTTTTGAAAAAAAAAGTGTGGCATAAGGCCAGTCAGTGCCTTTTTAGGGAAAAAAAACCTCAGAGACATAGGAATGTACAGTCTTGGCAAATATTAGAAACTTAAATCTTTTAATGCTATGCAAAGAATGAAAATCGAAAGTGCTAAAGGAATCTCTTTCTACTAAGTCTTTTAACCTTTTTAAATTCTTTCATGAGGGACTGGTTGATGCTATGTAGATAGTAAATGGCTTTGGGTTGAAGATCACATAAAAACAGTTTTTGATTAAAAGATATGCAATTTTTTCACATTTTATAATCCCAAAGAGGAATAAGCCTTCAAATTGAGCCAAATTGAATGCATAATTTGCCAATCAGCTAAACGCTGTTCTTTTATTCCTTATAAATGTGCAAGGATACGAATAGCTCTGTTTATAATGTCATTGTTAAGATTATATACATTACTTTATACAATTATATATACAACTATATAGAAAGAGACAGATTTTTATTTGAAATATCTTGAAAAATAGAAACATTATAAACATTTAGAATTTAAACAAAATAATTGCTCTACAGAAAAACCTGAATAAGAACAGTATATTTGACAAAAATCAATGTGCAAAATAATCCAGAGTACTTTTTCAATAAGATTAAAATATAAATTTGAAGTAATATAATACCCCTTTCATAGTTTGATTAACAATGTTGTAAATTTTTAATTCATAAAATAAAGGTAGGTCTTACAGTAATGATATCTAAGTTCAATGAAATGCAGAAATTATATATGAACCCATCTTTACAATGTAATAATTTCCTCAGGTGGTGATAACCTCTCAGAACCTCAGTTTACTTATCTGCTAAAGAATAATAATAACACCTCATTGACAGTGTTTCCATGTTTGCAGGATGGTGTACAGAAATATACTTTGTAAATATCAAGTTACTGGAAAATTGTAATTATTTCTTGTAGTTAAAGCCTGGGAGATGATTATCAGATTGAGAAATAAAAAATTCATAATGAATAAGGAAACATGACATTTTTCCACCTAAAAAAAAACTCTTAAAATTGTCATTCAAGGAATTAAGGAAAATACTGCAGAACTTATGCAGTGTAATAGACAGGTAATTCAGTAGAATACAACATACAACCCAGAAAGAGAACATAAAATATATAATATGATAAATCATTCATCACTAAAAATGATAAAGAAATAACTAAGAATGATTTGGAGATAATTTTCTTTATTCTTATAGAACATTTTCTAATAAACACTTCAAACCTTTAAATAAAATTCCCACATCATTTAAAAAATTTTAAACATAAGAACTTTTGGAGATCATGATATACGAACTTTTTGGAAGCAGAAGTGACATTTAAAAAAATTAAAAATATTTTCCCCTATCTTTACTAATATATCTTTCTCTTATTTAAAATTACATACCAATAATTTTTTAAAGAATAGAATGATGGAAGCATTTTTTAAAAAAAATTTTGGTGACTATTTTTTCAGTTCTTGATATGTATAAACACACATATATTTTAAAAGCATAAGTAATAACAAGTTCAGCTTTTTTAATCCTGCCTCTTCTATCAATATCAATTGACATTTTCTATATTTCAATACAAACAATATAACAAGTATATCTGTGTATATTGTGGATTGTTTTGCAATATTCAATTATATGAACAGAATATAATTTGGGTATCCCACTGGACAACTGCTAGACATTTAGCATGTTTATAAAGAATAACAGAATATACATTTATATGTATGAAATATAGGATCCCTGTCCAATGATATTAAAGAAAAATTTCTCCAAATTTAATTTTAATTTGTGTCCCTAAATGTCTGTTGTAATTTATATATCCTTCTCTGTTATTGTTATAAGGATGACTATAATCCCACATACAACCATTCTGGAAAAAAATCACATTTATCATTTGAAAGTATTGTGTTGAATTAAAGATTGAATTATTGTTTCCAATAACTTTGTATTTGATTGAGCATTTCTCTTTTTTTCTTCCAGAATGAACACTTCTATCCAAGAATTATTGTGCAATAACAGAAAGTTCCAAATTTTAATTTTATATCTCTAAAATGGAAATGCCAATAGGATGTGCAAGCTTAAACAAATGAAGAATTAGTCTAGTATATGTAAAGAGAATACAGTTTGGCATGTCATGAGTGTCAAATGTTAGCTATGATTATTATTATAGTTACTGTCAGTGAAAGTACTTTTATAGTATGGATAAAGGATACTTGACATGTAATAGTTCTCATAATATTAACTGAAAAATATGACACAACTATGTGATTCTATTTGTTTCTTAGCCTGTAGCACTGTGTAAATAATGCCTATCTTGCTACACAGAGCTATATATTTTTGCATTTGTTCATCAAATGTTAAATCACACAGTTACAAATATTTCCCAGACACAGACCTTCCTGTCCTTTTTAATTCTTGTTTTAAGTGTTTCACTTTTCTATGAAAACTACATATATATTTGTCTATTAAAAGGCAAGAATTTAAGAATATACTTAATTATAGTCAGAGTCCCAATTCTTATGAAAACCATTGCAAATATAGACAAAATATAGACAAAATAAAGATTCTCCTATGGGTTTATTTCAACATGTGCTCACTAGATCATCCTTGGAGAGAAGTGAAAAATATATTTGACACAAACAAACATGGATCAGTAGCAAAACCTTAGTCTTCTGTAGAGAGAAGTAATTCTAACAAAGTCCCATGTGTCACTAAGGTTTTACTACCAAGAAATTCATACTCCCTGAGAAGAAAAGCAGTCTACAAGAAAAGAATTGAAGATATTTTTTTAAAGCTCTGAGAGTTATTGTCCAGAAAAGTTTCCATACCTGTGTGTCTATGAGTATGTCATTTAGTAGCAGCAGCAGAAGTCAATAGGTAAGACAGTTCACCCACCACACTGAAGACTGACCCAAGTACAGACATCGGTTTGAGAAGAAAAAGAAGTTCTCAAGATAATTCACATTTAGAGTTACTTTCTCTGCTTCCAGTGATACCTGCATAGGCAATCAATAAAGAAAGTTCAGAGGGAAGGCAAAACAAATGAAATATATATTGTGATTCCACCTGAAATAAATCTTGGTTATCCTAAAGAACAATGAAGATAATAATTGCAACATACTTGAAGATAATGTCCTAAGCATTACAGGAACAGTTAGGATAAGGCACACTTGGGATAAGGCAGGATACCTATAGTCAGAATCAAGCTTCAGCCAGCAACAGAAAAGCAGAAAGAGAATAATGCATCTGAAGCAAGAGTGATAGATGTAGGATATTACTCATCATTTGACAATCGATGAAGAATAAATTGTGATCTGTGTCAAAAAGGATGCTTCTTATTGATCAACCAATCCTTGTCATCAGATTGAGTTATGGATAATGTCAGTTACTGGTGTTCTATTATCAGACTGTCTGACCACCTGGTGCCATGGGATGTCAAAGGAAGCAACTCATTTCCCTTAACACAAGTGATAGACAGCTATAGAAACAGCAAAGCCTAACAAGTACTATTGTCAACACTGAGACTGTACCTAGCATAGTGAATGATCCTGTCTTTCAATGTGAAGGTGAAAAGAAAACATATCATACCTTATACTCACTTAAAAGACAAAGAACATATTACATACACTTAAAATAATAACCAGATTCATACTTGTATGAATCCCGATAGGAAAATCTAAGAAAAATGATTCTTCCTTTTTGTTGATAATGAACTTAACCTCATTTTATAGATTATTTTAAAGACTATTATCTTTCAGTAATTTCAGAACAAAGATATCACTTATAATACCATATTATCATATCTTCTTTCAAATTTTATTCAGTTAGACATGATCAAACATTATTCTCCAATGAGTTAATAACTCATTCAAGCACAATTAACTAAAAATATTTGTCCATATTTTTCATAATTGCATATTTACTGTATATAACACAATCTTCTAGAAGATCTACCTATATACATACTTGAAATAGTTGGGAGACATACACACTCATGCATGCACACCAACACACAGATGCACATACTCATAAACATTTTTTTCTGTTTCATTAATCTCTCTCCATTTACAGTTTGTTTTACTTTTTAAGTTCTTAGAGTTACAAATTTTATTTAACTAAACAGTAAGAACCTTACTACTCAATATCTTTAGAAATATTTTACATTTTTTTTCTGATATAAAATTTCAAATTTATTTTAAAAATTCCTTTTGGACATTGCTTATGTATATGTATAATTTTAATTGGTATCTTTGTAATATTTATTTTTTATATAAGAATATGCTATGCTTCTCTATTATTTTTATTCTCTTCATTATAATTTAATAAGGTAATAATATCAATACCAAAATATATACATAGGTGTTTTATTTTTCCTGTAACTATGTCTTATTTGCTATCTCTTATAACTATGTTTTACTTTTTTATTTCTATTTCTTACTTGGTACTATGAACATATATTTATGTCATTTGTATTAATCAATCTTTAGTCACTGTGGCAAAATATCTGAAAAGACAAACTTGTGAAAGAAATTGGTTATTTGGGGCTTGCAGTTGTAGATGTCCAGTCCTTGGTTAGCTAACTCCCTTGCTATGGGCCCCAGTGGAGACATTGTGGATGGGCAAGGCAGAGAATAGCTCCTTAGCTCATGGCAGCTGAGAAGCACAGGGAGAGAGAAGAGCAAGGAACAACAACAACAAAAATTCTAAGGGCACACTACTGGTGACCTACTTCCTTCAGTCACACCCACCTACCTACAGTTACCACCCAATAGTTCATTCAAATGGATTAACAGACTGATGAGTTTACTGCTTTTATAATCTGATCATTTTACCTCTAAACATCCTTGGATTGTATAAAACATGAGCTTTTGGGGAGAAGTTTAAAATCCAAACCATAAAATTCATATATGTTTATTCATTAGCTACTCATTTTACTGATCTCATGCTTTCAATGGCTTCCTTTTTTTTAATCAGAAATTTATTAGTTGCTCAAAACATTACATTGATCTTGACATATCATATATCATACATTTCATTCAAATGGGTGTGAATTCTTATTTTTCCCACGTGTACAGATTGCAGGATCACATTGGTTATACAGCCACGTTTATACATACTGCCTACAAATCATTTTCTTAAATTTTCTAAGAAATTATGTTTTGTGCAAAATTTGTTATTTTGTCATTTTTATTTATGATGTCAGACTTTATCAAAGCCTATAAATTGTATCTAACACATAGAAATTCAGTAATTATTCACCAATCAATGTTAAATTATAAAACATAGGGTAGTCACTTTTTGCCTAAATTTAATGGCAATTTCTCCAGGATTATGAGGACATATCTTTTATATGTGTAAAAATTTATTCTTATTATGAATGCATACTAAGTATATATAAAGTAATACTTTATATATAAAGTAATACTAAAATTATTCATTATTGTTAGCACTCTTTTTTCATTTAACATAGTATGAATACCATTAATGCATATTCTAAATGGAAACCCTTCCCAAGAACTTGCATTTATCTTAAATGTGGTGAGGAATTCTCCTTTATCATGATAACACCTTGTTGTAAAATAATCATGCTTCACTCAAAAGTAAAGACTTTTCTTGAATCATACTATATTATCTATTAATATTACAAATATTTTCCTTAATTATTTTATTTTAATTTTTTTTGCAATGATTTAAGGCATACAAAATGGTGTTTTGGTATGTGTACCTATAGTGAAATTACTGTTATAGTCAAGTAAATTGTCATACCTATTATCTTAAGAAAAATCTTATGATTTTTATTTTCTTTGAGTTGTGATAAGAGTACTTTGAATTAATTTCCTTAGCAAAATCAAACAAAATAAACTTGGGGGATCTCCTGAAACTAGAAATTAAAATGGCAATCAGTAGAACAATAAATAAATAAATAAATAAAGGAGACCAGGTGGAGGAAGGAGAGGAAAAGATGGGGACAAAATTGACCAAATTATGTTACTTGAGTATATGAATATATCCCATTGAATCCTATGATTTTATATAACTATAATGCATCAATAAAAATGAATTAAAAACAATATAGCTATGCTGATGCTTCCATTTTATACCCAACATACACTTATGCATCAAACAATTATGACATTTGACACCTGGAATGTTCTTGTGAAAAATGATTTCTCAAAGGGCTTTGAAAAACGGAATGCAGCAGTTAATATTATAAAATTACTATTCATTGAAGTGAAGCAAAAAAAAAGAAAAAAGAAAGAAAAGATAAAAGGAAGAAAAACATTTGTTTACTACAGTGACAGATGCATTTTAACTTTCAAAACTCTTTTGCAGCTTTTTTACCCTTTAAAAAAGTTTATTGCTTTCAAATTCTTTTTGAAAAAGGTTTTAAAATAACACAGATCTATTCCATTAGGACAGTAATATAATTTCACATTCTTCTTTGTAAATCAATGTTAACATGATCATCACAGAAAACTTGGGAAAAAAAAGAGAAAAAAGCAGAACGAAAAGGTGAGGAGCCCCACCCCTCCCTCATCCCTTCCATACTCACATCCTATCACATAGAGAAATGCATGACCCATAAAGGTACTGAACTTTGTTTCCAGGCTTTCTTCCTGGAAAATTTTTGGTTTGCTTGTTTTACAGATTTGTTATCACACTGAACATCCAAGTGTTCTTTCTTTTTCTATTTTTAGTTTTATTAAAAATCTTTTTCGTACTGGAAAAAAAATATTATTTTCTTAGCAAATTTGCAATATACAATATTATTAACCATAGCCTTCATGCTGTGTATTGGAACTCAAACAATTGCATTACCTGTACCTTTTGACCCATGCCTCACATGTATTAGACTTTTTATGAAGATTTCACATATAAGTGATATCATATAGCTTTATTTCTTTTTTCTGTTCTATTCCCTTAAGAAATGTCCACATGTTTCACTCATATTGTCACAAATGGTAAGATTGCCTTTTTAAGGGTGAATGATATTTTATTATTCATATATTCACACACCATAACTTGTTTATGTTATATCTTTGAAAAAATTTAATGTGACACCATCTGAATTGTTTAAGTAAGGCTTATCATTATAGACTAAATTTTTGTATGATTTTTTACACACAACTTGAATATCTTAACTAATTTGTATATTGCTATTTATAATATAATGGTTCTACAGTGTTCATATTTATTAGGTACATGTATAGTTTTCAATACTGTGTTTTAGTCAGCCTTTTCACTGCTGTGACTAAAATGAACCAGCCAGAACAACTGTAGAGGAGGAAAAGTTTATTTGGGTGCTCACAGTTTCAGAGGTCTCAGTCCAAGGACAGTAGGATCCATTCCTTGGGGCTCAAGGTGAGGTAGAACATCATGGCAGAAGAGTGTGGCAAAGGGAAGAAGCTCACATGATGATCAGAAAGCAGACAGAGAGAGATTTCACTCTCCAAATACAAAATATATACCCCATAGCCGTGCCACTAATGACCCACCTCCTGTAGCCACACCCCCTTTTCACTTACCCCTCAGATAATCCCTATCGGGATTAATTTACTGATTGGGTTAAGACTGTCACAACCCAATCAATTCTCCTCTGAGCCTTCTTACATTGTCTCACATGTAATCTTTTGGGGGACACCCCACATCCAAACCAAAACATACTGAAACAAATTTTTAAAATTTTAATTCATTATCTTTTTTTTTTCTCATCTATTGTCTTTGCACTCAATATTTTGTCAGAGTTTTTAAATTTTTTGTCTATAAAAGTCTTTAAAGATTCAAATTGTATGAGGGATTTATTTTAACACTCCAAAACTATGTTACCTGCAAAAGAATGTTTATTTCATCATTGTTAATCTTAGTCCATTCATGCTACTGTAACAAAACAATAGTGTCTGATGAGAGTTTACTCTTCTGCTTTTAAGATGGTGCTTTGTTGTTAGATCCTTACCTGGCAGAAGGCAGAAAGTAGCTGGGAGCTTTGTGAAGCATTCCTTATAAGAGTCTTAATCCCACTCACCAAGGTGAAGCCCTCCTGAACCGAACACATCACTGGGGCCCAACTTTCCTATACTACCACATTGCTATGAAGTTTGAATTTATGAATAAGTGGAACGTATTTAGACTTCTTCAATTTATGACAGCAAATCACTGTAAACAATGTGTAAATTCTTTAATAAGTGCTAAAATAAATCACGATGATACCCATTCAATGGATTATTGTGCATATGACAGAAGAACAAACTCCTCGGATATAAAACAAATCTATTATTAAAGAAGAAAAAGTTTAGAAGAATGTGCAAAATATATTTCCATTTATGTAATATTTGCTATTAATGACGATTCATGTCTGTTTGAAAATCTATAATATAGAAAAAGAATATTAATAATGGTTATATCACAAAAAGGAGATAAAAATTTAAAAACTATTGACTATTTAAATCAATTATCATAAGCATATTCATGTACAATAAATAATGTAAATAATGCATTATATTATATAAAATATGTTATAAAATATATAATAAAATATATAATAATATATCTTCATTTACTTTGTAATGTTTACACAAGCCATACTTTTGCTGGCCAAATTTTTTAAATTAAAACTTCAAGTTCAATATGAACTAATATTTGATGAAATTTAAATACATTGAAAATCTAAAGTCTACTGAATTCTGTACATACATACTATAAGAAACCATGTCTCCAATAATAATTGGTAGTTGTTAGAATTTTATGTCAATCCTAATGTCTAAAAACAAACAAGTGTAAGGGCAGAGTCACTGAAATTATTCACTGTCCTAGAATTATACTGTATTTTGCTTAACATATATCATTTTTGAATATTCAGTATTTACCAACATTAATTTTCTGCTTCTGAAATTAATACAATGCCATTGCAAAAAACTGAAATATTAAAACATCTGAAAATTAGGACTAGCTTCTGGGATAAAATCTTGACCATGACTCTGTAATAATTCCCAATGATAGAAATGATTCATAGATAGTAGATGATTGAGATGATTTTAACCTTTAAGCATCACATGTATGGTATATATGACATGTATAATTCCTAACTCACTGATGTATATTAATATGGTGTTTATTCCATAGAGTAAGGCATACATTTAGTTGTGTATTGGTACCTATGTGTATGCGTACATTAACAGCAAAATAATCTAAAATGATTAAATGTCAAAAAGAAAACTGCAGCAGAATATGTCTTTAGACAAGTTAATATGTTTACAGAAACTCCATGGAATAATACAGTTAAAACAATTTTATACTGAGTGATATACTAAAATGAAACTTTTGGAAATTTTAAAAATCATATAATTTTAAACTATCATCATTACAATTTAAAAAAAAATTTGAAGAAAATGTTCCATGTCACTCTTCATAATTTAGTTGACTTTTATCATAGACATTACAGAAATAGCATGATTTGTTTTTATAAAAATTAACACAATACAAAGTAATTTAAAAAGCTTTAGGAAGCTTAGCTTTAGAATAAAATACTTCAAATAAATGTGTCTATATGCATATTTAACTTTATGATGCAGGAAAATACAGTAGATTTTTATTTATGGTTTTATATCTAGTGTCACTGATAATCTTTAACCTGCATTTTCATAGTCTAGAGATTCTTTAAGTTTTTCACTTATTGGCTGGAAAATCCAATAATATTAAGATATAAATTTCTTCCAAGTTAACTTACAGATGTAGTCACTATGCACCAATGAACTGGTGGATATTTCAAGATTATTCTAATTTTTTTTTTTATAAAAAGACAAAATGCTACAAAGAGCTAAGAAGCTAACCATAAGGGAAAACAGCTATAGCTTTTGTACCACAGATATCAAGATTTATTATCAAGCAAGTAAAATTAATACAGAGTGATATTTATACAAGTATAGACAAACGGAGCAATGATACAGAATACAGAATTCAGAAATACACACACACACACACACACACACACACACACACACACAAATGTATCCTTGAGTTTTGACAGAGTTTTCAATGAAATTTATTGGAAAAGAATGCATTAATGAGTTGTTCCAGAACAATTTGAATTTCATATTGAAAAATAATGCATCTGAGTATCTACCAACATATGCAAAAACTAATTCCAATCCATTTGGCAATCTACATGTGAATATATAACAACAAGTACATTTTGGTGACTGAATGTAGGACTATCTTTTCAATAAGAATAAAACAGTTCAAAAATGAGAAAATTTAATGTATGCTATATTATAATTAAGAACATCAACATGTGCCATTAATAGGGAACATATATAATGAAAAATAAATATTTTTGATATTTCCATTATATATAATGGAATATATAATGGAAAATAATATTCAGAAAATATAATATTTATAAATCAATGAGCAAAATATAGGAAATAACAATAATCACAAAATGGAAAAAAATGTTTAATAGTCACTTCTCAGAACTAGATATCTGAATGTTAAACATTTGACATGAAAATTTACATTGATATTCATGAGTAAAACACAACTTAAATCAACACTGAGATATCAGTATATTCAAATATATGACAAAAAATGAAAAACTTTTCCTGATTTTTTAGTGCTCTCTATTTGTATTTGTCTGCTTTTCATCACTGTGATGAAAACATTAGACAAGAACAATGTTGGGGAGAAAAGTTTATGCTGGGCTCACAGTTTCAGAGGTTCAGTCCATGATTGGTCAATTCCATTGTTCCGAACTGAAGGTGTAGCAGAATATCATGGTGTAAGTACATTGTGGAGGAAAGTTTTTCAGCTCATGGTGGCCAGGAAGCAACGAGAGCAAAAAAAAGACCAAAATATAATTACCAAAAGCACATCCTCATTGACCTCTTCCTCCAACCAGGCCCCATCTGCTAGGGTTACCATGCAGTAGTTGTTTTCAAATTACTCATCCATCCAATGAATTAATCTGCTAATGAGTTTCTAGCTCTCATAATTTAATCATTTCATCTCTGAACATGGCCATATTGGATAACAAATGAGTTTTTCAGGGGACTCTTCATATCCAAACCACAACACCAAATTATAATCATACATCCATGCCTTTGTCATGGGATTACTGTCATACTTCATTAGACTGTGTAGAGCATTGCCTACATCAGTAAACTAAGATTTGGTTTGTTCTCTAGGCTTGTCTTTAACAACAGAATGTGAGAGGAAGTAAAAAGCAAGCCTGAACTAAAGCCTGAACTTCAACTTGAAGCAAAGTTTCACCAACTGACCACAGACCTATAAGCAAATAAGTAAATGTCTGTTCCTACAAACCACTGAAAACATGCATAACAAGAGTTGATAATGCTGGAAAGCACTGGAACATGACTTCAATGATGGTGGGAGGGTAACAGAACTAGCAGTTGCAGACACCATTGGTTTCTTGGTAGAAAAATGAGAAAGAAAAGGAGAGAAAGAAATCCTATAACTAAAAAAATGCTATTTCTAGTGGATTTTCAATAAAAATATGCCCCCATATGTTCAACTAAAGAAAGGACTGAAAAGGTTAATTAGAGCACCATGCTAATAGACAAGAACTGATAACAAACCAGATGTCCATCAATAATAAAATGAATGAAGAAATCATGGTATATTCACTCAGAGGGACAATCCCCCAAAATGAAGTACTAATGCTGCATGTAGCAGAATTAATTTTAAACATATGTTGGATGAAACAAACCTAATTCAATACAACACATATCACGACTTTACATAAATTTTTAAAAAGCTCAGATTAACCTGCATTGATGGAATTACAAAGATGCTTAAATTGCATAACAATTACTCCAAGGAGAAAATGAGAGAGTAGAAACAATTTTAAGATGCTTAAATTTGTTTTGATAATCAAACATGGGCATAACAACTAGCACACAGTGAAACCTTATTAATAGTATTGGATCCAGCTCCTTCCAGTTTCAGAGAGATTTATAATTTCCAGAAAGTAAAAATCTAGTCAATGGCAAAACCATGCTTCCAACTTATATCTGTCAGGGTCCAAAGCTTATAATTTTTGTTCTTTATGCAGATGGGTTTTGTGGAAATATTATAACACTTCAGAAAACAGGACAGATTTTCTCCCAAAGACTCTAGATGTAGTGACCAGATTATATAAAGAAACATGTAATCTCCACCTTGTTTTATGACTAAGACTGCTTAAAAAAAAAAAAAAAAAAAAAAATCTACAATTACCCACCCTGGCTAAAAGTTGATATGTGTTCAAACTAAGACTCCATATAATATTTTTTTCTAGTAAAACTACCAAAACATTAACTGTTCAGCACATGAAATGACAATTAAGGCTGAAAAAATTAACAGAATCTCTGAATGCTGATGCTCACTTAAAATGTTAATTTACTATCAATTAAATGTGATTAAAGCAAAAACCATTGCCTATTTTTTTGTGGTTAAAATATATATGTATATATAAAAACATCAGTAATAGTAAATGAAGAAAAAAGATCCTCAAGCTTGTTTTGGGGACACCCAAAATACTTAAACTGCATCTTGAGAAAATGGTCATATTCTTGCCACCTTTACCCTTTTGCTCATTAAAATTTGTAAAAATCACAAAGACAGTGAAGATAAAAATAAGCAACTGTTCAAATGATCACTGGGTTTTATTATGAAAGGAGATTTGTGACTTTAGTTGAATTACTGTGTTCTAAACATGACTGGGAGGTGTGGAATTCATTTGTAAATCAAGTAACATACCTGATGCACACTATCTTAAAAGTGTTTGAATATATTGTAATTAATGCCATCTAAATATTTTTTTAAGTTTGCAAGATTGCCACCTTTAAACTTATGCATTTTTTCAATTGATACATGACAAAAGTGTAAGTATTACCAAGTATAATAATGAGCTTTTAATACCAAGGCAAGAGCCTAGACAGTACACAGAACCTGTGGTTGAGATGATCCTCTCAGGTCACGCCTCCTACAGGCAATGACTACAAATTCTCAACAACTGCACAAAAGAGGAAACTTGCTTGAAGCACTGAAGAATGAACAAAAGCAAGCAGAAACTGGAGTGGAGATGACAGCAGTAACTAAAAAAACAAAAAACTAAACAAAGCAAAGGAAAACCCCTGGGGGAGGTTTCCAGGATTTTAGACTAAGAAAAAATCCCTTGCCTGTTCCATGAAGGCAACAGAAACACAAAGGAAAAATGTGAAATTTTGGTGTCTTGAAGATACAGAGAATAGGGCTCAGGAAACTACAACTATTGAATACAGAAGTGGGAAATGGCAGAAAACAGAAAGAAAGCCAAGAGAGAAAACCCAAATTACTGTTAAAAAAAAAAAAAAAAAAAAAAAAAAACCTGCCCAAATATCACTGAAACCTGAACCATGAATTCATGAGAAAAACTCCAAGCAGCCAAGCTGATGACCTGAGAACTAAACAAAGCAGCTTAAAACAAAACAAAACAAAACAAAACAAAACAAAACCTTTTTTTAAAAGAGTTTGGAGTTTGAGGTCAGCTTCTTTGGATTCATATAAGAGAAACCAAAAATGTGTCATTTTTGAACAGTAACGTATGTTTCTTTACTTCAGTCCTCACAACTCTTGTTTTATTCAGCTTTTTCACTGTTATAACTAAAAACATTTTTCTAACCAGAAAAATTATAGAGGAGGAAAAGTTTATCCATGGATTCAGAGGCCTTAATCCCTAGAAGGCCAGGTCCATTTGTCAGGACTCCAGGTGAGGCAGGAACAACATGGCAGAAGACTGTGACAAAGGGAAGCAGCTCACTTGGTGATCAGGAAGCAGACAGAGAGAGACTCCATTCTCCAGATACAAATCTATACTCCCAAGCCATGGCCCTAATTCCCACCTCCTCCAGCCACACCCCACCGCTTCAGTTATCAGTTAATCCCCCTTATAAGGGAATTAATTCACTGATTGGGTTAAGACTCTTACAACCCAATCCTTTCTCCTCTGAACTTTTTTGCAGTGTCCCATATGTGAGCTTTTGGGAGACACCTCACATCCAAACCATAACAACCCTCAAATCTTGGTTGTGGGGAAATTATGAACTACAAACATCGTGACCTCAAGTATGAATTCCATTTTTTCATTATGCATCATTTACCCAGAGTCATTTGTCCACAGTTTGCTCAATTTGTGAGCTGTTCTAGAATATTTGGCTAACACTTATCTTACAATACACCTAGTACTCAGTCTTCTGATGTCTCCATTCTTAAAAAGGAGATATCTCAAGTGCAGCACAGGGAGTGGTTCATTATCTCATATGCTATAAAGATCTGACAATTTTGCATATATGAAAGGACACAAGCTTTTTCCTCTGGATTTCTGGATTGTCTGAGACATACAGCTTTTAAAGAGACTATAAGAAATGGTAGTTAAGAGCAACAACTTATATAATCAAATGATTTACATTAAAATTCTGGCTTCACCCCTTCATTGATATGAAAGCTTAGCCAATTGCTTGATCTCTGAGCTGGCCCCAGTTTGCCTGTCTGAAACAATGGATGTGACAATAATGTAAGGGGACAGATAGTTGCAAATGGTGGGAACAAGAGGATAAAAGAATAATTTGTATTCTTTTTTGTATAAAAAAAATTGTATTCTTTTTTTTGTATTCATTTTTTGTATAAAATGAGCCCACTATGCTGATCCTGCACATGCTTTCTTTGTCAAAAAGCAATCTTCCTGCAGCTCTGCCTGGCCTGAGTAGACAGGATATGTCACACTTCTCAGCAATGAGGCAAGGGCGAAGGTCAGGCAGTCAGTGTAGGTAATGATTGATGGGGGACAGGGGGTCTAGAGAATGCGGACTGGTTAACAGAGAAAAGACAGTGGGTTGCTAATGATTAACCCCAAGCTCCTACTCCTTCCTGACCTTAGGTGCATACATTGAGAAGAAAGAGAAGGCAATGATTAAAAGGGGAATTCTGGGTCTATAAAAGAGCAAGACCCACCCCTCTCCCATGGATACCCAGCTCTGGGTCCCCTTCTCTTTGGAGAAGTCTTTCTCTATCATTTTTCTTAAATAAAACTTGCTTCCTATGCTTGGATCAGTGGACCTGTTTCTTATCTCTAAGACCCATATCAGCAATACTAAGCAAGACAGCCTTATAGTCCCTCAGCGTCACTAAACTTTCAATAGGCATCTTATTTATTTGTTTATTTATTTATATATGACAGCGGAATGTATTACAATTCTTATTACACATATAGAGCACAATCTTTCATATCTCTGGTTGTATACATAGTATATTCACACCAATTCAATTTTCTAAGGAAAGAAGTGTCATTAGAAATTGATCCTGCCAGCACCTTGGTCATGACTGCATGCCTCCAGAGCTGTGAGAAATAAACTTCTAATTTTAAGACACCAAGAATATGGTATTTTGTTATGGTAGCACTAGTCAGTTAACACACTTAGTTTTAACTCTGCATGTTAAGATTTGCTAGATGAAATGTTAGTGTTTACTATCATTAACAAGAGAGAGAGAGAGGTTTTTTTTTCAGTACTAGGGATTGAACCCAGGCTCTCACATGTACTAAGTAAGCCTTCTAATACTTATATCTACTTCCCCAGATCTATCATTGACATTTCAGTATTTAAAATATTACATTTGAATATACAAGTTAAGAAAAAAAATCCTGGGCTCAACAAATTCCTCTAAGTTGCAAAGTAACAGAGGACAGAAAGAATTGTTAAATCCTATTATTTGACAACAAAACCCTTATATTATGACCTTCATAATGTAACATCTTCAGACATAATAATTATAAACATATTGTTTCATTTTTTAAATTTGAAATTTCCTATAAGAAAAGTAAGTCCTCATGTCACGAAGAAGTTCCAGAAAAATTCTTCATCCTTTCAAATTTGAAAGTAGAAGTAACTATTCACATTTACAGTGTTCTGTTGACAAACCCTTTCTTTACATCCAACATGAAAGCAGGACCATCAGGAAACCTTACCTCAACTTCCACCTTTCCCTTTAAATAGTTTCAAATGTTGACAAAATGCATTTCTATACCATGCCAGCAGTACCAAGAAACATTGCACTTGCATGCGAATAGAATACTCTGTCTCTTTGAAGAAGTTGTCAAATATATCAAGATGCTTCTCCAATCTACCAACTTTCTCTAAAATATCAACAAGGAAATCCGACTACTACTTACATTACCATTCCTTCAGTATACAGAATATCTGAGAAAATTAACTTATAAGCAGACAGGGTTATTTTGGCTTATGATTTTGGATGTTCCAGTTGATGACTGATGAACACCATAATTTTAGGTCTCTGGCAAAGTAGTACATCATGGCAGGAGCAAGAGTGGAGCAAACACACTCCTATAACAAACTGGGGAGTGAAAAGAATGAGGAAGGGGTGGGGGCCCATATCCTCTTCAATTGCACACCACCAACTGCCTCTCTGTACACCCACTCTTGAGGGTTCTACCACCTCCCATTAGTACCTCCCTAGGGGCAAGCTTTTAAAACCTATGGGCCTTTGGAGGCATTCAACATCCAAACTATTGCAATACTATTATTAAAAACTGAAAAAAATATTAATTTTACACAGTTGATTTCAGATAGAAAGAGGCTTATAATCACAGTTATATTTCTAAGAAGAACTCAAAGAAAATATATAATGTATACATCAGGAAACTTTTCTGAATTGTTTGAGATGAAAATAGAGCTTAACAAGTTATAGATCCTGAAGGGCCTTCAGTGTTCATATATGAGCATGCTTTTGTGAGGGATACTTGAATCTTGTAGTCACAGAACTAAATCTGGGTTATTCTTCTAAATTGTTCCATAATCCTGTGAATACCACACCAATTCTTTATGACTCAGGTATCTTCATTGTGAAATGGAAATAATTAGAACTAAATATATACATCATAGGTCTCTTGTAAAACTATATGAAATGATCCAGGTTAACAATGAGCAGAGAGAGCTGTGCATTATGAAAAACCAAGTACAGTTGCTATGTATAGGAAGGGGTAACGGGGAACATGTAAGGAATAGATGAATTCTAGATAGAGAAGAGGGGAGGGAGGGAAAGAGAGGAGACAAGGGATTAGCAAGGATGGTGGAATGTGATGCACATCATTCTCCAAAGTACACGTATGAAGACACAAATTTGGTGTCAACCTACTTTATATACAGAGATATGAAAAACTATGCAGTATATGTGTAATAAGAATTGTAATGCAAGAACAAAAACAAGTACATGTATAAAGACATGAATTGGCATGAACATACTTTATACAAAGATATGAAAAATTGTACGCTATATGTGTAATAAGAATTGTAATACATTCCGCTGTCGTGTATTTAAAAAAATAAAGTCAATAAAAGAAGATCACAAATGTAGTAAATGCTTTATACTAGTCTACAACTGAAATTTATTAAAACATTCATCATAACCCTGACTCATTTGTAATCAGTACAAGCTTAATGGCAATACTAGAAATACATAAATTGTTGACACCTTCAAGAAAACATTTGGTCAACATTGATACACTAAATATTATCAAATTCACCTAATATTTCCAATTCTTCATTTTTTCCATAGTAAATTTCCAAAGTTTTACTTGTTCATTTAGAAAACTGTGTAGGAATAGACTGTACAAAGAAAACATTATTTCTTCTTCTATGCTGGACCTTTCACGGAGATTATTTCATTTAAATTTTTGATCTACAAGGTTAACTCTAAATCTTTTAGATGGAAAAACTCTATTATTAAAATAATTAGCATGTTAAAATGAATTGACAGTTTTTCAAAAATATATTTTTCTTTATAAATCTTGTTGTTTGACTCCAGGAAGCTGAATGCAGTTTTTGCTCAGTGAATACTTATAATGAAGTTTTATGATACTTAAAGCTTACAAATGGACATTTGATTTTTGAGCTTTATTAAGACAAATGATAAATGAAAAAGTGCACATTTATTCCATATACATTGAGTTTGCACATATGCATACATGTGATACACAACCATAATCAAGGGAATAAATATATCACCACTTTAACAGTATTCTTGTATGTTATAGGTGTTTGTAGTTGGATAAATGAGTTTTTTTTAATTTTTGGTGGTAAGAACACTTAAAACAGAACTTATTATATAAAAATTATATATTTTATAATGCCTAATACCATGTTGATGACTATTAGAGCTATATTGAATAGAATATTCATTTTGTATTACTGAATAAAACATTATACCCATTGAACAATAATTGCCTCTTTGCCTCTTCTTTTAGCCCCTGAAAATCAGCATCCTCCATTCTCTGATGTTATTGGTTTAACTAAGATATCTCAAACAGTATTTATTCATTTGTAAATGGCTTATTTACTTAACATAACATCATCTAAGCTCATCAATGTTGTTGTAAATGTTAGGATTACCCTTTGAAGGCTGGATTATATTCCATTTTGTGTCTATACCACATTTTTATTTATCCATTGATTTACTGATGAACACTTCATTTGATTCTATATCTTGGCTATTATGAATAATGCTGCAATAAACTAAAAGATTCAGGTATAACTTTGAAATTCTGATTTCACTACTTTTGACTATTTACCTAGAAGTGGGTTGCTTGCATCACATGCTAGTGCTATTTTTAATTTTTTGAGAAACTTTCAGGTTGTCTACAATCATTTTATATTCCTTCCATTCCACGTTCCCAGAGTAGATACATACTCTCCAACATCTTTGCCTTTTTCTTTCCCTTTCTTTTTCTTCTCCTTTTTCTTTCCCTTTCTTTTTTTTCTTTCTCCCTCTTTTACCTTTGCTATTTCCTTTTTTCTATTTATGTTGTTGTTAATAGCCATTCTTGCAGGCATGAACTTTTGATGTGCCCATTTTTTAAATTGGGTTATTTTGTGCTAGTAGTTGTTTGTTGCTTCTGAGTTTTAGATTATTATTTATCTTTTAATATTAACCCCTTATCAAATAGCTTGCAAATATTTTCTCGTAGTCTTTCAGTTACTTTATACCCTCTTTATTTTTTCCTTTGCTGTTCAGAGAACTTATAGTTTGTTGCTTTTTTTGCTTTTGGTACCTGTGATTTTGTTGTTAAATTTAAGAAATAACAGCCAAGAACAATATAAAAAGAATTTCCCCTACAATTTCATCAAGAATTTTTACAGTTTCAAGACAAGCATTTAAGTCTCTGATATATAATAGAACGCAAACATTTCCCAAGGTCTTGAGTGTACTACACTCTTTTTATTCCCTGAGAACTTAAGACCAATCTCATTCTTCTTTAATGTTCTCTGCCACACAGTCATGGATAGCATACAAACATGTTTGTTTCCCTGAAGACGCCAGCACTATGGTTTGGATGTGGAATGTACCCCAAATGTACATATGTTAAAGGCTTAATCCCAGCTTGGCACTATTGGTACATGATAGAGACATTAAAAGTTAGTGCCCCGTGGGAGATTTTAGGTCATTGAGGGTGTACTCTTGAAGGGAATTGTGGTATCTTCCTTTTCTTGGTTCTTTAGAATCCCAGCCAGGAGGTGACCAGTTTTGCTACACCAGGCACTCCCTCCTCCTTGTGCTGCCTCACCACCTAAAAGCTATAACTCCACCCTATCATGGACTTAGATCTCCAAAACATTGAGTCAAAATAAATCTTTTCTCTTTGTAAGTTGATTATGTCAGGTATTCATTACAATGATGGCAATCTAACGCAGCTTCTTTTCTTCTTTCTCTTCTGTGGAAGATCATAATTATTCAGATTTTGGGGGAGAGGCATGAGGGATTGAACCCAGGGGTGCTTAAGCAATGAGCCACATCCCCAGCACTTTTTAAAAAATATATATTTTATTTAGAGACAGGGTCTCACTGAGTTGCTTAGGGCATTGCTAAATTGCTGAGGATAGCTTTGAACTTGTGATCCTTCTGCCTCAGCCTTCCCAGCTGCTGGGATTACAGGTGTGTGCCACTGCACCCAGCTATTCAGAATTTTTGGGGGGAGAGTACCAGAGCTATAACTCAGGGGCACTCAGCCAATAAGCCACATCCCCAGCCCTACTTTATATTTTATTTAGAGATAGGGTCTCACTGAGTTGCTTAGTGCCTCACCGATGCTGAGGCTGGCTTTGAATTTACAATCCTCCTGTCTTAGCCTCCTGAGCCGCTGGAATTACAGGCGTGCACCTTTCCATAGACTATTTTTTATATACATGGGAGTTCTAATGTAGCAGAAAGACACATCTTTGTCATTCTTACTAGGACACAAAGGAAAACAACCACATGCATCAGCTTTGGGCTACTTGCACAGAGACATTGAGAATGCTGAGAGTAGGATAATTTAGGGGGAAATATTGAAATTGATTCACTGATGTTCAGGAATGAAATATTCTGACCATTTATTTTAGGGAAATAATATCAAAGAAAACTAACACAAAGGAAACAAAAAACATCTCTATCTTACATGATTACCATAAAAGACAACAGCTTGCCCATTGCCTTCCTAGAATCTCAATTGAATATTTTTTCCATTTGGGTAAAATGAAAATGTCTCTGTCATTAAGTTATTTCAAACAAAAAGAGAATTTTTTTTTATTTTTCCTAAGGAGAAAACAGAATGATGAGGAAGCAAAGAAAAATGATAAGAATACTTATAAATGAAGAGCTATTTCAACATTAACCAATGGAATTAAAATTGATACAATATTTTTGGAATTTGTGAAGATCTATCAAAATTTTAAATTGCTTCAGAGTTTCAAACTCTACTTGTAGACATACAGGGAAACTATTAATTATAAGGAACCATAATAGATAGATAGATACAAGCAAGAGTTTATTGTATAAATAGCCTGAAATCACTGGATAATTGCAAAATACAAGACACTTTGTATGCTTTACTTCTGTTACTCATTAAATCCTCAGAATTTATTACAACAACAGCCATTATTGTTACTGTTGCCATATAGGATGTGACTGCAGGGCCCAGTCTTTTAATGGAATCACATATTGAAGTATATGTATATATACTTTTAATGGAATCACATATTGAAGTATAAATTAGAGAAAAGGTAGATGTGAAAAAAAATAAAAATTGAATATGTAAATAATTAGACAACATATAATAAAACCATTTACATAAAATTAAAGAGTATATTTAAAGCCCCAGAAACATTCACATTTTCTAATAACTATTATGAAATTATAAATGGAACATTTTATCAAGCTTATGTTTATGAATGTGTACACAGGCACAAATTCATTGCCCATGGGGCACTACCTCTTAACATCTTCATATCCTCCCAATAGTGACAAGCTGGGGACTAAGGCTTTAACATATGTACATTTTGAGTACATTCCAGATCCAAACCACAACCTACATATTTGCTAAGTTTATGGAGATAAATATATGGGATTCCTGGTAAATAATTGTACATAATATGTATGCATATACATTTGGAGGCACATGCAAATATGTATGCATGCAATGTATATTCATGTCTGTATGTACATATATGTAGATGTATTTGTGTTTATGCATGAAATGTATGTGTAGAGGAATGTGTATAAATGCATAGATAAATTTATATATTAACATAATCAGATGTACACTTACCATATATACACACACTCTTTCATACAGATTATTTTTAAAAAATTGTAGGTCAACTGATAAGACTACAGTTTTTTTCAAGTATTTCTAAAAATTAGGAAGTATATATTTTTTTTTTTTAATTGATTTTTATTGTAGGTTGTTCAAAACATTACATAGTTTTTGATATATCATAATTCACACTTTGATTCAAGTGGGATATGAACTCCCATTTTTACCCCATATACAGATTGCAGAATCACATCAGTTGCACATTGATTTACATATTGCCATTCTGGAGTCTGTTGTATTCTGCTGCCTTTCCCATCCTCCGCTATCCCCCCTCCCCCCTCCCCTCCCCTCTTCTTTCTCTACCCCCTCTACTGTAATTCATTTCTCCCCCTTATATTTTCCCTCCTTTCCCCTCACTTCCTCTTGTATGTAATTTTGTATACCCCTGAGGGTCTCCTTCCATTTACATGCAATTTCCCTTCTCTCTCCCTTTCCCTCCCACCTCTCATCCCTGTTTAATGTTAATCTTCTTCTCATGCTCTTCTTCCCTACTCTGTTCTTAGTAACTCTCCTTATATCAAAGAAGACATTTGGTATTTGTTTTTAAGGGATTGGCTAGCTTCACTTAGCATAATCTGCTCTAATGCCATCCATTTCCCTCCAAATTCTATGATTTTGTCATTTCTTAATGCAGAGTAATACTCCATTGTGTATAAATGCCACATTTTTTTTATCCATTCGTCTATTGAAGGGCATCTAGGTTGGTTCCACAGTCTTGCTATTGTGAATTGTGCTGCTATGAACATGGATGTAGCAGTGTCCCTATAGTGTGCTCTTTTTAGGTCTTTAGGGAATAGACCGAGTAGTGGAATAGCTGGATCAAATGGTGGTTCCATTCCGAGCTTTCCAAGAAATCTCCATACTGCTTTCCAAATTGGCCGCACCAATTTGCAGTCCCACCAGCAATGTACAAGAGTACCCTTTTCTCCACATCCTCGCCAGCACTTGTTGCTGTTTGACTTCCTAATGGCTGCCAATCTTACTGGAGTGAGATGGTATCTTAGGGTGGTTTTGATTTGCATTTCTCTGACTGCTAGAGATGGTGAGCATTTTTTCATATACTTGTTGATTGATTGTATGTCCTCCTCTGAGAAATTTCTGTTCAGGTCCTTGGCCCATTTGTTGATTGGGTTATTCGTTATCTCATTGTCTAATTTTTTTAGTTCTTTGTATATTCTGGATATTAGGGCTCTGTCTGAAGTGTGAGGAGTAAAGATTTGTTCCCAGGACGTAGGCTCCCTATTCACCTCTCTTATTGTTTCTTTTGCTGAGAAAAAACTTTTTAGTTTTAGTAAGTCCCATTTGTTGATTCTAGTTATTAACTGTTGTGCTATGGGTGTCCTATTGAGGAATTTGGAGCCCGACCCCACAGTATGTAGATCATAGCCAACTTTTTCTTCTATCAGACGCCATGTCTCTGATTTGATATTAAGTTCCTTGATCCACTTTGAGTTAACTTTTGTGCATGGCGAGAGAAAGGGATTCAGTTTCATTTTGTTGCATATGGATTTCCAGTTTTCCCAACACCATTTGTTGAAGATGCTATCCTTCTTCCATTTCATGCTTTTAGCCCCTTTATCAAATATAAGATAGTTGTAGTTTTGTGGATTGGTTTCTGTGTCCTCTATTCTGTACCATTGGTCCACCTGCCTGTTTTGGTACCAGTACCATGCTGTTTTTGTTACTATTGCTCTGTAGTATAGTTTGAAGTCTGGTATAGCTATACCGCCTGATTCACATTTCCTGCTTAGAATTGTTTTTGCTATTCTGGGTCTTTTATTTTTCCATATGAATTTCATGATTGCTTTCTCTATTTCTACAAGAAATGCCGTTGGGATTTTGATTGGCATTGCATTAAACCTATAGAGAACTTTTGGTAATATCGCCATTTTGATGATGTTACTTCTACCTATCCATGAACAGGGTATATTTTTCCATCTTCTAAGATCTTCTTCTATTTCTCTCTTTAGGGTTCTGTAGTTTTCATTGTATAAGTCTTTCACCTCTTTTGTTAGGTTGATTCCCAAGTATTTTATTTTCTTTGAGGATATTGTGAATGGGGTGGTTGTCCTCATTTCCATTTCAGAGGATTTGTTGCTGATATACAGGAATGCCTTTGATTTATGCGTGTTGATCTTATAGCCTGCCACTTTGCTGAATTCATTTATTAGCTCTAATAGTTTCTTTGTAGACCCTTTTGGGTCTGCTAGGTATAGAATCATGTCATCTGCAAATAGTGATAATTTGAGTTCTTCTTTTCCTATTTTTATGCCTTTAATTTCTTTCGTCTGTCTAATTGCTCTGGCCAGTGATTCGAGAACTATGTTGAACAGAAGTGGTGAGAGAGGGCATCCCTGTCTTGTTCCAGATTTTAGAGGGAACGCCTTCAGTTTTTCTCCATTCAGAATGATGCTAGCCTGAGACTTAGCATAGATTGCTTTTACAATGTTGAGGTATGTTCCTGTTATCCCTAGTTTTTCTAGAGTTTTGAACATAAAGGGATGCTGTACTTTGTCGAATGCTTTTTCCGCATCTATCGAGATGACCATATGGTTCTTATTTTTAAGCCTGTTGATGTGGTGAATAACATTTATTGATTTCCGTATATTGAACCAACCTTGCATCCCAGGGATAAATCCTACCTGATCATGGTGCACAATTTTTTTGATATGTTTTTGTATCCGGTTCGCCAGAAGTTTATTGAGGATTTTTGCATCTAGGTTCATTAGAGATATTGGTCTGTAGTTTTCTTTCTTTGAAGTGTCTTTGTCTGGTTTAGGAATCAGGGTGATGTTGGCCTCATAGAATGAATTTGGAAGTTCTCCCTCTTTTTCTATTTCCTTAAATAGCTTGAAAAGTATTGGTGTTAATTCCTCTTTAAAGGTTTTGAAAAACTCTGCTGTATACCCATCCGGTCCTGGGCTTTTCTTAGTTGGTAGTCTTTTGATGGTATCTTCTATTTCCTCAATTGATATTGGTCTGTTTAGGTTATCAATATCCTCCTGGCTCAATCTGGGCAAATCATATGACTTAAGAAATTTATCGATGCCTTCACTATCTTCTATTTTATTGGAGTATAAGGATTCAAAATAATTTCTGATAATCTTCTGTATTTCTGAAGTGTCTGTTGTGATATTGCCTTTTTCATCCCGTATGCTGGTAATTTGAGTTCTCTCTCTTCTTCTCTTTGTTAGCGTGGCTAAGGGTCTGTCGATTTTATTTATTTTTTCAAAGAACCAACTTTTAGTTTTGTCAATTTTTTCAATTGTTTCTTTCGTTTCAATTTCATTAATTTCAGCTCTGATTTTAATTATTTCTTGTCTTCTACTTCTTTTGCTGTTGTTTTGCTCTTCTTTTTCTAGGATTTTGAGTTGAAGTATTAGATCATTTATTTGTTGGTTTTTTCTTTTTTTAAGGAATGAACTCCAAGCAATAAATTTTCCTCTTAGAACTGCTTTCAATGTGTCCCATAGATTCCGATATGTTGTGTCTGTGTTTTCATTTATCTCTAAGAATTTTTTAATTTCCTCCTTGATGTCTTCTATAACCCATTGATCATTCAGTAACCTATTGTTCATTCTCCAAGTGATGCATGATTTTTCCTTACTTCTTTTATTGTTGATTTTCAATTTCATTCCATTATGATCAGATAATATGCATGGTATTATCTCTACTCCTTTATATTGTCTAATAGTTGCCCTGTGACATAATATATGATCTATTTTTGAGAAGGATCCATGTGCTGCTGAGAAAAAAGTGTAACTGCTTGATGTTGGGTGGTATATTCTATATATGTCAATTAAGTCTAGGTTATTAATTGTGTTATTGAGCTCTATAGTTTCCTTATTCAACTTTTGTTTGGAAGATCTGTCCAGTGGTGAGAGAGGTGTGTTGAAGTCTCCCATGATTATTGTATGGTGGTCTATTAGACTCTTGAACTTGAGAAGAGTTTGTTTGATGAACATAGCTGCACCATTGTTTGGGGCATATATATTTATGATTGTTATGTCTTGTTGGTGTATGGTTCCCTTGAGAAGTATGTAGTGTCCCTCTTCATCCCTTTTGATTAACTTTGGCTTGAAATCTATTTTATTTGAAATGAGTATGGACACTCCTGCTTGTTTGCGAAGTCCATATGAGTGATATGATTTTTCCCAACCTTTCACCTTCAGTCTATGTATGTCTTTTCCTATCAGATGTGTCTCCTGAAGGCAGCATATTGTTGGGTCTTGTTTAGTGATCCATTCTGCTAGCCTGTGTCTCTTAATTGGTGAGTTTAAGCCATTAACATTTAGAGTTATTATTGAGATATGGTTTGTTCTTCCAGCCATATTTGTTTATTTATGTTACTAAACATGGTTTGTTTTCCTCTTTGATTATTCCCCCCCACCTTTACTGTACTACCTCCCGCTGTTGGTTTTCATTGATATTTTCCATTTCCTCTTCCTGTAATATTTTGCCGAGGATGTTTTGAAGAGCTGGTTTTCTAGCTGCAAATTCTTTTAACTTTTGTTTATCATGAAAGGTTTTAATTTCATCTTCCATCCTGAAGCTTAATTTCGCGGGATACACAATTCTTGGTTGGAACCCCTTTTCTTTCAACGTTTGAAATATGTTATTCCAGGATCTTCTAGCTTTCAGAGTTTGTGTTGAAAGATCAGCTGTTATCCTGATTGGTTTACCCCTAAATGTAATCTGCTTCCTTTCTCTTGTAGCTTTTAAAATTCTCTCCTTATTCTGTATGTTGGGCATCTTCATTATAATGTGTCTAGGTGTGGCTCTCTTATGATTTTGCACATTCGGCGTCCTGTAGGCTTCTAGGATTTGGGATTCTGTCTCATTCTTCAAGTCTGGGAAGTTTTCTCGTATTATTTCGTTGAATAGATTGGTCATTCCTTTGGTTTGGACCTCAATACCTTCCTGTATCCCCATGACCCTTAAGTTGGGTCTCTTTATGTTATCCCATATTTCTTGAATATTCTGCTCATGGTTTCTTAACAGCTTTGCTGAGCTGTCTATGTTCTTCTCCAGTTGAAATACTTTGTCTTCATTGTCTGATGTTCTATCTTCTAAGTGTTCTACTCTGCTGGTAGTATTCTCAATTGAGTTTTTAAGTTGGTTTATTGTTTCCTGCATTTCCAGGATTTCTGTTTGTTTGTTTTTTATAACCTCTATCTCCCTGTATAATTGATCTTTTGCTTCTTGGATTTGTTTGTGTAATTTATTGTCGAAGTGGTCGAAGTGGTCTTTCATTGTCTGATTTTGCTGTCTAATGTCTTCTTTGAGACTCCAGATCATCTGAAGCATGTATATCCTGAATTCTTTATCTGACATTCCATCTGCTGCAGATATTACCTCTTCTAAAGTTGAGTTGACCTGCATTGCTTGTGGTCCTTTCTTTCCTTGTCTTTTCATACTGATCGCGTTTCTTTCTTCTGGTAGCCACGCCCCCGTATCTGGTGCAAGAGACCTCAGTCGTCAGCACTGGTGGGTGCTGTAGCTGGGAGACCCGCGCCGCGCGGCTCCCGCCGGCTCCTGCGTCAGCGCCGCCTCAGCTCCCGCCGGTTCCCGTGCCGCTGCCACGGTTCCCGCCAGCTCCGTCCGGCTCCCTCGCCGCTCCTGCTAATTAAGAGTCCGCTGGGAAGGAATCTCTTTGGCCGATCTTTGGTGACTTCCCCTCTCTGCTATGGCGGGCCCCTGGCTCCTTGCAGGAGTGACCGAAGGGAGAGGTGGAACTGGCTTGTCTCTGGTCTGATATAATCTCTGGTTTTAGATCCCAGTTCGCTAATTCATAGAGGCTTGGTTAGATTTCCTTCCCATCCTCTCAAGGTGGGGAGCCCTTTCCTGGGTGGGCAGGGCCGTTAGCAGAGCCGGAAGGGCACGTGCCTTCTGTCGGGCCAGGCGGGGACCCTTCTGGCTGCGCTGGGCCGCCGGGGGCTCCCTCAGCGCCAGGCAGATGGCGCCCGCGTGGCTAAGAGCCGGGTGGGGTAACCCTTCGCAGAGCGGGCGGGCCGCCAGGAGTGCCGGGATGGTGGGAGCTGTCTGCCGGCCGGGTAGGGACCCTTCTCGACGAGCAGGGCCGCTGGGGGCGCTTGTAAAGCCGGGCGGCTGCCGCCGCGTGTCTAAGACCCAGGCGGGCGGGGTGGCTGTTTGCAGGGCAAGAGCGGGACCGGCAGGGTAGCCGGGATGGCGGAAACTGTCTGTTGGCCGGGCAGGGACCCTTCTCGCCGAGCAGGGTCACCGGGGGCGCTTGTAAAGCCGGGCGGCTGCAGCCTCGTGGCTAAGAACCAAGCGGGCGGGCTGGCTGTTTGCAGAACAAGAGCGGAATGGCGGGAGCTGTCTGCCGGCAGGGCGGGGACCCTTCTCGCCGAGCCGGGTCACCGGGGGCGCTTGTAAAGCCGGGCGGCTGCAGCCTCGTGGCTAAGAACCAAGCGGGCGGGGTGGCTGTTTGCAGAACAAGAGCGGAATGGTGGGAGCTGTCTGCCGGCAGGGCGGGGACCCTTCTCGCCGAGCAGGGTCGCCGGGGGCGCTTGTAAAGCCGGGCGGCTGCAGCCTCGTGGCTAAGAACCAAGCGGGCGGGGTGGCTGTTTGCAGAACAAGAGCGAAATGGCGGGAGCTGTCTGCCGGCAGGGCGGGGACCCTTCTCGCCGAGCAGGGTCGCCGGGGGCGCTTGTAAAGCCGGGTGGCTGCCGCCGCGTGTCTAAGACCCAGGCAGGCGGGGTGGCTGTTTGCAGGGCAAGAGCGGGACCGGCAGGGTAGCTGGGATGGCGGAAACTGTCTGTTGGCCGGGCAGGGACCCTTCTCGCCGAGCAGGGTCACCGGGGGCGCTTGTAAAGCCGGGCGGCTGCAGCCTCGTGGCTAAGAACCAAGCGGGCGGGCTGGCTGTTTGCAGAACAAGAGCGGAATGGCGGGAGCTGTCTGCCGGCAGGGCGGGGACCCTTCTCGCCGAGCCGGGTCACCGGGGGCGCTTGTAAAGCCGGGCGGCTGCAGCCTCGTGGCTAAGAACCAAGCGGGCGGGGTGGCTGTTTGCAGAACAAGAGCGGAATGGTGGGAGCTGTCTGCCGGCAGGGCGGGGACCCTTCTCGCCGAGCAGGGTCGCCGGGGGCGCTTGTAAAGCCGGGCGGCTGCAGCCTCGTGGCTAAGAACCAAGCGGGCGGGGTGGCTGTTTGCAGAACAAGAGCGGAATGGCGAGAGCTGTCTGCCGGCAGGGCGGGGACCCTTCTCGCCCAGCAGGGTCGCCGGGGGCGCTTGTAAAGCCGGGTGGCTGCCGCCTGCGGGGTGGCTGTTTGCAGGGCAAGAGCGGGACCGGCAGGGTAGCCGGGATGGCGGAAACTGTCTGTTGGCCGGGCAGGGACCCTTCTCGCCGAGCAGGGTCGCCGGGGGCGCTTGTAAAGCCGGGCGGCTGCAGCCTCGTGGCTAAGAACCAAGCGGGCGGGGTGGCTGCTTGCAGAACAAGAGCGGAATGGCGGGAGCTGTCTGCCGGCAGGGCGGGGGCCCTTCTCGCCGAGCAGGGCCGCCGGGGGTGCTTGTAAAGCCGGGTGGCTGCAGCGGCGTGGCTAAGAACCAGCCGGGTGGGGTGGCTGTTCGCCTAGCGAAAGCAGGGCCGCCAGGGTAGCCGGGATGGCGGGCGCTGTCTGCTGGCTGGGCGGGGACCCTTCTGCCGCGCTGCTCTGGGCCGCCTGCCGCTTGCAGAAGCGGCGGGTGGCCGCGGGATTGGACTCTGAGCCCGCGCTGCCAGTCAAGTTTCACTTGTCTGGGGCAAACTGTCACGTCTATTAAACTTACTAATTCTCGGCAGGTCTCCTTTCAACGGAATTTTGCTAGAAGATCCTCAGTAGGTAGAATGTAGCTGTTTTAATTGGTGTTTCTGATCCCGTTAATGTGGAGATATTGAAAGTGCAGCTTCCTCGCCGGCCGCCATGTTCTCCCGAGGAAGTATATTTTGTTTGTTTAATATAGGAATAAAACTAGAAGAAATCATAGCCAGGAGCATAAATAAGAAATGTTTGCTGAGGATGTAAGCAAGTTGCAAAATGAGAATCTATTACTAAAAAATGTAAAGGAGATTTAAAAGATAATTGCTGGGCTGGGATTGTGGCTCAGTGGTAGAGCGCTCCCCTAGCATGGGCGCGACCCGGGTTCGATTCTCAGCACCACATAAAAATAAAGGCATTGTGTTGTGTCCATCTACAAAAAGAAAGAAAGATACTCTCTCTCTCTCTCTCTCTCTCTTAAAAAAAAAAAAGATAATTGCTGCACTTAGAGTATCTGGGAAAATAAGACTGTTTCACCTCTTCCACTTAGGATGAACAGCAAATTGTAATTCTCATTCCTGGCCAAAATGGTAGGAAACACACACACACCAAAAAAAAAAAACAAAAAAAAAAAACAAGAAACATACCTCTAGAATGTAGGAATCAAGTATAGAAAAAGGAATGGCAGGTTCTGCCATTAAATCTTTAATGCATGAATGTCTGACTCAAGAATATAATCTGGATAATCTGGTAACAGGATGACCAAAAGGAGATAAGGCAAGTATAGGATCATATCATCTGCAAACAGTGATAATTTTATTTCTTCCTTTCCTGATTTGATCCATTTTATTTCCTTCTCATGCCTAATTACTCTGACTAGAACTTCTAGAACTGTACTGAATAGGAGTGGTGAGAGTGGATATCCTTGACTTGCTCCAGAGAAGGAAATGCTTTCAGTTTTCTCCTTTCACTATGATGTTGGCTTTAGGTTTTTCATATCTAGCTTTTCTGATGTTGAGGTAAGTTCTTTCAGGTTTTTTTTGGGGGGGTCAGGAGTAGGCAATGAATTTTGTCAACTGAGAAGACTGATTTTTAAAAATTCCATTTATGTGTTGAATTATATTTATTGATTTTGTGTTATACCATCCTTACAAACTTGGAATAAAACCAACTTGGTCATGGGGTACAATATTCTTAATATGCTGTTGAATTTGATTTGCAAATTTTTAAAAATAATTTTTGCATCTAAATTCACCGAGATATTGATCTGTAGTTTTATTTCCTTGATGTGCCCTTATCTGGTTTTGATATGAAGGTGATTCTGGCTTCATAGAATGAGTTGTAAAGTGTTCCTCTCTGTTCTATTTCATGGAATAATTTGAGGAGCATTGACATTTATTCTTCTTTAAAGTTCTGGTAGAAGTTGAGAATCCATCTGGTACTGGGTTTTTCTTTGTTAAAAGATTTTTAATCATTGCTTCTGTCTCATGGCTAGTTATTGAAATGTTTAAGTTTTGTATGTCGTCTTGTTTCAATTTTTGCAGGTCATATATATTTAGAAATGTGTCCATTTCTTTTACATTTTCTGATTTATTATAATTAATAATCATGTTATAATCCAATAACTCATTACACTTAAATATAATAATTATAATTTGTAAGTTTTCAAAATAGTCCCTAATAATCCTCTGAATTTATGTGATGTCTGTAGTGTTTGTTTTTTTTTTTTTCATTTTCTTTTCTAATTTTATTAATTTGGATATTCTGTCTTTTTTTGTTGTAGTTGTTATTTTGGCATGGATTCATCCATCCTATTTATCTTTTCAAGGAACAAACTGTTCATTTCATTGACCCACTGTATTTTTTCCCTCTGTTTCATTGATTTCAGTTTTAATATTAATTATTTCCTTCCTTCTACTGATTTTGGATTTGTTTTATTCTTGTTCTTGAAGATCCTTGAGATGCACTGTATTGATTATTTTGGATCTTTTTGGAAGTATATGTTGTTGTTCCAGATTTGTTTTGTAGGCACTCATAGCTATAAACTTTCCCCTTACAAGTGTCTTCTTAGTGTCCCAGAGGTTCTGGTAGATGGTATCACTATTCTCCATTGATTCTAGAAATTTTTTAATTTCTCCCCTAATTTCTTTATCATCACTTTATCATTCTAAAGTGTATTTTTTAATCTCTACGTGTTTATGATGTCTCTGTGGGTTTTTTATATGTTGATTCTAATTTTCTTCCATTTTAATCAGAAAAAAAAACCCACAAAAATTGTGTCTTTTGTTTTTGGTTTTTTTGTATTTTCTAAGAGTTGCTTTTGGTCAAAAAAATGATCTATATTTAAGAATGTTTCATTAGCATCTAAGACGAAACTGCATTTGGCTGTTGTTGAATAAATATTCTATAGAAGTCTGTTAACCCCATCTGTTCTATAATATTTTTAAGGTTTGAAGAGCATTTATAAGTTTCTTTCTCTACTACCTATCTATTGGTGAAAGACATGTTGAAATCACCCAGTATTATTGTACTGGGGTCTATCTTTGTCATTAATACAAGTAATGTCTGTTTTATATAATTATATGATGTTTGGGGCATAAATCTTTACTGTTGCTATATGTTCTCTCATATTGCTTCCTTTACCAGTATGGAGTGTGACCTTTGTCTTTTCTGATTAATTTTGACTTGAAGTTTGCTTTTTTTGTATATACAATATTTACTTTTTGTTTGTTTGTTTGTTTTCAGGCTTCATTTACACAGTATATCAGTTTCCATCCTTTCATTTTCAGCCTATGGCTGGTTTTGACCGTAAGATGAGTCTCTTGCAAACCACATAGTGTTGGGCCTTGTTTTTTAATCTATTCTACCACCTATATCTTTTAATTTGAGAGTTGACATCATTTACATTCAATGTTGTTATAAAGAGAGGTTTATGCATTATTTCCATTTTTATTTATTTCTAATGTTTCTTTTGGTCCTGTTTCTCATTTGCTTAGCTACTCTTTAAATGTGATTTGTCCATTTGTGTGCTCTGGGCTTTGATTTTTTTTTATCTTCTGTGTGTACAATTTCCTTAAGTTTTTCTGTAGGACACTTAGTACTCATGAATTCTTTTAGTTTGCATTTATGTTGGAAGGTCTTTATTTCTTTTTCAATTCTAAAGGACAGCTTTACTGAATATAACAACTATGGTTGATAATTATTTTCTTTTAGGGCTTAGAACATATCATTCAAAGAATTCTTGGAGTAGAGTTGTGCTGAAAAATCATAATTCTCATGGTCTTACTTCTAAAGATGACCTGATGTTTTTGCTCTATAGTGTTTCAAAATTCCATCCATGTTCTGTAGGTTGGGCATTTTAATTATAATGTGTTACAGAGAGGTTCTTTTTTGATCTTGTCTATTTATTGTTCAGAATGCCTCCTGTATCTGGATGTCCATCTCATTCTTAAGGTTTGGGAAATTTTTTTCTCTTATTTCCCTAAAGAAATTATCTATTCTATTAGCCTGCATCTCACAACCCTCTTTATTCCAATGATTCTTAAATTTGATCTCTTAATGTTGTCCCAGAGTTCATATACATTCAGGCCATGGTTACTTATTTTCATGTCTTTAATACTGTCTACAGATTCAAGGCTGACTACTTTTTCTTCCAGCTCTGAGACTTTTAAATGAAATTGTATTTGATTTATTTTGTCTTTCATTTCCAAGATTTGTGTTTTGCACTTTTTCAATACCATTATCTCCTTATTCACTTTCTCATTCACATCCTGTACTGACTTCTGTAATTCATTCAGTTATATTTCAGTGCTCACTCAGAATTAATTGATCACTATTACAATCATTGTTTTGAATTCTTTTTCTTGTGTTTCATCCAGGTCAATATCTTTGGAATCAGTTGCTGGTAAGTTATGAACTTTAGGAGACATCATGGTACCTTGTTTTTTATACTTCTTGTATTCCTGTGTTGGGTTTTATAAATCTATTGGGATGAATTTATCTTCCACTATTACTTGTGGACCTTTTTCAGGCATAGCCTTCTCTTCCCAAAACGTTCCAAGTGATCTAGATGAATAGCTCTTGTAGGCATGGTGTCTATATCATTTATGCTAATTCCCTCTGTTTTTGTTATAGGAGTTGTTATGCCTTAGTGGGATCTGAGAGCACCCAGGTCTTTGCTGCTTGATATCTGGTTGTAAATTAGGGGGTTTTGCCTCTTATAGTCTTTGTAGTAAAGCATCACTGATGTTTGAGCATGGTTAATTTTTGTGTGAAGCAAGTTATATTTCTCTTGACTAGATTTAGCGTAGAAGCAATGTCTCTACCTTGTGAGCTTGTAGTGCCCCAGTAGATTCCTAGAACCTCACAGAAAAGTGGGAAGAAAACAATAGTGACAACAGAAGCACACAATATACAGCATTAAAATTAATTCACAGAGCTACTATGACATCTGTAACACTAATTACCCCCCAAAATGGGAATTTTCAGTTTAGCAATCGCCAAAGCAAAAACAATAAATAACCATGAACTAGGTATTCCATTAAGGTAAATAACTAGTGTCAAATATGCCATTCACAGTACTAATAACATGAATAGCAACAACATCAATGCTTGGAAGGTAGAGTTATGTAAAGCATATAGTTCTAAAAGGTGGTAAAAATACAGTTCATTATTGAAAAAAAGTACAATGATATGGTAGAATAAATTTAAAATGTTCAGAATATCTACAGCAAGAAAGCCGAAGAGATGTAGCAAGTGATGGGTATAAAGAAGGAGAAGAATACATAAATTTTTTAAAAAGTAAGTATTTAGAGAGCAAATAAGAGAATTAATATGCTAAGAAAAAATAAAATAAAGAAATAAATAAAACATAAATCCTAACTTTAAAAGTACAAGGAAAATTAACAATCATAAAAAAATGCTAAAAACGATAAAAGGGAAAAATCATGTAATATATGTCTATATGCCCCTGAACCAATCAGGACAATCAGAATACACAAAAAAGGGAAAAGGATTCTGTTAGAGTCTGTAAGCAAGTCAGGATGGCGCCTGGCATTTTGCCAGAGGGAGTGGTTTTTGAAGTAATGCCAGGGAGCCATTAAGTGTGGAGATTCCTTATTGGTTGACTGCTGTATCTAGTTTATGTTAATTAAGATAAGCTGTGTGTAAGATATATATACCCCTCCTGTCCTACAATAAACGGCTCCCACTCCTGCTGTATCAATCTACACAAGTTGCTCGTCACCCCCCAATTATTTTGCTGCAGCCGGACTGCGGCAGGATTCTTTATGAAAGATGAAAAATTATCTCAACTGACATTGTCAGAACTTTTGGTAAGGAAGGAATATCACTGCCTATGCCCAACTGCCCTTTTTGTTTCTTCTTGGTTTATGTAATAGAGAATATGACCTGGCATTGTTACACGTTTCTATTTTTTTGTTGCTCTTCAAGTTGCTAAGTGACTGATCTAAAACCACAGCTGGTTGAATAGTTTTCAGCTTCTCTTCTCATCAGTAGTACTATCATTTTTTTTTTCCCCCAAAGAAGCAAATCTGCAATTTTCCAGGGTGATTCTACTTCAGAGTTCTAAGTGGGAATTTCCTTCAGCTGGGGCTTAGCTCTAATCAGATTTTAGGAAATTGTTGGGTGCTATTCACTCTGGAGAGATTAGATTAACATACCCTAGTTCAAAGAAAATGTTGATCTCTTCTGGGAGTGTAGATCTCCAGAGTCTTCTAAGAATTCCACTTGTGGTGGAGAGGAGCAAATCCTACAAGGTCCTACACATTCTATTACTTCTGAATACAGCCTTCCAGTTTTCATCTCTGAGAGTAATCATGCCTGCATTTTGAGTTTCTGGACCCTCTTTAGCTGATCACATGAGCCATAATAGTCAAAGAGAAAATAAGTTGCACTTCCTGACACATCTCTAAATCAAATCCCCCTGGGTATAGTCTTCTCTGTGTCTGTTTCACTCACATCCTGCATCTTCTGAAGCAGCAAGCTACACCAGGACCCTCTTCAGGATGGCTCCCTGCCTCAACTCTGCTTGGCAGTTGAGAATCACAGACTACTTTTCAAACACAAGTGCACTGCTGTGCCTAGATCAGCCAAGCTCAGGCTGCTTTTATATTCTACATGTTTTACCATGCCAAGAGTCCATTGTGTTTCCCTCTGATTGTGTTATCCTTCTCCATGTGAAGAATCCAGTGCTGCTGATACTGACACAAACAGCTTGGCTCCAATATACTCTTTCTTGTTCTTTGTTCAATGCATATGGCCAGTACTGAATTTCAATAAATTTTCTCTTTCACCCACCTCACTGAGAAGCAGGGATCCTACTGCTTGAATCCTAAGTCATGAGCAACTGAAAATGACATCTTCCTTTAATCTGCTATCTTGAATATCCCAGGATATAATTTTTAAAGTCTATTTTTATGAAATTTGTTTTGTTTTTAATTTTTGAAAAAGTAATAATTTATTTTTTGCTTATGTTTATTTATTTTTTAGCTTCTTGAGCTAAAAAAAATGACATATATGACATATGAATAACATCATCAAACTGCACCCTACCTATTTATAGTTACAACTCACTTAAGCCATTCTAGTGATATTAATCCACTGATTAGGTTTAAACTCTCATAATGTAATTATTTCCCTCTGAACATTCTTGTATTGTATCAAAAGAGAGCTTTTGGGGGACATCAAGTATCCAAACCATAATATTAACATATAAATATTGTTTCAAAAAAATTGAAGAATGAACATGGATATCTATCCGATCTATAAAAAACAAATCTATAAATTAAAGAAAGGGGAAACTCATTACAGCAATATATTGAAATTGTTTGATAGAGATCGATAAGACAGAGTTTGAATTTTAAAGAGCAATTATTTCCTGTACAGCCCCATAACTGAAAGAGAAAAATAAAGGAATTAGGGAGAAAAAAATAAAAAAAAATATATAAAGGAGTTCAGTTAAAATAATACTAATAACTGATGGTATAATGTGGAATAAATGTTAAGCAGCACAAAAAATATGTCACTTAATTGAAGTTATTTTTTCTAAAAATTATACATTGATTTTTGTTTTAAAAAAAACTTGCTATAAATAGTTCTTATAAGACTTCATACATCATTTTTAGTATTCAGAAGACATTTATTTTCTTACAACCTAGTATAACACCATTTTGTTTTTAGCATAACAGGAAAACATGTGATTTCTAACTGTATTTATGATGGGTTCGAGTTAAAATAAAAAATTTTCAATTTCCATATTTTATGTTAATTCAAGCAGAATTTTTAATTACTTTAATTAATACTTATATCACTAAGACAAAACTATGTTAAATGCATGAGATGTTTTATGATTAGAAAATATGGTAGATACCAACAATATCCCTACTTTATTTTCACAAGTCATTTGAAGACTTACAAATAGATGTGGAGATGAAACATATTTTTAGTCATCCAAATTAACCTCACATTGTAATGAAATATATATCATAGTATCATGTATCAATGAAATTAAGGTTGAAGTTTTATCATGTAGCTATCATTCAGCAATGTTTTCAGAAGGTCAGAAGGTATGCCACAGAGGGAGAAAACACCTACTCTCTAGTTGATAGCATGCCACTTGACCTGACACACAAATTACTAGCCTAACAACTTTTTTCAACCTTCACAGTGACATTGAGATTTAAAAAGAAAATTGTCACCCATTGTTTGGTACTTTCATTTCTATCGCTGTATTTTCTTTTTTTTTCTATTGCTAGCTATATTTTCTTTGACTTTGAGAGTATATTGAATACTCAGCTCTAAGCTGAAAAAAATCTTTTGACCCATGATAAATATATACTATGATGGAATTCTTGAACTTTTCTGTAAATTTATTATTACTGTTGATATTATTTCTCTTTTATATAATATTTTTGATCCTATACTGTGAGCGGTATCATGAATAATGTATTATTCAGTATATTATAATCCACAGAGAACCTTTGTTTTCTGATGTTCTTTATTCTAATTTATTTTATTATTAAATGTTATTTTAACATGAAATGGGGGTAAGAATATGACAATAAAATAACAATGCTAAAAGTAAATAGTTTGGAATTAAAGAGACTGAATTTGGCTCCAAGCCTTACAGTGGTATAATTGTTGTTGTTGTTGTTGTTGTTTTTAAATGATGCTACCTAAATTCTCTGAGCTTCAATTCCTCATTCCTAGAATGTAAATAATATCCCTATCAATAATAAACTTTGTTGAAATACTAAAGATATTACCTATTATTCTGCTTGATAAGTAAATGCCAGGATATATAAAATATAGTTATTATGATGCATAAAATTAATCATGGGTGAAAGAGTAAATAACATCCTATAATAATCTATAAAATAAAAACCATTTCAAACAGAGACTTAATATAAATTTATGCTTTCATCTGTTAAATCTGTTTTATTTATATGCTCAGTTATTGAGAAAAAAAGAAAATGGTGAAGTTTTGAACTAATCCAAATCATTCTGAGGTGAACTTGTATCAACCTTCCTTTATTATTTCTATTTAAAAAAAAATTTTATTGTGGTACTGAGAATTGAACCCCACAGGTGATTTATCACTGAGTTACATCCCTAGCACATTTTAAGTTTTTATTTTGATCCAGGGTCTCGCTAAGCTCCTGAAGCTGCTCTCAAACTTTAGATCCTCTTACCTCAGCATCCTGAGTCACCTGGATCACAGGTATAGCCTCTCTTTTCACTCTTGTCTTTCATATGCCTTATTCTAATGAAGGTAACCTGATGAGTTTTCACATTATTTGACTCAAATGTCATCTCAGATATCATATCTAACAGTCCTTAAAATGTCTGGGTATTCCCCACCCCCCCTAATATGTATGAAAAACAACCTCTAAAAACTCTTTCACAAATAAATCAAGGATATATTTTCTATTTGGATTTTGTATCCCTCAGAAGTATTATGTTAGCATTGTTGGCAAGATATGCTGGACTCAAAAGCTCTAGTAGACCACTGTCCAACAAGCACAGCTATAGGGCAGTTTCTTCTACATCAGTCTTGGTCTTTGAGGACAGCTCTCATCAAGATTTTCAAAGTTTTATGCCCCTTCACCAGTGCATTCCTCATTACTTTAATGAAATGAATGTCCTCTGAGCCATCTGGAAGACATAACTAGGTGGAGTGTTCTAAGCTGTGATAAAGTAAATATATTCCAACTTTCCCACCTTTCCATGTTCTGTGATATTTTTCTCAATAATTATACTAATATATTCAGAAATTGTATTTAATTCATGGAGAACATACGTAAGCCACAAATTTCTAGACTCTCTTGTCCTCACTGAGCATTCTATAACCAATCTTATATTCTGCCACACAGACCAAACCCTCAGAATCCACTTTTATACATGTTTGACTGCTTTCTACAATTCCTTTGCTACTTAACTATTCTAGGCAGAGGCCTGTTCTTAATAGTCAGTCTAGAGGCTATGATGGTGGTAAGAGATGATGGTAAAGAGCATCAGCTTGATATGGTGAGATGCCTGGTCTGCAGAAAAGCAGAGGTGGTCTCAGGAAGAAAGGGAATGTTGCAGCTTCTCCAATTCTGGAATTTTCACAGGAAAATATTGAGGATCAAGGTTCTCAGGTTTATCCATCTAAATGTCCTCATCCAGTGTCTGAGGTTCAAACAACTTTTGACATGAAGATTTTGATATTGTGTGTGTGGTTGTTTTGTTTGATATACCTCTGTTAATGTTTAAAACTAGTCCTCATTTTCAGCCTTTTGTTGGTTCTTTCAGGGTTCTTTTTGACCTATCTTAGAGGTTGACTTTCCTGTCCATATTATAGTTTTCAAGGTCATCAATGGATTTTAAAGAAATACAACTACCCCCATTATGCAATTATTATCATTTCCTATGGAACATTTAATGTGATAGCTACTTTATATTCCAATTCCTCATGTTACAGTTAACCAAAGGGGAAAACTTAATAAGTAACCTGAAACCACTTCCTGAACTGTCATTATCACTATTTTTAGCAGCAGTGGGGTCCTTAGTGCCATTCTTAGATCATTCTTAGATCACTCTGATCTTAATTGGAACTCTCCTAACTTAGCCTCATAAAGCAAAGACTGACATTGAAGGTTTGCATGATATTATTTTATTAGAAAGTATAATTGTAAGGAGTAGGGATAAAGGACAAAGAAAATAAAGTGAAACAGGCAGAAGTGCCAATACTAAGTTATGTTACATTTGACAGCTGAGCTGTCCAAATGAATATTTAATGTCATAGTGTCTTTCAAGAAGTCATACACCAGTCCACTGGGGAAGAAGAGAAAAAATTATCTACTGATTTTAGTTCCCCACTGATCAAATAATGCCCAATGAAACTTTAATTCCTTCCTTCCTTCCTTCCTTCCTTCCTTCCTCCCTCCCTCCCACCCTCCCTCCCTCCCTCCCTTCCTTCCTTCCTTCCTTCCTTCCTTCCTCCCTCCCTCCCTTCCTTTCTTCCTTCCTTCATTCCTTCCACCTTTGTATCTGGATTAGTGTTAAACAGGGCCCTTTGTTGTCTTGCATACCCACACCAAAGGAAAAAGCCTAGAGCAAAAGTTGTAGGTGCCAGAACAAACAGCTAGGAAGTAATGATCTCTAAGGTATACCAGCAAATTGTATGACAAAGATTAACTGTCATAGATGCTTTAGTAGTAGCAGAAGCAACAGGTTTGGGGACTATAAAAAGAGTGCAAACCATTTTTTTTTTTTTAAAAAAAAGTCAAATTGTAGGTCTGGGAACAAAGGTGCATGATTTCATCTTCACCACTCAAGATCTTTCTAGATCAAGTCATGGTTTTTTGGCATCCCTATTATCATGTGATAACTTTAGTCACATTGCCTCCACAACAAATTATCAGGTTTTTTTCCCCCACTCTATGTCTATAATGATCCCAATGAAATTAGAACATTCACTCATTTCAACTATAGCATTTCACATTATGATTGAAATAATTTTCAAAGGTGCTAATTGTCCACTCAAGTCTGAGTGATTTCTCGTGCCTCTTATGCATTTTAATTAGGAATTGCATTAGCTTAACATACAAGCTAAATTCATTCTGTATTTTTAACTACCCAAATGTTCAAATTTCTCCTTCTACACTATTGCAAGAAAATTTGAGGACATCATATTTTTTGTTTGGGCCACCTTTAAGACAACCCTCTGTTTACATACATTCTATCAGAGATAATGTACTAAACATCCAGGGAGATCTACAACTATCACAAATATAATAATATTACTCTAATATTGAGAGAGAATCCTCATGCCTTACTTGCATCTAGAGCACTGCAATTATTTTTCAATGGCAAAGACTTATTTTCTTGTTTTTATTTGTTATTTGTTTTATTCTTCTGTTCCTTCTTAGGGTACAAATGAACCTATTTTCAGTCCCCCCTCCCTGCCCATTTACTGGTATAAAGATGGTAAAGGTAGCATAAATTGAATTGCATTGTTTTTACAATAAAATTCTCTGAGTCAGAGATATAAATTCTTTTAATCAGAGAAGTAAGTATATCAAGGCACAAAAGAGAAGGACTTCAATGAACCCAGAAAGGTAACTACTGAACGGGAACCTAAGTTGTCCAAATTCTATCATATATGTTCATTCCGATTCTCTTTATCTAACATAATCTTTCTTTTGCTTATGTTAATAGCTAAGGATTTTTATTCTTCTGAAATACAATTTGACAATATTCCTATTAGATTTCAAGATATGTTCTTGGCTATTTTCATCTTATAGCTGAAAAATAAAATCCTGTGATATTTAAACATGTTCAAAGAAAGCCTTTGAAGAGCACCCTAGGTATTTGATCTGGTCACTTGTTTTCTTTTTATTCAATATCATCAGAGATAGTCATACTTTCCCTGTGATTTTGAATCTTCCATCAACTTTACCTTAATATTTTACAGCATAAATATGGTGCCTTAGAACTGAGACTTCTGAAAACTTTTGCTTCCAGGTCACCACAGATGATGATTTAATTAGCCATTTCAGCAGCATTTTCCATGGATTGCTCCGTTTCCATCTTAGATCTTAGACGCAACACTCTTGCCTCAGGATTTTTATGACTTCTTCCTCAGCTGGATTTATTACCTAAACCCAGATTCTGCTTATATTTTTAGGGGTTTATTTTTTAATGCACTTTTGGTTATTGGTCTGTGTTCCCGCTTGTGTAGAATGGAAACTGATGTGGGAAGCATCATAAAGAAAAATAGACATTTATCAGAAAGAATATTGAATGTTTCCTTGGGGTTGGAGTATTAGTCTTAGTAAATGAGCAGAATGAAAATAAAAAGAAAGTACAACAATTAAGTTTACCAATTGGGTCTTGTTATGATGCTTCAAGTGCAGGAACCTGTTGATACCTCTTGTCATCACTGTTGTCACCATCCTGAGTAAATTCTAACTACTTCTTCATTCAGTCCATGTTTAGAGATCCAGGTACCAGCTTTTGATTGGCCATGCCTGGTTTATAATCTCGAGGTATAAATGGGGGTAGTAATTAGTCTAGAATTCCTGTCCCCTTTTAGCTGCTATACAAAAAACAAACATATATATATATATATATATATATATATATATCTCCAATGTTGTTTTAAAAATTATATAAAATGTAAAATTTTCTAACGGTACTAAAATGTTTTCATGATGAACAGAAAAGCAAAAAACAAAACAAAAACTCCAAAAGAGATAATGTTCATTAACTTTGTTTTGTTAAGTAAATTAAGAAAGAATGATATATCAATTCTGCACCTATGAATTGCCAGAATATTTGCAAATAAATGCTTTCAAAATATGATATATACAAAAGTTCTCTAAAACATACAACTTTAATACTTACATGGAATTACTTTCATTGCATATTCTGGAAATGACCACAATCTTCAAAATATAATCCATTGTAAGCCAGTTAAAATATATACTTATATTTGTATACTCAGTTTGCACACAAAAAGAAACTTAACCCTATTTTATTAAAAAAAAATAAGTTATAATCCCAGAAAAATTTTACCAAGTAGACAACCTAAAAATTCATGTGAAAAATACAGGGAAATACATCAGTATACTTGTATCCATCAACTTTTTTTTTGTTCTGATGCAGCCACACAGAAAATAGAAAGCAATGCCTACTTTATACTAGCCACATCTATCAAATATATTCTGCTTTGAATATTAAGTAAACAGTTTCTTAAATAAATCTGTACATAGAAAAACTCATAGCATACCTGTGAAGCTATCAACACATGTGAGCAAAACATAGCATTTAAAAAGTACAAAGATGTTTTTTATAAGCTTAATAGCTGCCTTAAGAATAATAAACATTACTATAATTTAAAAGATCAAATAAAATTATAAATGATTGACTAATCAAGGATTCAAAGTTACCAGAAAATTAGGTTTCGTCCCCAGTAAGAGAAAGTGTGTCCACAGAAAGGAGTGTGTGTGTGTCCTGGTTGCCACAGAAAGGTGCTTCTCAGTGAGATCTCCTTCAAAGGAGTCTACTACAGGGAGCATAGTGGACTGACCATCAATTTTCACCCTCTAAATACACCACTTCTTCTGAGGACTCTGAGTTTATGCTTCCCCTGGGCTATTTACTGTCAAGGACTGGCCTTTGCTTGTAGTTTGCAAGACTGCTATAACTGTCACTTGGGTTGAGGGTGCTCCATAGGCTTGGATAAAACATTTAGAATCACATTTCTGCCCGAGGCTCTTCCTGGTCTTTTTTTTTTTTTTTCTTTCTCCCTTTTTTGTCTCAGCTCCCAGACATACATCAAAGACTAAAAGCTCTTGTTTATTCCTGCGTTATCCTCTTTGTCATTCACAGGTGTTTTCTCAAAAATCTCATGTGTGTGTATTTTCATATTGGTATCAGGTCTTTGGAGGACTCAAATCTATACATGGAATATCATCTTCATGACTACTTTCAAACCAGTTCAATCAAATGAACAGTAGGTACAAACATAATATTCTACCGACACAAAATAAAAATGAACGCAGATCCAATTTTCTAGTCCATCCTCCAATCATACCTCCTACTCTAAACTCTTGTACAATGGGATTCTAGGACTGTCATTGTACATAACCATTATGTCTTTGCCCTTCTGTATTGCCTGCTTAAAAACAGTATTGTTGACCCAGGAGAATAGTTAGACAGCTTTAGTTAGACTTGGGTATCATGTCCAATAGTCAGGCCATGTGATATGGGAGAATAATAAATTATCTTTTTATCTTTCCTTGGGCAGTCTCTGTTTTAGTAAGGGGAGCTTAGAGCATTCAATCTCAAAATTTACTCTAATTCTTTCATCTCTAAAATGAAATTTGTATCCGTGATTTTATGGGTACCACCTACCCTCACCCACACACTATAGTTGGTAGTCTAAGTATTTGTAACTGGATCATTTTATTTACATGGTATCACTAACTAGAGATAATGCTGATATCTAAAAACTAAGTATTCAAATAATGACTTTCACAGCATTCCTATTTCTCTACAGCAAACCATGTGGAGTTCTGCTGCCATTAGTAGAATGGAAAACTGAACTAGAACTTCTACTAGAGACACTATGGATTTGATTTAATATAAAGTATACTTGTAATATAGATGCAATCAAAATCTGAAAGCTCTTTATTTAAACCTTTGACTTCTATTGCAACAGTCAGATGACTACTTGAATTCGTGAACATGATACTATTATTTGCATCTCGTTTATTCTTACTTATGTATGAATAATCTCATTTTTGATCAAATTTTATGTGTTCCTTAATCTTTTTTCTTTTCCTTCCTCCTTCCCTCTCACCTTTTTGTTAACCAAGAGTGTATAATTTACTCTTTCCTTTCTACAGTAAATATTACCCAATAGTCATCAAGAGATGATTTAAGTCCTCAAAGGATATTTGGTAATATCATATTGATTGCCCAGAAAGAATTCAAACCCAGATTTCTGTCTATGCTATATTTTACAATTTTTTTCTATCAGTAGATATTCTCAAAAGAAGGGGTGCTACTGGCAACTAATAAGTAGGGATTGAAGATCCTTTGTAATATTTTAAAATACAAAGATACAAAGGTCTGCCCTTTCCTATCTCAAAAAAATATTGATATGGTCCTAAATGTCAAGAGTATTGAGATAGAGAAACTGGATTAGATATATACAACCCTATCAATAGTTAAATCAAGTTAGAAAATAAGGCATTTTCTTTAGATTAACTTTTTAAAAACTTATACCAATTCATAAATTAATAAACATTTGATTTATGGTCAGATTGCCTTATGAATTTTGGAAAGATTGATCACTATTTTAGAACAAGGCTTTATCTTTTAAGCATAAATTTTTGTATACCTTCACTTTTAAGTCTAAGGATATAGATGAATTACAAAATTCTCTGAGCCTCAGTTAGCATTGGATTGATAATTATGCCATCCTTGAGGGGTTATTATGAGAAGAAGGTGCATAAGGCATCTAGCAAATTGCATGTTTGTATTTAAATCACTATCATTGTTATATATCAATACTATAGATAGATTGTCAACATCTCAGTTAAGTGGTATCATACAAGCTAAGGTCCTTAATTTCAAAAAGAGGTTTTGTCCTAAATTGATAGGTTGTTATTGATCAACTATGTTCAGATATTAAAAATGTTGGGGTTTTATTCCCAGAATTATATTAGTTCTAGATCTATAACATCTTATGTGATCTGTTTTTCTATAAGTTTTCATTAGCTTTATATTTCCAATTTTTCTTTTTCATTTGAAAGTGGAAGTAATGTGGCTTAATATTACTTAACTGCAAAATGATGATGGTACCTATTTTAGAAGGTTTTACTGTGTCATCAAACAATACGCAAAAGCACTGTGTGAAGTGACAGTGTTTCTGCATTCAAGTCCTTGCAAGTTCAAATACTTTTTATTCATAAATTTGTTTTCTGGACACATTTTAGACAACAGGTAGAACACATGATAAGTAGAAATTTTTCTCTAGAATTTCCAAATAAGAATCTTTTAGTAGCTTGGCATGTTGGTGCAGACTTATAATACCAGTGGCTTGAAAAGAGAATGACAAATTCAAAGCCAGCTTCAGCAATTTAGCAAGACCCTAAGCAACTTAGTAAGATCCTACCTCAAAATTTATATATAAAAAAGACACTTAAAAAAAGTTCTGGGATATGGCTCAGTGGTTAAGCATCCCTGGGTTCAATCCCTGCTACCAAAAAGCAAACCCCCGCACCCCCCCCCCAAAAAAAATTAGTGTTTTAGTACAATGGCAAGCACATATATTGAATAAAATAAATCAAGAAAAAAATTTGAGTTGGTGAAGTTTAACAGCTTTATTGACAGATAATTTTTAATTAGATTTATAGGATTTGTTCCCAAGTTCCTAATTGACTATTATTAAATAATTGCAGTTTCACCTAATTTCAGTTGGATCATTACTCAGCAATATTCCTGTCACTATACAAATTTATGATGTGCTCAAACCAAAAGATTAAATAATGTCTAAATTTTTTAGAAACAGACCTTGCAGAGCTCTGCATATTCCTAGTGGGTATGCATGTGTGTCCATCTGTGTGTGAGGAAGCAACTGCTATTTCATATAAATTGTTTTATAGTTATTAAGATGGAATAGATTATTCCCAAAATTTTGAAATGACATTCATGCATCTTTCAATGCTGGTATCTATTTTATGATACAAGGGAACATAACCATGTAATTTATTTAAATATTTTAATGTTTAAAATTAAGTGGGTTTCTTTAATTTAGGAGTTCTTGGAAATTTTATTATAGTAATATGTGTGATAAATTGCAAAAAGTGTTTTAGGGACCATAGGTCATGATTTTGCAAAGTCAATTCCACCTCTTCCCTTTAAGTTACCAGTAGCTTTCCAGAGTATATGCTGTTACTAACTGAAGCTTACCAAGTTCATAGTGTCTCTCTAGTTTCAGAGTCATAGAACTAAGTCAATGAATGCATAGGATTGCCTTTGTAATTTTAAAAAAAATTCTCATAGATCTATAGGATCTCTTTTGTCTGTATTTGAAAATTGTTCAGAGATGTGAAGAATTTCCATGTCTACAAGCCTGATAATAGGGATAGCATCATAAAGAAGGGAACAAAAACTAATTCTTTAAAATTAATTCAACCCTAAAGCCTATCCTTCCTTTGAACTTCCAGTGATGAGCGACAATAAATTTACTTCAGTGTAAATCTATTTGAGTTGTATTTACTGCTGCCAAAACTATTTTAACATTATGATGCCAAAGCATAATGGATTCAAGGATTTTTTGGCATTGGAATATCATTGTTCCAAAAAAAATGGAAAATCTAGTATAGACAGGATCTGGGTTTTAATCCTTTCTGATTCATTCTTAATTAATTTTGGCAAGTAAGAGAGTCTGTACACAATTAATGATCCTATTTTATAAAATTGTGATAATGAAATTCCTAAAGTTGTCATAAATTTGTTATAAAGATAAGTAAAATAATTGTTTAAAGAACTTATCATAATCCTTGATTAATAGTATGTGCTCAGTAAATTTTGCTTATTATAATCACAATTATTATTTGTCACAATTTTAAACATTGATTACTAAAAAATGAAATAAATATTTAGTTGACTAGAGTAAAAGCCATCTTAATGGTTTTGAGTTCTCACATGACATTTGCCTCTCACATTTTAGACTAATAAGTCTCAACAATAAAAAACAATAATAACAAAAGTTCCCTAGAGAATATTTTACGGTATTATACAAGTTAGTATTAATTGGTATTAAAAATTTTTTGATTTTACTTCAAATAAGAAAATGGTCTGACAATGAAGTCTATCTAGTCTTCAGACAACAGACAGAAAATCAGAGCATCACAAAATCTTAAAGCTGAAAAAGACCACAGGTAACTTATCCTGACTTTAGAAATGAACAATTAAGTGCATCTTACAGGTTCTTATCAGTTGGTTTCAGTGTGAGGACATTCAAAAGTGATGCTAACAAAAATCACACTGCTCTAATTTCTTTTTTTAAAAAAGGAGTTCTTTCAAGCTGCTTATCCTTATGGAACTCACATGGAAAATACTATAAATATATGCCTATTGGAAGCCTTGATTGATTGCTGTTCATGCATGAGGCACTGAGGTAATCACTTTAAATGCATAACTTCAGTTAAATATCTCCAAAGCTCTAAAAGATAGATACTATTACTATTTCTGTTTCATAACTGAGGAAATTAAGATTTCAAGAGAATAAATAAGATTGTCAGATAAGATTGTTAGTAACTTGATTACCCAAGATCTTAACTGTATTTATGCATCCACAGTATCTAATTTTAAATTTCAGCTAACAGTGTCTTTCATAAATTTTTTTAAAAAACTATTTTGAGTAACTATTGAATATTTACTATGCATTATCTTTTGGATAAAGAAATTTCATCTCATTTTAAAGAAGCAATTGTTAAAACTAGGAAATAGCAACTTGCCCAACTTAATATAGCTAGAAAATAGTAGAATTAAGATTTTAAGCAAGACAAAGAGATAACCTATGCTTAAAGATAAACTAAAGATTTCAAGAAAACCTAATAAAAGACAGAGTAAATTGAAATTTTGTTAGGCTGTTAGTTAGCCAAGTGGTTACTCTATTTACATTTCAGTATAAAATAAAAATTTGAAACATACTTTGTATATGGGTGATATTGTAAGGGGTGTATTATTCTTAAAAATAAAATCCTATTTCAACAATTTAAATACATACTTAATTAAGTTGTATATATATAGTTACATAAATATATTGTAGAAAATACAAAAATTTTACACAGATGTATATCTATATATTGTGTATCTGTAGATATATAATAAGCCTTAGTTCTGATAGGAACAATTTTATGTATTATTTTGAGCTACTATTTCACTGAATCTTTAATATATATGGTAAGTCAGTAGTTGTTCTAAAAAAATCATTCTACAAATAAGAAAGAGAGCTACATTAAAGTTTTTAGATTTTACAAGGTCATGCATCATAGTTTATTGATCTTATCAATTACATTATGCTTTATAATAAAAGCCAAAAAAATAAAATATAAAGTCAAAGATCTAAGAAAGTCAAAGATATAAGAAAGTGTTTCATAAAATAAATGCCCAAGACAAGAGGTAAATGCAATGAGTGTCTCTGGACTTGTTTTAGACAAGGAAAACAAAATAACAAAAATAAATAATATTGGGCTGAGTGAAGAAAATTGTATGCACACTCTAAGTTGGATAATAGCATTGCAATTATGTTATTTTGATAATTTTATTTCACTGACATGATAGAAAGTCCTCTTCTTAAGGAAATACATCCTGAAATACTAAGAGATCAAGATCCAAGTTCTCTTTCATTCAAATGTTTTTTTTAATGAATAGAAAGATAGATATAGTGAGATCAGATAAGTATATTACACACAATCATTTGTTCATGGAGAGTAAAAAAGGAAGAGTTGGAGGGAGAGAAAAACATACAAAAAATGGAAAAGAATGATAATGACAAAACAAATGGGGAATTTTTAATTGATTAATCTAGTTAAAGCATATTTAAGATATTTAAAATTTTTATAATTTTTCTGTATATATATATATATATATATATATATATGTATTAGAATAATTTTTCCTAACCGACAAGTTCATAGAATTAGTTCATAGCTAATTCCATAGTGTTCCTTTAGTGTTTAAAAATCATTCTTTGAATCTGAACAAGATAATAAAAAATATGTCAATTCAGGACACCAGAAACAGAGACCAATGATATTTATATCTGTGATATCACATACAAAATCAACCAAATTGATAATTATAAGTTTGATATCATTGCAACTTAACTATCCCTTAATTTTCTAATTAAGCTTACAAATGTGAAATATCCATCAATATGGAATATGAATGAAATAAGGTATAAAGCAGAAAATAAAGAATTTAAATTTCCAATCTAAGCATGAGTAAGAAATATGATACTTCATATAAAAAGTTATGACAGCAGAGGTTTTGTGTGTGTCTACACACACATGCACACACTTATACTTTGCAAACAAAAACATTCTTACATCACTTTATGTCAGTCTTAATTTTGATGGAATGTGTATGGTTTTACTGCCAAAAACTTTGAATTAATGTCCTAGATCTAGCTATTTGAATTAAGTAGTTATTTAACCTGTAGCCTCTTGAATTTTTATAGACTTTTAAAAATAACACAGTCTGTGGGGCATGGTGGCCGACAGCTATAATCCCAGTGGCTCAGGACTGACACAGGAAGATTGTGAGTTCAAAGCCAGCCCCAACAAAAATGAGGCGCTAAGCAAGTCAGTGAGACCCTGTCTCTAAATAAAATACAAAATAGGCCCAGCGATGTTGCCCTGTGTTCGAGTGTCCCTGAGTTCAATCTATAGTACCCCGAAACAAACAACAACAATAACAAAATGTGCCTCAGAATATATTGAATAATTTGTGTAAAGTGGACATGTTGCCTTCACCTGTAATCCCAGCTATTTGGAAGGCTAAGGTGGGAGGATTATTAGTTCAGGGTTAATCTGGGAAACTTAGTGACACCCCATCTCAAAACCAAAACAAAAAAGTGGTAATAAATTGCATAGTTGTAATTAGGAGTATTGCAGTGGATTAAAATCATATCTGTATCTGAAAATAATATAAAACAATAGGGGAATAAATGAAAAACACTAAAATATATCATCAACATAGATTGAAGATAAGGTTTATAATAACTAAAAATACTCAAGTTATGAGCACATATACATCTGAGAAAATTTCATATGGGCTGGGAATTATAAAAATCACAAAAATAAATATTAAGTTTTTAGATATTATAATGACTTCAAGATTGTATATAAGATAGTATTTGTATGTTATAGATGCCATGTTATATGTATGACTGAAATTAAATGAGGCCTTCAGTTTTCTTTAGAACATGACGGAAGAATGAACCAAACTAAGTTGAACAATCTGCAACTATCCAAATCTGCACAAACATCTTTGTCAGGTAGCAGGAAAAACCTGTGAGTTATGAGGATTTCAAATATACACAGAACCCACAAGACGGTCTTTCAAGAGAAAGAGAAAGAATTGAATTTCTCTGCATTATTTATGAAAGGGAGAGAAGGGAAGGCAGCCATGAAGAACAGAGAGAGTTGAGCATAAAGCCTATTCTCTGGGACCTGAAAGTTTCACCAAACTTTCTTTTCTCTGTTGGGTCTTCCTACACATACTTTCAGAAACTCAAACTCATTCTGACATGAGTAGAAAAGAAAAAATCTGCAGTATTCACACTTGCCCTTCCTTGTAAGATGGTAAATACACTGCTTCTAAAAATAACAAGAACTTTTAATTCATAAATTATAAAATAAAAGTATGTTTTAAGGTAGTACAAACCTGTTGAAAATAGAGAAAAGGTTTTGCAGCAATGAGAACATCAAGAGGTAAGCTAAAATTGTGAGGCTATTTTGCTTCTGTGAACATGCTTCAATTTCTGGCAGAGGCAAAAAAAAATAAGGATGAATGTCTAGAATGAAAATTTCTATTATGCTCACAAATATTTAGAGTTCAAAACCTACAGGGAAACAAAGTCAATGGAGGACTTGTCTTGGGAAAAACAGTAAAGAATAGATAAAATGTCAGACTGGCTAAGTTGTCTCTGATTGAATTAAGATAATTCAACACAACTTTATGTTTCTACAACAGAAAATAATGAAGCATCTCTAAGGAAAGATTATAATTTAGATATTCTATGATTTTGTATATGCAATGGTACATCATTCAAACAGTGGGATTCATTATGCTATATTCATAACACATAACAAGATTTGATCCATTTTATTTCCCTCACTTCCTGCCTCCACCTCGTCCACTTGCTCAACTTTACTGATCTCCCTTCTGTTATTATTATTGTTTTAACTTTGCATGTTATAATTATATATTAGTATAATTCACTGTGGTATATTTACACATGGATATAGATAATTTGGTAGATTAATCCCTTGGTACTTTCCTCTCTCCTTCTGAAGGATAAATACTTCTGGAATGGTAGGGAAATCCTCTTTTAAAATCTACTCCTCAATAAAATTGATGAGAAGAGGGCAAAAAATAATAGGTAAAAATTGGCTTCAAAACTTGGAATTAAATAAAATTTCCAGTAGCCCAAAGTGAAGTATCAAGAAAATTGGCTGAATCCTGGTAAGAACAGTAATCATTGTGGTGTTTTAGTTCACCTTATTCCCTAGTCTCTAATTCTAGAGTATCCCTAAAAATGAACAGTAGTAGTTGTGAAAAACAGTAGTCTACTAGCCACTGGAGGAGCAGAATATGTATAGAATTCCATAAAAAGAACCATCTTCACATAACTGTCAGTATTTGATCTATGGGCAGCTCTCTGGAAATGCTCGTTCCCAGGAATTGTCTTTATTTGACCTGATTTAAAAATGTGCTCTTGCAAGAAATGCTATCTTTGAAATAATTTTCAAAAGCAATCAATGGTAATTGTTTAAATTTGAATATATTTGAAATGTTAAGAACATTAATGATGCTAAATGAAGCACTTAAAAGAAATAACTGAAAAGTAAGATGTCCACAGGTAGCTTTATAAAGTTTTAATGGATTCCTGAGATTGCAGAATGCTGCATAAAAGTGTGAAGTAGTGTGCATACCCAGGAAATATGTGACTTTTAATTCACTTTACAAGTGAATCAGACATATAAATAGATGCATGTTATAGTTTGAATATGAGCTGTCTCCCAAAAGTGCTTGTGTTAATGCAGGAAGTAAAATAATTAAATTATGAGAACCATAACCTAATCAGTGGACCAATCCATTTGATAGATTAACAATTGGAATAGAATGCTGTGTGGTAACTGTAGGAATGTGAGAAATAGCTAGAGGAAATAGGTCATGGAGAGCATGCCATAGGATTACATATTTTGTCCCTGGCTCTTCCTGCTCTCTCTTTCTGCTTCTTGGCTGCCATGAGCTAAGGAGCTTTCCTCTACTTTGCCCTTCTGCTATAATGTTCTACCTTACTTAATCCAAAGCAATGTTATCAAACAATAATGGACTGAACCTCCAAAACCATGAGCCAAAATAAACTTTTCTTTCTCTAAGTTGTTCTCATTAGGTATATGTGTCATAGCAAAGAAAAGCTGACTAACATAAGAAATTGCTACCAATTGCTGTAAATAACCTGACCATGTATTTCAAAAGTCTTTGTAACTACTCTATGGGAGGGGTTTGAATAATTTGGGAGATGCAAAAAAAAAAAAAAAAAAAACCTTAGAATATTGCAAATAGAGCTTAACAGGGGATTCTGGTGAAAGCTCAGAAGACCAGAATATTGTTAGGAATGTGGACAATAAGAACTGTGCTCATGATATTTTGGAGAGCAATGGGGACTTCACTGAAAACTGGATTAGAGGCTATTCATTTTACATTCTGTCAAAGAAGTTGTCTACATTTTGTCCATGTCCTGAGACTTTCTGTGAGTTTGAATTAAAACATGATGGACTAATTATTCTGGTGGAAGAAATTTCATCTGAGTACAGTGTTTAGGCAGTGGTATGGGTGTTGCTGACAGGTTTATTTTTTTTTTATTTTTTTTTAATTTTTTTTTTAATTTTATTTTTTTATTGGTTATTCAAGACATTACAAAGATTGCAGAATCACATCGGTTACACATCCACATTTTTACATAATACCATAATAGTAACTGTTGTATTTTGCTACCTTTCCTATCCTCTACTATCCCCCCTCCCCTCCCCTCCCATCTTCTCTCTCTACCCCATCTACTGTAATTCATTTCTCTCCTTATTTTTTCCCCATTCCCCTCACAAACTCTTATATGTAATTTTGTATAACAATGAGGGTCTCCTTCCATTTCCAAGCAATTTCCCTTTTCTCTCCCTTTCCCTCCCACTTCATGACTCTGCTTAATGTTAATCTTTTCCTCCTGCTCTTCCTCCCTGCTCTGTTCTTGGTTGCTCTCATATCAAAGAAGACATTTGGCATTTGTTTTTTAGGAATTGGCTAGCTTCACTTAGCATAATCTGCTCTAGTGCCATCCATTTCCCTGCAAATTCCATGATTTTGTCATTTCTTAGTGCTGCGTAGTACTCCATTGTGTATAAATGCCATATTTTTTTTATCCATTCATCTATTGAGGGGCATCGGGGTTGGTTCCACAGTCTAGCTATTGTGAATTGTGCTGCTATGAACATCGATGTGGCAGTATCCCTGTAGTACGCTCTTTTGAGGTCTTCAGGGAATAGTCCGAGAAGGGCAATAGCTGGGTCAAATGGTGGTTCCATTCCCAGCTTTCCCAGGAATCTCCATACATCTTGGTTTACTATGAGAATTGAGAGCAAGAAGCAGAGAGGAAAGATTTGAATGTCTTTTAGTTTGGCCAGAAACGGAGCATATGTAAAATGGGGGCCAAGGAAGTTGTGCTTGCTGAAGAGATACATGAAGGAACCTTAAATGCATATTTTTATGTCGGAAAAACCAATGTGAAAAGGCTTCATACTATATTCTAGCTATAAGGCACTCTGAAAAAGAGAAACTATAATGATACTAAAAACAATAGTGGATACTACATGTTGAGGTGAGAGGCAGGGATGAATAAGTAGGAGTCAGTGAATTTATATCTTTTTGTAATTGTAGATACATGTGTATTAACCATATTTTCTAGAGTTTTTGACTGATATTTTAGTTTCTGGGGCCAGGCTGAATATATAGGACTGTCCCTCCAAGGGTTAACAAATTCCCAAAAATAGCAAGGGATTCTTGTGGCAACCTATCTTTCACATGCAAATTTAGAACTCACTCTCCACTCCCCCATTTAAATTACTCTAAATTTATTGGGCTCTCATATTGTGGCCAAAACTCCCTTTCCTATTCAACTCAGGCATCGGACACCAAGACAGTCCCTACACCATAGAGCCTGCTGAGATTATTTAAACTAGCCAATCCTAAATATAGTCTGTCTGTTCCCACAATTTTACTCAACTCTTCCTACAGATGGCACAATAGAGACCTTCCAGCATATTCCGTCATCTCTGTCTTTGCCTCTTTTGACCTTAGTGATCTATCCTGTAGCCTTGCATAGTATGCCTTCCTCTTGGGAATTGTGAGTAATAAATTATCTTTTTAATGGCAATAACCTCCTGATCTCTTGCCCTCACCACAACTAAATAAAGCTGAAATCCCAAGTACATTTTAAAACATGGCATAATGCATTAGGCAAAAATACAACATAGAGTGAAACATAACATAAAGGTGGAAACTTAGTGAATAAATGGTGCTTCAATATTAGATCATTGTTTTCAACTAATGTGTGCCACACCAATTTAAAGGCTAGAAGAGGGAACTGTAGTTTAAATTCATTTTTTTTCTGTAAATTTAAATCTGCTCTAAGAAATAAAAGTATATTTTTAAAGAGTAGAAAATATAAAAAATGGTCAAAAATATTTGCAGTTAATACATCTGCAGTGTCACATTAGATTGGGTAGAGAGAGGTGATAGGAAGGGAGGGGGGGTGGGGGGATAGGAAGGGCAGCAGAATAAAACAGACACTAGTATTGCTGTATGTATATACGTGGCTGTATAACCAATGTGATTCTGCAACCTGTACACTTGGAAAAATGAGAAATTATATCCTATTTGATTCAAATGTATAATATGTCAAGATCATTGTATTGTCATGAGCAACTAATAAAAAGAAAGAAAAAGAAAAAAAAAGAAAATCTAAAATATGGTCAAAAATATTTGCAGTTAATATATGTGATAATTTGTGTACAGAAAATAAAATACACTACTCAACAATTAAGAAAAAATAATAATACAATTAGAAATGGGCAAAACATTCATATAGAAATATTTTTCAAAGTAGATATACAAATGGCCAATATATACATGAAAGATGTTTGACTCTAGTTATTAGAGAAATGTACATTAAAATCACATTGGTGTCATATCATACCCAATTTGATAACTAAAATGAAAAAATACTAGTTTTGCAATGAAAGTGGAGATATTAAACTATGTTATATTATTAATGGAAGTGTAAAATGATATAACCGTTTTTGAAGAGTTTTGCTGTTCTTTATGATGTTAAAATTATGATTACACTCTTCAATATATACATGAGTATTAAAACATATATCTATAGAAAAACTTCAACACAAATTTTCATAATGCATTCTTCACAATAGCCCCAAAGTGGAAACACTCTAAATGTTCCTCAACTAATAAACAAATCTAACATAGTATACCCAACTAGTGAAATGTTATTTACCAATAAGGTGATGAATTGCTCATACATATGTATTGAATAAACCTTAAAAGTGTACAGTAGGAAAGGATAATTGTGTGATATGTGAATCACATCTCAATGAAGCTATTATAAAAAGGAGTATCAAGTAAAATTTTCAGTACTGAACATTTCAGTGACCAAAATTATATTTGTTAAAAGATCATGTTTAAGGCTGGGGTTGTGGCTCAGTGGTACAGCACTTGCCTAGCATGTGTGAGGCACTGGGTTTGTTTTATAGCACTGCCTATAAATAAATGAATAAAATAAATGTCCTTCAACATCTAAAAGTTTTTTAAAGCATTTTTAAAAACATCATGTTTATTAGTAATTTATTAAATGTTTTCCCATGAGATCATAAACTAAATGATGAATATAATTCCCTCCCCTTCTGTTTTCAAAACCGCACTGATGTTCTTAAAATCAAAGAGAAAAACATAGAAAGCAAAATGATTTAAAAGGAAGAAAAATGACAGCCAATATTATCATAAAACATGACTGCTTACACTGGAAGCTAAAATAATCTACAGTCAGACAATTAAAATTAAATTAGTGCTGGGTGTGATGGTCCACACATTGATTCCTAGTGGCTCAGGTTTGATTCTCAGGCTGAGATAGGAGGATTGTGAGTTCAAAGCCAGTCTCAGCAACAGCAAGGTGTTAAGCAACTCAGTGAGACCCTGTCTCTAAATAAAAATACAAAATAGAGCTGGGGTGGGTGGCTCAGTCATTGAGTGCCCCTGAGTTCTATCCCTATTACCTCCCCATCAATAAAACACAAAAATACCCCAACAACTAAATAAGTATAAACATTATATGGAGAATTGGTGGGGAGGTAGAGAGAGGGGAGATAAAAAAAGAAGAAAAGAGAATGCAGGAGAGAAAATGAAAAATAATACAAATTCACTAAGTCTCTTAGGCAATATGTAAGCATAAATACAACTTTTCAACCAACAGAATACGAAGTAGAGCCTTAAGCATATGTAAGAAAACAGTGAGCCATAAATTGTTAAATGGAATGACGGAGGAAAGAAAAAGAAACAGGGAACGAGGAGCAAGTGACAAGAAGATGTTAATCATAACAGAGAACAAAGGAGTGCTGTAAAATAATAATAGACGGGTATACAAATATGTTTATGTAATAGAGAACATAATATGGGATATAAGAAATAATTTGTTATACAATATAAAGTATTAGGAAAATAATATACCCTAGGACATAATATTATATATTAATTATTAGGGTCAATTTATATAAGATTAAGATACTAATAACTATGAGAATGAGAATATAAATGGTCTTATATTTGAAAATACAAATAACTGCATAGTTCGATTATGTTTTATTAATATACATTGTTTTAGGGCTTTCTTGTTACCTGAGAATATATACATCCATAATAATGAAACATGGGCTGGGGATGTAGCTCAGTAGTATAGTAGAGCACTTGCCTAGCAGGCATGAGACCCTGAGATTGATCCCCAGCACAGAAAAAAAAAAAAAAAAAAAAAAAAAACAAGATAAATAATAATATATCAGAATTCAGAACAAACTTTAAGTTATATCAAGAAATGTAAATTGAAAAATGATTTTCCATTAGCTTACAAAGTAAAATTTAACTCCATGCTGAATATGAGACACAGTGAATGGAAGATATTTCAGAAATAACATATTTAAAAAGATAGGCCAAAATATATCAAACTAATGAGAGTCAATAGAAAAGAGAAATCATGACATTTATATCATTTGAGGTAGAACTGGACCCACAAAAAGCATTTAAAGTGTTTGAAGGGACATTCTGTGTTGATGATTTCTCTAATAAATGGAGACAATAGCTGTTTGTAACAATAATAGTGGTTTGTAGCAATGGAGAAAATAGCTGTGTTTAACTAGGCAGAAACTACAAAAATGTCAGCTACAACAGGTGTACAGAAGGTACACTTGAATAACATCCATCACTAAAAGAAATCTGGGTTCCTTGAGATACTAAGTCTTAGAATAGAAAGGCTCAAAATGGATCTGGATTGCTTTTCAAGTGAAAAAAAAACAAACTCAAAAGTTAACAAGGTCCTTTGAAAAGAATATGTGGACCTTCACTAATGAAATCCTAACAGAAAAATTTTTGGATAAATTGAAAATTAAGCATAATAATAATTTTAATGGATTGACATAAATGTAATTATGAGTGAAATTGTTGAGTTTTCATAATACTAAAATCTCATAGCCAGTAAAGTGATATATCACTATTTTTTAAAAAAAGGCAAGTATATTACTATTTAATTAAAAAAATAAATATAGGGAAGGTAATAAGAATTTATTCTGCCTTTCCTTTGGGAAATCTATTGCAATTGAATAATCCCAATAGCAAAGCAGTATCAAACACTCTAGTATGCTCTTATATATAATGACGTGCATAATGACAACATGACCTCAAGGCATTCAGATTGGAACAGACAGTTGTGACTTGTAGTTGAAACAATATGATTGGCAAGACAATTAATAATCAGCTCTCATAATCAGAGACTCCCAATTTCAATACCTTTTCACTGTCACCGTGAACTCACGCTCTCTCTCTTTAAGCTTGAGCAGTGGATGGAGTGAGTCACACAAAACCCTGGAGTTTAGTCTTCATTGCTACAAACCACTATTATTGTTACAAACAGCTATTGTCTCCATTTATTAGTTTAGTTTAGTTTTCATTAGTGAAGGTCCACATGTTCTCTTAAAAGGACCTTGTTAACAGGATTTGAAAGCTAACTGCTTAGCCAATTAACTGGTTTATATAATTCTGTGTTATTGCTAAAAGACCATATGTCAGCAAATTTTCAACCATAAAATTTTAAAGTATAAATCAATTTGGGAAGTTTAGAAATATTCCATTAAGATGTACATGACAGGCAAATATAGAGGACTACATTAGGATTTCTACTCTGACATGGTTTTATCCTCAATAGTATGGAGACAAGAAACAATAAAAACTATTCTTTTAACAAATTTAAAGGTATTACAGATTCTCTTTTTACCCAAGTCAATGATTGATATATTTCATTAAATATAGCAACAGTGACATATTAAAACAGTGCTTTTATTGAAATCACTACATTCCCAATCTTGTTTTTTTTTTTTGTTGTTGTTGTTGTTGTTATTGTTTGTTTGTTTTTATTTTTTCTTATTTTGAGGCAGAGTCTTGCTAACTTGCCCAGACTGGTCTTGAACTTGCAATCACCCTGTCTCAGCCTCCTGAGCCGCTGAAATTGAAAGCAAGTATCACCATGGCTGGCTGAATAGCTCCACTTCCACCAGCAAGATAGAATATCTAGAAATCCTCTCAGGTAACATTTGGCTAACATGGGTTTAAGGTAAAGGAATTAAATTGAAATTATGTTTCCAATATGCTTCACTGTAATAAATAACCAGGAGAATCAATTTAATGAGAAGGAAAAAAATCTAGCCAAATTAAAATTAGTGAATATCAATCTAGTAAAAATAAGACAGACAAATCAATAGTGACAGAAGTTAAGGCAATCACCTGCTTCCAATAGCTAATTTAGGACCAAGTCAAAGTGCAGCAGAGATTAATGAACCTTAGAGTAAATCACTATAGAAAAGAGTTGGAAAAAAAGTTGCAATTAGCACACATGCTGGGGACATCAATCTGAGATTCCCAGGTACAATATGAAACAGTTGTCAAGAGAAGATTGAAAACTAGACCCAGAACATAGAAATGCAGATGAATCATGACTTCCCAAAACATAAATCAATCACCATCAGATGGGACCTAAAACCCACTCAGGCAAAAGCTTCTCTCTCTTTACCCAGGTTTCTCTCTCTCTCTCTCTCTCTCTCTCTCTCTCTCTCTCTCTCTCTCTCCCCCCCCCCCCTCTCTCTCACACACACACACACACACACACACACACAGGAAAAAAAACACCAACTCCCTAAAACTCAATCATTTGGCTCAGAACTGTATCTTTTTTAATAGGTCTCCAGTGATAAAACAGATTGTCAGTTATGAAACTGAACTTAGAAAAGAAAATGAAGGATCATTAAATCTGATATGAAGCCTCTATTTCAATACTAAGCATATGTGAGTCTAGTGGTAACTTTAACTTTAGGAGATTTGATTTTAAGCAGGTTTTGTCTTTTTGTTGTTGTTTCTTCTGATGGTGTAAGATCCAACCACCCCACACTCACTGTTACTTTTTCCACTCTGAACATTTCCTTTAGAGCTTATGAGCAAAACCTATTTATTAGCTAGTATCCTCACCATTTTAAGGAACAAAAATGAATAAACTATCTTAAGCCAAAAGGGAGAAATGACCATTTTGAAGGACAGACAGTATTACAGTATGGAGTCTGGAATTGAATGTAATTGTTCCAATCCTGTCAGAATTGTGAGGCTAAAAACTATGGATTCAAGTTATCTCCTGGCTCACACATGTTTGGCTTCATTTCCAGGGTAAAAGACCTTCTCTTCTATTCATTCCATTTAAAAAAAAAATCCCAGGAAGGAAATCTGATTAGCACTATGTAAAGGAATGACATACAGAGAAAATAATTTTAAAATTTGTTTACCAGAAAGGTAAGATCATCAGATTTAAAAGGAATAAGTAATGAAATAGAGAACACAAAAGACATTTAAGAGGAAAAACATAATGTTATCAAGATTATTAAGCTTATGTTGATCTATTCAGGTTTGGGGGGAAAATTTCTTATTTCTAATGGAAATGAAATATCTTCAGATATCAGCATTTTTAAAAACCATTGGCAAAATTGCTTTCCTTAGGGACATAATAGCCTACAGGGAATACTCAGAAATTAGCTTAGTTTGGAACTAAAAAAATTGCAATAATTTTCGGTTTGTTTCAGGATGCAAAGAGTTCTCTCAACACCTCCCACCCAAGAACATGATGTTCACACTTATTCCTACTATTGGCAGGAGAATGTGATGGTTTTGTTTCCACAATCCCTCATTTGCATGTATCTGTTCCTAAAACATAGATTTAATTCTGTAAGCTTATTTTGTGATCATATGAATAAGAATCATTAAATATATGCTTTATTTGACCAATTTCAATTACACAGGTGTGACAAGAATTGCTAATTAATTCACAAAGATATCCTTATTTTTTGTTTAGCCATATTAAGTCTTAGAACTTAACCCCTATCTGGAGGCCTCATACATCCCCTAATTTTATAACTCTATTGTGCATATTAGAAATATTTTTTTCTGACATCAAGAACCAAAAGATGATTTCATTCACCGCAGCTGCGTTATATGTCATGGTACCTATAAAGTTATCAAACTGAAGATCTCTAGCAGAGTTCATACTTCGATTTTTTTCTTATCTCTATTCCTTATGCTTTCCTCATACTAGGTCAGTCAGTTTGCAGGTTTGCATTGATGTACAACTTTATCAATGGCTTGTTGGCATGCAGACTTATCATTACTTATTTTTAATTACTACTTTTCTTAGGAACCAATGTTCTAGGTTTCAATAATCACAAAAATGAAGAATGATAACAAGAATTGGCAACCCTATTATTATTAGTATTAATTGTCATCGTTGTTATTCCTACCATCCAGAGCACGTTTTCCTCTTGCTATTAGATATGTATGAGACTTACTCATGTTGTTGGCAGGAGAAAGAGTCATTTTTTTCCTTTTTCCCTAGTCATGCTTATCTGGATGTGAAGAGGTTCAATGCTATCCTATGTAATGCTACCCTGCATAATGGATAAAGCTATTCACATGAATAGCTTTGGACCAACTGTGTGTTTGGACCAACAAACAGTTTACAGTGAATCCAGAAATATATTTTCTACTACTTACTTTTAAATCTTCATTTCTTGATATGTGCTGTTCCCCTCACCTGCATTTCCTTGGGTCTGTCTCACCTCACCAAATCCCTCACCCTCACCCTGACAACTTGGCCCCCTTTAGGTTCAATGTAATTCATTCTTTAGTGAAAATTTCCTCCAACATATAAAAGCAATATTATTCAATAATATGTCAAATTATTTTATGTTGTATAAAATACAAATTTTCTTTGATGATCTTTGAATCCATAAGATGATTTCACCTTGGGGCTCAGGTACAAAGCCCTATTTGACACACTACAATCTGAATCCCATGATCTCAAGAAATACGTTAAACTCAGATTTGGCAGTTTTTCAACCTCATCAGTTCTATTACTTTGTCTTTTTCAGTATCTGTCACTTCTCCAATTTCCAAGATTTTACTTTTTTGAGAATGATTATCTTTTTTTTTCAAAATAAACTTAGATTTTGAAAAATTTTAAGCTATGGAAATCAATATCATAATCAGAAATATTGTTGCAAAATGATGTTAGAGCAATGAATGGCAGTGATTTATCCAGAGGTCTCCAGAGGGTGAAATACTCCCTAGCAGAGTTGGAAATGAGGAGGTCTAGAAGGAATTGTTGAAAACTGACAGGTAGTGGGGTTCACGCTTTAAGCTTTGTGAAAAGAGCTTTATAATTTCGGTCTTCACTGCAACTGACACAGAATTCCCATATGGAGATGATAAAATACAGACCATAGGGTTTGACAGGCAGGAGATCCCTGGTGATCGAACTGAAGAATTTAGATAAATATCTTACTAGAATATTGAATTACTGAAACCTTTTAATGGAAAGCCCAGAACCTATCATCACGACACCTATACTATGTTTCTGTCTTGGTATTTGAGAAACAATCTATATGACATTTAGGCATTCTGATAGATAAGGTTTGGGTTGCATGGATTTAGGTGGGGAACCATCTAAAGGTTTTCTAGCTGTTCAGAGAGCGGTATTTTTAATCTATCAGCAAAGACAGACTTGCTTGCGTGCATTGAAATCACCTTTAAAATAAATAGGTTTTGAAGAGATTTTATTTAAGTACTGGAATTTATGGGTTTATTAACATGAAAATTTAGTAATGAAGGGTTTTGCATAATCATGTAAAATATAAAATATTATGCCACCATTCTTGGATTATCTTAGACAATTCAATTAACCTAATTTTATATAACTGGATACTCATATCTGGCATGTGACACCTGACATCACCTGTTCAGATTTATTTCTTCAATAGATCCAATAGAACACTGGATTGAAAAGTATTATTCTTTTCTGTACTTTTAAGTTCTGCTCTGTCTTTTGCTGAACACACACACAAACACACACACACACACACACACATACACAAACATGCATACACCTACTTGTTGGGCCCACAGTTTTTTGACTCATTAATGTCTCTATGATAAATTAGTCTTGCTTTTTCTGTAGGTTGGTTTTGTTTTTAAGCATCTTGAATAACACTCTACTTTTATTCACCTGTGCTGAAACATTAGCACAAAGGATTTTTGTTTTGTGTTGTTTTGTTTGTTTGTTTTACATTGCCAGAAATGGAACTCAGGGCCTTGAGCATGCTAAACAATCACTAGGACACTGAGCTATTATATCCATCCCTCAAAATAGATCTCAGTACACTGAAATCATGGTGTTACAGGGCTGGGTTCCTTCTGGAAGCTCTGAGGTCAGATCTGTTTCCCTGCCTCTTCCAATATCTAGGCCACACACATTTCTGTCTGACTCTAACTATAGTATCTCCCCTATGTAATTACACTGGGACCATCCTGATAATCCAGAGCAAACTCCTCATAAAAATTAGTATTTTTAATAATATATTTAAAGTCCGTTTTTCCATATAAGAACATAGTTGGAAGCTTCTGGCATCAGGATGTGAATTTTTTTTGGGGGGGGTGCTATTATTCTGCTTACATTCTATTCCTTCCAATTATATTTTGTGTATGTAGGTGTGTGTGTGTATGTGAGAGAGAGAGAGAGAGAGAGACAGAGAGAGAGAGAGACAGAGAGAGAGAGACAGAGAGACTGGGGATAGAACCCAGGGGTCCTCTACCTTTGATTTGTTTTCTTGTTATCTTTACATCTATTTTTATTGTGTTTGAATATGTTCCTGTTCCAGGCCAAGCTTGCCTCTGTTTTTCTTCCCTGTATTTATTTTCTTTAGTAACCATTCACCTATATGGCTCATTTATTTATTTATTTATTTATTTATTTTTTAATATTTATTTTTTATTTGTAGGTGGACACAATACCTTTATTTTATTTTTATGTGGTGCTGAGGATTGAACCCAGTGCCTCACGCATGCTAGGCGAGCACTCTACTGCTGAGCCACACCCCCAGCCCCTTATTATTTTTTAATATCTTAAAGGCTTTGACTTTGTGTATATCTTGGCCATCTTATTCTTGCTGAAACTGACTTGCAGCCATTTTACCATTATGAGAAATAATTATTAACTTTATGAAATGCATTGAATAGGAGTTATAAAGTATGATAGTAGAAGCGGAAGGTTTGGGAATTATTTTAACAATGTGCCTTTAAAAATGAAAATGTGAATAAACAATGATTATGTGCACAGTTTTCATGATTGAAACTGGTGGGCTCCCCTGCCTGTGATTGTTAGTTTCTATTCTATACACAACAGACTACTTTTTAAAAAATATGTTTTGTTAGCATTATTTTTCCTCTACTTTTCATATTATTAGCATAACTAATTAGCATATGTGTTTATAGATATATGCAGACACACACACTGTATATATAATTATAACACATTCCGGAAAGTGAATGTTTTCATAAATTTTGTGTTTCTTAATTAGTCTTCACTAGGTGTTTACATTTTGTTTACACTTTTATGTATTCTCTGTTCCAAGGGATTGAACTTAAATATTTATCAAGCTCATTGTTTCCTAATTTATTAATGTCTTTATTATAAATTAGTTTCATATTTTGTGTAGGTTTGTTTTGTTTTTAAGCATCTTTTGTAGTACTTTAGTTTTTTTCCCTCACAATAAATTCAAGAAGATACATCTTCCACTGGTAAAATATTGACTAAATTCCATAAATTTTAGTATTATCTATTCTAATAGTCGCTTACTTTTTAATCGTTTATAGTTTGATTTTTAATATTTTCTTCCTTAAAATATAGATATTATTTCATAATTAATCTGTGAATGGGAGGAATCTTTTCCATTTTTTCTTAACTTCCAAATTTAATAAGCATAATCAGAAAATAATTAGCTGTGAGAAATTCATTTAAATAATAAGTAAAATTTAAAACTTAACCTACATTCTATTTTTTGGAACATCTCATGAACAAATAAAAATAAATCATTTTCTTTAAAAATTAATTTTAATATACACAATTCAATATATAACCAATCTATATGTCATATATATATATATAATATATATGTATTTGAATGTGTGAATATTTATATAATGTTCAGCTTTTTTCATTTGCACATCTAAATATCATTACTTATACATCTAATAGAGATCTTAAATTAATAAATATACTAAATGAAATATAAACCCACTCTCTATTTCTCTAAGATTACTTCCTTTCCTAGTTTTTCCTATGTACATGAATGCTAGGACCCTTTACTTAGTTTTCTAAGTCAAAGAATTTACTAGTTTGTTTAGCAGTCATAATTTATGGATGTGTTTCTTCCACTGTGAGTCATATTGATACTTCTTGATATACATATTCTAAATCTCTCCATTTTTGCCTTCACATCTTGTACTTCCCTGCTGACAGCTACAGTAATTTCTCTCCAAGACCATCACTGAAGCTTTCTAATTGGTCTCCTTTTCATTTATTTTCAACATAACAAAAACATATTCCGTTTTAGTAACCCCCCATTTCCTGCCCATTCCCCAGTCGTCAATTTTTTTCCCTGAGCTTACACTCCAGGGACTTTTCAATTGTTTTTTTCTAAAACACCAAATACATTATCATGGACTATATAATAGTTTTAGTGAGTTTTTCCATGCTATGACTAAAAGACCCAACTGGACCAACTGTGAAGGAGAAAAGGTTTATTTGAAGGTTCACGGTTTCAGAGATCTTAGTCCATAGAAGGCTGGCTCCATTCCTTAGGGCTTGAGGTGAAAACTGAACATCATGGTGAGACAGTGTGGTAGAGGGAAGCAGCTCACATCATGATCAAAAAGCAGAAAGAGAGGTCTCCACTTGTCAGGTACAATTATATACCCCAAAGCCAAGCCCCAATACCCGCCTCCTCCAGCCATACCCTACCATGCCAATTACCACTCAGTTAATCCCTATCAAGGGATTAATTCACTGGTTAGATTAAGACTCTCACAACTCAATGATTTCTCCTTTGAACATTCTTGCATTGTCTCACACATGAACTTCTGAGGGACACCTCACATCCAAACCATAACAATGATCTAACTACTCTCTCTCTCTTCATGGTCTGCCATGCTGTGATGCACCCATCTTTTCTAGCTTCCTGTTCTGTACACAGTCTAGCTTGTTTTACTGTGGGGTTTTTGCAACCTTTTCTTATCTGTGTCTGGAATTCTTTCCCCCCAAATAGTAGACACTTAGCTCTCTCATTTTGGCCCAATAACCTGGTCCATCTTCTGAGAAGACTTCTTGACATTTTATTTAAGTACATTTATCAGCCACTTTGTATACTTACAATCCCAAATTACTCAATTAAAAAAATTCACTTTCTTAGCTTCTAGTTTGTTTGTTTGTTTGTTTGTTTGTTTTTTAATATAAATCAGTAACAGGCAAAACAAGGATCTTTTGTAGATCTGTTCACTGCCAGTCCTTACAAACAGTGTCAGGCATATAATAAAATCCTCAATACAGTAATTATTTTTTGGATGACTGAAATCTCTCCACACCTTTTTCTTTACAGACAACTACTTCCCTGATCATAGAAAAGAACATGATTCCTTAATCCTTCCAACTGATAATGTTCCATGCTCAGTCCCTGGCATGGGCAATGCCTGGGGTTTGTTGCTGGGATCATCATTTTCGAGCAATGTGGGCACAGGGAAGTGGGGAGGTAATGTACACTATCTCAACACAAAGTAATAACATAGACTCTCAGCTGAGATTTCTAAAAAAAAGCATTTCATTTGTAGAGGACTTTAAAGTTGTTTGTTCCTTCATGAAATTATCCGATTTTCTAAACTAAAATAGCATATATTTCTTTAATATGAAATCTCTTTCCCATTCTTTTAATCAGTGAATTCCCTTCATTGTGTTAAAGGACATTTAGCATTTAAGTTTATGGTGTGTGTTACTTAAGGAGCTGGAAATATAAAAGTTACAATAATTTTTAATAGTTGTCTATTTAGCTACTCAGGGAAGACTTCAAGTAAATTGAATTTATTTCAATTTAATGATTTCTTTTGGTTATTATAGAAGAGCTGGGAAGGATTAGTGAGGATGGGCAATTCCTTTAACTATATTTTATTATTTTTATTGTGCTCATTTTCCTTTTTTAATTACATATTTTTAGGTTTTGGTTTAGGCCCAACTGACTTTTGTTATACCCATATTATGTATATCAAGTTATTACATCCTTTTGTTTTGTATGGTTCCTTCATAATCCTCTTACTAATTTTTATTTTGTAAAAAAAAAAGTTTCCACTCTGTGATAACCTTATTTCTTAGTATTTTTCTTCTTTCTCCATTTATTTTGAAATTACATATCTTTATTTAAGTTCTGGCAATGGTATTGTAAGATATGAAGTTGTGAGTTAATTTTTCCTGGGGTAATATGTTAGCTTAGTAAAAATACACAAATGTACTATTTTGATAATATGTATAAAGTTATACTAAAAATAAAAATCATCCCAGTGAAAAGAAAAAAAATACCCATTCCCTGCACATAAATATTCTATCTAGAATTTTTTTATGATATAATCAATGATTTTTAATCCAAATTATTATTTTGTACTTCAAAGCAATTTCTTTTAATATTTATTGCTAACACTTATATGGTTTTATCCATATTAAGGATTATTATTGAGACAATTCTATTGTGTTTTTACATCAATTTGTTCCATATTTTTTTACTTTTACTATTTTCTTCATTTGACAGGTTTCTTTGAAGCTATTAATTATTTGATTGAGATCTCTTCCCTTTAAACTCTATGATTATTATTCTATTACCTTGCCAACATTTTATCTACCCTTTCCATGTCCCCTGTGGTTGTAATTTTAGGATTTATTTGATATGCTTAAATGTCTAAAATTTGACTGGGGCATATACTTAGAGTTTCTATTTATTTGATTCTAGATTGATGCCTTCAGTAGGAAATCTTGAATTGTACTTTAGCTCAAGAAAGTTGCATCCTATTATTTTACTGTCTTAGATATTAAACCTTTCCTATTCATACCCAACCGTCTGCTGGCTTGAGTTGACATCTGGAGGGGTTTGATACCTCTTCTTGATTTTCCAGGATTCACTTTCTGTGCTCAGGCCTCTCACACAGATCATCTTCCCAATGCTCCAAAGGATGCCCTGAGCTCTTGTGTGGTGCAGGAGGAGGCATCTTCCTGTCTTTGATCCACATCTGCCTGAACATATTTACCCCTAACCTGAATAAAGTGTATTCTGATAGGACACTGTGACTTCCAGAGCATTGGCGTCTCTCTTAGGAAGTAACCGTTGGATTCCTCCAGGTGGTGACTCAGCAAGGATTCTCATCCCATGTGACAGGTTTGATGTTGCCAACTTTGTTATAAGATGGCTCTGTGAATACAAAATCCCCAGACACAAACAATGGCAGTGAACATCCAGTTCTAGTCTAGTGGTACTGCTCTCTCCCCCGAGCAAAATGCACATTTAAAGAGCTCTTATTGGCAGTTAAGGAAGTTCTTGCAATAGTAAAACAAAAGAGAATTTAGACTACATTGCCCTCGTGTTTACTTTAGAAGCAACTCAGAATCTTTCAGGTAAGTCTGCAGCTAGTCTGCAAGCATTTTCTTGAAAATCACCCATATCTTGAAATGAAAGTCAGAGAGCTCTTCCAAGGTTGTAACTGAGGATGTGGTGAAGAATATCAGCAACCTGTTTCATAGCTAAGAAACAGAAGTCAACTATTTTGCTACAGGCATCATCCATCATATCTCAACATATGACAAATGGCTCTGGATATATGGTGACCTTCAGAGGTGTGCTTTTCTCCAGTAGCCGCATGCAACCATCCAAATTTGGCAAAACTCAATGTGTAAAATGACAGGCACTGGTGAACAACAGATCATTCAAGGTGTTTCTCCCACTCTTTGGCAACATCTTTGAACCAGAGTTTTATCACTGATTACTTAGGAGTATTTATCATATACAGTAAAACTTCAGCAAATGTTAGTCAAAGAAGGATTGCAGTCTTTCTGTGAAGAGAGAAATGAGACAAACCCCTAAGCACTGTAGACTGCAACCTCCATTTATGGTGACTTGAGAATGCAATTTTGAGTTGTGGAGACTCCTTATGTGTTAACTGCCATTCTTAATCTAAGTGGTTTTAGTGTGGCTCTGTGTTCCTCAATGTCAGGCTTTCTGACCTTACAACAAATTGATGTCAATACAGTTTGAAAATTGACCACCTCATTGATTATTTGTTGTTGATTCTTTATAAATTAAAAAGGTTGAATTTTATAATTCAACAATCCCAAGTCAAGTTGGAATCATTCTGAGGATACCCCTTCAGCAGCAATTTTGAAAAGTCAAATTCTATGCACTGTAGGAACACCTGGGAATTTGGGACAGGAACAATAGGTGAAATTATTTTTCTTTGGCCCTGGATAATTTCTTGACTTTGGGAGTTTTTCAGGGGAAGGAATCTATTTATATAAAAAAGAAAAGATACATGGGAGATCTTGTTATTTATGTTAAATTTAACATACCAAACACAGGAAATGCTTATTGGGAAATTTAATTTCCATATATATATATACATATATGTGTGTGTGTGTGTGTGTGTGTGTGTGTGTGTGTGTGTATTTTTTACAAGCCTGAATCTCTGTTGGAGAAGGGGAAAAAAGTATTACACATATGTTGCCATTGATTATCTAGTGTTGTTTAACAAATTGCGTCATGACTTCGTACTTCAACTCAGAAACATATTATCTCACTCAGATTCTCGGGATGAAAAAGCAAAAAAACTGACAGTGGCATAGCTACATAAAGCTGAATATTATTCCATCTCAATCTCTCAAGAGGTGCTTATACTTTATTCAATTCATTTGATTAACTTCTAATAGTGAGTCAATAATTCCAAATTACAACCAACGTCATGTCTACCAGGAAGGTGGGATTATGGGAATCATCTTGGAAAACAGTCATTATAGTTTCATACTTAAACTCTAAGTCTATTAAAATTCCCCTGATATGATTTGTTGGTTTATTAAATATTTTATTGACTCTATTTGGTTTTCTCATTAGAAGAATAAAGATAACCACAGGCAGTGAAGTATATTAGAAAAAGCTGGGATGGCAATCACATTCTTATTTAATTCATCTTGTTCTACTATGAACTGAAATCTTCAGGAGATTCTCTGTAGCACAGATTCTTCATCCACCTACTCGTTCAATGAGTACTTCTATGCACTTGTCCATTGTTCCAGATGTTAGGATACATAGACGTAAATATTTCTATCCTGTGAAGACTACCTTCTAGTTAGTTGACTTCCGAATCTATGTGTAGCTCCAAAGAGTCAGATTAGAATCAATTTTTATAAAGGAAGTATAAGTATGTATAAAAAAGATCCACTGGCTTGGGTTAAATCTAGAAAATAAGGCACATATATTTTCAAGGTTGTAAAGAGCAGAAGGTACTTACAAAAGGAAAAACCTGTCATTCATTCAAATTTGGTGTCATTAAGGAAAATGTTGAACTTAGGGTTATTTGACCAGAGAAAAGGGGTTCAGGACTTGAGGGTAATGGAGCCTGAAGCTACTCCCTGAGTTGTTCCCAAGCTGCCACAGGAAATGCTTACTGGGAAATTTAATTTCTATGTGTGGAAAGGGAGTTGTTAAAAAAGCAATTCCAACTATTATGTTCCTGATAATTGTGTGGCAGTATATTTCCCGGTATGCACAGCATGAGACTCCAATACAATGCTCTGAAATTATAAGGTTTCTTAAATATGTACTTTTGTGTTTAAATGACACACGATAATTGTACATATTTATGAATCACAGGGTAATATTTCTCTCTCTCTCTCTCTCTCTCTCTCTCTCTCTATATATATATATATATATATATATATATATATAAAATGTTTAATGATCAGATGAAGGTGATTAGCATATCTATCACCATAATATTTATTATTACTTAGTTGTGTTTGGAATTTTAAAAGTCCTCTCTACTATTTTGTTGTCGACCAGCTACCCTACTGTGCTACAAAACATTGTAAGTTATTCCTCCTCCCCAACTGCATTGTTATATCCAATAACCATCCTCTTCTCCCCCTCCCTCTCATCCTTCTCAACTTCCTGTAATGTATATTTTACACTCTATTTCTATGAAATCGGTGTATTTAGCTTGCACAAATAAGTGTGAATATGTAGCATTTCTCTTTCTATGCTGACTTATTTTACTTAACATACTGTTTTAGAAAATCTATCTTCTCACTACGTCCAACACTGGCCTTTATAGTTTTTCAGTACTGATCATCTAAGGGGATTTATTAGGAGTGGGTCTTTCTGACGTGACAGAAACAAAAAACACTGAAACATATGACATAGGTATGATCCCCAGGGCAAAGGGATTTGCAGCATATGTTATGAATTTTCCTGACGGGAAGGAAATTCTTGGACTTTTTCTTTCCTTTTCTATTTATTTATTTAGTTACTTATTTAGAAGGAATAAGGAGTGGAGCATAAGAACTCTCTAGATGTCTTTGAGAGTAAGCCTGTATAGAGACATTGTGCAAATGTGTAGATGGGAGGGGTTCTTACTTGTGTGAACTAGAGGTTTGCTACAAAAGGCATCTGAATTTATCTTGACTCCTTGGTGAACAGAAAGAGAGCAGAAAAACTGCAATATGAAGAGTGGTGAAAATAGAGTGAGGGGCTTACAGTTTTGAAATTGCCCTGCCATCTATTTCAGTTGGTGAGCAGATAAGACTGCTGGTGAGCAGGGCTCAAACACTTGGAGCTTAAGTACTGCACTCTGAAATGTAATGAAAGCATAGGGTCATAATTGGTCTGCAGAGATCAGGACTTGTTTTCAGAGTATAGTGGATTTATCCTGGCATTGCTGTGCTAAATGAGTTACTCCTCCTCTTAACTCAAAAGTCAGATAGACATTGTAGCATAGATTCTTATAAAATGAAATTATAAAACTGTATGATCCAAAGCAAGAGGAAAAACAGAAACAGAAGAGCAGAATAGGATAATGAATCAAAGATTGGAGAATTTCTTTGGATCCCAGGAAGCACAGATATGTTGTATAGAGAACTTGAGATAAGTTAGGCAAATTTTGTTATTCAAGCAATGATATTCATTAAGAAAATATTGTTTCTTTATCCATTCATCTATCTATTGTTTTATTTTAACTGCTATCCCAATTATGTGTAGGCCAAGTACATTGCTAGACACATTTTGAAAATTTTTGAGTTATGCAAATATCCCTTACAAGGAGATACACAATGCATATTTCCTATAAAGTTTAAAATATGAAATATACATTAGTGATAAAGTTTAGTTATATATGTAACTTATTTATAACTAAGATATATAAGTAATATACATGTGATGTAGCAGATATAAAATTAATGTACTATGAAATTAAGCAGGTTAACATCCTTGGATGTATCAATTTAAAATATATAGGACAAATAGGCAAAAGAGTGTTTAAAACATAAAAACTGTATCTACTTAAATAAGAAAAATATTAATTCATAGAAATTAATATTCTTATTCTCCAACTCCATTCATTTACCTGGAAATGCCATAATTTTATTCTCTTTTAATGCTGAGCAACAACATTCCATTGTGTGTGTGTATGTATGTATATTTATATATATAAATATATATATAAGTATATATATATATATATATATATATATATATATATATATATATATATCATAGTTTCTTTATCCATTCATCTATTGAAAGACATCTAGGTGAAGAACATCTAGGTTGCTTCCACAGTTTAGCTATTGTGAATTGTGTTGCTAAACATATTGATGTGGCTGTGTCACTACATGCTATCTTTAAGGAGAATGTCATGGTAAGATAAGTAAGCCAAACACAAAAATGGAATGTTTTCTCTGTTATGTGGATGCTAATCCATAATGGGGGGAGGAGCATGTGATAAGTGGAGGAATTTTTGGATTGGACAAAGGGGAGGGAGCAGAGGGAAGGGAACAAGAGAGTAGGGAAGATGGTGAAATGAGTCAGACATCATTTCCCTAGGTACATATATGATTGAACAAATGATGTGACTCTACTTCATGTACAAACTGAGAAGTGAAAAATTGTGCTCCATTTGTGAACAATGAATTGAAGGGCATTCTGCTGTCATGTATAACTGATTCGAACAAATAAAAAAAGAAATTAGTACTGTTTTTTTTTTCTTTTTTTTAAGAGAGATAGAGAGAGAGGAGAGAGAGAGTGAATTTTTTTTAATATTTATTTTTTAGTTTTCGGTGGACACAACATCTTTGTTTGTATGTGGTGTTGAGGATCGAACCCGGGCCGCACGCATGTCAGGCGAGCGCGCTACCGCTTGAGCCACATCCCCAGCCCCAAGAAATTAGCATTGTTATTATGAATTCTTGTGATATGATATCATAAGTCATATAAAAAGAGAAAGGAAATTTAAAAATTGTTGGCTTGTTTAATCAAAAGAATATAAAATTGGAGTTGAAAGAAATAAGCAAGAACATGGCTATTCCTGTAGCTTCCCTACCTTCTATTCACAGGGGCTCCCCAGGGCTATCTTTTCTCTCATTCTTTTCTGTCCTCTAGATAATATTACAATTAGCCATTTTTCATTTGCTTTAGAATTTTTTAGAATTTCTATTGACAAAGATACTTTTAACTCAATGCCTTCTCAACTGCACTGAAATATTTTTATTCCTTCATGAACATTGAGAATAAATGTTTCTTTAAGGGATCTGAGTTTTAAAGTGCTGAATCCTGTTGTGTCTGGACTGAGATGACACATTGCAGTGTGGTTGCAGAGTGTTGAAGGGTGTGGTTTCAGGAACTTGACCTGGGTTTGCTTCTTGGCTCCACTACATTCTTCACATAATAGAGGTCATTGTTTGCTGGTGTATTGTCTATTTTCTCAAGTAAATGTAACCCCCAAGAGAGAAAAATAAAAGAAAGGAAGAAAGAAAGAAAGAAGGAAAGAAAGAGACCTTAGAAAATAAAACACTGGCTTCAATGTAGGCATTCAACAAATATTTATTAAATAAATGAGTAAATGGAACTTAACCCTTCTGAAATACGCAAAGGTGTATTAGGTTGTTAAAACGAAATATCTAGCTTTCTGCCTAAAAATAAAAGTATAATATTCCCTCACCTTAATATTTTTAATTGTAAATTATAACATTAAGCAATCTAATAGAGGTGAACGTGCTGTCCAAATGACAACTGACAGTTTGGACATCAGAAGTCTTAGTAGTTTCAGGATATTAATATCTGTACGCTAATAAAATGGCTAATAAAACATTATTCTGTTAATAGCATTCTCATCCCTGGGTGGTTGATCAAAGTGTGAATAATACCTTTATGCTTTATAATATAAGAATATATTAAGCATTCAGGTGAGTCAAAGATCTGTCAAGGAAGAGACTCTTCCTTCTCTTTATTATGCATTCTTTGGCATCTTGTATTAATGAGTGAAACTGGGCCACAGACCTCCTGCTTATGGGGTGGAGGGAAAGAAGTAGGTAATGTTCCACAGCGTTTCATATTTTTACAATGCTGTCATGACAAACGGTTCTCTGTTTTAATTACTTAGAATCATATGAGCCCAATGGGTGCAAGCCAAATTAGAAACACCAAAGCTGATATTTCAGTGCTGTGAACAGTGTAAAGTCATTCAAGAATGCAAAGGATGCTAGGTTCATTCTATTATCCCAGTTGATTATATTATTGCAATATGATTTATCAAACAGTCCTTTCTCTCCCTGCTGATTTGAAATTCAAATATCACAAAATATTTTTCTATATACAATAACTTTCTGGATTCATATATCTATCCCATTACTTAGGCTACTAATCTCAGTACCAGAACCAAATCAATTTAATTATCATATTTTTTAACATGCTGTTAACATTTTTTAGCAATGTTAGTTAAGTATTGCCTATTGCTTGATACATTTGACAGGTTCTTTTTCATCTAGCCTCATTCAATCCTTACAATAACCATACAATGCATAAATTCTTTTTGTCAATTTTGCTTTTTCCTGTAAAAACATGATTATTTTCAAAGGATTTTTCTTCCTGCTGAATATAAAATTATTTACAAGTTTTATAAAGTATGTACTTACTATTACATTAGATTTACATTTATTTATAGATTAGTTTGCACAGAATTGGCATATTATCGAATTTCTCATTAAGGATCACAATATATATTTTCGAGCCATCTGTTTTTATTTTGTGTCTCTGAAGGAAATGGAATAGATATGTGACTGTTTAAATTTCAATTCTTCATTTGGAGAACACACATTACCTCCTCAGCAATGGATAGACAGATGGGTAATTTATTCTTTTCAGGTGGACTATTATTCATGTTTTTCTGTTACCTTTCCTGTGACTTAAATCATACATACACATACCAACAATAAAATAATATATACATTCACAATAAATGATAAATATATTTATTTATATAATTAAACAATATATAAAATAATTTAAACTATACCATACATAGCACATTACATTAAACACCCTACAACCTTAACTATGTCAATACAATGACATTACTTTTTACATATTTTGAGAGACTATATCTTGCAAACATTTAGTTTTATGACACTAAGAAAAACTTTCAATAATAATGTTAGCATATTTAGTTATATATGAGGGTGAGAGAAAATGGCTATGCTCAAATATCCTCCTTTTAATAATTAATCAAGCTTCTTTTCAACAATACGAATTTTAGCATTGCCTTTCCCTCTGTGTGCCAAGTGTCAAGTCTTAACTTACGTTTTATAACAAAAAATGTATATTGCTTTGAAATGTGAGCTACTGGATGACTACAAATGGATGGCTATCTGATGTAAGCACAGTTGTATGTGCTGTACGAATAGTCTTCTGAGTGTCCTGAGAGTTCATTAATATTTGATTTCTTAACTCAAACATGAAATATAGGATGTGCTTATAAACTGCATACTCAGTGTTTTAATAAATTATATGCTTAACTGAGAATAGAATTTAGTTCACTTTTCTTACAGTAAAGCATTTACTCAACTATATAGTGATCCACTACAAGAAGACTTACAAAAAATAATTTCTAGGCACAAATTGTTAGAACCTGTTTGGTCAGCAAATCCGCTATATCGTTTCATGAAAATTAATTCAGCTGAAAAAAAAATGTTTTATGCTTTCTGTTTCAGAGCTACCTGAACCCTTGCATGGCCAGAATTGCATTAATCATGGATACTTTCTGTTTTTAAATGAAATTGAAAATACTGATGGCACATTTTTAGAAGAGCATTTAATATAAATAGAGTCTAAAATTACAACATTCCTAAAGGTTTGGTTAGAGAAATTATGTTACTAACTTCATAATGTCTTCAACAAATTATACTTGGGTTCCAATTGAATGTACTGCAGATCATAAGTATTCAAAATGGTTCTTACTAAATGTCTGCTTCTTGCATTAATTCCTCATAATTCTTTTTTTCTCTTTATCCATTAGCATCTAATGATATTTTCTCAGAAAGTTTTGCAAACTTTTCCAATATCATAATTCGATATAAGTAATAAAACATGTGAAATTACTTTTAAGTTAACCTTAACTATTTTGTCCTTATACTAAACTCTTGAGTTACAAGAAACTCTTGCAAACACAACATTGAAAAGCCATGGAAAAGGAATAGTCATGGACATTTCTATTCAAAGATAGGGAAGAAACTTATTCTCAATAAGTTATCTTGATATAGATATACAGTAAGTTTTGCTTTTTCAGGAAACACAGTCAAAGTCACATAGCTACCTATTTTAAAACAATCAGTTTATAGAAAATATGGGTTCAAGTTATATTGCCTATAAAATGGGTTTATGCTATTTAACAAAAGCATTTTCATATGCATGATAATATAGATGAATATGATTTATAAATATCAGATGAAAGTTTTATCTTATTTAAAAGAGCAAGCAATGTTAGTTAAGTATTGCCTATTGCTTGATACATTTGACAGGTTCTTTTTCATCTAGCCTCATTTAATCCTTACAATAACCATACAATGCATAAATTCTTTTCTTTTTTAATTTAGTGCAGACTTTTTTCTTCCTGTGCTCTCATTCTTAATTCCATACTTTTAAAAATTTATTCATTTAACTTATACAAAATATTAGTCTTCATTTTGACATAATTACACAAGCATGTAACATAATTTGCTCCATTTCAGTCCCAGTCGTTCCGATTTCCCTCCTCTCTTCCTTTCTCCTGTTCCCTTTCCTTCTCTACTCTATTGTTCATTCTTCTTTATTGACCGGGGATTTAACCCAAGAGCATTTAACCACTGAGCCATGTCCCCAGTCCATTTTTTTTTTGAGACAGTCTCACTTCAGGCCTCCCCAAATTGCTAAGGCTGGCTTTGAATATTTGATTCTCCTCTCTCAGCCTTCCAAGCCACTAGGATTACAGACATGCTCTTCATCATGTTTTTGGCACCTTTGTCAACTATCACATGATTATATCTATGTGGGCTTTTCTATGTGTCTTGTATTATATTGCATTGGTCTTGTCTGTTTTAGTACCAATACCATGCTGCTTTTATTACTATAGCTCTTTAGTGTAATTTAAAGTGGCATATTGTGATGGTTTTAGTATCACTCTTTTTGTTCAGGATTGCTTTGGTTATTATGTGTCTCTTATTTTTCCAAATGAATTTTCAAACATTTTCTCTAGTTCTATAAAGAATGTCATTGGTATTTTGATGGAAATGGTAATGAATCTGTTTAACACTTTTGGAAGTATGACCATTTTGACAATATTAATTCTGTTTATCAAGGAACATGGAAGATCTTTTTATTTTTAATGTCTTTATCAATTTCTTCAATATTTCTTAGTTTTCATTGTGAAGGTCTTTATCTTCTTTGTTAGATTAATGCCCTAGTATTGTTTTGAGATTATTATGAACGAGAGTTTTTCTAATTTCTTTTTAGAAGATTCATTATTGGAGCATAGAAAAGTGATTTTTTTATAAATGTTGATCTTGTATCTATCCTTGTAGAAAAGAATAATATGCACTAAGTTAAAAAGAAGAAAAAGATTGATTGGGAGATTTGAGGCAACAGTAGGTAATGTAAGAGAGAAGAGGGAGTATAAGAAAAAATGTAAGCTTGAGATAGAAAAGCAAAGATAGAATGATTCAAATTAATGTTTTAAAACATTAGAAGAAATGAAATCAAATGGGTTGAAGGCATATATTGGCTACTAAGGTAACAACTATCAAATTAAGATGAAGTGTGATATATCTATATCTATATCTATATCTATATCTATATATCTATATATCTATATATATATATATATATATATATATATATATATATATATGATGTTAGAGTGATTTGTAGTAAACCATGCCAAAGTGAACTGAATTATTGGGTCTTGGTTTGAATTTCATCAAGATTTGGGACCTTTAGAAGGTGTCCCTTATTCCTTGGTTTTGGATCTCTCCAGAGGTGCTGGGATGCAGGACTCACTCCTCTAGTTCCTATGGATCTCCCTACAGCTAGTTCTCCTTTCCTATAGTCATCCCAGGGTCCTGAGGTTAGCTGCTTAGAGGGTGAGGGGTATTGTGTCTGTTGGCCATTTCTATTGTGTTCAGGATCTCAGGATGTAGGGCTCTGGGATATAACTCTGATTGCCATGAGTCACTGTACACTGTTCCCCTCCACAAGGTCTGTTTCAAAGTGTTATAGAGTCTAGAGGTTGTCTGTAAGTGGGACCTGTGGTTGTGGATTTTCTGTGGGTGCTCTGTCGTACAGATACATACCCCTGACCAACACATTTCCAGGACACTGTCCCTACTACCAGGTAGGGAGTTGGCCAGTTCACCTGGATTCTATCTTTTACTGCCCAAGGTTATGAACTTTGGGCACGATTTCCTTCACTGATTGGTACTGAGACAGCATCCTGTCCCTATGCAAACAATGTGTCTGCTCCAACCCCCTTGTTTGCAATGAGAGAGTGGAGTTTCAGCACCTTTCAGCTAGTAGTGATCCCTCTACAAGTTCCTTTCTAGACAGATTATTGAGGTTTCCTACTATAGAGGTATTCCTTCTGGTTTAATTTGATGCTATCTGGAGGTAGAGATATGCCATGCATATTAAATTACTTCATAGGCAGCTGGCCTGCTATGGACTCCACTAAATGGTTGTCATCGCCAGCATGGCTCTCCGTCCAGGTTTTGGGTTAAACTGCTTGATGTACTTCAATGAACCTGCTGCCACTGTCATACTGAAATTCCATCTGCTTTTCTTTCTATCTCTTAAGGGAGTGAGCTTTTCTTCTCCCTCTTTCTCTCTCTGCTTCCCCTTACCCTTGGGGTAAGCTTACACTTTTTCTTACACTCCCTCTTCTCTCTTACATTATCTACTGCTGCCTCAAATCTCCCAATCAATCTTTTTCCTCTTTTTAACTTAGTGCATATTATTCTTTTCTACAAGAATAGATACAAGATCTGCCCTTATTTTCTGCTCCAATAAAACTTGAAGTCTTTCCAGGTCTGAGGCTGTCTAATATTGGGTCTTAGAGCATTTATTCTGTCACCCAACTCTCTGGCCAGCTGTTCTTTAACTGTCTCCTTTCTGTGCTGAGAAGAAGTCAAGGATCTCTACCTAATTTTACGCTACTATCTTCAGCAACACTCTTTTGAATAAACCCTTGTTATTAATTTGACTCTCAGGAAAACTCAAAGCTTAAGACCAGTTAGGTAACTGCCTCCAAGCTCAAAAAACCAAAGATGATAGATCTGGGATTTAAATGACACTTTGTCAGATTGTCCATATTAGAAGTATTAGGCATTATTTTAATTAAAAGTAAATTGGTAAAGTAAACATAATACATGCTTAAATTTCATTGTAAGTCTATTGTTCTGTGTTTAAATAGTGAATCTATTAGTGTACTCTCAGAATTTTTTTGAACCTCATTTAATTTGGGATAACTTGAAAATACTTAGCAATATTCTGGGGACATTTTTGTCATAGTCTTAAATATAGACAAAGCCACAAGATGATAACTAGAAAAAAAAAAGAGGAGCATCAAATGAGAGAGTTTGGTGAGAGGAAAGATTGTCGGCTTAGACAAAACAACAGTGTCAGGGATTAATGGTGATGTTCAAAGACAAGCAAATGTTTCCAGGTAACATATGAGTTAACAAGAAGAGATTCCAATTTACTGTGATTCCCAGTGAACAGTCTCTGAAAGTAGAACACCAGAAATATACTGTGCATATTAAAAAATTGAGCTACTGACCTTAACCAGGCTTAATATGATACGAATAATAATACTGTTTTACAGGTCACAGCACTTTGCAATTTTACTTATCATTTATACAAATCTTATTGCATTAAGTTTATTACCAAGTTTTACTGTAAACCTAGCTATTATAACTGAAATCTAACTAAGGCTGAAAGGAAAATATCTTAATTCTATTGAACAATTATTACTAGGCATCTGTATTTCACACTCTTCATCTAAGATTTATAGTAACCTCAAGTGTAGATATTATCATGATTCCACTATTATCAGTGGAATTAAAATCTTTAATTGAATACAAAAGAAAAAAACTAATGTATTTCAAAACCAGTATTTGAATCCATTAAATAATTTTTCTTTCTAAAAGTAAAATATTAACTTATTCAGTTAAGAATACCATTGCCTATATATCTCAGCCCCATAAAAAACACATTATGAGGATATTATTAAGTGATTAGAGTGAAAATACAACCTAAGTGTTCTAAAGAGAATTATTGTTTTACTTAAACTGAAGTTACATAAAGCTTAAATTATTCACTGCATCCTTGTGTACATTTAACATCAGGTATTTGGGTTTTACATTATATCATTGTCTATGGAAAACCAAAGTTCTTCTTCTACAAAGTGTGTGACTTTGAGCAAGTTACTAATTGTATCTTTCTGAGTTCCCTCATCTGTAAAATGGGTATAAAAAGAACTATCTGGTTTCACAAAATTTTGTGAGGATCAAATAACTTAATATGGACAATATGCCTACTAAGATTGTGCCTGATATATTTGAGTTCAATAAAATATAGGTGATATTAAAATAAGTTAATTAAACTGTTATTACTATAAAGGGGCAATATTTCCTACAAGGTTGAGTTTCTAATATCAATAATCCTAGTAACTATATAAATAAATCAATTAAAATACATGTTAAAATGTTAAGTATACTTGTAAGATGTAATAAAATATAAAGTAGTTTCATTATTTTTATGGAATCAAGATAGTTTTATATTCAAGGGTCCATGATCCTCATATGCATAGTAAGTTGTTAGTAATTCATTTTCATAGGTTCACTGGTGTTGAGAGTCATCTGTGGGCTATGTGTTGACTACAGTAGCATCACAGACTATTGAATAGGAGAATCTCGTGTCTGGGAACTTCCAGTGGAAAGTTCCTCTCGCAAAGACTGCCCAGACACATTGTGAGCCCTATTCAAGCTCTGCCTGGTCCCACACAGCACTGGTAGGTGAGATGACCTGCTATAGTCGCATAGCCTCTTAGAGATGGGTTTGACCTGCCAAGATGCCCATCAACCTGCTGACTGCAAGACATCAGGAAGCAAGACTCCACCCCTGAAACCTTTTCCCTACCTTTGATGTACCCCCTTAAATAAAGCACAGGAGCCATTTTTTAATTGTTCAGCCCAGATTCTCTGTGAGCTGGATCTATCAGGTGCTCTACTTCAAAACTATCTTTCTGACTCAGTGGCTTTTGTTCTTCACTTATTATTTCTGACATATTTTCTCTGTGGCTTACACCTTCCTGGGCTGGAAGAAGGACCCCCTAGCAAGGTGATGGCTGCCTCCCCATATGCTGGAATATTGCATTGAGATGAAATTGTTTTAATCATTCATATGCTTTATGAAAAATTCATTCTCTTTGGCCATTACTACTACTTCATGAGAACTTATTCTTAGTCAAAAATACCTGCTAGTAGGCCAGTATGTGGTGACACACACCTGTAATCCCAGTGGCTCCAGAGGCTGAAGCAGGAGGATTGTCAATTCAAAGACAGCCTCAGCAATTTAGTAAACCCCTAAGCAACTTAGTGAGACCCTGTTTCAAAAAGAAAAGGGCAGGGGAGGCTGGGGATGTGGCTCAGTGGTTATGTATCCTGGGTTTAATTCCTGATGCCAAAAAGAAAAAAACAAACAAACAAACAAAAAACTAGACCACTAGTGCTGCAGAGGAGGATGAGGAGAATGGTGTGAAGATGATGATGATGGTGGTATTGGTGGTGGTGATGGTCATAATGATAATGTGCCAGGCACACAAAAATTTCTATTTCGGGGGGATAAAACAGAAATCCTTGTCTCGCAATTTTTTTCTTTTTTAAAATTATTTTTTAAATAAATATATATTTTCTTTATGTATGTGTCAATCAAAAGGCATGTAATATCAGGTTGTAAAGCAAATATATATATATATATATATATATATATATATATATATATATATGTGTGTGTGTGTGTGTGTGTGTGTATCAAGCTGAATGTGAATTATTTTTATTATGTATTAAAAGTTAGTATTTAGTTTTATAGTTTTGTTTTCATTCTAAAGTTCAGTTGAGCAGACAAAATTTGCTAAGCAAGTATGGAGAAAAAAATTTTCAATTCTTTCTATTCCTCCTTTTCTGTCATTGTATTAGAGACATCCTGTTTCAATTTATTGTACTGGGGTATTTTCCCAATTTTCATTCATTGCATTCAACCTCAATCAAGATATGGTAAAGGTGTGTAATATCAGGTTGGAAAGCAAATTTAAATCTTTTTAATTTTAACCTTTTATTGAAAAAGTCCTATAAAAATAATAAACTGTAGTCATCTTATAATTCAGAAATATCTCAATATGCCTAAAAATCTGGTGGTTAAGTCCATGAAGCCATCTTTTATGGTTCAGATCTGGAATTCCCAGCCCCCTCCAAAAGCTGGTCCCCAATGCAACAAGGTTCAGAGGTGGAGCCTTTAGGCAGTGATTGGATCATAAGGTTTTGGCTTCACCAACAGATTTATCCATTGAATGATAGCTGAATGTATCACTGGGAGGTGGAACTGGTTGGAGGAAGTAGGTCAATGAGGAGTGCCCTGGAAAGCTTTATCTTTTCCCTGACCTCTCTCCCTCTCTCTTTTTTCTATAGCTTTCCTCTGCCTTAACATTGTGCCTCACCTTGGGTCCAGAGTTAGCCAACCATGGGCTGAGACCTCTAAAAAATTAGCCAAAATAAACATTTTTCTCCTCTAAGTTGTTCTTGTGGGTCACAGCTATGAAAAGCTGACTAACACATCAACCATTTGAATGAGAACCCAAGAAACCTCCTTTGAGTGCAGTGTTCATGGTGCATGGGAGGGGTGGTGGTGGTGATGAAGAGAAGCATGTCCTAAAGGAAGGGAGAGTATAATAACTCAACTGCAGCCCATGTTTACTGAGGAAGGACTAAGAGAAAAGGAAGATCTCTATAATGCAAGATAACTCTCATGCATATTCTTTTTCCAATGTGTCTGCATGTCTTTTACCCAGAGAGAGAGAAACCTTTCATGAATTGTTAGTCATGCGTCATGATTATACATCCATGTAACACTTGATTGCAAATACTCAACAGGGAACTTAATTATACAGGGTAAAAAATGGAACAGAGAATAGTCAAGAAACCCAGTTAGACTCCTGAGAGTTTGAAATCAGGAATCCAAAAGTGAGAATTAAGTTTATAATCTCATTTTTCCTCATGACACCTGTCTCATATCACTTGCATTCCCCTCGGGTCTGTTCCATGATTTTCTGACTCTGTCAGTATCTTATTTCAGTGTATCTGTGCATCTCTTTTTAATTGATTTTTAAAAAATAAATGACAGTAGAATGCATTACAATTCTTACTACACATATATATTTTTCATGTCTCTGTTTGTATACAAAGTATTTTGACACCCAATTTGTGTCTTCTTACATGTACTTTGAATAATGATGTTTATCACACTCCACCATCCTTGCTAATCCCCTTCCCCCTCTCTTTCCCCCTCAACCCCTCTTCCCTATCTCGAATTTATCTATTCCTCCCATGTTCACCCTTCCTACCCCACTATGACTCAGCCTCCTTACACCACAGAAAACATTCACCATTTTTTTTTTTTTGTGGGAGAGGATTGGCTAACTTCACTTAGTATTATCTTCTCCAATGCCAGCCATCCCTTTACCTACAAATGCCATGATTTTATTCTCTTTTAATGCTGAGTAAAATTCCATTGTATATAAATGCCACATTCTTTTTATCCATTCATCACTGAAGGGCATCTAGTTTGGCTCCACAGTTTAGCTATTGTGAATTGTGCTGCTACAAACATTGATGTGGCTGTGTCCCTGTAGTATGCTGTTTTTAAGTTCTTTGGGCATAGTATAAGGAGAAGGATAGCTGGGTCAAATGGTGGTTCCATTCCCAGATTTCCAGGAATCTCCATATGCTTTTCATATTGCAGTCCCACCAGCAATGTATGAGTGTGGCTTTTTCCCCATATCCTCACCAACAGTTATTGTTGTTGTCTTCATAATAGCTGCCATTCTGATGGGAGTGAGATGATATCTTAGAGTAGTTTTGATTTGCATTTCTCTAATTGCTAGAGATGATGAGCATTTTTTTCATATATTTGTTGATTGATTGTATATCCTGTGAAATCCATATGCAACAAAATGAAATTAAACCCCTATCTCTCCCCATGCACAAAATTTAGCTCAAAATGGATCAAGGACCTAAGAATTAGACCAGAGACTTTGAGTCTAATAGAAGAAAAAGATTATCCCTAATTTTCATCATGTGGGATTAGGTCCAAACTTCCTTAATAAGACTCCTGTAGCACAAGAATTAAAACCAAGAATCAATAAATGGGATGGAAGCAAACTAAAAATTTTCTTATCAGCAAAAAACAATCTGTGAGGTGAACAGAGAGCCTACATCCTGGTAGCAAATTTTTACCCCTCACACATGAGATAGAGCACTAATCTCTAGGATATAAAGAACTCAAAAAGCTAAGCACCAAAAATCAAATAGCCCAATCAACAAATAAGCCAAGGATCTGTGCATGTTTTTAAAAGGTAACTCAAGTTTGAACTGAAGGGGCTTATACTTTATTTCGACCCCCAGTACCTATGTAATACATATGTTTCATGAATAATGGGTAGATTTTAGAATCCAAACACACACACACACACACACACACACACACACACACACCTGAACTCTAGACAAAATAGATACATGATAGGTGAGTTTCTTTGTAGTGTGTGTGGATGAGTGTGTGTGTGTGTGTGTGTGTGTGTGTGTGTGTGTGTGAAAGTGTATGAGAGAGAGAGAGAGAGAGAGAGAGAGAGAGAGAGAGAGAGAGAGAAACATGTAAGAAGCTCCAGAACAGAGTGCCTGAACATAGGTATTGCTACCATGGGAATACAACCTAAATGTATTTCTCCTTTTTCCTTTATGTTTCCTTTTCCCATCATGACAAATCACATTTAGGCTTCTCTCTGTAAACTTCTGTTTATCTGTTCACTCCACTTCCTGGAACTATATTCAGGAAGAGTAATCAGGGAAAGTGAGAAAGCGTTCAAACTTGCCCCAGTGATTTATATATATATATATATATATATATATATATATATATATATATATATATATATATATATATATATTTACATAGTGTCGTTTTAAACTATCTTTTCTTTTTTGTTCTTTTAGTTTGATTGAATTTTAAGAGTAATACAATGATGATATAGTCTTTTTTAAGTCCTATATTTCTCACTTTATTTTTTTCTTTTATTCCTTGTTTTGTAAATGTATTGACTGGTAAACTCTTCATTTCCTTCCTCATTCTTTTAATAACATTTAATATATTAGATATCAGGATACAGAGTTAGACAAACTTGAGTTCAAACTTTTGGCCTCACCAATTATTAACTAAATTAACCCCATAGTGTCCCCAAATGACTATAATACTACATTCCTCTGGGTTGTTACATAGAGTAAATAAGAGTTAATTTAACCATGCCTTCTGCTCTTCACAGCTCTTGCATTTAATTATATCAACAGCTTTCTTGCTTCTCTGGCTTGCAGATGGCAGATCATGGGACTTCTCAACCTAAATAATTGCATGAACGTATTCCTATGATAAATAAATAAGTAGTTGTTCTATTATTCTGGAGAAACTTTATTAACATATACCAAAAAAGCAATCATAAAAATAAAATGTGTGTATCTATTCCAATAAGACATCAGAAAAACCAGTACCAAGGTGATTTGACCTACCCACTGTAGTTTACTGAACTTTGTATGAGAGATTGGGAAATAAGTTTATTAGAGAAATATAGTAGTTAGATAGCTGCACAATCTTAGTGCATATTTTAGATATCAGTAATGTAAACTAGTCTAACCAGTTGTGTTCTTTATCTTCAACAATGTTCACAACCCTGACAAATAAATAAGACAGATGAAAGGAATAATTTAATATTAAAAATTCATCACCAATAAATTAGGAGACTGAAACATGCGGTGAGTGCAAGCACAAAGAGATGATTATAATGATATGTCAGAAAGTATGACTAGGGAGGAGAAAGCTACCTGGTGACAGTAGATAGTAAGAAGAGTGGGGATGGTCATGGAAATAAGTTCTTTCTAGGAGGTGCCTTGACAACTTATCTAGAAAGATATAACTAATTAAGGACTAGGATATTTAAAATCAATATTTAAGAGTAAGTGATAGCTAATTCAGAGTATGGCTATGAAAATAACAGGTTGAGATGGAGAGTGGAAAGTACCGTTGGAAATAAAGAGAAGGATACTGGATGTTGCATATTTGGTCTTCAAATAAAGAAGAATTGTTATATGGTATTGATTCATAAGAACAGTCAGGCTAAGGGCAGGGGTGAGTTGTATAGTTGGGTAACATGTTTCAAATAGTGATTATTTGGTTAAATATTATTTTTTTCAATAGAGGGAACTGCACACAGGGGCAATTTATTACGGAGCTATATTCCCAGTCCTTTTTATTTTTTTTTATTTTGAGACAGAGTCTGACTTAATTGTGGAAACTGTCCTCAAACTTGCAATCCTCCTAGATCAAGCCTTCTGAGTCCCTGGAATTATAGGCAAGTGCCACCACACCCAGATAACGGTGATAATATGGGAAGGAGAGGTTTTCATGATTTTGATGTGGTTGTGACAAAAAAAAAGGACAACAGCAATTTCTGGGAACTATGGTAAATTAATAGCATTAGCTAGTAAAAGTGAAGAAGAGAATTTGCATGGGGTATGCCCAGCCTCAAAGTGCATGCTCCTAAGGATTACTGCATGCAACATGTTGTCTCCATACTACTTATCTTCATTAGTAAGTGACTGTTTTCCTTCAAAGGGAGAGCATATGATCACATCCCTAGATATGCTTCATAAAAATTTAAAACTATAGATCTTTAATGGGAAACCACACAGAATTAAACCATCATAGAGAGAGTTCATTCACTAAGGAATATGTAACAGTTTGTTCTAGTCAGCTTTTCTGTCACTGATACCAAAATACCTGATAAGAACAACTTAGAAAAAGAAAAGTTTATTTGAGACTTCAGAGGCTTCAGTCCATGGCTGACTCTATTGCTCTGGGTCCAAAATGAGCGTATCATGGGGGAAGGACACAGTGAAAGAAAGCAACTCAGATTATTGTGAGGTCAGGAAGCAGAGAGAGAGAGAGGGAGGGAGAGAGAGAGAGAGAAACAACATTCCTTCTGTGGCATGCCCCCAGTGACTCACCTTCTTCATTCTTGTCCCACCTGCCTAAGGTTACCACCCAGTCAGTTCATTCAAACCAGGATGGACGGATTAGATTACTACTCTCCTGATCCAGTCATTTCACCCCTGAACATTCTTGCATTGTCTCATACATGAGCTCTTAGGGTGTGGGGGGGTCTCCTCATACCTAAAACTAACAGGTAAAAATCGAATTTCAGAAGGTAGAATCATTTTATAATGTAATGAGTATATTCAATTAGAGAATGTGATTTTTTAAATTTAAATTTGGAAGCATTATATCACCTGGTTTTAACACAGTTTCTACTAAAAGCACTTTTTCCCCCTTAAAACCTCAATTAGTATTCTTTTCTGATATAAAAATTGCAGACAGGCATATATATAGTTTTAAGAGGATACTTACAATTTCTGTTAGTGGGTTGCAAATGTAAAACTTGGAATACAAGTTAAAATTATCTAGTGAAATAACTTAAAAAAACACCAACCAATATATGGTAATTTTGATTCTACTTACAAAGTTGCTAAGCTTCTGCTAAGTCTTGGGACAAAGTTATAAATACCTACAACCCTCTAACACCACCCTGTCAAAAAAATGACAATATTAAATAATATCACTTGAAGTCTGCCAAGGTACATTACAGTTTGAAAATAAAAACTCCATGCATGTGTGTTAATATTTAAAACTTTGAAACTTTCCATTTTAATTAATAATTTGCATAGCATTTTCTTTATAGCAATAAATTACAATATAATAAATTATTATGGATATATACATATATATATATGTATATAATGTGTGTGTGTGAAAACAACATACAAAACTGCAATAAACTTTGCATTTTGAGTTCATGTAGAAGTATTTATAAATATATAAATATGAAAGTAAAGTTACTTGTATATGTATAACAAATATTAAAATCACATCAATGTATACTCAGTTATATGCTTTTGCATTCCTCACTAGTCAAAAAGTTCATTCTTTGTCTGAAAATTCTATTTACTAGTGCCATGTGGTCTCTAAAGCATATTTATTTTATCAAAAAGACCCATTTTTACTGGGCTCAGTGGTACACACCTGTAATCCCAGGGGCTCAGGAGGCTGAGGCAGGAGGATCACAAGTTCAAAGCCAGCCTCAGGAAAAGGGAGGTGTTAAGTAACTCAGTGAGACCCTGTCTCTAAATAAAATACAAGATAGGGCTGAGAATGTGGCTTAGTGGTCTATTGCCCCTGAGGTCAATTCCTGGTACCAACAAAAACAACAGAAAATAATAATGATAATAATAATTTTTATATGTCTTATGATTACCTAGTGTTTCAGATTTTTATTACATTGAACATTGCTAAGGAGCATAAAGTATTTTTAAACAAATAAATAAATGCAGTCAATCTGTTCTCTTGTAGAATAAATTACTCCTTATCATAAGATAGGAAGGAGGGGAGAAAGTGAGGAATAAAAGAAAGGAGGAGAGGAGGGTAAGAGAGGAGGAAAGAAAGGAGATGGAAAGAGTATTTCTGATTCCAGAGTGAAACAATACCATGTTGTTTTTGTTACTACAGCTCTGTAATATAATTTCAAAGCAGGTATTTTGATGCCTTCTGCTTCACTTTTCTTACTTAGTATTGCTTTGGCTATTCGGGGCCTTTTATTCTTTCAAATAAATTTAAGAATTGTTTTTCCTAATTCTTTGAAGAATGATTGTACCTCTCCAAGAATATGGGATGTCTTTCATCTTCTAAGGGTCTTCTTCAATTTCTTCAGTGTTTTATAATTTTTATCATAGAATTCTTTTACCTCCTTGGTTAGGTTAATTATAAAGTATTTTATTTTGTTTTATTTAGGTTATTATAAATGGGATGGTTTTCCTGATTTTTTTCCTTGGCTGAATCAATGTTGGAGTACTGGAAATTTAACCATCTATGGGTGTTGCTCTTGTATGCTGCTACTTTGCTAATTTCATTATAAGCTCTAGATAAATTTTCAAAATAGGTTTTGACAATCATTTGGATTTCATGGGAGTTTTTGTTTGTTTGTTTGCTGGCTTCCTTGTTTTTCCTAGATATAGGATCATGTCATAGGCAAACAGAGATAGTTTGACCTGTTTTCCAATTTTATCCTTTTGATTTCCTTTTCTTGCCTTGCTGTTCTGGCTAATGTATTTGATCCCTAGCTTCTCCAGTGTTTTTAACATGAATGGGTGCTGGATTTTATCAAAGGCCTTTTATGCATCTATTGAGACGATCATGGGATTCTTGTCCTTAGTTCTATTGAAGTAATGTATAGAATTTATTAATTTTTTTGTATGTTGAACCAAACTTGCATCCCTAGAATGAAGCCCCCTTAATCGTTGTGTATTATTTATTTATTTTTATGTGGTGGTGAAGATTGAACCCAGTGCCTTACCCATGCAAGGCAAGCATTCTACCACTGTGCTACAATCCAGCCCAATCATAGTATATTATCTTTTTGATGTATTTTTGAAGCAGTCTGCTAATGTTTTATTTATGATTGTTGCATTTATGTTCATAAGAGATATTAGTCCGTAGTTTTATTTCCTTATATGTCTTCGTCTGGTTTTGTTATCAGTGTTATACTAGCTTCATGAAAATTATTTGGGAGTGTTCCCTCCCTTTCAATTCTGTGGAATAATTTGAGAAAGATTAGTATTAGCTATTCTGTAAAGACCTGGTAGAACTGAATTGAGACTCCATCATGTTCAGGACTTTCCACTTTTGGAAAGCTTTTAATTGCTCTTTCAATATCATTATTTGATGTTGATCTGTTTAGCATATCTATATCTTCCTGATTCAATTTGGACAGGTCATATGTGACTAGAAATTTGTCCATATCTTCCAGATTTTGCAGTTTATTGGAATATAAATTTTCAAAATAGGTTTTGACAATCCTTTGGATTTCAGAGGCATCTGTGGTGATATCTCCTTTTTCATTCCTGATCTTGTTGATTTGATTCTTCTCTTTCTTTTGGTTAGTTTGGCTAAGGGTTTGCTACTTTTCTTTATATTTTTCAAAGAACCAATTTTCATTACATTGATCCTGTATATTGTTTTCTTATTCTTAACTTCATTGATGTGAGCTCTGATCTTAATTATTTCTTCTACAGGTTCCAGGGTTAGTTTGTTCTTTTTCTAAGGCCTGGAGAGGAAGGATCTGTTTATTTATTTGGGATCTCTCTATTTTTTTATTTTTTTTAATGCAGGCAGTCAGTGCTATATTTTTTTCTCTTAGAACTGCTTTCAAAAAGTGCCAGCGATTTTGATATGATCTGTCTTTGTTCTCATTTATTTCAAAGAATTTCTTGATTTCTATTCTCATTTCTTCTTTGATCCAGTCTTCAATTAAGAGCACTGTTCAATCTCCATGTGCTTGCGGTTTCTTTGATTTTTCTTGCTGTTGATTTTTAATTTAATCCATTATGATCTGATAGAATACATGAGATAATATCAACCTTTTTGTATTTTCTGCGATTTTCTTTGTGGCCTAGAATATAATCTATTGCGGAAAAAATTTCATTTGCAGCTAAGAAGGCCAATTCAGGTGTTTTGGGGTGGAATAGTCTGTAGATGTGTTAGATCCATTTGACTTAAAGTGTTGTTTAGGTTGGAGATATCTTTATTGAGTTTTTTGTTTTGATGACCCGTCTGTTGGTGATAAGGGTGAACTGAATCCCCCAGTATTATTGTGTTGGAGTCTATGTGGAATTTAATTTCATGGAGTGTATTTCCATGTAATTGAGTGCATTGCCATTAGGGGCATACATACTAAGACTATATATTCCCAATATATTCCCTTTATTAGGATGTAGTGACCTTCTTTGTCTCTTCTGATTACTTTTTTGCTAAATCTACTTTGACAGATGTGAAAATAGCTAATCCTGCTTGTTTTCTTAGACCATATGAATGGGATACTTTTTGCCATACTTTTAAATTCAGCCGGTGGGTGTCTTTGCCTGTGAGTCTGATGTAAACAACATGTGTTTAGATTTTGTTTTGGATCCATTCTGCTCATCTATGTCTTTTCATTGGAGAGTTCAGACCATTAACATTGAACATTAGTATGGATATGTGTTTGTGGTTTCCTGCCATTTTGTTTTCATGGTATATTTTATCCTGTCTTAATTATCATTTAATGGATTATTCTTCTTTTGAATTTCCTCTGTTTGTGGGCTTTGGGAATTTTTTTTTTCAAGTTATTGTGTGTGGAGTTTACCTTTGAGTATTCTTTGATGTGCTGATGTGGTGCTCATAATTTTTTTTTACTTTATTCTTGTTATTGAATGTTTTTATTTCCCCTTCAAATTTGCAACTGAGTTTTGCTGAGTATAGTAACTTTGGCTGATAGTTATTTTCTTTGGGGCTTGGGATGTCTCATTCCAAGTCCTACTTGATTTTAGGGTCTGAGCTGAGAAATCAGAAGTAAGCCTTATAGGTGTGCCTCTAAATGTGACTTGAGGTTTCTCTTGTGCCACTTATAACATTCTTTCTTTGCTTTCTACATTAAGCATTATGATTACGATATATTTCAGTGAGTTTCTCATTTGGCTGGGTTTATTTGGAATCCTGTAAATCTCCTGTATGTGGATGTTTATCTCATTTCTGATACAGGAAAATTTTCTGTAACTACCTTATTGAAAAATGTTCTTTGCCTTTAGTTTATATCTCCATGTTCATTTCTATCCCAATGATTATGAAGTTTGGTCTTTTAAAGTGGTCCCAGAGTTCTTGTATGTTCTGGTCCTTTCTCTATATTTTTCCTTTACTACCTTCCATATACTCAACATCGTATACCCTGTCTTCAATGCCTTTAGTTCTGTCTTCAAGGGCTGAGGTTCTATTTTCTCTACCATCTAGTCCGTTAGTGATGACTTCAAGTGAGTTTGTATTTGATTGATCTTGTCTTTAATTTCTAGGATTTTTGCTTTGTATTCAGTCACTATTTTTATTTCTTTATAAAATGGTTGTTCATCTCCTATAATTGCTCTCTTAGTTCCTTCCTTAGATCTTCTTTTAGTTCATTGAACATTTAAAAAATATATTTTTATTAGGTGTAGTTGAACATAATACCATTATTTTATTTATTTACTTTCATGTGATGCTGAGGTTCTAACCCAGTACCTCACACATGCTAGGTGAACACTCTACCTCTGAGATACAACACTAGTCCCTCATTGAACATTTTGAAAATTATTTCTTTAGAATATTTCTCTGGGTTTTCATGCACCTTAATATCAGTGGGTTTCTTTATTGGAAAATTAAAAATTTGGGGGGTGATTTGTTTGTCTGTTTTCTTAGGTTTTTAGAGGTCTTGGTCATGCTCATCAATTGAAATGGATTCCTCTTTTTTTTTTTTCCTTTGATCCATATCCTTTGTGTGTAATTATTTTTTTTCCTGGGGCTTACCTCTGATTTTGAGTTCTTTTTTTGGTTGTTCTACCTTGGGTTTTCATCGATGGTTTGGGGCTTTTATCTCCTCCCTTCTTTGAGTTGGAGTGATGCAGGGAATATTTTCTTCAGCAGGAGAATCTCTAACCCATGAACTTTTAGTGTCCCTGTAGGTTCCCTTCACCTCACAGTAAACAATAGTAATAGCTATTGCACAGAACAAATAGTAAACAGTATTAAATACCCAAATCCTACTAGATTGTCTCCAAATTAATTGCCACCAATAAAGAGGAATGTTGGATTCAGCAATTGCTATCATCAGTGAAAATAATAACCATGGAGTAGCTTTGGTTTTAAAGTAAATAGCAGGTGTCAACAATTTCATCCACAGCAATAATGATTGTATTAGCCTTAATGGTGGAGGCAGGAGTTATATAAACCAATTCTAAATGATGGTAAAAATACAGTGAATTAGGGGAAAAGAAAATGTGTTGGGAAGTTAGCAAAGACTTTACAATTTCAGAAAGTGAACAGAGAGAATGCAGAAGAGAAGTAGCAGTGATTTTTATACAGATGGAGGGAGAAACAGAACAGCAAGCCATTGGGAGAGAGGGAAAGGGAACAATAGAATTTGGAGGATAGCAGGAGAGAATTGAAAGAGAAATAAGAGGAATAAGCACATGAGAATAATACAAAATCAAACTAAGATATACAATTCAATGAACTGAACCCTCACAAGAAAATGTTAGAAAAAGATAATTACATTTAAAAATCCTTAATATTAAAGAAAAAAAGACAAGTGTTTGTATATAATGTACCTGGATCAATTAGGACAGCCATAATTTGCACACTAACCACCCCCCACACACTAAGTGAAGGAATAAATAATATATATATGTATACATACATATATATGCACAGACATATGTATTTTATATATGCAAATACATATATGTGTGTGTTTGTGTGTGTATGTATGTGTGTGTGTGTATGTATGTATATGTGTGTGTGTTTGTGTGTGTGTGTGTGTGTGTGTATATCCCAAAATTTTGGTGAGGACTGAAGGGACCTTCTCCACTGAAGTCGTCAAAATATTTGACCACAATGGGTGTTTAAGTCTATGTCCAATAGTCTTTTATTCCAATTTTTTTTGAGTGAAGTACTGATAGAACAAGGGGTGTGGGACTTTAATCCCTTCCAGTGTTGCTCTCTGAGTAACCAGTTGGGGTGACCTAAGATTGAACCTATTTGATAGAAAACTCAATTTCCTTTCTTACCAGTATTTAAGATTTAAGAACTATCCCCAGTTTGTGTTTTGACCCTTTGGACCAGTTTGGTGCACTTTCAGGGTATCATTCCTACAGTGATCTTTGAGGGGGTTACAGCAAGTGGTGCTGAGATCTAGTCAGGCCTCAGATCCAATCAAGCTGTGTTGTGTCCTGCCTTCTTGGGAGAGACTAGATTGACCCGCCCCTAGGGGTAGATTGGCAAATTAAATCAATGAGTTTGGTTCTCGGATGCTTCCCAAGAAATTCAATCATGGGCAATGGGGCTCATCTGTACTCACTTTTGCCAGGAGTTCAGCCTTCCTAGGAGTAATTCCTAAGTGTATTCACCCTCAGCCATTCAGACTCCTGGCCTGCTTCAGTTAGTCCCATGAGCCCCAGACACAAATCTCCCCTTGGTCCTTCTGACCTGAATTCCCAGCCTACTCCATGCCCATTTCTCTCACATTTGGTCAAGCACCGCCTAGGTCTCTTGATAGGCACCTGCCAGGATTGTGTGTGTGTGTGTGTGTGTGTGTGTGTGTGTGTGTGTTTGTGTGTTTCTGATCTCTCAAGTCCTGCAGATACTGCAGGGGTGGGCTCACCCCAAGGTCTCTGAAGCCAGTTGAGATACAGTATACACATATTTAGCATCCAAGTGTGCTCCTCAAGGACTCTTACAGAGTGATGCCATTGGGGGCAGATAAGTTAGGCAGCATTTTTGACCTCAGGTTTCTCAGCACCAAGGCACACCACAGGATAGCTTGGAATGCAGCTTCTTCTACTCACTACCTTCTGACTTGCTGTAAAAATCTTTATTGGTCTCTTGATTGCATCAAGAGGAGATGTTGATTGACCTATATCATAGAGAATCCTGTTATTACACACTATGACAACATTTTCTAACAATGCATTTCTCAAATTGTATACCCATCTTTAATGACTGTATACTTTTTAGGTGTTCTTTAACTATTCTTTGAAAAATTTTCAAAGTTTTTCTCCACCTCTGAAGCAGTATTATCTATCATTTTCACCAAATTCCCTGTGATAATTGTAAAACCATTAGACATCTTGAAAGACAATAACTTTGAAAGACATTTTGTATTTAATCTTTTTGTTATTGTTGTTTTCTTTTATTTCTCTGGGGGGATCATTCAGGCGTCAGCAATTATTTTATTGTTGAGATTTGCAATTGCTGTTGAGTTATGTGTTACTTATAGCACAATTTAATCCATCATTAATACACAACTTTAAAAAACTTAGTCTTTTTAATTGACACACAATATTTGTGTATATTATGAGGTACAATATAATATTTTTATTCATACAAACATGTAGAATATTCATACATATGTATTCCACTTTTTGACCACCCCCTCCTCCATTTATTTGTACATATTCTTTTGGTTAAGGAAAAATTTTTAATCAGAATTGTTAGTTAATTTATCTTGCCTAGTCTTTTGCCAGAGTAAGATTATGTAATTCAAACCAGTGTGCTTAAGGGTGTGGTGAAGGAATTTTAGAATTGGAATTAGGGGAAACCAAGGGTTTAATTTCCTATATAAGACTTAGAAGTATTAAAGGTTATGTTTATAGCCTCAAGAAAAAAGAATTTGGTGGGGAATTCAATTAGCAAAGAGGAGAATGGACAAATCGAGACAAATTGATAGAATTCTGATTGCATTTTATCCTTGTTTAAGAATTCTTGACACTTATCTGTCCTCTGCCAAATTTATCATTGCATATGGTATTGTACTTTATATAAATTCTTCTGTAAAAGAATAAAATATATTGCAAAATACAATTTCAGGTAAGTGTATTTTGATCTACTTTCAGGCCAGCAAATCTGTTACACTGTGTTGTTTCTAATACTCTTATTAGCATATATCCTAATTATTTTAAGAGTGTAGCTCTTCCAGTGCTGTGCTTAATTAAAAGGCTTGATTAATTGAAATTGTGACAGCTTATCCCTTCCCTGATTTAATTCCAAATGTCAGAGTATATTAGATTGCAACTATTTCTGGTACTACCTAAAGATAATGGTTTATTTTACTCCTGTTACCAGTAACTTTATTGCTCTTCTTTTAATCAAACTTCCTATCTACCTATATCAGCTATTACAAACTCAAGAATTGAAAATTACATGTCAATCATTAGGGTTGTATTTTGTTTTTGTATTACTACTTCAATGGAGACCTAAAAACATATTGTGTATTAGTAGCTCTCATGGCTGAACAACTCCAAAATCATGATTTATCATAAATGATTGTAGGGATTACATAGAATGACGGACACTTTATATGCTCCCAATTGGCTGGCATTGCACTCCAGTATATTTTTCATTTTCTGGCATAACTAGCTGGTAAGATGCAAACAAAAAAATTTGCTTTCAATATCCAAAGTGCTAAAGTAGACCCCTGAGTTTAACAATTGCAGGGATGCCAATTGATGTGGCTGTAAACATTAAGTGAATACTTGAGTAATCATTGAATCCATTAGACTATGTTATGCCTTAATGATGAACAAAATTCTCATTGGATTAAAATATTAATAATTTATTTTTTACCTGTGCTACAAGAGGGATACCATATTATATGATAGAATAGCAAAGTACCATACTGCAATATGACATGAAGTGTGGAAAGGATATGGGAAAAGGGAAACCTCTCACAGTACTCGGGAGCATAAACTCGAACAGCCATTCTGGAAAGTGGTCTGGCATTATTTATTGAAATTAAGTGTGTTTGCTTCATGGATCAGCAGTTCCATTTCTCCATATATATCCCAGAGAAAGTTTTCTAAGATATATAAGAATGCACACATAATTTTGAGTCAAAAAGGAGTGATATTTATATAACAAAGCTCCTTATATAAATTAATGCATTTATCCCCCAAATACACTATTTATTTTACAAGACCACACATATATTTAAATAACCATGTGAAATACAGTATAGTTCTTAGAATAGGGAGCAGTAGTGGTGATCAAAGGATACAAGGAAACTTAAATATAAATATAAAATGCCTTGTGTCTTTTTTTTCTGTTTTATTTATTTTTTTGTTTGTTTGTTTGTTTGTTTGTTTTCTTGTGTTTTTACCCCTCTCCAGTGCTTGGAATTGAACCCAGGGCCTTGAGCATGTTAGACAGGTGCTCTACCATTGAGCTACCTATGCCCATGAAGTTAATCTAAAGATTTTTAGAAAAGACTGTGAAATAAGGAATGAAACTCACTAAATTCTTTGACCTGACCATTAAATTAGGATTTTAACAAAGATGGGGAGTATCAAAATAATCTCTAAAGACTTTATTTTGTCTTAATCATTTTTGTTCTACTTTGGCCAAAGTCTACAGAAGTCTTTTATTTTGAGGTATGGACATCATTGACCAATATATTTTCTGTACCTAGGTTATTGGTTGATTCATATAATAATTACAATTTAGTTCTTACTTTCTGCTATGCATCATGAAATAAAAATAAATAGAACTGTGGTTTTCTCCTTGTGTGGAGTTAACACAAGGAAAATTAAAAGTTGTAATACTACTAACAGTAATAAAAATGAATGGTCAGCAAACTAAAATGTAATACAATAAATGATAAGATATCAGACTGGGAGGAGTTGAGAGACTGATAAATAAGAGAATTTGCAGAAATCATGTCCATGTTTGCAGTGGAGATATGTATACATCCAAGTACACAGCAATACCCTGCACTGTTTCTAATTTAACCACTTACCCATCCAATCCATCCATCTGTCTGACCATCATTCCTTCCTTCCTTCCTTCCATCCAGTTAGAGCTACTAATAATCTACTAGTTCATGGATAAACCATTTCCTTAGAACTGATAATACACCATATAACTAACTCTAAGTTTGTTAAGGAAAGAGACTTTGGCTTTGTTATCAGAATTTAGAGATGGTCTCTACTTTGCAATGGAAAACAAGGCAACTGAACTCCCTATTTTTGTCTAAATATACACCTTAGATATGCATTAGAAAGCTGAAAATTAGATATTTAGCCTTTGCCAACAGGAAATATTTTCTACAGGAGACAAATTTCATCACTAAGATGGGAAAAGGTCAGGTGAAGTAAGTTTAAATGAAAGTAACATTGAATCAAATTTTTCATCTGCCGTCTACTACAATACTAGTTGGCACTGAGACAGTTTTATTTGTTTAAGGTTCATTTGTAGATCCTAACAATGATTAAGTTTTATTAAATAAGGAAGTATTTCTTTGGGCTTAGGGAAACAGGTTTGATTTTGTAATGATCATGATTAGAACAAATCATGTGCATGGATGTTTGAAACAGGAATAATGCACTCGTTGCTATTACAGAGCCCTGACCCAAAAAGTAAAAGAATGTATGCCACCAATTTTACTTTAGTGAAATGGAGTAAGAAATATATTCCATTTTCTATTGAGATTTTTTTAGACCACTTTGAAAGTATGTTTAACCTCTAAAAATATATATTTTCTGACCCATTTCTGAATATTTTATTATAAGATAATTGTGGTGTATGTATTTTTACTTTTAATACTGTTAGCTGTAGAAAAGAAATGAATAAATACAACTTTAAAATATCAATATAAACTTATGCAAACAGCGTGTCTATGTAATTCTGGAAATTTTTCTTTATATGCATGCACATATCCACCACATACACATACACACATACTTTCCATATATTATATAGTTTTTTAAACATGCTTTTTGTAGTTAGTATTTTTAGAGTGTTTTCCAAGCTATAAAGTCAGCACTAATGCATTATTCTTTATAGTATAATTAGTAGTCTTCATAGTTCACAATGAATTATTTCAGATTCCCGTGACATTATTAAAATGGCTTTATCGAGGTATTATTGGCATATATAAAGTTATGCATAATTAAAATACAATTTGATGAATTTGGAAATTAAACATTTATCTATGAAATCACCATTCTAAATGCCACAAGCATATTCATCACCATCAAAAATTATTTCCTGCTTTTATTATCATTTTTAACAAATATAGACTTTGTATACACACATAACTAACACACTAATAAAGATAAAGAATTTTCTATCTTCCCAGAAAATTGCCTTCTGCCACTTAGTGATAACTTTCTCCAACCACTAAACTGGTTCCTTCTGAGGCAATCACTGATGTAATTTCTATCACTTGAAGTAACAATTATCTATTGTAGAAGTTTATGGATAGAGAATTGTGTTTATGATTTTGTGTCCAGACTGTTTTCACTCAGAACAATATTTAAGACTTTCAGTATATTATTACAGATATGTTGAGTTAATTTCTTTTTATAGTTGAGTAATATTTCTCTATATAACTATATTGCAATTTGTAATCCATTTGTGATGTTTTCCAGTTTGGAGCTATTACAAATGAAGTTGCTATGAGTATTTGGGATTCTTTCATGAACATATATAACATTATATTAATAGTTATGTTTTATTTATCAATATACTTGAAATTATTTTTCTAAGTTTAATCTACCAAAATAAATTGTGTTTTAGATGAGCACGTGTTATTCAAATATTTGTATACATTCTTGATTATTAACTAAAAATAAATTCCTAAATTTTGATTGTTTGATGAAGAATGTTGTTCTATATTCATAAATGTTGCTTCAAAATTATCGTATGAGATAAAATTTTAGTCTTTTATTTTTCATCAGTAATTAAGTAGTATAATTCCTTTTATTTCTTTCTGCTGTGTCAGAGATAGTATGTGGAAGTGTTATTTGGGTGAAGCAGGAATCTTGTCTCCAATCCTGTGTATTGTTGTTTTTTTGCATTAATTTAATTAACTATGACTGAATATTTTTAATAATTATACACATATACCTGTATTTCATTCCAATTATGTGCATGAGTGCATATGCATGTAAGCTTAAAAGCTTAAAGAATTAGGGGCTGGGGATGTGGCTCAAGCGGTAGCGCGCTCGCCTGGCATGCGTGCGGCCCAGGTTCGATCCTCAGCACCACATACAAAGATGTTGTGTCCGCCAATAACTAAAAAATAAATATTAAAAAAAAATCTCTCTCTCTCTCTCTCTCTCTCTCTCTTTAAAAAAAAAGCTTAAAGAATTAAAAACAAAATTTCTTTTGGAGAATAACTGTCACTTTTGGCTGTGCAGTATCCTTCATAAATCCATTTCTTTTAGGACCTCCTTTCCACATTAGGTGTGGTCTGCATGGGTTAGTGAATATCTTAGATACCATTTTTCCCATATTTTTTATTCACACAACATACTTGAACATAATGGTGGTATGTTTTGTAACATATTCATGCATGCACACAACATAACAGTATAATTTGGCCAATATCATTCCCCAGTATCTCCCTTTCCCTCCACTTGACCTCACTTTCCTTCACGTAAGGAAATACACAAATAACTAGGAGTTGGGTATATACCCTCTCCAGATACTGTGTCAGCAATCAAAGACAAGAAATAGGAACCTTGCCTAAATCATTTCTGATGTGGCCACAGTGCCTCTATTGTCAAGTGACACTGATACTCATCCTGCAAACATGGTGTTTATATTCAGAAGGTGTAGAAAGTGTGACTCATCATGAAAAACCAGTTCAAATACAGGTAATTGTGTGTGTGTGTGTGTGTGTGTGTGTGTGTACATATATATATATATATATATATATATATATATATATATATATATATGGTCATGTTTTGTTTGTTCATTCTCAGGTCTATGCACAATTTCTTAGAGCTACAAAATGTTATTTTAATGAATGTAGTTTCTGTTTAAATATATACCATATTACATTCCATTAGCTTTAATCTAAAAGCACCCATAAATAAATACAGTAAGCCTGAGCATAGTTCCCCTATTTTGGAAGGCAATTATTTTTATTTCTATACATTTCTTATTAATGTTTTTCTATAAGTTCTCTTATTACAGATTATAATGTATTCTATGACACAGGGAGGGACTATTTTCTGTAAATCTGCCAATATTATAACTTGGTTATATTCTTAATTAGAGTAAAATTCTGTAAACATTGCACACTTTACCTCAGATTGTTGATCATACATATTAGTCAAAATACTCTCCTTCTCTATGTGCAATTTTCCTATTGTCTTTTATCCTTCTAATCTTCCTCCCCTAGTTCACTTTGAATGTGGGGTGAACAAAGGCTTCAAGTTAGGTCATTGTGAGAGAGTATTTCTTCTTAAGCTCTGAGGTGTGTAAATATCTTGTTAGTTGTGTACATGTGAAGCCCCCAAAGAAAGTCACTTTTCATACAACTCTCTTAAAATGGAGTGTTAGAAGCGACTGATATTTAATGTCTGCTTTCAAACATATTTCCATTAATTTCTGGATTTCTTAGGCTCCTAAGGGTTTGGTGATAGAGTCAAGGATACCATTATTAGATGAATTTGCAAATGATACCATACAATTTTGAGAAAAGAATAAAGTTTATTTTGGTTTGGAAATAAATATCAGGATTTTGGATTTACAAAATGCTGAGAGCCATAGCCAAGTAGGAATGACGCATGGCAATTTCCTTGTCAGCCTACCCAATGTTGCTTAGAGGGAGGACTCTCCATTGTGGAAATGGGCTTGCCTTGGACCCAGGTCATTTGCAGTGACATTGCATGAATGTTTGAGAAAGGTGACCCTGCTCAAGGACCAGGGCGGATCTGGGTATAGGGCGGTTCCATGTTTAGGGTATGGATCCTGCTGGGAATAGAGCAGTTCCAGGCTTAAGGTGGATCCTGCTGGGAATAGGGCATATCCTGCTGCCTCAGGTGCCCGCTCCCTGAGTTCCCCTTGAGTTCTCGTGGGATTCAGAGAGTATTTGGGATGCAGAGCCCAGTGGAGGTAAAAATTTTTCCAGAAGTGCGTGTAGAGTGCCAGTGACAGTTCGAGAATAAAGAGTTGCAGTTTGAATCTACAAGGTGTATGGTGGCTCAGTTATTTTGTGCCCAGCCAGACTGGGGCAACAAAATGCTATTTTTTTGTAGAATTGCTAATTGATTTGTTTCTTACATAGCGCACTTGATTAAAAAAAGGTACTTGGTTTCTCTTTCCTTAGTAATGATTATTTCATAGAAAAATATTTAAACTGTTTAAATATTCTTTCTCATACATTAAGAATTATTCATTCACCCTTTTATGTAAATATGAATGACTCCTTATTTATTTATTTATTTTGGTACTGGGGATTGGACCCAGGGGCACTCAACCTCTAAGCCACATCCCCGACCCCTTTTAAATTTTCTTTTCTTTTCTTTTCATCCTCCTCTTCCTCCTCCTTCTTTTTTTTTTTTTTTTTAATTTTGAGACAGCATTGTGCTAAGTTGCTTAGGACCTTGCTAAGTTGCTGAGGCTGGCAACTTGCAATCCTCGTGCCTCAGCCTCTTGAGCAACTGGGATTGCAGGTGTGCATCACTGCATCTGGATGTATTTATATTTTATTAAAAATATATTTATATTATCATTATATTAATGCATAAGGTGCTTGTTGGTGTCAGCTCTAAGTTTCTGTGTCCTTTTCATGTTTCCATTGTTTTTGAGTACGTCTTAGTTTTCTAGAATACTCATAAATTCTTCATCTTGTATTTTAACATCAGTGTTCCCCAAAATAACATTTCTCTAATGAGCTTCAGTTTCCTCTGGTGGAGAGTGGTTATTAGAAACCAAAATCACAGTGCAGGAATTACTTGTTCTAACTGAAGTGTCTCAGCTCTAAGAGTCTCTTACTGAATAGGGCTAGGGCATATGTGTATGTATGTTTGCATGTGTTTCTGTATGTATGTATGTATGTATGTATGTGTGTGTGTATATATATATATTTGCATTTATATATTTTGTCTATATCTATGCATCTATCATCTATATAATGCTGCAAATTCGCTCCAATTACAAATCTAATCACAGAAAGTTCATTTTTATATTTTCCTTTTCCATATTTGTAACTTGTTTCCCTAATACAGAAAAAGATGAGATTCCCCCCCATCCCCCACTCTTCCCCACCCCCCACTCCTCCCTCCCCCCCACATACACAGCATATACACCCATTAACACACTTGAGTTTGGGCACTCCATGAAGAACAGCCCCCATACATGGACACTTGCTTCATGCCACTCAAGTTAGCATTCTTCCCTGGGCTTTCCCTATATAGGTGCCCTCTCTCCAGAGTCAGGTTCTGACACCTTCCACCAGGTCAGCATCACATGACAGCCCCCACTACAGGGTAATCTTCTTCATCTTGCTTAAGCTCTAATATTCCTATTCTAGGCCACTATGACTTCACCATTTTTCATGTGGAAGCCTAACTTATAGTTATTGGAGTCAAGTTTCAAAAAGAAAGGAAAGAAAGAGAGGAGATAAGGAAGAGGAAGTAAGAGAGGAAATACTACATTTTAGAGTGTAAATTGACCTTGGTAGTATGCTGAGCAATACCTTTATAATAGTTAATTTGATTTGCTTTGGTTTTGTCCCCATAATCACCATCTCTTACAGGGTTAAAAGAAATGTACTTCAGAGTTCTCATTTATTTTGTAGTTTGCAATAAGAATGGATCCAATTATAGAGACTACAATTATTAACAAAGTTTTGATCTGTATAGTGAAATCCTCTGAGGAACAGGATCACAAGAATTATAGCTGTAATAATAAAGCAACTGTTAATGCTGCTGAGAAATTAAAATGTAAGTATTAATGTGACATGATACATATTTCAGGAAAAGCTATAAAATTAATTTAAAATTATAAAAACAAAATAATATATCCATGCTAAAGTAATAAAAATATTTTTAGGTAAAATAGAAAGAAGGGTGAGTAAAACTATTGAATTTGTTTGAAAAATCTACATTTAAAAAATAAACAAGATTAAAGCTCTAAGCATTCAGACCTTTAAGGAAAAGGCTGACTTAGGATTCCCAAATGAAAGGTGGTTGTCAATTCAAAACTGAGCATTTAACAGACATCTGAATTCATTTCAGACTTAAAGATATTTTATATTCTTTTGCAATTACAGATTACTTTGCTTTATTTTGAGTCAGTAATGTCTCATTTTTTTCTCCTTAAAGAAGACTGATAAATTAGAAGCATAAGAAAAAATATCTTCAGCTAAAGGTAAAAGGATTAGGTAACAGAGTTGAGCAGGATAAACCTTCCGTCCACTCTGATACCTATGAAAGCAAAGATAATCACGCAGGGCTTCAGATCAGAGACCTGAGAGGGTATTGGATAACCCAGTGGGTACATTGGATGGATGTCTGGCTACAGTATTTGCTATAGTTAGCACATCGTGCCCAGTTCTTGGCTGAGGGAACAGCCAGTCAGCTAACTGTACTCTTCTTAGCTAATCACTATGTCCCTCTTACAGGAAAATACAAGTGTGGCATCTCCACACCTACCACAACAGGATATTTTATTTGAAATAACAACTTTTTAATAAAGCAATGTATCAGTGCAACAGACACTCTCATTCGGTATCTATCATATGTCAAGCACTCATGATGTCATGATAAGTATAAGCCAATTATTTCTTTCCAAAAGCATAAAATTGAATGATAGAAAGCAAAAGCAGAAAGAAAGACAATTAAAATAGAATATGGCAGATATTATAATAAGGAAAATTTGCAAGAACAAGAGTTGAGCCTTCAACACAGGCTGCAGATATTCCCAAGGCATTGTAGAGTAAGTGAAGATAAACTTATGTCTAAAACAAACAGAAAATGTTTAGCCTAGGAAGACACTGGCTAAAATATGAGTAAGTATAAAAATAAATATTTGGAGTAAAGATTAACTTTGGATTTGTTTTAATACATTTAGAACTAAAATCAGACTAGACATATCTATCCACTTTTTCTCAGGCCACAAATAATTAAAATTAATAATATACTATTGCTAATTAAATATATAATAAAGTAAAATATTGTATATATATACATATATATATATCAAATGTTAAAAACATATATCTGTATCTATCTATGATAGATCTTTTTGAAGTATTTGAGTGGAACCCAGGGCCTCACACATGCTGGGTTAGGCAAATACTCTACCACTAAGCTATAACTCCAGCGTACTTTTTTTCCATTGTTTTTAATCCAGTGACAGGGTTTTGCTGAGTTGCCCAATTTGACCTGAAACTGGCAATCCTCCTGCCTTAGCCTCCTGAGTAGATTACAGGTGTGTGTCACAACATATGAATTGTCTTTTATTTTTCACTGTCTAAAAACATATTCTGTATTTACATACTTATTATAATGTTATAATATTTAAAATGTTCTAAATGTTAATCTAATAATAGTCACTTATTTTGGTATAACTGAGAATATGAGTATCCATGATCAAAAATTGTCACTAATTTTTTTATTAATTTTGATCTGACAAGTATTATACACTTCTAATGAATTTGTATGATAATTCAGTACAACCTTCTGTAACATGTAAGTTGTAAACTTTATTATTAAAAGCATTGTTTATTGTTTCTCAGCTTTTCTATGTCAATAATGACCTCATGACCAGAAAGACTAAAATATAAAGTAGATAATTTTTGCAAAATCATGAAAGATAGATTTGAGGAAAGGTGACTAAATAAAAAAAAATCTATATTCAAGTCAGAACTGACAAACATCAAGAAGTTATACAACTAAAAAGCTGAGTGCATTGGAAAAATTTTGTTTTATGTACAAACATTATTTGTAATTTTAATAAGAAATATGTTATGGTTTAAATATTAAGTGTTCCCTAAAAATTCATGTTTGAGACAAAGCAAAAAGATTAGAGGTGAAATGACTGGGTTACAAGATCCTTAACCCAATTAATGCTTAAACCCCTGGTAGAGATTAACTGGAGGGTCACTATTGTCAGGTAGGGTGTGGCTGGATGAGATGGGTTACTGAGGGTAGCCCTTTGGGGTTTATATTTTGTTTATATTTCTGCTTCATGGTGCCATGTTTACAGCTGCTTTCCTCCACTACACACTCTGCCATGACGTGCTGCCTTATCTCAGGACTGAGGAATGGAGTTGGCCATCTCTGGATTGAGAGCTATGAAACCATGTGTCCCAAATGAACTTTTCTTCCTTAAAATTGTTCTTGTCAGGTCTTTTGATCACAGCAGCAATAAAGCTCACTAAACCAAAATATAATTTAAATGTTCTTTCGGTATAATGATGTCTTTTGTTTGCAAAATTGTATCTATGAGTTTATATAAATTTTATTCAAGAATATTTAATCCATTATATTTCCTCACTATTTAACAGTACCAGTGGAAATTCTTTCAAAACATTACTGCACTTATTTTGAGGAACGTTTATTTGTGCAATGTCCTCTAATCCTCTAATCACTTCCATTTCGTGACTCTATTGCAGCTTGATTGAAAGAGATTAAATGTCAATGTTTGAATCAATTCCAGTCAGCACCTAGATTAGAATCTGTGACTCTGTGTCCTAAAAAATGAGGGGAATTAATATAGATAGCATGATAAGAATGGAATTACAGAATTAGCATATATAAATACAAAATACTGATTAATGCTTAAACATTCAGCTATCAAGGAGGGATGTCTTGAAGAGATAATTATAAATACCTAAGAAAATAATAGTCAATTACACTCATATATTAAATTTATATGAACTTCTTGAATAAAAACGTTGGCCTGAATGTTGTGCATTTTATTTGCAGATCTTAGAAAAAATAAGATTTGAACAATAAATTGCTAAAGGCAGACAGATGCACTTTTGAAGAACATTTAGAGAATAAAAATGCACTCAGGAGAGTAAATTTCTTGACTAAAATGCTTCAAGTACTAATGCATTTTTCCAAGATTTCTGTAATCTTCCAATCATGTTGTTAATTTTAGGGGAGTTGATGTATATGCCATATCTTTAACTCTCTTCCTTTGTTATTATTTCAGTCCTTTCTTCCTTTGTTCCTTCCTTTCATTTGTTTTTAAATAAATAATACTAATTTAAGAGAAAAGTAAATATACTAACTGACCAAACCAAATATGTCACCTACAAGATGATCACACTTATATTAATATTGTTAATATCTTTCTGTATAACTGTACATGTATAATTTATGCATAATTTAAAATTACTAATAACTTTGTAACAAATTTAAATTGCATAATTTTCTGTACATACTTGAATCCTTTAACACATCTTTTATTATCATTGCATATCTTAAACAAATACACAAAACTCTCACTATATGTCAGGAATTATTCTCAGCACTTAGGATACAAAGTAGATTGTAAAAAGTATATTCTTTTTAATCATTAAAGAATAAATAGGTAAATTATATGCATGGTAGAATCCAAAAATTATTCATTTTACCAATTTTAAGTGCTATTGAAGTAGAATGGAGGAGTATACATGGGATCAAAGATGTAGAGAAATTAAATTCTCAAAAGAGAAGGATCAGAGCAAATATCACTGAAGAGGTGACCTGTAAAGGAGTCAGGTGAATTACCCATAGAAGGAGCTGGGGATGCACAATCTGAATTACTGTGAAGTACTTCAGATAAAGTGTGAGCAGAGAGTGTTCATCCATTTTCCTTTTTTCTCCCACTTTTCATTTCTCAGTATGGGAGACAGAAACATGCTTATTGGTCTGTATTTGAAATCAACAATAAATAACAGATATAGATTTATACTCATGATTTGTAGGTTTGGGGCTCCAAGCCTACAAGTCATTGATGGTGTATTTTTGAACTCAAAATCCTACTTTTATTGGTGGGGGAGGATACTGGGCATTGAATTATTCAGGGGCTTTCTACCACTGAACCACATCTCCAGCCCCATTTTGTATTTTATTTAGAGACAGGGTCTCCTTGCTTTTGCTGAAGCTGTCTTTGAACTCAAGATCCTCTTGCCTCAGCCTCCCAAGCTCCTGGGAATACAGGTGCATGCCACTGTGCCCAGCTTTAAATCCTACTTTATAAATTGTGAGTTATGCTTTTATTTTTTAATAGATTTTATTTTTTAAATATATGACAGCAGAATGTATTACAATTCTTCTTACACACATACAGCACAATTTTTCATATCTCTGTTTGTATACAAAGTATGTTCTGTACTTTTATTTTTCCTTATGAAAGCATAAGGGACAAATTATGTTGATTTGTGGTTAACGATATGATTTTTATTATGATTTTTATAAATGTTTGTTTTATGTCTCTAGAAGACTAGTGAACATAAAATTGATGCAATTGAAATCCACAATTAAACAATATTTTGATGAAATGTAAATATTTCTACTAAAATCATTTTCATATTATTTTCTGATAAAAGTTTAGTGTTTTAAATTGATGCTAGAGAAATTACATTTGCAGATTTGCTTTATGCTCACAACAAAGTGCAATGAATCATATAATCAGACTTAGGAATTCAGCCATAATCAGGCTCAATCAAGCCAAATTCTTTCTTTAACACAGATAAAAGGTCGCCAAGCATTACTTAAATACCTTTATTTACTTTTAAAAATAAACTCTATGTACAGCAGAAAAATAGATAAGTGTTATTTCCAACTACTTATGGGATAAGTAAAGTCTACTTTTATTTTAAATTGTAGAATTAAAACATGAAATTTCTGACAAAATGTTTAAATAAATTTTCTGATTCTATTTTCTAGTCACCAATATGTGTAGCTATCAATTATAATTTTGAGTTTATAACATATAATCAGAGCCTTTCTCAGTTGCACACTACCTAAAATAAATATCTTAATAGAAATATCAGTGGTATATTTCTGTACTTTATAATGCTATTCATTTATTATTATTATTATTATTATTATTATTATTACTAATTTCATCATGTCTGTGATTACTTCCTTGGGTCTCTAAGTGTTGAGAGAAACACCTCTGCTTGAGGTATTATCTTACCATGAGGTTACACCTCCAAACATTCATTGAAAACAAATTTTACATGATCACCTTTTCTGGACTTTTTAATTGTTTTATCTAAAATTTTAACTAAAATTTATCTTAGAAACGTCAATCAAAATATATAAGTATAAACTCTGGACCAAGATTTATTCTGATTGGCACAACATAAAAAGGATTAATTTTAAGATATTAAAAGGCTCAAAATTTATTGAGAAAAAAATTAGATTTGGGGATTTGTAGACAGAATCAAATTCCAGATTGTAAGAGTCCCTTTGTAGAATGGATAATATTGTTTCTTATCATCAATATCACAGCTGTCAATATGGAAAGAGAGCCTGTTTTCTCATTATTAGTACTGCTTCCTTGAAAGTTAGATGGTTGTTCAATTTCAGAACCTTTTCCACTACATGGATTCTACAAGGTCTCTTTCCTCAATTTTCAGTCTACAATAAGATTTTGGGTGGCTCATCTGATTGGTTTAGTCAGGGTCACATGTTGGCTCCTACTTTTTAGAGGCATGATAGCAATATGATAAATTTCCTTCACGCACAAAGGCTGTGTAAAAGATTCTGAGCAGTTGCAATATGCAACTAAAATCCATTACACTATTAAATGAGGTTTGACATCCTGATACTATAAGTGGAAGACTAAGACACATTTGAGAGTCTTAGTTTTGTTATTCACAAAACTCAGCTTTCTTGTATGTGATAGTCTTATATAATATTTAATATTATCCCTTTTATAGACCTTTAAGCTATACTGAAATAATTGGAAAACAAGTAAACGAATAAGCTACTCAGATGGTTCATAAGAAATTTTACAGATGGAAGGCATACTGTTTTAAAATTAACTATTAAAATGGTGATTGCATGGTTAAAGAATGCTATTAGGTAAAAGTAAAGTCATTTAATGTAAAACTTGGCACATCTTCAGTGACAAATACATGAAAGCAAATAGCAAGCATAATAAAAATAAACTCAATTATGCAGCACAATTTTCTAGAAAATAATTCTCACTTGAATTTGAATGTGAATAGTCAATTTAAGTTCTTTCTATGAAGTGGCCACTCTCATTACTACTGTTCATTTTAATTTTCATTATTCTGAATACCTGCAGAGCATGTTCATGTATTTTTAAAAATGGGATTTTTTAGGGTAATTTATATGCTGTACTTTCATTTAACAAATAACAGAAATTAGATTCACAAATATGAATTTTCTCTAAAAAGTTTAGTTCTTCACAAATGTTATAGTGCAATTTAGTTTTACCTCTTATAAAGACATTTCTCTTTCTACTACTTTTGGGGAAATCTGGGTTTTCCAAGACTATTTTCTGGATCACAAATCTGGCATAGGCATGATATGTATTTTATTGTTAGATAATTTTTATGAACATCTGATTTATCTCCTCTAATAATAAATTATTTAGAAGCAGAAAGTATGTTTATTATATATTTATAGTTTTAAATACATATTGTATTCAAGACTCTAATTTTGTTGCAAAATGTGATACCACTAAATAGAAATAAAGAAAAAGGCTTAAGTCCCAAATTTAATATTTATTCTTCCTTGAGACTACCACTTAATAGACATTAAGAAGTAAATATTACTATTTGTGAAAAAGGTACACTATGAATAACCTAAATGTTAGTCATCACAGAACCCTTTAAATATGAGTGACAGAGCAAGGACTTCTAAACTTCATAGTTGTGTGATTCTGTCAGATTCATAAAAACTTTTGTCAGCAGTCATAAAAATGCAATAATATGAAAGGTAGATAGTCACTAAAGGGAAAAAATAATAAAATAAAGGGGTTTAGTCTACAGAGCACCCAAACAATAACTGTTTTTGAATCCAGGGCAATGTAACTTTGCAGTTTTGTCTCCCAACCATTTCAATCAACTATAGTCTGTGACAGACGAGTGTATACACAGCATGATAGAGAAATGGATTAGCAGGAAACAGGAAGTTGAATATCTGTGTTTCATTTAACTCAGTGTAATTCAAATTCTCAGTATAATAATATTGATATTCATGATAACTTATTATATTTGAATGGCAGTATATAAACAAGCCCGTGTTTAGCATTTTCACAAGGGCAATATAAAAATTTCATATTTTATGAGTTTAGTGGAAAGCATAGCTATTATAGCATATGAACATTTTCTGCTATTTAAAGACCAGCAAGAATGTTCCCTCCCTTTTACTTAGTTATTTAATCTTTTATCTAATCTATTATCGGTTAGATAATATTTCATGTAAATAAATCATAGGGAAAAGTTCACATAGGTTACTTAAATTTCAATGACACATTACAGGTTGAAAAATTAGCTTAGTGAAAAAGAAAAAAAAACATGCTATTCATTGACAAGATAAATTCCAATTAGGTAAAATTTCTTCAACAATGTGTTTCATATTGGTGCAAAAATATAAATAGGAAATTATATATATGGAAGCTAAGATTTCAAAAGAGATTAAAGTGTAATAAAATTATTCATATAAAGGAAAAGGAAACAAAATATGGAGCAAACCAAAATGTACTTTTTTCTCCCATTTAAAGAGAGTTTATTGATACTAATAGAGCACATCATGCCCCCAAAGCAAAAATAAGTTATATAAAATGAGAATTAAAATGCTCTTAAAGATAATGTATTTTATCATTCATAGTGTAAATTGTATTATATTAGTTCACATTTTTTCATTGACATTCAAGCATTTCATCAGGTACCTATGGGACTGAGTCTCAGTAAGTTAAACCAGTGAATGAATTAATTAATATCTTCAGATGAATGGCTGGCTGACTTCAATTCAGACTTCTGTGTTTGGTTCTTAATGACCCTTTGTGTGCACACTTCATGTTCTCCTTAGTCCAGAAAATGTGGAAAGTTTTAATTCCAGGAAATCAAAGGCCATGAAATTGAGAAATACATTTTAATTCCAATGAGATGTTTACTTTCACATGTATAAAATTTATTTATGCAGCACTGCACCTACTCCACTACCCCACCCCATGACTCATATTATTTTAAGCTCAAGAAGCCATTTATTTTTATGAAAATGACAATCATAATGAAACATATTCATGCTTCTAAGTGTACTGTTGAAATGCCTAGATAAGATTCATGCCAAAATATGAAAAATGGACACTACAGATAAGAGGTGTGGAAGACCTGTTTCATCAGAAGAAAAACCACAGTTAGATTTACCAGTTTTGAATTGTCAATATTTAAAATGTGGAATAAAATTCCTTTGTTTGAGAAAAATCTGAGAAATACTTGAATACATAATTTCTTCTTTACAAAATATTGACAACACCAGAGAGAAATTTGCATTTCAAGGGATAAAATTTTGTGCAAACTTGCAGATAACAGTATCAACTATTACGCTGGACAGAGATATGGCACCACCCACTCATCCCGGGATCTGGCTATTAGCATTATGGTAACATCGGTGTACAAATAAAGAGGTTACAATATTACCTGATTCTATCAACTTTCATTTTACCCCATATATTTTGTATTGATTGAATTTTCACATGTAACATGAATCTGAGAAAAGGAGGAAAGATAGAAAACCTTAAGAAAGCATTTAAAAATTATAATATTCTTTTCAATTCTTCAAGAAATAAGAACCAGTTTGCAAATATTTCATCTTTCACCTCTTTGCTTGTGTGTGTGTGTGTGTGTGTGTGTGTGTGTATGTGTGTGTTTCCCTGGATTATGTGATTTTTGATGTGTACAGATATATTTTCATGTACAATATTTCCAAAAAAGTGAATTTGGAATCAGTAAACCATGAGTTTGGGTATGTTTCTTCCATTTTCTAACTGTGCTATGTTGACAAAAAAAAAATTGGTGGACTTTCCCTCTCAATTCTATCCTTTATAATATGCAAGAAATAAATAACAGACTTTCTTTTATGATATCATTGTAAGAATATAAATGATAATACATATATATATGCATACACAGATTGATACATGGAGAGATAAGCAGATAATGTGCATGAAATATTTAAGACTCTCCAGTTTCATAGGAGATGCTCAGATCTTGGTACCAATTAATAAGAAGTATTATTTTCCTTCTCAGATTTATCAAGTCCAAAATATATAGCAAAACAGCTAAATGTTACTTCTATGAAGATTCCTTCTGAAGTTCTAACACTTGTCATATATTTCTTCATCATGTCACCAGGCTTCTTATCCTATTATATATTACTCTGTGTATTAGGTATTTGTGTGTGTAGCTCCTATCTCTCTATCTATTATTGTGTCCTTGAGGATTGTGGCCATATCTATTCTTCATAATAAGCTCAGAAACTATGATAGGAGTTGGCCCATAATTGCCGTGAAATATGGTAAATTAATAAATAAGTGATTTATTTAGTAACAGTTATTATTTATAATTAAAAGATACACCAGATTTTAAAAAATAAAGCCTTTATAAAAAGATTCAGCAGAAATGTATTTAAATCTGAACTTTGTAACTAAATTTGTGTGTAACCTTGGTGAAATATCTTTGCATTAATATGTGAAAGAAGGTAATGGATTAAATTATGTCTTAAGTCCCTTTCCTATGATAATATCTTTTAATTCTGTACTTCTGAATATATCCTGTTGACCACTGAGTAGCAATTTGCTTAAATGGAGAAACGTGTATTTAAAAGAAAATATGTTCATTAATAACAAGTGGAAGGTTTCAGCTACATCCCAGGGGGAAGTTCAGACTTTCCTTGAGTTTTTCCTTCTCTCTGCAAAAGAACCTCTCTGGCATAACCAGAGAATTTTCATTCCTACCTAAGCAATACCCATGATTTACTGCATGTGCTGGTTCAGGGTGTTTCACAGATATCTTCCAGTTAATGTTGCCAGTCTACATCCATGGGACTTAGTGACACTGTTATTTTTCACTCAGAATCAAAAGATGTAAAGAATGAAAAAAAAAGTAGGTCTCTGAAAGGGAACATTCTTATCTAAGCTTAATTATAGAACCTTTTTTAAAACTGTTGATTCAAGAATGGCTTAGCAGAGAGACAAAAATTTTTGAATGGTATGTTCTGTTTTAATAAGCTTGTGTTGGAATCCTAAGCAATTTTGACTTCTTTGACTTGTTTTTGGAGAGACTGATGCTTATTACTTTCTCTCACCATGTATTTGAGCATGGCATTTTAGGAGAATTTAGGGACCAGTTTTCTTAAAATTATTGTGATTTGGAAGTTTCTCATGTAGAGCTTCGATCTGTAAGACTAACAAAAACTAAGTTCAGCCAGGTATAGTGGTACATGCTTATAATCCCAGCAGCTTAAGAGGCTGAAGCTGGAGGATTACAAGTTCAAAGCCAGCTTCAGCACTTTAGCAAGCCTAAGCAACTTAGTTGAGACCCTGTCTCAAAAGAACTTTTTTAAATAAGGGGCTGGGGATGTTGCTCAGTGGTTAAGTACCCTGTTTTCAATCCCTAGTTAAAAAAAATCAAAACCAAAAACTAACTTGAGCTATCTTGATATGAGGACACATAGTTGTCTCATTTGCAACCAAAATATTGATGGTTCTCTTGGGAATCAACAAAGACCAGAAATGAGTAGACCCTTATAATTGACCCAGTCACTCTTATTGTTTACTTTCTGCTATGCATTCTTCCATTTCAAAGCTAAGTCTTCTCTATTCTTTGCTTGTAACATAACAGTTTTCACCGAGGAAACTGAATTTATAGATTGTATACTTGAGCCATCAGCAGGAACACATTTTCACTCCAGAACTCACATTTATAGATCACATATTTGATGATCACATATTTGATGATCAGCAGAAACTTACTGTCTTCCATGCCCAGTTCCAATATTCTATGAGAAAGAACCAATGGCTTTCATGAAGTGTATATCACTAGTTGTCATGAGTCCAATTATTGTGGACTTCAGCCTGGATGCAATATTGACTGTGGGCATCTAGTGTTAGGTGTTGAATAGGGAGATGCTTGAAATAAATAAATAAATAAATAACAGTGTTCAATGGCTAAGAAGATACCTAAACATATCTAATATACAATTTTTTTCAATTTCATTCTTTATTTCTACTCTTTCCCCATTTTACTGAATAGTCCTGGAAGAGGAGAACAAGCATCCAAGATATATCTCAGTTTAAAATCATTTGGTCTAAACCATTCTTCTTTCTTATGCAACATTTAGAGTACTTAATCCAATGATTAGTTTAAAGTTTTCTGCACTTTAACATTTATATAAACACCTACTTCTATTTATAATACGTTTGAACAATATATTCAAGCTTTATCAGGTATTACTCACTGACTCTATAATTCAAACATTTAGAAATTTTTCATCTTGTTCAAATGTTTACAGATCCATTATTCAATAGATTATTGATTCATCAAATAATGATTAGAAAGTGAAGAGTGACTGATAATGTGTTTAGGGTTTCATGTTGGTGTGGAAAAATGTTCCAAAATTTATGATGGTAGTTTTAACTACAGATATACCCCAAACTTATCAATTATAATCTTTAAATGGGGAAGTTGTATAATGTATGAATTTTATCTCTATTAGCCTTTTCTAGGTACATAAAAGACACTGGGAATTTAGAATAGTGTATTTATAATCAATATTGTCACTAGGGGATTTTCCACATGTGTCATCTATGGAAACACAGCAACTGTAGGGTACATCCTGGAAAATAAGGTTTAAATGGCAAAGTGGGGCAGTTGATGGATTGATTACTTTGAAATCAGAGAAAGTAGTTGAATGTAATTATGATGAAAAAGAACAGCTATTAAAGGTATTTGAAATGCCAAAACCAGAGCTCTGTCTCTGGAATATGTAAGTTGCAGTAAGATGATGTAATGAATTAGTGGGAGGAGGCACTAAGAGATGATTGTGATCTGGTAGCAAACAGATGTGAAAGAGTGAGCAATGCTCATGGAATATTAAGCTATTTCATATAAAATGTGGTCCTTTAAATAAAAGAACAAGAAAAGGAGCTGCTTAGAGTAGATAGGTAAGAAATGTGGTTTTGATTATGCAGGACTGATGTGTTAGCGGAATGTCAAGTTTGACCTATCCGTCAATGAGTGGGGAATGTAGCCTGCAAGGGTGGGTGGCATGGCATGTTCAGAGGAGAAACTGTTCTTGAGAGTACTGCTTTTGGTGACCTAGATTTTTCACAGGCATCTTTTCTCTGTCCTATTGACTTTTAATACTTGATTAGCACTATAAGGTGATAGTGATAATGTACTGCAGATGGGAAAAGGTAAATCAGGGCAGGCTTAGCTTGTGTTCATTTTGTGCAATTATAAAAGGGCACCTGTTTAGTTCATGCATCCCTGTGCCAAGATGAAGGCTTGGCAAACAACTTGGGCTGGACTCCAGCACTCACTCCTTTCTTGGTTGTGCAGCCTTGTGAAGCATCTGTATGACAATACACAGGTCCCTGACCAAAACGGTCTCCAGTATGGCTATTTCAAAGTATGCTTTTAGATAGAAAAATATCCTTTATATATAGTGGGTAATATTTGAATTTAATACAATATTAATATTTGAATTTGAGTTAAATAGTTATCCTGTATAGCTCACTACACTAGATTTCCATAGTGAAATTCTGCTACCCTTTAAATTACTCGAAGTTCATTGTGAGGGATCCTGGCTTTTATCAAAGGATTACAATTCACATTACCATCTTGACTCTTCCATCTCATGCATCACTAACTTACAGATAATCAGGGCTGCACTCCAGGGGTTTATTGTACTTTGACTATAGGACAGATTTAATTGCATAAGACTGATGCAAGCCACCCTGTTTTCCAAAAATCTGTTTTCATTGCATTGTTTTCCCATTTCTAGTCTTAGAGTTTTAGGGATGACATCAATCATATGATGATTATGTTTACTATATTACAATAAGAAAAAAGAGTAAACTGTATTCAGACTATACAAGTTAGAAGTTTAACTCATTTCACCATTATTTCCTTAGTAATATATTTTAAGTCTTTTAATCTTCAATGTGAGTAACAAATTTTTTTTTTTTTGATTTATGGGAGCACAAATGATCTTTTCATATTTTTTTCTATTTTACTCTTTTATAGCACTTCTACAAATTAAAAGGAAAATAACCAAGTGTATAACCACCAGATTGATAATGAAAGTGTTTCTATATAAAGAAAAGCAAATTGCTATTAAAAATATAAGCAAAAACTTACATATCACTAGTAATAAAAATGTTAATTGAATCAACAATGTGATATCATTACATAAAACTTGAGGGATAGTCAGAAAGTTTAATCTTATCAAGTTTTGCAAGAATGTGTCTAAGCAAAAATAATACAAGTCATGTGTTTTAAGGACAAAATAATATTTCATCCATAATTAAAATGTGTAGATGAAGCATACTTGGCAAGTACTTATACAAAGGTAAATAAACCATAAATGTGACTGTGTTATAGAGAATCATAAAATCTTTTTAAAATTTTCATACACTGTGAATCACTAACAAGATTTTATTGCTGGTAAGTAACAATACCATGAAGAAAACATAAAGTTATGTTAATCTATTTACAGACACCCAATTTTGGCTTTCTTGCTAAGAGCAACTACTCCCAAGATCCCATGCTTTTAACTGTCATGAGAAATTCATTACAGCTTTTCAAGTACAAGTATTATCTATAATATTAAGTATCAAGGGAGAAACCTGTACTCTAATTAAAAGAACATAAAAGACATCTTTACTGTCTGAGCAAGCTAGACTCGCTATTTAAAACTCTCTGACAGCACATACGGCAGTCTCAATCTATAACAGGGTTGTGTGTGTATCACAATTTTATTTAAAAGACATTTGTGAGCTTGAAAGCTATTTTTCAATAGAAATAAAATGTTCGTATTACATTTGATATGCAGATATTTTCCTAGGAGTGATTTAGCTAACAGCATTCCTGAAAATAAACTTTATCCTCTAATTTATATTCCTCTTTAAAAATGGCTAGTTGTGCCAAGCATGGTGCGGTGCCACATGCCTGTAATCCCACCAGCTCCCAAAGCTGAGGCAGGAGGATTGCAAGTTCAAACCTAGTCTCAATAATGGCAAGGCTCTAAGCAACTCAGTGAGACCCTGTCTCTGAATATGACACAAAATGGGGCTGGGGATGTGGCTTGGTGGTTGAGCACCTCAGAGTGCAATCTCTAGTCCAAAAAAAAAAAAAAGAAAAGATAGTTGTCCTTTGTCCTCTAAGGGACTTCTCTGCTCCTTGTTTCTGCTATACTCTCCAATTGCATAATAGAAATAATGTATTTTAGATATAAGCTTGAAGTTATCAAGAAATTCCTCACTGTGCTTTTTGTATCAGCATGTTCTCCTTGTCTTCTCCCCCAACCTCTCAGGCACTCCTTCTATATCCATTCATAATTGATGTGGAATTGTCCACTACCAGGAATAAGCCTTATGTAAGATGAGTTTGAGATTGGTTTTCTATTCTTTACTGCCCAGCATCATGCTGCACTCTTGGGATAGCACCCTGAGGTAAGAAATTCAACACTATATCAGAGATGCCAGTATAATTAAGGAGCTGTCTGTCTTATAGTGCATCAGATCTTAGGACTTCTGGAAAGGTGCTATGATTTGTACACACTTCCCTTGGTCAACTTTAGAAATGTGTCATGGGCCAAACAAAGTTGCTACCCTGATAGGCTGAGTTATACATGCTTGAGGTGAAGCACTAGGGTTCCTAGTGAACATATACGCCTTTTGCTTCTGATACAGAGCAAGCTCCATTCTCTTTTCCACTAGACTGAGGTATAGGTGCAGCTCAGTATTCACACTGAGATCATGATGATAGCGATTTTTGGTTTTAGTTTGACCCACAAATTTTAAATGTAATGTCTCATTAAATCTTCACAACAATCTAATGGAATAACTGTTGTCTGAGAATCATTTTATGAATAAATAACTAAGCTGTATCTGGGTTAACTAATCAGGTCAACGTCATATAGTAACTCTGTGACAAGGCTGGGATTTACATGCAATGTGACAGATTGTATGAATGGTTTCTTTATCACTAGCCATAATGCTTTTTTATTGATAAATGGACAAAAAAATGAGCTTAAAGAACAAGTAATCATTCCAGTCAACAACAACAAAAAATGTTCAAAATATGCTTAGTATTGAAATAACAACTATTTAATTTTACCTAGGTATTTATATTTTTAAGAAATTCACTTTTTATACTATGTAAATAATTTATTTTAAAATGAACATCCTTTTTTTGAAACACTCCTGGTTGAGAATTTTCTGAGATAAACAAGTTTTCTTGAATAGAAAAGTCATCTAAATACGTAATGTTGTTTTACTATGCAGATATACTTTTCTCTTTATACAATGGAATCTCCAGTGCCTGGGATAGAGTCTGGCAGATAAAAAGGACCACTAAATTTGATAAGTAATTGAATAAATTATTTAATTCTTTATGTCAATGGGAACTCTGGCTATTTGGTACAGTATAATAAAAGCAGCTTCTAACTGACCCTCTCTCTCTTATGAACCTTCTTTGGGTACCTAAGTATAAAACTTTGGACTTTTGTATAATTTAGTACATAGCTATTTTCTGTAGATTAAATACTGATTTCCAATTTGGGGAGTATAAATATATACAAAAATATCTTTTCTAGTACTTCAAATGTTAATCCAAATCAGAGAAAGTTTGTTGACCAGAATTCTCTGGACCTTCCCCTGAGACTGAAAACAGTCTTTTCAGTAATTTTTTAAATTGGATTCAAGTAACCTGGTTTAATTCTTTGCACATGGAACTGAAACTTTTAAAATTGTACCATTTCATTCAACTAGAACCAGTGGCTTGGGCTTCTTGAAAGTGTCAGTATGTGATGGCAAACAGTGAGATAATAGTTAGAGTAGCTGGATTTGAATTACAATTTGCCATTTTATAGATCACCTTATCTATCTTGGCCGGTTTCCTATATTTAAAGAAGAGAGAAAAGGTTCTGAAGGCTAAGTAGTAAAATGCATATGAAGTGCTCCTAAAGAGCCCTGAAAGTTTTTAGCAGTGCTGAAAGTGCACTTAGTCATATGATGCCACTTGATTTAGTCACACAATATGTGAATGTACAGACAGGCGGTGTTACTATTTTATACAAGAAAGCAAAATAAATAAAAAATGCTTATTATGTACAGACTGAAAAATGGAATGTGATTCTCCAGTTCTGATTCTTAGAGACTGTGGTAAATATTTTATATTACAATTAAACACTGCCTTACAAAACAAAAAAAGAAGACATTTTCATTTTTTTTTAGGTTGAATAGATTCCAGAAAAAAATTTTTTTTCACCAAAAAAGTATTTTGTTACTTTTTACTGTTCTGTATGTCAAAAAGAAATATTTTCATTTATCAAAATTTTATTAGGACACACTAAGTTGGGTGCCATGGTGCATGCCTATAATCCCACAGCTCGGGAGGCTGAGGAGGAGGATTCAAAGCCAGCCTCAACAATTTAGCACAACCCTATCTCAAATTAAAAGATAAAAAAGAACTCAGAATGTAGCTCAGTGATTAAGACCCCTTTGTTCAATCCCCAGTACAAATAAATAAATAAATAAGGACATTTTAGTGTCTGAGGAAATTAAAACACAAGGGGGATTGATATTTTAATAAATTGAATATTCTGCTGATTATGTTTATCCTTTCTTCCTTAAATGTCTCCCTATTGCTTTTCGGATTTATTTGACTGTACCAGCCATGTGTCACCTTGTCTATATAATAGGGACATAAAAAATGAACAAAATGTGTATTCCCTATTACATCATCATGTGCAGAAACTGGAAAAAGAACAGTACCCAAAATAACTTTAATATTATTTTAAATACTATCTTTAGCTACCAGCAGAAGCTCTGTTTGGGAAATAAACCAAAGGGGTGGCAGAGGGATAATGCAATCACAAAGTAATGTGATTATTCTGACAGCAGTGGAAGCATACTAGAATCAAAATATCAGTAAAATAGGGGATTTTCCCACAAGACTCTAGGTGCCAACTGGGAAAGAGAAGGTAGTATACCAGGATTGGGGATCATGGGCTTATGAGCCAAGTTTTTTTTGTGTGTGTAATTTCATGTCTTCAGGGCCTGTTCAGGTACAAGCATGTACCTGAACCTTGCACCTGATTATAAGGTATTGCTGTGCACATCCAAATTTATAGCATGGTAGGTCCAATAACATCCAGTTCAAGATGGACAGATCATGTTGCATGGTAACTCATGGTCCATGGTCAAGTATTCAGTGCCTAATAAAGGTCAGTAGGAGGCAAGAGCTATCTCTCAAAAAGAGAATAGCTGAGAATAGCAGTGAATGATGATAGGGCCTTGCTCCAAAATCATAAAGCCCTATGCTGTAATTCACCTATGTGAGCTTCACAAAATTTCCAAATACCTTCCCTCTCTACCTCTGATACTTCAAATGCCACTGGATAAGTGAAATGTATGAGAATCCACTGGTGTTGGATGTGCTCAATCAATGACCCAAGTGGAAAACCTGCTTGCACAGAAGTCTGGACCTGTGGCAGAGTCTTCTTTTACTCCAGGCCCCGCTCAAACCTACTAGCCTTTTGGGTCACTTAAATGAGCTAGGATAACACATTCAAATGAGGAATATGTTTCTTCTAAGTCCCAAATAGGCCCAATAAGTATATTGCCTCTTTCTTGGTTATAGAGGGGATGCAGTAATTTATCCTCTACCTTAAAATGTATATCTTGACTTCTTCAACACCAGTGGACCCCCACAAATTTTACTAAGATAGAATGCCCCTAAATTTTAATTGGATTCATATTTAACCATTTGACGTACAAATGTCTTACCAGAAGTTTAGAATAGTTACTATTTCTTGCTCGCTAAGTCTGCACAGCTTAATGCCATCATTGTAAGGGCACAGTGTGAAATCTTGTGTAAAGGCAATGCAGTGTGATCAGAAAACCTGCATACTCAGTTGTGACACAGAACTGGCCTACCCTAGGCTAGGATAGTGAAGGTATAATCCCAGCCTGTCCAGATGAGAGCACACTGCTTTTAGTAGGTGTTATGAGCAAAAATAGAGAAAAAGGCATTTGTCAGATAAATGGCTCTATACCAAGTATTTGGGAGTGTGCTAATTTGCTCAAGCAATTAAACCACATCTGGTATAGCAGATACAATTAGAGTCCCCATTTGATTTAGCTTAAGATAATCCACTCTCATTATTCAAGATTTATCTGTCATCTGCACAGAACAGATAGTCGACTTGAAAGGGAATATAGTGAGAATCACCATTCCTGGCTTTCAAGTCTTTGATGATGGCATAATTTATGCAAGTCCTTTAGAAATGTAGTATTGCTTTTGATTTATTATGTCCCTAGGTATAGGAAGTCCTAATGACTTCTACTTGGCCTTTGCCACCCTAATAGTCTTCAGACCACAGATCGAGTACCTAACATCAGGATTCTACCAGCTGCAAAGCATGTGTATTTAATTATGCATTCTGGAATGGTAGAAATAACCACAGGATGGGTGCAGGGACCCATGGTGATGCACAAGTCAGACTTTTCTGATTGATGTTTTGTCTCTGTCCAGTAGAGTATCAACACCCATCTTCCTTGAGTGCTACAACTTGGCTCCTACCACACCAGAAATTAGAATTAGAAAATTAGAAAATTCAAGTAGTTCTTTTGGAAGGTACTTTCTCCTTGGTAACACTTTGCACCTCACACTTGGGAGCCTGCTAGGACTTGAATTTAGTTATAGGTTTAGAAACGAAAAGAGTTTTGGGGGTAGAATCTGCAATGCTTTACTTAGCAGATATCTCAAGTGAGGTCATTATCATTTCCTCAAGCAATGCAGAGTGAATTCACTCAAAGGAAGATGGAAAGGCCTATACCTGTGAGGGTGGGGAGGCTGCCTTTATGGGGGGTGCAAGAAATGTGAGTATTCTGGCATCAAAGAAAGGCATACCAGAATTAAAAGATAAACAAAATTGGAATCATCTTTGATCACTTAATTTCCTCCATTTATATGTTTGCAAGCAATAGTCTTCCAGTGGGCATTAGAATAGGAAGGAAAACAGCATATCGGAAAATGCTAAAACAACCATGGATTTGTGTGTCTGTGTGTGTGTGTATTATTCATTTAATATTTTGTTTTTCTATAAATAGACTTATTGCGGCTAATTCTCTAGGGTTTTACTGCAAAAGTGATTCGTTCCATAAAAACATCTTTTAGTCAACTTCTCTTTGGCGTCCACATCTTTAGCATGGCTTACTACTAATATGCTGCCTCCAAATGATATTTAATAGTATTATCTCAGAAATGTGAGCAGTATGTTCTATCGGTACAAAATTAACCTTGTGTTGATTCTCTATTTATTCCAATTTTGCATAATAGTAACTTAGACCTTATGATATTTTGTATGCCTGTACCTGCTGGCATCTATGTGGTAAGCATTTGCCAAATCTACTGTTAATGTGCCACAATCATTTTGTTCTTCAAAGCACTAAGGTACAGCAACTGTGTCTTTGCTCTTTGTGATTACTTATGTCTGTTTCAATCTTCTTTTTGTACATAAAGCTCTAATGGTTGGTAGGTATCCATGTTTGCAAAGTGGGTGTGCTTTCACCTACATAATTGAGTTTTATCAAGGGTATTGTAAGGAAGGTTATATTACAAGAAAAAAATCAATGTTCAAAAAATATTTATTACTTTTATTAGTATTTTGGTACCTCAAATTCTTGGTTTCCTATTTATGGTCATTATGTTTATATAAATTCATTCTATTAATATGTGTGATATTTTTCTGCATGTTGATTTTAAAATTATATTGTTTTTTTATTAGGGTATAATCATAAATAATTGTAAGACATATTTGAACCTGCTTTTTAAAACATATTAAATAAAAGTAATATTTGTTGTACATGGACTATAGCCTAATATATTGTCAGTAAATCTAGCATTTTGGTTCCTTTTTTTCAATTTGTTGTATAATTTGCTCAATTTTTCCAACTGATAAAATTTCTAAAACTTCCCAATTATCAGTCTAATTTTTTAATTGCAACATTTCATAAGTACATTAATTATTATAATGTAAATGCCTCTAAGTAATTTCATTGCTCATTTTTTATACATGTCAATGTTTATCTAGTCAGTATTTCTTCAAATTATGTTTTGGTTGGAAATAGCATTTTTTAAAGTAATTCTTTTTCAGTGAGACAACTGTGGAAGTACAATTTTCATATTTCTGAGTACTTGAGAATACTTTCTTCATTAGCACAGGAATGACAATTTTGACATAAAATTCTCAAGCTCTGGTCTTTTTCCCACAGGTCCTTTTGCTTTTGATATTTGGAAGTACAGATCTATAGTCCTGGAAGTAAGCAGTATTATTTACAAGGGAATTTTATTGTTTATAAAATTCTTACAGTAAAGATAGACTTTTATTAAATATTTTCCATAGTTGATAATTTCTTTCCATTCAATTAATTTTCTGAATTGTATTAAATTCTGTGTTTCAGTATTGTCTCCATTCTGTCTAATCTGATCTTTTCCCTGTGATCCTATTAGATAAGGAGTTAATTACATTGTATCTCATTTATCTTTGCTTCAACATTTTAGTTTTGTGTAAATTTTTTGAAATTTAAAAATTTCTTCTAATTATATATACATGAGAGTAGAATGCATTTTGACACATCATAAAGAAGTGGAGTATAACTTCTCATTCTTTAGGTTGTACATGATGTAGGATCATACCAATCATGTAGTCATATATGCATGTAGGATATTAATGTCTGATTCATTTTAGTATCTTTCCTACCCCCACAACCCCCCTTCACTCCCCTCTGCCTAATCCGAAATACCTCTATTCTTCACTAACCCCTCCCCACTTATTGTGAATTAGTGTCCACATATCAGAGAAAATATCAGGCCTTTGTTTTGGAGGGATTGCCTTATTTCTTTTACTATGATAGTCTCCAACTTCCTCAATTTACCAGCAAATGCCATAATTTCATTATTCTTTAAGGCTGAGTAATATTCCATTGTGTATATATGCCACATTTTATTTATATATTCATCTATTGAAGGGCACCTAGGTTGGTTCCATAGTTTAACTAATGTGAATTGAGCTACTGTACACATTTATGAGGCTGTGTCACTTAGCTTGCTGATTTTAAGTCCTTTGGGTATTAATCAAGGAGTGGGATAGATATGTCAAATGGTAGATCCATTCCAAGTTTTCTGAGGAATCTCCATACTACTTTCCATAGTAGTTGTACCAATTTGCAGTCCCACCAGCAATGTATGAGTGTACCTTCTCCCCCACATCCTTGCCAATATTTATTGTTGCTTTTATTCTTGATAATCCAGTCTGTATTACCCTACTTGCTTCATACATTGTTTTTTAAGTATTACTTTTTAATTTGGGACACATCATATTTCCAATATTTTTCAATTTTCCTCATCTCAAGGTATTTCTTATCAGGGATCATTTAATTATGGAAACACAGAAGCAATTATGCACTAGAATCTTTTTAAGTGAAAATGAGGAATACTCTCCTGTTATAAGCCTTTTGGAAGACCATAATATACACATAGAAAGTGCACAAATCATTAGTGCCCAGCCCCATATATTTTTATACAATTAACATGCCTATATGAAAACAGAATATTACCAGGTGTTTTCTGGCCCATGCCCAATTTCTATGTTCTACGTCCTCCACAAACTTATTTTTATGTATTACTTTTCCATGTTTTTTGGATTTCCTTCTCATTTTTTTGTCATTTGTTTGTTTTGAATGGAATCATACAGTATGGCATATCTGGCCACCTTCTATCTTGTTTCCTTAGTCATTCATTCATGTTGATGCTTGGGGCTATAGATTTTCCATTTTCATTGCCACTTGACAGTATATTTTATGAATATAACACACTTCCATTGTTATACATTTGAATTGTTTCCAGTTTTTTACTATTTTAATGCATGCTTTAATAAAGGTAGACACATTTCTTTTGGACATACTTTTAGAAATAGAAGTACTAAGTGATAGGTCACATGAGATCAACTTTAATAAATACTGCTAAATAATTGTCCAGTGAAGCCATTGTCATTTACCTATCAGTTACACTGATTAATATACTGGTTACCTAATACTGTAAAACGAAAGAATCAAAATTTAGTTCTTTAAGGTAACTTAGTGGTAGACTGCTTGCCTAGCTTGTGCAAGGCCCTGGGTTTCATCTTTAGCACCAATAATAATAATAATAATAATAATAACCTAAACAATAATCATTTTATTATCTTTCATAATTTTTAGTATTAAAATTGCACTATTTAAAGATAATGTGTGTAGAAATTTTATATTGTTGTTTGTGCCCCAAAGGTTCATAAGTTGAAAGCTTGGTTTTGATAAGGTAATGGAAAACATTTTGCCAATACTTTTGAACTAAAGACTTTTATTTTCACTTTAGACAGGAGTAAGTTAGCCATGGTCAGAAACTATGGACTGATCTTTTAGAATGAGAAAGGTCTACTAAACTCAAAGGACAGGAGGCATTCCATGAATATTCTCTGAGAATTCAAAGAGAAAGTTATTCTATTAAGGAATTTATGGCCTAATATTGGAAGCTACATGTAAAAAGAAAAGAAAACACATAAAAGTACTCAGATTATACATTACTTGATGAAATTATAAAAACACAAATGCATATTGAGGCTATGAAAGTCTCTGTATACATGACTCCCCCCAAAAATTCTAGACACTCACTAGAAATTAATGGGGATCATTAAAGACCTAATTTTCTTCCTTCCTTCTTTTCACTTCCTTTCCTTTCCCTTCCCTTCCCTTCTTTTCCCTTCCCTTTCTTTTCCTTCCTTCCTTCCTTCCTTCCTTCTGTCCTCCTTCCTTTACTCTTTATTCCATTTATTTTTAGATAGTAGAACTTCTTTCAATTAAACAAACCAATGAATTCCAATTAAAAACAACTAACTTTCTCAGCAATGATATTTCTGTTTGGTATTGTCTTTAAGCTATTTTTTTTTTATGTACGTAGTAGTAAGGTGAAGGCATTAATTTAATAGGTAAATTTTAAACAAATAGAAAATTGTAAGAACACAGAGGTTTTTATGTCATAATGGGTGGGTTGAATTTAATTGTGTGGCTGATGGAGTACTGTTTCAAATAAGGTATACACATGATTTAATTTTGGAAAATATATTCTAGCATTTTAAAAGTACGTACAAAAAGAGGAAAAGAGACTACTTGAGACCTGAATGCAATTTCTCTGAAATATTATTAAAGTCTGAATTGAGGTAATACTCATGAAGACGATATGAACAATATTCAAGAGGCAGAATCAATTATACCTGTTTAACAATTGAACTATAGATGATGAGAAGCATATTGATGTTTATGATCTTGACGATTGATGGTCAAGATAGGAAAATGGAATGATAGGAAAATCCATCTATCACATTATTATTATTATATAATTTTATTTTGGGAACTGGGGATTGAACCCAGGGGTACTTAAACCAGAGCTGTATCCCCAGCTCCCTTTTTTTAAATTTTGAACTATGTTATTAAGACTACTTATGAACTTGTGATCCTCTTGACTCAGCCTCCTGAGCCACTGTATACTACATTATTTCCCATGACTTAACATGTCTAAAAAGTAAGAAAAAGAACAAAATAAATATGAATGTAACAAAAATATGGCTTCAAGGCCATGATGAAGAATCTGTAAAAGCAGCATTATTTATTTCTAAAATGTAACAAACACACACCACTCACATGAACCATATTACTGTTATGACAAAAAGCTCCCAGATGTGCTCCTACAGAAAATCAAGTAATATTTTTTTCTGGGAAAATATAATGAACATGATAAGAACCAGAGAAAACACATGGTGGAAAATTGCTTGTCAAAAGTCACCCTCATTAAAGTGTAATGATAGTCTTATGACTCATAAAAAAATAATAAAAAAACTTGTTTCTCATCAGGAAATGAACAAGCAAACAAAGGACAATGTTTGCTTAAGCAACAATATTCTGTTTGCCAGAGTGTAGAATCAAAGTAGGCATCAACTCATTCTCAGTTTCATATGGAATTTGGAGAAAAGATGAAAAGTGTGTGTTTTCATAAAAGGCAAATGTGTGTGTTTGTGTATTATATTACATATAAAATTGCTATTAAGGTTCTTCAGAAAAACAGAATAAACAGGGTGAATATCTATCTATCTATCTATCTATCTATATAGATAGATAGATAGATAGATAGATAGATAGATAGATACAGATATAGATATATACACACACGTATGTGTATAAATAAATAGGTTATTGTAAGATATTGGTTAGTGTGATTATGGAAGCTGAGAAGTCTTAAGATCTGCAGATATACAGATGAAAACATAGAAGAGTCAATGTTGTAGTTCTAGAATAAACCAAAAGGAGGCACAGCAATCCGCAGAGCGGCAGAGCCACCCCCCCCCCCAGCCTGCAAGGTAGGCAGACCTGCGACCCACCGGCAGGTCAGGCCCAGCAACCTGCGGAGGGGCACAGCTGCCCCATGAACCTGCAAGGTAGGCGGAACCGTGACCACTGACAAAACAGGCCCAGTGGCCCACCAGACACATCGCCCCAGTTGTGGGAGGGGCAGAGCCGCCACCAGTGCCTGCTAGGTAGACAGACCTGCAACCGACAGACAGAACAGGCCTAGCGGCCAGCGGAGGGGCAGAGCCGCTGCTCACGCCTGCAAGGTAGGCGGACCTGTGACCACCGAAAGAACAGGCCCACTGAAAGTACAGGCCCAGCGGCCTGCCGGCGTGGTAGGCACATTACCCCAATTGGAGGAGGGGCAGAATCACCGCCAAAGCCTGCGAGGGAGACTTTGCAACTGTACAAGAGAAATATAAATATAAAGGGGGAAAAATCAATAGAATAAACCAAAAGGCCTGAGAACCAGGATAACTGGTGAAGTAAGTTCCAGTCTATGAACTAGCAACTTTCCAAGCCAAGAAGAGTCATGATTCAGTCTGAAGCCAGGAAAGATCTGATATATATCAGCTCTACCAACCAGGCAGGAGAAGTTACCCCTTATGAAGAGAGGGTCAGCCTCTTTTGGTCTATTTAAGACTTCAGCTGATTGCATAAGGGCCACCCACACTAGGGAGGGCAATCCACTTTTCTCAGTCTGAAATGTCATGTTACTCAGATAGAAAAGTTAATTTTATTCCCAAACATCCTCACTAGACATGAGTAGAGTGATGTTTGGTTAAATATCTGGGCACCATGTGGTACAGTCAAGTTGAAACATAAAATTAAACAACATGCCTAGAATGAAAAAATAATTAGTATAAAGTCTTGTAAATATATATTTAGACACACATACATACACATATTCTGATAAATATATATGTACGTATGCAGAGACCGAAATAATTCTTATCCCAATTCTATAAGAGTTTTTCCTCTCTTAGAAAGTGAAAACAAGAGAACCTAAGCCCACATCCAAAATAATATTCAGTCTGACAAGGATTTAAATTTTCATACATAAGTTTGTGCATATTACAGGAACTGGTAAGGTGAATTTGGCTTTGCACCTGCTGTTTTTGGAAATGATTTCATACACAAGGATTTTTCTTGCCAATTTGCATGTGTTTTCCTGTTGTATGCCAGCAGTCTTTGCCAAGATGTTGTGTTAAGCTAACTTTTCAATTTTTGCCAGAAAACATAGAAACATAGTGGGGCTTCCTTAATGGCTGGAAAGGGATCCAATTAATCACATACATATGACAGCTGAAAGTTCGTATTCTCAGGAGTAAAGTTGCAATTACTGAAAACAAATAGAAAACTTTTATCCAATGACCTGCCTTGTCTGAGTTTCTAAAGTTTAATAATTACTTACAAATAAGTTTTGATAGATCAGAGGATCCAGAGAGATTAGCTTATATAGAATGCTTTAAATATTTTTTTCTCTAAAAACTCAATGAATCATGAGCAAAGAGACTTTAAACAAGTATTTAATTATGATTTCTGATCAGAGCTAAAATTTTTGTTAAGTGGTTTCACTGCTTATATCAGAAATGAAAGCAGAAAAGCCATGAAACAGAGCATTCTTTTCCAGAGAGGCTTTGACCTGTCAATCAATGTACAACACTATTTCATTTGTGAAGTGTCAATGTACAAAACAGAGTGCTATACACATGGAGAAAGCTACACTTATACGTATTATGCTTGCTTTTCCGAACACTTCTAGGCATATTTATGGAAACTGTCATTGGACTGATAAAGTGTGCACAGAAGGGAAGAAAAGGTCATTCTTGCATAGAATATCAGAAGATGTCAGTAATTTGAGGACTAATGACTTAAAAGCTTAGGAGAAATGAAGAAAACACAGTGGTATTCTTTGTGATTTATTTGATGCTTACCACCTGGCATGTGCTTAATAAATCTTTCTTATCCTAAAATATGTGTAATGGTCCCCAGAAACTGTCCTAAGTCAGAGAGGAACTTACAAAACATGAAAAAAGAAGGAATAAAGATTCTATAAAGTTTATTAGTATATTACAGGAGACTTTTCTAAAAGTCAAGAATCATGAAATGATAGAATTAATTCACAGCATGGTCCTGAGCATTTATAAGTATGTATTCAACAACATAATAATAACTGTTATGCTTTCAAGTGGTAGGAATGAAAAAACAAACAGTAGTTATATTTTATCAAGTGACCCAGTGACATAGAATATTAACTCTAGTCTCATTTAGAATTCTTAGATCAAAGAGGTAGATATGCAAGTTTAGATGGGAGAATAAAAGTAATTTTTTAAAAATTTAATATATTTCAATATTTGTAAATAAAGTACATCAAAATATGTATTATGTGAAAATAGTATATTGTAAATATACTATTATATAAAACTTATCATAAATCATAAATGTATCAACTTCTCCAAAATTAGCATTGCCTATAAATGTAATGCTTAGAAAAAAATAAAGAACATTTTTAGAAGAACATTCCTTTCTGGATATAACTTTAAGATTATCCTATATAGTTTTTTTTTATGTCAGGTTTCTCAAAATAAAAAAAAAAAAGTACAAATACTCTAAGAAATAGTGCAGCATGGACATTTTGGGTTGTAAAGTTTATGTACATTAAACCCTCTAAACGATATACATCTAAAGTATTTAGTCAATCCATTTTAATCACCACCATAAATGAAAAAATGATGGTTTTGTTACTGGAGAAAGGGTCTTTGTATTATGTGTTAGTCACCTTTTCATTGCCATGAACAAAATACCTGACAAAAATAACTTAGAGGAGGGAAAGATTATTTGGGGCTCAAGGTTTCAAGTTCTCTGTCTATGAGCAACTGAATCCATTGTTCTGGGTCAGAGGTGAGGCACAGTATCTCTGTGAAAGGACAGGACAGAGGAAAGCTCTTCAGCTAATGGCAGCCTGGGAGTAGAGAGAAAGCATAAGGAGCCAGGAACAAGAATAGAAACCAAGGCCATGCCCTAGTGACCTTCTTCCTCTAGTCACACAGTAGTTCATACAACTTATTAATCCATCAAATTGGTTAATCCATTTCTGAATTTACACCTCTCATAATCTTATCATCATATCCAAACCATATCATGTTCATATAAAATAAAGTTCTAAGCCTCAGGTAGTGTGGTGGCTCATTCCTGTAATCTCAGTGGCTGGGGAAGCTAAGGCAGGAGGACAGTGAGTTCAAAGCCACCCTCAGCAACTTAGTGAGGCCCTATGCAACTCGGTGAGATCCTGTCTCTAAATAAAATGTAAAAAAGAAGGGGGCCAGGGATGTGGTTCAGTGGTTATTAAATGCTCCTGGGTTCAACCCCCTGTACAAAAAAGAAGAAAAAAAAAATCCTAAACCTCTATGTCCCTAAGAAGCAAATGATTTCCTAAATTTTTAATTCAAATATTAGTTGTAAAAATATCAAATAAATAGAATCCTGAGTAATGTATTCTTATGTGTTTTGGCTTCTTTCATTCAATATTCTTTTCAGTTTTAGCCATGTTATTGCATGTATCAATACTGTAACTTGTTCCTATCTTTTGAGGGTTAGGTTTTGAGGGTTGTTTTGTTTTGTTTTGTTTTGCTTTGTTTTTGTTTCTTTGCTTTTTCTCCTTTCTTCTCCCAACAACAGCTAAATTATCTTTTTTTTTTTATTTCTTTCTCCCTTTATTTTTTCCTCTTATTCTCCTGCTTCATTACAGCCATCGCTGTCTATCCCTTTTCTGCATTCTCTGTTTTCAGTTTCAACATTCTATATTTTCTTTTAACTTTCTATAATATTCTCTCTCTCTCTCTCTCTCTCTCTCTGTCTCTGTCTCTCTCTCTCTCTCTCTAATACTGGAGATTGAACACAGGGGTGTTTAATAATTTGGTCACATCCACAACATATTTTATTTTATTTTATTTTTTGAGACAGGGTCTCATTAAAATGCTTAGGGCCTCACTAAGTTGCCAAACCTGGCTTTCATCTTGCAATCCTCCTGCCTTATCCTCCTGAGCTCCTGGGATTATAGGCGTGTACCACTATGCCCAGCTTCTTTTCTCTTAATGAGTACAGTTTACCATCTTATAGCACTATTTGGTTTATATAACTCCTGCACCTAACAATCATGTTGTTGCAGAAATTAAATATCTAGTTCGTGACTATTTATTATTTTTGCTGCTGGCAATTGCTGAACTTGCCCATTTCTGTTTTCATGGTAAATAGTGTAGGTGATATCATAGTAGGCACTGGGTATTTATTTTAATACTCTATATTTTTGGATTCACTTGTTGTAATTGTTTGTTGCCCCCTTTTTCTTGTTAGGTGCTAGGAGTCTATGGGGACACTACAAATGTACGTGGTAGAGTTTTCGATTCTGAAATAAACCCAGTTATCTCTTTAAAAGAGAGAGAGAGAGAGAGAGAGAGAGAGAGAGAGAGAGAGAGAGAGACAGTGAACCTTGGTCTACACACAAATTAACCACACTGAAATTTCAGCAATACTTTAATTCAAAGAATAGAATAGACCAAAACAAATCCAAAGAAATGACTAAGCCCCAAGTAAGAATGGCTTGGCAGGTAGAGGGAGGGCATGCCTTAGTTTCCACTCCACACATGAACATCTACTCCTATATACCTACAGTAAAAAAAAAAAAAAAAAAAGAAAGAAAGAAAGAAAAGAATTCATAGAAAGCCTGTGAATCTCAAACCTATAAGAGTCTCCATCTAAATAATTCTATAGCACTTTGCCAAAAGAAAGCTTTGCCTTAAAAAAAGGCCAACACATAAGAGTGGAAGAGAAATCCATTTAAACCAATCCATAAAACCCCAACACTGTAAGAAAAGAAATATTTTTTTAAAAAAAACAAAGGTAACATGACACCTTGTAAAGTTCATAATTCACCAAAAAATAACTCCAAAGATATTAAAGTTGATGAAGTAGCAGTCAAAGAATTCAAAAGAATGATTATAATGATCATTAAATTCTAAGAAAAGACTGGAAAACAACTGAATGAATTAAGGAAGTCAGTACAGAATTTGAATGAGAAATTCAATAGGGAGAAAGAGCTATATAAAAACAACCAAACACAATCCTTGGAAATGAAAGACTTGAGAATTCAAATAAAATACTTAGTTGAAAGTTTCTGTAACAAAGTAAACCATGCTAAAGATAGAATTTCAGAACTGGAAGACAAAGTAACTGGCCTTGAATATTCATACAATATTTAAGGAAAAGAAAATAAGTGATGATGATCAAAGTACAGAAGAACGTTGGGACATTAAAATTCCGAATTTAAGAATCATTAAAATTGAAGAGAGTTGTGAAATCCAGGCTACTGGTATGAAAAATCCCTTCAGGAAAATAACAGAAAAACTTTTCAAACCTTAGAAATGAGATGGACATTAAGATCCAAAAAGCATTCAGAATCCCAAATACACAAAATGAAAAAGAACCACTCCGTGACACATTATAATTAAAATACCCAATGTACAGAACAAGTACAACATTTTTAAAGTCCCAAGAGAAAAATATCAGATTATATTTGGAGGTAAGCCAAGAGGAATTAATTTTGATTTCTCAGCACAGGCTTTAAAATACAGAAGGACTTGGAATGATGTGTTCCAAGCCCTGAAAGAAAACAACTGTCAACCAATATTGCTAAATCCAGCAAAGCTCTCCTTCATACTGAGGCAGAAATAAAAATCTTCCAACACAAGCACAAACTAAAATAATTCATGACTGTTAAGCTGGCATTAAAGAAAACATTTAAGGAAATACCACACAGAGAAGAAAGTAAAACCAAATTCTAGAGATTATCAATTCTCATTTGAAGACTAGCTAAGCAAATCTAAGGAAATGAGAAATAGGACCAAATTAAATATTATAAATAATTTAAAATAGATGGAATTATCAAACATCTCTATAATAATAATGAATGTAAATGGTCTCACACTATAATTAAAAGACATAGGCAAGCTGGCAGGCAGAATGGATTTTTTAAGAAAAGGACTGAAACCTATGTTGTTTGCAAGGGACTAACATTATAGACAAAGAGCCATAGGTTGAAAGTGAAAGGATGGAAATTGGCCACCTTATAAATGAAGACTGAAAACAATCAGAAGTAGCTACTCTTATATCTGACAAAGCAGACTTCAAGTCAAAATGAATCAAAGGTGTCTAAAAAGGCCATTTCGTAATGGTAAAGGAAACAAACCAACAAAAAAAAATATAATACTAGTAAAGATTTATGTTCCAAATTTTGATTCACCTCATAAAACATAAAAGAGATGCTACTTAAATTAAAGACTCAGATGGACCCCAGGGTTTAAAAATATTCAACATCATCAGCAAGTAGAATAATGGAAATCAAAACTATATCAAATCTCCATCCTACTCCAATTAGAATGGTAGCCATCAAGTATACAAACAATAATAAATACTGGAGAGGAAGTGGATAAAAAAAGAAAAGTTTTACATTATTGATGAGACTGTAAGTTAGTACGACCACTATAAAAATCAGTATGAATTTTCCTTAAAAGACTAGGAATGGAACCACCATGTGATCCAGATATTCTACTTCTTAGTATTTATCCTATAGAATTAAAGTCAGCAATATATGCATACCAATGTTTCTAGCAGCACAATTCACAATAGCCACACCATGGAACCAAATTGAGTGTCTACCAATGGATCAATGGGTAAAGAAAATGTGGTATATGTACAGTTGAGTTTTATTCAGCCAGATAGGAGAATAAAATCTTGTATTTGCAGGAAAATGGATGAAAGTTGAAAATATTGTATTAACCAAAGTAAGCCAAAATCAAAAAGCTAAGGCTCTTCTCTCATGTGTGGAAAATATAGAGTAAAAAGGAAAAGAAAGGTGGTGTTGGGTGGGGGTGGGGTGGAACTCATGAAAATCAGAGGGAGATGGATGGCATAAAGGAAAGGGACCAAGAGGAGGGAGAAAGAGTGGAAAAGGCTTAATGCAGGGGAGTAATATTGATCAAATTGTATTGTAATATTGTGTGCAAGCATGAATATTTACCAACAAATCTTACCATGATGTATAATTATAATGCACCAATAAATTTTTAGAAAATAAATCAATATTTTTTTTTGTTTTAAAAAATTAAAATCAGGAGCATGACAAAGATACCCACTTTCACCTCCCCTGTTCAATATATAATTTGAAACTCTAGTCAGAGCAATCAGGAAAGAGGAGAAAATTAAAGAGATGCAAATGGGAAAACAAGAAATTGAATTATCATTTTGTTGATGACATGATAGAAGACTTCTAGAGCAGATACATAAATTCAGAAATGTAGCAGGATCAACATACATAAATCAATTGCTTTCCTATTCTTCAATAATGGATCTTCTGAGAAATAAATCAGGAAATCTGTCCCATTCATAATAACCTAATACAGCAATAACACCTTAGGAATAAATCTAACAAAAGAGGTGAATACCTTAACAATGAAATCTACAGAATAATGAAGAAAGAAATTATATTGGGAAAACCTCTAATGTTCTTGGGATAAGCAGAATTAATACTATCTATATAGTCATATTAATAAACCATTATATAGATTTAACAGAATCCCCATTTAAACACCAATTACTCACATTATTCACAGAACTAGAAAAAAAGCACTCCTAATTAATTTGGAACAATAAAAAAATCCAAAATACCAAAAGCAACAGTGAGCAAGAAGAGTGATTCCTGAAAACATCACAACTTAATTTCAAATTATAGTACAGAGGCATAGTAACTCAAACAGCATAACAGATATGAAGATCAATAGAGTAGAAGACACCAAGATAAGCTCACCTAGACACAGTCATTCTGATATTCAAAGAAGGTGCTAAAAAACTTGTTGGAGATAAGATAGACTATTTAACAAACAATGCTGGAAAAACTGGAAGTTGAGAGGTAAAAGAATAAAATTATATCCTGTCTTTTACCCTTCACAAAAGCTAACTCAAAGTTAGTAAAAGACCTTTGAATTAGTCCAAAACTTTTGCAACAGCTAAAGAAAAACATAGAGTCAACATTCCAACATATTAGCACAGGCACTGACTTCCTTAGCAAACCCCTAAAAAATCAGTAAATGGGATAGCATCAAATAAATGTGGTATATATTCATAATGGGGTTTTATTTATCCATAAGAATGCAATTATGGCATTTTTTTAGTAAGTAGATGGAAAGGGAGAACATCACAATAAGTAAAACACATCAAGCTTAGAAAGTCAAGGGTCAAATGTTTTCTCTCATAGGTGGAAACTAGAGAAAAATAAAGGATTTTTTAAAATGAGGGGTGGCTCCCATAAAAACAGGAAGGAGATGAGTGGAAAAGAGGAAAGGGAATGAGGGGGAAGAAGGAGGGATGAAAAAGGGGAGGGACTGTGGAATGAAATTGATTGAATTATGCAATGTGTATTATGAATATGTCACACTAAATCCCACTTTTATGAATATCTATTATGTATCAATTAAAAAGAATAATAATAAATAAACAGAAGAAAGTCCAGTAGAGTAGAAGAGCAGGATGAAGGAGGAGGGGAGGGAAAGTAGAAGTGATGAAAATTGAAATGTTCCATGTACAAACTATGTCCCATGTTCACATGAATGTGTCAAAATGAACCCCACTATTACATATAACTATAATACACTAATAAAAATATTTATTAAAAGAACAATAGAATAATAATGGTATATTTTAAAAACAAGTATGAATAAGTTATATTAAACACCATCTTTATTTTATTTTGTAGTTAGTGAGTTTTTATTTCTAAGAAATTCTACCCTGACCAAAATTTATTGAGATTGGATATGATCTAGGTACTAGAAAAGAGGGTATTAGAAGAGCAGCCCTCCCTAGACACCTAGACACTGAATCTCCTCATGCCCTAATCTTACATTCTCCATCCTTCAGAACTGTGAGACATAAATTTCTACTTTTAATAATATACTGAGCTTCATGATAGCAGCAAAAATAGACTTATATGTATCACTTTATATAAATTTCAAAATGATATGATATTTGATACGATCTAAAAGACAAAACTTATGCCGTATACCTTGCCAACTTACTATATAAAAGAAGTATAACTCTCATGTTTTTACACCAAAACCTCAGAATGGGAATAAAGTAAGAAATTACAAAGGTCTCATATTAGTGTAACAAGAAAAATCTGTACATAAAAAACTAATAAATTAAATAAAACTATGTACTGAATAAACAGTTGGCCATGTTTGCTTAAGCTCGAAAAAAGCTATTCCTTTAAGTTCAAGGGTGGAACAGATTCCTTTTCTTCTAATGAATGTAGGGTTTATGTAGGAACTCTGGTCAATAAGAAATCCTAACAGTCATAGTTTATTACGAGTATAAATAGAGATGTAGAATATGGGGAGTGTTGTGAAAAGATAAGCATGTATTCTGTCCTGCCTTACTGTAAATTCTCATGAATGACAAATCATTTTTTGCAACACCAAAGGGAAGAGGGAATATTTATTTTTTTAAATGTTTTGTGTGTCATAGTGAATTCAACATCATGGCCCAAGTATCATAAAGCAAAAAAATCATTGTAGATAAATTACACACTTATAGTTACATGTATTTTCAGCCCCATTTAACTTGCTGCATTGTAGTCCAATTTTAAAGACCATCTTAAGAGCTAAGGTCCATAGATTTTAAATAATTTAAGTGTTTGGTCAATGCTAGAATAAAGAATAAAATCCCCTTACAAAATGGATTTTGGGAGTCAGATAACATGTTCAGTAAGAGAGAATTCTACAAATGATCTCATTGTTTTTTTTAAGAAAGGATTTTCCTCTAGGAGAAAAGAATAATTTAATATTAAGAGATATATGCTTATTATTCTTTGCCACATAGAACACTGAGGACTAAGCATACAATGAATTTTTTGTGAGTATATAAATAACAACACAGACATTTTAAAATACCCAAGTGTCCATGAATACAATAATTCAATTACAGAAATTCACAGAGTGGGATGTTATGTAGCTACTCATTAACATTATGTCTCTGGAAAATAATTGGATATGAATAAAGCATAATGCTAAGGGAAGAAAAACATAAAGAGATTAAACAAAAAATACAAAACAAAAAAAAAACTAAGCATTACATACACACAAATTGTGTAAAATTGGTTTGTATTTATATGAAGTATATAATACAAGAGGTTTTAAAACTGTCATTTGTATATAGAGAAATCAGACTTGATTTAAATATACTATACATTTTATGTTATATAAATTGGTATAAATTTTTATTGTTTCAATATCTGAAAACAATGTGCTTTTAACATGAGACCTGTATAACCTATACACATAAATTTGGAAGATAGACATCATAAAAATAGAAGCAAGACTACAGTGTAATTTATTGCAAACAAAAGATAGAATACCTTTGAGGAGTGCTCAGAGCATCGCATAGTATGCCTGCTGTGCTGCTCTGAAGGCAGTTTCCCTTTTAGTCAATGTCTCAACAGGGATGTGCCTAGTGATGAAGAATTTGCTCCAGGTGGGGCATTCCACTTTCCCACTCCTAGGTACAACCCTCACTCTCAACACCGTTTTATACCAGATCATTATAAATAGTAAGGCATATGAGTCTAATTCTTTTTGTTTTTCAAGTTTCATTTTTAAAATTTTTAAAAAATTGTCAATGAACCTTTATTTTGTTTAGTAATTTATTTATATGTGGTGCTGAGAATCGAACCCAGTGTCTCACACATACTAGGCAAGTGCTCTACCACTGAGCCACAATCCCAGCCCTACTAATAACTACTAATGGTAGATATGCATAACAATAAAATGTATTTAACATATTGTCACATAGGAGAATAACTACCCATTCTTCTGGTTGTACATGATATGGAATAACATTGGTAGTGTATTAATATATGCACATAGGAAAGTAGTCTGATTCATTCTATTATCTTTCCTATTCACATTACCTCTCACTTTATTTCATTCCCCTTTTTCTAATCAAAAGTATTTCTATTCTTGTCTAGCCCTCATTCTTATTTTGAGTTAGCACCCGCATATCAGAGAGAACATTTGGCCTTTGGTTTGGGGGATTGGTTTATTTCACATAGCATGATATTCTCCAGTTCCAACCCCAGTGCAAATGCCGTAATTTCATTTCTCTTTGTGGCTGAGTAGTACTCCATTGTGTACATATACCACATTTTCCTTATTCATTCATCTGTTGAAGGGCACCTAGGCTAGTTCTATAGTTTAGCTATTTTGGATTTAGCTACTATATATATTGATATGACTGTGTCACTCTAGTATGCTGATTTTAAGTCTTTTGGGTATAAACAGAGGAGTGAGATACCTGGGTCATATGATGGTTCCATTCCAAATTTTCTGAGGAATCTCCATATTGCTTTCCATAGTTGTTGCACCAATTTGCAGTCCCACCAGCAATGTGTAAGTGTACTTATTTCCCCACATCCTCACTAATATTTATTGTTATTTGTATTCTTGATAATTGTCATTCTGACTGCAGTGAGATGAAATCTCAGTGTAGTCTTAATTTGCATTTATCTGTTAGAGATGTTGAACATATTTCATATATTTGTTTACCAATCATATTTACTCTTCTGTGAAGTAAATATTCAGTTCTTTGCCCATTTATTAATTGGGTAGTTTTTTATTTGTTGGGTTTTTTTTTGGTGTTAAATGTTTTTTGTATATGCTGGAGATTTATCATCAATCTGAGGTTCAGGCAAAGATTTTCTCCCATTCTGTAGGCTCTCTCTTCATATTCTTGGTTGTTTCCTTTACTGTGAAGAAGCTTTCTCAAATGAATTTCATGACTGCTTTTTCTATTCCATGAAGAACATCACTGGGATTTTAATAGAAATTGCATTAAATCTGTATAGTGCTTTTGGTAGTATGGCCATTTTCACAATGTTTATCCTTCCTATCCAAGAGCATGGGAGATCTTTCCATCTTCTAAATTCTTCTTCAATTTCTTTTTTAGTGTTCTGTAGTTTTCACTGTAGAGTTCTTTCACCTCTTTTGTTACATAAATTCTCAAAAAAATTTTTTGAGGCTATTGTGAATGGTGTAGTTTTCCTAATTTCTCTTTCAGTATTTTATCACTGATGCATAAGAATTCATTTGATTTACAGGTGTTAATTTTATAGCTTGCTACTTTGCTGAATTCATTTATGAGCTCTAGAATTTTTCTGGTGGAGTTTGTTTGGGTCTTCTAAATATAGAATTATGTCATTAGCAAGTGGGAATAATTTTAATTCTTCTTTTCCTATTCATATGCCTTGAATTTCTTTCTTCTGCACAATTGCTCTGGCTAGAGTTTCAAGGATGATGCTGAGTAAAAACCATGAAAAAGAAGGCATTCTTGTTTGGTTCCAGTTTTTAGAGGGAATACTTTCAGTTTTTATCCATTTAGAATGATGGTGGCCTTGGTTTTAGCATATAGAAAAATAGTCTGTTTCAAAAACAGTAGAATTGTAAGAGAGGGTAAAAAAACATCAATGAAAAGTTGAAGAATTGTTTCTCTTGGAGATCAAAGATTTTCAGCGCCCCTTCTCCATGGTTTTGGGTCTGGAGTGGGTTAATCCTGGAGGCAAAACTCCTGCAGGTGGCTGGGGTTTAGGTTTAGGTATGCTCCAGGCTCTTTGCTGAATAAAAACTGATCTGGAGATTTTAAATTAGCACACCTCTAGGGTCCAGCAATTTCTGGTCCATGCTGGAAGACTCTACCCCGGGAATCTTTTTCGGGTTCCACTCATGTGGAGTGGGTGCCAATTCTTAGCCCACTACATCACCTTCAGACTCCACGGTTCCTGGTCTCAGATTGAGTTTCAAAACTCAATTTGTGCTGCCCCTGCCCTTTTGAATCCCCAGTCAGGTGCTTCTCTCTCAGCCAGTCCTGCAAGCAGCTATATTAGAGTGGTAGAAGGTAGTTGGGTGGGTTTCCACAATCAGTATTCCTCTTAATAAATCCTCTCTCCACTCTTGATTTTTTTCCCAGGTCTCTTAGACACACTCTCTGTCATACAGCATGGGTTTCCCAGTCTTGTTTCTTTGGCCAGACTTGGGTCTGCCAGAAATGGGTTCCCTTGGCTGTTGGCCCCTTGCCATGGCTACAAAACTGTTCCTTCCTCTGTCTCTCACACACCTCCACTGGGAGAGGTGTTGTTTATCTCCTGTACAAAAATATTGTGCAGCACTCCTTACCATTTAGTCAGGAAGTGTCTTTGATTTCTAAATTCTCTGTACCCAGACATACCTCAGTCCTCCCCAAAATGCGGGTTCCTTTAATTCCCTTATTGCTTTACTGGGTTCATGGAGGCCCTGTTCTGGCTCCTGTTTCCAGTCTCTGCCAGGTTGTGGCACTGGGAATTTCCTTATTTGATTATATTCTATCTCCTGAGTCCCCGATCTGTTTTTAGTGTCCAGTATTAAATTCCAGTAAAGTTCCCTGTAATTTTTATTCATTCACCCACCTTGCTGAGAAGCTACCTGTTTACCTTTCTTGATTTCATGCCATGGAGAAGCCAGGGACGTGAACTCTCTATTCTGCCATCTTCCTGAAGGTGTTTTATCTATTCACAGGAAAAACAAAATATATTTATATCTTGGGAAAGTATTATATTTTGAGTTGTTTTTGCTCTGGCCCTGACACTGGTGTTTGGAAGTTACTACTATTTTGGATTTTATACAATATCATAGCAATTGAAACATATGTCTTTCAAATTAACATATTTGATAAATGATTAAAGGAAAAATTTACTGGGTTCATTTCTAGTCAGTTTTTTGTTCTTTTGTGTTTTTAATAATTAAAGATGGATAAAGTAAACAGAATGAAGACTATTAATTCTTCAATTCCTTATTTGCCAAATGTAACCACATAATTAAAATTCAAAGCAAAGAATAATTGCCCTATTTTTCCCAATTTACTGACAAAATATCTTCATGTCATAAGGAAGAAAAATTTTTCAAATTGCAGAATCACATCGGTTACACATCCACATTTTTACATAATACCATATTAATGACTGCTGTATTCTGCTACCCTTCCTATCCCCCACTATCCCCCCTCCCCTTCCCTCTCATCTTTCCTCTCTACCCCGTCTGCTATTGTTTAATTCTCTCCCTTGTTTTTGTTTTGTTTTGTTTTGTTTCCCTTTTTTGGGATAAAAATGGGAGTTCATGACCCACTTGAATCAAATGTATGGAAGATGATATGTTATGAGCTTCGTAATGTTTTGAACAACCAATAAAAAAAAAGAAAAAAAAAAGAAAAATGTTTCAAATATTTTTTTCAAAAGTAGTATGTAAGTATACATGTACATATTTTAGATTTGGGGCCTATTTTAAGTCTTAAGAATCAATAGAACTTCAAGTTTTCTTATATGATTAAAGAAAAGGGAGAAACAGAAGAAACAATCCAAGCAGTGGCCCAGCGGAGCTTCAACAGGCAAACATGCAGGCAGGAGGGTGAAAGCCTTCTTCACTCACTTCCCTGACAACAAGCCTAGCATTTTGGATTAAAAAAAAAAAAAGCTACAGTCACTTGACAAGTTCTAGGTACCTAACATTACACTGAACGTAAGAAAGCTTAAAATCTGAAACAAGATACAGATATTCACTTTCACCTCTTTTATTCAATGGCTTTGGAAGTCCCCAAGAGAGCAATTAAGCAAGAGAAAGAAACAAAGGATATCTGATTCAGAAAAAAGTTACATTTTCATTGTTTGCAGATAAGATAATCTTATCTGTCAGAAACCCCCCCAAAACTCCACCAAAAATAACTAATAAAACCAATCAACTCAACAAGTTTCCTGAAAATAAAATTCAAAGGCAAAATCAGTAGCATTGCTGTATGCCAGTAGCAAATTCCCTGAAATAGAAATCAAGGAAGAAATCCCTTTTATAATAGTTACAAAGAATAAAATACCTAGGAAAAAGTTTGAGCAAAGTGTGACAGATCTCTATGATGAAAATTATAAAATATTGAAAGAAATTGAAGATAACACATCCCATGTTCATAGACTGAAAGAATAAAAATTGTTAAAATGTCTACACTACTCAAAGTGGTATATAAATTCAATGTAATTCTCATCAAAATACTAATGACTTTCCTACAGGGAAAAAAAATATATCTACAACTTCTATGGAACCACAAAAACCCTGACTAGTCAAAGCCTGAGCACAAAGAACAAAGAAGAAAACTTTGTACAATTTGACTTCAAAACATGCTACAAAGCTACAGTAACCAAAACAGCAGGATGTTGGATGTTGGCATAAAGACATAAAAATAAACCAATGGAACAGAATGGATAGACAAGAAGTAAACCCATGCAGCTATTGCCAAATGATTTTCAACAAAGATGCTAAGAACATACATTGAGGGGAAAAGTACGTTCAATAATAGCCTAGGCAAATGGGATACCCCTTCATGCAGAAGATGAAGCTTGAACTCTATCACTTACAATTAAACATACATCAGCTCAAATGGATTAAAAATTTCAATGTTAAATCCTTAAACTCTGAAACTAATGAAAGAAAAGAACAGAAAAATGCTTCAGGATATTACTATGAGCAAGAATTTCTAAGCAGAACCTCAAAGCACAGGAAATCAAAACAAAAAATAGATAATGATTTTTCAAGTGTTTTCATTTATTTTTCATTTTCAGCAGTTTGACTATGATGTGGCTGACTGTGGCATATTATTTATATATATATATATAATCTTGCTTAGGATTTACTGAGTGCCTTAAACCATTAGTCAATGTTTTTTCATTTTATTTAGGAAATAGTTAAGCATAACATATTTTAATATTTTTTTCTGTCTACTTACCTTCCTCTTCTATTCCTATAATTCTAGTAACAAGTATTTTAGAAAACTAAATATTTTCCCATAAGTAACTATGGCTCTGTTCATTTTTTCTCTTCTCCTTTCCTGTTATTTTAGATTGAATGAATTTTTGAGCAGTCTTCCTATACATTGGATATTTCTTCCACTATTTATAACATGTTTTAAGCTTAACTAATAAGATAGTTAATCTTAATTATTGTACCCTTCATATTTAGAATTTGCATTACCTTGCTCTTTATATTTTTTTCTTTATCTCAAATCTCCCTATCTGTTGCATCATTAAGACAAGTGGAAGACAAAAGACGACCCAAATTCCATTTGATATCTAACACATTGAAGCTAATACCATGTCTTCTGCTCTTAGATTGGGGCTGGCGTATAACTGTTCTAACCAAAACTTTATGGTAAAAATAAGACTTGCCCTGCATAAGACAGGCTATTTCTATATTGGTTCCTTTGAGGCCTGAATTTCCAATCAATAAGTTTTGCTACCATATTCTAGAAATTCCATTGATTAACCCTGGGCAACACTAAGTAGGAAAGGAAATCAACTGAAAACAGGCTTCCAACAATTCTACCAAAGAATCCGTCATGTGTGTGAAATTATTCCTCACTGTCAAAGTGGAGCAGATGCAGTCCACTTACAACTGAGTGATTCTGACTGGAAGAGAAGAATTGCTTGCTCCAACTCTTAACCTAAAATAATGTTGCATAAATAAGAAATAAATATAAGTGAATTACACTGTTAGAAATTATGCATATTATGTAATTGGAGTTTGGAACAAAAGCACTCATGGCAGAACTCTTAATAAAATTTCTGCCTGCAATAACGTGATAATAACATGGTAACTTACTACTTTCAGATCTTGAAAAATTATATTCTGGAAAAATGCACTAAGTTTACAACTGGCATGTTTTTCTACTTGTAATAAAAAAGACAAAAATTGACGTAAAGTAGGAACCATGTGATTCAAAAGGAAGAAAACAAAGTGTTTAAAAGAATTCTCAAATCATTTAACAAAACATGCCAAGATGATTTGACACATAAACAGGCCTATAGTACTTCAGATATCCATGCAAGAAGCAGACTGAAAAACTACTGAGTTGTAAATATGTGCTATATTTTATGAAAGTGGAAGTACACTCAGATAGAAGAATCCCTATCCAGGGATGGAGAGGGAAAGAATAGAAATCCAGTGGATTACACAAAGAGTAATCAAGTAAAGGGAGGGGGATGAGAACAGCAAAGAGAGTAGAATGAATCAACATAACTTTCCTATCTTCATAGATGAATATACGACCAGTGTAACTCCACATCAGGTTGAACCACCAGAATGGGATCCTAATTAGAATAAGTTATATTCCCTGTATTTTTAAAGTGCCAAAATACTCAAAATAAACACACACAAAAAGAATTCCTATCCAGTGAAAACTCCCAATGAATGCCATTGTTACTGAATAAAATCATTATTTAGCTTCATGTCATCAACCCTCTTGGTCTACATTTAAACTAACTGAAGGAAAAGAATATGCCTTACAATTTTTCCATAGACTACAGGTAATTGTTACAAATGGCTTGTTTATTTATGTCCAAAAATGTATGGATTTCTGAGAACTAGAAGTTTGTGCAAATTATTAAAATCAGGAAAAAAACACATATTTTCCTTCTAACTTGTGTAACATGAACCTAAAGTCATATTTCTTCATAGATTCATAATTTATACCTGGTTACTTACAAAAGATGTGTTTAAAGTCTGAATTGATAGATTTTTCCCCTCAGAAATAATTGATTTTGGTTCTAGTTTTATGTTCAGAAACTATTGTCAATAGAGGAATTAAATTGGATATGACCACTTAGGTGTAAGTGTTGCTGGAGGTCTGAGGCTATCTTGATATGGCTGCTCAAATGCATTTTCCTCCTCTAGAAAATATTTACACTGTAGCCACATATATTTATGGATGGTGTAAAGTTAGTATTGTGTAGGTTGTTCGTGTGTATTTATTTCTGCTTCCTCTCATGCCCAGAAGTCCTTTTATTTCACTTAAAATCTATAACAGAAAGACATGTTTAGTTCAGTCTCACAATTTAAAGAACAGCCTCAAAAACCATGTCCATACCTACAATAAATACATAAATTGGTGTATTAGTCAGTGTTTTCAGTGCAGTGATGAAAATACCTGAAATAAACAAGTAAAAGGAGAAAGCTTTCATTGTGATTCCTAGTTTCAGGGTATCAGTCCATGATCAGCTGTTTTGAAGGCAAAGACATCATTGTAGAAATGTGTGGCAGAAGAAAGCTACTCAATTCATGACAGCCAGTAAGCAGAGACAGAGGAAAGGGCCATGGAAAAGATGTAGTCTCCAGGGGCACAACACAGTGAATGGCTTCATTTAACTATGCTTTGTCTGCCTACAGTTTCCACCACTGGCAGTAATCCATACACCTCTCAGTGGGTTGTTCTAGGTGTCCAGTCTCATTTATGCTATCTTCAGTCCTCTAATAGAGAAACGAAGGCTCACAAGTGCTAAGTAAATGACCTAAATTTCTACAGTTAATTCCATAAAACATTATTGGGTATGGCAGATTTTCAAAATCTGAAGAATAAATTTCTTTTTATGATATATTGGCTAATTGAATAAAAGCCACAAATATTTTTTGTCCTAAAGGAAAGAGGAAACTCCACAGAGAAAATATAATGCTAATTATTTCTGAATAATTTGAATTCATATTTTTCTAGAGATAGATCATGTCACATCTTCAGTTCATTTGTGTTTGTGTGTGTGTGTGTGTGTGCATTTGGCTGGTTTGGACTGATTATTTCAAAGATACATATTCTTTGAACCACAGTTATCTTATTAAAAAAGTAAATATTTTGGAAGCAAATCTTCCCTTTTTTATGTGCTGCCATATCTCTATGATACAACATGAGTCATCTGCCAGCAGAAAATAAAATCAATTGCGACTTCTCCGCACAGAAATCAGAAAAGAAGTAAAATATGTAAATCCTTCTCTTTATCAAAGGAAAGATCATGCTTAGTTGCATTCCTCATCAACCTCTTTGCAGAAGAGCTGGTTAGCTTCACTTTTATTAGAACCATTAATAACCATGGCATATCAGACAGGCTCTCAGCTATAGGCTCATCTCTTGGGTGACTGAATACCTATATTTTTAAAAGTCTGTGAATGCTGCTTTAATTTTTAATAGTTCATTGGCTCAAATATCTATATTGCCCTTGTACAAAGTTTGCAGAACCTGCTCCTATTGCCAAGTAATAGAACAGACTTGACATTGTAAGCCTTGATAATCATGCTGTTGTACACACAGATTATCATCAAAATAATCTGTTTTTCAAATTTATTTTTTTTACAAATTCAAGTGTGAGTTTTCAAGAGCTATATTTAGTCCCAAATCTTAATTCAAGTATCCTGATTTCATAAGTAAATTTAGAATATTCACCTATCTTGTCATAATTTGGATTTTTGTTTAAAAATAAAATTCCTGTTAAGTTTCAGAAACAATTTCTTTCATAAATATTTAGGAAGAGATGGATTCCTAAGTGTATCTTAATGTTAAATTTATTCACATTGCTTGAATAACTCTAATCAAGAACCTGTTTAATAAAAATTTAAGCTGAACAGAGTAGTTTTTATTGTTAAATGCCATCAAAAGACAGGAATAAAATGGTTTCTCAAGCAGGTAGGCATTAATTTAAACCCATTTTATCTACTCCCCTATACAAATAAAAATATTAACAATATATATTTTATTTCTACATATCATAATAGAGTTGGTCAAAATATATTATTTTTAGCAAGTCACTTTTTTTTTTACTTATGTGCTTCAAAGACCTATAGTCAGTGTGCTCATGTACTGGTGTAGTCATAATCTTAGTATATTTTTTAGAATGATACAGTGATTATGAGATGAAAGGTATTTGTGAAAAAATAGCAACTGCTAATTTAAACAGCTATTGGATGTTTACAATTGATTAGTTAGAATGTTAAAATTAAGGACCCTAAGGAATGATTGCCTTTTGAAATTACATTACATTTAAGCTGTCATATCCAATTATTCTGATTCTTTATTTTATAACTCACAGTTTTAAATGATGGTATGCGTAGTGCTACTTTGTTCCAGTCTGAAACCCTATGAAGTGTTACAGATGGAGATGAGAGGAACCATTCTCACTGTGTCTTTTCTGAATTTTCCCTCCCTCCCTTCCTGCCTTCCTCCCTCCTTCCCTCCTTCCCTCCTTCCCTCCTTCCCTCCTTCCCTCCTTCCCTCTTTCCTCTGTTCCCTCCTTCCTTCCTTCCTTCTTTCCTTCCTTCCTTCCTTCCCCGCTTCCTTTCCTCCTTCTGGAGATTGAACCACTGAGCTACATCCCCAGTTACCCTCATTTTTTCTTTTTTGATCTTTAAAAACTAGGATTTTATGCTTATTGAAAAAAGCTACCTTTCTCTCCCTGCATGACTCCATCACATCCATTACCTACTTTTAGCTTCTAATTGTTTCACTAATTTAGTTAGTTCATATAAGTGTAATATCTGTCTTTTTGTGACCAGCATATTTTATTTAGCATTATGTTCTCCATGTTATAGAATATGACAGGATTTCCTTTTTTTGTTAAGGCTGAATAATATTCTATTTCAAACATGCATGCACATGCACACACACACACACACACACACACACAGGATTTCCCATCTTTTGGCTATTAATTGAGAATAATGCACTTGGATGTTTTCAAGATCCCATTTCCAGTTCTTTTTAATGTATGACTCAAAGTTGGATTTGTAGGCTCTATGGTAATTCTCTTTTTCATTTTTTGGAGAATTTTTTTTTACTATTTTCTATGAAGCAATACCATTTTACATTCCTACGAACTGTACAACAGAGTTTGAAGTTCTTCATATCCACATGAGCAATTGTTATTTTTTGTTTTTGTTTTCACTCTTACGGTAGCCATCCTAACAGATGTAAGATGATATCTCATTGTGTTTTTCATTGAAATGTGCCTGATGATTAGATACTAAGGTTGATTCAGTCCTACTAAACTATTTGCTTTGTGCCCTACATTTTTGGGGACATCTATAAGAAATATTTTCCAAATCCAATGTAAAGAAGTATTTCTTTTAGTATTTCCTTCTTGGAAATTTATGGTTTCAAGTCTTATATGTAGGATTTTAATCCATGTTGAGTTAATTTTCATTTGTGGCATAGGTCCAATTTCACTCTTTTATCAAATTTTTCCAACACCTTTATTGAATAAACTTTCTTTCCCTAACACATATTCTTGGCACCTTGTTGAGGATCATTTCACCATGTGTTAGAGGCTTTGTTTCTATTCCACTGAAATACAAGACTATTTATGCCAACATCATACTGCTTTGATTAGTGTAGATGTATAATATGTTTTGAAACTAACAAGTGAGGCCTCTGTCTTTGTTTTATTTTCCCAATAGTTGGGGCTATTCAGGATTCTTTGTGATTCCAAAATTCATAATTTTCTTTTTCTATTTCTGCAAGAAATACCATTAAGTTATAAATGAAATTATAATAAATCTTCAGATTGTTTGGGGTATTATAAATATTTTAACAATGTTAAATGCTTCAAGTAAGACTCAGTGGTGCAGGCCTATAATCTTAGTTATTCAAGTAACTGAGACAAGAGGATCCTTAAGTTTTGAGATCAGCCTGATCTTCTTCGCCAATGGACATCTGGGATGTTTTCATATCTGTTTTTTTTGTGAATAATATTGCAAATAGCAGAGATGTACAGATATCCATTTGAGATTCTGATTTCAATTATTTTGAATATTTACTGAAAAATAAAATTACTGGTGTTATGATAATTCCAATATTAATTTTGGGGGGAAGCTCCATACTGTTTCCATAGCTACTGTACCACATACATTCCCAACAGTATACAAGGTTTGCAAAATCTAATAAATCTTGCCCACACTGGCTCACTCTTTTTATTTTTCTTTTTTAAAAATAGCTATCCTCATAGAAAGGAGATGATATTTCATTATGATTTTGATTTGCATTTCTTCAGAGCTTAGTGAAGATCACATTTTTACACACTTGTTGGCCATTTATATATTTTCTTTGATAAAATGTCTATTCAGGTCCTTTGCTTATTTTTTAATCCAGACATTGGATTTTTTTTGCCATTAAGTAGTGGGAGTTCTTTATATATTTTAGAAATTAACCTTTTACCAAATATATGGTTTGTAAATAGTTTCTCTCATGCTGTGAGTTGCCTCTTTATTCTGTCGATTGTTTCCTTTGCTGCACAACATGATTTCTCCTAAAGACTGTTGATTTCGCCCTTGAAAGGATGTGTAGCTCCACTGCTGTTGAATGAAATGTTCTGTATGTATCTATTTGATTCATTGGTGTGTAGTGTTGCTCAAGTTCACCATTTCTTATTAATTTTGTTCGGATGACCACTCCATTACTACAAGTGGGATATTGGAGAACTCTGTTGCAATATACTGCTGTTTCATCTTCCCTTCAATTTTGTTAATACTTGTTTTATACATGGATACCCACCCAAAGATTCTGCACAGGCTTCCTGGAATGCTCTGCAGGTGGGCTTACTGCTAGAGTACTCAGACAGTCCAGTACTAGGGTCAGCTGATGAGTGAGCCTGTTTCCTGAGTTCATGGTATCAATAGACTGGAATAAACCTAAATTCTGGATCCACTTAAGCCTTGTTCATAGGGACTGATCTAGATCATTGGGCTGCCCTAGCAACAAGATGCTTGGTGCCTGGTTACAAGAGGGTCAAGATAAACCTGGGATCAGATGCTACTACCAGCCTGGTATTGCTGCAAGTCTACAGGTTTGGTCCTTGAGCCAGGAATCTGAGGCAGCTGAGATCAGCCTGGTGCTGAGTCAGGCCTGAAGTGTGTGTCTGCTGGGACTCTTATTGGTCTTCATATAAGAGGTCATCTGTGAAATCATAGATCTTAATTATTAATATTGCATTAATTATAAACTCTGTACTTATCCCTTAAAATTTCTTCTTTTCTTATAGTTTTTATTAGTTCTTTTTAGTTATACATAATATTAATTTTGTCATTATTATAAAATTATGGAATGTGATTTTCTCTAATTCAGTCCATAGTGATCCGGTTTAACTTCCCTCTACTCAACTGATGTTTCTATTTACTTGTAGCTTTTTAAATGAATCTCTTCTATAATTTCTTAATAAACAAGGAACAAACTAGCTTGCTAATTCATATTTGTCTTTTTTTTTTTTTGCCAAATTTAACTTTCTTCAGTGAGCCAGAGGATAACAAACAAGCAGAAAAAATACTTCATATTATATTCTGTTGTTATGTGGACTCAAAAGATGCCTTCTGCTTCATTTCTACTGAAGTTTACTCATGGATATAGAGGGGAGAAATGTGTGGAGAACTAGCTAGCTTCTCCCAGTGAATGCTTAGCAAGAAAACTGAACTCCTTGCCAGGATAGGTGTCAGCATGACTCAGCTTCAATTTGGAGGACTTTTCCCAGATTCCAGGCATCTGCCGGGTAGCATCATTCATTCCCAAAGGATGTCTGGAAGGAGTTACAGGAGCAGACTGCAAGGAGATACTCCAATTCTCTGACTGCTCAGAGCTTGCTGTTTTGGCATAGTTTCCTTATTCACAGATGGAGCAACTGAGCCTTGCCAGAAAGTATCATTGTATATTTCCAAAGAAAGTTTCTCTACCTGGTAGATAATGATGACTTCTTACATAAGTTAACCCAATTCTAGTCCTGAAAAAATTCAGGCTACCAAGTTGACAATCAGATAGCTCTTTGTTGGAGGTTTGGTACCACTACCAACATAACTGGCTACATCAAGTCTCTCATTTTCTCTCTTTCCAATTAATCTTCCTTAGAATTACTGCCAGTAGCACCACCAACTACTATACAGAAGCAATCATTAATGCATTTGGAAAAGGCAGTATTAAAATATTACAATGATTATAGAATTCTTCATCATCTTATTTTGAATTTATTTACTTATATTTAAAGTGTCAGACAAAATTGTATCTGTCACATAGCTATCATTTTTATAATGAGGACCCTGTATATTCACTCTCAGTATTTTTCAGGAATATGGTATATTGTTAAATAGAATAATTGGGTTGTACAATAGATCTTTTGAGCTTATTTCTTCTAACTTAAATTTTATGTCTGTATAAATCTTCCCAAACACCCTTCCTCCCAAGTACCTAAGCCTCTGGTAACCCCCATTCTGGTTTGAATTGAATCTGAATTTTAGAAGAGATCTTCATATGGTATGGACACAGTTATTTTTTATTTTGAACACATATTCCTTATTAGGAATGTTAAAGGTAAACCATAAGAACTTATTCAATATGAACTTTTGCAATCAAGAATAGATTCTGAAGTTTATTAGAATATTTTTGGCATCAAATGTAATTGTTTTATCAGATGACCTATTCATATAACCTATAACATTAAAATTTATATTCATTATATGTTTATTTTGAACCATATAAAATGTAGTTCTATGACAGTTTTGTATTACTGTTATCTTTACATGTATATTTTCAGAAATGTGTATTAATTTCTACATCTTTTTTTAGTATCTTTTTAAGTTTGAGGTTAATTATCATTTTGTAAAAATGATCTGAAATATTTTGTTCCCTTAAATGGTATAAATTATATTTCAATTGTCTGTTTTTGAAGATTTAAACATGTTTATCTGTAAAGTCATCTGCCATTGAATCTTTTTTTTTTCATTTTATTTGTGTAGATATTGAGAAGCTAAATTTGTTTCCAGTGAAATTTTGTTTACATTTTTGGTTATTTTATATCTGCTCTATTTTCCACAAAAGATATTTATAAAAACAAATGTTTTTCTTAATTTCACCAACTTCTTCCTGAAAGTGTTTGCATTCATCTGTACATCTGTGGGTTTTACTCAATTTAATTGAAGATTTGCATAGTTATATTTTATTACTTTTATTTTTTTTGTTTGAGTAATCTAGCCAAACATTGTTTTATTACTTCCCCATCTGCCACACTTCTCTTGAAAGTTATCTAGAATCTATTTAATAATTATCACTTTTATACTTTAAATTTTATTTGTACACTTTCAGACATTTTTCCCTTTAACTTTATTTTTGCTTATGTCTATATAAATTTTGACTTTTTGATTGACATAAAATTTGTGCATGTTTTTCTGGAATAATGAGATGTTTTGATCATTTATCTATCTATCTATACACACACACACACACACACACACACACACACATAATTCCTATATATTGGACAACTTAGGTAATTAGGATATCCATTACCTTAAAGTTTTATTATTTCTTTATAGCAAGTTTATTCAAATTCCTCTCTTTTAACTATTTTGATATATAGTTTACATTACTGTTAATTAATAGTCACCATAGAACATTTGTCCTCCTATCAAATTATAAAATTATACTATTGAACCACCTATGTTGTTAAGAATATGCATATTAAGGATTTTTATATCTTCTTGAAAAACTGACTCATTTATCTTTATGCAATGTGTCATGATACCACTAACAAACTTTTCATGTTCTAGATCTGTTTTGCCTGAAATTAATATAGCTTATTCTAACTTTCTTGATTAGATTTAGTATGGTATGTTTTTACTAACAATTTTTCTTAATCTTGGCCTTTATTTTAATATTGTGTTTCTTGTTGACTTTGACAGTCTTGTATATTAACTGGTATTTTTAGAAAATTCATATTACCATGTTTATTGATATTATTGAATTAATGTCTGTCATATTTTAACTGTTTTATATTCTTTACACTTGTTTTTTTCTTTTTCATTGTAGTCTCTTTTTTCTGCTTTTCCTGATGTTAATTATGCATTTTACATATAATCCCCTGTTATGAGGTCTCAGGTTTCCCTAAGCCTTTATTTTTCTTACCTGCAACACTAGAGGAGTTTGTAGTTGGGTATTTTATCTTCTCCTAGATGTTATTTTTACTAAAATACCAGTCAGTAGACTCTGGTAAGGTATCCCTTGAGAGCAGACCTTCTAAGGATCTCTGGGTTTTCCAGTATATGTCTTCTGCTTTATCCATTATAACCCACTGTCAGTATTTGAATCCCTATTGATAATATAGCCAGGCATTTAAAACCTTATGATTGAATTTCAGGGTTTCTTTAGTTGGTTTAACGCCCTTGGCTGTGACCTCCATAAACATATTTTGGTCTTCTCTATTTCTCCTTAAATAAAGTCATGAAAACTAAAGGAAGATCAAGTTCTCTAATTGTCCTTCCCCCATGTCAGGTAGAGCACTGTAAAGTAGTTTCCCTGGATGCAGGTCTTTCTTGCAGAAAACTGGAGAAGAATCTGGATGTATTCGGTATTATTAGTCCCCTTCTGCCTCTGCCCTAGTAGAAGTGAATTTTTCTTTGATCTTCAGAATCTGATGAAAGTCCTGGAGATAAAACCCTCAAGGGTTTGGGGACCCCAATAAGATCCAGGTGCCAGGAGTTTTAAATTCTGGAGCTAGTCCATACTCAGCTCCTGGCATTTTACTAATTCCCATTTAGGTATTCCTAGCAGTTTCTGTCTGTCACTGGTGGCTTCCACTAGAGGGAAGCAGATTTTTGCCTGTGAATCTCATGGTCACCCATCTCTTAAGTTTTTTGGACTGGTTATTTGCCATGTGTATTCAGTTATCTAAAAGATATAAGAAAAGTCATCTTTTTCATTTTATTCTGTTCTTCTCTTTTTAAAGATCATGAGTGATGACTTCCAAGTTCTGTGTGTGTTGAAACTGCAACTGTAAATATTACTTCAGTTTATTTTTAAAATTATTTAGTGAATTCTTAATAATTTATTTTCATCCATCTTTTTTTAATAATATAACTAATTAAGACTATTTATTTTCTTTAAACACAGTTTCAACAATGTGTCTTAGAATCTGATAGGACACAATTTTGTTATTATTTATTGTGGAGAGGCTTATATACAGTTTTTAATGAAATCTTTCATTGACTTAGTATTTAATGCTTATTTGTTTTTGTTTTTATTTGGCAATAGATATTTATCTCATTAAATATGCATGCAATTATTTTAAATTTTATTTTACATTAATGAACCACATTATGTTCTCCAAAGACTATTTATAATTAATATAGAAATGGATTAAAGTACACAAGAGGGTGTGGGTATGTAAATATTATGCCTTTTATAAAAGGGACTTTGACCATCCAAAGATTCTGAAACCAATCCCCTACAGAGACCAAGGGGATGACTGTATTTCCTAAATGTGTTAAAATCTTTCTGGGAATTATATTTTAGTTGTCTACTTTAAATTAAATAGTTTTCTTAATATCACATCTATGGTAGGTTGTATATTATATAGAAAATCCTCAAATTTAGGTTCTACACTTCCAAATATAACAAGTTCACTCAAATCGTTTATACTTTTAAATAAGAATGGGGCTTTTTAATTTGAAAAGAATGCTTTAGAATTTCTTATGTATCAGAGCAATAAGATTAAGAGCATATCTTTCTAAATCTATGATTTGGAAGAGCCTACAATTATTCAAGAAAATAAGATTTTTGTCAGGCATAGTGGCACAGGCTTGTAATCCCAGTGGCCCGGGAGGCTGAGACAGAAGGATTGTGAGTTCAAAACCAGCCTCAGCAATGGCAAGGTGCTAAGCAACTCAGAGAAACTCTGTCTCTAAATAAAATACCAAAATAGGGCTGGGGATGTGGCTAAGTTGTTGAGTGCCTCTGAGTTCAATCCCCAGTACAAATAAATAAATAAGATTTTCAATGTTAGCATGTCCAACCTTCCTAGATCAGTGTAGTAGTTTCCTCTTTACACATCATCAAAGAGGCTTCCACCTACACTAGAACCCTTCTTACGTTGCAACAGGTTCAGTACTTCCTGAGTTACACAGCACATTCTGATACCTAAATTCTTTATTCTTTATGTTGAAATCCTATAAATTAATAATAATAATAATAATAATAATAATAATAATTCAATAAAACAGACATGTTTATCATATAGATATTTCATAAAGAAGATACATGGATGACTATTAAGCTCAGGGATAGTTGCCAAGTGTCTCTAGCCAATAAGGAAATGCTAATTAAAACCACATCAAAATAGTAATACACATTGTTGAGTATAACTAAATTTAAAAAGGAAATACCAAATATTAATCAGGATGAGGAGTAATTAGAACTCTCATACATTACTACTGGGAATGTCCAATAATACAAATTTGGAAAATAATCTTGAAAATCCCTTACAATATTAAATAAAAACCTACTCTATAATTTACTGATGCTAACCCTAGGTATTTACCAAAAGAAAAATGAAAGCATATAAACACATTATACAAGACTGTTAATAGAAGCTTTATTCTTAGTAAAAAAATAAATAAAAGCACAAAAACTCTATCTTCAGGTGCACAATTAAACAAATTTAGCCATATTCATATAGTGATATACTTCTGAGCAACCTACAAGGAATGAACTACTGATATAAGAACATGGCTGTTTCTCATAAATATGTTATGTGAAACAAGCTATACACAAACAGTTACACATTTTATTATTCCCCTTATTCAATGCTCAAAGGCAGACAAAATTCATCTATGATAATAGAAATTAGGATAATGGTTGTTTACAACCTCATGAGGATTTACTGGAAGAGAGCCTAAGAACTGGTACAGGTGATGACTAGGCTGCAAATCTTGATGGGGTGTTGATTATACAGGTGTTTATCAAAACTTACTAAATCTTATACTTGACATCTTTGAAATGTAGTCTTCAACATTTCTAACTTAAAACAAAAACACCATTAAGGAATTGATAGTAATGCAAATTCATTCACCACTCCATAAGCCACAGACACAGGGTGATCATGTACCATTATACTGCCTGGTGACATTATAGTCATCCTAGCTCCTGTAAATGCACTCAATGCTATCCACACAATGACAAAATCATCTAAGAACACAATTCTCAGACCTTATCCCCACCATTAAGCAACATATAACTATCTATCACAAATAAAAATAAATGAATACATCCAAATTGACCCAATCAAAATATGAAGAATTATCTACTTGAAGAAACTCAGGTACTTTTACTTGTAAGAGCAAAGGAGAAAGGAATCTCCACTCTGTAGTAACAACAAGACCACCACACACTCATTCCAAAAATTATCATCTTTCAACTTAAGTGGTGCTGTGGATTTTTATATCAACTTTTTATCAGTCTTCATATTTTTGTCCATATTATCCCAACTTGGAGATGAATGATACACATCTATAGTGGCTGGGAAATAGGGGTTGATACTAACATGAATGTTTTGAAGTCTGAACAAAGGTCATTATTTTTAATTTCCCATACACCTCAAATATAACAAGCCTATGTCCATACAACACCTGCTAAAATTGTGTCAAATGGCATATTCAATTCCTTCTATGAGCAGAAATTACAAATAATACAGATGAAACATAGGTTTGATTTAAGAAAAACAAAATAATCTCACGTAATACTAGATAAAGAAATTTAGGATATATTTCTGAATTATCCTGAAATACTACTTTAAAAATTGTTTTTCATCAAGACAATGATTTCTGATGCTGGGGTATTTATAGAGTCAAGAGAAAACATGAATGGATTAACTGTAAATGAAAAAGGATCTACATGAAGTAAAATTAGGGAAAAAAGATTGGGAAATTAAGTGAGTTTGCTTTTCTAGGTTCAAGAATAAATTACATATCTTCAAAACAAAAGGTCTTCACATTTCTACTATATTTTAGTTGATGATATGAAGGTTTTTATCTTCCTTCTCTTTTTCCTTCTCCTCCTTTAGTAGGACAAGTATATTTTATCATATTTATTTAAAATTTTATTTTTTTTCTAGAATGATTTAAGACATAATAAAGGAGATAAAATTGGTAAAGACAAATGGAGCTACAAATATGAATTCACGCCTATCATTGGTCAAGATAAAAGTGAAGAAACTGCTGTTTTTCTGTATGAGCAGTCTGCAGACATCTAGCTACCAGCATCCAGTAAGGTATAGCCAGCATGTACAGAATCCATTTAAATATCTTACACATCAGTGCTATGGGAGTATACTGTTATGTGCATTTATGAATATGTCAAAGTCAATTCCACTATATGTATAACTATAATGCACTAATAAATGTTTTTAAATGGAACAAGATACTTTTACCTTGATGAAGAAAAATAAAGTATTAAAAACATTAGAAATAAAATTTGTTGAGGATTCCCTCTTTTTATAGAGTGGAATTTAAATCTGTTGACAGTAGGTTTTGGACTTTAATTGCTTTGAAGATGCTTTGATCCTTGTTCATCAAGACAGGAGAAAAGAGGATAGTTAAGTACTTTTCAAAAATGAATTGTGCTTCTTGTGTTACAACTCTTGAGAGTGTAAAGATGATCTCTAGAACCACTAAAAAGTGGGGAAAACACTTTATTTCAATGACTAATATTTTTTCCTAGATTATTATTCTTAAGATTAATCACTGTGTCTATTTTTAAGCACATAGAGATATTTAAAGAGAAAATTTGCATAAAATACATAGACTAAAACAGTCTGAGTGCACAGAATTCATTTCCAATAATATTTCTTTACCTTCAGTTATTCTAGAAGTGCATCAATTATAATCTCTTACCTTATGGGTAGCAGGAGTGCTGCACAGTTGATGGCCTAGTTACATTTGAAAACCACGTCTGATTTTTTCTTCTATTATTTCAAACTCATGATTAAAACCTTCCCTTAGGGAAAGCAAATTTCCTTAAGAAAACAGAATGAGACATGATGTACTTCAGAACTATATCCCCAAAACAAAATATAAATAAATTGTGATTCAAAAAAGCATTCAGATTATATATTAAGTACAATTTATTATAAATTCTTTATAGTAATATTTTTATACAATTATATACTAATGAAATTTGAACTATGTAAGGAATTTCAGGAAGCTAAGGAGATATCTACAAACATCTCATTTTTAAAAATCTTGTCCTTCTTTTATGTGGCTCTCATTCTAATTTTCCTCTCAATACACATGAAATCTTATTTTTCTATGTGTACACATATTTTATTTATGTTCCCATAATACCCAGAGGACACAGTAGAGTATAATTTCTGGAAGATTTGAAAAAAGTGCTATTTACAAAGATCTGATCACAAAGAAATCATGTTGGATACTTTTGTACACAAAAGTCACTAACAGCAGGATTTCATTAATACCTCTGGTTCTGAAGAGATGAAGCTAAGGATACTAGGTATTTGGCAAATTAAAACAAGACACATTATTACATTGTAAAGACAAAAATGGCTGCAAGGAGAGTCATCTGACAAAAGACAAAATATTTCTTCATACTATAGCAGATCCAAAGGGAAGATGCTAGGTAATCAATGTCTTAAATTAAATCCCTGAGCACACCCACTTCGTGCCCAGAGGCTGAATCCATCATGAAAAGCAAGGACAAGGAAAACCTGATGTAGTCCATCAGTTTGAGCCTCTTAGGGCACAAGGCAGGAAGTAGAAACTTAAACAGCAAATCTTGAGAGGCAAATAGGAGATATCCAGCAGGTGCCAATATATTTATGTCATTAGGTGTATTTCTTTCTGAAATTTTTCAAATTTTTTAACCAAAAAGATCAAATGCTCTGTAACTCTGAAAAAGTAAAAGAAGGACTAGTACTATTATTAATAATTATAGGCCAAGAACAATATGTTAGATGCTTTAAAAATGACACAAGTAATGTTAATCACATTTCCCTTAGAGAAATAAGTTAGAAAATAGGAAAAGCTCTAAGTAAGCCTTGAAGAGACCCTGCTTTTTTTCTTGGTTCAAATTTGGTCATTGTTTTGAGAGTATATCTTGACATTTCTAATGTTTGTGTCTTTGTATGATATGAATAATATGTAATCATGCATTTTAGAACATACTATATATTATATATATACAGTTGCACTTCCTAGAAAAGTTTGCTCTATGATGGAATGCAGAAACAGAGGCTTCATAAGATTATATAACCTAGTGACACTGGAGCCATCTTCGTTTATGGAAGGATGCACAGAATGTTACACTCACACAATGGTAACACTACCTGAAGCTGCAATTCTCAGAATGTATCCCTCTCCATCCTTAAGTGATTCATGCAGGTACTTAGTTACTTACATATTAGGGCTCTGCATGCTGTTCTTCTTTATATTCTATCATTGTGTAATTCTATCACTCATTGTAAATATACCAATGATGATTTTTCCAGACTAAGACTATATTACCCTTTGTGGGACCAGTAATGTATTTATTTATTTAATTTTATTTTTAAATTTTTAAAATTTTATTTATTCTCATTAGTTATATATGACAGCAGAATGCAATTTAATTCATATTACACAAATAGAGAACATTTTTTTCTGTCTCTTTGTGAACACAAATAGACTCACACCATTTGTGTTTTCATACATGTATGTAGGATCATGATGTCCAACTCACTGGTCTTTCCTATTACCATACCCTCTTTACTCTCCCTCCCCTTTGCACTGTCTAAAGTTCATTTATTCCTCCAAGGCTCCCTGCCCATCCTGATTATGAATCAGCATCCTACATCAGAGAAAATATTCACCATTTTTTTTGAGGGTGGGGATTGGCTAACTTCACTTAGCATGCTATTCTCCAACTCCATCCATTTACCTGAAAATGCCATAATTTTATTCTATTTTTAATGATGAGTAATATTCTATTGTGTATATATACCATGTTTTCTTTATCCATTCATCTACTGCAGGGTATCTAGATTGAAGCCACAATTTAGCTGTTGTGAATGATGCTGCTATAAACATTGATGTGGCTGCGTCCCTGTAGAATGCTCTTTTTAAGTCCTTTGGTCAAATGGTGGTTCCATTCCCAATTTTCCAAAGAATCTCCACACTGTGTCTGTAGGTTATTTGTCTTCTTGGTGTTAAGTTTTTTGATTTCTTTATCCTACAGATTAGTGCTCTATCTGATTTACGTGTGGTAAAAATTCGTTCCAATTCTGTAGGCTTTCTATTCACTTCATTTATTGTTTTTTTTTTTCTTAGAAGAAGCTTTTGAGTTTGAATCCTTCTCACTTACTGATTCTTGATTTTAATTTTTTGTACTACACGAGTCTTATTAAGAAAGTCGGGGCCTAATCTGACATAATGGAGATTTGGGCATACTTTTTCTTCTTTTAGGTGCAGGGTGTCTGGTTTAATTCCTAGATCCTTAATCCACTTTGAGTTTTGTGCATGGTGAGAGATAGGAGTTCAATTTCATTTTGCTGCATATGGATTTCCAGTTCTCCAAGCACAACTTGTTGAAGAGGCTATCTTTTCTCCAATGTATGTTTTTGGCTCCTTTTTCTACTATAAGGAAACTGTAATCATGTGGGTTTGTCTCTGTATCCTCTATTCTGTACCACTGGTCTACATGTCTATTTTAGTGCCAATACCATGCTGTTTCTTTTTTTACTATAGCTCTGTAGTATAGTTTAAGGTCTGATATAGTGATGCAACATGCTTCACTCTTCTTGCTGAGGATTGCTTTAGCTATTCTGGGTCTCTTATTTTTCCAGATGAATTTCATGACTGCATTTTCTATTTCTATGAGGAATGCCATTAGGATTTTGATTGGAATTGCATTAAATCTGTATAGTGCTTTTGGAAGTATGGTCATTTTGACAATATTAATTCTGCCTATTCAAGAACAAGGAAGATCTTTCCATCTTCTAAGGTCTTCTTTAATTTCGTTCTTTAGCATTCTGTATTTTTTGTTGTAGAGGTCTTTCACCTCTTTCATAAAGTTGATTCCCAAGTATTTCATTTTTTTGGAGGCTATTATAAATGTGGTAGTTTTCCTTGTTTGTATTTCAGAGGATTTGTCACTGGTATACAGAAATGCATTTGACTTATGGGTGTTGATTTTATATCCTGCTACCTTGCCAAATTCATTCACTAGTTCTAGAAGTTTTCTGGTGGAATTTTTTGGGTCTTCCAAGTATAAAATCATATCATTGGCAACTAATGATAATTTGAGTTCTTCTTTTCCTATCTGCATACTTTTAATTTCTTTCATCTGTCTAATTGCTCTGGCTAGTGTTTTAAGAACTATGTTAAATAGAAGTGGTGAAAGAAGACATCCCTGACTTGTTCCCATTTTTAGATGGAATGCTTTCAATTTTTCTCCATTTAGAATAATGTTGGCCTGGGGCTTAGCATAGATAGCTTTTACAATGTTGAGATAAGTATTTGTTATCTCTAGTTTTTCTAGTATTTTGAACATGAGGAGGTGCTGTATTTTGTTGAATGCTTTTTCTGCATCATCTGTTGAGATGGTCATATCATTCTTTAAGTCTATTGATGTGATGAATTATATTTATTGATTTCTGTATGTTAAATCAACCTTGTATTCCTTGGATGAACCCCACTTAATCATAGTGTACTCTTTTTGATAGGTTTTTGTATTTGATTTGCCAGAATTTTATTGAGAATTTTTAAATCTATGTTCATTAGAGATATTGGTCTGAAGTTTTCTTTCTTTGATGTGTCTTTGCCTGGTTTTGGAATCAGGATAATATTGGCCTCAGAATGAGTTTGAAAGTGTTCCTTCTTTTTCTATTTCATGAAATAATTTGAGGAACATTGATATTAGTTCTTCTTTAAAGGTCTTGTAGAATTCAGCTGTGTATCCATCTGGTCCTGGACTTTTTTTGGTTGGTAATCTTGTGATGGTGTCTTCTATTTCATTGCTTGAAATTGTTCTGTTTAAATCTTGTATAACATCCTGGTTCAGTTTGGGAAAATCATGTGACTTTAGAAATTTGTCAATGCATTTTGTATTTACTACTTCATTGGAGTACAAATTTTCAAAATAATTTCTAATTATCTTCTCTATTCCTGTAGTGTCTGTCATTATATTTCCTTTTCCATAACAGATGTTAGTATTTTCAGTTTTTTCTCTCCTTCTCTTCATTAGCATGGCTAAAGTTTTATCAACTTTATTTGTCTTTTCAAAAACTAACCTTTGTTTTATCAATTTTTTCAATTGATTTTTGTTTGTTTCAATTTCATTGATTTCAGCTCTGATTTTATTATTTCCTGTCTTCTACTGCTTTTGGAGTTGATTTTTCTTCTATTTCTAGGGCTTTGAGACATAATATTAGGTCATTTATTGGTTGATTTTTTCTTCTTTTAAGGAATGAACTCCATGCAATGAACTTTCCTCTTAGTATTGCCTTCATAGTGTCCCAGAGATTTTGATGTTTTATCTGTGCTCTCATTCACCTCTAAAAATGTTTTAATCTCCTCCTTGATGTCTTTTGCAACCCACTGTTCACTCAGTAGCATATTATTTAGTCTCCAGCTGTTGGAGTAGCTTTTATTTCTTACTTTATTGTTAATTTCTATTTTCATTCCATTATGATCTGATAGAATTCAGGGTAGTATCTCTACTTTTTTTATATTTGCTAAGAGTTACTTTGTGGCATAATATATGGTCTATTTTCAAGGCAGACCCATGTGCTGCTGAAAAGAGAGTATATTCGCTCATTGAAGGATGAAATATTCTATATATGTCAGTTAAGTCAAAGCTATTGATTGTATTATTGAGTTCTGTAGTTTCTTTGTTCAGCTTTTGTTTGGAAGATCTATCCAGTGGTGAAAGATGTGTGTTATCATCACCTAATAATTTTGTGTTGTGGTCTATTTGACTCTTGATCTTGAGAAGAGTTTGTTTGATGAAGGTAGATGCTCCATTGTTTGGGACATATATATTTATAATTGTTATGTCTTGTTGGTGTATGGTTCCCTTGAGCAGTATAAAATATCCTTCTTTATCCCTTTTGACTTTTTCCCTTTATCCCTTTTAACTTTGGCTTGAATCTCCTTTATTTGATATGAAAATGGAAACCCTTGCTTGCTTCCACAGTCCATGTGAGAGGTATGTTTTTCCCCAACCTTTCCTCTCCAGTCTGTGGATGTCTTTTCCTATGAGATGAGTCTCTTGGAGGAAGCATATAGTTAGCTCTTTTTTTTTTTTTTATCTAATCTGCCATTCTATGTCTTTTTATTAGTGAAGTTAGGCCTTTAACATTCAGGGTTATTATTGAGACATGATTTGTATTTCCAGGCATTCTTGTTTATTTTTGATATTAAACTGACTTGGCTTCTCCTTTGATTAGTCTTTCCTTGAGTGTAATACCTCCCTCTGCTGATTTTTATTGTTGTTTTTCATTTCCTCCTTGTGGAATATTTTGCTGAGGATGTTCTGTAGTGTTGACTTTCTAGCTGTAAATTCTTTTGTTTACCATGGAAGGTTTTTATTTCATCATTAAATCTAAAGCTTATTTTTCGTGAATATAAGGTTTTTAGTTAACATCTATTTTCTTTCAGAGCTTGATATATGCTGTTCCAGGACCTTCTAATTTTCAGGTCTAGGTCAAAAAATCTGCAGATATCCTAATTGTTTTCCCCCTAAATGTAATCTGATTCCTTTCTCTCATGACGTTTGAGATTCTCTCCTTATTCTGTATGCTAGGCATTTTCATTATAATGTACCTCTGTGTAGATCTGTTGTGATTTTGTACATTTGGCATCCTTTAGGCCTCTTGTATTAGGTTTTTTAATTCATTCTTCATGTTTGGAAAATTTTATTATTTTATTGAATAGATTGCTTATTCCTTTGGTTTGGAAATCTATGTCTTTCTTTATCCCAATATCTCTTAAATTTGGCCTTTTTTATGTTATCCCATATTTCTTGAATGTTCTGCTCATGGTTTCTTACCATCTTCACTGTCTGATGTATATTCTTTTCAAGACTATATATTTTGTCTTCATTGTTTGAAGTCCTGTCTTCCAAGTGGTCTAATCTGTTGGTGATGCTTTCAATTGGGCTTTTAATTTGGTTTATTGTTTCTTTCATTTGAAGGAGTTGTGTTGTTGTTGTGTTTTTTTTTCAGAACCTCCATCTCCTTATTGAAGTAATCTTTTGTCTCCTGTATTTGCTTATGTAGTTCTTTATTGAAATGATCTTTTGCTGCCTGAATTTGTTCTATCATCTTTTAATTCACAGAACATTTTAATATGTACATCCTGAACTCCTTGTCTGTCATTTCTTCTGTTGTGCTAGTCATGGATTCTAATAATGTAGTATTGTGATTCGTTTGGGGCACATCCCCACCCCTTCTTTTTCTGTGCTGTTCTTGTGTGCTTTTTTCTAGCCTTGAGGATCTGCAGCATTACTGCTTTTTATGCTTCAGGCTTATAGTGCCCCTGCAAGTTCCAATATCTCTCCTGCCCAACAGGTGTTCCAAGCTGGAAGTCGCCACAATTAAAGATGGCCACTACAGTGTCCCAAGATGGAGGAGGCTGCTTTCAGTGATGGAGTGTCAGGTCGAGTGTGTGTGTGTGTGTGTGTGTGTGTGTGTGTTGGGGGGGGGTTGTTCAGGCAGTGGCATTGGGCTCTGTGTTCAAATATGTAGGTAGGACCCAGTGAGGGCTCCTTAGGCATTGGTGGGGCTGTCCTGAGCCTGCCTGTTTCCCATGGGTGTCCGATGTCTTTATTTATATATACATTTATTATAGTTTTGGCCTAGAACATGCCCCAAAGTATCACATGTGGAGATGGGGCTTCTGGCAATGAATGGATCAAGAGGGCTCTGGCCTCATCATCAATATTAGATGAGTGGACTATTAGGAAGTGAGACCTAGTTGGAGGAAGTAGATCACTGGAGGCATGCCCTAGACGGGTTTTTCTACTCCACTCCTCCTCCCTGTGTCTCTCTGTTTTCCTGCTGCTAGAAGCTCAACAGCCATCTTCTGCTATACCCTTCTGGCATGATGTTTCTGCTGTGGCACCAGCTAACCATGGAGTGAAACTTCTGAAACTATGAGCCAAAATAAATATTTTCTGTACTAATCTGTTCTTGTCAGGGGTTTTGGTCACCATGATGAAAATCTAACACAATACCTGAGGCACTTATGTTGGTCACTGCCATGTAGATTATTTTTATTCCAGTGCAGAACATACTCTTGGAAGGCAAGGCCACAGACATAGCCTCATAAGCAAGAAAACCTGGTGTGCAAATCACCAGCTTTTATACAACTGCAAGGGATAGATAAATATCTTACTCATTATGATAAATAACTGTATTTCAGGAAATCATAAAGAATGAAAGTTTCTGTCCAAATTTAATAGAAGAGTAATTGGGACTCAGTTGCTAATTTCTAGAGAATATATTGTCAGCACATGATAGGGAAGCATTATAATCCAGCTAATCTGATTTAGATACTGCTATATTATATCATATTCTAGAAAAAATACAGATAAGGTCAATAAAAAGAATGAAAGTGTGAGAGAAAAAAATCCAATCTATCTAGTATTTATAGGAGGTTGCACTGTTTGAGATATGGTGGCTTCAGAAATATACCCCTTTTTAAAAACTCAAGATTTGTTTCATAAATTTGTGCTCTCTGTAGTCATTCGAGATCAGTCATTTTCTTGATCCATAGCAACCTACTTTTTCCTCTCATCATTTGCAACAAAAGAGATGAGAAGATAGGCCCTTAAAATAACCTCAACTTGGATAGAAGTTTTTTTATGTTAAGGAGAAATAATACTCTACTTTAAAAAGTAAGTGTAAGTCCCCCCTAACTATTGGTTTCAGTGCACACTCTTGATGGGAATACCTTCCTGTCTCTTCCATGGGGTAGATGGAAGAGGAGGCAGAGTTCTTCTGGAGCTCTGCAATGGATTGAGATTGACATTGCTCACCCTCAAGGCTTATTCCTTTTTTCCTAGTGTTTCCATTTCTTCTGTCATTTATCAGATACTGTAAGCCCTACCCTGTCCTAAGCAATGACAACAAGTTGAACGTTTCAGGAATTGAATTCAGTTTGTTATTGGTGAGACTAAGAGTGTTTGTAGGCAATGAGAAAAGGTGAATCTAAAGAGGTAGGGAATGAAAAAGGTTCATAAATTTTGAAAGTCTTGGCATTGCATTGAGATTCATTCTGAAGACAAGGGGAAACTCATATTCTTAACTAATTAGCTAATATAAACCTATTCACATTTTAGAAAGATCAACCCAGCTGCAGTGAATTGAAAAGGGGGAAATAATTGCAACAGGCAAAATTTGGAAGTTGATAAAATAATTCAAGTATGAGATGACATAAGGTGAGAGCAGTGCTGGTCAAAGGGATGTGCATGACCAGTCAGAGTGAGGCCAGGTGACATTAGAATATGAAAGTGCAACACTTAGGAAAAGGATTGGGCTTTTCTGCAACATTTTTCAAGTGGCATTAACTCAACTTCTCTACTAATTATATTAGTTTTTCTCTTTATCATATAAAAATATTAACTCTGAATACTTGGTGCAGAGACCCTAAGTTTGACATTATTTTGTATTCTCTGCTCAAATACAATTCCTGAAGTCAAGGACCATCCAAATCCCAATGAATGCTTAATTCTTACATGTTCTGTGCTCCCCACATATCTTGTGCTTATAGCTTTATTATGGTTCGAATCATACTGCACAATAATTTACTTTCCTATTATCTTCAGCAAAAGAATGACTCTTTTTACTAACATTTCACTAAGATTCAGTGGGGCATATCCTTATCTTAATCTGAACTTTGAAATCACACAACCATGGTTTGAATATTTGCTCACTGATTAAATTTCAAATGTCTTGTCCAATTTTAAATGAGGATAACAATGCTCCACATACGTTGTAGATGAAGTAAAATAATGTACATTAACATCTAAGTATATTTGCAGTACAACCAAATGCCCAATAGATACCTATGCACTTCATATGCATGAACTAATTTAATCCTTACAGAAAGTGTAGACATCACTTTTGTTTTTATTGCAGTGCTGGATATTGAACCCAGGCCTCATGCATATTAGGCAAGCACTTTACTGCTGAGCTACATATCCATCTCATTTCTATGTTTTACACCAGTGTTGTGTATGAGAAAAGTGAGACAAAGATTGATTGCATAATTTGCCCAACATTTGCATTGCCTGTTACTGGAAGAGCAAAGATTAGAATTATGCCATTTATTGCCTCTGCAGATGGAAGAACAAATGAATCCCTTTCCTCATTTCCTCCCATAGCTTCTAAGAATTAAAATCTTTCTATAAAAAACAACAAAAAGTATTGATATATTTATGAAGAAATACATTGAAGAAAGTGCCTACTTTCATTAATAAAGTATCCTTTTGCAAGGCTCTCTGTCTGGTACGTGGTTAAGACTAATGAACTATTGAATAAATGAGTGTCTGTTTAAAATTCATACATTCAGTTAATTCCTTTTTAATAGTTGTGAGAATCACTATCATAAACAATAGCAGCAACAACAAAATCAAACCATCTGTCAAAAGGATGTGATTAAGCATTATAGACTGAAACTAGCAAGAGGATTGGGAAAATGGTGGAAATGTAATAAAAGAAATATTGCAACAGATTTACCTCTCCTGCCCCTGTGATTACCCATCTAATTTCCAGATCTGCCATTTGTATCCAGGTGCAGTAAAATACTCCCATTCTTCAATACTCAAGCAAATCATTCAACATCACTCGCCTTCTTTGGAAGAAAATATGGTATAAATATTTATCAAAATTTTATACAACTATGACTTTTAACCAATAGTAAGCACATGAGTTATTGCTTAATATAAAAACTTCAATTTTCTTTACATAAACATGGGTTTTCCAATAATGGCAGCTGATTGGGGAAATTTTTATTATTTTAGAGCCAAGAAAGCAAGGGTGATGAGTTTTAGCTATTCTCTCCTTTTTATAGGTTCAATTAAGATGATTAACAGAATATATGTCGGAGCACACTTTCAAACTTTGTGAGCATTAGGCACTGACAGGTCCCAGATTTCCAACTTATTAGAAATCAGTATTCAGGAAAGGAATATCCTAAGCCTCTAAAATACACAGACAGAAAATAATGTTCAGTGCATGCCACTTAGACATAAAGGGGATCACATCATGCACTTATTACATTGATGTTTCCAAGATGTATATGGATCCCTTTTTTGCTACTGTTTTTGTTCAGAAAAAGTTAAAACAATGTTAATATTTTCACTTTAGATTCCAGAATTTATATTTATCTTGAATCTGGACAAATAGCTCAATTTCTGTTTTCAACAAATATTCATTATCAGATTTCCACAAACTAGAATTTGAGGTCAAATAGTGTTTTCAATTTAGTTATTGACATTCCCTACTGTCATGAACACAAAGGAAAAACGGTTTCTTCCCCTTCCCGTTTGTACCTAGGTTCACTGCGGAGAACATGCAAATAGTGCCATTTCAATTCATAATCAATCTCACCTGAACAGCTATTTAGTCGAATTGATGCTCTGAAATTGGAATTGTACAAAATGCTAGTGATTTCTGACTTGAATTAAAATTGACTGAGCAATACCAAATAACCAAGCATTTTTTAAAAACTGGTAAACATGAGAATTTGGACTAATTTCAAAGCTGCTTTCTCATGGGTTCACTATCAAATAAACAAAGAAGTTAGTGTGAAGAATATTTAAAGACACAAGAGAGTGTACATAGCTGGCTACTCACTGTCTCTTTCTTCATGGAATTAAGTTGTACACTTGATGGTCATTGTAGTCCTTTCATGTTGATACCTTCATAGGTCAGGTCAAGGAAGCTTAGAAATGTGTGCTGGCTGCCTTTTCCTACATTAGACCAGAAAGTACTATATCAATGCTCAACTTTAACCAGTGCTATATAAACCAATTTCTTGCAGCATCAAAAGAATATTTTATATTCCATTACTTTGATATAATTGAATCCAGAGCAAACGTAAAAATAGCCAGCACTGTGCCAGTGGTCTACAGCTTGTTCAATACACACACACACACACACACACACACACACACACACACACTGAGATATTGTTTACTAAATTTAGGCAAATGATTCTGGGGTCAAGGAACTCAAGTATATTTTCAGTAAGAAAAATTTTAAAAGGAAGGTGTGATTTCACAATGAGGTGTGAAGGAATGTGCACAGGATGTGTCAGAAGGTGGCTCTGCTCCTGGAACAGTCTTATTAGCTTGTCCCAAATGCAACCCTGCATTTGGGACAAGCTAATAAGACTGTTGTCATGGGTTTTTCTATAACATATAACCTACTCTATATTCCCTATTGGATTTTTAGAAATGGTATATATCATCACTAGCTTAAGTGAAACACTTTGTAATACAATTTTAAAATGTGTGATTTGTGCTGGGTTGGTTATTATTGCCTCAGTGATACTAAATGCTTCAGTTCCAGATATACATATCATATCTTTCCGGAGGACACTGAAAAGGGAACTCAATAAGATTCTCAGATTTGGCAGACTTCATCAATGGTCTTTGCAGTATTCTTTCTTTCCCTTTCCACATGCTTTCTAAATTAATAATAATAGTAAAAATACTACTTGTATTTATGTGGAATGTATTTCTGGACTCTTCATTCTGATTCATTAAACTATTTTTATGTTCTCTCACCAATACCATGCTGGCAAAATTACTGTAGATTTATACTAAGAATTGAAGTTGGGTAGGGCCAATCATTCATCTTTACCCATTAAGATTTTGCTGGCTTTTCTTTTACCTTTTTTATAAACTGGAGAATCATTTTGTCAATATATATGAGGTATATTGTTGGGATCACAGTGAGATCTGTTTAAGACTTAAAAGGTCAGATATCTTTACAAATATTCAAATGTACTTGAGAAGATCTATTTTGATATTATGAATGAAGTCTTTTTTCTTTTTTCTTTTTTTCTACCAGGGATTGAACCCAGGGGCACTTATCCATTGAACAATATCCACACCCTTTTTTGACTTTCTATTTTTAATGTTGAGACAGGGTCTTGCTAAGGTGCTCGGGGCCTCACTAAGTTGCTGAGGTTAGCTTTGAACTTTTGATCCTCCTACGTCAGCCTCCTGACCCGCTGGGATTATAGGCCTGCACCACTGTGCCTGGCTTGGATGAAGTCTATTAGAACAAGTTGGTCAAAATGGTAGTTCAAGCCTTCTGGGGTTTATGTCTGGATCTGAAAACTACTGATAGAAGAATATGGAAGTTTCCAACTACAATTCTATATTTGTCTAGTTCTCCTTGTAGTTCTTTCAATCATTTCCTCAAGCATTTTGATATTCTGCTTTTAGATGGATACGTATTATGATTATTTTGTGTTTTTGAAGAATTATCCTCTTTATAATATCATATACTTCTTTGTTCCTAATAATTTTCATGTTCTGAAATCTACTTTGTCTGAAATTAATAAATGTAACCCAGGATCCTTTGTATTACTGTTAGCATGATGTATCCTATTCCAAATCTTAAAAGTTAGTCTATTTAATGTTGACAACATAAATTTGGGTTAATTTCCTTACTTTTTTAAAACTTATTTATTTATTTTTATATTGACACAAAAATCTGTACACATTTATGAGGCACAGTGTGATATTTCAATAATATCAACAAATGTTCGTATCTACTCAAACATGTATCATTTCTTTTTTATTTCTGTTGTTTGTATCCACAATAACATATTATAATTTAATTCATATATTATGATATTCACATTTAAAGTTTTACTAATAAAGTTAGATAAATCCCAATTATGTTTGTAAATGACTTGCATTTATTGCCTTTTTTGCTATATTTTTGCATTTTTTTCTTTTGTCTGACACGTTTCTCGCTTTGTCTGATTTTAACTGAGCATTGTATATGATTCCAGTTTCTCTTTTAGAATATTAATTATATGTATTTTTCCCATGGTTGTTCTGAAGTGTGCAATATTATTTTATGAATGATCTGTGTTCACTGATAATTTTGTACTACCTCATACATACTGCAAGGATCTGATGACAAAGTATTTCCAATTGTTCCTTTCAATCCCTATCATATGACTGTCACTGATTTCATTCATCCATAAAATGTAATCACCAAATTTATTATTGTAGTTATAATTTTCAATATTCTTGCCAGTTAGAGTGCTGAAAAGTAAAACATATTAAAATTTTTATTTTCCCTTTTATTCCTTTCCTAACACTTTTCCTTCCCTTACATAGATATAAATGTCTGACCTGGTTACTCTTTTTCCAAGGAACTTTTTTCTTTCAAAGCAGTTCTACCAACATATCCCCCAAAGTCATTTTTTTTTCTGGGAAATCTTTAGTTCTTTATTTTTCAAAGATAATTTGGCTAATAATAAAATCTAGGGTTTTTTTTCTCTCTCTCTCTTTCTCTCTCTCTCTCTCTCTCTCTCTCGCGCGCGCGCGCTCTCTATCTCTCTCTCTCTCTCTCTCTGATTCAACACTTTCTTCTTGCTTGTTCTTGCTCATTCAGTTCAAAAGGGAAGTCCCACTTAATACTTGTCTGTGTTTCTCTATAGATTAGCTGTTTTATTTCTCTACCTTCTTTCAAGATGTTTTTCTTTGTTTTTGAGATTGTAGTTTGAATAGAATGGGCCTAGGTGTAGATCCATTACAACTGTTAGCCAATTCACTTGTTGATCAATATTTGAATTGTTTTGATTTTAAGCTATTATGTGAATAATTCTGTCATGTGTTCATTGACAAGCCTATACCTATACATTTGCAAAAAATAGCTATCTATTTATGTCTTTTTCATAAATAACATGGAGTAAAAAATTTTTTTGATGTTAAATTTTTTGAGTTTTTTATATATTTGGAGATTAATACTCTGTCTAAGGAGCTGGTGATAAAGATTTTCTCCTATTCTATAGGTCTCTGTTCACATTCTTAGTTGTTTCTTTTACAGTGAGGAAGCATTTGAGTTTGATACCATCTCATTTATTGATCCTTGATTTTACTTCTTATGCTTTAGGAGTCTTATTAAGGAAGTTGATTCCTAAGTTGACATAATGAAGAGTTGGGTCTACTTTTCCTTTTAGTAGGCACGGAGTCTCTAGTCTAATTCCTAGGTCCTTGATCCACTTGGAGTTGAGTTTTGTACAGGGAGAGAGAAAATTTCAATTTAATTCTACTGCATATGGATTTCCAGCTTTCCCATCTCTATTTTTTTGAAGAGTCTATCTTTTATCCAATATATGTTTATGGCACCCTTTTCTAGTATGAGAAAAGTGTACTGATGTAGGTATGACTCTAGTCTAGTTAACCCACTTCTTGGTGTATACCCAAAGGGGTTAAAATCAGCATACCACAGTGACACAACCACTTCAATGTTTATAGCAGCTCAATTCACAATAACCAAGCTATGGAACCAAAGTAAGTACCCTAAAACAGAAGAATGGATAAAGAAAATGTGGTATATATACACAATGGAATATTACTCAACCTTGAATAAGAATGAAATTATGGCATTTGCCTATAAATTGATGGAACTGGAGAATATCATACTAAGTGAAATAAGCCAGTCCCAAAATACCAAAGACAGAATATTCTCTCTAATATGTGAGTGCTAACACATAACAAAGGAAGGGAAGATTAGAAGTTCATTGTATTAGACAAAGTGCAACAAAGAGAAGGGAAGAGGAATGGGAATAGAAAAGACAATGGAGTGAATCGGACATTTCTTTCCTATCCTTGAATATGAATACACAACCAATGTAACTCCATATCATATACAATCATAATAATGGGATTCTAATTGGAACAACTTATACATATTCTATGTATGTATAATACTTCAAAATATACTCTACTGTCATGTGTATCTAGAAAGAATTCATTTTTTAAAAATCGAAGTATAACTCTTAGAAGAGAAGCCACCATTGACTGGGAATGCGATTGAAGGCAGTACCTTATCTCAGAACCTTCCACAGTGGGCTCCCATGGCCGTGATGTAGGTGTTAGAACAATTAATGAGGATCTGGGAAGGTGCATTCATCAATAAAGGACAAAGGATATTTTTCCATTAACTATGCAAACAGTACAAAAACTAGTCTATGATATCAACTTTTCTCACCTAAACTTTCTTATTAGCTGATTCAAAAGAAAGAACATTTAATACAAAGAACATTAATGATTGATATGTCTCCTACAAATATATTATTGGTGCTACTATCCTTACTACATCTAAGGAGGGATGAACCAGCCCTGGTCAGAAACGGAGCAGGTCAAAACTCCTGTGCTGATCAGTAGTGGGATCGCACCGGTGAATAGCCACTATCCTTACTACATCTAATACTATTACCAAAGAACAGAAGAGTTCTAATATGAATTATAGCTAAAAATTTTAATTTAGAAACATTATCTTCAATGGGCTTACCTATGCATACAAGAACTTTAGAGCTGAATATTATGAAATTTTAATTTTATACCTTTCACTTTTTATATTTAGAACTTTATAAAAGTGCTTTGATGCCACCTTCATGATTTCACTTCCCTGTATTCATAGCATATTATATTCACTAACATTGGAATTATCGATTGTGTTTCTTATATTTAATTCCAAAATGAATATCCATGCAAGTAACTTTTTTCCTAAATTGAATTATTTTCCTATATTTTAAAATATATTCATTTCAAATGATAAGTAAAAATTTTATATATTTATGTTGTACAACATGATGTTGTATATATAAATACATTTTGAAACAGCTAAATAAAGGTATTTAACATATACATATCACTTCACATACTTATTATTTGAGGAGATTGATAACACAATCCACTTTCTTAGCAGATTTCTTATATGCAATATACAGTTATTAACTAGTGATAGTGATGTACAAATATTCATATCTATCGACACAGTTTTGTTTCTCCAAAGTTAATGTAGGAAAACAATTCAACCTCTTTCCTTATGTTAAATTATTAGAGGAAAATACTTGTTATAAATATTTGTTTACTTACTACTATTTCTATATGCCTTTCCAAAAATGTTTTTGAGAACCACAATACTACCTGTAGTTTATGATTGTTAAGTTTATTAAAGTCTCTTCATATTTGTTGCTAAATATTCTAATACTTGCTGATTTTAAAATATAATACTTTCTTTTTAAATTTAATTAAAAGCCATACTGGAAAAAATGATATAAATTTATTATTTTGAAGTGCTTGGGTGATATAAATATTATTCCCTTTATTCTGTGCTAATTTATGTACTTATATACAAGGAGTATGTATTGTGTTTATAATCAAAGAATAAAATAATCCTGTAAAACTTGTTTAGCTGATTTTCTAATTACATCATTTTTCTACTTATTCGTCGTTAAACTAAACAATGTTGATTTCATCAAACTTCATATTGTCATATAAAGAGAAAAGCTAATGTTGTTTCAAAACTACAGTAAAAAAGTAAGAATAATAACCTGGGAAAAAACTTTTAACAATATAAATTTTAGGTTATTCCAGAGAATAATTCATGTATTCACATATCTGAAAGCAGATCCCTCTTCAGTTTTATTTTTATGGAAAATTTCTTTTTTCTTCAGATGTGTTTGTGTACTGCCAAGCTTATAAAACAAAGCAGCTTATCTATTTGTAGAAATAAGCATATTCAGTTTACCACACCTTATAGAACAATGCTATTTTCTAATGTTCATCCTCAGAGAAAAAAGTTGGAATAGATAATGTTTTGAATTAAATAGAAACAAGAAAAACATTACAGTAAGCATGGCTTTTTATTTTAAGCAACATACAGAGCTCACAATAAAATAAAGCTTTAAATAGATGATTTGAAATCTCTAATTTTTCTTATATATATATATAATTTGAGTCCACTTTCCCTTTTATTGAAAATGCATACTTGTAGTTACATATTTTAATGTACCTTCATTATCAGTATTTCTGCAAGAAATAACTAAGGAGGACTCCAGCCTCAAAGCCTCTGATTTATTAGGTAACGTCTGAAAATTTGCTTTATGTGCAATCTATATGCAGAGGAGAAGTCTACGATAGCCTTCTCCATACTATGCTGCATGTAGCTTGCATGGTCTACTAGACTGTGAGATCTTTGAGGGCAAGGACCATAGCTTTTTAATTATCTATTCCCACCATTTAGCACGGTGCTTTTCACAGCATGTGCCCCATGAATGATTATTGAATCATTGAGAGGATGATGACTAGAGGGTAAATCCCACTGTGCAATATATTTCACTGGAATTTCTCTTCTGTGAGGTTGGAAACCATACTTTTGTTGAAATCTGTTCAAAAGTTTGTACTTTTTCAAGATGTATTCAGTCTTTAGATTGAATAAAGTTCTACTCCTCATTGCTTAAGATTTTTTTCCCCCAAATGTCATGAAGCTATTTTCAATTATGATGAAAGTTTTCTTAATGGTCTCAATTATAATCATATAAAGTTTTGAAAATTAACATAGCCTTCATGTGAGAGAGGTGAACTTCACTATACAACCACAGACAAGCACAAATTGGCATTTTGCTGGATAACAATGAAAGTCAACACAGGATATTCAAAAGGTAGTTTTTGTTATTAATTCCTTGCATTTCTATAATGCCAAATGCCAGGCATTTATTTACTGTCTCTGGCAAAATGATGTTTTTTTTCCTGAGCATGGCATAAAGGAAACTCAATATCAAACATGAAAAATGTACATCTGAGAAATACACACTAAAACAATGAGATAGTATTATATACCTATTAGAGTAGGCAAAATCTACAAGACTGATAGCACCAATGCTGGCGAGGGTGTGGAAAAACAGGAACTTTGATCCATTGGTGGTAGGAATGTGAAATGCTACAGTGACACTGGAAGCTAGTTTGTCAGGTTTTACAAAAGTAAACACATTCTTTCTGTACAATTCAACTATGTGCTTCTCAGTATTTTCCAAAAGGCACTGCCCACACAAAAATGTGCACAAATATTTATAGAACCTTTATTCATAAATGCCAAAACTAGGAAGTAACCAAGATTTCTTTCTGTAAATGAATGGATAATAAACTGAAATACCTGGACAATGGAATATTATTTACTGCTGAATGAAATGGAGGAAACTTAATATTAAGTGAGATAATGGTTGTGATGAACCTTAAATAAAATACATAAATCACAAAGGACTAGTGTATATTCATAAGTGAAAGGAGCCAATCTGAAAAGACTACATACTGTACAGGAGATAGTTTGACTGTGGAGATTTAAAAAAAAAAATGGTTTCTGGAGGTTAGCTTGAGGGACAAATGAACAGGTGGAGAACGTAGGAGTTTTAGGAGAGTGAAACTACTCTGAATGAATATGTGATGGTAGATCACACATTTGTCCAAGCCCATGGAATATAAAATACCAAGAATGAACTTTAATATAAACTATAATCTTACTGTGATAAAAGTGGCATATTTGTTATGATTATGATGACAAGTGTTGCAAAATATTATATGCAAGGAAGACCTGTTCACATATTTTCAGACCACATTACCTTAGACTAACCTTCTGATAAATAAATTATACAATCTATATAAAATATTTAAAAATATAAGAGAGAAGTAAAAACAATTAGAAGCCACAGATGTTTCAACAGGGGAAAAAGTAGCAACATTTGCTGACCTTCAATTTGATAGTTTTCCTCTTAGGGAATGTCCCAGTCTATATGTCATTGAGATTTGGGATGCTGGAATTCAATTAGAAAGTATCTACATTATTAATATGATGTGATAGAGGAAAGAATTAGAGGCTTGTAAAGCAGTAGATTATTGAGATGGAATACTCAGGGAAGAAGGAACCATAGACAAAAGTATTCCAATATTTGCATTCAAGCTTGCTTAGAATTAACTATTGTTTATCAATCTCACCCAAATTTACTGTTTTACTTAAGTAGCTGCTTTACAGGGATCTAATTTAATATTCATTTTTTCTCACTTTGTTATTATTTTTAAGAAAATATATGGTCATATTTAAGAAATCTTATTTTATTAAACATCTGATCTTAGTGTTATTAAGTAGATTTTGATTCAGTTGAAGATACTGTCCTGTTATACTGTTAACTTTGAGTACTTTAGCAATCAGTTTCTTTGGTTGGAGATTCATATTCTACTCATAGAAAGATTAATCTTTGGGATTATTCTTGCAGTGGCTTTCTTCTCCTCCAAAAGGCAGTATGGTATAAAGGAACATGTTACCTAGGCCTGAGTTTAAATCCCAAACCCAATCCCAAATGTAATGACACTTATGAACTGTGTCATTAGATCATGTTGCTTATATATACAATTTCTCATTTTAACCTGAAAAATGTGAATATTAAATGAGATGATTGTTGTGATGAACTTTAAATAAAATACACAAACCACAAGGGACTTTATCTGCCACGTATGAGGTACTCAATAATTTTTGATCTACCACCCAGTATTAAACCAACATTTATCCCCAACTAATTAATTGTGTCCACAAATTTTTGTGTCAATTTGACTAGATAATGGGATGCTAAAATGTCTGGTCAAACATTATGTAGGGATGTGTCTATAAAGATGTTTCTGGAAGATATTAGCTTTTGCAATCACAGACTGAGTAAATTGCATTATTTTTCCCAATATGTAAGGAAGCATAATCCAAGTTATTGAGGGTCTGAACATGACAAAAAAGATGGAGAAAGAAAGAATTTACCCTCTCTGTCCTGACTGCCTGAGCTGGGACATCAACTTTCTTTCTCCCTTTTTGAACTTTGTTCTCAGGACTTCAGTCCCTTACTGGAATCTGTGTCATAAGTGTTCTGAGGCTTTGAACTACATCACAGACTTGCCTGGCTCCCCAGCTTGCAGAGGACATTGTGGGCCTTCTCAGCCTTCACTCCAGGACTGTGTAAGCCAATACTTCATAATCTTTCTCTCTCTGATTTACTCTTTGATGCCAGAGGGTGACAAAGGAGAGAATGAAGAGATTCAAAGGGGTAATAGAATAGCAAGTATTTAATTTTAAAAAATCAATGTATATGATAACATATCTGTTATTATAGGAAAGCAACATACATATGTGTAGATAATAATGTGGTGATTTTAAGGCTTTATCTATTAAATTTAGTTAAAAAACTAGAAATTCATGTATAACCTGGTAAACTTGTGTGAATAATTCAAATTTTGGTCATTTGCTATAGCGTGCTAAGAAAAGTCAATTGATTTATTTAAATATATTGATATTTTATTTTTATTCTATGTTTTTGTCTGAAAATTTGATAACAGATGTATAATTCTTAGTGAGAAAAATCAGTGCTATGTCTTTAATTCTTTTTAGTTCCCTTTGCTATGAATTTGCTATGTTTCTCTACTCCTTTTTCTCTACTCCAATGAGAATACCTGCATCACCTTGTTCACCAGGAAATGATAGATGAGTAGGCGTTTGCTTTGCTGTCCATTATTGAACACACATAAGTTTCCCTTTTTGGAGTACATTAGTGTAAAGAACAATACAGTACTTAAATCCACTGCCCCAACAGCACCATTAATTGGGTTTATGAAGAAGCTACCTATGCCTTATGAGACAAATACTAACCAAAACTAATCTAATTCCAATTATAATCCATTTAGTAAAGGTTTCTCACTTACCACTAGATCAAGATCCTAATTAGGCCAACATAATGATGCAATAGGGAAACAAATGGATACTTTCAGTTGCATTCACCCATCTTTAGCTACAAGTCACTACTTAGACCAAATAAAATTCAACACTTCGTTGGTGTATTAAAATACAAATATTGATCTTGGCAGAAGGGATCTATAGACTTTCAGGTTTAACAGGAACTTGAGAAGTTTAGTATAAACACATAATACTTGAGTCTCCTCCAAAATATAGCAGCCAGCTAGCCATGTTATTTCATGTGCACATGTCCTGTATTTTCATCTACTTTGCTAGGTATGATAACTCTTCCTCACTTCTTTCTGAACCTTTTAAACTCCCTTGCTAGGTTACATGTATACTTCTTATACACAATTTAGCAGAGTTAGAAACAAACGAATGATTGTAGTAAGTATTTATTGATAGATTCAAGGTAAACTTTCCCTCTCTATTGCCCCATCACATATTACCCAGACTATTCACTTCCTTTCTACACCCTTCTTAATAAGTATTCGAAGTATACAAAACAATGGTGACAACTTCATTCTCTTACTTATGAAGGTAAATTGACTTCCATATTATACTGCATAATGCCAGACGTCTCTCAAAAATGTCAACAATGTATTGACTTAGAGGTAGGTTTTTAAAACCTTTAACTGATTACAAATACCTTTTATTTGGAGGTGGTAAAAACAAAAACAAAAGAAAATAAAACCTCTAAGGCAGATTTTTACTTTGTATAAAAAATGCCTGCTCATTCTACCAAAACTATTCAGGGTTTTGGGCATTTTTAGTATTGACAAAGTAGTATGGCATAATACAATATATTCTAACAAACTGTTGCCAAATTGATAATTTCTTTATTGCTTTTCTCTAAATTTTTCTGTCACTTTTTGGTTCCATGACTCAGATGTTCATCCTTCTATTTTCAATTAACTAATTATGGAATTTGACCTATCACAACTTTCTCCTCCTATCAATTTCTACAGATTGAGTCTCCTCCAAAATACAGCAGCCAGCTAACTGCGTTATTTCATGTGCACATGTCCTGTATTTGCATGTGCATCTATCCTTCTCCTTTCAATTTATTCTCCTCCTATCAATTTCTACAAATACTGCTCATATTTTACGCTTCTCTTCAAAACCTTAAGTGCTTTCTGGATTCAAACTCCTGACTTATTTTTCAATGTTCATTGCTTGAAGGTTTAATGAACAAACTCTTCAGAGAAAAGTCCTCATCCAGAATAGGTTCTCATAGCTTCTATCACCAAATGAATACTTTGAGGTCATATGGCTGAGGAGAGGGCATACTAAAGTCATTTGTGGAAACAAATCTTCTTGCATAGGGCTATGAGAAAACCAGGCTGGCATGTCAACTACAGTACATGGGTAAATCTGGGTCCTGTGACTCAGAGTTGCTTGTAAATGCCAACAGCCTGATGAATAGTTGTGAAGTATTGAAGAGCAGTCTCCCTGGTGGGCCTAATGAGAATGGCAATCTGACTGGACTATCAAAGGAATGACATTGACTCTCAAGATGTGGCCTCCTGGAATCTAAGACTGTACTAGCAAACGTGGCATAAGAAACGTTATTTTAATCATCATTAATTTTAGTAATTATAAATCTGTAATTAAGTATGCAGTCCTGATTTATGTAGTCAACTTTTTTCTTGAGGAGTTTGACTGTGAAGTTCAGCAAAGCTGCTGACCTCCATTTCACAAAAGATTGTCAATTTCATTATGAATAATCTTGAAAATGTTTATCAAAAGTACATTGAAAGAAATCTCTATTTATAACATAAAGAACTAGTGCAACTTGGCAAGCTGAATATTTTTTTAAATGTACATTTAAAAAATGTTTCCTTGGATTTATATTACAAGAGGTTCCTTTACATATAATAGCATTGAGTCTATTAGGAGAATGGTTAGAGGAATTTAATAGGAGCTTTTCAGGCTACATTCCATTATCAAATCATTTGGCATAAATGCTGTGGCTTTGTAACTGTATGTGCCTATGGCCATTGCCTCATAAATGAAGACTTTGTCATTTAAATGCATTTTAATACCAACAAGTAGGTAAATTAAAATAATGAAACTAACTTTTGGTGCTAAAAGGAAAGACTTGAAGGTATTACCTATACTATACAATGTTTAATAGATTCTGTTATCAACAGAAAAATAAGCAAATTTGCATTATCTTCCCAGGAAACCACTGATTTTGTATCCCTTGTGATATATCTACTTTTGGTCCAAAAATGTATTTATAGGACTCAGCAGTCTGAAAGCACTTCACATCAGTCTAAAATAGATACCCAAAAAGTACACATTATATGATTGAATATTTTAAGTAATGATATATATTGAATTTTCATTTTGAATGTGGCAAATATGTTTGTTAACCAACCACTTAAAAGCTCTTTTTTAATATTCTATTTTCTGTATTTAAAAAGGAAATGTAATATTTTGGTGAATATTATTCAGTTTAGAAGTTCCAGAATGGGTTCTATTTAAGATCACCTCTCAGAACCATTAGAACTTCAGCAAGGCTGTTGAATATACTTTTGTTTTTAGAGACTTAGAGGTGGCTGATCAGAAGAATTTCTATTTTTTTAATATTCTCTAGCCTTTCAATCACCATAAACATAGTAGCACAGTTTTGATCTACTGAGCTTTCCAAATAAAGCAAATGCTAAACAAAAAGTCTATTGTATTATTCATGACGATGCTCTTAAGGGTTTTTTCAAGAGTTGCTCATCTTTTCAGAAATCCTATTATTGATGGGAAGTATATCTGTGTGACTTAGGAAATAGCTACTTGGGCATTACTCTTGCCAATTTAAGACAACACACCTATATTAACCTTCATTTGTAATTGTGTATTCCTAGTGAACTTGCTTATATGTGAACATCTAATTGCTTCACAGAACTTTCTAGAATAGGAACACTTAGTATGCATGTGTTGAAATACAAATTATTTTATTACAACTTCATTTTCTTCTCTTTCTTTTCAGCATTAAAGGTAAGGAGTTATATTGACTTTTTATAAGGCAAGTGAGCTGTATTATGCATGGATTTCATTTCAAGAAGTGAAACATTAAAAGACGGGTTACTGTGTCTGATAAGGCTGAAAATCAGAGACCTAGGAGGCTCAAAGAAGGTCACATTAGTCAACTTTATTTTCCAAACTTTTGTACATTCCCCTAAGGACCTAATTTACCAAACACATTGAATTTGCTGCAGGAAGTTAAACATGATTCAGATTACAACAGATACAATAAATATTGAATGAATAAAAAATTAAAGCAATGCCTAAGGTTACAAAAGGATGAGTTTTTCCCATGGAAATAAGGATCTATGAATATAAGTTACTAAGTTCATCAAAGTTTTAAGTCTCCAGGAAAAAATAATATGACAATGAAAACACATGTGTAATACAATACCTATTTGTGTTAAGAAGGACAGTGATATAGGATGACATGAAGGAATGGTGGGTTAGAATGCCAAAGATACGTTACTTGTGTATTTTCTTTTTGTCCAAGTTTAAGAAATTAAGATGAGTCATTCTTTTGTGTCTATGGTACAAGAAAAAACAAATGATCATAGAACAAAGATAAGAATAAGAAGTAGCTTCCAGTCCAATATAACATCCACATGAAGGTAATGAATTCATAATAAATGTGGGTAATATATCATGCTTTACATTTTTGTTAATGACTCTAGGAAACAGAGCTTGCTATCAACTTCTAATAATGACAGCAGAGGGTTTTTGTATTGCTTTTTGTTTTTTGGTTTTTGGTTTTTGGTTTTGTCCATCTAGTTTTTAATTAATGGAAGAGAACAAGAAGAGATGATTTTCTTTTATATCTCAATTATATCTCAGTAAAGTCTATAAAAATGAAGATTTTCAGGGTATGACTTTGGTTTTGGTTGGAGGAAAACAAAAAATAAAACTTTAAAAACATATATGTTAGTGATGTAGAAAATAGTGCTGGAACCCATAGCTGTTATATGGATGATATGCCAACTTCCAGATTAAGAGTTCAGACTGCATCTCAGTGTTGATTCTAGAATACAGTACTTTGTATTGAATGACCTTTCTTTCATCAGATAGTGGGAACATAAGCTATAAAGAAAAACCTTAGACAGGTAGCAAAATCAAACTTCTGTCCATCTGTTCATGGACGTGAATGATGAAAGTGGGCATTTCAAAGAGAAGTTATTTATGAGTTTTATTTCCTCATAAATCTACTGATAGCATATGACACGATATGTAGTCATTTAATGTATTTGGGTTAATGAACTCCTAGTTGGTAGTGTCAAGATTGTGGGAATTGGAAAAACTCAAATGCATACACGTGCTTGAGCAATCACACTGTTATTCAATCTACTGATCTGCAATGTGGGAGCAAACAATGTGGAAGATGTCCACATCAAAAGAAATACAAATGGCAATAGAACCTATAATTTATGAATACATACAGTATACAGTGAGTTTCACAGCCTGTATCTCACATAATTCTGACAAGTTAGAACTCAAATACTGTCTCTCTGGTTTTAAAAAATTAGCTTTCTTTCACCCCTGCAAATAATATTAAGTGTATATTAGGCTACTTGGAGCTAAAAGTTCTGCAAGATGGAGATACTTCCCATTGCCCATTCCATTCCTCTTAAGACCACTCATCTAGAAAAATGAAAGGGTTTAACCATGTGATTACCTCATGTTGCATGTGATTTTTTTCTCTTGATCTTCAGTTGATGCCTCAAGAAACTGGGTGTTTTCTATAGGAGACATGACAATTATCATTCTTAAATCTGAGCCTCTCAAATCTTTTGTCTAGTTCCAGGATCATCCTAAATATATAAAGTTATGGTGGAACAACACTGGAATGCTAGGCAGAGAATATCAGTAAGGCTAAAACAATAAAGAAAGAGAAATTTAATTCAAATCAATTTAGAAAATAGGAAAGGAAAGGAGTTGGAATATGAAATTGCCTAGCTTGAATTTCCATAGATTTTTATTTTAGATCAGAGGACTATAGAGGCACTGATTTTTTGTTTTGATTTGTTTTTGTTTTTGTTTGTTTTTCTCTGAAAAGTCATGTGACAAAGAAAAATCTTAAATTCAACCCTGCAAGCCTGGCTCAGTTTCTCATTAATTACCAGGAGAAATTCACTTAGCACTGCACCAAGATTCAAAAGCTACATGCACATTATCTCTGCACAGTGACATCACCTGTAAATTCAAGAAGACAATATGATTTCCCTATCTTTATTTCTGTGTTCCTTCTATCCAGTGCTTGCTATCCCCATAGAAAATGCGAAAATTTTCTTTTTAGAAAGGAGAAATAAATAAGTGGCAACTGCAGCTTAGTCTTTATTATTTTGTTGGAAATCTTTTCAATGCAGAAGGCAGACTTTTCATACCTTTGAGTTAAAAGCTAGATGGCAATTTAGTAACAAGTGGAAAAGACATTAGAGGGCACCCTAGCCCAACTTTCCACCCAGTTAAGAGCACTAGGTAGGTTGGACAGGAAAAAAAAACAAAGTTCCTAGACATTTTCTTCTTCTCTTTGATATGCAAATAATGCTTACCATTCTAAAGCACCAAAGAAGAGCAGTCAATAACAAAATTCTCTTTAGAAAAATAAGCAACAGTTCCTGCCTTCAAGTCAGCAAGCAGCATGAGGACTTTCCCTTGCAGCATGTTGTACTCTCCTAACCTCTCTTTTGCCCTTTCATACAAGTCCACATTAATAGATCCCCCAACAAGCCATAGTTCCAGTTGTATGATGTAAAAACATGTCCTTCAAAATAACTTCTGTCCCTGGCCTTCACTTTCCTTCACTTATTCTGAGAGGAATGGTAGGAGGTTATTTATTAATGAGAGCTGTTGGCCCAGGAACTTGTAATCTCTTTGTATCTGAATGAATTTATTTAATCATTCCCCTCAATTGATGGGGTGTGCAAATGTTAAGCTAGGGTTAAATGATGCCATTAGCAGATGGCACTGACACAGGCATGTTTTACAACCCCTGATGTAGCTCTTAGGCCCATGAGTGATCTATAGCAAAGCAGTAAATAACATTTACATGATGCCTTTGAATAGGTCACAACATAGTCAGAGAATGACAAATGAAGATGAGCCATCACCTAGTTAGCACCCAGAAATGATCCTCAGCTAGGCTAATTCATCTGGCCACAGACAAATAACAGAATTTTCTTCTGCCTACTTTTCAAGTGCTGACAATTTTGTCTTAAATGTGAAAGGCCAGGAAATTGCATTTTAGGAGTTGAAGAAAAGACATTCAGTCAAAGGAAATGATAGCCTAATATACATTGCATGGTGCATACATTACTGCTATGGAGCTTTTACCAGTCCACACCTCATTGACTCCATTTATACATTATACATGGCACTAACGCTTAACTGATTAAATCTAGGAGCATCATTCTGAACATAACCAACCTATAAAAGAACATGGCGCCTTCACCAATATTTCTGATGTAGTTTTCATTTTCAAAGTTATCTCTTAAAGATTATCAAGTTATTTTCAAAATTAATTTTAGTCAAGCTCTAATTTTTAAAATTAATTATCAAAATGAAAAATAATGCTTTCAGATGATTTAACCAACTTTACCCCAAATATTCTCTAAAATAGAAATATTTACATATATAATAAAGATTTTATCTTATGTATATGTTTTATTTATTATATAAGAAAATTAGTGTCAGTAAACAGATATTGACTCTGTACTTGTTTAAAACTACTCTTTGCCCTAATGAAATGAAGAGTAGATGAAAAAATAAAATTGATTTTTTCTGTTGTTCACTGTTTTTTAATATAAAGTTCCACATAAACCAATGCTGTACACTACAACATATCCTCTATGCTAATTGCTATACAATTATGTGACATCTATTTAAAACATTTGTTATTTAAGCACTATACATATTGCTCAAAGTGAATCCCCTTTAGACTAGTTCAACATTATTAAACCACTTAATCTACTTGAGAACAATTAGAACAAAGAAGCCTCAGAAAAGCATCTAAGATATAATGCTTCATATAATCAGAAACATTTTTCTAGTATTCAAATGTAAATCATAAAAGGGTAATAAAGGGAGAAATGAAAGATCCTGTTTTATCAACTTTTAATATAGAACTATGGATAATCTGGTAACTTTTATTAACATAATTATTTTGATCATCTCCACAGTATATAATATGAGCAGCATGATGTAGTAGGAGTATAGACTCATTAATCAAATAGTTCTGATGAGAATTCCAACATCAAATATTATTTTCATTCAAAGCCTTAGTATCATTATTTGTAAAAACACAAACAAAACTAGAATTATGGTAAATGTTAAGTAGATATTGAATGTGAAAGATTTCACAGTGTCTAGATTCATCAATTATTTAAATAATGCAGTCTTTTTCCAAATCTTTATAATTATCTGGTGTCTTCAAATTATATATTTTGCCACACAATTTCAATGAAATTGTTTCCTAGTTTAGTCATTCTCAGAAATATTACAGTTTGAATCAATTTTTTTCAAGTGTTATCTATGACTGAACAATTAGGCATAGAAATAATATATAATATATATGTAAAGAACAAGAAAGTATAATAATTTACATGGACCCATAGTATAATAGTACAGATAACTCATTTTCAAATACATTTTCATATAATTTATTCCTTTTCTCATTTGCATAAAGTTAGGAAACTTGTGGACATTTAAATTAAAGACTCATTACTATTTGCATTTAAGTATATACCATTCTATGTTTGCTTTATCTTTGTGTTTGTGTATGTATGTATGTGTAATTTACACATTGCATACATCTATCTGTGTAAATGTGTGCACATTTTGAATTACAGAGCACATTCAGCTCTCTTCTGTTCAACTGTGTAAACACATCATTAACATTTTTTTCAAATGACTGAAGATTATTTTAAAATATGCAGAATTTAAACATGTTTCTTGAGAATCTGACTCCAGGTTGGAAAATTCTCATACTCTCACCTAGACAGAATAAATTTTAGATATGGTTAAGAATCAATATCACTTTGGGGAGATTGAGCATTTTAAAAAATAATTTGTATTTTGCAAGTAAAAAGACTGTCAAAGGCAAGAAAAAACAAACAATTAAGAAGATATTTTTATTCAGGTTCTTGCAATGGGGAGAACCTTCAGTAGTAGAGAACACCTCAAGGAAAAGGAAGAAACCTGGGACCTGTTAGAAGTAGGGAAATTAGGAAACTGAGAGAGCAGGCAGTCTTATCAGAGTTACATGTCAAAGAATGATAGAGTCATATGAGGGAAGAGAGGTTTTGCAGTTTGCCTTTTTCTAGAGTACAAAAAGGTAGAGGGTGTTTTAGCCATCACCTTTTTACTGAAGTATAAAGACTTGAATAAAATCAAACTTTGTTAGGCCTTATCAACATAAGCATAAAAAGAGAGAGGCTATAAATTTGTGAAAGTAGAAAAAGCTAATCTGGATAATGTTGGTCAAAATAGATATTTTTCTTAATTCAGCACAGAGAGGTAGGGAATCAATATCAATTATGTCAGTAACCAAACTTACAACCAGAACACATTATCACAAATGTAGTAAAGTCTCATTATCATTTAAACTTCAAATCTATGGTCTTCCTTTCTTCTATAGCATAACAGAATTTTGCTCCCTTTACAAAATTTTCATCCCTATGCATTTTAAAAGATTTACATGTCAAAGGGGAAGAGAACCAATTAACAATTACAAGTTTTCAAGGCAAGTAAAGGAGAGGAGTTTCTTATTTCATTTAAACTAATATATAAGTCTGCATAATGGTTTTCAACCTAGTTTTATCTAACTGTATGTCATTCTGCTTTGTCCATAGACCACTGCCCACCACTCCCTCTTATTCCCACAGTAATAAGAATGTCATGCTACCATCATGACATCACTTGTCACAAACACAGAACTTTCCATCAAATGACTTCTAGGAGACTTAATATAATGACACATTTGACAAGACCTTTCTGAAAGCTCAGGGAAAGTAAAATGGCATTATACTGAAGAGTAATGGACTGAGGCTATTTCCTCTCACTGAAGGCCACCCCATTTAATTTTTGAGTCCTTTGGGATTTATAAATAGCTTGAACATGTCTCTAAATATATATCTGGTTTTCTTTCTTGCTTTCTAATCAACCTTCTCAAGGGACTTTAAAGCACTTACTGGCCAATTACTCTACAATCAATATGGGATCCATAGGGCTCAATTTTCTGTTTTCACAGTTCTCCATTTCAAGGGCTATTCAAACCTATGTTAGTTAGAATATGCTACGGTACACAGTGAGTTATCACACTCCCTAAATTGTCATGGTTGAATGTAAAATTTTAAGGCTTGATTAAATCATATACCCTTTCTGGTCCCTTCATGATTCTGTTGTACATCATCCTCATTGTGCAACCCAAGATGATGAGATTGTCATCAACTAGAATGATGTTGATCTCCAGAGGCAAAGAATGAAAGATCTCATGGGAAATTTTTGCCCAGAAGAAATTCATATCAACTCTGTTCATTCGTATTGAACATTCACAAGACCTTACTAACGTTAGGGGGTCTGTCAGAGCACAAGTTGCACTGGACAAGTTAAACAGGCAAAAAGAACTTTATGTAAGACTACTGCAATAGGGGAAAGATCCAGAACTCAGTCTGAGCTCAACTTCATTGCAACCAAGCACTGGAGAATATTTTTTTTAAGAGTAGGGAACATAGGCCATCTGTATGCTAACTGAATTTATCTAAAAAGGAAAAGTAAACTTTTCTTGGTTCTCAGGTCAGGAGACAATTTTACAGCTTGCAACAGGGCACCTAAATTAGTAGTCTTTGCAGTGGGCTCTTAACCTTCCATAGAAACTAGGAAATTGACACAAGTGTCTTAAAAAAGACATTCATAGTTTGTCAAAATGCAAGAAGGTTTTGAAAGACTTACATGACAAAGGGGGAAAGAGATAATTAACTGTAACAAGTTTTTTAAAGTAGAGTTTTTTAAAGTCTTTCGGAAAAAGAGGCCAGGAGCAAAGGGGCAGAAAGAAAAAAGCCTATCTGAAATTTAGTCTAGCTGAGAATATCTTGGTCAAGTCAGAAAGCTGCATTCCTAATATTGGTCTGGAAGAGAAATGGATGTTCTAGGTGGACATCAGTGGGTACCACCAACACTAAACCTTTCTGCTATCATCTGGTGACTTCCCTGTAGTATGCTTATATAGAATATGCTTATATAGAATGCCTCAGGGGAACAGACCCACCCCTGCAAAACAATCCATTCAAGTACCTCAGTCATCATGGCAGAGGAAACCCTGGGATCAGCTTTGTCAAGTCCTGTACCAACATCACAAACCCTTTCTGGACAGTTTTAATCAAATTTTAGTGTACTTCCTTTAATAAATTCCTGCTTAACAGTAAAATCAGACTTTAATTTTCACTCTTAACTCCATAAACCCCAGCAAGGGGGAAGGCATTCATGAGCTAATTTAGATGCTAAAGACTTATTAAGAACTTGTTAGTTCTGTCTATGCTTATGAAAGTGTGCAAACCTATGCCCAAGAATTGTTTAGTAAATGATAGATTATGCTGCATCTTGCTAAGGAATCAAGGACTGCAATAGAACAAGCACCTGATCTAAATTAGTACAATATATTATTCAGTCTTAGGGAGGTTTAGTGCCTTTAGCAATAGGTCTGAGTTCCCGCCCTGAGTTCTCTACTGGAAAACTACATATATTACATGTTAGGTACATTTAAAAGAAACCATCTCTGCCAATAGAATTTGGGTGGGTATGTGTTCTGCCAGGTAATCATCTGAAGTCACTATTATTCTTCTGAAGCCTTCCAAAATTATGGAGTGAAAACATAAAATACAATAAAATAAAGAATGATCTAACACATCTAGAGATGTTGGTAATTTTGGAGACAGGCACATGTGTTTCTAAGGTTGTGATGTTAAGGATTATTCTCTGAATTTTTTTCATTTTATATATTTTCTTAATATACAGTATATACCTAAGGTTCAGTTGAAATACACAAAATAGGAACTATTAGAATGCCCAATGCCCACCAAAATGGAAAATAAATACTGTGTCTGTGGCCTGCTTCAAAATTCTAAAGAAAACTTGGCATATCAAATTTCTTTAGGTTAGCAACATGAAACATATTCTTGTGTTTCAAAATTATACCATAAAAATTATCCTAGTCCTGATAATAGGAAAATTATCCTGTTCCTATTAAAAGTAACATTTCTACCCTAAATACCTATATGAAATACCTGAGTACTCAGCTGAAAGAGATCACTAACTATATCTCTTTGTTTCTGATTAAGCAAACTGGCATTGCCCACCACAACAGTTTACTTCTCACTGTTAATCAGATGGAAGCTGCTTTCTCTAGTGCTTTTCTTCCCAACCCTCAGAAGACTTAAGATCCAAAGTTCAACTTTACCATATGTTCCCTAGGGTGCATCAGCCCTCCTTAGAGTGCCAAAATATCATTGTCAGAATACTGTTAGGACACCGAATCATTGTTCTGACAATGGTGGTGACCAGTCATTGGTTTCTGATGCCTTTCTGATCTTCCACATGATGATTGGGGATTGACTTATGATGTAGTCAGGATCAGAATCTGTCCATTACTATTGACTTTCTAGACTGTGAATTACCTGCTCTCATGAAGGAATCTAAATATTCCTTTATGAAATGTAAACTGCTCATTGGATTGTTGCCCAGCCTCCTGGTCACACACAAAACGTATTTTAGATGGGAGCCCAAAGAACAAGAGGCATTCCCTTCAGTGCAGAGAATAGCATACATACTTCAGGAATTAAAAATAAACAAACAAACAAATAAATAAATGCCTACTTTTTACTTCAAGTTAAAAAAAAAAAAAAGGTTAGATGAGTCTTTTACATTCCTGGAGTGGGAAGAGAACAAAGTGGGCTTCAGTGTCTTTTCCCTGATGAGACCTCCAATCTCTAGGTAATAGAGGTTTTGCATATTTTATTTTAGCATTTCAACTTTATATGTTCATTTCCTTGAAAAAAACAGCATTTTATGCAAGTGTTTTGTAATTTATGCAAATTTGCCCTAAATTTTTCATTCTATTTCTCAAGAGTTACAAAAAAGGAGGAGGAAAAGGGAATGAGACTTTTCTCACTATCTCAATCCACTCAAAACTTTCAGAGAAATAGGAGAAACATCTTTCATTAAAAAATGGTTTGGACAAGCTAGCCCTGAGCATTTTCAAACTTACTCAGATAGCAAATCCAGGGAGTTTTATAAATCAATTCACACCAGAAAACATTCACATTAAATCAGCCAAGACTTTTCCACCATTCATAACTCGACTTTAATCAAACTAGACTTTGAGTGATTAAGCTCTGTTTAGATGAAGGGAAAAAACTCTAGAAAGAAATTGGCGCTCGCTCTCTCTCTCTGTCTTAATATTTTAAAGGTACCTATCTTTAATCTATCTCTGGGAATTTGTTTTAAGGGAATTCTAGCAAAGTTTAAAGATAGATATATAAAAATGTTCATTGCTGATTTATTTTAATAGTTAATACTTAACATACTAATAGATAGCAGTATAATATGGTTTGATAACCCTAAATAAACACTGTTTTGTTCATTCAACATTAATTAACTCACTCTAATTAATCCACACATCTCTGGTGTTTGGTTTCAGAATCTATGCTCTTAACCCTCATACCTCTCTGTCCCTCAAGTGTACATTTAGAGTGCACATTCAAAACCCCCAAGACAACATAGCATTATTAGGGAAAAGATAGTATCACAGTTATTGAGCTATTAGCTGAAAACTTAGCACCAACAAAAAAGAAAATCCAGTTTGCCTTTGCACAATCATAAGAAAGATAGGGCTGTTTCTCCCATTTGCACTTAGAAATAGTCAATAAGAAAGAGGATGGTATTCTCAACAATCAAAAAATACATACATACACACATATATGTGTATGTATATATGATTTATGACTCAGTTCTATAGGTCTTAAGTTCTAAAAATATCTTTCCTTCAACACTTTGTGACTCCCATCCCTACTGGTTAATTTTGCATGTCAACTTGACCTGCTGTGGGGTACCTAGATATTTAACATTACTCTCTTCGTGACTGTAAGGCTATTTCTGGACAAGTGTAGTATTTTAAGTGACTGAGTAAAGGGGATGGCCCTTCTCAGTATTGATGAGCTTCAAAGAATATATGGAATAACTAAATAGAACAAGATATCTGAATAAGGAAGAATGCATTTTCTCTCCCTGGGTGTCTTCCAGTTGAGACATCAGTCTTCCCCTGCCTTCAGATTCAAACTCAAACTCAGACCACTGCTGTCTTAATTGACTATAGCTATACCTTTGGCTCTTCTGCATCTTCAAATTGCTGATGTGGATGTTAGGTTCTCTCATCCTATACTACCATGTGAGCCAATTTCTTATAAGTCTTTCATATTCTATTGGTTAGTTTCTCTGGACAACCCAGACTAACATATCCCTCAAGCAAGAGTGTTAGCTATCCTACACATTAAAATCCAGGAACTGAGGGATCAAGGCCTTGGTATTGAAATGAAAGCACTCTAGAAGGGACATGTGGCAAGGTTGAATATAGTTTAGAGCAAATCAGTGAGAATAAATGTTTGTTGAGATATATCATGCTGTTTAAGAATATTACAATCCAAATATCATGTTTTTTTTCAATGTAATCTTTTCAGTTACATTTATTGTGATTTTTGAGACAAAAAATGAATAATTATACACACACATATATACTTGCATATATATACACATATATGTATATGTGTATATATATTTTTTCCAGTACCTAATGTTTCTCTCTCAGGAGAGAATGAATTATTGAAGTACCCTATGATCCTCTTCCTTGGTTACATCCATGTATTATATACACTGTTCTCTGGGCCACTGGTCTAATATAAGTAGGAACATGCTGAAAAATTAGTATGTCTCCCCTTTTATAGACAAAAACATTTCAACAAGTATGTAGGTTACTGATAAAATGTTTATGATTTTTTTTATAGAAAACTGGTGCACCACCTTACCCATGGCACAGAGAAAATCAAGAAAGAAAGAAAGAAAGACAGGAGTGAGAGAGAGAGATAATGAGAGAGAAAGAGAGAGAGAGAGAGAGAGAGAGAGAGAGAGAGAGAGAGAGAGAGAGAGAGAATATGAGCTGGAAAACTCAAGGGGAAAATCAAATAATTCACAGGTTTCAAGACAAAATATCAGCAAATCAAAATTCATTATGTAAATCAACAATTATTAGCTAATAAATTTAATATAAATAAGAACTTTAGTTAGCAACTTTTTTGGTTGACAAAATCTTAAAAATATAATAAGTTTTTATTTCTTCAAAATAAATTTCTCAAAATTTTAATTCTAATTGTGATTTCCTCTTTATATATGAATGATCAAAGGGTCTTTTATGTGTGTTCTTTCTTCTTGAAAACTAGAAATACTATGTAACAAAAAGATACTGAAAACCCCTCTTCCTGTAAAACAGTTCTCACTTTTGAGAATACAAAGAAGGCAGTGTTACACAATCCTTCTCTGTCTACAGGCCTAGCAACTGAAGAGTACGACTGATCCTGTACTAACTTACTCTTCTTTCCCCATCTCAGCATGGAGCAAAGTTTAAAAACAAAAAGGCCAAAATATTCAGGCTAAAATTCAATGAAATCCTAGATTTAAACTAACAGGTTTTTATTAAATTTGGTGCCTATTGACTTTTTTATGGAAACATTATAATTATCCATAAGAGTGGGAATCCTTATGCCATATTCACATATGCACGTAACAGAATTTGATCAATCTCATTTCCCAGTACCTTTCCTCTCCATTTCTCTGCTCCCTCCCTTCTTTTATTGAAACTAACAAATCTTAAAGTCTATCTCTTAAAGTTTCTTCAGAAATTTCTAGTCCCAGGAAGAGGAACTCCATGCTGAGATGGGGAAAGAAGAGTAAATTAGTACACGATCAATCGTACTCTTTAGTTGCTAGGCCTGTAGGCAGAGTAGGATTGTATAGCACTGCCTTCTTAAAATTAAATGTGACCATGTGACTTGTTTGGTCAATCAAATGTGCATTGAATTCATTATGACTATCACCAGTTCTCCAATGCTTGGCTCATAGTTTTCTGCTTTGACCCTGGCAATGTTAAGTCAAAAAGGAGCCTCTATCCACTTCCACCCCTCTGTGACCGCATTTAGCAAAAATACAGAATGCCAAGTTATATTTGAGTTTGGGATAAACAAACTAATGTTATAGTATGAGAAAGTTCCTGTAATATTTAGGACACATCTGTAGTAAAAGTATATCCATGGTTTATCTGAAATTGAAATTTAAGTATAGTTCTTTTCTTATAATCTGACAACTGTACTCCCACTCAGCCTCATCCCCAAATATGTAGATTTCATACAAAATACAGGTATTGAGTTAAACTATTTATGTTTAGGATAATTTGCTTTTACACTTTATAATTTATCTCGACCGAACACAAAACATTACTCTATCAGAAGGTGCTACATGAATTACTAAGGTTTTCTGGTATAGCTAATAACTTTTCTTACAAATTTAGATAGTCTCTGTTTGCCTTTGTAAAGTAGAATTTAAAATTTTCTATTAAATAGGTAAAATGGAAAGTTCTATGCCTTCTCAGAAGGCGCCTATGGGCTTCCATTTCAGTGTAAATAATGGCTTTGAAAATGGAAGAAATGATATTTCTAATCTGTAAGTGACAAAGGATATTGAAAAAAATCACTGAGAGTCATGTAGGCTTTCTGGGCATGGAAAACAGATTTAAAACAAATATTGGGAACAACAGCAGCAACTCCAGATAAAGAGAATGAGATCACCAAATAAGAAATTTAATCAAGTTCAGCTCAAATATCTGTCAAATAAATAGAAAAAACTGGCTCAGCCAAGAAAAGCAATTAGAAATACCAAATTTGTTCAAATTTAATGCTCTGAACTATTAATAGCAAGTCCAAAGCCTCCTGATTTCTAGCAAGCATATGAGACAAATGGCAGTATCTGACCCTCATTCATATTATTTTGTGTTCCTGACACTAAAAGAATATTAAGATGTGATCTGGTCTAATTGCTTTGCAAATATTTGGGAAGCAAAGATCTTCCTGTAAACATGGAGTAATGTGGCCTCTACTAATTGTTCTCCATTTAATAGAGTTAACTTATTTTTTTTTCCTTTCACCCACAACAAATTATTTCCTTTCACTTGCAAAGTAAACAACATACCCCTAGTGAGAGGAGAATTTAAGTTTTAATCAAAATTTTGCAAATCTTTTAAAAAATATAGGACATAATTACCTGTCAGAATCATGCTCAATAATTACTAGATTCATTCATTCCATGTGACATATTATATGCCAAAAGATAGTGGTCTTTCAAAATTGTGGTGAGTGGAAATGGTAGTTTAACATTCTTCCATATATAAGAGAGCTAAAGGAGAGTTCTATACCCAAAACTGCTAAAACCACGTAGGTGGTTATATATTTTACTTCAGAATCTTGCCTGATGCAGGCTAAATTCTTATTACAGATTAAACTCAAAGGAACTGAAAAACAAAAGATATATTTTCTCTCAACAAACAAGAATGGTGTGCTTTATTTTTCCAGCATCTAATGCTTTATCCTGTATGTATTCGTTTCTATACATTTTAATCTAATACACAGCCGGGGTTATAATCTTATTGAAGGAAGAATAAACATATTTGTCTTTAAGTTTCAAATTTCCCAAATAATTACTTGAAAAAAAAGGCTAAGATGTGCTTCATGATTGATACACATTTCCCTTATGTGTGAACATATTAATTCCCCCATTTTCTGAGAAAGGTAAATTCATTCTCATTTTATAACTAAGGGAAATATCAGCATCCCAAAAATTACTTTATCTGAAATTTCTTTGAGTGTTTTTTTTTTTCCATCATCATTATTAAAAAGAGATTCTTAAATCAACTTATTCAGAAAATTTCATTTGGTATTTCTTAATTTTGGCTAAACATATTTGTTCTTTTGTTCATTTACAGTTCGGAAGGGGGAAAAACACATTTACAACTTCCAGATATAGTTATTTTTTACTTTGTAATTTAACTTTTACTCTAAAATTAACTTTTATACTTTGTAATTTATTCTGTCTACATTTTAGAAAAAAAAACAAAAATAAATGGGATGATTATAAAATACATATCATTTTAGAGCCTGGTGTTGCAATTATAAAACTGTAAACATATTCTAGATGCATAAATGTTTTTCATAATGTACTTCTTAATAGTTAACTCTCACTTTGTGGATGAACTTAATTTATTTATTAAGTTTCTCACTGCACGATATTCAGAATTGCCAAATTCATGAAATGAACCAAAAATTCTTGTAGGTAGGCCTTTTTCAGGTATGAACTTGTATCATTAGTACCAACCCAAAGATATTCGATAGCTCTATCTATGGGCATGCACAACTAAACTTTTTGATTCATATTCCATATTGATTTCTGAAAGATTTTTACCAATTTAAATTCTTAATTTAAAATAAGGGTATTAATTTATCCCCATTACCTGCAAAACTTATTTTTAACTTTTCATTTTGATGTTTTATTAGGATTTAATACTATTATTTAGAATTCCCATGTTTGTTTATTTGTGAGTTTGAACATTTTCATGTTCACATGTAATTTGTATTTTATTTTTCACAATTACATAAGTAGACCTTTCATATGTTTCTTATTGGTTAATACAATTTTTTTACATGTTAAAAATATTAATACTTTTTCTCATGAGGTAGACATTATATTCTAATTTATTATGTGCATGCTAGTTTTATTTATGGTATTTTTATTTATACTACAATTTAATTTTTTATCAAATTAATTTACACAAATAGTAATAAGTCACATAATTCTATAGAAACTAAGAATCAAAAACATTCCTCCTGAAGGGTCACTTGTCAATATTTTCATATATTTTGATTCTGATTGTACCACTCTGGCTCTATGTAAACCAGTAACTCCTCTATTTCTTTACTTATCAACTTTAGGAAATAACTACCAGTCCCACCATGCTGGGTAACGGTTTAAGTCACATATTATTGTTTTCTTCCTATTTTTTTCCTTTTATTGAATGATTTATTGATTGAATCATGAATTGCACACAGGGGTGTTCAACCATTAAACCACATCCCCAACCCAATTTTACTTTTGAGACAGAGTCTCAAAAAGAAGCTTAAGGCCTCACTAAATTACTGAGGCTGACTGAACTTGTGATGCTCCTAGCTTTTAATTTTCTCTCTTCCTGATTCAGCCTCCCAAATTGCTGGGCTTATAGGTGTGCACCACTGTGATTGACCCTCTTTCCTTTTCTTAAAAATTGATAGTCATATTATTTTTTTTTCTTCCTTCATTGTTGACCTTTGTTCTTTTAAATAATAACCTTTTTACCTCTGTTTATTTTTCCATTAACTTTATTTGATATCTTAACTCCCCTCCAGGTAAAATGAAAATATAAGCAATTCCATGCTTTTCTGTATGTCCACTCCCTTTTTATCTCCTATTTTCTGCCAGCTATATTCTTACTGTTACAAATTTATCAAAGATGTTGGCCTGTACACATGTTCTCTAATCTTTCATTTTACAAACATATTTATGTCTTTCATGCTACCATTAAAACCAACAAGCCTTGTCTATTTCATTTTACCTAGGCATAGGTAGTAGATCATCTATATTGTCTAAGCATTGAGGTAAGTTAATTACCACATTGTGATATGTTAACTACCTCTGGTAAACCAGGAGCAGAAAGTTTTAACATCAGGATCCTGATTTTACCACCTTTAAGCCATGATACTGTGTAGATTGCCTATATGTTATCATCAATTTTTTTGTAGAATTTTTTAAATTTCCTAACATTTCTAATATTTTGTTTTTCCAATTTAAATACTTGCATGGTTTTGTAATAACTTATGTGTTATACTTATCTTCTCATCCACAGCATCTGCTGTGTACAATCAATTCATTCTTAATGACCTCTCTGGGATAACCTTTCATTCTTTGCTTCAGTGCAAACTGATTACTCTTTAGGCTTGTTACAGTGCTGGCATTGTAAGGTTTTCTTCAATTGCTCTCCTGACCTGTGTCCATTCTTTCCTAAATTATCTTTCTCATTTAAAAAAATCTCTTATGCTCAATTATTTTAAATTGACTTCCATTATTGATTATGTCATAATAATTGAAAACACATACTCTGGAGGAAGGCTACACCACCTGTTAGCTCTCTGATGTTGAAGAATTATCTCTGAGTTTTTATTTGTAAAATTGTATTTCTAGTTTCTAAAAGTACCTATTTCATAAGTGTGTAATGAGAATTAAGCTTGATTAATATTTATAATGTACTTATAAGAGTATATAGCACCTAGTAATATTTTTCATATGAGGTTTATTAAATACATTTTAAAGTAACATTTTATTTTCATTACATTAAACAGAATGTCTGGGATACTTTTTTAAAATGATAATGATAAAGATGCTCTTTGCTTTTTCTTCACTCTTGTGGAAATGCCGCCATTAAATTATGAGGAAATATGATGCAAATGTTGCTTCAAAATAAACATAACATTTTATTAAAGCTTCTCCAAGTTATACTAAACCTCTCTGAAATCACATGTTCATCATATTTATCAATGTACCTTTTGATTTGGATCAAGAAAATCTTTTCTTAAAACAACTACATTATTAACATCAGTAAACTGTAATCATGAAAGCCCTTTGTTTATTCTATTTGGCAATGTTGTATTTTGCTTTTAATATATTTGTTATATTAAAAAGATTATTTTCCATTTACACAATTAATTGAGCTTAGTCATTTTAAAAAGCCTATTACATTTTTATTTTAGTGTTGTGCTACATTTATAGAAACAAGTGGGAGGTGTATTTATGTCTACCACTGCATAGCGATTCGCCCACAAGTCCAACATCTTAAATAAATGCATATTTCTCATTTCACATAAATTCTGAGAATCAAGAATCTAGAAGTGTTCTCAGAGGTTTGTTGTCTGTGATGGGCAGGTGCTCAGAGAGCAATAAGGAGGATGCCAGGGACATCCAAGAAGCTGGGAAATATATATATGAAAAAAATACACTTGAATGACAGTATGATAAAGAAGGCATTTTAAATATACAGTAAATTTAGAATATTACATAGTGTCTAAGAATTGTATATTCATTAGAAAATATAAAATAAGAAGTTTTCAAGATGAAGCACTTATCACTAGTTTGTTCCTACATGGAACAGGACCAAAGCAACAGGTATGTAACTGCCTGTGTATGTGAGTGGCTGTGGATATTGATAGCAGAGAAAATGAAATATGGTAAAGTTCAGAGACTAGGGAGAATAACAAAACAAGAGCAGAGGAATTCCCCAGTACCTGGTGCCCAGCACATCAAAGGAAAGAAACTTTCCCCTCTGAGTGGGTAAAAGTAAGAGAAAGAGTTTGCCCAAAAGGATGCATCCAACAGACAAACAAATTAAACAAATAAGTGATCTGAATTTGCACAAAGAATTATTTAGAGAAGAAAGTCACTGCATCTCTCAGCAAATTCTCAGAGTACTATAGCCAGGAGCCATCCTGAGAAGGGTCCTATAGTCTCAGATTATATTGCTCTGGGGATGAGAAAATCCAGCATACTCATATCTGAGGGTCCCCATTGACACTGAAGACAATGACTCAGCAAGTGTGCAATAGCCACATGAGACAGTCCTGCCACCCACCCACTGAGTTTTATGCTGCTTGGGAGACAGGCTACAAAGGGAAGAGAGTGAAGAGAAATGACCTCTGGAATCAGCATTTGGTGAACCACCCTCTGTGTCTTGAAGCAACACCAGGTATGCGTAGTTTCAGGTACTCATGAATTTCCCAGCATCTCGGCTAGGAGGAATTTCTGACTCATTTTTTCCATCTATTCTTAATTTTTCATTATTGTTTTTATTTTACTTTTAATTTTACTTGATATTTTTCTTCTTTCTTATATTTTTATCTTCTCCCTCTTTATTTCTTCAGCTAAATTAACGAGAAGAGATGAAAGAAGAGACATTACAACACATACCACTGGAGTTCAAAGGATCATTCAGAAATATTTTGAAAAACTCTATATCAAGTGATCTTCCAAAACTGAACCTAGAAGATATAAAATACCTTTTATACAAACAAGTAACGGCATTAAAGTCCCTCCCCACCCCCAAAAAAACCCCAAACTAAAAAACATCTGAACTGAGAAAACTTACTACTGAATTTTACCAGACATTTACAGAATCAACACCATGCTACTCAAACTATTCCATGAAATAGAAAGGGAAGGAACTTCCCTTCCAAACATTCCATAAAGCCAGTATTACCCTAATACAAAAACCTGCCAAAGAAATAACAACAATGACAAAAAGAAAACTACAGATCAATATTCCTCAATATTCCTTTCAAACATAGATGCAAAAATCCTCAACAAAATATTTGTAAATGAAATTCAGCAGTGTATGAAAAATATCATGCACCATGATCAAGTTGGTTTCATTTCAGGGATGTAAAAATGATTAAATATATGCAAATTAATAAGTGCAAAGTAACAGGATAGAAAAAAAAACATAGCCTTTCTTATATGAGAATAATTAACTCACTGAGAAAAAGCAGGAAATCAATCTTATTCACAATCCCACACAAAAAAATAAGATAACTAGTAACAAAACTAAGGATGTGAAAGACCTTTGTAATGAAATTTACAGAACACAGAAGAAACTAAAGAAGACAATAGAAGGTAGAAAAGTAGAAAGTTCTTCTACCTTCTAATTCATGGATTGGGAGAAATAATATTGTTAAAATGATCATACTCCCCAAACTGATTTGTAGATTTAATGCAGTCACCATGAAAATACCTATGACATTCTTCATGGAACTGAAGAAGTAAAATCCATGTGGAATCATAAAGGACCCTCAATAGTCAAAGCAATTCTGAATACACAGTATCATCTCAGTAATACAACAAATGCCTTTGAAAAAGTTCAACATTCCTTAAAGATAAATTTTCTGAATAAATTAGGTACAGATCATATCTAAACATCAGAGCTTTCTATGATGAAAACAGCCAACATAACTGAATGGGGAAAAACTGAGAGCCTTTCCTCTACAGTTGAGAACAAGAAACTGGTGTCCACTCTCACTACTGTCATTCAATAAGGTAAAATTTCTAGTAGAAATTCTAGCCAGAGGTATCAGGCAAGAGAAAGAAATAAATGTAGAGAGTAATATTATTCTATAAATAGAAAATCCTAAAGACTCCATCAAATGGATTTTGGAACTGATAAATAATTTGTATACAGACATTTGACAATAGAAATACATAGGCATATTGTCTTCTTTTGGCTTTCCACTGGAGTAAAAAATGATACATATTTTTTATTTCAAGTTAGAAGTGAATAATATTTAGCCATATTTAGTTTTTGATATTCATTGTTATGGTGCAACTATGCTTTAAAAAAGATAAACATTAATCCTAGCAAATCAGGAGACTGGGCATTGCAAGTTCAAAGCCAGCCTCAGCAACTTATTGAGACCCTAAGCCATTTAGCAAGAACCTCTGTTAAAATAAAAATTTTTAAAAAGCTGGATATGTTGATCAGTGGTTAAGCCCTCCTGGATTCAATCCCTGGTTCAAAAAAAGAAAAATGGTGGTAAACATCTTCTCATTCACTATTACTAGCAAGGCTCTTCAGTCTCAGTATTCTCTTTGTTTGTGACTGCCCGCTTTTTCACATTTGATACACAAACATATACACATGGATGATAATTTCTGTTGTTTTTTTTTTCCATGAAGGTACTCATCCAGAAAAAGTAGGAAATAAATCAATCACAAATAAATATCAATGAAACAAAAAGGTGGATCAATAAATAGATAGATGCTGAGATAAACTTTGAGACATGAATGTCTAGTTACAAACATAAAGTTAAGTCAAAGACATAAAGTTAAGTCAAAGAAGAGGGCCAGGAAGGAAGGGAGGAAGAAAGGAAGGGAAGGAGGAAGGAGGACAGGTCTATTTTCCTATCAGCGATTATTCCATGATTTGATTTCTATATACTTGAACTCTCAATGGTAGTAATTTGCAATTTCTTAGTTGGTATTCCCGAAGCATTTCTGTCAACCTTTTATTGTTAGGAGATTTAATATAAATACAAACAATATGCCCTAGTAATTAGTCTCAATTTTACTGTGTGGTAAGATTTCACTCTTCTCCACATCAGATTGTCTAAAGAGAAATGGATAGAGACAGCACCAATTATTGTTAGCTAGAACATATGGCTAAATATCTGATATGTTTCTTCCTAAAATTCCTTAAATTGATTGACTTTTCTTTAATCTCACAGATCATTGATCTCAGTTTTATATTTTAAAGTACTAAGGTCTAATAAATTCCTTCTCATTAGCTACCTCATCAATATCTTATAATATCTCCTACTGGGTTTTGTGACATTCCTGAGATAAATTCCCCTATCTACAGTCCCTTCAAAGCAAACAACCACCAAACTGTTCTCCAGTTTTAGTATTTTGCCAGTAAAGAATGTTACACAAATAAAATCATATAGTATATAACTTTTTGGATTTTTTTGAAATCAGTATATTTACATGGATACTCATTCAAGTTTTTGCATATACCAATAGCTCCTTCATTTTATCAGTGAATACTGTCTAAAGTGTGGAGGTACCACATTTTGCTTTACCATTTTCCTGTTGAAATAGGCCTGGCTAGATAGTTTCTAGTTTTAGGCTATTCAAAATGTTTTATGAATAACTATAAATAGTCTTCAATTCTCTGGGACAAATGCCATAAGTTCACATCCTACTTTAATCAATTGCATCTGAAATATTGTTGTCTTGTTTTTAACTTTAATAAAACTTCTCTATTATTTTCCAATATTGGACTCTCCCAATTCATCTTCAGAAAAGAACGCTGATTGGTTCAGGTATTTCCCTCTTCTTCATGTTGTCCACCAAACTGCTTGTACCATTGAGGGGAATGAGGATATAGAGATGAAGTCAGCCAATACATACTTCTGTCATAGTCGTTCTTTCCTTTGTCAATTATTATTTTAGGCACATGCTTGTAACTAAATTGATGAGAGAAAAAAAATCAATGTAAGACATTTAGGTTTCCTCAAAACTATAATAGATAAACAGGATAGCACCAGGTGTGAATGTGACGGTGTTACTGCTAAAGCAAACTTGCATCCAATAGGAAAGATATACACAAAGAGATGGCATAGGGAAAAGTATGAAGAACCCAAGATTTTGACAACTTCATTCAGGAATGAAATTAACCATCTATAGAGCTTCCTTCCTTCTTGAAGTCTTATTTTACAATATAAGTTTATGAAATTTTAAGACACTTTGAATTATTTTTTTTTCTTGCCACTAAAAGCAAACTGATTGCCTAAAAAGCTATCAGCCATTGTATCAAGTAATCACACTAAAGAACACATAATCAATGACTTCATCATTGTTACAATATAAAATACAGAAATTTAACAAAAATGTATTTCAGAATCAATTGTGGTTTTATAATATACATGCATAACGTCAGATCATTCTCACTATGTTTTATAGAAAAGGGAGGCTGGAGCTCAGGGAACAAGAGATTTCTTTAAGGGCATGCAGCACTAAATGGCAGATTTAAATTCAAGCCAAGCCTTGTGGTCTGAATCTGGCAATGATGGTTTTCTATGTATACTTCTTTTCAATAGCAAACACTACCAGGAGGCTTTGTAGTTGAGACAGTCTTCTATGACCTAAGGAATTGGCATCGACACAATATTCTCTTGGGAATGAGAATTCACTCTCTTTCATAAATAATTTTTCTTTAATTGTTCTGTATAAGAACCATGGGGAACTACTAACTGTTCTTGGAGGGCACACTAACAGATGAACAGCTGGAAGACAGGGCAACTCAGCAAGCAGAACAGCAGGCTGGAGAACTAGGGACCAGAGTTTCAAATCCCATTCCCCATTGCTAAGAAGGAGTGACCTTGAACAAATCCTGTGACTCTGCCCCAGCAGATGTCAACATAGAAATGGGGAATAGGCTTGATGTATGTTTAAAGTATAGAGTCTATACACCTTAAGGCTGTTTCCATGGAAACCTGCATTCATTTCGAAACTTAACTGTGCTTACCTAAGGCATATGTTTGTGGAATCTTATCCCAGTACAATGATATGTAATCCTTTTTTTGTGACATCAGAAAAAACACTCTCAAAGGCTACTAAAAAGCTATTTTTAAATTAGACAAAGAAAATCCATTTTAATTTACTTTAAAATACAGAATTTTGGAGCTAGAATATTAGCAACCTCTAATTCAGACTAATTTCTCATTGAAATATTTTAATTAATTAATTAAAGTCAGTATATCAACAGTGAAGAAAGATGAAATATCGTTCAATAATCTGACCTATTCTGAAGAGTTTTTGAGAACAAAAATGTAGAGTTATCTGTGCTGATTTTGGTAAGAGAGTTTGTCTTCCTGCTTCTCCAATATGCACTTGAAACAGAATAGAGATTCTTTGCTAATGAGAGAAAAGTCTTCTATTTCTTAAAAAAGAATGCTTTCAATATATTTTGTGTGTTTGTGTGTGGGGGGGGGTGTATATGTGATCCAGAGTGCATACTTTTTTATACTGAAAATTAAGAGAGTGCCACAATTTAAAAGATATATAGTCATCAAGTTAACCATTTTTTGCTCTTTTCCTCATCTGTAAAATTGAACTAATGATTAGCATTTGCTCAGGAGCATAGTAGGGAAGACACCAGGTTTTGGAGCCAGATTGCTAGACTTAAGTACTTCTGCTACCACTTTCTAAGCATGTGGCTTTAAATTTTTACTTTGACTTTCTGCTCCTATTAATGATGTATTATGATCTGACTGTCTCTATCCCTTCTGGAATTTATACATTAAAACCAAGGTGATAAAGTCAGGAAGGGGTTCCTTTGGAAGGTGATTAGGTCATGAGAGTAGAGTATTGGAGACTGGATTATCACCCTTGGAAAAAGCCCCCAGAGAGCTAGCTACCTTGCCCCTTCTACCACATGAGGACACAACTAGAAGACTATCTATGAACCTGCAAATGGGTCCTATCACATAATAAATCTGTCAATACCTTGATCTCAGACTTTTCATGCTCCAAAACTAAAATAAATTTCTATTGTTTATAAGCTACTCAATTTTGGTATTTTGTTATAGCAGTCCAAATAGACTAAGACAGGATTGTAATAGTACTCACATAAGAGAATGTTAGTGAGGATTAAATTAATTAATACTAAGAAGATTCCTAAAACTGTAACTTAACATAGCAAATACATTTGATGAATAGCTATTATTGTGTTCAATAGTAACAATAATTAAAAACAATGGGTATCAATTCATGGGCCCTAAGATAACATTATATGAATTAAATTTGTCAAAACTGAATATTTGCAATTCAAGAAACATTTGAAAAAGAACACTTATTAAAGGTTATAACTAAAACTAAAGAAAATGCTGTGTTTGGAAGTTTCAGTAAAGAAAATGTTTTAAAAATAATATGACAAAAGAGGTCAAGTGAGTTATGATACTCCTGTACAGGAAAACCATTGGCTAAAATAGAAATCTCTACTATCTTAAAACAATAAATAGCCTTTTGGTGAATCCACCTTCAACAATCAATGTTTTTCATGATTTCTTTGATTTTGCTTTATCTGTCTTTCTAGATTAAAGAGTCTTGATAGTTTCAGACCAGGCCAAAAAAATTCATTATGAAATTTACAAGAAAAAAATCTTAGTCCAAAATAATTTACTATAAATGTGTAAGGGAACATATCATGTATTTTTCTTCAATAATGAAATATTAAAAGCAATTACAGTAGCCAGGTGCAATGGTGGCTATCTGCAATCTTGGTGGCTCAGGAGGCTGAGGCAGGAGGATCACAAGTTTGGGATGAGTCTCAGCAATTTAGCAAGGCCCTAAGCAACTTAGCAAGACCCCTTCTTAAAAAAAAAAAAATTAAAAAGGGCTAGGGATATGGCTCAGTGGTTAAGTGCCCCTGTGTAGGTTCAATCCCTGGTACAAAAAAAAAAAAAAAGTAATTCTGATCTGTCAGGATGAACAAAATTAGATCCTACTGATTCACAGTAGCCCATATTACACATTTGGTTTTCCTTCATTCAGGTTTTCCCTAAAACTCATTAAGTCTCTCATTCTTCTAAGGGATACTAACCAAAGCTATCCTTTTGGGAATGGCACTTAATGATTTTCATGTCTGCATGATGCCCATCTTCTTTTCTAATCTTTCTGATTATTTGGCTCCTTCAACTACATCTTCAGTCCAACTTCAATTTCTGGCATCTATCCTTATCTTTGAAAGAATATCTTTAAGCATCAACCACAGAAAACATTATAAATCAACACAAAATTGCTTTTGTAATATATTGTGACTAGCATATTAACTGATAGTGCTATTGCTGTCTAGTTAAGCTATTAGGGTTCACAAGGTTCTTCCATGTACCCCTGATAATAGGATCCACATTTTATTAAATAGCTACTGTCTTATTTCCTTCTAACAGAATCTCATGACTTTAATTGTCTACGTGACTATAATCCAGGCATTGATGGACATACTAAAATGGCAAAGAGAATAAGGTTAACTTGTAAAAGCATTTGGGTCAACTTTACAAATAAAGCACATTTCATACCCTTACTCCTTATCTGAAAGACACAGCTTTCATGTAACTTGTAGGTATCTTTTAACATGATAAATTCTCACTGGGAAAGCACTGACACGTATCACAGAAAAGGCTTCTGTCCCATTCAAAATGCTTTGTGGTTGGTTCCTCAAGAAGTCCAGCTAGCTTTGTTCTGTGCTGCGCTCTATTTCATAATTATCAAGTGAAGCTCTCACTTTGGCTATCCAGATTGCAACAGCACAGCATTTTACCAAGTTACACTAACACTAAGAATCCATTCCATGCCTGGAAAATTATCAAAGTGCCTGCTTTCCTAAGGCAGTACTGATATCAGCATGTTTGCAAAATAATCAGAGGCCAGTACAATTGACATTATTGCACGTTGTTACTATTCCCTGGGCTTTCATGAAGCAATCATAGACAGTGTAGACACCTTGAGAATAACAAAGTCTCAAATATAGATAGCTATTCCTTTTTAAGCTGTCATCACACCATCCTCAACCTGTAAATTAATGAAAATAGAAAAAAAACTCATCAGAACTAGCTAAAGACTCAGACAAAAACAATAGTTACCTAAAATAAAAAAAAATGGAGATTAAGAAATGCAAAGTCATCAGAGCATAATTATGGAACTCATGTGGTAAGTTACACAGCATCATCCAATCTAGAAAAGAAAATAAAGCTACATTGATTTATAATAAATATGGGTAAATGTATAATAAATATGTGTTAATGTATACTAAATGCTAATACTCAGAATTATAATTTGAATAAAATTTTAAAATTTAATTGAATATTAAAATTAAGACATTTTTAGTGTATTTTTGAGATTATAAAGATAATAGCTATATTAAGAAAATAAAGGTGAATCCTCAGTTTTCTAATGGACAAGTTGTCACGTATTTTATAATCTATAAATAAGGACTCAAAGGAAGCCAATCATTAAAATTTATATCTCCTATTTTTAATGTTAATTTGAAATCCTATATAAGAGGCTGATTGAGGCAAACCGCCAAAATGTTGACATGGTTGCTGCTTCACTTTCCTCTGGGCAGGTAGAAAAAGGGATGTTGGTATGACAATGTGGCAGCAGGCAGTATTGCTAGAGTCAAAGATGATGCACTTATGACTGGTGGGCCAAAGAGTTCTCTAATCTAAAATAAGTGAGGTCAGCAATGAGGACTTTGCTATGCAATAGAAAGCTTCACGTAGACCAAAAAACTTAGAAGTGTGATTGGTAAGTGAGTAGTTACTGTAACTAAAAGTAAAGGTGCATTGCAGGTGCAGAGTCCCTGTCTCTTTCCAGCCTGCCTTCCCCCACCAATGTTTCCCTCACCCTCTTTCCTGATGTCAGCTCAAAAAGATGTTTAGGGATGAGAAAGTGGTCTCCCTGTCCTGGGAAGGACCAAGGATCATGACACCTATACAAGTATGGTAGGTGACTTCAGGGAGGGCGAGGACTCAGATTTTTGTGGCTCTGTTATATAAGCATCTCGGTTACTATCCTTACCACAGGAAACTGAAGTTCTCAATTTCAATCATGTGTTTTGAGTAGTTTTCAGTGGAAAAGATAAGCTAAAATAGTTATATGGGTGGAGATCCCTAGAGTTATTCCTCCTCATCTAAATGCATTCAAAGAATTAATGTGCCTTGTGCCCATACTTCCCGATGCCACAAGGAGGAGATTCTCATAAGAGAGAATTGAATGTAGAGAAGTGTAAGTGTAACACACACCCCCAAGATGTGATCAGTGGATAGGCAAAAATTTAGTAGAAGTGCCTCTTTTGTCTTTCTTTTCTTTTTTTCCTTTTCCAAGGAACTTTCATCAGGAGGATAGTATCTTTTTGACTGACAAGGCAGAAGTGTGAATCTCCAAATCATGGAAAAGAATTACCAAATATCTGACAGCAGGAATGAGTGATAAATCCCAACAAAAAGCCAAAAATAATTTCATGGAAGCATGTAGTCTGATCCATAACACTATTTGTATTTCCTATAGTCAAGGGAAAACTGCTATCCTTTCAGTCATAACCATTAAAAAGTAGATCCAGCATTTTATTAGATTCTTTTGGTCCTGGAGATGTCATGTTCTCACGTGGACACTCGGTTCTTTTTACCAGCTAGACTTCTACCCAGCACAAACTAACAGGCTGTCATAGAGGCTGCCTAGTCAGCTTTGGCACACTCTACTGATAGGTGGCAGACAGACATGAGTAGTAGAACATGTATTTGGGGGAGGGTTCTGTGAACTGGACCTACTGTGCTAACTCCTACATGCTTTCTTTGGAACAGCAAATTGTCTGAGACTACTCTGGCCCTTCTTGGCATAAGTCAATAGGATATGTTACATTCCTCATCAAATAACCTTTATCTGCAGAGAAATGCAAGCCCCCAAGGCTCCTCCCTGCTGATAAAACAAACACAAATTACTTTAACTGGGGTGGGGTGGGGGAGTTTGGGGAATGGGGAGTACTTTTGTGACCTCTACACCAACCAGATCCCAGGACTCAAGGAGACAGAATAATTAGAAGCAAAGTCCCCCAATCCTTAGATTTGTAAGAACAAGTTCCAATTAGAACCAATCAGCTCAGGCCAAGGAAACCCAGAGTTGTCTTAGGTTTAGCAAATTATTATAATAGTAAAATCTCTCCTTCATGAGGTAAGATCGTGCACAGCATGGACTTGAAAGTCTGATGCAATTCTGTTGTCAGTAAAAAACCAAGATGCGGCCCTAGATGGGACTACCTGAAACTTCCCTGTAATCCCAATAAGAGAAGAGGACAGGAGAAGCATGCCATGCCTCTCCTCTCTGAGAGGACCCAATCTCTCCCTTTCTCCCTTGGCAGTATTCCCTTTACCCCTTTTTCTATCAATGCTCATAAACTCTTGCCTGCGAGTCTGAGAGAGTAGTCTGAAATCCTTCTGGCATGATCACAAAGAACTGGTGACCCAGGATCTCCACTGTTGCTTTGGCTCTATGAATAGCCTTACTCTCCAACACTAGACTTGGGGCCCTACAACACCAGGGATTCCCTTGAACTACCTGTCTTGTGGATGATTTGATAAAATGAAGTTTCTGACAAAGGAGGCTGTCTCCACAGCCTTAGAGTTTTAGACTATTTGCTTCTCAGACGCACTATCAGCTAAACCCATTTCCGAACACAGCTATTTGCTTGCTACTAGGCTGTACATGAATCTGTACACTTGATCCATGAATACATGTGACTCTAATCTTATATTCCATGATGTGGGCCAACCTGAATTAAATGATTTAAAAGATTCAATTCTTAAGTTATAAATTAGAACACAACCATTCTGGCCCTAGCAAGACCTTGGCTTTGCAATTTAAAACACACACACACACACACACACACACACACACACACACACACGAAAAGGAAAAAAAGAAAAGAAAGACAAAAGAAAAGAGCAACTTTCACTTTGGAACTAGCATTACTCTGTTCCAACCACTGAAACAGTGGCTCAGCAGGTTCTCAATTCACAGAGGTTTCTCTAAATGCCTGGACGGTTTTGCTGATATTTCACTAAGCTGAAACCCAAAGGCATTACTAGGCTTCTGCAATTCAATCTAATGCAAGTTGTTCTGAACTGAGAATGGGCATACTTGTCCTGCTCAGTGGGAATAACTCAAGGTTTTTCTTATAACACGATCCAATAGTCACCTTAATGAACCTTTTTTATGTATTTTTACTTCTTCTTAGATTATTGGCAATGATTTAGCTATTTGGTCTACCACTTTTCCATTGGCAAAATAAAACAATCCTTTTGCAGCCATAAATATTTGAAAGAAATAATGGTGTTGATGCAAATGATCTACACTACTCCTCAGATGTCCACAGTAAGACTTGGCTCCCTGATGAGGCCCATCAGAATCAAGTTGCTGATGAACCCATATCATTCAAAATGCCAGTCTTGCAGCATAAATTCATCATAACAGAAAATTATCCACCATCATAGACTAGACACAAAGAACAGAATTTTGCTTCTTCTGAAGAGAATACCACTGCATCATCAGACTGGGGTTCCTGTCAGAAGGTAAACAATACCACTTTAGAGGGGACACAATGCCTCAGCCATTGCTCCTGATTCCTCCTGGGATATTGACAGCACCAAATCCATGACACATTCTGTAGTATTGCTGGGCCTCTCTACTAGCCAAGGCTTCATTAAACTTTAGGCTGGGTTTCTTCCTATCTTGCCATCCCTCTCATCCAGACTTTTATTGAATCCAGTGCTTTAAATCACATAAATCCCTCCCTGTTCTTATTGTAGATCATTTACTTAGATACTCCTAAGTTTTTTCTATGACCCTTGAGATAAAATTGTTTTGTAAAAAATCTTTTGCCAGTTTTACAAGCCAGGGACATCCTCTCAAAAATGTGGGAGTGGGTACTTTGAAATGTAAACATAATAAAACCAATATTTTGGGGAAGTTAGGAACCTGACTGTGGCAGACATCTCACTGATCTTGTAAAACTACTTCCTATCATACAGAGTTTGCATTTAATTCAGACAAAGTCAACTGGAAAAGACAAATGGCCTAGATAGCCCTCCATTCTGGGTTTCAAACATTCTCCTGTCCTTCCTTTCAGTGGTGTTGATTAACAACATCTTTCCTACCATTAATATTGCTGTAGTATTTAATAAAGTATTCTTTCCTCTTTAAATTTGTCCATTGTAATTTTTATGTTGATAGAACTGCGGACACTTTTTCAGGTTAAGATGTGGCACACTCCAGCTTGATCAACTGATTATAACCATACCCTGTGGTGCTTGAAACTTCTCTATGCCTTTTGTTTGGCTTTCCAGACCATTTGCATGCTGATGGTGGTGAGAAAAAGCCAACTATAGTAGTTAAGCTATTCAATGGACCTTCCCCATTCCTTATTAACAGACATCTGGTATTGCTTAGCATTGGAATGGAGACCACAAAATTTTCTCAAAAAATTATTCTTCTCCTTCTGGTTAATATACCTTGGCAAGGGAGTTCAGTTACTGAATATGGGTATCCCAGGCAGGATTATTTTTACTAGGTCATTTCTTGGATAATGATCAGGGTAAAAGGGGTGAATTTTCTTTAGATAAATTTTAAAAATTTAGAATTCCACCCAGGACATAGTCCTGAGCATATTACTTTTTTCTTACCCATAATAACAATCCCGAACTTGTCTGGTTAGAACATTCTCTAGGTAGCAGCACAGATAAAAAAGGGTTCAAGTATTGAAATCTAAGTTTTTACTAGTCACTTGGATTCTTTTACTTGATCAACATGGCTCTAGGTCTTGAATGAGAGAAATAAAGTCCAGTGGTCCATTTTCAGACTATAGTATTTAGCATTAAATGTAAAATTACTTGGGATGTAAGTAAAGCAGCTCTAGAGGAGAGCAGAGTGAAAAGTTACAAGCAGTTAACACCAGAGTGTGACAATTTATAGCCCCTTGAGGTGAGGGTGGCATTCTGAATATTTTACAACCGATAGTATTTATCCAATGAGTAATCTGGCAAGAGAAGTTTGGCACTAGGAAATTAAAAAAAAACAAACAAACAAAAAAAAAAACACTGATTGTAACTGCTCTGGGTGTGCTACTCACCAGACACCTGAATTTGCAAAACCTATTAGTAAAAGGCCTCTCTTTCTCAGTATTCCACATCTCTTAGTCCATTTATTATGTATGGGCAGGCAAGCATGTTTCTCATATTGAAGATCATGACCACTTGGATGTGTAGGCTGTTCCTCTGAGTCACCTTCCAGAAGTGAATGTGAGCCAAGTGGAGGGGGGAAATCTAGTGAGTCTCTTCTGTACCTTGTCTCACTTTCACCTGGTCCATCTGGATGAAAGAATTGAGTGCAAGTAGGATTGGTTGAAAAAGAGTAAATTTAGCCAGGCCTATAATCCCAGCTACCTGGGAGGCTGAGATTGGAGGGCTTTAAGTTGGAAGCCAGCCTGGATAATTTAACAAGACCCCATCTCAAAATAAAAAATTCAAAAGAAGGGGGCCTAGGGATATAGTTCAGTGGTAGATAATCACTGATTTCCATCCCAATTATTGCTAAATGCCAAAAAAAAAAAAAGGTGAAGATATAGCTTATGGGCTGAGACATAATACATTGGTTAGTGGAGAAAGAGTAATATCACCAGAACTTAAGGAAAGGAATCCTCAGATTCTGGAATATAAAAGTAACAAAGAATATCCATTTTCTTTACCTTGTAGAGTAGCCCCTGGAGACTTCCTTGTGAAAGAAAACATGATAATGGGGCTTTCCAAAATCATTGAAAACTCATTTCACTCACTGACTGCCATGTCTGCCATCCTCCACCAGAAAATTCTACTTATGAATTTAGGGTCACTCCCCTTTGTCATATTAAAGAGTCTTTTTGCAACTGCAAGACTTGGTCCTACTTCCTGAATCTTTTACTCTAAATACTTCTCAACATTTGTAGTAAATTTTAGTGGGAGGGACAAGTGCTGCCCAACTGGCAGAGTATAAAAATAAGGAGACTGGATTGATTGCTCTTCAGTGAAACAAAAAATAGTTTCAAGAATTCAAACTGTACTGAAGCACACTTTAAACCCACCACTCAATAAAGAAGCCATGTTGGAATCACTGCCAATCTGTGATGTTCCAACTCACTTAGGCCTTATTTGTGGGTCCTGGTAAGTCAAAAGAATGCTTTCTTTCCAGGATTATTATATACACACACTATATACACTCACATATACTAATGAGAAAACTGCAAGATGCTGTGGAGAACAAAGCATTGAAAATATAATGATTGTGCTTCAGTATGGTCACAAGAGACTTTCAAATGTTTGATAAGTACCAAAAGTAGATCTGTAGTCATTGGATAATCAGAGAACACTTTCTCAAATGAAGCACTGCTTGGAGTGTTTCAGTGGGATTACTGATTTATTTATGTAAACTGTGTAGGCAGTTCCACTTACAATGGAAGCTATCTAACTAGGAAAGCTGGTATTAAATTTGTTCTTGACTTGAGCTGAAATATTCCAAGATACTATATAGGTCTGAAAGTCATTCAAGGTTAATCTTAACTCACTGGCCAGATTTAGTCTGGAAAAGAGACTATCCCTTGATTTTCTTTGTGTGAGTGGAAGCATAGGCTTTGCAATTTCTAAGATGCCTATGTGCTCGGATTAGTGCCTCAAGACCAGGAGAAAGGTCAGAGCAGAATCTTCAAGAGAAAGCCCTTTGACATTATATGGTATTACAGGGGTTATTTCAAGATATAGCATATTTGGATACTGATTACTTAAAGCTAAAGTCACTCACTGAACCGTGACATCAGAAAGAGCCAATTGGTCTGTCTTTCCTTAACTTTGAGAAAGGATGTCCTTCATCCACTCAGGCTGGAAAAGAGTCTTGATCACCAGAACCTGGTAACTGGGGCTACAATAAACATGAATAAACAAACTATGAAGTAATCCTTATTCTCCACTAGGTTCTACATACACATACCTACTGATATATCTCTCAGGAAAAGCCCTAAAATTTACTACCATGGTAGTAATGACCAGATATTCATTTTTCCCATTATACTTCACAATGTATTGCTCATTTGTCCAAAAACTATAAAACATGATGCTTTGTTCATTTGTTAGAATTACATTATCTTGTGAAGATTTTATATACATGTAAAATTAACTGAACAACTGTTTTTTTTTTTTTTGGTTATTAATCTGTTCTTGTGTAAACCAGTTTTCTAGATCCAGACAAAGAGCCAAAATAAAAGCAAAGATAGAAGCAAGCAGATCTTTCTCTCCTACAATATACTCTAATTATTTATGATGATGGAGGAAGATTTGTTCAATTGGATGAATTCAGGAATGGGGTGGAGGATCACAGCAAGTAAGGATAAGGTCATTACTACAGGTTGACCTTATCCTGTTGCTTGGAATTTTGTTGACAGTAGTCCTAATTAAACACTGTATGAGACATTGTGAGTGTATTCAGTTTCAGCCTCTGTTAGTCAGTATAATTAAAGTGGCTAAAGGAGTGATATACTAATGAGAAAACTGCAAGATGCTTTAGAAAGGAAGGATAGATATTGCTGTGCAACAATTCTTCAGGGGTCTTTTGCATTTCTGCATGGTTTTCAGGCAAAGACACAAAACTGGAATCTGCTTCAGACAATCTATAATTAATAGATAGATAGATAGATAGATAGATAGATAGATAGATAGATAGATTTCACCACCAGAAAGTGTTGTGTTTTCTCTGTCTTAAGAAGAAAAACAAAACAAACAAGAAAAACAAAAGGACAGACTGGATTTGTGATTTTTATAATGTTAAAATGTGTTTGGGAATTTAAATTTAGACATTCTAAAGTCCATATACATATCTTCTCCAACAGAAGTCAGCAAACTTTTAATTAAGGGGACAGATAATAAATAGTCAAACTATTTCAAGTCATAAAGCCTTTGTAACATCAACCAAACTTTGTAGTTTTAGCATTAAAGTGATCATAATGTTTTATAAATGAATGAGCCTACATGAGTTCCAATAAATTTTAAATATGGGCAGTAAAATTTGAATTTAATAGAATTTTCATAGTTCATGAAATATTTTTGAAAATATTTCCATACATTTAAAAATAAAATAAAGGAATTCTTAACTCATGGGCCATAAAAAATAAATGGTAAGCTAGATTCTGGCTACTATTCATAGTTTCCAAACATTTTTCTATATTATAGTAATGATGCTATTTTAATTTTGTGTTTTTTGCTTTTGATTAATATTCAGTCAGGTTTGTGGTTAGTTCAGGATATTTTCACATGTCTTATGTAGTTCACTTTTTAAAATGTGATCTATGGTGATTTTTATATAGATAATGAATATATAATGACACTCCCATTTGGACTTTATACGTCATTTAGAATTTAAGGTTTCCATCTTTTTCTTCTTTACATGACGTAGGAAATAATTACATGACACCCCCAAGAATTTAAAAGCAAATGGTATAGTTTATCACAATGTTTCAAAATATAGTTTCATTATTTTTATCATATCACAAAGTTTCAACAGGAGAAGTAAGAGCAGACATCTGAGGAATGAATACTTGAATCTTCAGAAGTTTCTGAAATTGTTCTCTATAACTACTATTTTGCCTCCATGCACCATGCTGTGTTAAGTTAAAAAAAATGGCTTATGTAAGGACAGAAACTGCTGGTTTAATCAATATTTAAACTTGCATTTAATTGAATCTGCTTTCGCTAATATTCTTTCTCTGAGAATTACAATCAAACTAAAGACAAATTTAGTTCTGAGATGGAAGTGAATAGCTCAACTTCTGACTTTGGCTTTGTACTTTAGCTTAAAGCAATTTAGTGAATTGGAGCATTTATGAACTAATGACCTTACACTAATGAGGGAATCATAGGGAAAAAAATAAAATGGTTACTAAGAAATAGCTGTTTTTTAGAAGGATCAATTTTATACAGCTGATAATATAATCTACATATGATGTCTCATATGTTTCACAAGAGAATTTTTTAAACACCACCTACCTTTTGAAGAAAAATTCATTTTCCCTGTTTTTTTTCAATATAATTAATAAGGGAAATAAATATATAGAGAGAACTGCATTGTTAATTTTCTCAGGGAGAGAAAAATAATTTAAGAAAAGATTCAACCATGTACAACATTTCTCATTTCTTAATTTATTATGCTTACATAGTACTAACTGCAAAATTGTGCATGTTATCACTTGAGTTCTTACAAAATCCATGTAGGTTTTCTTCTTCATCATCATCATCATCATCATCATCATCATCATCATCATTATTTATGACACAACATAAATAAGTAGAGACTATAAACTATCCAAAATGATATGTGTGGTTGAAACATCAAAGTTCAGCTTCCTGTTCAAGATGTTTTCCAGGAAACAGGCACAGGACCCTAGGACCTGACCAAAAACAACCTTGAGAGTCCAGCAGAAGCAAAGGACTCCAATGAATAGGATCTGAGGAAGGAGACAGGGCCTCTTGGACATAGACTTTTATAGGCCAAGACCTATCACAAAGCTGAGGCAGCCATGGAGGCCCCCTCTCCACCCCAATTCTTGTGATCATATGAGAAAGATTTCAGACATGTTGCTCAGAGAAAAAGGCGTGAGTTTCTTAGAATGGAGAGGAAAAGCAAAACAGTAACACTCCCAGTGGAGTGAATGGGTCCTCTCAGAGAGGAGAAGGATGGCCCTTCCTGCCCTCCAGTTATACTGGGGCTTCAAGGGTAGTTTCCACAGAGTCCTTCCCAGGTCTACCTTTTAATGGACAGCATAGTAACTGCATGCACCACCTCAAAGAGATGGTGTGTTGCTCACAGAGTTAGAGATTTTAAGGAAATTGAGTCCCCTGTTTTTGCTTCAATTTCTTTTCCCTTTAATCAGTTTATTACCCTTTAAATAGCCCTCAGTAAGCTATCTTGTGACCGACTTGATGTTTTAGTTGCCACAGTGATTGGGGGTTGTGATAGTTTCAGTGTTAAGTGGGGATCCAGGCTACCTGGCAGGGTGTAACATGATGTTGAAATAATAACTTTTCTTAAGGGAACATAATTGTGACTGGAGGAGATTTTAACACACCAGTTTCCCATCTTTCAGGTTCTTATATGTCAGATAGTCTCCTTACAGTTTTCAGTCACCTTTCATTGTCCTTTCCCTGCTCATCCATTAAGGGCTGACTAGCCACATAACAAAACTAGAAATGACAGATATGGTTAACAGTTGCAGGACAGATTAGAATTATCCACAAATCCTATGTGAACCAGTTACCAGGTACAGAATATTCCCAAACTCCCAGTTACAACCAGTCAGCCCTCTCTCCTTTTTCCCTAGGCTTCTTAAATTCCTTTACTACCCATCTACTGGGGAGACAGATTTGAGTGTGCCTGCTATCATCTTATTATTTCAGATTTCAATAAAAATGCTTTCTTTCTACAAAAACTTTGTGTCATAGTATTGGCTTCTATATACATCCAACAGTGAACCCTGGTTTGTTATCAATTACATCAATTTACATAAATGATCTTTGGTTTTCCCTTTCTCCTTTCCCTGTCCCTTTTTCTCTTCACATCTTACTCTATTTTTGTAGACTAAGACAAAGAGTGTCTGTCAGGGGAAGACAACTATTTTATGATCAAAGAGTATAAGGAAGACAATCAAGTCAATGAAATAAGAATTTCACAATATAAACATATATGAAAATGTCCCTTCTTACCCCATTAAAATTTTTTTTGGTTTTGTATATCACTTAAAATTTTAAGTTAAAAATAGTAAAGTTAAAAAAAACAAATTATACTTCCCAAATATATATACATTCGTCAGATTTGTGCTTCTGTGACAAAATATCTTAGAAAATCAATTTAAAGGTGAAGAGAGTTATTTCAGCTCACAGTTTTAGAAGTGTCAGTTCATCACTTCTTGGCCCCATTGCTGGGAGCTTGTGCTAAGGCAGATCATCATGGGGTGTGGAGGGTACAGCAGAGCAAAGCTGTTCAACATATGCCTTCCAGGAAGCAGAGATGGGGGTGAGGACAGGGACAATGTACACCCTTTCAAAGCATGTTCCCAGTGACCTACTTCCTTCAAGGAGGCCTCACTTCCTACAGTTTTGATCACCTCCTCAATAATCTATTCATTTATGATCCCATCAATGGATTAATTCACTGATGGGATCATAGGTCTCATGATCTGATCCTTTCCCAAAAGTCCAAACTCTGAATATTGTTGCACTGAGATCAAGCCTTCAACACATGAGTCTTTGAGGGGACATTCCAGATCTAAACCATAAGAACATAGACAACTTATTGACTAATTAAATAAAATAATTAAAAATTATTTTTTAATAAACTAAAAATATATACTTATTAATTGATAAATTAATTAAATAATTTAATTAATCTTATAATTAAATAACACAATGTTTCCTTATGAATCATTTCTCTTCCCTTCTCATCACCTTGACTCTCACCCCTACATAAACCTATCAACAACTGCAGTTTCATTGTTTTCAGAAGAGAAATAGAATGCTGGCATACTCAGTATTTTTAAGAGAAAAAGAAAATAACTCTTTTGCAGCATAGATCAATGTTAACTTGCTAAGTGGTTGTCTATTAGCATGTCAAGATCAGTTTTTAAGTGCTTAAATGTGTTAAAATGGAATTTTGCACACATTTACAAGATTTTCTTAAAACAGATGATTTTCCTTTCCCCAATAAATGTAATATTCTATAGCTAAAACAATATAGTTATTTTATCTATTTGCATTACTATTTTATGGCCTTTATGCCACTTTTTTAATCCCTAAGACCTTTAAGCAATTTTGGTTCTCCTTGGCAGTCCATTTTGATTCACAATATTCTCTGAAAAATTCCAATAAAACTTGAACTGAATTGATATCTGCAGCTCTAATTTTGGGAAAAAAAATTGTGTTAAGAAGCTTCAAACATTTGAGCATGTATTTTCCACCTTATACAATTAAAAATGCAATCAACAATTCATGCCCTCAAAATATCCTATAATGATTTCACTTCCTCTGATTTTTTTTCAGATTATTTAATATGTTTCTGTTGCTCTGTTGACTTTATATTTGTAGCTATAATGTTACATCCATGTTACGATATTTTTATCATCACTTTTTAACTTATGTGAGAAAGACCAAGGTTTAAGGGCAGTAATTCATTATACCAATATAAATGTAATCAAGTGCATTGACGTTGCAGACAGCTGGCAGGTCATCAATAAAAATAACAGCTTCTGACAATACCAAGCAGCTCTTTCATGACATTTTGTCCTAGCCAATTTTTACTTACTGTTCTGTCATTCATGAAATAGTTCCTTCTAGGAATAATGAATATGAATGCCCCATTTACAAAGCTATTTTATTTAACAGAATTTTCTCCTTGTCTTTCCTTTATGATTTGAGTTTGGGCTCTTTGCTTTTATTTTGAAATTTCATTTGAATCAGTATACAAGTATGTATAAAGTAGATAATTCTAATAATCAATAACAAATGACATTTGAAAAGAGGTATTAAACATATAAAATACTTGTCAACTTACCTAAGCTACTTGTGTTTTCAAAACTGAAAACACAGCTATCAATTAAAGTGATGGGAAATTTAACATGAATATACTCAATATGATGTGAGTCAAAAAAATGTCCTTTTTTTAAATTTATAATTTATATTGACAGTTTTATAAGCTTGGAAAACAAGGAAGCAAAATCACTACCTCTCCTTTCAGAGATAGATAAAGGATCAACAATACCACTTACCATTAATTATTTCTTTTAATCAAAGAAAGTTTTTTATTATGGTTTAGATCTAGGGGGGACTATCCTTCCAAAAGCTCATGTGATAGACAATTCAAGAATGTCCAGAGGTGAAAAGATTGGAACATGAGAGCTGTAATCAGGTCAGTAGGTTATTCCATTTGGTGGATTAATAATGAACACTGGGTCCTAAGTGCAGACAGATAAGGTGTGGCTAGAGGATATAAGTCCCTGGGGGCATGACTTTGGGGAGTCCCTGACTCCTTTCTCTGCTTTCTGGCTATAATGAGCTGGGCAACTTTCCTCTGCCATCGGTATCCTTCCTCCATGATGTTCTGCCTCACTTCTGTCCCAGAGCAATGAAGTAGGTTGGCCATGGACTGAGACCTTGAAATCATCAGCCCAAAATAAACTTTTCCCCTTCTAAATTGTTTTTGCCAGGTATTTCAGTCCCAGCATCAAAAAGCTTACTAACACAGTTTGTATGTTCCAATATAATATAGGTCATTAAAATTTTTCATTATTTACCCATAACTGAAGTCACAAACTTATTTTTGTAAAATAGAAGTTTATAGAAGAGGACAATATATTTTTCCACAGCTCTAATAAACTTTGGTTAATCTTCCTTGGTTTTGTCTAGTTTCCTTAACCTCAGAATAGTTTCATCAGCTCATATTCCTGTGAGTATTGATTTTCATAAGGACCGTGAAAACAATATGTGTGATTTGTTCAGTTACAATTAATTTTCACCACTGAAAAAGTTGAAATAATACGTGGAGAAAAAAAAAAAGAAGTGATACCAAGTTTAGGTTGGTCATGTGATAGTAGGAGCAAATGTGACTCCATTTTGTTTTATGACTTCATCCTGTAAAACAACCATGCCAAGTAGAAGAAGTCATGAGACTGGAGCAAGATGTTCTTTTCCTTTTGCTATAGAAACCTTTAAGAACACAGAACTACCTAATGGGGTATTGTTTCTGTAACTAGGGTAACGGGGCTCTGTTTCTGTAACTGGGGTGACTGGGCTAACTGTGATTGGTTAGGCTTCCCTCCGCTTCAATGCACTGTCCAGCTTCTGTAACCTGGCTTGCTTGCATTGGCTAGACCCCCCAACATCCCTTTTGCGGTTTTCAGGCTTATAAGGAGTGCCCTTGCAATTGTTCGGGGCTGATCAGGGGAACAGCTTTATGTTCTGGTCAGCTGCCACCGGAGTGCTTCAATAAAGGCTTGATTTGATTATACATGAGTGGTCTGGAAGTCAGTTTATGAAACCCTGGGACAAAGCTTTAACTATAACAGTCAGGCCAGTCTGCCACGTGACCAGTACACTAGCTTCATATTAGAGATTCGAAACATAGAAATTAATTAGTGAGATCAAATTAAAGACACATAACTCTCAAATTACCTTTTTCTTGCCCAGCTCAGAGACGGCTTCCCCCAGCTCTTGCCTCTAGCCACCTGATGTGGCAGCGAGGTTTACACAAGAGACCAGCAAGAGAGAGAGAGGCACACCAGAGAGTGAGCTTTTATTGGGGAACAAAAAATTCAGGGGAAAATTCCATCCAATGAAGGTCAAGGGGGACAGCATTCCAAGGTCAGGGTCAGTGATTGGTTTTCAGGTCAATGGTCAGTCACACCCCCACACAGACAGGCGCTTGCACCTGGTGTTAGACCAGGACGCAAGAAAAGACCACTGACTCCAATTAAAATCAAATTAAAGCAAGCTTATTATTTCCACCAGCCGGGCTGCCTTTCCCTCCCAAAACAGCGGGAACAAGACAGCACCCCAGCTTTCCTTCAGCCCAGCTTTATAGCCCAGAAAGCTACACAAAGGGGGGTTACAGATAACAGAACTCTGACAAGCATCACACTAATGGTAGTTTACATTTTTTGCTGGCCCCAACATCAGAATTTATGAGGACCATTAGAGTCTCAGAGAGGGTCGTTGTCTGGCCAGGGAAGGCCAATATTTATGAAGTGTCACTAAAGTTTCAGAGAGGGCTGCTATCTGGTCAGAGAGCCAGGCATGGGTGAGTTCAAGGCACGGGCAGGCATTCCAAGCAGGTTCAGAATTTGCAGTAATTTATAGTAAAGCCGAAATTATCTTTTTCATGGCTTTGTGGCGAGATTGCTCCCAATTTTAAGTAAAGATCAGGTTGGGTCTATCACTGGGAAGGGTGGGGAAAAGCTCTAACACAGCTTGTCTGAGTGCCTCACACCCAGCCAGGGAGGTAGCCCAATCACGTGCGAGAACGGCTTCCCACAGGCCAGCTCTGTGGGGAACAGCAGCTAAGTAATTTCCCCCTATTCAACGTGACTATTATGTTGCCTAATTGTTTCTCCTTCACCTTGTATGATTTAGATCAGGTACACTCAGTGGTCAGGCAAGGAGGCAGTTAGAAGTACATTCCAAACTGAATGCTAGGGTCCCAATGTTTATGCTCCTCACAAAATTTGGATGTTAAAATTCTCACCCCTAAATAATATTACATAGTGGTGGTGTTTTTGGAAGGTGAAGATGATGGGGGAAGAAACCTCATGCATAATATCAATACCATATTAAAAAGGCCCATTCCATTGCACTCCTGATACATGAGATAAGAGTGAGAATTAATGTAAGACAGTGGACACTATATCTGCTTCAATCATGTACCCCTCAGCCTCCAAAACAATGAGAAATAAGTTTCTATTGCTTATGAGTCAGTCTATGGTATTTTGTTAGAGCAGCACCCAAAGACAAAGACATACAGATATATCATGAAAGGTAAAATGTTAAAATCCACACGTCAAAAAATATATGGGATATCTTAAGAAGAAAAGTAAAATGGCCCAGAAAATGAAATTTTAGGGAAGGTGAGATAATAACACATAAAACTCATAGTTTTATTGAGTGTGTGGCTTTGATATGTCATATAAATGTTCTTGGTGTCGATTTTGGATAATTTTCCTGTCATGGACATTATCTTAAAGAATTTTATAAATTATTGTTTATTATCCCAAAGAATCACTATATTATAGTGAGTGTAAAAAACAGGCATCTGGTGATTATCTCACACAATGATGGTTGCTTTGTTTTTATTATCATTCCTGGTGTTAGTAATACTTTCAACAGAATTCGTTATAAAAGCATACTATCTTATAATGTAGCTCTCCTATTGAAAGAAATTGCATTCTCCTATACAGTAGGATGAATGTATATTTTCCAAAAAGGAAAGGGCCAGCCACAGAAATGAATATTCTAGCCTAAACAATCAGAATGTAATATCATTTAAAATATTACTCTTAGGATAAATAATATTTGAAATCAGACAATTCTATACTCCCTGATTACCTAGACATCTTCTATAATTATAAAATGTTTTTGTCTTTACTTCTCTTCTCCCTGTGATACGCCCTGTTACTACTCTTTTTCTCTTAGAAAAACTTTCCATCCATGGTCAGGGATATAGCTCAGTTGGTAGAGTGCTTTCCTGGCATGCATAAGGCCCTGGGTTCTAATCCTCAGCACTACCAAAAAAAAAAAAAGAAAGAAAAGAAAAACTTTCCATCCTTTTACAAAACTTTTCATTGTCACCTCTACAACCACTACATCTTCAAAATTTCCATGGTACACTACTGATAGTGATATAACTGAATCTTGGCTTCCCCTTTGCAGGATTCTATACTTTTTCTACTTTACTGACTGAGAAATACCAAGTACCTTGACCACCCCATGATGGGCCTGTGGGATTGAATATACACCCAAGAATGCAGTCTCATGCCTTCTACGTTCCCACACTGCTGGTAAGGTGCTTAACTTGTTGTTCAAAATACTGAAAGAAAATAATCTTGGCTCTGAATCAAATTTCATTAATACATACACTCTATAGCCAAAGCCCCTCGTTGTGGACATTCCAGGGTAGATAATAGAAATAAAAATCAGGATTTTAGGATTCTCAGAGCTCTCTTATTTCACTCCAAACCAGTATAATCTTAATAAACATTCCCCCTTTTCTATCAATGTCATATAACAAAGCTAACACCAATCCATCTGCTTCATCACTGCCCTCCTGAGTCCTGGGACACTCTCCTCACCACCACCCACCACTTTTTATTGGTGACGGCACCTTCTTATGATTTTCCTCTCCACCTCTCTTACCATTTTTCTGGTGACTTCCATAATTGTGTGCATAGTCTACCCAATATGAAGTAGACTCAAGATTTATATTCTTCCAATAAATGATCACCTTATTTAAATTCAATCATTCTTGCCCTAATCAGCCAGTACTTTGTTATCTTCCAGAAACATTCCCCTTTTTTTATAAATTGTTAATGAAAATAATTGTATGCTCTTTCTAATCCTTCCAGTTTTCCTTCTCATTCTAGCAAAAGTGTTCTTCAGGCTCATTATATCTTCCTCAAAACTTTCTCCCCTTCAGTTTGTTTTCAAATTTCCAGGCTCTTTCTGCCTTAGTTCTTTCAACATTTTTAAAGATGCTAAAAATCCCTTAATTAAAATATTAGTTAGCTGTATACTAAAAGATCTTGCTCCATGCTTTTTGTTCTTCAGCCAGAATACATCAATCCTGTACAGCACTCCAACCATTCTGGTAAATGGGAAGTCTACAAAACAAGTAACAAGAAAATCATCCATGTGGGATAGAAACAGGAATGGGCAGTGAGATTTCACAAAATCATAAGAGGAAAGTAGGAAGAGTTAAGAAAGGAAAATAATTTTTGATCCAAAACATGAAGTACATTACACTATTACTATGCTCCTCATGGTATAACTACTAGGCTTGATATAATATAACAATAAATTATAAAATAAATCAGTAATATCCAAGCACAGAGAAATCTAGTTTCCTTAAGAAATCTAGTAATTGCTTCATAGGGATTACCTTGAATAAATTTTCTAAATTAATCCTTTACACACCATTTAGACAAAATATTGTTTATATGTTTGCAATTGAACTATTTTGATACCATAAACAATTCCCTACGAGGCATGTCCTAGTCAATGTTTCTAGATAGTCTCCAAGAGAATAATTAGTTTAAACATAAATATTCCAACTCGTAGGTAATTGTAAAAGTTGTGTATGGTTAATTGCACTGTTTTTAAACAAATCATGTGTAGGAGGACATTCGCATGCTTCACTAGATTTTAATGGTAAAAATATCAGGTGCTAAAAGTAACATTTTCAGAAATTGATTGATACTCTAAGCATTAAAAATTTCACAATACTGCATAAGCATTTTCAAATGCAGTTGAAACTGTTTTCTAATATGAAAATAATACTGTAATGAATGTTTTAAAAGAAAATAAGATATAAACTTGGAACTATAGTTTCATATTCATGTCCACTTAGGATAAACAAAATGGGCAGTGAGATAGTGTGGGAGGAAACCCACCAGACCTACTCATGGAGAACCAGAGCAACAATTTCACAGCAAAATTTCTGAAGGGAGGGAAAAGAGGGTCTTCCTTGTTTCAAGAAGGACTTCTTTGACAACAGTATTAAAATATTATTCTTCAAGAAAAGCCAGAGTAAAACAATTTTATAACTAGTGGGGAAATTTGGAGAGAATCTCCTTTGATGAAGTCTCAAAGTACAGTACATTTCCATCCAGATGAAAAAGAAAAGGGAACAAAGACCAAAAAAAAAAAAAAAAAAAAAAAAAAAAAACGCTCCACCTTGTAATAGGTTATAAATGGAGTAGAACGACAATATTTTTCTTTTTTAAAAAAAATTATATTTTTTTTTAGTTGTAGATGGATGTCGCGAGCCAACCACGGGCTGTGTGTATAAGCTATGCACATTTGAGCTTATGAGGGGGCAGGTCTGTCATTGCACTGATTGGGCTGTGTGACACAGGGTGCCTTTCCTCCCTCTCTGCCTGTAATCCCTCACAGCACCTGAGATGGGTGTGACTATCAAGATGTCAATCAATCTGCTGACCACAAGACATCACCAAACAAGACTCCATCCTTCAAAATCCTACCCCTTGCCTTATTTGGGTGGAATATTCTATGGAATGTCTTCTCCCCAATAAATAGGGGGGGTTTCCAGTGTGCTTGCTCTCTTGCTTTCTCCAGAACTGCCCAGTATGGATCTGATTCCTGAGGTCGCAGAGCTGTCCCTGACCCCTAAAAAAAAAGGTATTTGTGTTTGTGTGGTCTTTTCGTTGCCAGCCCAATTCACGCCGAGTGACCCTGATACTGTCGCCCCCGTGGAACATGGGCAACATACGGACACAATGCCTTTATTTTATTTATTTGTTTTTATGTGGTACTGAGGATTGAACCTAGTGCATCATGTGTGTTAGACAAGAACTCTACCACTGAGTCACACCCCGGCCCTGAACGATGGTATTTTTCTATCCCTCATCTTTGAAGATTATGTGATGTTTTAAAAAAGTAGTTAACAAAATCTTTATGAAATATGGTATCATCTTCATGATATATGGAGATACAGTATAAGATGAGTTGTATCATTGATTTCAGACAGAATTGAATTTATGACATTTTTAAATAGCCAGACATCATATAGCTGATGGCCTTTTAGAATTCTAACACAAAATTCCAAAGAAAAGTGTGGTAATAGTTTGTTCCCTTAGAGAATATAAACATCATAGCTGTTGTTATTACATTTATACTAACTTTAAGCACAATTTTTAGAAGAAGGAAGAAAAGTACGTGGTTGGTCCCTAGAATCACTTGTAACTCTTTAACATTCTAAGAATGAGATCAGTGACTTGTTTTTATATATAAAAGAATTCCATTCCAAAGAGACTTAAAATTAATTCAGGACAAACACAATTTGAAATTAGCTAAGATGTATTCATTCATAGGGAGCAACATCATATAGAAGGAAGAATACTGTGTTTGAAGAGAAACAACATGAATTTGAGTCACAAAATGCTCCCTCATTAGCTATTGTGGGTTTTATTTGTTTCTGTTCTGAAAAATCACAGGATTGTTATTGTTATCAAGTGGAATGATGTGTTTAATTGTTGTAAAGTAGAAAGCACTACAGAAATATGATAATTCTTAAATGTCCAATTAATAGTGAAAAGGTGAGAGTAATTAACAATTTTAATACCTACATAGTGTTAAGAATCTAGCATATGTTGTGTCATGAACTCCTGTTAGTCTTTATTGTAGAAATAAAAAAGATGCTCTTACGAAAAATCCAGTAACTCTCATACCTAAACATGTCTGTTAATTGGAAGAATTTTACCTTAAGATATAGGAAAACATTCAAATGAAATGGAAACATTTTCTGTTTAAAGACCATGTCATGTAAAGACAGAAAGAGAGAGAGAGAGAGAGAGAGAGAGAGAGAGAGAGGACTAAATGAAAAGACATGGGCAGAGTGACATCATATAGTAAGGTGTAAAGAAATAGTGAACCGCTGAAAACCAACGACAGAGCATGTCCAAAATACAAATTTGTATTATCTTAAAATGTCCCACAATATACTCTATAAACTTCAATTCCAATTTGACATACATACTTTAATTAGATCAATTCAGTTTTTATATTCGTTATATTACAATGAAAATGTATTCATATAAAACAAGTTCATTTGAAAAAGATATGTGGGAATCCATTTTACATAAACAAATTTTTTCACTCTCTTTTTTAACCAAAGAGATATGCTTCCATTCTTAAGGAAGAAATTCATACTTTTATTTTGTTACTTTGTGATATGTCTTAAGTGGTCTTTATAACTGGCAAAAATAAATGTAGTAAAATGTATCAAGACTATAAATATATATCTAAACTTCAAATCCTCCCCAAACAAACCATTAGAAGATATTTATTGAAAAATTATTTTTAGGAATGATCATCAAGGGGGGTGCTGGGGTTGTGGCTCAGCAATAGAGCACTTGCCTAGTACCTGTGAGGCACTGAGGTCGATCCTCAGCACTACATAAAAATAAATAAATAAAATAAAAGTATTGTGTCCAACTATAACTAAAAAAATATATTTTTAAAAAAACAATGATCAATGGGAAGCAAATTCTATGCTTTATGAATTACTTATATTCAGAAGGGCCTGTTAATGATACATACAGTAATTGAGATATTGCCAATAGATTAAATTATTAATAATGTAAAATTAATCCAATGAGGAAAATTCTCACATAAAGTCAAACTAAAAAGAAAATATATGAGGTGAATACATAAATTTGCTTAATTGTAGTAATCATTTAATTTATATGCATATCAAAACATTTACACCTTAAATATATACAGTAAAATTTTTTGAAAAACATTGTATACCTCCAGTACAGTGTCTGTTGCTATAATCCTCAAAAAATAGCTGGCTGGGCTTTCCAAAATTTATTGAAGATTTTTGAGATGGTTTACCACATAATGTAGGCTATGTGACACACTCAAAAGAGAACTGCTCAAAGAAATATGCATTCATTCTTCCAAGAAGCTCATCCTGAAGCGCAGCCAGCCCAACACTCTGCCAAAGGCCACTGAGAAATAGTGCTTTCAACAATGAGCACAAATTAAATCAAAAGAACACATGCTTTGAATTTCAAATATTGATTTACTATCAAACTTATTTTCTCACATTGGCAACTCTCTGAAATGTATTCCAAGATAAACAGTGACCATGGTTAGTAGAGGTATCCATGGTCAATGATTTTACAGCTCACTATTGAAAAAGCAAGACTCTACCTACTCATGTAGAATAAGGAGTAGGTGATCACGTTTTTTTTTTTTTTTTTTTTTTTTAAAAACAACATTATTTCTTCGGATGACTGAAAGGCAATACACAGAAATAGATTTTTCTTTTATGTTAATGTCCTCATGTATGGCTTTGACTGTGAAATGTGCCACAAATCCAGAAATATGTCATACTTTGATGAGTAATTTTATTTTAGGGTATTTATCTTATAGATTTAATTCATGATACAATAAAAATACAATGATATTCCCCGAGGCACCATTTAAATAAGTTAGCAAAATACAACTTAATTGTCCAACAACAGTTGAATGGGTTAGTTACATCATTATACATACTGAAAATAAATAGGCTGTAGCTTTCCTTGTAAAGGAATGGCTAATCATTTGGGGAGATACTTATGATATAATAAGATTTCTAAAAAATTTTCTAAAGACCCTTAATATAGCTTACTAAACCACTTATTTTCTATTCTACTTCACTCTTGCTCTAGTGAAAAATAGACTTCTGTCAATTTTTACATAAACATTCCTCCCTTTTGCCATAGATCTTTCCAGTGTTATTCATTTCAGCTTAAAAAGTCATCTTACCATCTTCATCTAGTTTTTATTTCCTCAGACAAAATTACCCTGAGATCAATATTCACCAATGCTTAAAGCAAATGTTATTGTAATATTCATAGTTATATATTTTACTACACCTAATGTGTTTGCAAATGTACACTTATTTGTTGTTGATATTGTTTTGCTAATGTCTTTCTTTTCCAAAAAAGATTGTAGTTGGTTATTTTTTCATTACTGTGACCACTTTACAATAAACATGTGTCTTAAGTTCCTTCCCCAGGTATCTTCTTTGATCCTTTGGAAATTTATCCCACTTCCCTGACACAAATGTAGTTTGCCTTTAGTGTTTGCTTCTTGGAGGACTAACTTACATACTTAATAAGTATCATCAAGTAAATGACAGAAATACACAGAAAAGAATGCAAGAATTTATTACTTGCTGGGAAAGGAGAAAACAAAGCCTTTGATATAACATAATTCCAATTTAATGGATAGGCAATATCATATAAATATTAAGAGTGTAGGTTTTAAATGTTGCCTACTGGAGCTGATTCCTAACTAACACTTTCTTCCTGCTGTCTAACCTTTATTTTTTTTAATTATTCAACTGCCATGTAAATATAGCAAACTATTTTTATGTTCATTGTTTTTAACAAAAAAAATTTATTTGTAATATTTACAATTATAATTCTGTGTCTTCAATCAGAAATGGGGTTCTAAACTAAGTCTGAGGCAATAAATAAGTTGGACTCTTATAGACAACAAGATAATTAGTGCAGAATCATACAGGACAAAATTATTATCATTATTAATAATAACCCCCTGACTAAGTAAAAATTTGCTGTGGTTTTGATGAATACAAGTTGGAATCCCAGTTTTATACTTTCCAGTTTTGAGATTCTGGAGGAAAGTTTTACTGTCTAGAAATTATAACAATATCTACAATATTAGCCCATTGTCAGGATTAAGTAGCATAGCATCTCTACAAATACCTGACACGCATCACCTTGTTTTCTTATGTAGCCTTAGAACCAAATATATTACATAACAAAAACTTTTTGAGTCTCCATTAAGCTCTTTCCTAAAACAAGGACACTTGGTTAAAAACATAGGTTTAGTTGGTTATAAGTAAAATAAAACCTTATTCCCTGGCTTAGGCTTTATTATTTTTACTGTAGTTCACTGTTTAGCATCCTAGTTAAACTTCCACACAAAATGTGAATGTACACAGAATTAAGACTAAAATATTGACAATTGAGTTCTACGTTTGTAAACCAGAGATGGAAAGAACAGCATCCCAGGGAAAAATGTTAAGGAAAACATTGTCATTAGCCCACTTCATGTAAAAGTGACCAGGCAAACACAGAGAAAAATGCATTTTTTTTTCATATGAGGTTATGTCCCATTCTATAAGAATGTTGTACATTCGCTTCTAAATATTTGAAAAAAAAACAACAGTATTATAGCTCTGAAATCCCTCAGGTCAGCATGTGCCTCAAAATATTTTCCCCTACACTGTCATGGCTGTACAGTGCTCTACTAGAAGATTTAACAAAAGATTTAAGACCAACTATGAAGGCTTAGATAAATTATGACACCTCTCAGAGACTGGTGATGGTCCTTTGTTGTGTCTTCTCAGCTAGACTATCCCTAGTTATTCAATTAAATCTAATCAATGTATTAAGTATTATTTAGATGTGTTAACCATTGGACTAAATAAGAGAGATGGTCCTAGCTCACCTGCCATGGCCTTTTTCATATAGTTGGAAGGACTTAAGAGTAAAGCTGAGGTTTCCCTGATAGAGAAGAAAATCTGCCTGTGAACAGAAGTTCAGCCTGTTTCTAAGCATTGTAGCCTCCTGTTCCTGATGGTCTGCTCTATGAATTTCAGACTTGGCCAGCCAGGACCTACAATGGCATAACCCAATTACTGATAATATGTTTCTTAGCATACATCTGTTTCTGTTCTTGACTTATGGTTGATGAATGATTGATATACTTACCAATATTACTTATAAGATGAGAATATTCAGCCCCAGATGTTGCTTTTAATAACAAAACTAAATCATATCTGTGAAATGTTCAGCATGGTACCTGTTACACATAAATGGAGGTTTATTTTAAATGCCTTCACTACCATTGAGGCCTGAAATTGCAACAACCTCTGGACGGCTTTTTGTTCATCATTTCTCCCTTTCTTATAAACTTCAAAATATATTTTGCAAAATCACACAATTATCATTAATATTATTTTTCTCCTACGAGAGAGAAAAGGTTAGGGAAAGGGATCTGAAAATCTTGCTCTAAGAAGAAAGTCTCTCAGTTACATTCATTCTTGTTCCATTTTCTCCCTTCCTTCATCAACTCCCAACCTTACAATCAAATTCTGATATGTATTTTACATATCCTGATATGTATTGGTCCTTTGTGCATTAGTAGAATTTTTATGCGTTAGTAGAATCCTAAAGGCAGTGTAATGTGCAGACAACACAGACCCCAGGTCCCCTTCTCGGTGTAGCCTGAAGCAATGATTTATACATAGCAGACCTTCATTTTTCTCACCTATGAAACAAGGATCACAATCCTTCATCATAGGATTTTTGCAAGATATATTTTAAATATCCAATATATGGTAAATATGTAGCAAATATCATTACTGTTGTTGCCATTATTATTAATATTGATCAGATGTTTCAAATCCTTGACTGAATATCAGCAATCCTGGAGCCACATTTCCAAACTTTCCTGAGCTTTGGTTAGCACTTTGTAAGTTCAAGTTTCACAGTCAACTTGTTTTCCACCTTTCCTTCCTTGCTTTGTTTGGGTGGGAAATTTTAAGAAAGTGGGATAACTATTACAAATTAATTCCTTAGCTCTGCTATTTATGCCTCCAAGATACTGTGACTTGAACAATGATAGACAGGAAGAAGCAGTACTGCACATGATATTGACAGCTCATATCCCCCTCTGGCTTCATCCAGGTACTCTCAGTGGTACTCAACCACAACTGCTTCTCAGAATTACCTCGGAAGTTCTGCAGCAAAATTCATCAGGGAGAGGGTTCCTAGATTTATTTTTGCTCATGCTATCGTTGTCTAGTTTGGCATCTGAACAACATTGGCTTCATAAAGAGGTTTGGGAAGTGTTCCTTCCTCTCCTCTTTTCTGGAACAGATGTGTGCAGAATTAGTGTTAATCCTTGAAAAGTTTGATAGAATTCTCTAGCGAAACCATCTGGACCTGGTAATTTCTCCTATTTTTTTTTAAAGGGGGAGGTGGTTAAAACTATGAATTCAATTTTCTTGACAACTATGAGATTATTTTTAAAATTTTTAAATTTGTTTTAATTAGTTATACATGACAATAGAATGCATTTATGCACTTTGATATATCATACATAGATGGAATATAATTTCTCATTTTTCTGAGTGTACATGTTGCAGAATCATATCGGTCATGTGGACACAGTAATGATGTCTGTTTCATTCTACTATCTTTCCTACCCCCACCCCAATCACTTCCCTCTACCTAATATAAGGTAATGCTAATTCTTCCTTAGTGCTCCCAGCCTTACAACACCTATAAGAGTATTTAAATGATCTTTTACATATTAGGTAAGTTGAAATAATTTGTTTACTTTAAGGAATTCATCTATTTTACCTAATTTTTCAAATGTATAGTTGTTGAAGTTTTCACAGAATACCTTTATTTTTCTTTTGATCTCTGCAGGGTCAGTTAAAATACAACCTGATTCCTCATTGATACTAGTAATTTCTCTCTTTTCTCTCATCATTCATCATTCTCGCCACAGATTGGTGAATTTTACTTATCTTTACAAAGAATCAGCTTTTTAAAATTGATTTTTCTCCATTGCCTTTCTGTTATCAATTTCATTAATTTTGTTTTGTGTTTTTTAATACTTTCTTTGTGTTCAATACTATTGCTTCTCTTAGTTATTGAGATAGGAACTTAAATAATAGATTTGATAATTTTCTTCTTTTCAAATATGTGTGTTGTAAGTTTCCCTTCTCCTTGCTGCTTCAGCAATGTCCTAGAGATTCTGGAATCTTTTATTTTTTTTTCTTATTTAGTTCACTGCACATTTTGGCTTCCCTTGAAATGTGTGTCCTTTTTGATTCATGAACTATTAGAAGTATATTGTTTAGGAATTTTTCTGTTATGTTGTATTATTGATTTCTAATTTGATTACACTGAAGTCCAAGAACACATGAAAAATTATTCTAATGCTCAAATAGTTATTTTATTAATGGCCCTGGCTATGGTTTATTTTGATATATGTTCCACTGGGTATTTGAAAAGAATCTGTGTTCTGTCATTAGGTGGTATGCCCAGTAAGTGTTGATTATATCCTGCCAGCTGATGGTGTTGACTTATATATTGTTGCTAATACTCTATTTGTTTTATCAATATTTAAGAGAGAAGCATTGAAGTCTCCAATTATCATGGATTTGTGTATTGTTTTTCCTTTCAGTTCTATCATTGTTATTGCATATTTTGTAGCTCTGTCATTTGGCGAATTTAGGGTTGCCAACTCTTCTTGGTGGATGGATACTTTTGTCATTATGCATTGTCCCTCTTTATCTCTGATAATTTCCTTTGCTCTGAAGTCCACATCATTTGATACTAATACAGCTACTTCATACACTGTGGGAATAGAGTCTTGACTACCACAAAGAAATAGAAAATCAGCTCTTCCATTGTTCTCCCCTGACACCACAGACAGGTAGGCTTCATTACTACAAGGTGTAATTAAAACGCCATGTTCCTATTCAGTCTTCTTTTTTTATTTTATTATTTTCTATTTTATTTTTAACTAACAGATAGTAATTGTATATATCATATTTATAGAACATATTGTGATGCTTTATGTTTACATTCTGGACTGATTTCATCAAACTAATATCTAGTAAATTTTTGTGGTGAATACACTTATAATCTACTTTTAGTAATTTTGAAATATGCAATGTATTACTTTTTAAAACAGTCACTTTTCTTTGCAGTAAGTCAGTAGAGAGTAAGCATTCCTACTGTCTTGTTGGGGATGCAAATCAAGTCAAGATGGCGCCTGGCACTTTGCCAGGATGAGTGGTTTGTGTACCAACACCAGCGAGCCATTAAGATGATGAGGATTCCTTATTGGCTGACTGCTGTATCTAGATGATGTTAATTGAGTCAAGCTGTGTGTAATCAGTTAGGTATATATACCTCTGCTGCTCCGCAATAAAGCAGTTCCCGCTTGAACCTTCAAGTTGCTTGTCACCTCCAGGTTATTTGCCCAGCCAGACTGTAGCACTGTCTCACTGAGAAGTTCCACCCTTTGACATATATCTCCTCTTTTCCTATCTATTCTTCTGCTCCAGCCTGTTTTAAACAGCATTCAACTCTCTATTCCTATGAAATCAACATTTTTAGATTCCACACAAGTAAGACCATGACATATTTGTCTTTTGGTGTCTGCTTTATTTCACTTAGCATATTTTCCTCCAGATTCATCCATGTTTTGTAAATGACAGAGTTTCCTTCTTTTTAAAGACCACATAGTATTCCATTTTGTATTTAGTTCATTATTTCTTTATCCATTCGTCCAGTGATAAATACCTCAAATTTTGCATTCACATGTTGGTTATTGTGAAGTTCCGAAGTAAACATGTGAATGTAGACATCTGTTTGGCACACTGATTTCAGTTCTTTTGTAAATATGGTCAGAAGTAGGACAATTGGATCACATGATAATTCTTTTTATTGTTTTCTAAAGACTCACCATTCTGTTTTCCATAAAAGTATTAACTTATATTCCCATCACTAGTATACAAGGGCTACCTGTTCTTTGCATCCTTACCAATACTTGTTATCTTTCTTCTTTTTGATAATAGCTACACTGTTCAGGAAATGGGCTGGCAGCAAGTTACAGCCTGCTGAGGAGAAAGTCTTGGTTTCCATTTCCATTTACAGACAAGGACAGGGGTAGAAGCACTTTTTTCTGTGATAGAGTGGTCATTGCCTGAAGTTTTAGTCCTTCCAAGTCGATCCATTATCTTTACCCTTAGCTCCAGACAGCAGCCTTTTATTGTAGCTTTTTGTTCACATTCAATGGTATTTCTGGGTTTCTAGTTTCTCCAGCAATAAATATAGAAATCAAAGGGCAAAAGTTAGAGCATGAACAAAAAGAAAAATAAATAATGGAAAAAATAAAACAGGAAATGCAGCCTGTGTTGTTCCTAGTTGTCTCTAGCTGGTCTTCTTTTTACCTTCTAGTTTATAGAGTTTTCTTATAAAAAATTTTACTTAATTTTAAGAGTATTCAGATTTAATCAGCAGGAAAAAATAGGAAAAATTGTTTTATTTCATCTTCTTGGAAATATAAGTCTCTGGAGAATTTTAAGTAATTGTGGTACCTAGGACCTACCTGGATCATTTTATCAGATTTCACTGTGCATTTTTTTAATCTCATGGTCAATTAATTAAGGAGTTATTTTACAGCTTTCATTACTTCCAACTCAAGGTCTGAGTGCCTCTGCCTGAAGATCCAATTTATGCCTTGTAAGTTTCAGCAGCTAGCATCCTGAATCTGATGTACCACTGAAGTTGAGAGTTTCTGTACACATTCTAAGAGGTCCATATTTGTGAAAATTTTAATTCACTGAAGTCTTGTATTATTATTGATTTCAGTTTTCTAATATCAAAAAATCTTATATTTTCACGATTATTACTCTGTCCTTGTAAAATCTGTTGTTTTACAATTTAGTTGCACATGAATTATTTGTAATTATGTATGTGGAGAGGAACAGAAATAAAGATTTAATTGCATATAATATCAGAAAATCCTATCAATGTGTATACGAATTTATAGGCAGAAACTATGTATATATAGAAAAGAAAACTGATTTGTTTATATAAAGGAAATACAATTACAAACTTTATGAGATTCATCTTCCATTTATAAGATATTACTATATGCACTTGCTATTATCTGCATCATTAATGTATGTCAGACTAATTTTTTTCTTAAATTCTATGTAATTGCACCAATAAATTTAATTTATATATTCTCTGTTACCCATGTACAATGGTAATCTGTTTTTAGTTTGAAAGAAGTCAGAAGGACTTTTTTTGCAGTGTTGTAGTTGTACAATACTATTATTCCTGCCTTTATTTTTAAACATATTTTAGGATAAAAGCCACACTTTAAAAGAATTTGAAACATTAGTGGCTATTTGGAAAATAAAACTGGTTTATAATTTACACACAATAAAATTCACCCATTTTATCCACACAATGTTCTCATATTTTCTATGGGTTTTGACAAACACAAGTAAACATGTAGCCACAACCACAATCAGCTTACAGAAGGGTTCTGTCATCCCCCTCCCCTCCCCTGGCCTTTCCCTCTTGCTGTCTCTCTATAGGGAACTCTTCACTACACACCCTGGGTGGTCCTTCCTACTACCTCCCTTGGTAATAGGAGACTTCCTATGATTAAAAATCCAAATCCTGCTCCCTTCTTGAAGGGGTAGAGGACTTTATTCAATTCTTTACCCCAGGTTCAATGGGTTGTTTCCTGTGGATTACAATGATAAAAGTTTTCTGTCCTTCTTCAGCAGTGTACGTTTTATTTTTTTTATAAGTTGCTCAAGACAATACAATGATCTTGACATATCATACATTTGATTCAAATGGGGTATGAATTCTCATTTTTCCACGTTTACAGATTGCAGGATCACATTGGTTATACAGCCACGTTCATACATCCAGCAATCCTAGTGTCTGTTGTATTCTGCTGCCCTTCCTATCCCCCTCTCCCCTCCTCTCCCCTCCCATCACCTCTCTCTACCCAATCTACTGTGGCATATTTCTCTCTCTTTTCCCCCTCACACCATCATATATGTAATTTTGTATAATGATGATTCTTCTTCTTCCTCCTCCTCTTCATCCCCGTCTGTCTTCTCCATCTTCTTCTCCTTTGTCTTATTGTTCCTTTCAGTTATATATGACAATAATAATTTGACTTATTTATACAAACATAGTGTACATCTTTTTCTAATTAGGATCCAAGTCTTGAGGTTGTATGACGTGATGTAGAGATGCACTCTGGGGTATCCATACATGACTTCTCTTCTGTGGGGAAGCTCCATCCCTGGACTGCTTTGCACTTTCCTGAACACTGGATGCTCCCTCCTTCTCAGGCAAGGCTTTCTCCCTTATCTGGCTGCCTTCTTTACTCTTGAGGTCCCAGAAACCTGCTAATGGATGCAAACTGTCCTGTGTCTGCAGTTTCCAGAACTTCTAGACTCACAACTGTTCCTACACTTCCTTCAGCAATTTGTTATACATTTTAGCTAAATTATTCTTTTTAGCTTGTGTGGAAGCCATGTTTTCCTCTGGGACTCTATTTAGGTAAGCTAGAGCTCACTTTCCTCTCTATTTGATAATATCTATCTTTCCTCATATTTTAAAACAGTGAGATGCCCTGTGACTCCAGCCCCCTATTAGGTCAATACATTAGGACAAAATAATCTAGCTTTTTCTTCTTGATATAATCAGATTGTTAGGACAAGATCTGAGTTTACATTCCCTTAATATTAAGTGAAAAATGGGAGTGTCTTCTCATTTTAATATTGAAAACTAAGACACCAAACTATGACACACATTTGAGATTAAGTAATAACTTTGGTGTCAACTATACCATCAGATACTTTATGATCTGTGAATATCAGTATAATATAGTTAACAATTAGTTTTGCTCAATCATACAAAAGTGAAATTTTAAGATGACAAAAATCCTGAAATTTATATATATATATATATATATATACATAAATTACTTGACCACTTTATCTTTATAGAAGATGATTTGTTTTGGTTTCATAATATGAATAGAGTTCATATTATGCCATGTTAAACATCATAGTCATATTCAATCTAAATTACTAGCTATTCATTTTTAATGCATTGTTATGCAATAAATAGGTTTGTAAATTATTTTATTATTGTATATAATAATTATTACTGAAAATAATATATTGTATTTTTGTAAATAATTGTATTAGCTATTCTCTTGCAATATATTGACATAGATATATTTCACTGTCACATAATAAAGCAGGCATATTTTACCAAATATTCCATGACTACTAACTTAAAAAATTATCATATTTTAAGTGTGCATTCACCTGGCTGATAATTTTGTCCACCTGCCCAAAATTTCCTCTGTGAATGAACAAAATATATTATTTCAATACTCCCTCAGAATGTCAAGCTATAGAATGACCCCTGAGGGTTCAACTTCCATCAAACATTTCACTTGGCAGATGTGATTGTTGAACAAATGGTAATCCAAAAAATGTTAATTGTTAATGCCATGATATGACACTACATTCAAATTATGATTGCTAAACAAGGTATAATTTATGTCTGAGATCTTTTTAGTCCTGGATGCATAAAAGGAATAGACAACAGTCTGATTTATGATGTTGTAGAAAGAAGAAAAAAGTCCTTAGGATTAAATATTTATATAACTGTCAAATTAGTTCTTATGTGTTACAACTGAATGTCATACATCTCACATGACTTTCTTAATTCATTTTATTATTTTCCTATTTTTCCAGCTATTCTGCCACGGTAGGCTAGCCATGTTTTGCTGATGTTTAATAATATGGGGTACACAATGCACATAATTAGATCAAGCATCCAACAGTGGAGTTTTCAAATTAACTTACAATTACTTGCACTACAATTTACATCTTCTCAGTATTCTCCCTCCTTTGTCCTCTTCTCAATCATATCTCTTTCACAAACCATTTTATTTCTCCCTTCAGAAGGAAAAACACTGTTCATCAGTATTAATTTTGCACCATAAGCTCTTGCATAATTCTAATTTTAGAGCTGAATCTAAGTCTATTACTCAAAATATTTTAGAGATTGTCAACAGTTTCTTATATATCTCTTATTCAGACTATCTCTTTAGCATTTATTGTGCTTTTCTCTAAAATTTTCATCAACCATTATTAATTATAATGAAATTATAATGTTAGAAAAATTTAGAATTTCTTCCATTGTAAATGATTTATTAGAAATATAAGAAAGAGAGAGGGAGACAGAGTAAGAAGCAGGGCGGCAGAGAGGATATGAAACCTTTCTGTCATGAATAAAAAGTTTATGGGGCAAAGTTTAAGAAGAAACGAAATAGAAGCTAAATGCAATCTTTTGGATTTTACAGTCACTGGCTGAAGATCAGACTGAAAATTGGCAATGGAATCTGCTGAGTTATTGCCTGAAACAGTCTTTGAAAAGCTTTGGCTCTGTATTTAGGCAGGCCTGGCTTGAATCAGAGCTCTCCCATTTCCTTGGGTAAGTTTTTCAGTGCCCCTGATCTCATCTGGATGCTAAGGAGAGTTTCGGTCACCACTCGTAAAATAAGAGTATCAAATTCTAATATAGTGAATATTCCTTACAAAAATTTCAAGGAAAAAAATGAAAAATACACCATATGTACTAGATAATATTTGTATGATGATTAGACTTTCATTAGGTTTTTAGATATACTTTTTTTGAAAATGTTTGATCATATAATGCATATTATTATAACAAAGATGTAGGAAAACATAAGGACTTTGATAATTAAATATATAGCTGTCACAGCCATTTTGAACACTGATATGTTCTGAATGTTTAAATTTTGGTTGGCTATTTTACAAAAGTAAGAACATATAATGAAGACACTTAAAAATTTAAAAGTAAAATTTGAAAGATTAAAAAGATTTAAAAGTAAAATCATATTTGAAGTTCAGAATTTAATCTCAATGTTATTAGATTATATGAGCATGTCGATTTGAAAATGGGAAAAGTACTGTGAATTAAAGCAAATAAATTCTGCACCAGAAGATAAAAGGAACTGATAGTGTATTATCAGACCCACACTACTTCTGACAAAATCATAGCAAGGTCTCTCTACATCAAATTTGGCTCCACATAACAAGCAAAGCATATTATTTTATGTGGACAAAAGAATGGTTAATAAAAAAATTGAGCTACCTTGCATCTATCTTATGTGATTCTAAGAGAGTTGTGCTAACTATGAATTTAGAAATAATTGGCAAAAATTGATTTAAGTATTTCAGGAAGAGACTACACCAACACAACATTCAGATACCTATAAAAAAGAATAGGACTCAGCTCTGGCAAGCCTGGGTATCATCCATTAATCTGCCATTTAATATGTTTCAAATCTTGAATATGAATCTTTCCTTCTGAAAATTTGTCTTCTTATCTAAGTCTAGACTTCAGAGGAGTCACTCAGAATGTTTTTGTATGTTCTTTATGGGTGTGGGTCTTATTTCATTACTCTTCATGCTAATAACAATTGCTTGATTGAAATAAATGCTTTCATAAGATTCAGTGCATACTGTAATAAAGAATATTCTATTGTTTTAGTCAGCATTTTTGTCACTGTGATCACCAATTTCATAACTCTGGGCCCAAGGTGAAGCAGAACATCATGGAGGAAGGGAGTGGAGGAAAAAACCAGCTCATGACTTGACAACCAGAAAGCAGAGAGAGAGCTCCAGTCACTAATGACAAAATATAAATCCCAAAGGCACACACCTAGTGGCTTACCTCCTCCAGCCACATCCAACCTACCTACAGTTACCACCCAATTAATCCATATCAGTGGATTAATTCACTGATTTGGTTACACCTCTCACAATTTAATCTTTTAACCTCTGAAAATTCTTGCATTGCCTCAAACAGGTGCTTTTGGGGAACACCTTTGTATCTATGCCATAAGATTCGAATTTGTATTTTTTTTAGGAAAATTCAGGAGTCTACTTTATCAGTTTATTATTTCTACAAATTGGCTTCTTTTATGTAGAATGGTAGATCATATTACAATTATATTACGATTCACTATAAATTTTCTAAAACTTTACAATTAAAAATAGATTTAATATGCATAATATTCTGTTTAAGTATATTACATATTAAAGGTAAAATCACCTGTGATGTTGAAAATATTTAAAACTGTACTACTACTACGAATAATTTCTGAATGTGTGTGGGGATAATGAACTTAGTTGTGCTCTAACATTGAACTACTTTTTTATTTTATGTATTTTTTTTTTTTTTTGAGACAGGATCCTTCTAAATTGCCCAGACTGGCCTTGAATTTTCGATGGTCCTGCCTCAGGCTCTTGAGTAGCTGAAATTATATGAGCAACATACCTTGCTCATAATACTATTTCTTAATTGCCTGAATTTTTAAAAATCAGCCATACACCCTTTCTAGTAAATAATAATATTTTCTTAAATATTTTGGTCCATATTTTATGGTCATTTGACATATTGGTATGAGATCATTAATAATATTGTATAATTCTAGTTTAGTTTTTATAAAGTCATTATGAAACAGCTTTGTTTAATAGCTATGTTGCATTTTTTGTAGAAGTACTAATTCTCTTATAAACAACATTTCAACCTTCATGATGACTAGAACAGCTGAACATGCACTGACATTGCAAAACACAGCATGGTATTCAGTCAGTGCTTAATAACACTCTGTTTCATTCAGTTAAATCTGTATATGAAATAAATATGATATTAAACACTGAATTCTTAATTCATAGTAAATTTTCTTTTTTATTTCATATACAGTTAGGAGATAATTTTGAAGGGCATCACAAGAAAACAAAATCACTTTCAGGCACTTTCTTGTCTGTGTTCAAGGAACAAATTATTGCAGAAAGAAGATGCTCCATTATTACGGAGAAGTTCTGAGTTCAAATCCCAGTCGCTATTTTTATTAATTTTAGAAACACAATTATTATAAGATTATTTCAGGCTTAGCTAAGATAAAAAATTATAAAGCGTTCCACATTAGATAATATATAATGGATGAATGAAGCTCTGGATTATGAGGAGACTTTTAATTAGAGTCTAGAAATATAACTTTTATTTCTATTCCTTCTTCTGGTTGGGTACATATTAGACAAAATACCACACACCATTATGTTTAATGTAATGTATTTGCAAGTCTCACCATCTGGACTTGTATCCTGAATTTACATTTATAAGAAGACAAGTTATGTAACATATTAGTGTCCAAGTCCCTTGTTCATAACATGGGAAACATATATGCACCTTTTTTAAAGAAGAGGTACTAGTTCATGCTTTTAATATAAGTAAAATAGTGTCTGATACATAATAAGCACTCAAGAATCAACTGTAATTACTATTTGAGAATTATGAATTTTTCATACGTGGATGCTAATTCCTGATTTGTTTATGTGTTATTTTAAAATAAATTTAGAGCACAAAAGTTTTTTTAATTTTGTTAGTGTAAAAATCCATTAAATCAATTACCCATCTAATTAACCAGATAGCAGCTTATCCTTAGAGAATGAAATGTGTATTGGTAGATACATTTTAAAAGAATTCAATATTAAAATATAAGGATAATTACAATCTAATTAAGAGTGGGGTTAATCTCTATGAACAATAAATAAAGTTAAATAATTTGTTAATGCAATTTTCTGATGGATGAAAAGAATTTCATATATTTGAATAGTGTAATATTTACTATATTATATGCATACACACCTAAAGATTGAGATTATTCACCAACTTCTGTTAATTTTAGAATATATCACTTACATTTATAAATGTAATGATTACCATATATATATATATATATATATATATATATATATCACTATATATATAAATATATCACTTACATTTATAAATGCATGATTACTCAGGTAAGAAAAAAACTCACAGTTACCTTGCTTGAAGCAACCATTAGTGAACTCTTTCAATGTTCAATTACTAAAAAGAACATTTTAAAAGATTACCTTTAGAACTAAGATGTTCTGATTTTTTTATGATTTATAAATTGCATTCAACTCAAAGTTCTAGACAATAAGAATCTATTTAGTTTAGCTGTGGCAGGGAAGAAAGGGGAGAGTAGGATGAGAAAGGATTGATCGGTGGCACTAAGCTATGACTAGATAGGAGTAAGAATTACTGACAGGTACAGTAGGGTGACTGTAGACAAGGATAATGTACTGTTTGTTTCAAAAAAAGTAGAAGAGAGAATTTTAATATTTTCACTCTAAAGAATAAATGTTTGCAGAAATAGATATATTTATCTTAATTTGGATACTACATAAAGTACATATGTATCAAAACATCATGTTACCCCATAAATATGTTCAATTTTATGAATCAGTAAAAATTAATCATTAAATAATTTATTCAAATAGAAAAACACATATAATATGTTTCATTCAAATTTGCCATTGATCTGACCTGAGGTGGAAATGTCATTCAGATAGGAAATAAGAGTACTTTTAATTATTAGAGTTAAACAATGAAAGTTATTAACGTCCAATAATTTAAGGTACCATCATAGAAATCTGAGGTACATTCTCACTTTTACACTGTTTCACATTTGCTGTGTCTTTTTGAAAACTCCAAAGATATTGATCTGTATGAGATAGATGCAAAAAGGCTAGGTTCAATACCCATTTGCTTTCCAAATCAGTAAGACACTATAGAGATGAAAATACATTTTATTCAATGACAATAATATTTTATAAACCCTCAGAAAAAGGTGATGGCCTTCTAATGTAAGTAATCAGCTTTAAAAAATCCATAATTTATTACCAAATATACTGATAATAATTTTATGACTTAATTGGGCCATTGCTGACATCAATTACTGTGCTTCAGTGACTATCATATCTTCAGAACAACCTGGCTATAGACATATACAAGAAACTAATAACAGATGTTAATGTACACATCAGGTTGACTCATCTAAATTTCTTTTTCAGCTGGGAAAGGAAAAATACCTTGCAATCTAGAAACAACAAATGATTATGTTAATGAAATTTTTTTACTCCCCAATTACAATTTTATTATTAAAAATGCATATTATAGTTTGGATCTATAATGACTCTTCAAGCCTAATGAGTTGAGGTCTTGGTCTGCAGCTGCTGGTACTGTCAGGAACTGGTGGGAACCTCAAGAGGTCAGGCCTATTGAAGGAAGTAGGTCACTGGGGATGTGCCCTTGAAGGCTACACTGGGAATGTTCCTTTTCCTCTCTCTTGCTTCTTGCTTTTCTTCCCAGGTGTCATGAGGTGAGCAGCTTTCCTCTACCACATGCTCTCTGCCCTCGTGTTCTGCCTCACCATAGACCCAAAATAATATAGCCAAGTGACCATGGACTGAAATCTCTTAAACTGTGAGACAAAGAAATATTTCCTATTTTAAGTTGTTTATCCCAGGTATTTTTGCACAATGACATCAAGTTGACTATCACATTGCATATATCTAAATTTGACATGTACAGCTTTCTTGCACTAAACCAACCAAGAAATATGAATTATAATTGAGCTTCACAACCAATTGAGCTTCACAACCAAGTACTTGGCTATATTTATAAATGGTTTAAATAGATTAAAAATTTGACAAATAAAATTAATCTCAAAAAATACAATTATATATTTAAAAAGATGCATAATTTGTCATTGAAATATCATTGTTATAATTTTGGAAAATAGAGAACATCTGAACTTTCAAATAAGAAATTGGTTTAGTATAGTATGATTTATCTGCCGCAGTGCGGCTGCAGCAAAATAAGCGGGGGTGGGGGGTGGGGGTGGGGGTGGGGGGGGTGACGAATAACTTGTGTACCTTGATACAGCAGGAGTAGGAGCCATTTATTGTAGGACAGGAGCGGTATTTATACATTTTACATAGCTTATCTAATTAGCATGAAATAGATACAGCAGTCAACCAATAAGGAATCTCCACACTTAATGGCTCGCTTTTGTTACTTCATAAACCACTCCCTCTGGCATTTTGCTAGGCACCATGCAGACTTGTTTACAGACTCTAACATTTCTCTGGCAAAATAACAGGTGCCAATCTGACTTGTTTACAGACCTTAACATTTATCCAAACCTAGAGCATTAGGGAAATATTATATAAATATTCTATTTTAAAGTAACAATTTACAGCATAAACATTTTAAACATGTGGTATCATGGTAATACAAAGTTGTAAAATAGTGTAAGCATTCTGCAAAATATGGGAAGTAGACTCTACTTCCTACTACATGGGCTGTTCCTGACTTATACCTTCCAAGCAGTTGCCTTGAGCAGAGTAGCTGAAAAGTCAACATTTCTGAGTAAATGAGTAAATAAAACCAAAGCTAAATCCACAGTCTTAGAAGATTAAGCATTTTGCTTTTCAAGGTCATACAAAAGAGAAAGAACCATTTGATGACTATAATTATAAAGGGTAAGAATCTCTTGTAAAGGCATTAAGATATGATTTCCACTTTGCTACTGTATAATTTTGCTGTCCTGTGAGATAATCTACACAAACAAATTGGTTGCTGTAACATAAAATACAACATATGCTACCTTGCAATGTAGAAATTCTAGCTGCCAGTGAGCCGATTCAACATTACAAAATTATTACATCACTAGAAAAATATAGACCATGCATGCCTAAACCATTTTCTTTCAGGAAGTTGCTTTTATATTTTGGCATAATACCTGAAATGGATGCATCTGGAAAAAGATTAGAATATTCCTTTATTTGACTAATGAAGAAAATAAAAGTATAATTAATTTCTTGATTACAGAGAAAAGATATAAAATTAGAATTTGTCAGATACCCACCCTAATAAAACCAGAAAGAAAACCACAGACCTTGCTCATGGGAACAGAACATGACCACTGAATGTGAACAAGATCAAGAGTAGATCAGGGAGAGTCCAAAGGCACAGATAAGGGAAGAGGTAGAACTACACAATTAGCAAGGAGATACTTCACCCCTCCTCCTTCAGTAGAAGAGAGAAGTGAAATAAGTTACAATCCCCCTCACAGAACAGAGGAAATAAATGGTTTTCCTTGACATGTATCTCAGTAGTTTGCCATATAAAGAAAGCTCGGTCTTCCATGACCGTTTTATTCTTATTGTGCTGTTACAAATTAATTTTGCTTTAGCTTTTTGGAATAAAGTTTTGGAGAGAAATTAAAGTTAAAATAATTTTGAGAAAAAGTTGATTATAGACACATCTTCAGATTTACACATAGTGATTTCTGTTCCTAAGAAGGCACTTGGAGTAAACATGTTATTAGAACAGATGGAAAGATAATATGGATTGGTGTTTTTATACTGAAATGCATTAAATAGCCAAAAGGTAATATTAATCCCTAAAGTAAATTTTCTGCCTCAGTAAATTTAATTACAACACTGTTCTGGGTCAAAGAATATGATTTTATTTCTATTCTTATTATTTTAAACGCTATACTAATAGTCTTTCTAGTTCACTTGTTACTTGCTTATCCTATGTGCTCTGACTAGACCAGGGAGGAGTAAAGGAGAAGAAGTACACGGAACTTCTTCCAAAGATTTGAAGATTGCTTTTCTTTGTTAAGTGAACACATGTTTTTGACACACCTACAAATGCTTCACTAGTTTAACTGCTAATTACAATACTTGTTGGGATGTTCTAGAAGAAATCAACCATGAGATAAATAAAAATTCAACTTCTCTTTTCCTACTGGTACTATGCTTTTTATTTTAATATGTCATCTTCTTTCTATAGAAGTAGATGCAATATTTTCTATTTTCTTACAATATACAAATTCCTAATTTGTCATTTAACAAGTATTTTCTGAGTTCTTTCTGTTCTAGTCTTTCTCTTGTAACAACAAATACATGCTCATAGACCATTTAGTTTATAACATTTGATTAGTAATTATTTCTGTAGTATAAATATACTAATAAAATAATGACACAAAGGCAATTGTATTCCTGTTTCATATAAACATTTAATTCCTACACACATGGATATATACATACATACAAACATGCATATACACATTTCTTTGATAAGCTGTTGATATTCCATTAAATCACTAAATATGTAGAAAAAAAATTTTAAAAGCAAATTCTTTTGAAATTCTATTGGTAGCAATGCAAAGAATATTAAAAGATTTTATGAAGCTGTCCTGATTTTTCATAAATATTTTGCTAGTTTTAAAAGGCAATTTGAAGGCGAGTGCAAGGCACAAGTTTACAACCCCCATCAACTTTAGAGGCTGAGGCAAGAGGATCACAAGTTTAAGGCCAGTCTGATAAACTTGGTGAAACCCTATCTCAAAATGAACTGAAGAGGGCTATGGACGTATCTCATTTGTAAAGAGTCTGTGGGTTCAATTCCTAGTACTGTAAAATCAAAAAAAGAGACATAAGAAAAAAGAAATATATAAGATAAAGTAATAATAAAGCATGTGACTAGCATTTGATGAGACTTTCTCAGCTATTCAGCAAACTACCAACAAAATTAAAATTAATAAAGGAAAGATATCAGTGTTTTACCTCATCCATCATCTATACTTTCTTCTTCCCCTAACAGTTTTTCATGAAAAAAAAAAAATTGAAGTCTTGCCATATCTTCTTCTTGCTAAACCCTAGAAAATGTGACAAATTTCTCTTCATGAAAAGATTTATCCCTCTTGGTAATTTTTGGATTATTATTTTTACTGTAGATATCTTTCTAAATTCAGAGAGAATCAAACCATATAAGTAGAGAAGAGGGCTATTACTCAGGGCTGCTTTCCTCACCTTCCCAATACAAACTTCAAGTTTCTGAGGAACTACTGCTTGGAATCAAATTCTCTCTCAAGTACTGGTAGAGGTGTGTGTGTGTGTGTGTGTGTGTGTGTGTGTGTGTGTGTGTGTGAAAGAGAGAGAGAGAGAATGTTAGAGAGAGAGAGAGAGAGAGAGAGAGAGAGAGAGAGAGAGAGTTTTTTTTCAGAGTGACTGTTGCTGTTCATTGTGCACATGTTTGAATGACAGCCTTCCTACAACTCCAGGAGATAACATTTTACAACTAGGCAATCCATTCTGCCTCAAAACCAGTAAAAAGGCTGCTCCTTTCTGTTTTCCAGTCCAAAACAAACAGTTATATCCTCACACTTTTTCTTTTACTTTTTCCATCTCATTTTTTGCTTATGTGTTTGTCTGCATGTTTGTTTTGGCCCTAGAAAGTAAGCTCAGCTGGGCTTGTCAAGTCAGTGTGGTTTCCAAGATCTATCTGTAGCTAACAGAGGAAAAAACATTCTTCCATACAACCCTCCACTTCTAAAATCTTTTTATAGATTCCTGCCTCTGATTATTGGGAAAATTAACCTAGTTGTTAACTTAGTATTTGGAATGGAGCCTTGTGAACTTTCTATGTAGAAGTGCCTTCTAAGAACTAAAGACGACAGGATTTGTTAGGACCCTCACGCCTTTAAAAGTTAGCAGAAAAACAGAGATGGACAATTAAACACTGTTGCATAGAAAGAGTGGTTTCCTGGTGCTGCTTGAGAAAGCAGAGTCAGGAAGAGGATTTGAACAGGAAATCTTGGCAATTATAGATTCAAGTGAATTCCATTACTGAGAGTATTAGAGAATTAGAAATGGAGATAAAAGTAGCAGTAGTTCTGGGATTAGAAATCAGAATTGTTCTGGAAACTACAAGCACTGAGCTGTTTCCTACCAGCTAATCTAAGAAAAATACCTTAATTAATGATAAGATTTTAACATATGAACAATGAGAGGACCAAAAATAATACACAAATATGAATATTTGGATATTTCATTTGAAAATAGCTACAGAGCAAGAAACAACATTATAGGGACTGTGGGGAAAGAATATCAGAACAAATGAAAAGAGATCGTAAAGACATTCCCCAAAATGAACTATTATATAAAATGCAAATTTAAGTTCTAGGAGAGTTGTACTTTCCCAGTGAAAGAAAGCTGTGAGTATCAAATTGACTGAAATCAAAAGACAACAGAATTAAATTAAGATGCAAGAGGTTAAGATAAAGTACTTTAAAGGGCATAAGAAAAAATAAACTGTTGGGAAAATATAATTAGAGATATAGAGGATAAAATTAATCAGAGTACAAAGGAAAAAAACAAAACAAAATGAAAAATAAAAAAGTAACTAATAACATTGAAAAGCCTGTGTATAAAGATTAAAATTATTCACTATTTCTTTGGATGCTCTATTAAAAACTTCTGCCCTGTTTTTCCATAATAGGAGTTACCTTATTATTCCTCTAAATATAGCCGTGAATCTTGCCTATCAAGCCTATGTTTTATTTTGTTGTGAATAACACACACACCCACAAACTGTACTTTCCTTATTTAAAGTTAAATCTTTGTTGCCTGATTTTTCTAATAAACTATTAACAGTTATGTTTACATGCTGGCCATAGCAAGTACACTCATACCTAGATATTTGGGAGTTAAGTAAAAAGTCAGCACCAGTCATCCTAGATCACCTGTGTGTTGTGGACCCTGGATACAGCTTCTAAGAGATGTCTTAGTTTTTTGTTTGTTTGTTTGTTTGTTGAGGACATCAAAGAGATGAAACCCTAGGTTATTGATCTTACCGAAAAGTGAGGAAGTAAGCTATAAATTGAGATGATAAAAACTGTATTCAATGCCAGAAAAATTGAGAAGCCAGGAAATTAGAGATTGAGCAAAGCTAAAACAAAAGGAAGTCCAAGAATATTAAAAATCTAAGACATTAATTTCAGCTTAACCTGGAACTTTATAATCCTTCTTTAAGAGATTGTGTATAATCAAATTACATCACAGCTATCATTACAAATGCTATATTAACATGTTTTAACTTCTGGTCCTGAAAATGTTACCAATTATAACCACTACATATTTTTAAATGATAATCTTTCCTGATTTTTTTGTTTCCTCTTTTTTTTTTCTAGATCATTTCCAAACTCCTCTGCTTCTGATCTTCATGAGAACTAATTTGTTAATCTTTTCTTATCATTTTATGTGTTCCCTAGATAAATAAATCCAAATCCATGATTTTAAATATCTGTACAATAATTATGTTCTACTCTGCATATGTAGTGATTCCTCTCTGATGATCCTGCTATATAGCTGTTTCTGTCTAAATGTTCTACAAATAACTGAAACATAATGTGACAAAATTAAACTACCTCCTCATGAAATTAGTTTCTTTTCAACACCTCCAATATTAACTAATGAGACTATAAAATGTACAAAAAATTCTGAAATTGGAAATTTCACTTTTCCTCATAATACACATCCAACATAACCTAAAATCAGTTAATAATTGCTCAACTGTATCATATATTTTCTCAATATCTAAGACAGACTTCTTCCTTTTTAGTCTATATTCCAACATTATCTTTCTCTTCAATATTATCTTTTCTTTAAGTCTGTTGACCTCTTCAACTCAGTTCACAAACCATTTTTTACATATCCCATAAAATTCCTGTCAATGCAGAACATGATCTCTACTGCTTATAACCAAGTAAAATCAATTCTTACTTATGAAAATATGATTTCATGAACTTAATCCATTATGTTTCTGCCATTATTAACTAGCCACTCTGAACTCTATATTAAGGTGTGAATGCACGTTTGTGTGTGTGTGTGTGTGTGTGTGTACATTTATGCCTCTATCCATTCATGCTTATTATTTTCTCTCTGTGGAAATGCTAATTTGGCTTTTTCACCTGATCAATTCCTATTCATATTCCCAAGAGGTTGAGGTAAAAATTTGGAAAAGTCTTTGAAAATCAACTGCTTGATACCATCAATTGGAAAATCTACTAGTATAATATTTATTCAACTGGTATTTTCTATGAAATTTCTGGAAGAAATGATGAAGTTTTTACATCTTTTATTTTCCTGGGCCAAAATTTCCTGACATAGTAAAATATCATTAATATAGAGAGTAAGTGGTGTGATTATAAATGGCTTCTGTTCTCAATACCTACACAAATATGAGTCTGAGTATTTATTGGTACTGTTTTATTATTTTGCTCCCCTTTCTACCTCCAGACCAGTACAACCTGAGAAATAAAGAATTATACAAGAATCATAAGACTTTACACAAACTTATGCACATATAATTTATCCTTTTACCATGTGTTTCTTCAAAATGTAGAAAAAAACTAATGTGATTATGGTACATGAAGTTACTTTGAATATAATATGCATTTAAATGCATGTTTCTTTTAAAAACATTGTAAGGATGTTTTCTCCAACATGTCCAATTAGGGATGTAATCAGTAAAAAAGGAAATATTGGATTCATAAAGTTGGGAGGTTCACCTTGTTAGATCTTGGTAAGCAAAAGTTGAATAAGAGCACAAAAATGTATGACTTTAAATCAATTCCTTTCCATCACGTCAACCCAGAATTCTCTTCATTTTATCCTGATTTTTCTTCATAGAAATTATCACCATTTTACAAAGCTACTCTTGACCCATTTTTTATGTTTTCCTACTCCTGCTAAATTGCAAACTCAACAGAACTAGAAAACATGTCACCCCAGATTCTAGAATAGTATATTAGACAAAGTATATGCTTAGTAAATGCGTGTGGTATAAATATTTGAAAGAATGAAAATTTCCTCTTCACTATTAATTACTCGAGAATAAGTATTTAAATTACACCTTTATCTCCTTATAATAATTGTGCTTTCCATGTTGCAGACAATACAATATTACATAGCATGTAACTCAATGGATGAATTTCACAAAAACTTTTTAAGATGAAAGTAGGCAATTGGGGAGTTGTAACTGAAGTTCAGAGAAATTTACATAGATGATAACAAATAGAACATACACACCAGGAGGAAAATGTGCATAGAAAAAATCTGATTGGGGCAAACATGGTAAGTTCTAGAAACTAAGAACCCAGTTGTTTACATTCCATCAATAATTTCTTCCTTCTCAAAAGAACTAGTTTCCAAGAAGAAATTTCCTGATTGTTCCCTTCCCCTTCCTGGAGACAAAATATTTAATTAAGCAAGTTAAAAATTAAACAAGTAAACAAAAAAATTAACAGACAAAACCCACATAACCCTTAGTTTTTCATGGATTGCTATTTCCAGCAGGCGTTGGGAAGTGAACTTTGCAATTAGTACGCTAACTTTCACCAGTATTCCTTTTAGGATCTGTCATTAATATTATGTTTATTTTCTCCATGTGAACCAATGTACCAGAATATACTTCGATTCTGTTAATTGTCTCCTGTTTCTTCTTTTACACAAATACTTGATCTCTAGCATATATCTCATCTTTAGATTTGTGGATCCATAATTTTGTGTCTGTCGTGAGTACTAACCACAACCAGTCCTCCATTTATTTACTTCTTTCATTATGACATATATGTGATTTACTCAACTTCATAAGAAAATATAAAAGAGAAATAGGTTGGATCAAGAATTCAGGAGAATTTTAGGAGGACCAATTATAGAAGAGTAGTCACCTAACTGCACTGTCATGTAGAAGGTAAAAGACCATCATTTACCACTGGAGGGGCTGCAGAAAATTGCCCATTATGAAGATCATGGCTAGCTTTTTCTCTTGGTTGCTTTCAGTTGAGCATCTTCTTTTCATCTTACCTGAGACTTTGGCCTGTCATAAGTTTTCCTGAAGCCAAGAATGGCATCTTTGACACAAAGCAGATCGTCAATGCACTGGGGTGAAAGCATCAGCTGTTGTGCCTGGTAAGAACTGTACAGTGGAGCAAGACTGCTGATATTTCCACCTACAAGAACTTCCTTTCATTCTGAGACATTTTCAGCTGAGCATTGGACGTGTTCCAACTTAGCATTTTTAAAACAATACCATTAAAGTAAAAACGTAGCATGAAAACACATGAGTACCAATAGTAGGGGACAGGTTTAAGGGAGAGGAAAGGTTGCGTAGATTTTGAATGTCTTTCTGAAGAAGAGAGCAGGCCTAGAAATGCTGGTAGGATCTGAGTGGATGAGGAGGGCGAGTTCAAAATGGGTGATGATCAAAGGGGTTCCCATGACTTGGCCAACTCAGAGATGTCTGGAGGGCCAGTGAGCAGCAGACCAGAGGACTGAACGGATGCTCTCAGCTGCAAAGTCACAAGACATACTTTTGGAACTATGTTTGGACCAAATTGTAAGAAGCCATAAATAACATGATAATACAGTGAGTATTTAAAAGAAATCTGAGGGCTCAGTGGAAACGAACTAGAAAGAAAGCTATTTTATATAATCTAGTCCAAGGGATGACATGGACATAAAAATGGTGATAATGGCATAAATTCATAATCACTCAGTTATTGGTTTTTTGCTTATAAATAATTTTTATTTCACTAAAGGTATTTTTTTGCAGGTGTTAATTCTTTTATTTTAAAATATTTCTTTTTAATTGTAGAGGAATAGCCTCAAAACCCTGAAGCAGCCCCTAGGTCTGGAGTTCCAGATGGCCTTTCTTATTCTCTCTCTTCAATCCATGGAAGGTTCCTTTTCTTAATCTAAAATGCTATTCTTGAATCTACCTCAGAGTAATCTTTTCTACAGAGGATTTGCAATAATACCTAAAGAAATAATGAGTACTACCCTGAATAAGATACAGAAATATACTGATTTTTTGATATGATTTTATATAAAACTATTTTAACTATAATAAGGCAACAAATAATGAGATTAAAGGAAATCACCTCACCTAAATGCCTCACAAATGTATACTCCCAGATGCATCCAAATATTACTGTAATAATTTGACACTTACTGGTCAAATTAGTTTTAATATGTCCAGAGAAATCACATACACATGCATATGTCAAATCCATTACCATTGCCAATCTACCACACCTCCTTATGGAAGCATGCTGATGGACAACAGATAACAATTATAAGAAAAATATACTAAAAAGAGAGATATATGTGCATTAGGTAAACTGGAAATGACTAAAATAGGACACGTCTATCAGAGAGGAAAAGACAGACAAGATATCTTCTGATAATTTCTACAATGATCCTGGTACCACATTCATAAGACTGTGCACCGGAGAGAAAATGGCATTTGGATTCAGAAGAAAAAAGAATTATACATTGGAAAAAGAAAAGTTGATATGTTGTCTTAAATACTTAAATCTGTTATCATTAGTTAGCACAGGTTGAATAAATTAATTTTTCTTGAAGGTAATTTTTTTAAGTACTTATGCTCAAGTGTGGCATTACGATTTGCTGCAGGTTTGCCACATATACATGTATGTTTTTTCAGAATTAAAGTGTCACTATGATGACAAATTTTATGGGTCAACTTGGCTAGACTATTGTGCTGCACTGCTTAGTCAAAAACAGGTTAAGATGTTGCTGTGAATTAATTCTGTTTCTAAGGAATCCAGATTAACATAGTTTGTGGATACCTTCTATTATATGTTTATTAAAAATTTTAATATTGAAAAGATGATCAATTAAATCAAATGCTCTATATGAACCTAAGAATAACTATAAATGTTTCCTCATTCTTTCATTCATTCAGCTATATTCAGAGTGTATTAATGTTAACCCCAGGTTTTTTAAAAAAAAAAAATACCTGCCACCTTGTCTTTGGGTGGGACGTGATCATTTAATTAGTGAATTGTTTTGAGTAGGTAGTGTTTTTTTTTTTAATGTTTAGCTGGTTTTCCTTATCATTCTACATATATGCCATATAAATATGACATATTTTCTAATAGCCTGATACATTGCCACTGTAGACACCACAGCAACTCCTCATGGTAGAATCGGAATTGGAGAGGAAATATCCATGTTCTGTTATTGAGAACGCTGACTCACATATGACTCACCATTCTCAATCTTCCCAAGTCTCATGCTTACATGTCTTCTTTCCCATCAATCTCTCTTAATGACTGATCTTTCCTCTTGTTTTTATTTTAGTCCAGTTTATCAAAATTTTTCATTTTCTGTTTTCATTTCTTATTTGCCTATGCAAAATGATAATTCTGAAGATACCCAGAGGTATATTCTCTAAGCCTTCCAAAAGATAGGACTTTTATTTAATTGTAATAGTATAATTCCAAGGCTTGTTTTTGAAAAATGTTCCGATAGAAAAAATGGGAAAATTCCATTTATGATCTGGATAAATCAAAATGTGTCTGTACTTTCTACAGTCTTTTAATGTCTGAAGTTATATTGGTAATAGTTAAACTTGAAAGGTATAGAAGGAGGAAGAAAATTTTCTTTATTACCAGGAACTACTTGAAACCTCATATGTGTTTTTCTCAAGAAAGGTAGGGATGACAGAAGAATCACTTACATTTTTTGAGTGCATGAGTTCTTGATAGCCCTCATTTGGAACATTACCCTCTTGAGCATTCTTACATACTCTGACATAAATTCTGGTCTCCAAAACAAAGTTAAAAATTAGGGGCCAGCTTCTAAACAAAAAGTTCTAAACAAAAATTCTCTCCTCTTGTTTAATCATGAGTAAATACATCTGTGGCACAATATTTATGCCTAAATGAGAAAAAAATTCTACAGTGGATTCACTTTAAGAAATTATTGGGGAATTGCAAATTTTCTTCGAGCACATCATGTGAACTAAAATTTTAAGCTAGAAGAGTGAGGAAGATTTGATGAATTCTATCACAACTTTCCCCCTTGGAATATTGACTTATTTCTTTTATCATTTAGATAGCACATGATGACCTTTCCAAGGAAGTCTTGCATGACCTCTTGCCCTTATTGTTGTTGGATTTATACTATTACAATTAAGTAAAAGTCCTATCTTTCTTCTGGAAGGCTTAGAGAATGTACCTCTAGGTATCTTCAGAATTATCATTTTGCAATAGGCAAATAAGAAATGAAAACAGAAAATGAAATATTTTGGTAAACTGGACTAAAATAAAAACAAAAGGAAAGATTAGTCATTAAGAGAGATTGATGGGAAAGAAGACGTGATATGCATGTGACATGGGAAAATTGAGAATTTTCATATGTGATTCAGGGAGATAAATAAATTGAAATAATTTGTCTTCATGTCACCATTACCTTAGGAAGCCATTACCCTGGAGGCAGAGATCACATTGTATCCATCATTATACCACCACTGCTTGGCATGGTTCCTAGCAGAGAGTAAATGTTCAAGGTTTGCTGAATAAATGAAATATCAGACATAAAAAATCCTTCTTGGCTTAGCATAACTATTATCCTAGTACTTATGTGCCTTGACCTAATGATACCTGAACCTCAGTTTGATGTGCTGATGTAAGAAAGGACAAGAATGATAAAATATGCCCAAAGGTATTTTAAGAACTAGTGTAGGAAAATAATTGCTGTACTTAAGCTTTAGCTTTCCCTAGAGAATGCTCATAGAGCTATCCCTTCAACATACACTCAAATAAGTGCAATAGAAAATAGATAATGAAAATAGATAAATAATAGATAATGAAATATTTCTACTGAGTGGGATGAAGAATTAAATATGAATGGTCCACTGATTTTTGATTTAGCGATCAGGTAAGTTATCAGCAAACCAATTTTAGGTAGCACAATTTTTTAAAATTTAAATAGAACTCCTTATTTATCTGTACCTACAAGAAAGTTAATTCTTAAATCGTTTACCATCTAACTAATTAAAGCAAGATGTTCTCTCAAAACAAAGAATTACCATTACCAAAAATCTTAACTCTTTTGAGAGAGAGAGAGAGAGAGAGAGAGAGAGAGAGAATTTTTTAATATTTATTTTTTAGTTTTCAGCAGACACAACATCTTTATTTGTATGTGGTGCTGAGGATTGAACACAGCGCAGTGCGCATGTCAGGTGAGCGCGCTACCACTTGAGTCACATCCCCAGCCCCCTTAACTCTTTTTTTGATGAATGGCCCTTCCAAATGGTCATAGTAGTATAAACTAAATTAACAGAACACATTTGACATAAATAAATCAAATATGCATGCTAAATTTGAAAATATTATTTTATATGTTGATATAATAAGCTCTAAATGCTTAACAACTGGCAATTAAAATACAGCTTCAATTGGAGATTTTTTTCTGTTATTGAAATTTACACATAGAAATAGGGCATCTCTCTCAGTGAAGGTTTCTAGTAAAAACAATTAATTATTTTTGATTATGGATCTCTGTTTCACTACATCATATGCCAAAGTAAACTATTCAAGCAGTAGTATTTTAAAGTAATAATTTGTAATTTTTTTCTATAACTCTGTAGCTATTCAGTAGACAAAGACACAGAGTATTATCATGTAGCTGTACGAATACAACATACAGCCTCTATTGCTTCAATAAAAACAGACTTTGAACATTGCTATGCAATGTATTTGTTAAAGGTACAAGTTTTTATCTCTACCCAGAGTTTAATTTCTGTCAATGCACTTACTAGTTTGTGACTTTGGAAAATTGTAGAAATGTACAGACTCTTAGTTGCCTTAACTATAACACATACATAATAAATGTAAATTCCTCCTAGGGTCCTTGTGAAATTAAATGAGATGATACTGATAAAGCTTTTAGGTTTTTCCTATTATTATCATGATGTAGTGTATTTATAAAAAATTCATGAAAGTCTTAGAATATGATTTCTTTTGTTCTCTATGCTGAGCAACAATTAATTCTTTTGAAATTTCAGAGACACTTATTCCAACAAATTCGCTTGAATTCATTATTTTATAAGCAAATATTTTCTGCTACCAATATTCTAGTCTTTAAATTATCATTTTTTTGAGAAATGACATTTTCTTGTTTTATTTTTGTTTATATTTTTACATGGAATTTTTAACATTATAAAGATAAATACATATGCTTTTTATGGTTTCTTTCAGTGTTTTCATACATGAAAAAGCACTTTTCCTACAAAAAGACTTAAAAAGGGGGATGAAGATTCACCTCTATTGTCTTTATAACTTTTGATATATCTAAATTTTTCATGTAAACTCTTAAATACATTTCAACATTCTCTTTTCAAATATCTAGCCAATTATTCTACCATCAGTGTTTCAACAATTTTTTATTGGTTCTTTTTAGTTATATGTACATTAGGATTTATTTTGACATAATTATAAAAGCAAAGAATATAATTTGCTCTATATCAGCCCCAGTATTTCCCCTTTCCTTCTACATTTCTCCTTCTTCCTTCATTTTCCTTTCCCTCTACTTTACTGACCTTCCTGTTATTTACATGTAGACTTTTTTTTTAAAATTAGTGTCTTATGGATACAGATGATAGTGAGATTCATTGTGGTATATTCATTTACAAATCATCATTTTGTACAGCACATGATGATCTTCCCAAAGAAATCTTTCATGACATCTTATCCTTATTGTTGTTCAAGTACTAAAGAGAGCAAGTAACATAATTTGTCTTCATGTCATCCACTACTGGGGGAAGCCATTACCCTAGAGGCAGAGATCAAATTCTATTTATCACTGTATCACCATTGCCTGGCAAGATGCCTAGCATCTTATCACCTTTGCCAAGAAAAGAGTAACTGTTCAAAGTTTGCTGAATAAATGAAATATCTGACAACACTCTATAAGCCTTCTTTCATAGTTTCTGGAATAAAAGTACCCAGGTTAAGAGAAAAGACTTCAGCAAGCTGGCTGAATAGAGAATTCTCAGCTCGCCTAACCCCTTGGAAACATCAACTCAACAACAACCATCCATGAATGACCTTTAAAGATCTCTGAAATCCCAATGAGAAGTTGCATCACTCTCACAGAAACCCCCCAAAAAATGCATTTAAAGGGTGAAAAAAAAAACAGTTTCACTTTACCCACATCACCCTCCCACAAGCTAGAATAGCCCAGCATCAGTCTATTAGTTCTCCCATGGGGGAAAGAAAGTCAAGCAAGTATCTAACTTCACCAGATTTTCAAAGTGCTACCCTAAAAGGCTTAGTTCTATGGTGTCTTACCCGGACTCTGAAGGAATTGGTATTGTTAGGTTGCTTGGGGTAGCTAGGAACAGACAAAAGGACAAGAGGGTTTAAAAAACCAGCAGACAAATTTCAACATCAGCCCACAGCCTATTATACTATGCTTTCTCATGATCACTAGCAGCAGACTTGCCCACACAAAGGCTTCAGCAGCAGGCTTTCTACCTGTGAATCCCAATAGAAAGCCCACTGAGGGATCAATCTGGCTGGTTCACTTGCAGACTTTGTGAGGTAGCATACCCACAGACCCATCAACCAGCCTGCTTAGGATCCCCATTTAAAAAAATGCTCTCAAGAAACTGAAATCTATTGGCTATCTGACAATTTTTTTAATGCAGAAAAGAAGCTATGTGACTACAAGAGAATATAGAAAACAAAACAAAATCTAAAAGAGATGCATGACTAAAAACAGAAATGAAACTAAGAAACCATAACCAAAGAATAAAACCAAAATTCTGAAGCTGAAGAATACTATGACTGAAATGAAAACTTCAATAACAGAGCTTCCACAGCAACCTCATGCAGCACAAAATAAGTCAGAACAAGCTCAAACACAGGTCATTTGAAATTATCTAGTCAGAAGAGCAAAATAAAAAAATAGAATAAAAAAGTATGAGGAGAGCCTATGGGATCTATGGGACACCACTAAGTGAACCAGTGTACAAATAATGGAAGACTCAAAAGAAGAAAAGAAAGAGAAAGGGTAATAAAAGTTTTTAAAAAGAAATGGGCTGGAAATTCCACAAATTTGGAGAAGTAAAAGGACTTCCAGCTTCATGAATTTAAAATACTCCAAATAGGTTGACTCTAAAGAGGTCACCAATGAGACATCATAAAGCCAAAGACAAAGAAAATTTTGAAAGAAACATAAAAAAGTAATTCATCCCATGCTAGGAAACCCATTTATTTCTCTGATTGACCACTAATTACCAACTGAAGTAGTAATAAAAAGTTACAAACAAATGAACAACAGAAAATCCCAAGACCACATAGTATTATAAGTGAATCCTACCAAACATTTAAAGAAGGTTTAATACAATTACTTCTTAAATTTTCAAAAAAAAATTAGAAGAAGAAACAGCCCAAGTCATTTTGTTAGAGCAGCACTGCTCTGAGGTCAAAACCCGACACCACAAGGAAAAAAGTACAGACCCATAACTTTGCATTCTTAAATGAAACAATCATCAATAAATCATTAACAGATGGAATGTAACAGCATGTTGAAAGGACCAAATATGTCATTGCATGACTGAATGGTTATCCCTGGGATGCAATAATTGTCCAACGAATTCAAACATATGATGCAAAATATAAACAGAATGAAGATTAAAATCATGTGATTATCTTAATAAATGCAGAAAAAAATTCTTTCATGATAAAGATTCATCAAATCATGTATACAAGAAACTTAAGCCAATACAATAAAGGTTATGCATAAAAAGTCCACATCTAACATACACAATAATAAAAATTGAAAACTTTTCTTTTAAGATGTGAAGTAAGGCAAGAATGTGTATACTTGCAACTTCTGTTTAATATGGTACTGGAAGTTCCAACTGGAGTGAGAAGGCAAGATAAATAAATAAAAGCAGTAGTAAATACTACAGGAAGAAATCTAGATTACTTTGGAATTGACACTGACTTTTTATATATTACAACAAAAGCATGGTCTGTGAAAGGAATAATTGATAAACTGGGCTTCATTAAACTTCTGCTCTGCAAAAGAAACTGTTAAGAGAATGAGAAGATAAGTCATACATTGAGAGAAAATATTTGTGAGACATACTCATGATAAAGGACTGCTATCCATAACTATTAAAGTTTAAATAAATTTGACAATAATAAAACAGACTCTACTTAAAATGTGCCAAAGAATGTGAGACATCACCAGAGATATATACAGATGGCAGATAGGCATATGAAAATAAGCTCCACATCTTATGTCACCAGAGACATGCAAATTAAAACAATGAAGTACTACTGCACATCTTGTATTATGGCCAAAATCCATAATACTGACAACACAAATGCTGCAGAGGATATGGAACAACAGAAACAGTCACTTATTGCTGGTAGAAATGCAGAATGGTAGTCACTTTGAAAAAAAGTTTAATGATTTCTTTCAAGGTTAAACATGCTTTTACCATATGATCAGAAATCCTGTTCCATGGCAATTAATTACCCAAAGGATTGGAAAACCTAGGTCTACATAAAAACTTACACATAGCTATCTATAGCAGCTTTATTCATAGTTGCTAAAACTTGGAAGCAACCAAGATGTCCCTTAATAGGGGATGGATAAATAAACTGTGGTACAATCAGACAATGGAATATAATGCAATGCATTTAAAAATGAGCTATCAAGTCATAAAAGGACATGGGACATAAAGAAATAACTTAAATAGTTATTACTAAGTAAAAGAAGCAGATCTGAAAAGACTACATACTATATGATTTCACAGATGTGAAGTCCTGGAAAGGACAAAGCTATGAAGATATTTAAAAGATCATTGGTGGCCAGGAGTTGCATATGAAGGGAAGGCCAGATAGGTGGAGTACAGAGGGTTTTTTAAGACAGTGAAACTACTCTGATTTTTATAACAGTAGATTCAAGTCATTGTTTTTGTAATAAATATGTCCATACTCAGATGTTCAGCAATGAGTGAATCATAACTTGTAAACTATGGACTTTGAGTGATGACATGTCCATGTAGGTTAATTAATTGTAAACCTCTACTCTGGTAGAGGTTATCAATAAATAAATATATATATATATATATATATATATATATATATATATATACACACACACATACATACATACATAATATTTATATGCAGACACACACTTACATACACATATATAATATCTCATTAAAAAGACTCTTATCATTTGTGTCAGCATGGACAAACCTTGAGGACATTATGCTCAGCAAAATAAACCAAACAGAAGGCAAAGACTGTGATTATAATTAGCTAAGGAATCTGAAATAGTCAAGCTCTAAATAACTAGTAGTAGAATGGTGTTTATTATAGGTTGGAGAATGGAGAAATAGGAATATATTAGTCAACAGGTATAAAGTTAAAGTTGTGCGAAATGACAAAGAGAACTACCCTATAGCATAATGCCTTTAGCAAACAATACTTAAAATTTTGCTAAGAGGGTAGATCTTATGTAAGTGTTGACTTTTTACTATTACTTGTTTTAAACTAAGAAAATTTATTTACTGTGTATAATATGATGTTTTTAAGTTATATACATTGTGGAATGACTAAATATAGCTAATTAATATACGAACTGCCTCACATAATTGTAATTCTTGGTGAGAATACTTTATATTCACTCTCATAGAATTTTTCAAGAATACAATATATTAACTATTGCTATAACATTATACAATAGATTTCTTGAAATTTTCCTTTAAAACCCAGCAATTTCCCTATTGAGTATATATAAAAAGAGAATAAAATCATTATGTCAAGGAAAAAAATCTACCCTTTCATCATAAAATTCATCATAGCTAAGATATGGAATCTACCTAAGTGTCTGTCAGTGGATGATGAATAAAGAAAGCATAGTATATATACCCAATGGAGTACCATTTAGCTATAAAATGAATAAATCCTGTTATTTATGGCCATATGGATGAACCTGGAAGACTTATGCTAAGTGAAATAAAGAGAGGCATAGAAAAACAGATACTTGATCTCATTCATATTGAGAATGAAAAAAAATGATATAATAGAAGCACAGTGTAGAATGTTAGTTACCTGGGCTGAGGTACTAGGATGAGAGGTACATACTGGTCAAAAACACAAAATTCTGTTAAATGTTCTTACTACAAACAAGAAGTACCTAAAAATACAGAGGGCAGGAGAAAGCATTTGAGTTAATGGATATACTGATGATATACACTTAATATACTTATTTCTAAACTCCTCAAGGTGTAGGCATTAAATATGTACAGATTTTTTTCTCAATCACGTCTCCATAAAGTGGTTTAAAAAAATTACCCAAGTCAAATTCCTGACTCTTCCATTTGTTCGATGTATAACTTGAGTCAAACTATGTAACTTCTACTTTCCATGGTTTTTTTTTTTTTTTTTTTTTTTGTGGTGGTGCTGGGGATTGAACCCAGGGCCTTATGCATGCGAGGCAAACTTTCCATGGTTTTCTTGTTTGTGAAATGAAATAAATATTTTATAGGTTGCTTATAAAATGACATTATCATATAAAAGATGCAGTAACAGTGTTTGTTTTATAGTAAGCACACCATACCTGGCATTTAGAGGGGTATTAATTACTCAATGAATCCCCAACGTCCATCTCCGCTATTTTAATTGGACTTATGGAAGGATTCTTACAATTATTTATAATTAAATTACAATAATTTATAATTATTAATAAGTATTGAATACTGAGAATGATATTGATGCTTATAAAGTTAATATTTCTATCTGTTGACTATTTTAAATAAGGGGAACTGGTATTTACTGAAGATGCCATGAGTAACTCATCAGATTTTCAGCATTTAAGAATATGAAATATATGCCTAAAATAATGTGACTATTAAAAAAGGTTTATGTGGAATATATTAAACTTAATTTTTTAAAGTGTGCTTTAGAAATAAGATCCCGTCTTGTAAAACAGGAAAACAGTGAAATACAATATCTGTCAGGAAAATAAAGAAATGGATAAATCAGCAACACTGACTTATCCAGTAACCGAGAATTGAGTTTGTTACCAGTAAAATGTTTTTCCTGAAGATGAATTGCTCCTGGCAGTTGCTCCACTTGGAACTGTCAAGCCCTGACTTGTGTTTTTTAGGTTTGCAGCCTTGCAGCAGGCTGCTGCTAGCCATTCAGTCTTTGGAGAGGATCCATGTCTTCTCTTCTATTATCATAATTTTCCTCCCATGGGACCTTATCAGAATCATTAAAAAAGAACTGTTATTGATAATTTTATGATATTGTTTGAGTACCAGAAAATAAAAACTATGTATGTATGACTGCAAGTTTGTGTGCATCTATATGTGTACGCCTGTACATACATGCACATCCTCCATACACCTGTATGAGTGTTTAGGGAGGAAAGGGAAGATCAACTTGACTTAGAATGCCTAGAAGGAATCGGAGAAAATCTGCATACAGTTTTCAGGAACAATATATCTCCAGAAATATTATCAAAGCTACTGTATAACTGAAATGTCCGTGAAATGGAAGGTTGTCCCTAAAGATGTTAGATTGCAGCAAAGATCTGGATTGGCCAAAAGTAGGCAGGAATCAAGGCAATTTTAATAACTACTGTGTTAGTGCTAGACAGAAAATAATTGTCAGGGAAAAATTGATCCTGATAGATGCTTTTATCCCTCCTCCTTATAATATTTTTTTGTCTATTGTTTAGAGTATATTAGATAATTTACGCTCATTTTATGAGATTATGCATTCATTTTAATGCACCATTTTTTTCTTAACAATTCAACTACCTAGAGATAATCACTGTTATATCTTGTTACTCATCATCTAATTTCATACATATTTCCAAGTATAATTTAAAAATTAAGACTCATATCTCTTTTGCAAATAGAAAAGCTCAAATATATAAAGTGTCATATTATTACACTTATTATACATTCTCATCTTCATATCAAATATTGTTTCTGAATGTAAATAAAATATTTTACAATAATTTTAAGGTACCTAATGAGGAACAGTTTCAGACTTACACAAAAATTGGAAATATAGTATAAAATTCCCCTTAATCTAGTTGTCAATTTCCACTATTACTAACGTCATATGATACATTTGTTAAAATAGATAAACAAATACTTTAAGTTATTATTAATATCTGTATTCAAATCATTTTAATTTCTTGGATCTTACCCAGAATAATTCTATTTATTTACAATGTCTCCCTAGGTTACTCTTGCATAGGGATAGCATCTCAGATTTTTATTGATTTTGTGACCTTGAAAGTCTTCAAGAATATTAGGTATTTTGGAGAATGATCTTATACTGGAATGTGTCAAATATTTCTCTCATGATTAAACTGAGGTTCTGGGTTTGGAGGAAGAAAATCACAACAGTAACTTTCATCACATGAAATCAAAAGCATGTAACATTAACATGACTCAGCAATGTTAATGTAGACCTTGATCACCTGGCTGTCACTCTGTGTTAGTCAGCTTTTCATCACTATGACCAAAATACCTGATAAACACAACTCAGAGGAGAAAACGTTTGTTTTGGGCTCGTGGTTCATGGTCTGCCAATTACGTTGCTCTGGGCCTCAAGTGAGGCATCATGGCAGAAGAGCATGGCAAAGGAAAGCTGCTCAGCTCATGGTAGACTGGAAGCAGGGAGGGAAAGAGAGAGAGAGAGTGCATACAGAGACAAGTCCCACAGTGACCTACCCCCTCCAGCCACATCCCCATTTGCCTATAGTTACAACCCAGTAGTCTATTCAAATTGTTAATCCATCAAGTGGGTTAATCCACTGATGAAGTTATGATTCAAATTATTGAATCATTTCACCACCTAACATTCCTGTCTTGCCTACATGTGAGCTTTTGTGGGGACACCTCATATCTAAGCTAGAATATTCTCCATCCCTTCGCCCCTAACATGGAAGAAAGTTACTACTCAAAATGCACGCTCAAGGAGTGGAAACATATGTTCCACCTTGCTCAGAAAAAGTATTTACCTGAGGTACTTGTAATTCCTCTGATAAGGAGATTTGTATCTTCTCCCTAATTTGTTTATTCATTGAAATATTTATTTATACTAGTATTGATTCATAAACTATTATTTCATTTGGGTTATAATCCAATACTACTTTATATTGCTTTCTCCATGACATACCCCATCATTGTTTTTTTGGTTTTCTTTTTTAACGTATTAAATCATGTCAGTAGAAGATGCTCCAAACTTACTTTATGTGTTTTTTACTTTATAATTTAATGCTTTCTTCTTAGAGAACTGGATTTTTATCCAAGATCTAGGCATTAGGTGTGCTTACATATGAATAATCAGGGACTACCCCTGGCCAATATTTTCTGAGAATGACGAAGAAAGCCAAGGTTAGGCTCCCAGTGCAAGAGCAATTGTTGAGTCAGACATGAACTAACACATGTCAGACAGGAGCCAGTATGAACACTTTCCCTTGTGAGAGATACCCTAGTCACAGGTAGCTTGAAGCATCCCATGAAAAGCACACCATAAACACTCACATCCAGCAACCTTTCACTTCTGGTAAGGCAAGGGTTTTAACTGATATAGGACTGGAACCCCATGTGAGCTGGAGGCACTCAAAACATTTTGAAAGTAGGTACATGAGTCATCTGAATTTCTTAGTTTTGTTAGTTTACTGGCCGTTCTGTCTTTTTCCCTTTCCATATAAATTTAAGAATCAGTTTGTCAATAACTATACAATAATTTGAATGTTTCCCTGGCATAAGAAATGGAAATAAAGAATGGACTAATAGTTCTGGCCTAGTCAGATACATGAGAGAAAGACAGTCAATTAGGAGGAATAAGACTAGATTTAGCTCCACACCATACTTTGAAATGAACTGTTTGCTAGGTACTTGGTATGCCCATGAAATAATCCTTCTGTCATCACATAAAATTCCCTCTATGTGTCAGAATGCTGGCGGAAAAATAGGACATGCTCTAGCAAATAATTTGAGAAGAAATTTAATAAAGAGGTGAATTAAATATGTAAACAGGATTAAGGAAAATGACCAGAGGTAATATTGTACCATAGGACTGGTGACAGTAGGAAGTGATTATCACTTCTAGGTCTGAAGTTCAAGAGGAAAAGTTATTAAAACTCAAAAAACACAGTTGTAAGGAGAGGAAAAGCTGAAGAGAGTTATCCACCTACATCAAGAGGTGCTGCCAACCTACACACTGCTAACAATGAGGGATCCAGAAGAGTAAATACTTTAATCTTTACTGTCTTTCCTTCTTCAAAATAGTGCTTCAGTATCTTGTCTGCATCTAACCCAAAGCATGAAGGGGAAAGAGTTGAAAAAAAATCAATGCAAGCATATTAGCTTTGCTATGCTCAGAGCAGAGTGAGAAAAGGTAGTGAGGGCAAAAAGTGACTTATTCCACTTCAGAAGAGAAGACTGAGTCCCCGCTGCTGGGCCCTGTCTACAAGTCAATATGATAACTACAGGAAGCAATTGGGATATTTTCACAGAGTAACATAAGGAACAAAGAGTTATCTACGAACTCACAGTGAGCAAGATTCAAAACACTAACCCAGACAGGCAGTGCAGTAAATGTAATCAGAAAAGTGTTGACAGAGAGGCAGATCCTAACAAACACTGAGACCCTCCAGGAGATGAGTCATCCCACAGGAGTAAGAAGGAGATCTGATGTTGGGCAGCCTTTGTGGTCTCTTCCTAGCTGGTTCAGCAATCATCACTGTTTTGAATCAGGAGGAAAACACAGTTGGCATAAAGAAATGTTTAAAAATTAATTTACATCGCCTGTCTGGGTGCAGTAAAATGAATTCACTCGTAACTACTGGAAGCAGTGAACATTGTTAGTACCCTCTGGGAAACAATATGTAGCAAGAGCCTTAAAATGTTCATTCTCTCTGACTGAAAATAACAAGTTTTATTGGATGTTTCATCATATTTATTTTTAATAAAATCTATTTAGCAAATAACATTGTTGAAAACATTTAAGTGTCAACTTTGGGAAAGAGATATTTAATACCCTGTCCCTGCAGCCTGGTTATATTGGGATTATACTGGCTGTGCTGGTATAGCAGAACTGAGGGAGAAAACCTTAACCTCTGGCACGTCTACCACATGTATCCATAGAAAAGAATTCAAAGGGTAAAAGGTTAACAATAACATACAACAACATTTATCAAAGATAGGAGTCTTAAGAGATGTATGGGGAGTTAAGATCCTTAGCCAAGAAGACGGAATAGTCAGGAAAGACATAAATGAAGAGCAGCACATCAAATGGACAAAGGGGAAACATTTTGAAAAATAAGCAAAATGAGATTTGCCCTTGATAACTGACATATGGTATGATAGTGGGGGGTTAGGAGTGGAGATGTGTGAAAGACCAATTCTCTAAACTGGCAAGAGCCAGAGACTGAGAAGAATTACTGCTGAGTTTGTCAACAAGGAGAGGAAGACTTGTAACACTGCATCAACTGCACAAGAGGTCTGAACGGTTAATGTGGGTCAGCCTAGGGTTTGGAACTTCAGAGAAAAGCTCTTTAAAAAAAATGTCATGGTGATATCTAAGAGTTGAAGCTGAAATTCATCAGTGGAATCTGAAATTCATAGATAGAATGGTCTGGGGGATAAAATATGCTTTAAGCTGCTGAATTTTGTACAAACCAACTTTAAACAAAATATATGACTCCTCCTGAAAGGCAAAGCACCTAAACTCTGGCACATTGAGTAGAACTTAGCTAGCAAAAACACCATAAAACTGAGGTGGCTATTTGCATTTCCAAAAGAGAGTGAGATATCATCCAGGCAATGTGTTCTCTTAACAGGCAATAGTATAGTGAAAAGTGCAAGGACTTAGGAAATAGAAAATATCTGAGGTCAAATCACCACTGTTTTATCTTAGACAAGCTACTTGATTTATCTGAACTGTCTTCAATAACAGCCATAATGATAAAACTGTGAGTGCTGTCATGAAAAGCTAATAATGTTATGTGTATGAAAGAACTTTATGGGCTTCAAATAGCTAACTTAATCATCCATAGGTCTGAATGAAATCACTGCTACGAGTTAGCCATTGTCTATGGTATTTTTTTAAATGTTTATTTTTTAGTTGTAGTTGGAAGCCATTCCTTTATTTTATTTATTTTTATGTGGTGCTGAGAATCGAACCTGGGGTCTCGCACATGCTAGGTGAATGCTCTAATGCTGAGCCACTATCCCAGCCACATTGTCTGTGGTGTTTTACCAATATTTACAATACTCTCCTTTCATGAAAAATTCTGCTTAATGACTCAAAGTCAGAAAAATTTATGCAAATTTTGTGTCTATTTACATTTGTCTAGGGATAAAAACCCTGATAATTTTATTAGTCTCTTGGTGGCTCCCGAACTCTAAGATGGAGTCTGATGGACCTGATGACATCTCTCCATCAGTTCTTAAGTGAATTAAGACAGAAGAATATATGCTTAGAATTTTTGCCTGAAGTTGTGTTATGAAGAATTCTAAGGTTCTGAGTACAAGTTCAGGAATAAAGCTTTAAAAACATTTTAATTTAACTCATAGAAGACCAGGTTATAGATTTATCAGATAATGGCTTCCATCTTTAAAGATAATGCTTAAAAGAAACAAATACGTTTTTCTTCACATTAATGGTAAAGTCTGTGAAATCTGAATAAAGTCCATAGTTTAGTGAGTAGAAATGTGTAAGTGCTGGTTTCTTAGCAGTGACAAGTATCATGGTTATGAAAGATATTAAAATTAGGGGAAACTAGGTAAAGGATTTATAGTTACACTATACTACCTTTATACCATTTTGTGCATGTAAAATTGTTCTCATTCAAAAAGTTTATTTTTAAAATGACAGCTTTAATCCTTAGCAAGAAAAGTGAAGCAAGAGGCATCACAATACCAGACCTTAAACTGTACAACAGAGCTATAGTAACAAAACAGCATGCTATTGGCGCCAAAATAGACATAGAGAACAATGGTACAGAATAGAAAACACAGAGACAAACCCACATAAATACAGTTATCTTCTATGAGACAAAGGCATCGAAAATATACACTGGCAAAGAGATAGTCTCTTCAACAAATGATGCTGGGAAAACTGGAAATCCATATGCAGCAAAATGAAAGTAAAGCCCTATCTCTCACCATGCATAAAACTCAACTCAAAGCAGATCAAGGACCTAAGAATTAGACCAGAGATCCTGCACCTAATAGAAGAAAAAGTAGGCCCAAATCTCCATCATGTCAGATTAGATCCTGACTGTTTTAATAAGACTCCTAAAGCACAAGAAATAAAACCAAGAATTAATAAATGGGTTGGATTCAAACTAAAAAGCTTCTTCTCAGCCAAGGAAATAATCAACAACATGAAGAGAGTGCCTGAAGAGTGTGAGAACAACTTTAATACATGCATATTAGATACAGCACTTATCCCAGGATATATAAAGAGTTCAAAAAACTTAACACCAAAATAAATAAATAATCCAGTCAATAAATGGGCTAAAGAACTTTACAGAACTCCTAGGAACTAGTAAGATAACTAATACATATGCTGTGGCAATGCCCTGCCTGAGGAGTCTCTGTGCTAGGATATTATCAGCCTGGACCTTGATCTCAGGCACATAGCTCCTGGGAATAAAGGAACTTGCTTGTCAGAAAACTACAATGCTTCACCAAGCCCTGGTGCTCCTGGACCTGCTCACCTAACCTTAACTTCAGACAATGGACTTTCTTGAGAGCTACACAAAGCTCCTAACATTGCACATTGCAACTATAGTATGTAATTGAGAAATAAGCTACATACAGTTGCTAACTCTATAACCTCCCTAATGACACAATAAACAATAAAGTACTACTGATGCCATTGACCTAATGTAGCCTATTGACATAAGTAAAGCTGGCAGCTTGGCCATTCTGCCATTCTGCCATCTTTCCTGCCTCTGCATCTTATCTCTGTGTGTCCTGTTATTTTCCTTACAAACCACCAATTTGAACCAGCTATTCCACTCCTTGGTCTATACCCAAAGGACTTAAAGTCAGCATACTATAATGATACAGCCACATCAGTGTTCATAGGTTCATAGCAGTTCAATTCACAAGAGCTAAACTGTGGAACAAAATCAGATGCCACTTAACAGATGAATGGATAAAGAAACTGTGGCAAATATACACAATGGAATATTACTCAGCATTGAAAGAGAATAAAATTATGGCAAGTGCAGGTAAATGGATGGAGTTCAAGAATATCATGCTAAGCAAAGTAAGCCAATCCCAAAAAACCAAAGGCCAAATGCTCTCTCTGATAAGTAGATGCTGATCCATAATGGGGGAGGGGTCATGGGGAGAATGAAGGAAACTTGGGCAAAGGGGAGGTAATTGGAGGGGAAGGGGGGCAGGAAAGATGGTGGAATGAGATGAACATCATTACCCTAGGTACATGTATGACGGCTCATATGGTGCAACTCTACATTGTATAAAACCAGAGAAATGAAAAGTTGTGCTCCATTTATGTACAATGAATAAAAATGCATTCTGCTGTCATGTATAACTAATTAGAACAAAAAAAAACAAAATAAAATGACAACTTTAACATCCTACTAAGCAATTCTGTGAATTCAGAATCCAAATTTTATCACAGTTAAGTCACCCTTCCATATATGTGGATTTTGCATCTATAGATTTCAACCAACTTCTAATCAAAAATATCCAAAAATCAAAAATTCTATCTGTACTGAAAGTGAACATACTTTCTTCTTGCCATTATTTCATAAATGATACAGAATAATGATTTATACATAATTTACACTGTATTAGATATTATAAGTAATCTGAGATTATTTAAAGCATATTAGAGAATATAAACACTTTATATGCAAATAATACACTATTTTACATGAGGGACTTGAGTATCCACTAATTTTTTTTTAAGTCAGGACACTTTAGGAATTAAAGTAACAGGATTGTGTCATAGGATAAAGAACTGAAACAAAGTGTATAAACAAACTAGAAAGCTGAGTGGTCAGTTCTCAAACTTTCAGAAATCTGATGATGTGGAGAAAGGTTGTTTCATAGGCTTTTCCACCACCAATATCTCTCCTTCTGTACTCATTTTGGTTCTATAATTCCATCATGCAACAGAATCAGATTTAAAATCTGAATTAAGAAAATCAAACAAAAAATACAATCAAGTAAAATATTAATATTATTATGAAAGAATATTATACTCAATTCTTTTTAGGTTAATATAAGAGAAAATAGAGAAATTAAACAGAAAATTAAAGGAACACACTATCTGGCAAAATCATGTACCACAAAAAGCAGGAAAATAAAATCGCTGAAGGAATTAAGTTAAAGATACCAGGGTTGAATCATTGAGAAATAAGACAAATTTTCTAGGAAAATTTGCTGTATTAATTGTTTTGTTTTATGGTTCCAAAGAGATGCTTTCCAAAATTTTATCCAATTATACAAAATGTTTTCTAAATTTAATCTCATGTTGAGGAGGAAAAATATTCCCATATATTAGGGTTCCCCACAACACAATTCCCCACAACTAATGGGTTTTATTTAATAATAAAAAAAATGATTCTTAATCTCTGGCAATTTTCTCTTTCACATAATTTTCAATGATGAATATTTTAGCTAAACCAATAATATGCTATCTTGCTCAATGTGACTTTTTAAAATCTTTAAGAGAAGCATTATGAGTCTTGTCCTTTTTCTAATAATACTGAGTATTGTTAAATGAATTGAGCAGCAGCTCTCTTATGTTACTAATAGACATGTTCCAGGAAGGAAAAAAAAATAAAAGGGTTGACAATTATTAAGTAGAGACTATATGCCCTTTGCTATATGAAACTTCTCATTAAATTTTTTTTAGTGAGGAATGAAATTGTTGATAAGACAGGGTGTCTGAGGAGCTAAGTAACTGGCAGGACTCAAACATTAGTAAGGGCTTGTTAGGGAATTCAAACAAGTTTGTCTAATCCTACACAGTCAGTCCTCATGAGCATCATAATTGCCACTGCTGCAGGTATTTGCAATTTAATACATTCAGTCAAGCAGCATTTTCTATTCTCCTTTGTGGAAACCTTTAAGGGAAATGCATAAACAGATGGGAAAGAATTCCAGGACAAGCAATATAAATGTTCAAAGGGCAGACAGCACTTACAATGGCCTGACTTAAAAGGGAGGAACTGAAAAGCTATGAATAAGACTTTTCAATGACAAGTAACATGTTAAATGAATTACTTTGTAGACTATATTAACATTATAGATGGGAAAAGTTTTATAACTTTCAGAGAAACAAATGTCACATGCACTTTGAAATTGTATATTTTGAAATTATATTTCTGTTGTTTCTGGTTTATCAGAATAATAAATCTACTCACGAGGCAATGTTTGGGAAACATAGGAAATAACCATTAAATAAAATTCATAATATTTATATTTTAATTTTCAATCTTCCTGCAATAAATATCACTGTTATTGAGATAGATGTCCACCAACATATATGTACAAACTTACATTGTCATGTGAGTATCTCTATATTCACTTCCAGGATATATAGTGCTTTCAAAATGACAATCTTCCATGTCATGATATTTTACTTTACAATATTTAATGACTATAATATTTCAAGATTTTAAGTTTTACTTTGTAGGAATTGAGTTTATCTTTGTACCTTTAATAAAGAATTATTTCTAATATTTGAGAATGAAGGGATTGTCCTCCAAATTTGAATTTAATAATTTCAAATTTATAGAAAAATCCAATGAATACCACAAGAAGCACCAATATATATCCAGATGTACCAATAATTATTTTGCTAAATGTACTTTGGTTTTCTGCATGCTGCAGATCAAACCTAGGACCCTGCACATGCTAGGCAAGTGTACCACTGAGCTACACACTCAGTTCTTGTCAAATCTACTTAGTCTCTCCTCTCTCCTTCCCTCTCTCTCCTATGCACATATCTATCATCTATATTTGTACATATACATGTACATGTGTGTGCCTGAGTCTGTGTATATAAAATATAGCTGGCAGACAACGTGACACTTTATCTCTGCATACTTCAGACACACAGAAACAGGTAATTTAATATTAGTACAATACTGATAGTTAAATTACAGCCCATACTGAAATTCTTATTATTATTCCAATAGTTCTCCTTATTACTCTGGGTTTATTTGTTTTGATCCAGCAGGATCTAATTAAGGACTAGGCACTTCATTCAGTTGTCAAGGCTCTTGAGTCATCTTTAATAAAACAAAGAAAAAGTAACAAGAAAAAACAAAACATAAAACCCCACAGTTCCCCAGCCCTTTTGTCTTTTGTGCCACTGAGAATATTTTAATATTTTATGTATACAGGCCAGGCCAGTTGTCTTACAGAATTTTTGTCAATTTGGGTTTGTTTCATTGTTTCTTGATGATTAGAATGATCCAATTTTTCTTTCCAGATAACTACATAGTGATGTTTCTCCTTCTGTATGTAAGTTACTAAAGAATATAGAAAATCAAACAAACTACAGGTCAAACTAATTTGTTGTAAGTTGAATTACTGGGGTATGGTGGTGTCCTCTCAATTTCTCTGAGGTAAAGAAACCTTTCTCTCCTATGGTTTAATAACCATTTACGGAGACGGCTCTAGGAAACTATGTGAATTCGAAACTGTCCTTTTCCTCAGGATTTCACCATTTATTTATGACTCTTGCCCCAGCCAATTATGATTCGGTTCACATTAAAAGATTAATTTTAAAATTTATCATAAGTCTTTACCACATTTCCTCCGGGACATGAACTTTTTTATATATGGTTATTAGATTTTTCTTTTTAATTTTATGTTCTTCAAAACATCTTTAACAAACATTTTTTTAAAAATTGTTAAAACAATGAGTTACTTCTGAGATACTGTATCTGGAAACTAACTTTAAGTAACCACACCCCACCAAATTAAGAGAAATTAGCATATTTTTCTTACTTCTTTAAACATTGTCATTTCCAACTTTGTTAATTTAATGGGTGATTTAACAATTGAAAGGCTATAGTTAAATATTATTAGCACACACATATTGGACACATATTTTCATTTTATGTTTATTTAAGTTTATTATATATCCATTTCTATTTTCATAAGAATGTCTGAAGTAATAATTTAAATATATATCTGTTTTTTTCCGCTTATTTCCACAGATTTATCACCATGACTCTCTATTCTTGTGTTGTTAATTTTTCTCATATTAGGTTAACATACATATTTAAATATTTTTAAATTTTTTTGTAGTTGTAGATGGAAAGCATATCTGCATTTTATTTATTTTTATGTGGTGCTAAAGATCGAACCTAGTGCCTCACACATGTGAAGAAAACGCTCTACCACTGAGCTACAGTCCCAGCTCTTAGATAATTTTAATTTGTACTGGCACATGAATTTTCAAAACCCTTGCATATAGGAAAATACAAAAAAATTCACTATCACACTTCATAGATATTTATATTAGGGGTAAAATGTATGACGTTTATAGGTTTTCTTTAAAATGCTGACAACAGAATTTCCTGTTATTTCAGAGAAGAGTCTAAAACTAGTGTAAGTTTTGTTCATTGTCTAGAAAACTGCATCTTCCTAATTTTATTTGTTTTTATTATTTAAGCATAAAAAATACACATCTTTATTTACCATTTTTGAAAAAGGAAAAAAAGGAAGAATATTTTACTTGAGGAACATTTTTCTCTCATTTTTATGAAGGTTGCAATTCACTTCAATCTCTTTTTCCCCCATTTACAAACTATTGTCTTTCTATTTTAATTTATACTTTTATTTCATTATACATTTTTTCTGATCATGCCTATAAGACCATATATTAATTTTTTGTTCTCTATTATTTCATTATTTACACTAATGGTTTTATGACTTTATCATTTAAAATAAAATATTAAAAAGAATTTATTACTGTCTTTTGCATTTTAAAAGCTTTTTTCCATTATTTATTTCTAATTAGCTTTTATGTACTTAACCAATGCACTCATCTATAATGTGGATTTGATTGTGCTATTTTACTTTTTTTAACTTATAATGTCATCAACTCATTAATTTCTCTTTTACCTCAAAATTCTATTATATTTTAAGTTCCTATGTCTTGCTTATGTACTATGATCCTTCTTTCTGAAAACAATATGTTTTTGTAGGGGAGTTAAAATTACAAACAATTTAGTCTTCTTGTAGTATTATCCCATCCAGGAGTATGAAATGCCTTTGATATTTTTCCATCTGTTCTTTTCTGGTCTCTTTACTGCTAGTTATTTATCTCACAAATACCCTATATGTTCTGTTGTTTTATATAACCTCGAATGAGGTAATGTTTTCTGTAATCGTTCTCTCTATAAAGTGTCTATTCTCTGGATGCCTATTCTTTTATGCTTGAACAACAGTACAGTCCTTAGAAGAAATAATATTGTTAAAATGTCTTTACTAGGCAAAGAAACCTACAGATTCTGAAAGTATTCTGAACAGAAAGAACAATCATGAAATTCCTTCAGAACCATAACAGACCCAAGTAATCAAACCAATCTTGTGCAAAAAGTACAAGGTTTGATGCATCATCTTTTCTGACTTCAAAACATGATGCAAAGATACAGTAATCAAAACAGTATGGTATCAGAATCAAAACAGACATATAAAGCAATAGAACAAACTCAAGAGCTCATGAATCAATTGATGTGTTTGTGGTCAACTGACATTCAGCAAAGTTTTTAAGAACACATAATAGGGACACCTCTTTAATAAACTGCAATGGGAAAACTGAGTGTTCTCATGCCTAAGAATGAAATTGGACCTCTTCTCAGACTATATGTATAACAACACAATATGGATAAAGATTTAAACTTAAGAACAGAAACCATAAAACTTACAGAAGAAAACATAGGAAAGAGGTTTCTTGACATTGGTCTGAGTAATGATTTTGTTAGATGACACCATAACCACAGGTCACACACACAAAAAAAAGATAGAGAAGTCGTATAGAACCAAGATTTTAAAACTTTAGTACAGCAAAGGAAACAATCAACTGAGTGGGGAAAAAATTCTACAAATTGGGAGAAAATATTTATAAACTACAAACATGAAAAGGGGATAAAATCCTCAATATATAAAGACCCCACGTATCCCAAATGCAAAATAAAATGAATAAATAAAAGCTCAAAAACTGGACAAAGGACATCAATAAACATTTCTCCAAATAAGACATGGAAATGGCCAACAGGTGATGAAAAAGGGGCTCGGCACCATTAACCATCATGGAAATGCAAATCAAAACCAAAATGAGATATAACTTCAGACATGCTGGGATGACTTTGATTAAGAAGACAGAAAATAACAAGTATTAGTGAAGACTTGAAGCAAAGGGAAGCATTGTGCCCTCTTGGTGAAAATGTAAAACTGACAGAAACATTATAGAATACAATATTGAGTCTCTTCAAAAATTAAAATAGAAATACTACCAGATAATGCAGAAATCTCACTCTGGATATATGCTCAAATAAAATGAAATCATGCATGTTGAAGAGATTCAAAATTGCAACATTAGTCACTAAACCCAAGATATGAAAACAACCTCAATTTCCACTGAAAGATGAATAGATAAAGAAAGTGGTGTGTTATTTTATCTGTAAAAAGAAGGAAATCTTGGCATTTGTAACAACATGAATGAACCCGAAGGACATTATGCCAAATAAAATAAGCCAGACTCACAAATACTGCATAAACTCAAATATATGTGGAATTTAAAATAACCAAACTCATCAAAAATAGAAAGGTGCTGATTAGGGGCTGGATGGGAAAATTCTCAGTAATACAAAATAAAGTTCTGGAGACCTATTGTACAACAATGTGAATATATTCACCAATACTGTATCGTACACTTTCAATCTGACAAAACTGTAGATCTTAAGTATTCTCACCATAAGACATAATAAACTAAGGGAGGGAAAGAGGAAAGGAAGGATAAAGAGAGAGTAAGTAAAGGAATAAAAGAAAGGAGGAATGATGAAAAGAGAAGAAAAATGTAAAATGTAAGAAAAATGTAACTTTGTGAAGGGTGGATATTGTGGCAATTATTTTATTACACACACATATATCAAGGCCTTGTTGATTTGCATATTAAAATATGTAAATTTTGTTTTTCAATTATATTTCACTAAATAGGACAAAAATCTTATCTAAAATACCTATACACTTCTTTTCTAAACCTAACTCAAACTATTCCAGATAGAGTTTTCTCACAGATTAAAAAAATTAAAAGTTATTGTCCCACATGTATCTTAAAGGACCTTACATCACTGCAAAGTTATGAATTAATACTTATTCTATTTATTTTTCACACACACACAAAAAAAAAAAACCATAATCCTCTTATCAGATATATAGATATAGGGTAGTTTAAGGCTGGTTGTACAAGCAGTCTAATAGAGAATTCTAAATTGTGGTTGCTCATTCTCTCCCTACATTGTTTATATGCTTTTGAATACAGTAAGAAATATCATTCCTATTGTGAATTCTCACCCGATTTTCTTGGCTGAACTTTATCTCTCTATGTAGTAAATTATTGTTCATATTATACTTCTCAAATGCAAGAAAGTGCTGACAGTCCATGCCCTTTGGCTTCAAGAGTCATTATAAGACGGATGCTAGCATTAAAACTATTGTACATTAGAGTTTGATCCTTTGGTGATTTGGAAGACAATGTTGGAGTTTTTTCTCTTTCATGTTTATTTTTCCTATTGTCTTAAACAATTTAGTTACTAATTGGGAGAGAATGATTTAGAATCTGCTATTCAACTTCCATTTCCATTCATAAATATTTGATCCATTTTAAATATGTGTTTGAAATACGGCACTAAGAGCTGCTGTTACCAAGTCATGGTGCTAAAGTCTTCACAGAGAGGTCAGTCATCTCTCAGTCTGAGCTATTCAAAGTACCATTAATATTGACTCTTCTCCTCCAGAAGTTTATTCTACTTTTATTCTTAAAATAATTCTTTTCAGGATCTTATAACTACTCTAGGATAGACTGTCTCTCTGATTTATAATCTAATTAGAGCCCTTTTACTCTTGTGTCTAGAAAAAAATCCTACGTCTCATTTATTGTGTGGGACCATTTCATACACTCTAGTCTCCTAGTAAATCCCAAATCATTTTTTCTACCTTTAGGTCAAAGGAGCACAGTTTCATTTGCTTTATCTCATAGGGTTGTTGCCCAAACTTTTCATCAAATATGATTGCTTTCATCCGAAATAACTCTATTTTATACTTCATTATGATGACCCAAACTGTGTCAAAATTTTTTTCTATAAGATTAGAGAGACATGTGCATCTCCTGAGAGAAGTTCTTCCCAGTCTCTTCTTATCACTATTATATCTTGCACAAAGAAAGAATGAAATAACAAGGATGATTTTAATTTCTTTCAAAAATGTATTGTATGTGTATTGCTTTTGATTTAATTGTGCTTAAATTTCTTAAACATCAATTTGGAAGCAATGCTTCTTAACAACTCTGATTCAAATTAGTAGTGAAATGGCATTTGTATCTTTCAGTTTGCATTAGTCGCACCAGTTAAAGCATATTAAACATTGTATTTGGGAATTTGTTTGGTGTATATTAACCTGGTGACAGTTTTGAAAAAAAAAGTTTCATATTTTTCTATGTGCTGGGGAGAACAATGTGCTTTGCATAAGAAAATGGAGAAGTGATGGGGTGTGCCAGTTCAAAGGCCTCAAGAACTATTGCACCCTTCTGCTGACTCTCTTGGAACCTGCAACCATTCTGTGAATGTGCCCAAGCTAACTTATTAGAGGAGGAGAGGCCTCATAAACCAGAGTCACATCAACCTAGTTGCCCCAGCTGAGACCCCACACAGGAAAGCCAATCACTACCACTTACTGAAGTCCATAGGGGACCCAGCAGAAATCAAAAGAAGATGCTCCTAGTGAAGCTCAACCTCAATGGTATACCACAGAACAACAACAACAACAAAATCATAATAAATAAATAAATTTAAATTCTAATCCACTCTGTTTTAGGATGGCTTTTTATTCAAGCATTCTGATTCTGGGTACTAGATAACAGGGTCACTCTTTGTGCTAAGCTTAATCAGTCATTAGATTTTCAAAGGTCATACAATCCCATGGTCCAGACTGGGGAAGGCAGTGTGAGTCAGCCTGCTCAAGAACGTCTTATTATCCTGCAGAAATATTAAACAATGACGGTGTAGTGGTTAGTACTCCATAGTTCTTGAACACTCAAATGATACATACATTTCTGGAACATCCTAGAATAAGGTCAGTCTTTTGCTACTCGATTTTGTGAAACGTGTCTGTTTATAAGTATTTAAGTAAGAGAAAGCAAATAATAAAAAAATCTGTTTAATAATGAACATTTAATATAATACATTTTCAAAATTTAAAAGTCAATTATTAACCCAGAGATGTGTGATATGGAATAAACAAATGATATGAAATTGCCTTAGGACACATAATTTAATATCAACTGCTTCATGAAGAAGTAAGAGCAAGTGAAGTCTTAGAGAAACCATCAACAAAAGAGCTCTTTGGTTGTACATTTATCCTTACAAGATTATAAAATAATTGAGTTGATTGGATTTGATTTTCATGTTTATACTCATAAAGAACACTTGCTTCATTAACTTTATTTTAAAATACCCTTCTGGTATCTTGGGTTTTAAATCAGTTGTGATAAGAAAACCTCAATGCAACCTGTCTCAATTTTTATATTAAAATGTTCCATTAAGCCTACATACAAATATGTAAACTTACAAATAATAAAAATAAGATAAAAGAACAATCTAATGTTGAAGATCTACCTGGAGTAGGATTACAAGAAAGATAAACAAACTTTGACTTACAGTAAGTATACTCTGGCTTTATTCCATACATAAGGGTGTCCAAAAATGTGTTTCCTGATGTCAAATCACAATCAATTTCATTATTGGGAAACACAGGACCTTTACCAATCAAGCAGCCATTTCCACCTTAAGACTGATGGTTGATATATGAAGAGTAAATTATAATTCCCTCTAAAAATATTCTTTAATTCCAAATATTTATTCATACAGGCATCATAGAATGTAATATAGTAATAACTAGATAGCTAGTATAAATTAAATATTTTTATGCCAAATGAAATGCTAAATGTTTAAATACATTATTCAATTTAATCACTATAAGAAATCTATTCTCAGTATTAATCAGATCTTCAACATTATAAAAACTTCCTGATATAATCAACTTTTAAAGAGAAAAGGCATATATTGGTGCAAGATTTTAGAAGTTCCAGTCCATGATCTGCCTGCCTCATTGCATTCAGGCCTACGGCAAGTTAGCACATCATTAAGAAAGCACACAGTATAGAAAAGCATTTACATCACATCCAGGAAACAAAAGAGAAAGAAGGAGTCAGGGCTCCACAGTCCCCTCCAAGGGCACAACCCCAGTTACCTAAAATGCCTCTCACTCTTGAAAGTTCCACCACTTTCAATAGTATTACCCAGAGAACCAAACCTTTAATACACGGGACTCGGGGAACACTCCAGATCCAAACTATAGCACTCTCATTTATAATGGAGGAAAGAGAGGGCTAGAACACTTTTCAATTTATGTTGGGCCAAATGAAATTAACAACAGCCACCACTTTTACCTAAGAAAAAATATCAATTTCATATGATTCAACCTAACACTAAGTGAATTTTCCAGATTTGATATCTAAGTTTATGTGAACCCCCTTAAATCTCTGAAAGGAACTAAGAAGAAGGTATAAAGGGGTTAAAATTTTTGATGTACAGTGCATGTACAGTAAAATAAATATACATTAACACTGAGTAATTTATTTGCCATTCCAGTGTTATAATTATTTATTATTGTAATTAATAATATATTTTCTATAACAGGATAGATAGGAGGTATGAAGTCTTAAAAAACCCATAGAGGAAAATGTTTAGAGGGAGGAGTTTAGGAGGTGTTTGAAAGAGGTCAAAGAATATAATCCAATATGATATTTCAGAAGTAAATAAAACATTGAATTAAATCTGATTTTTTAAAATTTTCTAGAAAGTCCATGGATTTTGTTATTTACAGAGGCTTTTTATAAAATTGCTACTATATATGGAAGAAGCCCCATACCAGGGAAGGTATAAATAATATGATAGTAGCTCTTATAATAGTTAATTTTACCTGGTAAAGTTCCAAGAGCATCTTGCCTTTGAAAATTTGTTATCTCAAAATTATAGGATATTTTAAGCTTCTTCTCCTTATATTGCATGTACCTCTAGACCTCTGACTGTGTTTTTAAACTTAATCATTTAGTACATTCTATTTTATTGAGATATATGTAAAATGTGCCCAAACACATAGAAGTACAATGTTACCCCCTTATAAAATGTAAACTATTTTAAAATTTATTTATTTTAACACAATTCTTTCTTATAGTTGGGTCACATTGAACACAGATTCATCATTTTTGAGGGGCATTCTATCAAATGTCTTGTATAATTTAATAGACTTCATTATTTCCATTTTTCAGATGAGATTTGTGAGGACTTTACAAGATGGAATGATTTATGTAAGGTCAAAGAGATTAAAAATCATCCAATATTTTATGTAATGCAGTTTGATCCCAGAATACCTACTTTTAACAATCATCTTATGACAAAATTTGATTCAGATAGTAATTGTGTCACTTGATATTTTGAGCATTAAACTTTTGAGTTAACGTAAATCTTGGAGTATGAGAAACATGCTTAAAGTTACTCTCACTTCACATAGTACTTTTCTAATAAGAGATGCAACTTCAAAATTTTTACTTTAATAACATTCTCAGTGTTTCCTGTGAAACTGATATTATAAAGTCATGGGTATTAGACTAATTAATACTGGCGAGTATTAGACTAATTAATGATGATTAGAATATTTTCAATATTGCTGATAATTATCATTAAATTATTGTGTTTATCAGGATATAAGAATCAATCATTGAAAATGTGGATGGAAACCAGGGATATTTGTTACACAAATATTGTAACTGAAACTGCAAAGGTTAATAAGGAGGAACTATAGATAAAGGAACTTAATTGATGCTAAATTGACTTCTAGATGATGAAGATGCTCTGAGGGTAAGACTTTTTTAATAGCAGATAATTTAACTTAAATTAAAGCAAGTATAAGGCAATAAAACATATTGAATTAATCGAGTCAAGGTCATGAATCTTTCACATAAATCCACTTTTTATCCAAAGTTAAGGCTTTAAAGTAGTCTTTCTTTGCAATTCTTAATACCAATACATTCTTTATTTCTCATAAATGCAGTGAAGTCATTTCTTTACACTCTGATTTTATTACTTCTTTATTGCAGAACTCTGAAAAATGGTGGTAAAATTTTTCATTGATTCTGGGTGATTTTCAGATTTGCATATCTTATAAGCTTCATGGACAGTAAGTACATTTAAATGCAATACAGTATAAGTATAACCACTTATTTCCTATCTGTATATATTTCAGCTTAGTTAATTTAATTTTGTTAATCTGATTGCTTAAAAAGATCATTACCAAATCTTTATTTAGAAATCAGCTTTTTTTCCCTTAAGAAATACTGCTCTGAAGATGAAATTATACTTTCCTAGGAATAAGAAGATTGTTTTCTTTTATCTCAAGGTGACTTAGAGGCTAAAATACACATAATATTGTTAATATTGGACCTCAGAGCAATTTTACAAGTGCCATTGTTAAGATTCATTGTGTAAAATTACTCTTTACTTTGTCCTCAAAGAAGATCCCTGTGTGTTTAATCTAACAAAACAGATGACTCTTAAAACAGAAAGAAAGAAAGAGGGAGAGAAAGAAAGGCAGTTTCTTCTCTTAGTCTATTTAATCATCTGTAAATTGAAGTTCTGGGCTAAATGAAATCCTAAAAACTTTACAATCTTTTATATTATATAAAAAATGATAGCTCTAAAGCTTCTGTTGAGATTCCCCTAAAGTTAGTGGATGATAGAGAGTACATGGAAAAATTCAAAGTCAATTACCACTAGTAGATTCATTCAGAAACTCTTCACTGACAATGCTGATTTCTGGCATTTGGCTTTCAACATGATAACCTGACCCACTGCTGTTCTCTCCAGCAAGATTGCCCAATAGTTTCCTTCCATCCACAACTCATCTGCACCCCATATACACACAGAACTGCCTTCTTTCATCAAATTGTTGGTTGCACTTCCTTATGAGATTCACTTGCATTTCTATACAGACAAATGTAATGCAGTAAGGGCAAAGTCCTGCAGGAAATTTTTGGGTAAGGGAAAATACTTTAGATTACTGATCATCATGCTACATACTATTGCAATTCCTATCTAGCTGATTAATGATCTCAATTTTTGAACCCTTTGAGTCATTTACACATCACTTGTTTATTTTCTACTGCAAGGTGTCTTATCCTTTTAATATAAAGTAAAGTATCATTTTTACAGGTACTAACTAAACAACAAACAAATAAATTTCTCCTCATGCTTAAGTAATTCAAAATCTGCTTTCTGCCATGAAAATAAGTGAAAAAAATGCCCTGAAAAACACAGAAATTAGTGTATGCATTCAACAGATCCTAAATTGTTAAAATAAAAAAGTGCCAGACAGTGAGAATTTCTCCATATTCAGGTTGAGAATTCTACCCTATGAATAGCAAAGATCCTGGACAAAGTATTTCCTGCTGTATCTTCACTGCCTGTTTATCTACTAAGATGGGGACTTTAGAGAACGAAATAGAAAAAAAGTTATGGATATCAGTAATATTTGCAGCTTATGCTTTCTTCAAGCTGTCCATGTAAAAGATGAGAATAAAGACAATATAGCTTTGTTTGAAAATTGCTGTCTGCTTAGAGTCAGCAGTCCAAAAGGTCAAGAGTCAAATCACTGTGTACTTTGTGCAGTTGGAAAAGACAACTATCTGTCCCCAAATTGCCATCAGCATTATATGAAAGGACAGGCAATTAAAGACAGCAATGGGCTTCTGATCTGCTCTTCAACCACTTGGGGCTAAAGGAACTACCTCTACCCCTGCCTGCAGGAGGAGCCAGCCTTTACTCAGCAGGAGTCCCAGTGACTTGCCCTCCTTCTCTCAAAAACCCTCCACAGGACAGAGCAAGAGGTTTGGTGCCTTTGAGGGGGAGTGGCGACCCCGCCCACCCAGGGTTCATTCCCTGGCATCAGTTGCTTCTTCCATGGAACAACATGTTGAAGAAAATAACAGAATTTGGGCCTGACTGGGTGGGAGAGTGAATGGGGTTACTACAATTAAAGCAATAGTTTATGATAATGTTGCTTGAAATTTGGGAAGAGAAGAGAAGATAGGCACACCCATTAATGGACAGTATACCTAAAACCAGATAGAAATGAGGATATGCCAGCATATATGAAGAAATTCCAGTTTAAATTACATGAGAGCTATGGTAATCCTTTAAGAGCTGTGACTGAAATAGGATGGGGTGAATTTGAATAATTATCAAAATATTTTTTATTGACCCTAATGAAAGACCTGTAACCCTATATCATTATTAAAGCTGTTCCAATCAGATACCAATGCAATGCTGGGGGAAAAGACAGTGATTTCAGAGTTATGTGATAAAATGATATTTCAAGACCTAACAGCAATGATGAAACAGTTATTAACAGCTTCCCCTCAGCTAACATTAGGAGCCTATAAATATGAAACAGATTTTGTGGAACTTGAAGTGAAAACCATAGAAAAATTATAAGCTGCCAAGAAAAAAAAAACAAGCTTTGAAATTTCAGAGCTTAGGAGAGATTAAAAGCAAGTCATGAAACTATAAATTATATAAAAATATTGAAATCAGGAAACTTGAAGATGACTAGACAAAAGACATATGAACGTATGAAGTGCTGAGGAGAACTTGGTAGTAAGCTAAATTGAAAGTAAGCTGGACTTTAATGGAGAAATGAGTTTACTGCAAACGCTATGATGTTTCTTAGAGGAATTATTAATCAATACATTTGATTTGCTGGGTCATTACATAAGAAAGTTAAGGTAAATATGGGAAACTTCTGACCATCAGACTGAGACGATATCCTCCTGGGATTATAAGTATTCTTTTAGTGAGAAGATGGGTCAAGTCATGGATCTGTTCCTTGTCCAGTTATGGATAATTAACCAGCTCAAACATAAATCCCAGAAAGCTTATCTAGTACTCAGGAAAATTTTAGGTCAGATACAAAAGTCAGGAGTAATGGTTTGTTTCTTAAGGGCAGAAGTACGCTTAAGATCATTAACTTTTCAGAGCTGGTCTGTCATCTATTTTCTTTTAAGAAGGAGTTGTCCATCTGGTACTAGTTTGAAGAGTTCTATTTTAATGGTTCTTCAGAAATGCTTAAATTCACACAAACACACAAGTTGAAAATGGTTGGCTAATGTCCACCAAGGACAAAAGGGTCTTCCCTGAGGATAATGAGGACAAGAGATATATTCCCTCATGTCAGAACCTGGGTCAGGCCAAGTGGCTGACAACCACACAACTACAAACAAATTCACTGAACTGGAATGGAGCAAGAAAAATGCATATCACCCAGAGACACAGGGAGTGAGTTTTCCTCTTTTATGGAAGAAAAAGATCTTAGTTCTCAAAGGTAGAGTCACTATGTTAGGGAGAATAATATTTATACATACAAGAAAAAAAGTCTAATTTTAGGCAGTTTATATATATGTACATTTTAAAATTATCTCTCTTTTTCCTTCTTTGGGTGACAGAATACTTTTCTTCCTATCAAGAACTATCCTTTTCCATCTGTTCAGTAACATGAGCCCATTTCTCCACTATAAGGCAAGGGTAGGCTGATAAGGGGCTGACAGAGTGAAATTAGAGTTCATAAAGCATGCCATGCATCAGGCATCATATAACTTGCTGGTTCTGCCATCATATATTGAGAGAGGACAGATTTTTGATTAAGGCTTTGGATAATTTCTCTCATTTTATTTATATCTCTATTAGATAAAACATAATTCTCCTTAATTTTCTTAATTCTTCCTTTATGGTTTCCTTTAGCTCCATGCCACACTAGGAACAGGGCTCAAGTCAAGTATAGCAATTTTCCTAGGATTATAAGTTTCAGATCAGAATCTGGGGCTGTCAGAATGTGTGCAAATTGGACAAGGGTTAAGGAAAAAATGGGACCATAAAGATATGAAGTCAAGGATATGCCCACACTGACCTGCATGGGATTCAGGTTTACAGAAGGCCCAGGTCCAACCTGCCACAGGCACACACCTGCCAGAGCTTAGGCTCCAGCACAGAACGGTCTCTTCTGACCAGCAGACCACCACAGGAGCTCAGGCTCAGCCCAGATCCATCCACACTGACATACATGGGACCTGGGAGCCCAAGTCTAAGGGACACTGCAGACATCGCCATTGCCTTCCCCATGCAGTAGCCCCTACCTTTTTGACAACAGACAGGGCTTAGAAGCACCTGCATCTCAGAGCAGGCATCTCAAAGACAGCGTAAGGCCCACCCTTTCAGCCCCATCTCTATAAGACATTGCATCCATCTTGGGGCACCTCCACTATTATCTCGAGTTACCTCGGCTATTGCTGCCACCACCTTCAGGTGCAGTAGCATACATTAAGGACACCAGCAGGGTCTGGAAGCCCAACATCAAGGTGAAGCATAGACAATCTGCATGGGTAGTATAAGAATATAGGGTAGAAACTGTAATATCTCAGATCCATACTGCAAGAAAGGGAGACACATAGTCTACAGGAAAAAAAAACAACAAGGTAGTTGCCGAAGTCCAGCTGCAGCAAAATAACCGGGGGGTGACGAACAACTTGTGTACATTGATACAGCAGGAGTGGGAGACGTTTATTATAGGACCGGAGGGGTATATATACATTACACACAGCTTATCTTAATTAACATAAATTAGATACAGCAGTCAACCAATAAGGAATCTCCACACTTAATGGCTCGCTGGCGTTACTTCACAAACCACTCCCTCTGGCAAAATGCCAGGTGCCATCTTGACTTGTTTACAAACCTTAACAGTAGTAAAGTGCCAAAAACAAACCAGGATACTACAATAACAGAACCCTTGGACAGCCCAGTTGATGAAATGTCAGAGAAGGGGTTCAGAAGTTTCATAATTAAAATGATCTGTGAGTTAAAGAATAACCTAAATGAGCAAATACAGGTCCAACAAAAAGATAAGAGAGCAAATATGGGTAGCAAAAGAGTACTTCAAGAGAGAGAGAGACTCTGAAACACACACACACACACACACACACACACACACACACTCAGAAATCCTTGAAATGAAGGAAACAATAAACCAAATAAAAAAACTCAATAGAAATCATGACCAACAGATTGGATCATTTGGAATAAAGAATGTCAGATAATGAAAACAAAGTATACAATCTGGAAAACAAAGTTCACCACATGGTGAAGATAGTAAGAAACCATGAAAAGAATATTCAAGAATTATGGGACAGCATCAAAAGACCAAATCTAAGAATAATTGGGATAGAGGAAGGCACTGAGTTTCAAACCAAAGGAATAAATAATCTCTTCAATGAGATAATATCAGAAAATTTTCAAGCATGAAGAATGAATTGGAAAACCAACACAAGAGGCTTACAGGACACAAATTACAATTTGTACACAAATTGTACAAAATTACAAGAGATCTACAATAAGGCACATTATAATGAAAATATCTAGCATACAGAATAGGGATAGAATCTTAAAAGATTCAAGAGAGGAATCAGATCACACATAGGGGGAGACCAATTTGTATCTCAGCAGATTTTTCAACCCTGACCCTCAAAGACAGGAGATCATGCAACAGCATATACCAAGCTCTGCAAGAAAATGCATTCTAACCAAGACTCTTATATCCACCAAAACTAAGCCTTAGATTTGATGATAAAATAAAAACCTTCCATGATAAACAAAGGTTAAAAGAAGGTACAACTAGAAAGCCTGCACTAAGGAACATGCTCAGCAAAATATTCCATGAAGATGAAATGAAAAACAATGATCAAAATCTGCAGAGGGAGGGGGTACACTAAAGGAAAAACTAATCCGGGCAGAAACCAAGTCAAGTTAAATGCCAAAAATAAACAAAAATGGCTGAGAATACAAATCATGTCTCAATAATAGCTCTGAATGTTAATGGCCTAACCACACCAATCAAAAGACATAGACTACCAGATTAAATAAATAAAAAAAGACCCAACAATATGCTTCTTCCAAGAGACTCATCTCATAGGAAAAGACATCAACAGACTGAAGGTGAAAGGTTAGGAAAAATCATACCACTCACACAGACTGCAGAAGAAAGTATGTGTTTCCATCTTCATATCAAATAAAGTAAACTTCAAACTAAAGGAAGGACACTACATACTGCTCAAGGGAACCATACACCAACAAGACATAATAATTATAAATATATAAGCCCCAAACAATGGAGCATTTACGTTCATCAAACAAACTCTTGTCAAGTTTAAGAGTCAAACAGACCACAACACAATAATTTTGGGTGATGTTAACACACCTCTTTCAACACTGGATAGATCTTCCAAACAAAAGCTGAAAAAAGAAATAATAGAACTCAGTAATACAATCAATAACTTAGTCTTAACTGACATATATAGAATATCTCATCCTTCAACAAGCAAATACACTTTCTTCTCAGCAGCACATGGGTCTGCCTTGAAAACAGACCATATATTATGCCACAAAGCAACTCTTAACACATATTGAAAAAGTAGAGATACTACCATGCATTCTATCAGATCATAATGAAATGAAATTAGAAATCTATGATAAAATAAGAAATAAAAGCTACTCTAACACCTGGAAACTAAATAATATGCTACTGAATGAACAATGGGTTGCAGAAAACATCAAGGAGGAGATTAAAAAAAAAATTAGAGGTGAATGAGAACACAGATACAACATATCAAAATCTCTGGGACACTATAAAAGCAGTACTAAGAGGAAAGTTCATTGCATGGAGTTCATTCCTTAAAAGAAGAAAAAAATCAACAAATAAATGACTTAACATTATATATCAATGCCCTAGAAAAAGAAGAACAAATCAATACCAAAAGCAGTAGAAGACAGGAAATAATTAAAATCAAAGCTGAAATCAATAAAATTGAAACAAAAAGAAACAACTGAAAAAAAATTGACAGAACAAGAAGTTGATTCTCTGAAAAAATAAGTAAAATTGACAGACCTTTAGCCATGTTAATGAAGAGAAGCAGAGAGAAAACTCAAAATACTAACATCTGTGATGGAAAAGAAAACATCACGACAAACACTTCAAGAATAAAGAAGATAATTACAAATTATTTTGAAAATTTTTACTTCAATAAAATAGAAAATACTGAATGCATCGACAAATTTCTAGAGTCACATGATTTGCCCAAACTGAACCAGGATGATATACTCAATTTAAACAGATCAATTTCAAGTGGCAAAATAGAAGACACCATCAGAAGCATACCAACCAAGAAAAGCCCAGGACCGGATGGATGCAGAGCTGAGTTCTACAAGACCTTTAAAGAAGAAATAATAACAATACTTTTCAATTTATTTCAGGAAATACAAAAAGAGGCAGCACTTCCAAATTTCTTCTATGAGGCCAATATCACACTGATTGCAAAACCAGGCAAAGACACATCAAAAAAAGAAAACTTCAGACAAATATCTCTAATTAACATAGATGCAAAAATTCTCAATAAAATTCTGGCAAATCAAATACAAAAACGTAACAAAAAGATAGCACACCACGATCAAGTGGGTTCATTCCAGGGATGCAAGCATGGTTCAACATATGGAAGTGTAATTAATCACATCAATAGACTTAAAGATAAGAACCATATGATCATCTCAATAGTGCAGAAAAAGCATTTCACAAAATACAGCACTCCTTCATGTCTATAACATTAGAAAAACTAGGGATAACAGGTACTTACCTCAACATCATAAAACCTATCTATGCTAAGCCCCAGGCCAACATCATTCTAAATGGAGAAAAATTGAAGGCATTCCTTCTAAAAACTAGAACAAGACAGGGATGCCCTCTTTCACTACTTCTATTTAACATAGTTCTTGAAACACTGGCCAGAGCAATTAGACAGATGAAAGAAATTAAGGGATAAGATAGGTAAAGAAGAACTCAAATTAGTACTATTTGCTGATGATATGATTCTATACATAGAAGACCCAAGAAATTCCACCAGAAAACTTCTAGAACCAGTATATGAATTCAGCAAAGTAGCAAGATACAAAATCAACACCTGTAAATCAAAGGCATTTCTGTATTTCAGTGACAAATCCTCTGGAAGGGAAATGAGGAAAACTACTCCATTTACAATAGCATAAAAAAAATACTTGGGAATCAATTTAATGAAAGAGCTGAAAGACCTCTACGTCAAAAACTACAGAGTCCTAAAGAAAGAAATTAAAGAAGACCCTAGAAAATGGAAATATCTACCTTGTACTTGGATAGGCAGAATTAATATTGTCAAAATGACCATACTACCAAAAGCACTATACAGATTTAATGCAATTCCAATCAAAATCCAATGACATTCCTCATAGAAATAGAAAAAGCAGTCATGAAATTCATCTGGAAAAATTAGAGACCCAGAATCGCTAAAGCAGGGGACATCACTATACCAAACCTTAAACTATAATACAGAGCAATAGTAGAAAAAATAGCATGGTATTGGCACCAAAATAGAATGGTAGATCAAGGGTACAGAATGGAGGACACAGAGACAAACCCACGTAATCACAGTTATCTTATATTTGACAAAGTTTCCAAAAACGTACATTGGAGAAAAGATAGCCTCTGCAACAAATGGTGCTGGGAAAACTGGAGATCCATATACAACAAAATAAAATTAAATCCCTATCTCTCACTATCCATAAAACTCAACTCAAAGTGGATCAAGAGCCTAGGAATTAAACCAGAGACCTTGCACCTAATGGAAGAAAAAGTAGGTAGACCCAAATCTCCATCATGCCAGATTAGGCCCCAACTTCCTTAATAAGACTCCTATAGCACAAAAATTAATATCAAGTATCAGTATATGGGATGGACAAAAGCTTCTTCTCAGCAAAAGAAACAATCAGTGAGGTTAATAGAAAGCCTACTAATTGGGAACAAATTCTTACCATACACATGTCAGATAGAGCACTAATCTCATAAAGAACTCAAAAAATCTTAACACCAAATAAAGCAAATAATCCAATGAATAAATGGGCTAAGGAACTGAACAGACACTTCTAAGAAGATGATATACAAATCAATCAACAAATATATGAAAAAAATGTTCAATATCTCTAGAAATTAGAAAAATGCAAATCAAATTTACTCTAAAATTTCATCTCACTCCAGTCAGAAGGGCAGCTATTAAGAATACAAACAATAATAAGTGTTGGCAAATATATGGGGAAAACTGTACACTCATACATTGCTGGTGGGACTGTAAATTGGTGCAGCCAGTATGGAAAGCAGTATGGAGATTCTTTGGAAAACTGTGAATAGAACCACCATTTGACCCAGCTATCCTACTCCCTGGTCTATATCAAAAGGACTCATAAACAGGGACACAGTCACATCAATGTTTATAGAAGAACAATTCAAAACAGCTAAACTGTGGAACCAACCTAGATGCCCCTCAGTTGATTAATGAATAAAGAAACTGTGGTAAATATACACAATGGAATACTATTCATCACTAAAAGAGATTAAAATAATGGCATTTGCAGGTAAATGGAATTAGAGAATATAATGCTAAGTGAAGTTAGCCAATCCCAAAAAAACAAATGCGGAATGTTTTCTCTTATATAAGGATGCTGATTCATAATGGGGTTGTTGGGGAGCATGAGAGGATTAGATGAACTCTAGACAGAGCAAAGGGGAGGAAGGAGAAGGGAGGAGGTATGGGGGTAAGGAAGACGAATGAGATGGACATCATTATCCTAAATACATGTATGAAGACACAAATGGTGTGATTCTACTTTGTGTACAACCAGAAATATAAAAAATTGTGTATATGTAATAGGAATTATAATGCATTATGTCATCATTATAGCAAATTAAAATTTTAAAAAAAATTAAAAATATGAAGTCAAATTTGAGTACAAATTTCCCTACAGAAAATCAAGAAGTATCTGGTAAACATAAAAATTGAATAGAGATTATGTTTAAGTGATCAAGGTGACAAGCGTAAAGTTTAAATAAACAAGTTAGTGGAGCAAAAGAATGTAAAGGAATGTGTGAACAACTACTGAATAAAGGGTTACACTTTCTGTTATTAAAACAAAATTCCTGAGATAATTAACTTAAAAGAGAAAAGGTTTATTTCAGCTCACAATTTTGGAGGTGAATGTCCATAATCAATTAGTAACACTATTTTGGATCTGTGGTGAGGCAGAGCATCATGAGGAAGCACGTGGTGAACCAAAATTGCTTACATTACATTCAGGAAGCAAAGTGACCAAAAGGAAGAAGCCAAGGTCTCATGATCACCTTCAAAGGCACAATCACCCCAATATTGTAAAGGCCTTCCACCAGGACCCATATCTTTAAACTTATTTCACCTTTCAATAGAGCCACCATAGGGGTTGAGTGTACAACAGATATAGCTAAAAATAAAAATAGAAAAAATAAATCATAATGCTAATAAATATTTGGTTTGACTGAAAGAAAACAGGAAATAAGGGACCAGGAGAGAGAACAAAAGAGACAAAAAAAAAGCAAAGCTCAAAACTTACACTTAATCACATCAGCAATTATACTGTACATAAGGGGATTAAAAAGTCCAATTACAGGCAGTTTGTCAGATTGAATTACAAAGGAAGTCCTGTATATGTGAAGTCTACAGGGCATGCACTTTAATTATATAAAGTCATGCATTCATTAAGCATATGAAAGTGGAATTAATGTACTAATTGCAAAGAAGTCTCCAAGAAAAGGAGAATTCCCATAAAGAAGAAAATTTTGATGGTAAAAATATAATTTTAGACAAACAGATAAGAACATTAAATAATTGCATATAATTTCATAAAATAATAATATTAAAATCTAAAGAAATTAATTTAAAAATCACAGATTAGAGGGTTTAATACTTCATCTCAGTAATTATTGAAAAACTACACAAAGCACAATTAAAACGGAAAAATTCTTTGAAATTCTATTATTCAATTAGATTTAATTTGCATTTATACAATTCTATACCAACAGCATCATAACTTTTTTCACATACAAATAGAGTAGTCACCAAGATGTACTCTATTCTGTACTGTGAATTTTAAAAATAATTTTTAAGCATTAAATTATGTAGAGTTAATTTTCTTACCACAATGTAATAAAATTAGGAAACAATAAAATTAAGTACATACCTAACATTTTTTGTTAAGCAATACAAATATAACCTATCCTTGCAATCTACTATATTAACCAACTAAAGGAGAAAATTTCAGAATCTTAAAAGATTTAAGAAAAACAATCCATAATATTTGATACCCTTCATGATTAAAATACCAAACAAAGTCAGCAGAGATTCTTAGAAAGCTAGGAATAGAAGGGAACTTCCTCAATTTAATAAATGACATACATGAAAAAAAACCCTATACCTAACATCATACTTAATGAAACTTTCAGTAGTCCCCTATAAGATCAGGAATAAGACAGATATTTGTTCTTCCCACTCTTTTCAACATTGTGCTGGAAGTTCAAGTCAGTACAATAAAGTAAAAAAAAAGGAGAAATTATATAAATACTGGAAAGGAAAATGTAAATCTACCTTTGATCTACCTTTGTTCATATGTTGTACATAGACAATGCTAAGATACATACCAAGTAAGTATTAGAAAAAAAAATCAGTGCTTTCAGTATAGTTTGAGGGTAAAAGTTCAATATAAAAAAAAACAGTACATTTTGAATGCTAGTAAAATCATTTGAAATATAATATTTTAAAATATTATTCATAGACTTCTAGTTTCTAGTACCACATGTAAAAGTTAGAAGTTGTCACTTTTACCCTCACAACAAGAAAAATCTTAGCCTATTGAAAATCATTGCAAAGAACCACAGCTTTCCAGAAATAGAAACCCCACATCAGAAGCCCAAGAATGAAGCCAGTATCAATGGGACAATTCGTACCATAAAAGAAATTGCTGGTGGCTCAATGTGATAAAGCTCCAGATTTATGAAAAACAAGGTAATATATAAAACTTTTATTTGTCAATTAAAAATAGAAATTAAAAAAGACAATTCAGTAAGATATGAATTAGACACTCAGACAGACAGAATGAGCTACATTGTTCAATAATTACTAGCTAAGGTTCTTGTTTATAAAATATAAAATTCAGAATTGGATATACTTTGCATCCACTAGAATGACTAAAATTTCAAATTTTGGTAAAGTATTAGTGGGAATATAGATATCTATCACTTATAAAATTCTGAAATGACAAAATATATTTGTAATCCTTTTTCATATATATATATATATATATATATATATATATATATATATATATATATATGTATATGACAACACATACACACACACACACACACACACACACACACAATATATATTGTGGGAGGCCAACCTTATGGGTGACTGAGTTACACTCCCCAGCTGGGTGCTGAGGCGCTCAGTCACAGAAATGGGTGTGTCTTGCTACAGCCCCATGGGTGAAGCTATGCTCACCTGTTCCTTTGTAATATAACCCCTTGCCCTGTTTAGGATAGAATCTTCCATGGAAGTGCCTTGTGTGTGTCCCCTCCTCTTACTGTGCCCTTGGGTGTGGCCTACCCAGGTGTCAGTCAACCTGCTGAGAGTGGACATCATGGAGATAGACTCAGCCCCCTGAAACCTGACCCCTTGCCTCATTTGAATAGCTTCTCCTCAATAAAAGGGGTCAGCGCGTGCTCTCTCTCTCTCTCTCTTTCTGCGGACCCTTAAGGTCAGAGGAGCCGTCACAGCAACCCCAAAGAAAAAGGTATTTGTGTCTCTTGTGTGGTTATTTCGTGCAGCCCAGTTAGCCCAGCTTAACTAGAATGACCCCTGAGCCTTGTAGTCGCGAGAACAGAAACCCGGCAATATATATGTACCTGGCATATGATATAATACTTTGTATATTTGGATATTTATATTTAATACCTTTGAATATTTATCAGGGAAATAAAAACATGCATAAAAAAGATTGTTCTGTAAAAATATTCATAGAACCTTCTTTCATAATCACCCAAAGTTAAAAACAATCTACATATCCATAAAAAGGTATGTAGCATAGAAATAAAGTACCGAGAACCACAATAACATGGATGAATCTTGAAAAGAAAACAAAATGTTGAATGAAAGAAGTCAGACACAAAATGTATGAATGCTGCCTGAGTCCATTTTTAAGAAGTTCAAGAGCAGGCAAAACTAATCTCGGGTGATAAAAATCAGAAGAGTAATTGCCTCTGCTTCAGGGGGATTTGTTTTAATGGGGCATGAAGAAATGTTCTCAAGTGATGGAAATATTCTACATCTTAATTGTGGTGTTGGTTATATGAGTGTGTTCATTTTTCAAAACTCAAAACTCTGCATTTTACTGTAGGTAAATTATACATCTATATAGTTACTAAGTAATAGAATTTCTGAATAAAATATTTAAACATTCATTACATTAATTGTGCTTCAATTCCTTAGTCCATGCTTCCTAATATCTATTTTGTATTATATTTTATCAATATTATATTACTTGTCTTTTGTGTTTAAATGCATTTTTATTTTTCTATTTTTTCATGAAAAATGTAATTTAATTTTTTGCATTACCATCTATCAGTCTGAAGCTATATTTACTCTGCATACATTGTTTATTTATTCACAAATACTTTTCAGCGCATATATTAAAATTGTGAATGTAGTAAATAAAATGTGAGAATTGAAGACTTCACAGTAACTATAGCATATTAGGGTACAAATTTTGCAAGAAATTGCAGCAAACTCTAAATTAATCATCAAAATCATCATAAGGCCTGAGTAGTCCCATCCACTAACAATGTAAAGGTTGAATTCCTCTGAGAACTGTGTGAGTGGATTACTAGAAAGCAGACCATTTAAGGATGAGTGAAATTCAAAGTAGAAACAACAAGTACAGATTCATTGTAAAAATTTTGGCTTCATAGAGGAAAGCAATTGGAAAGCTTCTGGAAAGAGATCTAATTCACATAAAATGATTTCATTTTTAAGATGAGAGTTAAGCATCTTCAGAGACTGAGAGGAAAGAAAAGCTGGTAAGGGAAAAATTAAAAGTATAGAGACTAAGGGAATATTTTACAAAACAAAATATCCAAAAGGGTAGAAAATTATGGGATCATAACCACATGTAGGAGAATTATATAAAAATGGTGCATTCCTCAATCACTATCACTTGAAGGAAGGAAGAAAGAATATTGTATTTCTTTTTGAATGATAATAAAGAAATGTCCTTCTGATAAACTTCTGTTGTAGATAACTCAGTGGGAGTTGACTAAAGAAAAGAAATGCAAAATAGTTATTAGGGAATGATGAGGTTAGAGAATTTATAGTATCAATCTCTGTATTGATGTGATTTTTTACTAGCAACACTGAAGACCCATCAGATAATAATAGTAAATAGATTGATCCAGGGATTTTGGTTCACTAAGCAGAAATAAGAACAAAACAATAGGATAGTGGCAAGAGAATGTTTAAGATGATGACAGGAAATCAAAGGCATGGGAGGGCTGACAGTTAAAGCATTACAATTTTACTAAGAAGATAAATACAATCCAAGACAGGGAACAAAGCAAGAGTCTGTTTTATTTTCTGGTGAATAAACCCAAAATTGTGAGTTTCCCTCCTAGAGTCTTCATATGTCAGCAAATTAACATAATAAAGTTGGAAAATGAACAGATGGTCCCTGGAGCTGCCCATTCTTTTTCTGAAGCAGATGATAGCTTCCCAAAGGACAAATGTTAAATTACAAATAATGGTAATGTTTGATCATTTAGGTTTAGCAAACATTGATGTGACTGTTATCCACAGCAGAATCTATCACATCACTATAGTAAGTTGTGAATTTTGTGAATCATTTTCCTGCCATATGGGAATCTCTAACTTTAGGAGAAATCAAAGATATTTTGTTAATTCCATAGTTTGGGCAGAAATGATGTACAGAGAACTTTCAAAAGAAAAACCTCAATTTTCCAAAAGTAAAATTGTGAAACACATCTGTTTATCACAGGTACTGAACTATAAGCAGTTTCCATGGAAAATGCTGTACTAAGAGTTATAAATATAGTGGGATAACTAGGTTGCCCAAATTGACAACAGGTCTCAGAAGCTAAGTGAAAGAAAAAATATCTAGTTCTCTTAAAAGTTAAGCACTTCTCTTTGCTGTTTATACCTTGATCTGTCACAATAATAAGGGATAGCTCATCACTTTTTTTTTCAAATTTAATTCCTGTCTCTGCTTCTGTAATCTGGGTTACACAATATACACACCACAGTGTGGGTTTGGTTCTCCTAATCAACCAGGCAGACTTTGAATAATAAACTTGCCATTTTGAATAACTCAAACCTCCAAAGTGATTTTTCTTTCAGTTATTGTTCTGACTGGAAGAGACAAAAGTGTGTATTTTTATCTCATATGCAGACAATAGCTTATTTGCAAAGTGACATCAGAGAGGACACTAGTAAGCCTTTCTGTTTAGTGCCTTCATGCATGCCAGTAGATGCTTCAGTATTTAACTTCAGTATGAAAAATAAAAAAGATAAATAAAATGTTGAATAGAAATAAATATAAACCAGTGATACATATATATTAAAATTAATCTCAGTTTTAAACAGCAACTCTGGAGATACAGTAACATAAAGACATTAACTTTTTTAAAAAGTAACATTTGTGTTAGAAAAATGCATGTTGACTCTAAATCACATGGACAGTATAAAATTGTAAAAGATTTACAAGGTTAGAAATGGAGAAAAATTTGAAACCAAGAAGCTCATGGACTGTGTTATATTTTTATACAATTTGTTTCATTTAGTCTGCTATACTCTAACCTTTGCCTCAAAGGATCACAGCAGCTCATAGAAAGAATATATATGAAAAAATATAAACACAAATGACAAACACAAAGTACTTGAAATATGAATAAGCCAGAAGCACATGAAAGCTATAAATTTTCTATGAGCTTTATAACAAAATGAAAATGAAAAAAATTATTACTAGATTCAGGTTTCTGAGAGGAAAAAACAAAAACAATCTATAAAAAAATGACAAAATAAAAAACAACTGTTTTTTGTATATATTTTTAGTTGGAAATGGACACAATACCTTTATTTTCTTTATTTATGTATTTATATGTGGTGTCCCACCCATACTAGCCAAGTGATCTACCACTGAGCCACAACCCTAGTCTGAAACACAACTGTTTAAAGAATCAAATTATAAGTGAAGTTTCTCATGTGGAGTTTTATAACTGGAATAATACATTAAACACATCTGTAATAATATTTCTATAGCAAATATAGTTAGATACTACACATTTCCATTTTTAAATAACTTCAGATTAAAGAATAGTGAATAATACTAAAATACAACTTAGTAAAGGCAGTTCTGCAAAGGCAATTAAATATGGTCAAAGCTTGTAACCTTCACATGGTCTATAATGGCTCTGCTTCCCAGGCACTATGAGCTGAGTAGTTTTCCTCCGCTACGCACTTCTTCCATGATGTTCTGCCTCACTTTGGGCAAAGAACAATGGAACCAGCATCCATAAACTGCATCACTGAAATCATTAGCCAAAATAAGCTTTTCCTCTTCTAAGTTGTTTTGGTCAGGTAATTTGTCACAGTGATGAAAAGCCAATTAATACATAAATTGATACAAAAAAGTGATACCATTGCTGTGACTCACCTGCCCATATGAGAAACATATGTAACTGACTTGTGGAAAGGGTTTGGAAAAATTGGGCAGATTCAGGCTGAAGAAGGCTTAGAATGCTACAAACTGAATTTAATCTGTGATTCCAGTAGGAACTCAGAAGACCAGAAGACCCAACAGGAATGCAGACTGTAAAGACTGTACTTACAAGGTTTCAAATGGGAATGGGGATTCTATTGGAAATTGGACTAGAAGCCATTTATGTTACACTCTGAAAAAAAATTGTGTACATTTGCCCATATTCTGAAATTTTCTGTGAGGCTGAATTGAAAGGTGATGAACTAATTGGTATGGCATAGAAAAATCCAAGGCAGTTCAGCTTTCAGGCAATAACATAGGTGTTACTGAATTTGTGCACAGAGTTACTGTGGGAATGTGGAATAAAAAACAGAGAAGAAAGGTTTAAAAGCTTGCAATTTGGCAAGGAAAAAAGCAAATGTAATATGGAGGCTAAGAAAGTTGTGATTGCTGAAGAGATTACTGCCACTAAAAAGAAGCAAAATACTTTATACAGAGACAGTAGAAAAGTTGCTCTGAATGCCTCTCAGGAATCAGTAAGAACACATCTCTTGCAGGATTAATGGGTCAGAACTGAAAACTCATTTAAGAGACTTTTAGGGGAAACCTGCTAACAAAGAATGCCTAAAAAGGTATTTCTCCAAGATTCATGTCAACACGTTCAGCTACACAGGCACTCAGAGGCCACTGCAGCTGTGGCCTATGAAGACCTTGCTACTGTTTGAATTGGTGGCAAAACTTGGCATCATCCACGTGGTTCCAGTTCTTCAGTTCAGCTAGTTAAGGGGTCATATGGAGGCTTCCATCAAGAAATCAAAGGAAGACCTTGGAGGTCAGTTAAATTTTAGCAGGATCAGAATCTCTCTCTCTCTCTCTCTACTCTCTGAGGGAGTAATGAGTGAATCTTTCATGAAAGGGAAGCTGAAACTTCAGTGAAGACTCTAGAGATTGAGAGATGCCAGTAATGTGGAACATCTGCTGAGGAAAGCTGCTGGATGAAAACAGAGTCAGCTTTAAAGAGCAACCAGTAAGGGTGCCCCTAAGGGCTGGGCCACACAAGCCCTTTGGAGCTCTCATCTAAACCCAATTTGCCACAGTTTCTAGGTATGGAGCTACAGGACGCAATGTTGGCTTGGCTGGGTTTTTATCTTGCTTTGGTCCCATCCCTTCTTTCTATGTCCCTATTTCTCTCTTATGGAATGGAAATGTTTACTCGCTGCCATTATATATTGGATTCATATACCTTGGTTTTGATCTGTATAGGGGTTCACAGCTAAGAGTTTGCTTTGAATCTCAGAGGACTTGCACTTTGGGGCAATGCAGGAACTACTAAGACTTTGGGGACTCCTGAAGATGGACTATATATATTTTGCCTTGTGAGATGGATATGAGCTTTGGGTGGCCACTGGTAGAATGCTATGCTTTGGATATGAGATGACTCTCCAAAGCTCCCTTGTGAGACAATACAGAAATGTTCAGAGGTGAAACAATTAGAATGTGAGAGTTGTAAGCTAATCAATGGTTTAATCCATTAACTGTGGGCAGGTGGGACATGGCCAGATGAAGTGCATCACTCAGGGCATGTCTTTGGGGTTTATATTTGGGCCCTGTTGCCTTTCTTTCTATCTGCTTCATGGCTGCCATGAGCTGAGTAGCTTTCCTCTGCCACACCCTTATGCCATGAGGTTCTGCCTCATTTGGATCCAGAGAAATGGAACCAGCCAACCAGGACTAAACCTCTGAAACTATGAACCAAAATCACCTTTTTCCTCCTCTGAAAAGTAAGCAAACAAAAGCAAATGGTCTGTAATGATCAAACAATCGAATTCAGTTTGTAAATTTAGGTGTACATATGTTTTTGTATTAATTTCATACGTACAAGTAAATATTGAGCATACATACAATTATATATTGCAATTTTATATCTTTTCTATATTTCAAATAATGATTATTGTATCAAAGAACTCGTTCCTTGACAGTATTGCCTCAGACAAATCCATAACTTTGCTTATAGTATCATCTTTAGGAATTTATTCCTCCTCTATAGTTTAATCCTTTTTTCAGAAATCAGGTTAAATTCCACTTCCTCTTTGATTTTCCCCCAAGGCGAAGCACTATCTTGTTTTTCTGTGACTTTAAATAATATATTTCCTCCTTTATAGAATTCTTTAAACTGTGGTAAAATTATTTCCACAATTATTTATTTTATTAAACTATAAGCTTTACAAAATTATGCAATTTTCCTTGTCCTTGATAATTTCCTTAATTCCTAATGTTAGGATTTAATGACTATTTCTGAATGAAATAAATATAGAAAAAAGCAACTTAAATTTTTATGAGATTAAGAAACAGTAAATTAATCATAAACCAAGGTTTCCAATGTGTTCAGAAATTACCTCAAACCATTTGAAAATACTTTATACTATGTGCATTTTGGAGGGGGGGAAGTTATGTAGATTAGATTTTTCTCAAAGGAATCTATGACCATGACCCATTAGGGTAAAAAAAAACTGGGATAAAAGACAAGTATTTGGGGAAGACATTTTCAGTTTTTTAAAAGATAAGTTATGCGTCAGATTTTGTAAGTAATCAAATAGAAATATTTCCCCTGATCCTCATAAATATTAAACACACTTACTAATTAATTATTATTTGTATTTGTCATGGGAGAAAGTACTTCTTTTTAATTATTTTTTATTTATATAATAGCAGAATGCATTACAATTCTTAATACATATATAGAGCTCAATTTTTCATATCTCTGGTTGTATACATAGTATACTCACACCAATTCGTGTCCTCATACATGTACTTTGGATAATATTGTTTATCACATTCAACCATCATTAATTACCCTGTGCCCCCTCCATTTCCCTCTCACCCCTCTTTGATATCTAGAGTTTGTATATTCCTCCTTTGCTTCCTCTCCCTATCCCACTCTGAATCAGCTTCCTTATATCAAAGAAAGCATTAGGCATTTGGTTTCTTGGGATTGGCTAACTTCACTTAGCATTATCTTCTCTAACTCCATCAATTTACCTGCAAATGCCATAATTTTATTCTCTTTTATTGCTGAGTAATATTCCATTGTGTATATATGCCACATTTTTTTATCCATTCATCTATTGAAGAGCATCTAGGTTGATTCCACAATTTCGCTATTGTGAATTAGGCTGCTATAAACACTGATGTGACACTGTCCCTGTAGTATGCTGTTTTTAAGTCCTTTGTGTATAGATCCAAGATAGGGATAGCTGGGTCAAATGGTGGTTCCATTCCCAATTTTCCATTGGCTGTACCAATTTGCAGTTCCACCAGCAGTGTATGAGTGTACTTCTTTTTGGTGTTTCCAATGGTCTGCAAACAAAATTAGACAGGTCATTGCCAAACATATTTCATCTGACCTTTGTTTGCTGGTTACTGAGAAAATGACTGTTGCTTAAGCTGAGGGGCCCAACTGTTAGGACTGCTGGTCCAATTATTCATTGATGGGAGATACAGAATGCAGTTATTCCTAGGAATCACTGTACTAAGAATAAATTACTTAATCCAGGATGAAAGTAAGGACATAATTTAGATAACCTTGTTAATTGAAACACATTTTTCTGGAATTTTAAACTAGACATACAATTAGCAATTTTTCTATTTCTAATGCCATTTTACATTTAAAAAGTTATTTTTCCCTGAATTTATGGCAGGTAATACATGAATTTAGACAAAGCCCATTAAGTTAATATAAATTACAGAATTGATTGTTCTTACACTATAGCTTGAGACAGCATAAAACAGGTCATGGTTTGATTTTAAAAATATAATTTAAGTAAGTTAATCACAGTCTTTACAACTTAATCATATAAAGCATTTTTCTAAGGTGCAGGTATACAATCTCACAGTTCACACATTCCAAATTCTCCATATATGTCAACATTATCTTCTAGGGAAGATAAAATCTATTCTCTATCCTATTAATGTTTCTGGTTGGAATTTATATAAGAGATTATCAGGAGAAAAGTATACAAATTTATTTAGTCATTTTTGCATGAACAAGAAAAATGAGGTCCCAAAGAAGCAACTACACCTAAATGTTTATACAGTAGACTAAGCAAAAGTTAACCACTATGGAAAACCAACTGTAATATACGGGAAGGTTAAAAGATGAGTTGTTTTAACAAGATCTATTTATACAGATTTTGTCAGCCTCAACTCCCCATCTGTGGCAATAAGAATGATTCTGTTCCCCTGGTGTAGGGAGGGCATCTTTCATGTGAGAACTTCGTCTCCTACTCTCCAGAAAAGAAGAAGAGGTCAAAGTGTCCTTCTTGCACTTGCTATTTTTCAAGTGCCTTTAGCTCAAAATAATCAATATGTCAAGGCAGCATATTTTCGGGTGGCATGTCCTGAACTCCTTCAATCCACACAAGTGCTTATGAGCAGCCTGGTAGCATACTTATGACCTCAGAAAGAGATAGAAGCTGAAATCCAATTGTGGCACCATCATTTCCTTGTGTGACCTCCCTTCTTGTGTAAAATGGAAACTCATATATTTTACAGATTACTGTCAAAATTCAGCAGATAACAGTTCCCAGCTTTACAGAGATTCTCTTTCATGCTATTTCTTCCTCTCCACGTGAGACACTGTTATTTTGTATATTTGAAATGTGTGATAATGAATATGCTAACATCACGTTTTTAAATCAGTGCTTCTCAACTTCTCATACTTATGTCACACTTCAAAAATATAAAAAATTGGCAACAATAAAGAGATATAAAAGTAAAAATGTTAATTGACTAAAGTTTGGAACTCACCCTTTCTCTTAGTAATTTCATCCAGTTCCATGGTCCCTATGCTTACTGAGATGAGATAGATGCCTACATGTATCTATAAATTGGCCCAGAAACAGATTTAGCTTCAATTAATACTATGTTGTCAAAGTACATCTGCAATTTCCCCCCTGGGAATGGTTGCTCAGCTAACAGGAAAATCATCAAAGAGAAAGAGAAAGTAAGGTAGTCATTCTTAAAATATAATTCACTTCTACATAAATCTACACAAACTTAGGGGTTTGGATATGTTGTGCTATGGTTGGATTGAATCTTCCAAAGGTTCTTGTGTTAAAAGTCCAGTTCCCAAGGTGACCCTACTGGGAGTACTAGAACCTCTAGGAGGTGGGATCTTTTGAGTACCAAGGCGCATTGGAGGCATGCCACAGAAGGGAATTTAGGTTTTTTACTCTTTCCCTTTCCTTCCTTGTTCATGATGTAGACAGTTTTTCTCTGCCTTGACATGATGTACTACCTTGTCAGAGGTCCAAAGCATAGGATCTTCCCTTCAGTCTTGGACTGGACACTCCAAAACTATGAATCAAGTAAACCTTTTCTCTTATAAGTTATCTCAGGTACTATGTTATAGTAATGAAAAACTTAAAAAACATGATTTAATTTATGCAAACATTCTGTTTCCTTGAAACTGTAGTAAATGTGTGCAAATTATAAATTGGTTAACCAAATGCTTCAGGCTATAAGCAATATTTCTGTTTCAGCATATATTTGTGAGATCAAGCTAGTTAAATTTTAAAAGAAATATATACTTACACTAACAGATATAGGCTGAGAAACTGCATAACCCCAATAGCACTATGCACATAGTTTATGTTAAGATGCATCCTTAAAAGATATACTAGAGCAGTACCCTTGGAAGTGGTGCAACACAGTAACAGAGATACATTAAAAAAACTCATACTTCTAAGATTCAATTTGTTCTCTTAGTGTGTTTATTCATTTGTTCATTCAGCCAATCGCAAATGAAGACACATTTAGGATAACATTGATGAAAGTTATTTAAAAAATTAAGCACCATAGGGCTGGGGATGTGGCTCAAGCGGTAGCGCACTCGCCTGGCATGCGTGCGGCCCTGGTTCGATCCTCAGCACCACATACAAACAAAGATGCTGTGTCCGCCGAAAACTAAAAAATAAATATTAAAATTCTCTCTCTCTCTCTCTCTCTCTCTCTCTCTCTCTCTCTCTCTCTCTCTCTTTCACTCTCTCTCTCCCTCTCTTCCTCTCTCTTTAAAAAAAAAAAAAAAAAAAAAAACAAGCACCATGTGTGTGTGAATGCCCCATGATCCTAGGTTGGCCAAGGGTATGGGCAGTATCTCACCCAATCATCTGCAAGATCTCACCCAATCATCTACAAGGTGTGAATCTGAAAACTATCATCAATAAGAGTTATTATGGGATAAAGCTCAAATCAGAACCATTTGACTATGCAGCCAATCTACTAAAGTAATCCATAGATGCCATAGTAAAAATGGAAATCAGGAGAAGTAGATGATTGGTAAATGGAAGCAGGCTCTTAAAGAAGACATGTAGACTAGCCAGAGACCCTCTGCTGTTTAGAAGACATTTCAATCAGTTCTATGCAGTCGTTGAGTAATGAACAAATCAACCAAGTTATATTAATTCTACTGGTAAATCAGAATTAACCAAACTACCAAAATAAAGAGACAATTTCACATACCAATCACTACTGCATAATATTACAATTAAACAAATGTTGTTCTCAACTTTTACCTTCTTAAAAACAAAGTGCCATTCCACATTTTTGTGAACATTTGGTTTTTCAAGGTAAACTACTTGTCATATTGCCTCTGTATTGCAATTATAGTATATTATATTCACTCCACTTTCAAGATCCTTTTTTGGTTTTTTACTTCATTTTTTTTCCCACACATAGAGCACAGATTAATAAAGTGTGAGAGAGAAAAATCTGATAGAATTTAGGAGGGTGATAGTAAGGGGAAAAAACTATATCTGAAAATCACTTACGTTATACAACTGAAAATGTGAAAACTGGATGGTTAAGATGCATAAAGAGTGGGAACAGGAAAGAATCACTTCAAACTCAATGATTAGGAAATATACTTGCAAAGAGCCTATGATATTCACAAGATGCAAGAGAAATTAGTAGGGAAGAAACTTGGCAAAGATGGAATGCTACAGTGGAATTACTGCAATGCTATGCTCCCCAGTTCAATTCTCAGAACACAGATAATTCACATTTATATATGGGACCAATTTTAATTGCATGACTATTTCTTCCCTATTACTCTGCTAATTTTCCTTCTTCTATTAATTTGTTCATATTTCCATTCGTATTACAGTATGTATCTCTGACGTGCTAGAGTTTTAGCTTGAATTAGTACTTTTACTACTTCCCAGCTAAAACAATATCTTACAATTCAGATCTTTCACCCCTTTCATATGTTGCTTGTTTTTCTATAATTTTTATCACCTTTAAGTGCAGAAAATATCATAGAGCAAGAAATTTTATTATCTACTTAATATATCACTTTTCAGACCTCCTGTATTTTTCTTATACAATATTTGAATGAATGCATATTTTTGGATAAAACGTATTAATTATTACTACACTTGTCTCCTACTATCAGGTATTCATGTTGCTATGTAAAAGAAACATTAAAATTGATATTCTTTTAATAAATTTCTACCACTTTCTAAGAATCGATTTAAAGAAGTACTTTTCTGGATGAAAGTGTCTGAACTTCTAAAAGGCTTTTGAAACACATTTCCAAATTGATCTTTAGAAATGCTATACCAACTTATACTACATCTTTGTGCAGAGGACTGAATATAATTCTTCATACTAACATATTGTATATTCCCATTCAGTAATTACATTGAAATTAAATTTCTTTAATAATGAATATATATTTTTATATTTTTATCTATTTTATTTTTTATTTGTGAGTCACTTAACTGTTTTATCTATTCTTATTTTTCTGTATAGGTTTTTGAAAAAGTAATACATAAGAGTACTAAAAGCAGTTTCCTAAGAACACTAAAAATGAAAGAGTTAATATTAAAAATTTTAAACAAAAACAATTGCTGTTGGTGTTACATATAACCTCCTGTTGACATTCTTCATCTCCTTGTTGTCTTTCTCCTTCTCCTCCTCTTCCTCTTTCTCCTAAATTTCTTTAGAATATTCTATGGTCTGGGATAAAGAAGGATATTAATAGAAAAAGTGTGATGTAGTCCTTGTTATAATAGGAGAAAAAGAAAACTATCGGAAGCTATACAATTCTTTCTTCTAAATTTTCTCATATTATTCTCCTCAAGATGTGATGTCTACCCTAATGCACAACAGCTGGATAAACCAAAATAAACAAGGCTAAGGATATGTGCTACAAAATTCAAAAGAGTAAAATCACAATTATTTAATGTCTTATACTCATTTGATGTTCATATATCATAATATAAACAAGTAATCTCATTCTACTCATATAAATAATTAATGCTAATTTTCAATGACTATTAATTCTTAAGAAGAAAGCACTCTAATGTTGCCTTAAGATTCAATAGAAATCCTGGAAGTTCAAAGTTGATGTTGTAAACATATGTACCAGAAGTTTGCATATTATTTAAACATCACAAAGCATTACATTAAATCCAAATAACATATTTGCTAATATTTCTTGTTGTAGAATGGATGATCTTAGTAATATTTAATAAATAGCTGCTTACTCAATAATGCCTATAATTCTCATAAATTCATGCCTTTTAGTAGCTGTTGTAACCTTCACATAGAAGGTTGCCTCTAGTCAACTAGAGGAAAGGGAATGTGCTCTCATTTTATGAGCCTTCATATATAGAACCTCATGACTGAACCTTGCCATTACAGATGAGCTGCCAGCGACCAGCTAGTTTTAAAACAGGAGACTAAATGGATAGAGAAGAAGGATATTAGCTTAATCTACCAAAGGCAGGGAACATATTCCACAAACCTCCCAAGAATTGTTTCATCACATAACCTTAAACCTTCAGGGCCTCTGGATTGAAATAGCTTTATATGTTTCCTACTTAGTCAGCCATCCTTCTCTCCTAGCCACTTTCTTTCTTACTTTTTCTTTTTTTGGGGGGGGTGGGGTGGGGTACTGGGGATTAAACATAGTATTCTTTACCACTGAGCCACATCCCTACCTTTTTTTTTTTTTTGAGACAGGGTTTCTAAGTTTCTCAGGGCCTCCATAAGTTGCTGAGGCTGGCCTGGAACTTTCAATCCTCTTGCCTCTGCCTTCAGAGTCACAGTGATTACAGGGGTGTGCCACTACGCCCCTGGGCACTTCACTCCTGGTCCTGACAGTTCCTCTCCCCATGGTTGACTCCTTCTCATTTCCCCCTTAAATATCAGCTTCTTTCTCCACTGAGTAATGGTCTCTACTTAACACACTCAAAAAGGGAAACTTTTCTTAAAATAACTGTTTTGAGATTGATTAGAGAAATTCTGCTATTTTCCATTTACTTCCTGGTTAAAAAAAAATGTCTTTGAATAACCCAAGAGACAATAGTTAGAAGCATCCTCTTAGAAGAATAAAATTTGGGCATCTCCATGGTGAAGGCAGGGGGCAGGGAGGTAGAGTAAAAAAATAGATAAAAACAGCCTCAAGTAGGAAGAGATGCTTTTACAAAAGAGGAGATATAATCACTAAATGATTTCTCCATGTTTTTGTTCATAATCAAGAACTGAATTTTGATTTTAAATATTTGCTAATCATTTTTATATCAATTTGCTTACCTCTAATTACATGCCAGAGAGAAGAGGGAAAGGAGAGTTTGGCTTGAGAGTTACACAGTTGATTGTGAATAGTCTTGAATAAGAAAGCAGGCAGGGCTGGGGATGTGGCTCAAGCGGTAGCACTCGCCTGGCATGCCTGCGGCCTGGGTTTGATCCTCAGCACCACATACAAACAAAGATGTTGTGTCCACCAAAACCTAAAAAATAAATATTAAAAATTCTCTCTGTCTGTCTCTCTCTCTCACCTCTCTCTTTAAAAAAAAAAAGAAAGAAAGAAAGAAAGAAAGAAAGAAAGAAAGCAGGCATCACTAAAACCACAATATCATGTTTATTTTAGGAGATACATTATAGGTTTTATTAAAAAGTCATAACATACCATGGCTCACAGAAATGTCAATAGACTACAAAACAATGAATTATAAAATCCAAGAGGGGCTCCAGACGCTGAGGTAGGAGGATCGCTAGTTCAAAGCCAGCCTCAGCAAAAGCAAGGCTATAAGCAACTCAGTGAGACTCTGTTTCTAAATAAAATACAAAACAGGGCTGGGGGCACTGAGATTGCAGCTCAGGTAGAGCGCCCTCCTAGCACATGCAAGGTGCTGGATTTGATACTCAGTACCACATAAAAATAAATAAAATAAAGGTACTGTGACCAAGTACAAAAAAAAAAAAAAATCAGGGCTGGGGATGTGGCCCAGTGGTTGAGTGTTCCTGAATTCAATCCTTGGTACCAGTCATCATCATCATCATCATCATCATCATTATCCAAGAGGATTTTATATTGGCATGAAATATGACCTGTTTCTGCATTAAAGTGAAGGGGGAAAAAAAGAAAAGACAATAACTAGTCTTTAACTGCATTCAATGTTGAAAACATTTTATATACATGTGTCATCTTATTAATGTTCACAGCTATAGAATTTATGTTCTGTCTTAAGAATAAAGAAATTGAAGCTCAAAAGATAATTTTACCACAAATCTTGGAAAAAGTAAGAAATACACTTGAAATTTGAATGCTGATCTACAATGCTTGTGGCTTTGTAACCATGTCCAAGGCTTTATAACACCACAATGATTGTCCATTAACAGTTTTTGTGGTACTAGGGTAACCCAAAATAAACCAAAATTATCTCCCTTAACTCTCACCACTGATAGGCATGCTTCAAGGAGTTTGGAAAGATACAAAATGGACAACACATATACTCTGTCCTTAACAATTAAAATGAAACCATTACATGATATTATATATTTTAAAGGTTTATTTCAAAAAATAGAAAATTATACTGTAACAATTACAATGTCAGAAATGAAAACAAAATGCTTTGGGAAAAATAGTGGAAGTGGTTAATTCTAGAGAGGAGAAATGAGTACAATTCAACAGTGAAATATCTGCCCCAAAGATGATTGAGATCTAATTATTTATCAATAGAAAGAATATTTTAAACAACAGAAAGTATATGAATAGTTGATAGGAGAGAGACTAACAGAAAACATAAGTAATATATCATAGCCATACATAATTATTTTCTGGAAAGAAGCTGCATGAATTAAAAGGTATACATATAAATAATATCCACAATAAAGAATGCCTTGAATGTTAGGATAATCTGAATTTTCCTTTCTTATCATTGCAAATTTATTAAAACATCTTGAGCAAAGAATAGACAGTTCTAAAACCTATAATTTAGAAAGGCGTCTGTAGTCATTTTATTTATCATCTACTTGAAAGTAGTTGGGATATGATAGCAGAAGGGCTGTCATGCTTTAAGAAAGTTATCACAATCATCAAAAAAGGAAAATTAGGTCTTGAAATAGGGGTATGTCAGTGTAAATGGAAAGGAGAGTGCACTCATGAAAAACATTGAAGGAAGGGAAGAAGTTGCTCTCATTAATATTTCCCTTTATAGCAAACTTTAATAGTCAGCTGGACGATGTTTTCAATATGGCTTCTCAATGCCTGCTCTCATTTAAGATTTCAATCAGGCAGTTACTTTCTGGTAATAAAATGACATTTAATGTTATAATGATGGGCCTTTCAAAGAGCTGTCCTCAATGATTGAGTTGATGCTCAGTAATGAGCAGATCTGCATTTAACACACTATGCTTAGTTTAATGAACTTTAATTTTGGCCAGAGCTGAGAGTATTAAATCAAAGCCATGACACTGTGTCTTGACTAGAAAAGTTTTCAACACCCTTCCATATATATATATATTGAAGAAATATTCTTGAGTGGGCTGTAGGAATACATTTCTTGCTTTTTCTAAGCTTTGTAAGTATCCTTGTTTAATCCCTGTTTAAATCAACACTCTTCACCAAACCAATCAAGAGGCTTTGCAACTAGAAATAAAACTGTTGCCCCTAAATCCCTTGGTTTATGAGAAATAACTTCTGAAAAATAATACAAAAGGTTGGAACTGAAGCAAAATTTTCTCCAAGTTATTTAAACATAATAATAGTTTCATGATAAAATTTGATGGAAAGGAAAATTATGTAATCTAAGCAGTTAAAGATATTTGGAAAGTGTTGCATTATACTTCCTCCCAATTCTCTCTCCCCCCATCTCCACCTTTATCTTTCTCTCTGAATATATATGTGTTTTCAAGATAATAATTTCCACAGAATTTTCCTTGTAATTTATTTAGCCTTTATTAAAACATGTATATCAGGCAACCAAGAAGAAAAAGAAGAGAGTTTATTCCAAAAAATCCTATTATTTGTACACATTTTTTTCAAAATAAGGTAATGAAAACTGTAGAAAAATTAATAAACCTCTTTGAAGAATAAGAAATAATTCAGCTACCACTTAAAATGTTTCCATCTAGTTGTGTTCTCCTATTTTCCACGTGAACACATAGCTTTTGGTTATAATTTCAGCGTGAATGTAATTTGTATAGCATGTCCTTCTTGTGGAATTCCTTTTAATATATTCCATATTCTAATAAAATCTCAATATATTTACATTTTATTGGCTATGCAGTATTTTATTTAAATATTTCCTATTGTGTTTAAGTGTTATTTTCTTGGTATATAATTATGATAAAATTGAAATTAGATACCCTACAATAAACATCCTTATACACAGAGATGTCTTTTTTAGGGATATTTTAAAGTATTCTTTTGTTAAAAAACAAGTGATATGGCTTTTAATGTGCCATCTAAATGATTTGGTTGTATGAAGAATCTAAACTCATTTCTTTTTTTGCATCTAGATATAGCTCTCAATGCTTATTTTATACATTTTTTCTGAATAATTTCAAAAATATTATCCTTGAAAAGAATGCCATTCAACTTTACAATAATTCTCAAGAGAACAGCTCTGTCTTCATGTGTGAGCTCATGTTAACCAATCTTTTGGAGTAAATATTCTAGACCCACAGAGACCATTTATACTGGCCCAAGGACTTAAACACAGTGTGATTTGTCCAAGAAAATGAAGCTTTTAATAAGTAACCTAAAACAAAAACATGTTCTGGAACTTGAGATGAAACACTATGGAATAACTGAGAGATTTAACTATGAAAAATGGCTTCTGTGAAAAATGCAGCTACTTAACTTCTCATGAAGATAGTGTGACATTTTAAAAGCAGCCCAATATGTAGACTACAGAAGGAAGAAACCCAATGGAAAAATTATGATTGTTACATAAGTTAAATATTTCCTAGGTGTACTTCAGTTCTACTACTAAAAGTAAGAACTGCTTAATGTATAGATTCTAGTCATAAATTATAACACTATTAAAGAGAACCTTTTATGGTCCACTGATCCAAAGATTATTTGGTGTTAAAAGAATTATAATTCTGTCAACAGAATTCACAGTAATGATGTGCAAGCTACCAAATATTTGGCTTTATTTTATTAATGTAGACAGCTTTTCATGATCACTCGTACCTCAAAGATGATGCTTGGCTACAATGAATGATTTTTGCCTTTTTACCTTTAATAATTATCACTTTACTTGATACTAGAGTAATCCATCCACAATCCATGTGTCTGCATAGACTTTTCAAGTCTCATTTGTATTTTCAAAGCTATTAAACATGAACTTTTAACAGCCATTAAAATTACAGCTAGTGTTACCTCCTACACTGCTGGCTGAGATTCAACAGCTCACATAAGACTTGGTAGCTTGGCATGACTGTGAAAGCTATTTGCTGTTTAATTACAGAATTAAAACTTTACTGTAAAAGTTCTTCATCTAAGTTAGCTCATCAAGCTCTAGCACATGTCAGTAATGAGCTTAAATCACAGTGCTTCTTAGAATAAATGACAGATTTATACTAGTAAGTATTTGGCCTTGTATAGATTTACTTTGATTTTAAAATGGACTGTATGTCTGTGATGTTTACTTTTCCCTGTCAGGACCCATTCTCATAATAAGTGGAATAGGCTGGCTATCATTCTGAGCATGAAAACATTGGGACTCACCTGTGAAACAAAACCCTGGACTCTCACCATGTTATTCTGGAAGAAAATATGTTTTTCTAATTGAAGTTTACTTTGAATCTTGGAGGAATCCTAGAGACATCCTACATATGTTCTGGGTTCTATATCAAAAAGTCTACTAATTTCACATTCCAAAACTAGAGATATTCGGAGTCAATCCCTCAGAAAGAAAGGGAAATGGAATAAAATCTAATATCAATGAGAACAAAACATAATCATAATCCTATAGTTTAGAAATCAAGTTCTTTCCTATTTCTTTAATTTCTAATTTGTCTTTTTCTCCTTCTTTCCATTTCTGAGTAGATTTTTAAAATAAAGACTAAATATAAAGTCTCTGTATTCTTAACACATGATTCATATTCTGGTTATGTTACTCTTATGTCAACTGAACAACTGAACAATACATCCATGGGCTAGGTATATGGTTCAGTGGTAGAGCACTTGCCTAGTATGCGCAAGGCCCTGAGTCTAATTCCCAGCACTCAGAAATAAATAAATAATACATCTGTACCTCAGTCTCCCCATTTGCATATGCCATAATAAAAATACTCACTTCACGGATTTGTAAGTATTTAAGGAGCTAATATATGCAAATACTTAAAACACTGTCTGGAATACAACTTGTTCAATAAATGTCATTACATAGCATTTTAATAAAGTTCCAATTATGGATTTACTTTTATTTAACATCAGAAAGCATATTAAGAATTAACATGTGGAAGAATTTTCAAAATGGCAGAATTTCTAGTACCTGAAATATGGTTAACGATGGTAGCTTGGGAAGAATTATTATGAGGAAAGTTTCTACTCTGTTAAACTAAAAATCCATTAGGAGTTGGGCTGAAAACAAAATTTCAGAAATTGCATTTCTGCAGCTATTGAAGACATAACTAAGACATTAATTTTTCTCCCATAATGCTCCATGTAGGTTTTATATTAAACCCATGTTAAGGATTTATCTGCCTAATGAGAGACATCAACCACTCTAATATTCAGATTGTTTTTTGACAGGACATTTAATTGAACCATGACCTGCTGTAAAGACTTTCAACTAGTATTCCTACTTCCCTGTTATTTTACAGTCCTCTCAAAAGCAAACTACCAAATTTTTATTAATGTACAAAATATTCAAGAAGGTAAGAGAATTACAAACTGGGGGTGAGGGGCATGTGCGCACGTGCATGTGAGCACAGTTTGTAATTCTCTTTCCCTCTAAGCAGAGCAGGGAATAATTTTCTGGTATTTAAGAGTTGTGAGTGTGCTGAAAAGATAAGCCTGTTGTATTTTTATAGCAGGTAAGAACACTGTCTTGTGAATATATAAGGGCAGTTAGCAGTTGCACTCAAATGTAATGTGGTATGGAAAGGCCACAGAGTGAGCAGTAAGTAAATGCAGATGCTTTTAAAGACAATGTGAAACAATGTTTTACTGTGGTTGTTATCTTCTTGCAATTATCCTGACTAGTTCTGTGTTGCTTTAAGTTCTTTTTTAAATTCCATGCATTCTTGGTGCTAATGTTCTAGTGTTCAAAGAATGCTGCATACCCAGATGGGTCAAGAATCCCTGCTACAGAAGGTCACATGTAGACACACACGTGCACACCTGTGTACGTACACACACACACACACACACACACACACACACACACACACTGAGTCAGATTTGTCTTCCAATGGTAAAATATCCAATTTTGTGTCTTCAGATATGGCACTGTGGTCTCTCTGAGTCAAGGCATGATGATCTGTAAGGCTAGTATAATAGCTCCCAAAGAGAAAGACTTTTTGTGAAATAAAATAGATGAGACATTGCATGTAAATATCTCTGTGAATAGAAAGAAAATTTTTTAAAAAATGATTTCAGAAAACAGTCCTTGGGATCTTAACACAGAACTCTGTGGTAGGGCATATAAAACAGATTGTTACAGAATAATAGAGATTTAGGGACCACAGAGCTTGAATGCTAAAGGACAGGCATTACAAGTCTAATCAGTTGTCATGTTCAAAGCAAGCAGGTACCAATCTTAGAAGCCAAGTGTACAGAGTTGTACGAGTTCCAGTTAGCTGACTGCAAACTGATCCACCCCATGGGCTATTACAAAAGTTGCAGAAAGTCCAGGAGAGATTTTGTACTCATCTAAGATTTGGGGTTGAGTATCAGATATTCTATTAAATCAAATGTGGCCAACCTCCAATTTGAAACAAAATTTCCTTAATCAGAATTGATTGGAATAGCCAGAATAGATAACAGATGGTTTACTTAAATGAATTTGGCAGGAAATGATGCTATAGATGAACTCCAGCTACTTTTTATCAATGTTTACTCTGTTCCTAAAGTATATATGTAAATGACCCTGAGAAGAAAGAAAAATTTAGAAGTGTGCCTTTTTATGAACAATGATTTAACTTAATATCCTTGATCACAATGTAGTCTTTATATCTCTAAAAATATTTTAAACATACTTCAGTAGTAATATTTTGGGGATAAATTTTTATACCTATTATTGTAGTTAATATGGAAAATGCACATCTGATAGAAATTCAAATTAAATATCTTTTATATATCCAAGTAATTTTTTGCTAGAGTAACAACATGCACTCATGGTATATTTAATTATCATTTGTCAATTCACAATCCTGTTATCCAACACTCAAAAATACAAATGTAAATGCACATGGAATGCCTAATTCATCAGACTGAACCTCAACATTCTAATTAATTAATTCAAGAAATAATTATTTCAAGCACTTTGGAAATAGTAGGGTAGGGACCTCTAACAATTCACTCTCCACAAAAAAGTAATACTGGGGAAAAATGCTAAAAAAATAATATTTTTTTAAATCTGGAAATTCAACAAAGGCTTCCAACAATTTAATCAGAAAAACATAGGAATCTCAGTAAGAAAAAAACAGTTTTGTGGCATTTTTACTTATCCTATTGCTGTCCTCCTCTCCTCAGCTCCATTACATCCTTGAAAATCTGCAGCTTCAACAACCAAAGAAACTGTGAAACAGAGCAGCATTGCAGTCTCAGGGGCAATAGGTTTGGCCCCATGTCCAAGGAGCTGTGATTTTTTTGCCTTTTTATTAGCTCTCTGAAAAAGCCTCATTTGCAGGGCTTGTCCTTTATCCTACTCTGAATTTGTTCAGAGGAACAAACCCATTCTCCAGGGCTACTGGCCAGCAATTGTTTAATATCACAATGGCCTGAGGCATTAACACCAGTTGGGTTAAACAAGAAGATGCCAAAAAGTTTAGAAGAAAATTGAGGGAATAAAATTAACGTCATTTTAAGAAATCTGTGTCTAATTACCATCTGACTAATAAACTGATCCAATAGAGACACCAGTCATCACACATAACAAACACAAATATTTATCATTAGTCCCAAAATAAAACCTTCAAATTGTAGCTTTTCCAAAAATATTGTGAAGTGACCAGGAGTGTGAGAGGATAGTATTTTTCCAAACATTTTTAAAAATTGCATCTCTGTTTTTCTCTCCAACTATTTAGCACTGCTCTCTGCCTCTTAGGGCTATTACCAGCTTCTCCTATGCAATACGTTCTTCCTCCTTTCTCTCTGAGGTCTCCATCCTTCCTCCAACAGTTTAAACCCTTTTCAATGTATCACAGAAAGCAACTTGGCTTTCTCTACTACCCATCTTGATGTGCAACCCCATATTTGAGAATTAGATATGCCCTCTGTCCAAAGTATTATTTCTTTTTATCGCACCAAAAGTTTGTTCCATCAGTAAAAGCATCCCAATATTTTTTTAAAATCTATTTTCTATTTTGTTGAAATTCCTATTGGTCTCTCAATACTTTTACAAATAAAAAATATCATTTAATCTGTAACATATGTTAATATGTATGCAGTTATATTTGTGTCTATTACATCCCTACATTAGGAAAGCATGTAGCAGAGTTATTATTCTAATACTTTTTTTAGAAACAATATAAAATGCTAAAGTTAAGCACTGTACCATTTCTTCATTTTCATCAATTCTACTGCTGATTCTAAGAAGAAAGTCTTAATCCAAGAGGTCCAATCCTTTTCCATTCAAATAGTATGGTTTTTATCAGAGCTGACACCTTCTTTCTTTTCCTGCTTTCTTTTGCATCAAGAGCTTTTCTATCATCTCTTTTCCTCATAGAAATTATTTTTATTTATTTATTGTTTATTTATGTTCATTTCAAATAATAAAATACAAAATTGTAAAACATATAAGATTTGTATTCTACAAACAACACAATAATTTTATTGGTTCTTTTTAGTTATACATGAGAGTAGAATCTATTTTGACATAATTATACAAGCATAGAATATACCTTATTCTGATTCTGACCCTATTACCTCTATTAACCCTTCCTTTACCCCTGTTCCCTTTCATCTACTAATCTTTCTGCCATTTACCCACAGTTATTTTTTATTTATTCTAATTTGTTATATAAGACAGCAGAATAAATTCCGATTCATATTATACATATAGAACACAATGTTTAATGTCTCCAGTTGTACACAAAGTACAGTCACACCATTTATATATTCATACATGTACTTAGGGTAATAATATCCATCTCATTCCCCCATCTTTCATACCCCCTGCCCCCTTTCCTTCTACACCTCCCCTTTGCCTTATTTAAAGTTCCTCCATTCCTCCCATGCTCCCCACTCCCTACCATCCCTATTATGGATCAGCATCCTCATATCAGAGAAAACATTTGGTATTTGGCATTTGGGGATTGGCTTACTTCACCAGCATAATATTCTCCAACTCCATCCGTTTACCTGCAAATGCCATAATTTTACACTTTTATTGCTGAATAATATTCTTCTCTCTCTCTCTCTCTCTCTCTCTCTCTCTATATATATATATATATATATATATATATATATCTCTATATATATATATATATCACATTTTCTTTATCCATTCATCTACTGAAGGGCATCTAGGTTGGTTTGACAATTTAGCTATTGTGAATTGTGCTGCTATAAACATTGATGTGGCTGCATCACTGTAGTATGCTGTTTTTAAGTCCTTTGGGTATAAACCATGGAGTGGGATAACTGGGTCAAATGGTGGTTCCATTCCCAGTTTTCCAAGGAATCACCATACTGCTTTCCATATTGGTGACACCAATTTGCAGTCCCATCAGCAATGTATAAGTATGCCTTTTTCCCCACATCCTCACCAACACTTATTGTTTTCTATTCTTAATAGCTGCCATTCTGCCTGGAGTGAGATGAAATCTTAGAGTAGTTTTGATTTGCATTTCTCTGATTGCTAGAGATGTTGAACATTTTTTTCATATATTTGATGACTGATTGTATATCATCTTCTGAGAAGTATTTGTTCAGTTCCTTGGTCCACTTATTGATCAGGTTATTTGTTTTTTAGTGTTAAGATTTTTTAGTTCTTTATATATCCTAGAGATTAGTGCTCTATCTGATGTGCATGGGGAAAAATTTGCTCCCATTCTGTAGGCTTTCATAGTTTTTTAAAATTAATTTCTTGTGAATATACGCAGCAGTGAGATTCACTGTGATGTATTCATAAAATTACATAGGAAAGTTACATCAGATTCATTCCACTGTCTTTCCTGTTCCTATTCCCCCTTCCTTCCTTTCATTCCCCTTTGTCTGATCCATTGAACTTCTATCATTCACCACCCCGCCCCATTATTGTGGGATAGCTTCCCATATTACAGAAAACATTCAACTTTTTTCCCCATAAAACTTGTACTTCAAGCCTTATCTTTCTTTCTGTTTTCACTTGAGTAGAATTCCCTGTTTTAGGCAGTCAATCCACCCATAAACCCCAGCATCTCTGGTTTTTAGTATGACAATTCACAATATCACTGATTAAAATAAACAATCTAACACACATGGACAATACAAATCTTTCCATCTCCAGGAGACTCAGAAAGTAGCTATAAAATCATAATAATGTAAATACAGAACATTGATTTACTCAAAATTATGATAAAATTATTTTAACATGATTATTTATTGAAAACAGAGTTTATTGTGAAAATCCAGACCTTACTACACATATGAAGACAAAGTAACTGTCTATAATAAACCATGAAATAATGACACAAATTTTATATTAAGGCATAGAGGTTAATAATGAATGGAAGATCTAAAAGTTTAAAGGGTTTGTCTCTGAAAAGCACAACTTCAAATAAGTAGGAGCAAGAAACTACCTGTCTTTATTATTTTATTTTTATTGCTATCAGTTTTATAGAAGTACTTGATTCTAAAAAGTTTTATCTAAAAAATGTCAATTATCCTCCACAAATGTTTGATAGATATTTTATTTTTAAATTTATGTTTGACTTATACAAGATCCAATTTAAAAAACTAATGACTATTCAAATGTAGCTTAAAATGATTAGATACTCTGAAATGATCACTCCAAGTAACTTAATGCTAACAGCTCCCAAAATGTAGCTCAAAACTCAATCTGCCTTCTGCAAAGTAAGAAACTCAAATATCATCCATTTATCATACCAGATCCAAGTTCAGGAACTCTAGTTTATGTGAATTTCTACTAATCAGTTTCAAGTGTTACCCCTTAGAGTCCAATAATCTGTAGTGGAATGATAAAATTTACTGGGAAATTGTAAGAATCATGAATCTATATTAGGAAATAGCATTTCTTTGAAAAGCATAAAGCAAAATACCTTTTGTACACATAAAATAAGTTGGCTGACATTCAGTAGCTATGGGAATCTGTAACATTTCCTTCTTGAAGGCTAAAATAGAGAGCATGCAGGCAATTATACACATACACAAACACGGACATATAATGTCAAACAAGTGTATTAGACTATGGACATTTCTCATGTCATATATTCCAGAAATTAATCACATATTAAAATAAAACTTGCTAACTAATATTTCAAATAGATAACAGCTGTGCTCAAATATTGATTTCTCAGCCCTCTGAACAAGTAAGTGAACAGTCTCATCTTTGTGAATCTTGGTGTGGCATACAATCATTGCAATTTACTGTGTATGTCACAATGTGAAAATTACTGGAAAATAATACATACCTCAGTAAATTCCAGAAGAGTAATAGTTCAAACTGTATTATCTAACTGTAATATAATAAAAATTGAAATGACCATATTTTCTCAATCCTGAACTCTGCAAATTTTCTCATTTGAGATCTTCTGAGATTAAGATAAGTTTTACAATCACTTTTAAAATGTTGTGTACTAATGCAGAGAGAATGCAATCATAATGTAATAATGGTCAATTACTGTTAATCTGTTAATTAGAAATAGTTTTAACATATCTTCCACATAGTTGTCTCTTCAAGTTAGGTATTTCTAATACTAATATGGTAGGATGGGTTTGTGACTCTCGGTTTCAGTGATATCACCAAGAAAAAAGTATATGAACTGCACTCAAAATTTCAAAGTGATGTTCATGATCACCAAAGCAGAACCTGATAAGTTCTGAAAATTAATTTGGTAAGTCTAAACTTATTTGGTAAGTCTCAGACCTTATAAAATATATGGAGAAACTGAGAGGAAGGTTTTTAAAGGACTGTCAGTGTTCATAGAATTTGCATAGGATAGTGTGGGCATGGTTTTTAACAACAAAGGTTCAAAGAAATTACTCTAAGTATTTGGTATGTTTAACCTAGAGCTTGGGGTAGAGGTAAAAAATCTTCATGAACTAATTTTTGATTTTATTTACAAGTCCAATTTCTTGGACTCTAACACAGAAAAGAAGTGCTTATGTCTGAATTGATGGAATTTTGATTCAAGAATTTATTGAGGCAAAGGATGCCTGAGTGTTTCCCATGGGTCAGAAATGGGCCATGTAAGAAAAAAATGATCCTGAAGTTGCTTTACATTGTGTCCAGTGTTACATTCAGGAGGGATGAGCCTGCCTCAGCAGAAAAAGCTGGAGGTGAACAGCCAGTGCCTGAAGGGCAAGAAATCTGCTCTGGCAATGAATGGGAAGAGATGAATATGCCTCGTGGCAGAGGAGAGAAGGATAAAGCAGACCAGAGGACTCAATTTAAAACATCTAAAAATATATATAAAAGCCAGTGCTAGAACACCTCAACAGAACTAACAGAGTAAGACACTATGCACTGTGTAACTCCTCCTATTTGGCCAGTTTCAACCCTTAGAGAGACAAAAAGTCACAAGAGAATAGAGGACACGGAATGAAAGTCCACAATATATCTCTTTTCACTTCTGATTTTAAGCAGGCCTGGAAACTTCAAATGAATTTTAAATCTGTATTATGCCATTTGTGTTAATCAGTCTTTTATTTCTGTGACCAAAATACCTGATAAAAACAATTTAGAGAAAAAAAAAAAAAGTTTATTTGGGCTTCACTTTCCAGAGTTTCAGTCCATAGTTGACCAACTCCATTGCTCTTTCCAGAGGTGAGAAAGAACATTATGGCAAATAAGTGTAATAGAGGAAAGCTGCTCAGATCATGGCAGCTGGGTAGCAGAGAGAGCCAGGAAGGGGGCAGGAACAGATAAAGTTCAAGGACATGACTCCAGTGATAGACCTCCTTCAACCATGCCCCATATGCCTACAGTTACTATACCATAGTCCATTTGAATTTTTAATGCACCAAATGGATTAATCTACTGATGAGGTTACAGTACATATGAACTAATCGTTGCCTTTTAAAAGCTGGATCTCTGAACCTTGGTGCATTGAGATCATGCTTTAAAAATATGACCTTCTCAGGACATAGAGCCAAACCATAACCACAATGCAATGGGTATTTTTCTGAACTGAGACTTTTGTTAATAAAAAATGTTTCTTATTGCCTGAAAGGAGGAATAAAAAAGCATGTCACTTGCTCTATATTTCACATAAGAGGGAGGGTATAAATAGTCACCCAAAGAATGACATGAATCAGTGACCAAGGATGCGTAAGATCAAAGTTTGATTGTATCCTTTTGGTCTACAAATACCACTAAATAGATATTCAAAAGTACCTATAGACTATTAGAAACTAGTAATAATAGATCAAATATCAAATCAGGAAGGGTATATCTATAGAAGGTACTTTTATTATCTAGTGAGAAAGAGCTAATAAACTGAATTTCAGCATACTTTTTAAGAAATAATGAAGGGGATGATAAAGGAATAAGTTGAAAAAAAAATAAAGTTAAAAGTAGAATCTAAATAATAGTTAATTAGATAGATTAGCTAGAGTTTTATCTTTGAGAAAAGCAATAACATGGTCAAATTTCTAAACTGTTTAATCTATCAGACATGATGTAGAAAAAAGTCACAACTAGGAATGAGAGTGGTCATATTACTAGATAGTTGGAAAGCAATTAAAAGTAATAGGGTATAAACACTTCCATGATAATCAACATGAATATATTCAAATACTTTCTTTAGAAAAAGAAATTGATTACCAAATCAGACCCATAAGTTAAAATACAAAGCTGATAAATAAACATGGAAGAATTTCAAGGTATATCAAATTGTTATTTTAGAATTAATTTTAAAATTGGGCTGGGGATGTGGCTCAAACGGTGGCGCGCTTGCCTGGCATGCGTGCGGCCTGGGTTGGATCCTCAGCACCACATACAAACAAAGATGTTGTGTCTGCTGATAACTAAAAAATAAATATTGGAATTTTCTCTCTCTCTCTCTCTCTCTCTCTCTCTCTCTCTCTCTCTCTTAAAAAAAGAATTAAATTTAAAATTAAAAAATTAAACTAAGTATAAAACATGTGTGATCATAATTTGGGTTCTTTTGAGTCACTGTTTTTTTTCCAACCACAATGTATTAACAGAAGTCTTTCCCCAATTAAACAACTAAAAAATTTGGATAAAAATTGAGGAACAATAATTTCCAGACAGTGGACAAAAGATAGTGGAAAAGCATAATCTCTGTGAGAAGGAAACAAATGAAGAGACCCCATCCCTGTCTCAGCTCACTTCCTGGAATGACTTCAAGCTGCAGGCCAGGCAAATGAAAGCCTGTGTGCCTAAATTGCAGGAAAAAAAAAATGTTGAAATTTAGTATGGCTCCAATTTCCTCAATTTGCAGAGCACAGTACCACAAAGAACAAAGCTTCTTTGGAAGAAGAGAGTGAAATACAGAGTGAGAGTGAAAGTGAGAGAGTGAGAGAAAGAGAAAGTGAGGAGAGTTTCCCATGAGTCTTCAGCTAAGCTGAGAAAACTTAACAAAAGCCAGGAGAAAGCAGACATCAGAGATGTTAACTGGTAAGAACAGTCATTTCAACAGATGGTATTGGAACAATTACATAGCTACACGTAGGTGCAAAAAAGAGGATGTTCAATTCTTCATGGATCATAATAAAAATGAATGAACTTCATGTGGATCATAGATTTAAATATAAAATATAAAATGATAAAACTTCTGGAAGAAAAAAGAAACAAAATCTTGCTAACCATGAATTTGGCAAAGGATTCATAAATGAATCACAAACCACAAACTGTAAAAAAGAAAATAAAATAATTTAGACTTTATCAAAAATAATTTTTTTAAAGAAACCAACACTTGATCTTTAAAAGTTGAAAATACAAAAGTGATAAAGGTAAGCTACAAGTTGGGGAAAAAATGTCCAGATATGTACTAAGAAAGGACTTGTATCTAAAATATATATATATATATATATATATATATATATATATATATATATATATATATATATATACACACACACACACACACACACACACACACACTCTTCAACTCAATTATTTAAAAAAAAAATTAAAAATCTAAAATTGGAAAAATTTAGTAAATATGTCATTTAACAATAGCTGTAGCCAATATGCCCATGGAAAAAAAGTTTGACTTCATTAGTATTTGGTCCAATTCAAATTAACACTGCACTGAGATGCTAATTCATACACACACACCAGTATTCATCAGGGAGATGGAAATAGGAAAGACATAAGAATCAGACATAACTTTCCTATGTTCATACATGAATAAATGAGCAATGTAACTGCACATCATGTTCAAACCCAAGAATGACATCCTAATTAGAATAAGTGACACTCCATGAAAAATGTATAATATGTCAAAATATATTCTATTGTAATATATAACTAAAATGAAGAAACAAAATAAATAAATAAAATTTAATGAAGTGAAAAAAGTACTCATCTGGAAGAAATGAAAGCATATGTCCATACAAAAGCTTACAAACAAATATTCATAGAAGTTTTATTTAAAACAGCTGAAAACTTTTAAAAAAGTTCCTCTACTAGCACAAATTATAGTATATTCCTACAATAAAATACCACTATTCAGCAATATAAATCAATAAAATATGGAGAAGCTAGATGAATGTCAAAATAACTAAATATGTTTTTTAAAAATGTTTGCCTGGGTAACAATTTAAAATGCATGATTTCATTTATTTAAAGCTCTGGAAAATGAAAATTACATAATCTATGGTAACAAAACACAGATCCATGGTTTACTTTAGAGGAGAGAACAAGAAGCGGCATGGGATTGGATATGAGCAAGATGAAGTATCATTATTATCAAATTTTTAGTGATGTATCTATATGTCAAAACTCCTAAACTATACACTATCTATGTGTGGGGTTTATTGTATGCCATTTATAGCTCTTTAGAACATTAAAAAAATCGTTCTTTCATCTTTTCAAATAATAGGTAATTGTCCTATTATTAATAAGTTTTTAATGTAAGCATAGAAGAGACAATGGATAATTCTACTACATATGTTACAAAACTATATAATGCTCTTTCTCAACCACGTATTATCATAAAAAGATATGAGCTCATTTCACTTATGGGTATAGATGTAACAATCTAAAATAAAATATTAGCCCATTGTTATTAAAGAATAAGCAAAGTACTTTCATCAAGTAAAATTTATTTTGGAAATACAAGAATGATTCAATAAAGCAATTGTTTGCTGGAGAAAAGCAAATAAGTATACAAGTAGATGCTGAGAAGTTATTTAAAAATTTTTTTTTTGATAGTTTTCAGGAGGAAAACAAATTTTACTTTCCAACTGACATGCCAGCAATAATGTCAGAACAAAATTATGAGAGCCCTTCACTTGAAAAAACAGAACAAAATAAAATTACTAATTATTAGTTTGGATGACTCAATAATCTATTAACACTGTAATATTGTTAAAGTATTTATTTTTAAATCTTAAAGGAAAAAAGTAACATCATCATTTTTAGGATATCAATTATTTACTTTGAAAAGCAATTTAATTCAACTAAAAATAATTCATTTTCTTTAGATGTAAGAGGGAAATCTAGTAACATAGTTTTAAACAAATTAAATACATCAATATTAATAGCTTATGGGGCCAGGCACATTTATAATAAGAAGGTTGAGAAAGGAAGATCACAAATTCAAGGCCAGCATAGGGAACTTAACAACTTAACAAGACCCAGTTTCAAAATTAAAAATAATAATAATAATAATAATAATAAAAGGCTAAAGCTGTAACTCAGTGGTAGAGCATCCCTGGGTTCAATCCTTAACACTGGATTTTTTTCCCACTGAGCAGGGGGCACTATCTGTCTTATGGGCTTTTCATGTTGTTATAAGAAGTACTGGTACCAGACTAACTTTCCCAACATAAACAATAGAAAAGTGGGGGGCTGGGGATGTGGCTCAAGCGGTAGTGCGCTTGCCTGGCATGTGTGTGGCCCGGGTTTAATCCTCAGCACCACATACAAACAAAGATGTTGTGTCTACTGAAAACTAAAAAAAAAAAAAATGTTAAAAATTCTCTCTCTCTCTCTCTCTCTCACTCTCTCTCTCTCTCTCTCTCTCTCTTTAAAAAAAAATAGAAAAGTGGGTAAAAATGTATGCACCATTTGTTTTCAGACACTGTATAACAGCAGGACTATGATCTTTAAGAAAGGAAAGAAACAGAATAAGCCTTGATTTTAGACTTCATACCTGGAGGCACCTTCTAGATACCAGGACAACAAATATGTAAATCACAGTCTTGTTGAACTGCAGAGCTAGACAGTGGATCTGGAAGAGTTTTGAGGACACAGTGTAAAACACTTTGAAGACCAGAGCCTCCTCTGAGATCTGCAAGTGATTCCTTTATTGGTGAGCTTATCCAACATTTCACTCACAAAAGGTACATTTTATTCAAACTACAGTGGGACTCAATAAACAGGATTCAAAATAGGCATTATTATTGCTGCATGTATATACATGACTCTATGACCAATGTGATTTTGTAACCTGTACACTCAGAAAAATACCCCATCTGATTCAAATGTATGATATGTCAAGATCATTGTACTGTCATGTGTAACTAATTAAAACAAAATAATAAATAAACAGGATTCAAAATTTTTAAAACTTTTTTATATACCAAGGATAATCTATTAGAATATCTCATAAATTATTTTTTAAAAATCAAAGCTCTAAGAGTCAATTCTAGATGAGTAACTTAGGATCTTTTTGAACAAATATACCAAATATTTTTTGTAAAATATTAAGATGATTTGAATTAATTAAAAAATTGAAAACATATACCATGTTTTTTTTTAATCACAAAGTGTGAAACCAATACTTTTTTTTGGCCTAAACAGGAACTGATTTCTCCTATGAAAGATCTTTCCTCATTCCAAGTTGTTTTGCATATCCACATTAACCATAGCTGCTAAAAACACATTAACTTTTAAAAAATACACTTAATAGAGCTTCTTTGCAGGGTTTGTCTCTTTTGTAGTAAGAGTTAGGCATGTCACCTGGCCATTGTACAAGGATTAACAATGAAGATTGATAAAACTGAGGCTTAGAAATCACAAAATTTTGACAGTTCATAGAAATTTTGAGTGTATAAAATTACAAAGTTAAGATACACATATTTTAATCATTCTGTAGTTAATTATTTTACATAAAACTTAATAAAAATGCTAAAAAGCTATTTGGAAACACAAAATGATAGACATCATAGTAAATTCTTCATAATATTTAAGTACTGCTATTCTTACCCCCTTTCCTTACTTTACATAAATTTCTTATCTTGAAACAATATGTGTTGGGTGACATTTCATAAATACCCACACCTTGAAATTCATCAATTCAGAAGTAGCAGTCGACATTATAATATAGTTCTAGCTACATTGCTCAAAAGTTTTTGTAATTTGCAGATTCAAACATAGAACAAAAATAATTCATTAATCTTTGCCTACATATGGGTACTTAGAGCTAATAAGATTGAGTGCATTATAAGAAATAACTTTAATATTTTTTATTTAAAGTTAAGCAAACCTGTGTATTAGATTTTAGTGCATCCATTTTTATCACACATTAAGGCAATATCTATATGAGGCATTAGACCCAAAATGAGGCAGTTAAATTATTTCCTAAGAGAACTGGAAAAATGTTAACATCTATCAAATAAGGCAACAATGAGGTGTGACATGAGACTTTAACACTCATCAAGGAAAAGTTAAAACATGCAACTTCAAGATAAAAAAAAAAAAAACCTGGGATAACCAAGGAAAAATAGACTAGTATTAGGGAAATGTAAAAAATCTAGAAAGAAGAAAATTCAAATATTGTCATTTAATATCAACTTTGAAAATACCCAAAGCTCACTTACTTCAAAAACTCTACTATACATAAATAAGCCTTCCTTTGCACGTTGATTTTGACAAGCAGACAACCTAGCACACCCATGTCTCCTGCTGCAGTAATATAAACATAAGATAGTAATGAAAGAAGAATAATTCATAACTCAGAAGTCTATTTTTATGTTTGCCAGTGTTGGCTTCTTAAAGGAGTGTGGATGTTATTTAAATGATCAAATTCAGGAAAATTTGGAATGGGAAATAATGGTGCTCATAAGCATATACATTTCCATATTTAATGCTCCAAAACTGTGGAACTTCATTTGTATGCCCATAAGCTTTTATTTTATACCCAGACTCAGGAGAAAGTTTACTTCTTCTGAGAAAAAAAAAGAATTATATAGGAAGCAATACATACTTGCATTCCTTTCACATAAACTGGGTTTGAATAGAGACCAAAAAAATTATTAGAACTATTCAAAAGTTCTAGTTTATGAGATTTCAGGTGCAAATATACCTACTAGTGTTCAGAATTCAAAATGTGAAAGAGTTGTTAAATGAATTCCCTCCCTCTCCCCTGCCCCCTGGAATCTAGTTTAATACCAGGAAAGAAGGAAATTTTGTAAACACACTGCGCAAAATCAAGAAGTGCCGGTGATAATGGACAATGGTAACACTTCCCTTAGTGTCCCCCCAGGCATGAGATTTTGAAAAGGAAGATCTAGAGCAGGAGATAAAAAATCAGTTCAGCAGAAAATAGCGCGGTACATCAAGGATCTGAAAGTGCCAATTTTTCTGAAGTTCAGAGATTATATGAATTCAATAAAATCAAATGTAAGAGGTGGGCAGGATTCAGATCATGGAAGGCCTCCTGGACAGTGCTAAGAGTAGGTGTAAAGTGAAGTTATAAAAGATTTTGAGCTAGGGGAGCAATTTGATCCAGTTATTTTTCTTCACTATAAAACCTGAATTCAAAGTTCAACAATTTTAATAGGAAAGAGGAAGAGACAAGGAAAGCACTAATGGTGAAGGCTATAGTCTAGACACAGGCCAGTTCATTGTTGCCCCCTCTTCTCTCTTATACATTGATGGTTAAAAGGAAATGCTCTGAAAATCAGAATTTATGTCCTAAGGGTGTGTGTGTGTGAAAAGTGCCAGAATACATAGAGGAGAGGATATTCTACAGGAGAAAATGGTGGAATGGTGAGAATATGTAGTTACTGAATCCATGAAATGTGTGATGTGGACAATTGCCTTAAAATTATTCAAATAATCAGGAAGCTAAGGCTATTGGCATTATATTAAAACTTCCTCAAGAGTTAACAGAGGTCCAGTATTCTCCCAAACTCCATCCCTGAGTGAAGGTAAGAGGACTTAATTTGGCATCTTTGCACATCATAAAGGGTCATGGAGAACCTTTAAAGCTGGAACAACTTGGAAGGTAGCATCAAGAGCCCAAATATTAATATCTGGGAGAATGTTACTCTGTAAAATTGACCATAAGTTTCAGCGAATGAGTCCTTAGAAGAGAGTTCATGATCCGGACATGGACTGTGGAGCCCAAGTCCATCATAAACTTTGTAGCAGTTTTGGCCTGAACATTAGCATTTGATCAAACTAGAAGCAATTCTTCTAGAACATCCAAAACTCAGGCCTTCATGCTTCCCTAGAGCTTTCATAGTTACTTTTCCTATAAGCATATATTTTCCCTAATTCAGTCCACAAGATATATGAAGAAATCTTTATGATATGACTGGTGTAACATAAAAGTCCCTAACCTTGGACCTGGGAAACCAAGTGGGAAAGATGAGCCTCATAAGCAAAGTTTAGTAATGACCTCATCAAAACAAAGAAGGAGCAAGACCACCCAGAGTAGGATGATCCAGCATTTACTGGCTGTGAGGATCACAAAGAGAACAATTCAGAACACAAGCCAAATCTTGCATTATATGCATCCCATGTACTTGCTAGTCTTCAATAGGCAGCTATTTGAGAACAGAGATGGTTTTATTTTTTCTTTTCATATACTACTCTTGCTTAAGAGAAGTTGAGTACATTTTGGCTATTCCTCTGTAGTCATAATGGTCCAAAGATTGCATTACTAGTACGTCAATATTCCTACAGCATTTGAGATTTAAAACACACATTAGGAATGTGTATTGGTGCCAACTCACTATTCCTTTTTTCTTTTTTTTTTTCTTTTTTTCTTAGTTGTAGATAGACACAATACTATTCATTCATTCATTCATTCAATGTGGTGTTGATAATTGAACCCAGTGCCTCACATGTGCCAAGCAAGCGCTCTACCACTGAGCCACAACCCAGCATCACTATTCCTTTTAAGATGTAACCATAGCCTTTTGGAAACATGAGTTCTCAAGATTTCACAGTAGGGTAAGAGTATTAAAAATTCTGTAACTCAACCCTGTCCCAGTAGTAATTCTGAGACAATGATGTATGTCAGAACATGGAAAACACAAATCAATGTTCATTCTTTTGATCAAAATTTGGCAGTAATAAGATGATTAATGTCATGACAAGTCTTGCACCTTATGTTACAGTGACAGTCATCACAGGATCGGAAACAGGGATAAGAACACAAAGTAAAGCTTCACTTGCTACGGTTTGGGGGTTGACACTTTGCCTATGATTTTTCTATCTACTACCTAGCAAACCATACATCACACAAGCCAACAGGGGTGAAAATTGGGTAAATACTGGTGGTTGGAGGTGACACCTAAATCTGGAAGGTGTCACCAAGTTTACTGGAACTTCATATTCTAATCATACAGTGGATAGTTAATAGGCTTTGTAGTTGCAATCTTCTATACTTGGGTCCCAGGCTTTGACACTACAATTACACTGTTCATGAGAATCCCATATCTCAATTTTCTCACCCATGCAATGGACGTGATAATATATATGTCACAGTGTCTTCACATAAATTAAATTAAGTGAGATAATTTAATCTTCTTTTATTCTGCTGATGCTTAGGAGCCATGTACTATGGAGCTAAGGGAGTTCTATATATGTTCTGTAAGTTGCTCATAAAATTGCATCAGTCAACTGCAAGTCATTACATAAACAAAACCACGAAGAGTCATTTCAAAGTTGCATTTTAATATCTATGCTGATTAGATGATGAACTGAAGGAAGGGAGAAATAAAACCTGCATGACCAGTGAGAACAGTACAACAATAATCCAAGTAGGAAATACTTATGGCTTAGAATAGGGAAGTAGCAATGCAATCAGTAAAAAAAAAAAAAAAAAAAAAAAAAAAGGAACAGATCAGACACATTTTCTATACAGAGTATCAGTCTGATCTGGTAACAAATGAGAATTGGTGGACTAAGTAAAAGGAAACAGTCATGGTATATAGCCTTGGTATATAGCCTTCCTAAAATTTATGGAAGGACCACATAGCAGATGTACATATTTCCTTTTTTTAAATCTCTTGCACCATATATATAGAGAAAGTGGAAATGCTCATTCAATGTGGTCAATCACATACTTTGCTTTCTTAAAATTTATCACAATAATTTAGAACTTTTCTTGTTTTTAGTATTAGGTTACTGGGTTATTGAACCCAAGGGTGCTTAACAACTGAGACACATGCCCAGCTAGTGTTGTTTTTATTATTATTATTATTACTTTTTATTTTGAGACAATGTCTCAATAAGTTACTTGGAGTCTCACTAAGTTGCTGAGACTGGCCCTGAACTTGCAATCCTCCTGTCTCAAAGTCCTGAGTTGCTGGCTGGGATTACACAAGTGTATCACCCAGAAGTTTAGAACTTGTTAAACTCCATTTTATTTGCCTTATTTTAGATATCACCTCACATTTATATAGGACATTCAAAACTATAAATCTAGGCATAATTATTTCAAACTTGAAAAAACAAACATAAATGTTATCTGTCATTGTAACCTCTATCAAATCATATCACCCCTTAAAATCATTCAGAGTCCAATGGCCCTTTTGTGTTTTATGATTTAATAAGCCATACTAAACTGCGTATCCTAATTATACACTTCACCTAACTCATCAGTGCACTCTACAAGTGTTCATTCACCATTCAGACATTATTTACTACAGTCTTGAATTTACATCCAAAGATCTACAATTTAAGGAAAGCAGTTCTTTGCCATGCATAATGTTAATGATGCATGAGAATGCTTACAGAGTGCTGAAGTAATAAAATCCATTTCCTATCAGCACATTAAATGTGTTTCCTTAGAATTGTCAAGCCAACCAATAGAAGAGAACAGAATAGAATGAGCAAATAAAACACCATAAAACAATTGTTATCCTTTTAGAATATCAATCTTTTTGTAGTGTTAACTTGTGTTCCATACAATGTGATTTTTATTGACATTTTTCTCTGGTGTGTCACTAGCTATTTTAATGTTACATGCTTATTTTGATTTTTACAGCACCATTTCCAACTTATGTAATGCATTAAGAATATGTAGTTTATAAGTATATTCTTCACAGGTAAGTATGTTTACACAGACATACACATGTATCATACCACATTCAAATACACACCCCTAAATGTTCAATTAAAAATTAATAATTTTTTATTAGTTTTCTAATACATTTTTGGGGATAGAAAAAAATTGCATTTAAAATGATTTAAGGAATTACCTAATCTAACACTCATGTTTTATAATCAAATAAGCCATAATACAGAGGAGTTAAATGATTTGTGCAGCATAACATAGTAATCAACTGTGCAATTTAACAATATCATTTAACAATATCCAGTAATTTTTCAAGCTTTGTTTTTCTAAAAATATCTTATGTCTCCTTAACCAGAGTGAATAGAGTGACAAATATAAGTGACTAAGATACAAAAAAGACACAGAATTTCTTACCATAGTCAATATATTTAAGAGCTTTGATTTCAGAAAAGTATATGGAAATAGTTATATACCATTAAGTTTTTAGATAACTAAAAATTTTTAGGCAACTTAAAATGACAAAAAATTCACCCAGAAACCATATTATTCACTTATTTGACCAAAGAAAATTAATTAAGGTGTGTTTACTATTTGAGAGGCATTTTGCATTTTCCTAGAAACTTAAGATGAATAAGGCAGACACTCATAATAGAGCTTACATTCTAGTGTGGGAAACTTAAAATGAACAAGTTAAGACTCACTTAAGGAGTTGAGAAGATGGTAGATTAGAAGACAGATGTAACCTTAGCTCAAGATTTCAAAAGGGAAGACTGATCCTCTGAAAGGCTGGTGACTAAGGGAATTCACTGAAATTCAACATTGAACAGCAAAATAATTGTAGAGACATAGAAAGTCAGAAACTTTGATCATAATATGACAAATAATATATTAGAGAGGTGCTAGCGAGGCTGGATGTGGTGGCATTGGTTTCTGCACCACCCGTTCATCACTGAGGAGGAGTTGAGCACAGGGAGAGAGAGGAAAGAGCACCAAATAAAGTTGTCTTGGGACAATCTGTAAAATAAAGAGGTTAGTCTTAATGGATCCAGAGATGGAGGGGGAAGCTGTTGAGTGAAAAGTGATTAAAATCACTCAGCCAAGAGGTGGAATAGTTCCATAATCAGAGTTGTGGTGGCAAGAATCATTATGGAAGGACCACATAGCAGCAGGCAGAAGTCAAATGGAAACTCAAGAATTATCAGCCTGATGCAGCAGTCACCTACTGGAGGGTCCTGAGTGTGCTTTGACCAGTGTGATTGAAACATTACAGAGAAGACTGTGCCAAGGGTAGCATAGTCTGGAGATACCTAGGAGAGAGACCTATCCTTGGTGTTGGTGTCCCATAAAAGCACTAGGAAGATGTCAATAACCTGTCAGAAAACCACATCTGCACTCCAGTTCTGTTCCTGAATAATTCACATTCATAGCAGTATAATATATGAGACCTGTAAATGCTTAGACTCCTCCAAACTCCAAATATCCAGCAGTGATCAGTATCTCCCCAGCAACAGGAGGGTATGGATCAAATCTCAAAAACTTGCCTAAGAGTTCCAAAGGTCCACCAAAAACAAACTCCACCTCCTGGAATTTCCAATTTAGAACTTTGCACCAGCACTGCTGTGTGAGTACACCAATTGTGAGCACTCCCCAGTCTATTGCATTGCTGGGAAGCAGGAAGCTGAGAACTACTGTAACCTACCTCAGCTCCTGAACAACATGGTGAGAAACACAAAGAATTCACAAGACCCAGTCACTGAACAAAAAGTTACAGAAACCAGAAATAAATATAAAGAATGGGACAAGAGCATAGCAATGAATATCCATCCTTGCCAACAGTTTGGATCACCTCAGCAGAAACAAACATTTATTTCTGATTAAGAATTTTTTTATTTTTAATTTTCCTCTTTTTATTTAATTTTCAATTTAATTATTATTTTTGTTATTATATTTTATACTTTATTTTAATTAATTTTATTTATCTTTAATTTTTTTCTTCCTTTCATTATTCATGATTGTGTGTGTGTTTCTGTGGTCTATGTTGATAAGTTCAAATTGCTTTGTTCCTTCACCTATTCATTACCTAGCATTAGTTGGCTTTGGTGGGGTAAAATTTTATGTGAGTTTGATTTTTTTTTTTTTGATCTTACAATTGTTTGTTTGTTTGTATCTTGGATTTTGTTCCTCTTACTATCCCTTCTTCACTCCTTCCCCCCTACAAATAGCCATATTTTTCTGTTCCCTCTTCCTCTCCTTCCTGATTTTATTACTTTTACTTATTTTCACTCCTCCATCTTTTTAGCCATCACCTGCTATCTATCTCCTGCATCTTCTCCATTTACTTTTTAAATATTTCAAACTCTCTTGCCTTCAAGCCCTATTTTTTCTTGACTTAAAGAACCATGATTCCACTATCTGATAGAATCACACAATTTATGCAAATCCTACTCATTCATGTTGTTATGAAGAAAACTTCAGACCAATATCTCTAATGAATATAGAAGCAAAAATTCTCAATAAAACTTGGCAAATAAAATACAAAAACATATCAAAAAGATAACACACCACGATAAAGTGGGATTCATCCCAGGGATTCAAGGGTGGTTAAACATACGGAAATCAATAAATATAATTCATCACATCAACAGACTTAAAGATAAGAACCATATGATTATCTCAATAGATGCAGAAAAGCATTTGACAAAATACAGCACCCCTTTATGTTCTAAACTCTAGAAAAACTAGGGATAACAGGACTATATCTTAACATCATAAAGGCTACCTATGCTAAGCCTCAAGCCAACATCATTTTAAATGGATAAAAATTGAAGCATTCCCTCTAAAAACTGGAACAAGACAGGGATGCCCTTTTTCACCACTTATATTTAACATAGTTCTTGAAACACTGGCCAGAGCAATTAGACAGATGAAAAAAATTAAAGGGATACACATAGGAAAAGAAAAACTCAAATTAGCACTATTTGCTGATGATATGTTATGATTATTAATACAGTGGATGATATAGTAGCCACCAGCTGTTCAATGTTTTATTTAGTACATGGTTGTTTATTGTTGGCACTGATGTTAGATGCTGACCCACCATTCCTATACAGGTGGTAATTCATATTATAGATGTCAAAGTAGACACTGAACAATTACTTTTAGGCTATACATCAGTTGCTATCATTATTACTATTCCTAGTGCCTCTTTCTCTAAGACAACATGGGGATTGATTGGGACACTTCAAGTTCATACAATAGAGATCAGCTGCTGAATAACACTCAAAATTCAGCCAAGTAACAGTGCACTTCACTCCACACATGCACAAATGCCACTTAGTCTCAACAATACCGCAACACAAAGCACGGGGAAAGAAAAACCCCAACCAACAATCAGGCCCCAAATAGGAACAACTAGACCTACAGAAATATACAGGATCATAGGAAACTATATTGAAAATTTATATTCAATGTATTAGAAAATATAGAAGACACTGTCAAATTTCTAGACAAATACAATCTGAACAAAGAAAAGCCCAGGACCACATGATTTCTTAGCTGAGTCCACCAGATCTTTGAAGAAGAACTAACACCAGTCTTTTTCCTCAAAATATTCCATGATATTGAAATGGAGGGAATACTCCCAAACACATTCTATGAATACAGTATAACCCTGGTATCATAACCAGACAAAAACATACCAAGGAAAGAAAACCACAGACCAATATCCCTGATGAAAACAGATGCAAAAATTCATTATAAAATATTAGTAAAGCACACTCAAAATTATATCAAGAAGATAGTACACCATATATCAAGTGGGTTTCATTCCAGGGATACAAAGTTGGTTAACATATGCAAATTAATGAATATAATTCATTGCATAAATAAAATCAAGGACAAAAATCATATGATAATTTCAATAGATGTACAAAAGGACTTTGGTTAAATCCAGCACCTATTCATGTTAAAAACAGATAAAAGGAACTTATCTCAACTTTATGAAGGCTATATATTAGAAACCCAAAGTCAACATCATACTGAATGTTGAAAAACTAAAAGCCTTTCCTTCACAATGAGGAACAAGACAAGGTTGTCCACTCCAGTTCAACATAGTTCTTAAAACACTAGCCAGAGCAATCAGGCAAGAGAAGGAAATTAAAGGAATACAAACAGGAAAAGAAATCAATTATCTAAGTTTGCCAATGACATGATCCTATAACTAGAAGTCCCAAAAAACTGTTCCAGAAGACTTCTAGAGTTAATAAATGAATTCAACAAAGTAGCAGGATACAAGATCAACACTCATAAATCAATAGTTTTCCTACACTCTAATAGGAATTCTGGGGAGAAAGAAATCAAGAAAAGTAATCCATTCACAATAACTTCCAAAAATAAGTACTTGGGAATTAATATAACCAAAGAGGTGAAAAGATCCCTACAAAGAAAACTATTGAACATTAATAAAATTAAATGAAGACCTTAGAAGATGACAAGACTTTGCATTTTCTAGAATAGGTGAATTAACATTGTGAAAACTGCCATATTACCAAAATCAATATACAGATTCAATGCAATCTCCATCAAAATAAAAAATGGCATTCTTCATAGACCTATAAAGAAAGTCCTAATATTCATTTGGAAGAATAAAACACCCAGAATAGCAAAGCACTCTTAAACAAGTGTTACTATTGCTATGTAGTATAAATTGCAGTGTACTTCAATTTATACTACATAGCAATAGTAACAAAACAGCATGGTATTGGCATCAAAATAGACATGAAGACCAGTGGAATGAAATAGAAGACACAGAGCCAAATCCACATAATTATAGTCACCTGACTCTTGATAAATGTTCCAACAATATATATTGAAGAAAAGATAGCCTTTTCAACAAGTAGTGCTGGCAAAACTGGATTTCTATATATAAAGTAATGAAGCTAGATCCCAACTTCTCACCCTGCACAAAGGTCAAATCAAAGTGGATCAAAGACTTAGCACTTAGACCAGAAAAAATGCAACCACTAGAAGAAAACATAGGGTCAAGATACCAACATAAAGGTGCAGGCACCAACTTCCTTAACAAGACACTGAAAGCTAAAGAATCAAAACCAATAATCAATAAATAGGAAGGAATCAAATTAAAAACTTTCTGCACAACAATGAAATGAAAAGAGAGCCTACAGAATGGGTGAAAATCTTTGCCAGGTGCTTCTCTGCTGGGGGATTCATATCCAGAATATATAAAGAATTCAAACAGTTTAACACCAATAATAATAATAATAATAATAATAATAATAATAATACCTCAATCGATGGGCAAAACAACAAAACACACGTTTCTCAAAAGGAGAAACATAAATAGCCAAAAATATATGAAATGGTGTTCAACATCTCTAGCAAGCAGGAAATAAAACCAAAGCTAAACTAAGATTTTATTTCACTCCAGTTAGAATGTCAATTTTCAAGAACAGGAACAACAGTAAATGCTGGTGAGGACATGGTGGAAGAGGTGTACACATGTGTTGTTGATTTACTATTATTTATTACAAACACTCTGGAACATAGTATCACATTGCATAGGTTCCTTTAAAAACTAGGAATGAAACCACCACTCCCACTATCCCACTCCTCACTATTCCACTCCTCAGTAATTATCCAAAAGAACTAAAATCAGCATACTATAGTGCTGCAACCACATCAATATTTATAGCAGAACAACTCACAATAGCCAAAATATTGAACCAGTCTAGGTGCCAATCAATGGGCAAATGGATTAGCAAAATGACAATATACATATATATGTATGGAGTTTTACTTAGCTATAATGAAGAATGAAACAATGGCATTTGCTGGTAAATGGATGAGAATGGAGAATGTTATGCTAAGTAAAATAAGCCGGACACAGAAAATCAAGAGTTGAATGCTTTCTCTCATATGAATAAGCTAGAGTATAATAAAAGAACAAAGGGTTTGGGGGTGGATACCATAAGAATAGAGGGAAGATCAGTGGAATAGAAGAAGGAAACTGGGGGAAGGAGTAGGAACAGAAAAGGGGAGAAGTACAGAATGAATTTGACAAAATTATACTTTGTGTATGTTTAAATATATAGCAGGGAATTCCACCTTTTTGTATGTCTATAAAGCACCAACTAGAAATAAATAAAAGAGTGGATGTTAGACCAGTAGTGTAGAGGAAGGGGAATAGGGGCAAGGAAGGGGGAGAAAAAGCTGGAAAGCCAGGGATTTAAATAGAATAAATTAAATTCTATATATTATTATGTCACAATGAACCTAACTATTATGTACAACTATAATACATGAATAAAACAAAAAAGTAAAAGAAAATATATTAACATGGATTTATAAAAATTGAAATTATGACAATAAATGTTAGTTATAGAAAAACATTTGGTTGGCTACTGATTCTCCTTTTCAGGGATATGCCGAGTACCTTAAGCCTTTTTGAGATAATATGAAAGAATTATTTTCAGCACTCTGCAAACATTGAGATTTGAGGTTAGGTAGCATGTGGCTTATGGAAGGAGGGCTGTTGAAACTGAGAGTTTGATACAGTTAAGGAAACCACATCTAAAAAAGGTTCTAGTGAATTTTTCATGAAAAAAACTGAGCCGTTCTCAGGCTTCTGGCTACTCCCTTACAATGATGGTGCTGCAGATGGTTCACCCTCTGAATTGTAAACCATTCCATCAATAATTTCAAAGTTGTCTGAACTGTCCTGTATTTATCACATAAAAAAATCAATGATGAAAATTCATCCTTCCTTCTCAAACCTGAAGCTGTTTATTCATTAACTGGAGCACACCTGGTCAAAAACCACGAGGAAACTGGTATCCAGGAAAAACCTGGAAATTTTAGCCTAGTGGGTGGGCACCCAATGTGGGTTCTAATATTCTGAGGCAGGTATGGTTCCCATGGGACCCAAAAAGATGACATATGATTTGAAATGCTTTTAAGAGATTTCCCTAAAGAAACAAAAATGCATCTAACCATTTAATGATGGCATAAATACATTGTGACCAAGAAGAAGCATTGCCAATGCTCTCATGTGTACTGTCCTTATAGACATTACTATTTTCTTTAGATCAGACTGTGCCTAGTAAGGGCTTCTGCAGAGCACCAGGAAGAATTTCAGCACCACAAAGCTTACCATTCAGTCGAGAGCTTCCCCAAGAACTGCTCATAAATATTGCTAGGCCAACTTGGTCAAGATATAAAAATCTATGCACACAAGTGTCTATACCTCCAAGAAATAAAGTTAGTAACTATTAAAAACTCACTAAAATGTCTCTATTTGTAATGAATACTAATGAAGGGGAAAAACAGCTAACACGTACTGATTTAGAAAGTTAGGGATAAGCAGAAAATAAGGACTTATTTCTACAGGTGTTCAGAGGAAGTCTCTCTGACAAGGTGAGTTTTCATGAGACTGAGAACAAGCAAACCATGTCAAGGAAAGGATAAACAGCAATAAAAGTAGAGGAAAGGGCTGGAGGTAAAGGCTTCAGGAGGGAAAGCCTTGGCATGTTTGATGATGATCTACTGAGGTCCAATGCATTTGAAATCAGTAAGTAAGGGAGAGTCATCACTGGAAGGGGTGGAAAGAACTCACGTCAGTAGTAACAGTTTCCTCAGTACACACAATCTTCTTTTTTCTTCAGGCTTATTCAGTCTAGTACTACCCCCTTACTTTCTCTGCCTTCCTCAGAGAGGACCTAAACTATGAGCCACTATTATATTTGATTAGTCTCAACATGTTACATTCGTACAGTTGTTCCCAGTTTAAAATGAATTCATAACCTTTGTCATTTAATCTGCAAATCAACTTTCTGAGGAGGTGAGATCAGAACTTACAAGTGGCATTTATGTAAGATTCATTTGAAAGGCCAGGGTGCAAATTTTTATTATGATGCATTTTTGTTATGCATTATATAACATGGATCGTGTCAGTCCCTTGTGTTGTTTTGTTTGCGTTTTCAATTCTCACTGATTATATTCTAGTTTGCAGAGATGCCTACCTTATGAAGAATCCCTCGTGCTATGAAATATCCTTCGGGTTCAGTTTGCAGCTGCCACATTTGCTTGTGTCAGCTATTTTTGTGATTCGTTCTGACTCTCACATGAAAAACCATTTCTACTTCTAGTAAACCTTTTGATTCTATAAAATTCTTCTTGTTTTACTTTAGAACGGATAACTGTGAAATATTCAGTCATATATTTAGCTGTACTCTGAGACTCTTCAGAGTGTAGGTCCAGAGGGACCCCGAGAGAGAGAGGAATGCAACACACAGGACCACTGAAAAATAAAGCTCATGCTTCCCAGCAGACCACTATGCTGGGAACTCTGTGCTTACAATAAGCTCCTCAATAAGAAACAGAGCAGTGAAATACAGGAACTGCCTGATATTTTATAGACTTTTATATTAATATGAAAGTTAACAACACATAGTAGTATTCACATAAGAGGAAACTTCTCACCTTTCTCATGGTGTTATTCTTGGGATTTGCCAAGTGGGAAGGGGTTATTTTTCTCTCTGTTTTAGTTTCTAGAATTCTAATATTTTCCATTATGTGTGAGTAGAACTCAGGAATGCACACATTTACTTTATAGATAGGGCCAGTTTATACACAATTGTTCACTTATTAATTGAACTTTTTCTTGAACACCATCTGTTATATCACTCTAATGATCACAAAGATTTATTTTTTTTCTTTAATTTTTATTGTTGGTTGTTCAAAACATTACATAGTTCTTGACATATCATATTTCACACTTTGATTCAAGTGGGTTATGAACTCCCATTTTTACCCCGTATACAGATTGCAGCATCACATCGGTTACACATCCACTGTTTTACACATTGCTATACTAGTGTCTGTTGTATTCTGCTGCCTTTCCTATCCTCTACTATCCCCCATCCCCTCCCCTCCCATCTTCTCTCTCTACCCCATCTACTGTAATTCATTTCTGCCCCTTGTTTTTTTTCCCCTTTCCCCTCACTTCCTCTTGTATGTAATTTTGTATAACCATGAGGGTCTCCTTCCATTTCCATGCAATTTCCCTTCTCTTTCCTTTTCCCTCCCACCTCTCACCCCTGTTTAATGTTAATCTTCTTCTCATGCTCTTCCTCCCAACTCTGTTCTTAGTTACTCTCCTTATATCAAAGAAAACATTTGCATTTGTTTTTTAGGGATTGGCTAGCTTCACTTAGCATAATCTATTCTAATGCTATCCGTTTCTCTGCACATTCTATGATTTTGTCATTTTTTAATGCAGAGTAATACTCCATTGTGTATAAATGCCACATTTTTTTTATCCATTCGTCTATTGAAGGGCATCTAGGTTGGTTCCACAGTCTTGCTATTGTGAATTGTGCTGCTATGAACATCAATGTAGCAGTGTCCCTGTAGTATGCTCTTTTTAGGTCTTTAGGGAATAGACCGAGAAGGGGAATAGCTGGGTCAAATGGTGGTTCCATTCCCAGCTTTCCAAGAAATCTCCATACTGCTTTCCAAATTGGCTGTACCAATTTGCAGTTCCACCAGCAATGTACAAGTGTACCCTTTTCCCCACATCCTCACCAGCACTTGTTGTTGTTTGACTTCATAATGGCTGCCAATCTTACTGGAGTGAGATGATATCTTAGGGTGATTTTGATTTGCATTTCTCTGACTGCTAGAGATGGTGAGTATTTTTTCATGTACTTATTGATTGATTGTATGTCCTTCTCTGAGAAGTGTCTGTTCAGGTCTTTGGCCCATTTGTTGATTGGGTTATTCGTTTTCTTATTGTTTAATTTTTTGAGTTCTTTGTATACTCTGGATATTAGGGCTCTATCTGAAGTGTGAGGAGTGAAGATTTGTTCCCAGGATGTAGGCTCCCTATTTACCTCTCTTATTGTTTCTTTTGCTGAGAAAAAACTTTTTAGTTTGAGTAAGTCCCATTTGTTGATTCTAGTTATTAACTCTTGTGCTATGGGTGTCCTATTGAGGAATTTGGAGCCCGACCCCACAGTATGTAGATCGTAGCCAACTTTTCTTGTATCAGACGCCGTGTCTCTGATTTGATATCAAGATCCTTGATTCATTTTGAGTTAACTTTTGTGCATGGCAAGAGAAAGGGATTCAGTTTCATTTTGTTGCATATGGATTTCCAGTTTTCCCAGCACCATTTATTGAAGATGCTATCCTTCCTCCATTTCATGCTTTTAGCCCCTTTATCAAATATGATAGTTGTAGTTTTGTGGATTAGTTTCTGTGTCCTCTATTCTGTACCATTGGTCCACCCGCCTGTTTTGGTACCGGTACCATGCTGTTTTTGTTACTATTGCTCTGTAGTATAGTTTGAGGTCTGGTATCGCTATACCACCTGATTCACACTTCCTACTTAGAGTTGTTTTTGCTATTCTGGGTCTTTTATTTTTCCATATGAATTTCATAATTGCTTTATCTATTTCTACAAGAAATGCTGTTGGGATTTTGATTGGCATTGCATTAAACCTACAGAGAACTTTTGGTAATATCGCCATTTTGATGATGTTAGTTCTGCCTATCCATGAACAGGGTATATTTTTCCATCTTCTAAGATCTTCTTCTATTTCTCTCTTTAGGGTTCTGTAGTTTTCATTGTATAAGTCTTTCACCTCTTTTGTTAGGTTGATTCCCAAGTATTTTTTTTTTTTTGAGGATATTGTGAATGGAGTGGTTGTTCTCATTTCCATTTCAGAGGATTTGTTGCTGATATATAGGAATGCCTTTGATTTATGCGTGTTGACTTTATATCCTGCCACTTTGATGAATTCATTTATTAGCTCTAATAGTTTCTTTGTAGACCCTTTTGGGTCTGCTAGGTATAGAATCATGTCATCTGCAAATACTGATAATTTAAGTTCTTCTTTTCCTATTTTTATGCCTTTAATTTCTTTCGTCTGTCTAATTGCTCTGGCCAGTGTTTCGAGAACTATGTTGAACAGAAGTGGTGAGAGAGGGCATCCCTGTCTTGTTCCAGATTTTAGAGGGAATGCCTTCAATTTTTCTCCATTCAGAATGATGCTAGCCTGAGGCTTAGCATAGATTGCTTTTACAATATTGAGGTATGTTCCTGTTATCCCTAGTTTTTCTAGAGTTTTGAACATAAAGGGATGCTGTACTTTATTACAAAGATTTATAAAGGAGAAAAGTAAACATAATTTTTCTTGAAAATGGAGAAAGAAAGAAACTATTGAAATGTATAAATTATATAGCTAAATAAGCAAAAATTAAATTAGAATATGATAAATTCTATGATGATGGTATGCATAATTTTGTATCATATAGGAGGTACCTTTGACACATCCTGTAGGTATATAATCAGACTTTTGGGAGGAGATGATGGCTGAGCTGAATCTGAAAGGCAAGTAATAGGTTAAAATTTAGTTTCAGATATTAAAGCACTTGATAGATTTTATATTCCAAAAATCATATTATGAATAAGCAAGAGATATTACATAAGGTATAACATTTCAGGAATTAAATTACCTAAGGACAATTTAATGACATACTGCTATTATCTTACCATCAATTACTGTCTAAAATAATACTGTGTTGTCTCCTTTCCTCTTTTGCAGATTTTAAGGCACAAAAATATCCTTGTCTACATTTGTATGCAAGCAACTTTATAAAACTTTATACTAACTTTATAATGCATCAACTTGAGGCTTCTTTTACCATATCAAAGCTACACAGCATAGGTCATTCTTTTGTAGTCAAAAAAAAAAAGATAATTTAGCCTAAACTTGCTGCTGTACAAGTATTCTAAGTTTGCTTTTTGCTTTTGAAGGCAAAATTCCAGAAAGTAGTTTTTTGGCTCCAGAAAGTTCAAAGCCCAACTTCTTTCTCTTCTTTCAATCCATAAAAGATACTTCTGTTTCTTCTGTTAGTTAAAAAAACAACCCAAAAGCCATAACAAAAATAAATAAATAAATAAATAAAAGATTTCAGTAACTGGTAACACATTAGGGTCTCATGAAGTTCCACAGTGAACTTCCATTTTGTGACTGCTGAATATATAACTTCTTTTGATATAATTGCCATACTTGTTTTCTACCTTCCAATAACATCCTAGATTCTTCCAAGAACATCCCATTGACTAGTCTCATAAATATGAAAGCTAATATAGAATTCAATTCTTCAAAAAATTAATTTTTATTTTTTAAAAAATATATTGAATAGAAAATGTGTGTAGCATAATATTTTAAGTCAAAAGCATTTAAAATCCATAAATTTATGACAGTAGATTCCTCAAAATTTGGCTTAATATATGAGGAAAACTTAATACTACTCCTGTAGTATTAGTCTCTCCTATTGGTTTCTTACATAAAAACTCCTTGGAAGCATTAGTCTCAGGGAAATGTGCCTGATAGATTAAATTTAACTTTGAAGATAAAGGTGAGTGAGGTCTGTATCCTAGAATTATAATAATTAACACACGAAGTGGATCTGAAAGTAACCTAATCAGCTTCACATTGCAAGCAAAGAAAGACTAATGATCTGTCTTTGAAGAGGAACATAATAGGAACATGTTTTTAGTGTTGAAAACTTAACATTATATATTTTGTAAAAGTGATAATGGCTTTCTATGTATATTATATCATAGTTTTGGTCAAATTTTAATGGTGAAGTAACCACCTAAGGATTGCTAGTGTCCTTACCCTCATAAAATGAATAAATGACAAAATGACTAAAATTTTTTAGAGCAATTACTGAGATAGGGTAGGGCTGGCAACCTTCCTGCCAGAATCTGCCTGCCAACCTACAGAGCTGGCCAATTCCCTTCCCGCCCGCCTGCAGCCAATCCGCAGCCATCAGCCCTTTCCATCCTTGCTACAAGTTCTCTTTCTCCTATCAGAACTTTCCCACGCCTCTTACAAAAGCCCAGTCTGGATTCTAACCTTTTCGTGGCCTTCCTGATGTGGTAATAATGAAGCGCGCCGCCATCTTTCTACCTGCCTGGTGCAAAAGGACCCAACACGCATGAGCAGATCAGGAGCTGGGCTCAGTTATCATTGCAGAAAGCAGGACGCAGATGCGAAGTGTGTGGGAGTCCTGGACCTCTCACAACACCCATCCAAGTCCATCTGAGAGGAGAGGACTGGACTTTGAGCTCACCTTTGTGCAGAAGCCTGTCTGGGATCTGTTTCCCTTGTGCTCCAACATAAACCCCAATAAAGCCTCATTCAGTTGGTATTATGGTCCCTTAGTGATTTTTTCTTGAATTGAGTAAAAGAACCCTGATTGGTTGGCAACAAAACTCTATAATAGACACCTCGTTGCTTGACATACATTTTCCTTTTTATTCTTTAATACAGTAAGTTCTTATCAATATATCTAGGAAACCATGACACAGAAAAGTAGTGTCACTTGACTAACTTTACACAGGTAGAAAGTGAAAAAGTTGAGTAACAAATTGTACTGCTTCCTAAATCTATGATATAGGTTATACTGACTCCTAACTTGGTCCATAAATGAACACTTGTGTGTTATAATTTTCTTATCACATACTAAAATTTCACTTTTATTTTATAACAAGAGACAGCTATTTTGCAGTCTTTCAATTATTAAATTGTTCTAACCTCTGGCTAGAATCCACAGTAGATTCTAGTATGAAAATATAGAAATACATTAGTAACTTTATTTAAATAGTCATTATATGAGTTTTTTTTTTTTTTTTTAGGACTTCCAAAACAAAGTACAATGGACAGTGACGTTTAAACAACAGAAATATATTTTTTCACATCTCTTGAGACTAGAAATCCAATATCAAGAAGGCAGCAGGATTGTTTTCTTATGAGGTCTTTCTCTGTGGCAAGTAGATGGCTGTTTTCTCCTTGCCTGTTCACATATTCTCTGGAAGTGTCTGCATCTTAATAGCCTATTCTTACAAGGACACCAGCCATAGTAGAAAGGGCCAAACACTACTTCTATATTTAACCTTATTATCTCCTTAATGACCTCAAATTCTTTTTTAAATTTATGTTTTTTATTAGTGCATTACAATTTTACATAATCATGGGGTTAATTTTGACATTGTAATAAATGCATAATTTGCTTTCTTTCAGTCCTCAGAATTATTCCTTTACTTCCTCTAATTCTTCCTTTTTGATCTCCTTTCTCTACACTGTTGATTTTCCTTGCATTCATTTATTTTTTTAATTGTTGCATTATGGTTATACATGTAAGTGGAATTCACTGTGATATGTTCATACGTGCACATAGCATAATTTGGTCAATTTTATCCGACATTTCCTCCACTTTTCCCATCCCACTTCTCTTCCCCTTGATCCCTTTCCCATTGTTCTTTCTTCTATTTTTTATGAAATTGCCCCCTTTAAAAATTTTCTTATTTCTCTCTAGTATTTGTGTGTGTGTGTGTGTGTGTGTGTGTGTGTATATATATATATATATATATATATATATATATATATATATATAACTTTGATTTTTGACTTCCTAAGTCTGGTTTGTTTCATTTAGAATTCATCTTCTCCAGTTACGTCTGTCCACCAGCAATGACATAATTTCATTCTTTTTTTTTTTTTTTGGCTGAGTGTGTGTGTGGGTGTGTGTGTGTGTGGGGGGGGTGTAACACATTTTTTATATGTGGTGCTAAGGATAGAACCCAGGGTCTCACACATGTTTGGCAACCACTCAACCACTGAGCCACAACCCCAGACTCTGTAACATACTTTTTTATCTGTTCATCGACCAATGAGCTTGCTCTATATCTTGGCTATTGTAAAGTACACCACTATAAACATTGGTATTCAAATTGGTGTGCATGCATCTCTATAGTATGATGATTTTAGTTCTTTTGAATAAACACCAAAGAGTGGGATAGTTGAGTCAAATGGTGGGTCCATTATTAGTCTTTTGAGGAATCTTCATATTGCTTTACAAAGTGGTTTTGCTAAATTGCAGTTCCACCACCAATATATGAGTGTACCTTTCCCCCCACATTCTCACCAGCATTTGTTGTCACTAGTATTCTCAATGATTATTATTCTAACTGGAGTGAGACATTATCTTTAATTATAGCCACATTCAGAGGTACTTGGTATTAGAACTTAAACATATGAATTTGGTGGGGGCACAAGTCAACCTTTAAGAGTTATTAAGTTGGAACCTGTTTAACATTGAAGAATAATTGATTTTAGTATAAGATCCCAACCACAAAATATGTATACCTCTCTATAGGGCACCAGTTACATATAGGTAGATTTGTATAATTTGTATGAAGGTACTGCAGAAAAATGCTTAGAATTGATACAACAGCTTTCCAGGAAAATATTTGTCATTATTTTTATATGTAAAAATAATACTATGTATACATGTCAAAACTTTTTTCTAAAGCTAATAAATAAGCATCATTTTCTTGACCCATGAATGAAACGATGTCAGCATTCAAAAGAGAAACCTGTATACTCATGTTTACTGCGGGTTTATTCACTATAGCCAAGATATGGAATCACTATAAATGCCTGTCAACAGATGAATAGTAAAGGAAATATGGTATATATTCCACAACCACAAAACAGAATGAAATCATGTCATTTGCAGGAAAATGGATGGAACTGAAGGACGGCACATTCAGCCACACAGAGAAAGATAAGCATCTCATGTTTCTCTTGTATGTGAAAATTAAATTTAAAAAGTGAATTGGAAACAGAAGAGGAACCACTAGGGAAGGAAAGGGAGCCAAGGGGAGAGGTAGAAACAAGAGGGTGGATAGATTAAAGCACAGCATACACAGGCATTTAAATGCCACAGTGATGTCCATTAATTTAAATAATAAACGTGTATATATAAGAATAAAATAAATTTTTTAAAGATTTATTTTCTTAAGCATTGTACTTACCAAAATATTTACTACTAACTTAATTCTTCCCTGTAGATCTGGTGGTATTTCCTTTTTGCTTGAATCATTTTCTTCAGCATCTCTTTCAAATTTGAAGTAACAAAAATTCTGTTTCTGTTTCACTGAGAATATGCTCATTTTATCTTTATTCTGAACTGTACATTGCATACAGAATTTTTATTTGACCACTTTAAATATTTTTTCCAGCAATTTAGTAAAGATGATGATCTAGTATTCTCTTTTCTTCCTGGCTCCATTGTTTCTGGTGAGAAGTTAGCATTTTTGTATTATTATTCCACTTTATGTAATATATTACTATATAGCACATCATGTCACATTTTTATTTCAGTTGTTAAAATTTCATGACCAGAATTATAATTTGTTTTTTACTCTATTTCCCTACTGATAATTATTTTTTGCTATGTGTATGTATATATATATATATATATATATATATATATATATATATATTGTGTTATGCATATATACAATTTCTTAAGTATATAATCTGCTTTAAAGTTTTTGTCTGCTAATGGCAAAATCTGTGTAGCTTCCATTTTGATTTTAACTGAAAATATTTTTTGTGTGTGTGAATACAGGACAGTCATAGTTTTCTATTTCTTTAAATATGCAGCAATTATTGGTTGACTGGTGAACATTTTGAGAGATATTTATAAAGACTATTCTGTTCTGTTCCAATGAAGAGTTCATTTTATTCTATCAGGCAGTTAACTGAATCAGGCCTGTAAGGTATTTAATCATCATCTCCTGTATGTGAGGCTGAAGCTGAAAATTTTATTCATTTTTTTCAACTTCTAATTGCTATGTTTTGTCTGATCTCCTGTGTTCCTGCAAATGTTTATGGATTGCCAGACAACCACACATTTGGGTGAATTTTGGATACAGAAATTGGGGTTCATCTTTTCTGTGATTTATCCCTTTCCAGATATCTCTAGCTTTGTCTTCATTTAGTTCAACTCTGTCTTCTGGCCTCAAACCAGTAGGCCGATTGCTTTCTTCCATAAGAATTGTACTTTTTTTTTTTTTTTTTTTAACAGTACTGGGGATCAACACCCAGGTCTCATGCATGCTATATAAGCACTCTACCTTTAAGCAACATCCCCAGCCCCTATTTTTTAAAAAAATTTATTTTGAGACAGGGTCTTGCTAAATTGCCCAGGCTGGCCTCAAACTTGCGGTCCTCTTGCCTCAGCCTTCCTGATAGCTGGCAATACGGGCATGCACGATCATTCCTGGCTCAGAGCTACACTTGATTAGGCAGTGCCTTTGCCAAAAAGTCACAAACACAATACTCCTTCATAGCATTTTCAAGTTTGAATAGCAGACTTCTCTTCAGTTTCCACCTATATTCTGCTGTATGATAGCAGTCTCCAATTTCATATAGATTTGTTTTTATAACATTAGTGTTATTTTCCTCTTATTGGCATGTGGTCAACAACCTACTCTTCTTTATCCTATAAAGTCTTTTTATATACTATTTTCTGTTGATTGATTCTTGTATGATTTGAATTTATAAATGCTAAGCTTTTATTTTCTTTACATAAAAAGTTAATATTTATCAATATTTTAGATATTATTTTGATGTTACCCAGGCTGATCTTGAACTCCTGGGCTCAATGAATCCTCCTACCTCAGTCTCCCAAGTAGTAGGTACTGCAGGCATGCATCACTATGCCGGCTTAGACTTATTTTTAATTTGTGCATACCAGTGCCTTTCCAGTTGTTATTAGTATCTTTTGCCCAGAGTTCCATATTAAGAGCTATTTTATGTAATGTAGCTACCAGTTTACTTATTTAGCTTCTTTACTGAAGAAATGAGAAAACCAGGTTTACAAACAATCTCTACAGGGAACTTTATATTCACTGTTGTGAATACTTTTGTGTGTGTAAATTTTTATCTGGGACCTCAGTTTATACGTTCCCTGTTCTGCATAGATTAGTCTAGAAAAGGAAACATATTGTCATTGATCCATCTTCCTTCCCAGAGCTCACATGCATCATATCAGGAATAAACTCCTTCTGTCCCGCTGACTTACTGCTTGGATTAACTACAGCATACACTCTGACAACTCACATTTATTTAAAAGTTATAACGAGGTATTGGTTACATACTTTGAGATCATCCATCTAAAGTTTGAAGTTCAGTCAGTTTTAGTAAATTTATACAGTTGTGCAATCATCACCCTGATTTTAGATTTCTTTCCATCACCCCAAAAGTTCCCTATGTCAGTATAACAGTCAATCCCTAGATCAGGTCTAGCGTGAAGCAAACATTGATCCAATCTCTGTGTCTAGTCTTGAGTTGTCTAGCAATTTAATTTAAATGAAACCATACAACATGTAGTCTTGTGTCTGGGTTTTTCCACTTAACAAGAGGATCCTGAAAACCACTCACATTGTTTTATGTATCAGCACTTTTGTCTTGCTGGGTATTATTTACATTCACTAGCTCATGGATTCATGGACATTTCAAATATTTTTATTTGTTGGTGTGTTTGTTTTAGTACTATTGTTCTCATTTTTAAATGTTATACATTTCGATTGTAAAAACAAGGCAGTGCTATTCTTGCAGTCTGATACAATACCTTCCTTTACCCCTCTAAATTATAATGATTTACATGTAATTTTTTATTCTAATATTCCCCAATAATCATATAAATTCCTAAGAGAATTCATGATATAAATATATCCATTTAGTTCTTTAGCTAAGATTTCAGGATACAAGTGATATTCCCTATTAGAGAAGATTAGTATATTTGTGTGCATGTTAATATTTCAGTATTTAAATTATAAAGTTGTATACTGCTATTTATCTGAAAGCCTTATATTCAAAACACCCAAATTTGATAGGAAAATCTATACCTAATTTTTCTATAATGCCATTAAAATCATATGCCATAGTCTAAGTTTTTTATAATAACACAAATAATATTATCTTAAAGTAATAAATACTTTTGCTAATAAACTTGGTTCACATTAGTGACCATTTTCCTAAAGCAGTACTGCCCATTTTCTTTCATCTTTCCATTAGTAGTTTCAGACAAGATGCAGGCAGAGGTGATAGATCTGCAACTCCAGGGAATCTTCTCTTCCTTTCCCAACTTGGGAGAAGCAACTTTTACAGCCACATTTGATCTCACTGTTATATTCTCTATCCCTCAAAGTCAAAGATGATGAATATTTGAATAGTACTGCACCAGATTGAAACAATCAAAAGACGATGTGTAAATGTATTGTTTTATGTTGATAATAAAAGTTAAAAACAAATCACTGATCCTAGGCATTTCTTATGAGATTCAGGATGGATTAGGGGTGACTTAAATAAACCCTGAAATCATTGTCATTTTCCATAACATAAAATGCATAATTTGTGTACATTTTTTAACTTAAAATATGATTTCTTGCATTATCCAAAGCTCTAGCCATTCATCCCATGTCTCCAGTGTGTGTTACAAAATAAAAACCATGTACAAGAATTATTATACATATTATAAAGGAAACTGCTGATGCAATTTTGCAGTTGAGCCATATCTTTTGGTTATGATATATGTAACATTTTCTTTAGGAGCAGGATGCCATTAAAATGGGAAATGTTAATGAGTTCTTACTTTGTGTGTTTTGTTTTTCCCCATCTGATATTATTTGTCATAAGAGCCCAATCATAATGTCTTTCTTTTCTGGTTCTAAAAAAAAAAAGATTACCAGTGCAGGTTTGTGATAGTTAAAAATCACTATAAATAATAGGTATTTGTATAGTAGTCTTTCAATAGAAAAACTAAAGCATTATAAAATACAATCTTACGGTATTACAGCCCTGAAAATAAAACAAAACAAAATGAAATGCCATTTATACTCAATTTCTTACAGTAGCATAGTTCCTTCTCAGAATTCCTCCAAGCTAAAAGTGTGATCCAAAACACTTCAGAGCACACAAATCATCCAGAGTGCCTAATTTGTTCCATTCTTCCTAGCTTTAACAGCTATTCTGCTCTGGCAAATGTTTTTTAATGAATTTTCAATCTTCGGTGCTTATTTGACCCTTAAAAAAAGACATAAATAAAGCTAGGGGAAATATATCAATCATGCTAGTGAGACATAAGTGAGATTGGAGAAGATGTTTTTAAGTACAGTTTGCTTCTTTTTCTTACACTGGGAGACAACTGGAGAAAATAGAAGGAACAAATTAATCTGACAATACGTAAGTAGAATTTAGGTTTGAAAATTTTTTTTCTCATTTTATTTCACTTCAGCCTAAGCATGTGCAGCTTCACAAATCATTATTCCCCTTATTGCCCGGTTTCTTTGAATAATTGTAGAATATACCCTATCCCTCAGAATAGTTTATCCTTCTCATTTCCACCCCTTCTTGCAATGTTTCCCTCCACAGTTTAGAGGCTAGAAACTAAAACTACATTTTCTACACTTCCTTACTTTTCTTGTACTTTACATGTGGTTGAGCTTCCAGCAAACAGAAGAACTTCTGTGATATTGTGCTGGGATAGAGAATATTGGGAGGTGTCCATGAGCTGTTATTAAGGTTTTGCACAGAAAAGCATATATTCCTTCCACTTGTATTTTCTTGCCCACATTTTATTGACCAGATCAAGTCACATGCCCAACTTAATTAGTTGCGTAAAGTATACTTTCACCACAGAGGGTGTATTCGCCTGCTTTCTGTTACGAATAACAATATCTGAGGCTGAGTAATTGTAAAGAGAAGAGGCTCGTATAGCTCATGGTTTTAGATGCAGAAAAACCAAACAGTGTCATCCCAGTTCTAATGAGAGGCTCCTTGGCTGTATCACATGATGACAAGTAACATCTTATAGGGAACAAGCATGAGAAAGACCACATGGTCAGTCAAGAAGCTAGAGAGAGCAAGGAGGGTCAGGTTTGTGACCTCCCACTAGACCCCATCTCTTCAAATTTCTATCACTTTTTAACGTCACTATAGTCGGGGACAGGCTTCTAACACATGAATCCTGGAAGGACACACCCAAAATATATTCTAACCACTGAGAAGAGGAAACAAATATTTGAGAACAATGCTACTGTACTTTAGGCAAGTGAATGGCATAATCACTCTTATTTATATATTAAAGAATGGAGCACAGTTAGTGAAACTAGTTAAAAGATTATTACAAGAAGTCCATTCGATATACAATCTTATTTTTTTATAGAGCTGTTGAAGATGGAGAGAATTTAGTGCATTTTAGAATGTCTTGGTAATAGAATCAAGAGGTCTTGATGAATAAGATGTGTATGACTAAGAAAAGAAATAATTCAAAGACAATTCCTAAATTTTTAATTTCATCAATAATTAGCAGCATTAACTCAAGGAAACCTGGAACCCAGGCGATAGTATTCCATTTCAATATGTAATTAAATACTTTCTACAATTACTGTAGAAAAAATGTATCAGAAGATGCAAATATTTATATCTTCCAAAGCATTGTGGAACAGATAACACCTTTGAGGTGACAGTGACCCAGGGCCAAACAATATAAATATTTTACAAAGATATATACTTCTGAAAGCAGAACTTACAGAAGAAATCTCAAAAAAAGTAGAACTTAAATAAGAGAGAATGCACACATACACTCTAAGGTAGATTTATTTAAAAATTTTAAATTCATAATAGAAAATTAAGTTCCAAATAATCTTAAGATAATAATGCATAATGACCAAATAGCTTCTATTCCAAGAATGTGTGATTTAAAATTCATAAAATCAGCTGGGTGCAATGGCACACACCTGCAATCCTAGGGGCTCAGGAGGCTAAGGCAGGGGGATCACTAGTTCAAAGCCATCCTCAGCAACACAGAGGTGCTAAGCAATTCACCTGTCTCTAAATAAAATATAAAGAAAAGGGCTGAAAATGTGACTCAGTGTTTGAGTGTCCCTGAGTTCAATCCCTAGTACCCCCCCACAAAAAAATTCATGACATCACTAATATAATAATCATATAAGTAGGCCAAAGATACTATTAAATCATCATCATCTGTTATCTTTCTTTCTCCTATGAGGTTTATCAAAGACTTTGTTCTTGGAATTTCTTCCCAGAATGTTTGCCTAACAAAGTGGTTAGAATAGAACAATGAGATTCGACTACATCCCACTCAATTTTTCCAAGTCTCCAGTGAGTAATTTATATCTCAGTGATCTCCAGTCTAATTGACTCTCAGTTTAATGGGCCCCAAACTTCTACTCAGAGGATTAATTATCCTAGGGTTCTCCCACAGACAAGGCAATAAGTGCTTTTGGATTGTTTCATTTAAAGTTTCTTGCTTGTTTTTCACTAACAATAGTGGATGAGAAAGCTAAAGATAAATACATATTGTAAACACAAAAGGCAGCAAACAACCATTACAAGTAATTAAGACTATTCATCTATTTGTGAACTCATTCATTCACATTTATTTATTTATACACTGAACAAATATTTACAGTATGATATGAACTCTGATAGTTTCTGGGGGTAAAATTTCTGATACTGAAGAATCTTTTGTTATTTTTTAAGACTAAAGAAAAAAAAAAGAAGGTTCCTGTTAGCTTAAAACAAATATTCAGAAGACATTCTAGACAGGTAGATGATAGATAATACATGATGGAGTACAAAAATGTAGCTAAATGTTTTGCTTATAATTTTGTATGTGGACTGTGTAAGTTTGATATGGACATATTTTATTAGGAGAAGAAAACAGAATCTGCCCAATTTGTTTGTGTCAATTGTGGTTCCATTAGATGATACCCACTTAGACTCTGATATATCAAGAAGGGCTCAGTGAAGGCAATAATTATAAAGATATAAGAAAAATGCAGGGAAGCACAGGTTACACATCAGCCTCTAGAGGAGCTGGGGACAGCGTGATAGCTACCACCCATAGGTTCAGAGGATAAGGGGAGGAGATTCCTAGGACGGTCTTAGAGAAAGACAGCAGAAGGAGACAGCCAGACTATGGCAACCCAAAAGGAAGAGAGTAGAAGACAAAATATTGAAACTTCACTTTCCTTTTTTCCAAGTCCCACTGGGTTGCTCCTTAGCCCACACCAAATAACAGCTATAATGAAAGCTAATACTACAGATCCGCTCTCCAAGGCAAGGAAAAGGAGGAAGTCAGCCTGGAGGGAAACAAAATGGAAGCTCTCTGTGACAGAGGAGGAAACCCTCCTTCAGAACCACAGTGGCCCTGGGAGTTCTTAGCCACTAACTAGTTCTTGCAATCTTGCTGAGAGAATTTCAAGCAAATCCCACAGAGTAACAAACAGGAGTTTATTAGGAAAGATGGAGGGCACAGACATTCCAAACAGGCTGAATGGACGTCTCTGGGAAGTTGACAAGGCCCTGGGAAGTTGGGGGTTTTAGGGTTTTGAGTCACCTTGTCCTTGTCTTAATTTCTCATACCTCCTTCATCAGTTCATTACCCTTTGGAGGGAGCTTAGCATCATTTTTCTTTGAGGGTCTTGTTGTCTTCCTCACAAAGGGTGGTTGTTATATAGTTTATGTAGTAGAGGACGATCATGGTGGCCTGGTCACAGAGAGAATGAAGACATGGTCTGGAAACAGTAGTTCCTTTAAGGGATCACAATCAACTATGGATGAGGAGGTTCTGACATATCAGAACCCAATTTCCCGGAAGCTTGCCTTCTTTTGTTAAGTTTCCCTATTATTTTAAGTAATAGTTCCCTTAAGGAATTATGAATTACCTTGGCTTAGGGAAGGTTGGACATCCCATATTCCATTCTCCTCATGCTTACCTGCCTGATAAGACTCCTTGAGGTCTCAGTTTTGTGAATCATGGATTTTCTTAATGCAAATTTCTTAATGCCTGAATTTAATCTTGCATTCCCCAAACCAAATTTTTAAGGGAGACTAATCAAATGTAACAATATCTACTATTGTTTCAAATACAGTGTAAATTTGTAAAACTCAAATTTGTAACTAAACTTTGTGTTATCATAGTTGTGAGTCGTCTCATTTTGTTGGAAACTCATGATTTACATTACAATATATTAATAACTCCCAGCCAGAACTTATGTGACATTCTAGTATAACTTGGGTATCCTCTTTCCTCCAAACAATGTGTCCAGATAAAAACTAAATTGAGATATTTCACTATGAAGTCCCACATCTCTATCAGCAATTATCCTGATGTTTGTAAGAATGTGCCAAATAAAAATGCTTTTCAATTCCAATTTTTAAGGACGGAGGCAGTGCATTAGAAATGGTAAATATGTGCATAAATATAGAAACCATCTCTCTCCTTCCCTTAATATCATTTAAATGCATAAAATTCTTTAAAGAAAAATGATAGCAAGGTCTTATAGGATTTATAATGTATATAAATGTGTATGCAACAAGTAAAACAAGACAGGATTGAATATGTCTATTAACTATACCTATACAAGGTTTCTCTATTTTGCATGAGGTGGTATAATGTCAATTATTATTAGAATTGTTAAAGGCATATATTATATTTCTAGATCACCTTTTTGTTTCCAGTTTATTTTCAAACAGGAGAACTTCTTACCTGCCACTAGAAATATTGCTTCAGCATAGCAGCCATGCAAGCAATCTAAAGATCTTATAAAATACATAGTTGATACTCCCATCAGCTCGGAGAAGGAGCCCTCTGTCTCTGCTAATGGCAGAGGAACTACACAAGGATAGGGTACATGCAAAATACCCAGGGAAGAGCTCCCACTCCACTTGCGACCATTAGCAAAACTATAGATCCTGCTTGGGGTTGAAGTAATTCTCCAAAGCGTGGGGAGCAATCATCCCAGATTATGTTCTTCATCAATGAATTTTTCTCACAACAAATGGTTGAAGCTCACACTGTATTTTACCTTAAACACAGTCTTACCTTCCGACCTTCTCAGTGGAGAATCACTAATATTTTTTGGTCTTTTAACATTTAGTACTTTTATTGATACTGTTGTTTTATATCATCTCATTTTTTTGTTTGTTCTTATTTTTATTTTGTTCAAACTCTTGCTTCTTTTGCATTATTAATATAGATTCTTATTTTTATCTATTGGATTTTTATTCATATTTCTTTGTTGAGATTTCTTTGCTGCAGATGTGTTTTTTACATTACTCAGTTTAATTATGTTAGTTGCTGTAGAGTATTATTATCAATTTTGTTATTTTTTTTAATTACTGAAAAATGTTTGCAAAGCAAAGATAAACATTACTACTTTTTAATTGAATTCATTGGTAATAGTAGAAGGTAGGCACAATTCTCTATTTTATTGCTATTTATTAAAAAGCATAATTTGGATTATTTCTCTTGAACTTAAAAAATGGCTTAGAAGAGGAAAGTTAGAATAGAAAGATGTTTAACTTTTTGATGGACAAATTGGTATTTAGGATGGAATATCATTGGGTTATGTAATAAGCACATATAAAATATAAAAAACAATGGAAAATAATGAGGTACAAGAGAGTAGGGGAAATACAAAAACTACACATTGAAGTTTTATCTGTATTATTAAAAACGAATTCAAGCTAAATATCAAAATTGGTATACCCCCTAAAATAATATTTCACAGATATTTTAAAAGGTTAGGTGACTATAGAGACACATGAAGAATTTGTATGAAATATACAATTATATCTTATAAAAGAGAATAAAATTGCTTTTACAAAATGATGACAACCATGTAAATTTTTTATCTCTAGATGGATAAGAGCTGGAAAAAAGTCTAAAGTTATTGCTTTTTGATTTGTTGGAGATATGGATTGTTTTTAAAATTCTATCTGGTTTTTTAGGGTTTCATAAATATTATGGTGTTGATTGTATAATAAAAATGTGTCTTTAAATTGCTTTTAGTTTTTCATCAAAAATATAATTGTTCTGGTGAATAAGATATATTAAACTTTAGAGTCTCATATTAGAACCTTAGATTTAAATGTGAATTATATTTATAGAGGAGATATTTCTTTTGAAAACAAGAACATCTACTCTATTTGAAGGATTCAGTATTACTCTAGTCAAAGGTCAACTGCAATCTGAAGTAATACAGAAGACAAAATACTATTTACCATTTACCTTCTTATTTTTATTTTTCTTCTTATGACCATTTGTTCATGGAACCTTATCCATTATGTTTATACTCTGTGCCAAGTACTGAGATGGGTACTAGAATAAGTAAAGTATAATCCTTCTTTCAAGATCTTGTAACACTGGGAGAGATACACATATAAAGAGAAACAAACAGACAAACAAACTCTAGCAGAAGTTAGCCTCCTTTATTATTAACACACAGATGGTATCTCTAAATTGCCTGGAATAAGTGATAGAGAGGCTGTTCATAGAAAGATTAACTTCCACAGATTAATCTTTATGGAGAACATAAAAAGAGCCTGAAAAGGATGGAGAAAAAAACAGAGGGTAGTGGATTTCTTTTGCCTCACAAGTATTTCTAAAAGCTAAAGATTGGGAGCAAGGATGGAACTTGAGCATTGGAGCCCAAGTAACATTTGTAGAATGACAAGCCTAGAGAAGCAGGATGAGGGGTGGCCCATAAAGGATCCTGTTACATCATTAATACTGATAGTTTCAGATTTTATAGATTGTTTACCAATATACATCTTTAAAATTATATTCAAATAAGTTAAATTTTATAATGGAAATAGCTTTTTTATATCATCACCAAACAAAACAATTAGGATAATTTCAGTTCTATTAAACTTACAGTGAGTAAATTTTAAAAAAAGTTCTATAACTTAATTAACCTAATATTTAGCTTTTTAATTAGTCTTTGTTATGGAGTCCAATTCCTTAAATATGTATTCATTAAAGTAATGGCAAAATTGTATAATATTAAAGATTGCAAGACAAACTATCAAACCATTCCAGATGGATAAAAAAATAATTTTATTTGCTACAAATGGGAAAATGGTAATAAAAGCAATTGAATTTCTGTGAGCTAAATAATTAATAAAAAAACCCTGCAAGCAAAATGTTTTGAATATATTGTTTTAATGGTGCTGATTATCTTTAGATTTGTAGCTACTTTCTAATGACAAGAACAATATGTATGACATGATAAGAATAGATGTACATTTCAAAAATAATTACAAAAATGCCACTAATTATTACTAACATTTATTGTATGGTTCCTATGAGCAAGGCCCAGTCCTAAATACTTATATTTCTCTTATCTTACCCAATCCCTGCAATAACCACATAACTAAGTTAACCATTAGTATGTGTGTTTTAAAAGTGGGAAAATCTGAGACTTAGGAAGTCTAAATAAATCTACCAAAGTGCTTAAGGCAACAATTGTTAGAGGTAGAGTGCAACCTTGTCTGTTTTCAGAGATCAAGATGAGAAAAGACTTCAAATCAGCTTCCTTTTCCATTATCTATGGTAATCTATTTCAGGGATGTGCAAATAAAGTTATATGCTCAGAAGTTGGAAAAAAATAAATATGCTGATACTGAATTTGGTTAATGGGAAATAAATTCTTCCTCTTCCTTGACAAATCAATTTTTACTCTAAAGCATGGAAATTAATCAGTTTTATCATGGTATGCCTAAAATGGGTTGTTATTAACAGTCGTAAAATTATCAGGACACATCATTTGACTTGAGAACCTGGCGTGAACAAAATTCTAAAGGTTGATTTTCATGGTGCATACATTAGTATACCCAGTTCTAAGTTGATATCAATTCTAGCAAAAGAGAAAAAAAGAAATTCTTAATTTTATTTCTGTTTTGTTTTTTTTTCCTAGAGCAATATAGCCATTGTTTCATTATTATATATGATGAAACATCTATGGTGATTTGTTTATATGAGGTTTACATTCCCTAAACATTGCTTGAATTCACAGCAGTTTTTATTACCAGTTAATGACTTTCTTTAATAGAGATGTTAATTGCCTGTCTAGACCTACTCTTTAGAATGAAAATTGTCCTTTTCTGTTGATGAACAGAAGAAAGTTGCATCCTTAACATAGTTCAAGTTTTTGTACTTACAGAATCAATCTTCCTCAGAAGGAAAAAAATTTAAGGTGTTAAAACCAGAAAAAAAAAAGTATGTAAAATCCTAAGAATATGAAGAGAATATATATGTCTAGGGGATTAAGAAGAAAAAAACTAAAATTTACCTACTTATATGACACCAAAGAAGACTTTAATATATATATATATATATATGTGTGTGTGTGTGTGTGTGTGTGTGTGTGTGTGTGTGTGTGTGTGTATTTTTTGCCACAGAGACAAACGAAAACACTTCCCTTGAATAAATCATACAGAAACAACTACCTACCTCTCTACTGCAGCATAAATTAGAATTTTTAAGTGAATTTTTCTGCTACCCTTTGACTATTTTAAAGGTCATCATAATGTCATACTTTGCTTGTTGTGTATACTGACTCTAGATGTGTATTTTATGAACTATTTGCAACACTAATGGAAATAAAGTGATGTACTTTCTGTAATTTTGTTAAGGTTTACAAATTCATGTCTGTGGTTGCATACACTAAATATTGTAGGAATATCGATGACACTACATTTCAGAAAATAATAATAATAACAAAAGCAGAAATCTGATCCAGAAGAATTGTCATTAAGTTTGGGGCTAAAAGTTAGGTATGGAAAGAAAAGATCATAATCTTATTGCTTTCCTTTCTACCTCATCCATCCCTTATGGTCCAGTATATCCCCTCAACTTCAATCCATTTGGTACCCTCAAATTTCTTGCTACATTCTCTACATATAACCAATGAGCATACCAACCACTGACCTATCTACTTTACAATTCCATTTACTGCTACAGAAATTAAGCTGCTTGAATATGTATCTTTTTAAAATCATGGCATGAAGATCATACTACTTCAGCTAAATCTTATGATACTTCCTGAAAATTCTTTCTTTCCTTGACTGTCATTGGTCATTTCTGTCATTTTCTTCAATGATGTCTTCAAACTTCCCATACTTTCTTTAAACTTCCCTAATTCTGTATATTCTCAGGATACTGTTGTCTCCTTCTTTGAAATGTCCCATTCTCTTGCCAAAAAAAAGAAAACTATTTGCATAATCATAACTTTGCATACTATCATCATTGCATCACTGCTGCTAATGCATAATCATAACTTTGCATACTATCATCATTGCATCACTGCTGCTAATGCATAATAATAACTTTGCATACTATCATCATTGCATCACTGCTGCTAATGCATAATCATAACTTTGCATACTATCATCATTGCATCACTGCCGCTAATGCATGGTGGACATTCTTTTTGGGCTTGGGTCTTCATACTTACCTCTTGCTGCTGCCAGGAGGGTTGGGTTGCCTTCATACAAAAGCCCTGTGGAAGGTGAGAGACCCTCTACTGTTCAGTCCACCATTACAAAAATAAAACAAAATCAAAAAGACAAAAACAGATTGTCAACAAGCCATATACCCTTTCCCCACCTACAGATAGTTTTTCCCATAATGGAGATCTTAGTATTTCCTAAAAATTTGCATCACTGTCAGGTTTTTATTCAGGAGCTTCACGGGTAGAAGCAACAACTCTAATAGCACAACTGGCACATGAGTAAAAAAAGGTTTAGCTCTAAAGGCTTTTCATTTTGATTTGTTTTTCCATCCTTGTTTGAATTGCATTTCAACCCATGGCTCCAAGGAAAAGACAAGTGAGTAACCCTAAAAACCACAACTCTACATAATGGATTCTGAACAACAGTAATAAATTCTGAACACCCTCCAGGGTAATAAGGACCTGATATGTGGAAAAGAAATGAGATTGGTCCATGGGCAATAAAGCATAGAACCACTATCATCTAGTGGAAAACCTGGATTAAAAAAATAAATTGCTACTGAATATCTGAAAGTTCTGAGCAGTGACGCAGAAATTAGAAGTGAAGAAATAGGGAGGAAACCACATACGTGAAGCCAATGTTAAAAGTTTGGGAATTAAGGTAATAGAAAGAATCAGGTGATATTTCTTATGATGCTGGATCATAAGTACACATGATTTTTATAGGAGCCTATAACTTTACTTTTTCAGAAAAAGAGAAATTATTTGACTTATTCAATAACAACCAACTGAATTGCTTCCTTTCCTTTTACATATTTTTTTTTGTCTTTAAAGATCCCTTGTGTTTATCAGGCTTTCAGTTGTGTTAGTATCCTTTCTAATATAAAGAGAGATTGGGATATGGCCAGGGTCCTAATCCTTAGTCAGCTTCCTACTGCTACAGCAGAGCTCATCAATAAGTCAAGGGTATTCTCCTTCAAAATCAATACAGGTTATTACTACAGGTATTAGCTTCCATCCCCTGTGTAGACTTCTGAGTCATGATAAGTTGGGTTGGACTACTTGAGACAAGAGGTAATTTTTGTACCTCTGGCCTAAAACCTACATTTACTAAATCAGCAATTATTTATTTAGTACTTGAGTTTTGTTAGGCACTGTCTATGCTCAGGGTTACAAAGACAAAGAAGTCAGCATAATCTATGACTTCATTAAATACACAGATGTCTTAGTCTGCTAGGGCAGCCTTAACAAAATACTGTAGACTGAGTGATTTCAACAACAGAAATTTATTTATTTATTTGCAGTTCTGAAGCCTAAAAATCTGAAATCAGGATGTCAGCAGGGCTATTTTGGGCGAACTCTTTCTTCCTGACTTGCTGATGGCAATCTTCTCGTTATATTCTCACAGGACAGGTGAGGAGGAGCTCTCTACCATTGCTTATTAGGCAGCCAATTTCCTCATGAGGACCTCATTCTCCTGACGTTGTTTAAACATCATTATCTTTCAAAGGCCTCATCTCCAAATATCATCACACTGGGACTTACTGGCTTCAACATGTGAATCTGGGACCTAATTCAGTCCACAGCAAAAGACATTCAGTGAAGAGAGATAGTTAATTGTGTATATGAGCTGGTTAAATCCCCACCCTGCTTTCTATAACAGTATGGCCAGATTTAAAAGAATATAATGCAAGTGGAGAAGAAAACTTGTGGCAGTTTTCAGTGATGACTGGAGGTCCTCGGTGAGATATGATCCTAAAGATAATAATTGAGATATAGGTATGGGATCAGTAGGAGAAATGATCTTCCTCAAATGTAGAATTAGACTTTATTGCCTCACAGTAACAGTTACCATAGTTTTCAAGATATGCTTATTATGTAAGTTATATCCTGTGGAAATACATCAGCCTGTAATTCTAAGGGTAGGGCTACTGATCTACAACAGCAGGGCCCAGAAAACTTGGTTCCCTATTGAAGGATATGATTACCTACCTGTCCTCCTGTCTCACCCTAAACTCCTCTAATTATTTGTCCCTGCCTGCCAAAAGGGCCCTCCAAAAGTAAATCCTCACATGACCTTGCTCTGCTAAACCCTATAAAACTCAAACCCTCACGATGACCCCCCACCATTTTATTCAGGAACATATGCCCCTTCTGTGCTGAATAAAGCATTGCTAGTCCATGAGGTCTGCTTCCATCTTTCTTTTTGTAATCTCTTTCATGGGCTTTCACCTCTTTTCTCAAGAACTTGTGAGTTGTAGAAGAAAACATCAATGCCTATCCAGAAAATAACTCAAAGAATCACTTTGATTACTAGAAAATAGGGGAAAAAAAAATAACAACAACAAAAAGCTTATTTTTCATCAAAAGGATAATTTGTCCTAAGAAAGGAAATTAGGTTAATACATGAGAGGAGATTATAATGGAAAACCAGGTTCCACTAGGAGAGAAAGACTAAGTCTTTCCTGTACTATTTTATTTATTTTCACATTTTTTAGGGATATTTATTTTTCATGTATTTTAGGGATTATTTAGGGATATTTATTTAGCCCTACATCTCAGGTAGAAGCATGCTGAAATTTCATAAGGAAAATTGCCAGTTCTGGCTAGGGCTATAGCTCTGTAGGAAAGTGCTTGCTTCACATGTGTGAGGGACTGGGTTCGATCCTCAACACCACCTAAAAATAAATATATTGTGTGTCTATCTACAACTAGAAAAAATATTTTAAAAACTGAAAATACCCAGTTCAGTTTTCAGATATAGCCCTAAAGGAGTTATCCACACTCTCTAGCTCCAAGTAATAGAGGAATGCCATGAGGAAGATGTATAAATTAGCCAAAATGTGAAACTTTATTCTTCACTCCCTGGAATGCTTTTCTGAAAGTATTCAACATTTTGATTTATCTCTGTAGATAGACAGATTCTATTGAGGTAGTGGAGGTCTGAATTGAGGTGAAAGAGGGATGACTGTGTTCTGCTCAATTTTCCCTGCATAGTTTTGCAGAGATGTTCGATAAAGGATCAGGAAAAAATTTGGTGGCTGATGATAATCAGAATCAAGTGTTCCATCAATCTAACTAGCTGAGAATATTTAGTTAGAACAGAAAAAGACTTTGCCCCTTTTCCAGATCCTTCCTCCTTCTCCTACCCTCCCTGCATCCCTATCCCTATCTGAAATGATTGTTTGCATTTTATATCCTTTGTTTTATATGTTTTCTTTTTTATCTTCTACATAAGTGATCAGTGTTCATAAGCAAATTAGAGGGAGGAGAGACAGTCAAGCCAGAAACATTTCTATCCTGAAGCCACACCCTTGAAAATAGCTATTAGATCAGAATTTTGCAGCAGGTAATCATTGAAAATACAAAGTTGTTTGCATTTTAGCAGTGTATACATAGAAAACATTTTAAAGGTTTAGAGTTTCTCAAGATGATACATATGAATTTATAAGCCACACACTGTTTAAATAATGATCTAAATGAATTTACAGGGCTTAAATTAAAATAAAAGAAATTAAAATTTGAGTTGTCTCTCCCTAAGGTAGTTTGGATTTCTAAATAAGTAAATAGGAAATTCTTATATATTTTGCAATGCTTCTATATCTTTTTTATTCTTTGTAGGCAGACATTTCTCAATTTTATCAATCTTTTCTGGTGAGAGATGGCTTATTGCACAGATAAATTGTTATTATAACTCACAGTAGAATTCAAAATAATCCAAAACCCAGTAGTAGGACAATCCCCTAGAGAATGTGGAGCCAAATAAATCACATTTTGTAACATTACTATGATAGAAACATTTCTATCCAGGTAAAATGCCACAGGCATTCATGAAAAAGAACATAATTCTGAAGAGGGCAATATGAAACCAAGAAGAGCATACAGGATAGAACTGAATGCCTCTGCTCAACAATATGGTGTCCTCAAGGGAATCAAATTAAGAAAAATAAATTTTCCCATGGGGAGCTATGTTATAAACCTCAATATAATGGATTCCATCACAGATATTCAAGATCACCTTAAAAGAAAAATTCTAGACACAAGAAGAAAAATACAATACTGAAGAAAAAAAATTCTCCCAGGTGAAAGAGAATAAAAAATCCATCTCAGAGCCTAAGAACAAAGGTTAAAGGTAGAAATGCTTTGAGATGGTCAAGGAAGATAAGTCCCAAGAGGTATTCCCTGACCATGGTAATTAGCTACTGCTGTTGTAATATCCCTAATTATAAGGGGGTTCTGAGAATCAAGCCTTTCTTTTTTTCCAGTTTAAAAAAAATCAGCTTAGATTATATTAAAAGCAAACAACATTTTTTTCTTCTACTTTGAAAATAGAAGACTATAGAGAAGCATATGAAGAAATACAAGTAAGAGTAAAGGTGGGGCTGAGAACATGAAACTGTGAATATCCATGCCTAACAGATATTTTTCCTCATGAAATAAAAGGTAAATGATCTGTCAAAGACACAGAAAATGTGAAACTTCAGTGAGAAATACAAGTTTGAACTAATATACTGAGAGCAATAATAAATGAAATCAAACAGAGACATGTGTTAGTATTGATTGTTAACTTACATTGTAGTAGATCATGTTAGGAGTGTCAATTTTTCACACCTCCTCTCTTGCTTTTTAAATTTGCACACTACTCTTCACTCTTGACTTTGAGTTCAGCAGTATGATTTGCTTTGATTAAAGGATATTAGATGCCATGCAAGGATGTGTATTAGACTTGTTCCTTTGATTCTCTGCCACAGCTGGGAGAATTCTATAGCTATCCTATGCATCCACAAATGACAGAACTTGTGAAACAAATGTAGACCCTCAAATATAAAAACCTTAAGTAGAGTTGCCCATCTGACATACAAATCTGTGAGAACAAATGAACTATTGTTTTAAGTCATAATGTTTTGGGGTGGTTTGTTATGCAGCATTACTTGGGGCAGTAGGACTTGGTGCATATGTCAAAGATCTAGTTGTACTAATAGAACCCATGGTTGTGGTAGCCACAAAAATAAATATACCATTTGGCCCATAGTGTTCCTAGAGCCCAGGTTTAGAAATTTACAACAGATTTCAAGTTTAAAAAGCATGGAACAATTGCTGGTAATAGTAGAAACTATTTCAAGTGATATGTGAAAATAAATAGGATTTATATAACCAGGAGAAGTTGACAGATTGGGTTATGGAGGGGGACAGACCTGTTTAAGAGATCAGAGTTTTTGATGTTGTTGGATGAAGAGAATAGAGAAAAAAAGACTATTTTGTGAATAGTATGTTGAATATAGATTATAGATTATTAGAAAGTAAAGGTTCTGATGTGGAATTGTTCTGAATGATAACACAGGATTGATGGAGATGTAAATTGTTGGTGTTGTATAACAAGAGAGAGTCTGAGTGACTGGGTATGTTAGCCAAATAAGTTTTGACCTTTTTCTGAATATTGACAGGAGTTAGGCACAGTGGGTACCAAGGAATTAAGGATCAAAATTTCTGCTCATTGAGGGATTTGACAGAAAGTCAATATAAGTTACTGCTAAGGAATGGAAGTTTCTAATGTCAATAGAAATTTTAAAAATAAGGGAACTTCAGCCACTTTCATAGAAAAAAAGTTTTATCTAAAAGCAACTTGGAGGAATAGTGATTGCAACATCATATATTTGCAATAGACTTGTTTCCCCTTTATTATGCTTAAATTTGTTTTGATATTATAATGGACATACAGAAAATGCCATATCAAATATAGATAGGTGGGTGTTTTCACAAAATGAACATATCTATGGGACCAGCATAGAGATTAAGAAACAGAATACTGAGTGCCACTGAAGCCTTCTCACTCCTTTCCAGACATTATCTCCACCCTCATGGAGCCACTAACCTTATTTCTAGTAGCTTTGATTTATTTTATTTTCCTTCTCTATTTTAGGTAAATTGAATAATGCAATGTGCATTCTTTTCTGTCAGACTTTTCTCATTTAATTCTACATCAAACTTTTCTCATTCAATTCTGTGTTTATTGGTATTGTTCTGTACTTTCAAGATCATTTATTTTCACTTCTGTGTCATAGCATGTTGTAAATATAACATTAATTATTTATTCATTCTACTGTTAAGATTTGGGTAGTTTGCAGTTTGAATATCTTTTAAATAATGCTGTTATAAACATTATTGTACAGTTTGGTGAACACATATATACACATTATTTGTTGCTTATATAATAGCTAAAACATCAGGCAAGAAAATGATCAAATTTTGTAAACACTGTTGAACTGGCCAAAATGGATATACTAATATATACTGCCAACAGCAGTATATAATAGCCTTTCTCTGTAAGATTTACCAGCATTTAGTATTTTATCTTCTGTATATTGGCCATTGTAGTAAGCATAGATCATGTTGTGGTTTAGATTTGTATTGTTCTAATGTAGTATTCAAGATATTGGAAAATCTCAGCTGAAGAACATAATTAATAGACACTGTGTTTTTTTAAACAAAATAGGAAAATACCTTGGAGAAATTTCACAGACAGATAAAAATTAATTTTGTAAAAATGAAGACCCCCCCACAACAAGGTCAGGACACAAGTGGGTAGGAAGTGGGGAACTACCAGAGGACATTTGTAGAGAGCCCTTGACATATTGTCATGGGGGTGTCATAACCCATATCAAGCTTTAGATAAAGAACTCTAACAGGTTGAGTAATTCAGCTTTTTATGAACTCATATTTTAGGAGACAGGGTAAACCAGTGTGTAACTGTGACATGAAAAAAAAAAAGTAGGAGGGCACAATAGATGCTCTAACATATGAGACAGGAGGATCACAAGTTGGAAGCCAGCCTGAACAAGTTAGAAAAATCTGTCTCAAAATAAGAAATGCAAAGGACTGGGAATGTACATCAGTGGCAGAGCATCTCTGGGTTTAATCCCCAGTATCCTCCCCACCTCCACACACAAAGGTATATTTGGGCCTCCACAGTAACACATCATCACCATCATTGTAATTGGTATATTATCATTATAGATATATAATATATAATAATATATATGTATATACACACACACACGATTCACTGTTTTATACTTGTACATGGACATGGCAAAATCTGGAAGATATTATTCTCCAGTGCTTAATACTATAGAAGGGAGATCAGTAGAATATAGCAGATGGGCAGATGGATCAGCAACAGGGAGAAAGAAAAAGGGAAGGTACTGTGGAAAGAGATTGAGCAAATTATGTGCACGTATAAATGTGGCATAATGAATCCTGCTATTATGAATGATTATAATTCATCAATAAAAATATAAATAATCTATCAGTATTGGTTCATTAATTGTGAAAAATGTAGTATACTAATGTAAAATGTTAAAAACAGAGGAAACTGGAGCATATGGGGACATTCTGTACTATCTTTGCAACAATTCTGTAAATCTAAAAGTGTTCAGAAATTAAGTTTGTGTTTGAAAATAAAAAATATCTGTATTTTCTGTGACACTGATATGGAACTTACTTACTCTAATATGGTGTCATATTAGAGTTGTCCCCTCAATTAGTAAGGAGTGTTCCCAGGCACCTGGGAAATGAGGAAAGATGCAGTCTCTGCCAGGAGGGAAATGCATCCACCTGTCAAGGAAACTGAAGATAAGACATCACCCAGAGACAGAAGGGAGATTGGTTTTCTAGGGTTACCATAACCAACCCCTCTGACTGAGTGGTTTAAACCACAGAAATTTATTTCCTTTGGTTCTGAAGGCTGGAAGTCATGATCAAGGTTTCCATTGTTTTCCCCCAGGCCTCTTTCTTTAACTGGCTGATGGCCCCTTTCTCAATTATTCCCATGTGGGATCTCCTCCATGTGTGCATGCCCCTGGTGTTTTTTTTTTATTTTATTTTTGCATCCAAATTTCTTCTTCTTATAAAGACACCAGTAATATTAGGTTAGTCCATTTACATTGCACTAGTGACCTCACTTATAACTAACGTGCTCTTTAAAGCCCCTTTAAAAGCTCTTAGGGGGATAATTCATTGTGACCTCTTGATGATCCCATGTGTTCCTAAAAGGGTCACAAATATATGTCCAACTACATGAAGCAGAAGCAAAAGTGGGAAAAGAAGGAAGCAGTTAACCTAGCCCACATTCTTGAAAAGTTATCTTCCCCGCTCTGCACAAGTCTCCAGCAGGCAATAAAAGAATAGTAGAGAGAGGAAAATGTCATGTAAATGTACTGAACAGTGCATTTAAGACACAAAGGCTGTTTCACGATTTGAAGAGTTCAGGGAATCCCTCGTTTCCAGAAGTCATAGGACTTTGCTGAGTTCTAATTTAGGGATCAAGGATAAACAATACCATGGAGCAGAGTTCAAAACGGATTGGAATATATGCAGTTAACCACAGAACCTCACATGCCATGAAGCAAATGCTGATGGAACTGTCATGAGATGCAGCTGACCCCACCACAAGAGTTGAAGACTTCAATGCTCATCCATCAAAAGGGGCAGATTGAACCGCCTAAAATCAGTGTGTTCCTTGGGTGAGTGAGTGAGAAGTATCTGCTATGAAATGTGATATTCGTTTATCAAATATTTATTTTTATACTTGTCCATGTATGACAGTAACCAGTCTGCCAATCAATGCAATTTACAGTGTGTTTAAATAAATTACAAAGATGGCAAGAAAGCCCCATGCAGTACTTCTGGGCAAAGAATACTGCTATGTCAACCCCTTCTATTTGAAATGTGTACCCAAACCACTTTCTCACTGCCTTATAATTCCATCCAATAAATAACCAGCCCTTCTCTTATCACTTTTGACATTTTCAGCTTGAGAGTTTTATGAGTGTTTTGGTTATTCATGGATCTTTCATACTCCGAATGCTAAAAATGCCTCCCTGGTAAATATATATCTTTATCTATAATATATATCTTTATCTATATATAGAGAGATAGATATTGATATAGATATATATAGATATATAGAGACATATATAGATATATAGATATAGACATATATCTCCTGATTATCATTTGCTTTGTCTCTTGAATGTCACCTTTTGAAGAACTGAGAGTTTTGTTTGATGATTTAACTGTAATTGAATAAGAAGACAAGTAGTATAATGTCTAGGAACAGAGCAGACTAACAGAATAATGAGCAAACCATTTACATTTCAAAAATAAGCAATAAAATTTTGGTAAACAATCATGCAGTGTTTTAATATATGGAGCACACACTTGATACATATACTACACATAAAGTACATCTACACCATCGTTTTCATACACTTTAAAATAAATTCAAATATGCTTTGAAGCTAAAGGTATGCAAAATAACTTTATTAATTATAATATAAGATGAAGTAAAAAATGACATGCAAACCCACTGCAATTTGTACACATTAGGTCACATATTCTGTGATCACTTCAGAGAGTAAAACTTTAGAAACTTTGCCAAGACGATTAAAAATAATTGAGATCATTTAATTTCAAAACAACAACAACAACAAAATAACTAATAATGGAGACTTAGTAGCTCCTTTCATTATTTGAAGGAACATCACAGAAAGGAAAGAACTTACCTATTAGGGTACAAAATCTAGAAATACAACTAAAGTACAAAGGTTACAAGTTGGTGTGTGTGTATGTTTGTTTGTGTGTGTGTGTGTGTGTGTGTGTGTGTGTGTGTGTTTGGTTTTGTGGTGTTGGCTTCAACTCAGAGAATCATGCATGTCAAACCAGCATTTTACCACTAAGCTACTTACCCAGCCCCATAGTTACAAGATACAGGCACTAGAATATTAATTTTCTTATACATTATGTAACAATAATGTGAGATTTATAATGTAACAAAATGTTGTCATTAAAAGAATTTATGTCTAGAAAAGAGTTTTGATAGTGATCCCCACAACTCTAGGACTCTGTAGTAGACAATTATATAAACTATACAATTATACATACTATACAAGGAAATACTATACAATGTTTAGTTGCACTAAATACATTAAATTTGTTCGTAGCTCCATTGCATCTCACTAATAAACAGAATCATTTATTTCCTCAGGCACATTGAAGTTTCTGGATATCACATTTAATAAGAGTGGCCAGTGTCTTCAAAAATTTTGTTCCTAACAGAAAGTAGAAATTATCTGGCATTTCATTTTTTTCCTAACTTTAATTGTAGTAAAATATATATTTCATCTCACCTCAACTAATTTTAAGTGCACAGTACAGTTTTCTATACATTGAACCTTTGCACATATTTTTAAACAAGCTTTATGCATTTTGGTATTGAATAATAGCTCCAGAACAAATTTGAAGTCATATGGAATCTTCAATTAAAAGTCCAATGAGATATATATATAACATTTATTTTGGAAGTCATAAAAATACATGTTTTAAAATTTTGAAGATGTTTTAGGAGTCATCTAATCTATTGCAGTAGAAGAATTGGTAAACAGTAGGTAAAACTATATTTTCTCCAAAATATTAGAAATATCTCGAAAATTTCTGAAGATTTAAAAGTGTTTTTTCTCAAATGATAAAGCCAGTCAAGATGTTGATAAACACTATAATTAAAGAGAACTGATGCCATTTGGAAGAATTTTAACATTCAAGTCAACCTTCTATTAACACTTCAGTAATTAGAGGAGGGCAGTAGAGTGTAGTTTGAACCTACAAATTAATATTAAGTGGACCAGGATCCTTAGGCAAGAAAAAGGGAAAGAAGGAAGAGAAGAAAAGGGAAAGGGGAAAAGAAAGAAAGGAAGGAAGGAAAGAAGGAAGGGAGGGAGGGAGGGAGGAAGGAAGGAAGGAAGGAAGGAAGGAAGGAAGGAAGGAAGGAAGGAAGGAAGGAGCAGAGAAAACAGGGATGTAAGAGATGCATTTTAATCCAAGCCACTCTGGGGAATAAAACAAAAAACCGCATACTAACTCCTGGGTTCACAAACCATAATCCATTCTGGTGGGCTTGAATATAAAAATGGAGCCCAGGATTTGGTATTACACCATATTTTTCAGTTTTTTTTTTAATTTTATTGTATCATGAATGCTTTTTAAGCCAAAAATACTATGGTCGATACTAAAGAAGGCTAAATAAAAATATACTTACATTGGCTGGCCCCATCTTCAGGAAATTGCAAACTAAGAACAAAGAATATATAGAAACAAGTATAGATAAGAACAAAAACGGTACACAGAAGCCTAGCATGGTGGCACACTCCTATAATCCCAGTGGCATGGGAAGCTGAGACAGGAGTATCAGAAGTTCAAAACCAGCCTCAGCAATTTAGCAAGACTCTGTCTCAAAATAAAAAATAAAAAGTGTTGGAAATGTGGCTCAGTGGGTTTAACTCCTAGTACTAAAAACAAAACAAAACAAAACAAAACAAAAAAAAACAAAACAAAAAAAAAACAGTATACAAATGTAAATACCTGACCCATTTCTTTTCAATGGACAGGCTAAAACATAATTCTTTTTTTTTTAATTCTTCATATTTATCATCACAACATATATGCTAATGTATGATGTTTATCACTAGTAAACAAATTGTTTAACCATTAAATCTATGGGTAGTAACACAGCAGTTAGTTTATATGCTTATTATGTGACAGAGACATTTCTTTATTCAGACCATCATAACAACTCTATGAAAGGCAATATTAGGCACTTTGTTCAAATGAGCAAACCCATGATTAAGGAGATTATGAATTAGATCAGCCAACTAGAAAAGATAGCTGGCTGAATTCAGATCAAATCAAGTGTGCTTGCTATAGTGCAAGCTGATAAACACTGCTATGCCATCTTTCTCATATCTATTTTGGTTGACAATGCATTCTGGTTTGCTAGGACATTCCACATTATACCCACAGTCCCTGTGTAATTACAAGTAGAGCCTTCATTCACTTTTTGGTTTAGATGTTAATTGTATAATTATACTCCACATTGCTAGGCTAGAACTATTTCTACCTTAAAGCTAAAAATAGTACATAGATGTGAGTATTTGTGTGTGTATACTGCATGTTTATATTTGTGTCTGTGAGTTTGTGGTTTGTTAAATCATATTAAGCCATGATGCTGTGGTAGTTCACATATATATTTAATGTTGCATATCATTTTAAAAGAAATATAGTTAATAAACATAATATAGAAGTAGGTAATTATGTGAATTTGGATTGCAAGCATAATAAACTTGAATGATTATGACAAAATTTAGTTGTCTATCTATAAAAATTACCATTAATGGAATTTATAAGTATTCTTTCACAAAAAGTAGATTAAAATAGAATTCATATACGGATCCAGTGTGTATCACATCAGTAATATTTGACCTGTTGAATATTTCTCATTCAGGAAATAATTTTATTCTCCAAATTTTGATTTTCCAAAGTCAGGAACCTTCATATAAAATATTTATTTTTTTCTTTTAATGTATGATTTTATAAATAGAATGCTAAAAGTATAAGCAGAATATGATATATTATATAGAATTAACTTTACCAATTAGAATGCACCATTCTAAGTACAAAAATGCTGAATAAAAAATAAATAAAATTTATTGTGTGTGTTTAATATATTTCTGTAGTAATACAACTTTACTGAAGTTCCTACATATATACATAGTTTATCATACATAATGTATTTCCAAGTTCACCATTCCACAAGTTATTTGTGTAACATACAGTGATATAAACCAATATTTATTGAGTGATTATTAAGTGCAGGGCCCTCTTCTAAGCACATAATGTTTATTATATCATGTAATGATCAGAATGACGCAACGGTTGTGAGGCACTGTGTTATTCATTATCTCAGATGAAGAGGAAATTGAGTCATTCTCCATGATTAGACTAACACTAAGTAAGAGTGCCTGAAACAAAATCTGAACAATTTGTGCATCCCAATCTATTTGCATGGGTCACATATGTAAAACTGAAACTCATATATATATTAAGTGACATATATATATATATAATTCATATATATGTCACTTAATTTGTTAAAAATAATATAAACTTCTAGTTTTACATTATATTCTAGACTAGAATGATTTTTCCCATCTTCCTTCCTGACATGCTGTTGTTCCATATCATCCTCTGATCTATTAATGTATCCCAGTTTGGGTTGTATTGTTTTGTAACACTTATCACTATTATCACCATCTGCATTCAGGGCTGCTATACTACTGAAATTTTTTAGTATAGATGGTCATAGTTTGTTTTTATGTGCAATTTTCTCAGAGTTTACCTGAATTTTGCCATCTATGTTTATTTGTTTTTGTCTTTTGCTTTATTAATATTTTATAACCATATGTCCATGCAAATATTAGATTTTTTGTCAGAGTCATTTGAGAATGTCTGCTTTGCAAATTTCCTTGTTGACCATTTTTGCGGAAAGATTCATATTGCTTCTGTGTGAGAATATAGAGAGGACATGGTTTATGGACTTTGCTGGAATGTTGTCATATTTTGAGAACTACCATAAAAAATGTCTTGCTCCATTACCCAGAAATAAGTTATCTACCATAACTTACTGCACTATGCTATTAAACCACACACTCTTGGTTACTATAGCCTGGGAGTTTTTAACTTAACACACATAGTTTAAAACAGTGTGTGTGCTTGTGTGTGTGTGTGTGTGTGTGTGTGTGTGTGTGTGTGTGTGTGAGAGAGAGAGAGAGAGAGAGAGAGAAAGAGAGAGAAAGAGAGAGAGAATGAGTATTGCATTTATTTATTTATAACAATTAAAACATTTTCTTTATATGACGTTTTTCTTGAATCTTATGACTGCTAAAATCTTGGTTTATGTGTGATGAGGCAAAACCAAAATAAATAGAATTCTGCCAATTTTCTGATCAAGTAACTATATGCATATGTTTTCTGATTCAAGCATGTAAGATACTGGAATTTTACTGCATATGTAATAAAAACTTATTTGTGCTAACTTCTATTAACATTTGAAAATATCCATGTAATTTTAATGATTGTCTAGCTAAGATTTCATGAGGCATTAGGAATTCCAGATTTATAACTTGATTTTAAACTGCAGTCTCACTCCCAGGCAACCTTCCCTTTTTTCCCTTAATGAGCTATCCATGGTTCATTAACTCTGAATATGTAATTATATGATGAGCCAATAGGAGAAGTCAGCATTTACCCAGAGGACATATGCCCCTATCTTTTAACAGGCAAAGGTTGATTTGCCCATATATTTGAAACCATCTCTGGGTTTCTGCTAACTTTTACCCCTAAATCTTGGACATAAAAAAAAGGAATATTAAAATTTTGGTCTTTTCTGACTTGTTCAATAGCATTCAGATGGAAATAAAAGAGATAAAATCAGAAAAAATTATTTGGACTAACATACCTGATGTCAAGTGCAACTCTATGAATTTTGTCAAGGAGGGAGAGTTTTCCTTGAGAAAAAAGAAACAATAATTACCATTTTCACTGTGACTGCCATGTATGTCATGGTCACACAAAAACATATTCTAATATTGAATTTGATTTAAAAAATATTTAAACTTCTATCATGACAAAAGCATCCCATGTTCTTCCTATCCTTTTGCCAGGAGACACAAAACATATAAGTGATTTTTCATGAAGATTTAAGTTGATTCTTCATCAACTTCTAATTCCACCTTCAATATGCAATGAGTTTGGGAGTTGCCATTCCCATTCTTAAAGCAAGAAAAGTCTGGACAAATTAAAAATTTTGTTGGAGCTTGGGATAATTGAGTTTACATGGCAAACTACCCTCCTGAAACCTGGAAAGGAAGACACATCCAGAGAAACACTGGGGAGATGGGACTTCCTGGGGCAAAAGTTCCAGAAGTACAATCTGGTAGGAACACTTTCATAGTAATTGTGAAGAATTTCTGGGGGATGAGGACTGGTCAGTTGAGGGGAAGAATAACTGTTGTGAAGTATACTCAGAGACTTCTCTATGTCAAAGGCTTACATTCCATGACAAAAAATATTACTAGAGCCTTACCCCAGCTGGGGTAAGAAAATTCACCTATTCTATGAGCCTTGAAGTTTCCTGTATTATACAGTGGGAAAATGTTGGTCAACCGTGATTAAGAGTGCAAGAAAAGGGATTGCAAATAAATTCTGTGACCAGAGAAAGGCGAAGTGGTGATGGTTAGGGGGTACTGCACCAAAAGAGAGTCATGTGATAGTCACAGACTTAACACATGGGCTCACTGAAGACAGGTATCATCAGAAGATTGCAGAATCCTTATTCTCCACCTCACCTAACCACGGTGATAAAAGGAATTCAGTACAAATAGGTGAAACAGCAGGAAGACACAGACCTCCTCTGATGATGAGTGCCTGAAGGAAGCCCAAGTCATAAGGAGACAACACACTTGATGATTTTAAAGTCTCTGAAGCCTCTAGTTACAGTGAAAATTTCAAACAGTCCACTTGCTAGTCAGAATAACATAAATCTTATCCAATAAGACACATTCAGCTTTCAGCAAAAAAAAATTTACAAATCATGCCAAAACACAAGAGAAAAAGAAAATACAGACACAAAGCAATCATCAGAAATAGACTCAGATATGATACAGTTTTTATATTTAAATTATTAGAATTAGAAACATTTTTTTTAAATTTATTTTAAAGTTTCTTTCTTTTTTTAAAGAGAGAGAGAGAGAGAGAGAGAGAGAGAGAGAGAGAATTTTATTATTTGTATGTGGTGTATGTGGTGCTAAGGATTGAACCCGGGCTGCACGCATGCCAGGCGAGCGCGCTACCGCTTGAGCCACACCCCCAGCCCACAAACATTTTATAATAATAAAAATAACTGATTAATAATGTTAAGGTTGCTAAGAAAAAGTTACATAACATGCAAGAAGAGATGGTTATATATGCAGAGTGTCTCTATAAAAAATGAAAGGAAATGCTAAAAATTAAATGTACTATAACAAACTCCAAGAATACCTTGTACAGGTTTAGGCTTAAACTCTGACTGCTGAGGAAAGTTTCAGACGTCTTGAAGACTGGCAAATAGAGATTGAATCTGAAATACAAAGAGAAAAAAAGAATTAAAAAAAAAAAAACTAACTTCCAAAAATGAAGAAACAGTAAAAAAAAAAAAAAAAAAAAAAAAGACATATTTTTAACTAAAATATCAGAAGAAGAAGAAGGAGGGAACAAAGAAAAAGAAATAGTTGAACTATTTAACTATTTAAACAGTACATAATGTATATATACTCATCAAAACAACACATTACTTTATTGATAAGTACAATTTTATACTTTTATCAACTAAAAAGCAAATTTAATTAGTAATCAAAAATTAAAAATTAAAACATGACAAAAAGTTTTCCAAAATAAATGATGACTACGAAAACCACAAATCGAGGAAGCTCAGAGGACACCAAACATGATAAATATCACGTGACTCATACCTAGGCATATCATATTATCAATGGGAAAAATCATAGAATGTGGGAGGCCATCCCCGCATGTGATTTGAGTTACCTTCCTGGCTGGGTGAGAGGTGCTTAGACACAGCTGTGTTAGAGCCTTCCCCACCCTTTTCCAGGTCCGAAGGCTTGTGCATGCAGAGGCGTGTCTGGCCACTGCCTGGAAGACCCAATCGTCACCCCTGACCTTGGGATGCTGCCCCCCTTAACCTTCATTGGATGGGAATTTCCCCCAGAAGTTTTTGTTCCCCAATAAAAGCCCACTCCCTGGCGTGCTCTCCCTCTCTCGCTAGCCTCTTCTGTAAACCTCGCCACTGCATTAGGTGGCTGGAGGCTGGAGCTAGGAGAAGCCTTCTCGGAGCTGGTATTAAAGTTAATGAGAGTCTGTCTCTTTAATTTAAAACTCCCTAGCAATTACTTATGAACCGAACCTTCTTTCCTGAAGCCAGCGCTGGTCGCGTGGCAGAATAGAAGAATATTGAAAGAAGCTGAATAAGAAACATTGACCAACATAAAGAAAGTCTGTTAGAGAGGGAACAAACAAAAAAATTATTTATTACTTTTAATTGATAATTTTTTAATAAAAGTGATACTAAAAACAGATAATTAGAGCCTAGAAGCAATGACCTTCCAGGACTGAAAAGAACATTTAAAGCTCAGATCTTATTTTATAATACCATTTTACGCTCAAACAAGGCTAAGTCTTTTAAGGAATATCTAATTCTAGGACTGAAATATCTGACACATCCTGTAGTGCCAGAAGGTTAAAAAATGCTGTAAAAACACAAAGCAAACAAAACAGATTTATTGACATATAGTATATGAGCAAGATATAGAACCCAACTGACAGAGTTCCCAATGGCAAAATATGGAAAAATTTGAGCAACAAAAAAATGTAGCATTGGATTGTAATCTAAAGTATAAAATAAGTATTTATCAATCCATACTTATATAAATATATGCTTAACGGGATTAATAATTAGGGGGAATAGGGTTGACAAATCTCTTCATGCCAAAGGTCCAAAAGGTTACTTTTAGATTCTTTGCCGTTAAGGATTTGGAGCCTAATACTTTACACCTGATGTCTGTGCTGAATATAGTGAAATATTTCCAAGTATTATGGAAATATGGGTAAAATAATTACTTTGAAATGGAGAAATATGACAAATACTACCACAGCCAAGAGACTGGGGTCAACATCAATGGTGATAATTCATGTTGACAATATGTACCCTAGACATGATGTATTGAGAATGACACTTTACCTCTGTGGTCTTCTTCAGAAAAACAATAAATTCCAGTCTAATCATGAGAAAAATATCAGACAAATCCCAATTGAAGAGCAGTCTACAAATAGCTGACCAGAACTCTTCAAAATTGTCAAGGTCATACAAAATTTTTTTAAAAAAAAGTTTCTCAAGAAAATCTGAGAAAACTGTCACAGCCAAAAGGAGTCTAAGAAACATGACTATTGAATATCTTATCATGGATTCAAAAATACATATTAAAAGCATATAAAAATACATATAAAAATCTGAAAACATTATGGACTGCAGTTCATAAAAATATGTTAATATTATTTCATTTTTTACGATAAATGTAAGATTTATTGTGACGAAAGATTTCAGTAACAAGTCAAAAAGCATGTGATATGTGGAAATGCTCTATATTGTCTTTGGTACTACTTCTTAAATCTAAAACTGTTGTAAACTATAAAGTTTATTATAAATATTTTTAAAAGACACACAAGAATGGTTAGGTGAAGAAGGAGGTTGAAGCAAAATGAGTTAAAAAAATTCACATTAATGGGGAGAATTATTTTAGTCAATAGAACTCTTTTCTGAATTATAGTAAGATGGATGTGAACAAGATAATATTTTAATATTTAATTAAATGGACCTTTTTATATAGGTTTAGGAGGAAACTGAGCTCATGAGAGATGAAGGGGATTGGTTAAACTGATACTTCTATCTTAATTAAGGAATCTACATAGAAATTAAATTCTTGAAGATTATGGTAAAGAAGGAGGTTGAAGTAGAATGAGTTAAAAAAGTTCACATTAATGGGGAGAATTATTTTAGACAATAGAACTCTTGTGTGAATTATAGTAAGATGGATGTGAACAAGATAATATTTTAATATTTAATTAAATGGACCTTTTTATATAGGTTCTATATAAAACTTGCTACTATAGGAATTGTGAAAATGCTTTTGCTTCTGATTTGGTTATGAGGGTTTCATTTTATTTTGCAAAATGTTCTTACTAAAATAAAAGTTTGCATAGACTCCATTAAACCTAAAATAATGATAAAATTTATTACTTGTCTCAAAAAATAACTTTGTTATTCCTTTGTTATCCTTTATTTCTACATGGAACAATGCATCACTCTACAATTATATGCTTGGGTGAAAAACTTTGTATGAGTAAATAATTCTTATACATTTAGAATGTGTATATTCTTATACATATTAAAACTTTTGGAGTAAAATTATTTCCTATTATTCAAATGATTTAGTGACCACAAATAAGGGAGATACTTCTGCTAAAATTTTAATGTCAACAAATACCTATAGAATCATATCTTTGAGTGACTAGCAAGCATGTTTACAGTATAAGAATGCTTCAAATCTAGTAAGAGTTAAAGGCAAAAAAAATGTATTATCTTTTATCTTCTTTCTTCAACTGATGCCTAAAATCTTTATAACCACTGTTTCCTTTTGATGAATGATTTCACTGCAGATATTCTTTTAGACATAATTGGAATTATCACAGAGAAATGATAACAATCTTTACAAAATAATTCATTACAGTAATATTTGCATGGAAACACTTTTTTTTAAACATAGGAATCATTATATGCTTCTAAATTTAAGGTAGATGACACTGAGTTCTGCAAGAATTTTTTCAGGGACTGAGAGCACTCTGTCTGCCTTGTGTTTTTCTGGAGTACACATGTATCACCAAAAGACTCCAATTAGTGCAATTTGCTTCCATCCACTATGGAGTTCCCATAGTGATCAGAGTTGTGCATGAAGTCACCTGAGAAGTGCTTGGACATCCTCTTATCATAGTTACTTCTTAGATGTATTTGCCCTCACCTCCTGCACTGAACATTCATCAAGTAAGTTTTAGCCAGGAACAAATTTGACTTCCATCCTGCACACAGTATGAAATACCAGAGCTTTCTCAGGAAAAAACCACATGAAGTTTCAGGTTCTTTGTATTTCCATGTCATTCCCACAGTGAGAAGTGATGAGGTAATGAAATATAATTTGTTTGATTTAATAAAAATACATATGCATCAACCTAATATTAACCCATAATTAAATCCTCTATATAATAGATAAAAATTGTCACATGTATTAAAAAAAAACAGGAAAGAATTCTTTTTAGAGAGTTTTAAATTCTGTAATGTTATTAAAATGAAGGGCCAAAAAGAACAGGGTAGACATATGTCACCCAACAAATCATTAAAATAGCTTTATTATGCAAATGATTTCTGGGTGATGGCAGGGGCTGTAATGTATTTCACCTGTATATAGTTGCTTAACCCTGTCACTGTTGCTTCAATTTCTAGATGAAGAAAGCCATTGCATATTCCAAGCAGGTCTGCTCACCATCATGATATTAATGAATAGTGGCATCACATCAAGTTTGGAGAAGGACCAGGCACAAGGAAGTTATTTATGTAAGTTATTATTCCAGGCTGCAAACCAAGAAGCAATGGCGCTTTAACAGCCAGAACCAAGAATTACTGGAGCTTGGAATGTCTTACTCCTAACAAATCAATACAGCAAAGTGTTTCATTTCATTTCAATGGAGTAATTAAAACATTTTTAACTAAGGGGATCCATAGGACACGGTGCATCATAAATTTTAGCCACTACCCACAACCATCTCTAATCAGCACTAGAGCCGAGCACTCCCAAAATGTATAGCCAAAAGAAACAAGTGGAACAAAAAGCAACATTTTACATTTATTCATGCAGAGGAATACCAGTATGATGACACATGTTCCTGTGGCATATTTTCTAACTGAAGTGACGTAATCCATAAAGAGTCCACTGGTGCAAGCCACGTAATGTTCATCATGAGCTCACAGAGAATTAGTTCATATGTTATGAATTAGGAGGTCTTTAATTTTGACCTAATGGGTTACATAAGTTTGTTCCTTTTAACACTATTATAATTATAAAAAGTAATAATGCACACAATTTAAAATAAAATGAAAGATCTTTTAATTAAAAGATATTTTGCTTCACGCTCAAATACCTCTCTTTAAATGGCAGAACCTGTATTGAATGGTTTATGTTTTCTGTTTAGCAGCAGTTATTTCTCTCTCTTTCACTTATATGTGTTTACTGTTTTTTGTTGAGAAACTTTTACAAGTTATGTGTTATTTCCCTCCTGGGGAAAATAAGAATTCAGGTTTATTATACTATCCCTTCCTTCCTATCCTCCTGCACCTTCACAAAATATAAGCACCAATATGAAGAAACTCTTTCCTAAAATCATTCACCTTCCATGAGTCCTAAAATTGATCCCATATTAATAGGACATTTTCCCCATTAGTTTGTTTTAAACAAAATAAAATATTTGGAGGAAATTAGGACCTCAATTGTCTGAGATGTTGAAGAAAGTCTGGTTTATCAAGAAAAGCAGGAAGCAAAGAGACAAAGATTTTTAGTCACTACCCTATATACTTCACAGTGTCTGATGTCTTTATGAGTGTCCTTTAAAAGTTATTTTTGAAAGCTGTAGGAAAATTGGTATACTTTTGCTTCTAGGAAAAAAATTCTCTAGAATTGAAGATTTAAAAAAACATTATATTTACAATATTACATAAATGGCATTTGGAACTCAAACTAACTTTTCCAGTAACAGGATTACATATAATTTAAAGGGGCCTGCACTTTAAATATTGAAGACCTGAGAATGATGGACTCTGAAAACCTGTGCTAGATGATTCAAAAAGTGAATCTAGTGCTAATAAAGATAGTGATGTCACAGGTGCAAGAGTTTAAATATGTCATAAATGTTCAGAGTGAAGGAAAGTAGATCTGTCAGTATATTATGTACACCAATAATTTTAAATATGCAACTAAACTAAGAAATTAACATTCATCTAATTTTTTAAATTTATGGGTAGAAAATTTGGCTAAAATACTTGGGTATTTATTATTCACTAAAATGAGGATTAGCTTATATTTCAGTTCTCTATACCCCCTCTGTCAAAATACACACACACACACACACACACACACATACATGTTGCTCCATGAGGGGAATACATCATGAGAAGCACATCATTAGGCAATTTTGCCATTTTGAGAAGAGTAATGTGTATTTACACATGCCAGTATGCTTATGATGTCAGTGATATGGTCTGTCATCGACCAAAATGTCAATAATGTGGTGCATGACTACATATTTACACACACACACACACACACACACAAATTTTTACACCCTCTACTGTTTACCTGAGTAACTTATTCATATATTCACAATATACTGAATCAACATGTAACTAATATGCATTAATAAATAACTTATTATTTAAAATATTCTCAAATATTTTATTCATCTTTCTGAAGGATTAAACTCCCAATCTGGTTAAAATTGTGTGTGAAAGCAATATGCCATTTCTGAAATAAATTTTAAAAGCCAATTTAGAAGTCATGCTCTCTTTTTCCCCTTCCAAGACAACCAGCATAAATTCACATGAAGCTTATTTCATCAGCCCTGGTGCAGAGTGGAGGACACATGGAGCTGAGTCATAGCTGAGCCACGAAGGACAAACAGCAGCAGTCAATGCAAACCTCAGTTGGCATAACTCACTCCAGTTTTACTAGGATTTTTTTTCTTCTGCATAAAATATGCCAACCTTTAGTTTATGAGGTGAGGACAGCGTCTGAGACCTTTCCAGAAAGTTCTGAGAGCCCCTGTTCTTCTCTACTTGTCTCCATTGTATTTTATCTTTCGATTTCTCCAGCAGGATTTCATTTTTACCCATCTAGACTGAAAGCATTTCCCTCCTGGATAATCACCTATAGTAAGTGGGCTACTAATGACCACAGATATTAGGTTCTAATACCTGGAATCTGTAAATGTTACCTTGACTGAGGTGAGGGGAGGGTCATCAAAGGTCTCAAGATGGGACAATATCTAGTGAACGCTAAGTGCAATCCCAAGTGCTGTGGTGAAATGTAGAGGGAGCTTTCACTGATTTGCAGTAGGTTAAAGTGAGGATTGGGGGAGAGAAAGAGATAGAGATGTGAAAATTGGAGTAACGTTGCCACAAACCATGGGATCTCAACAATAAAAAGCCGAGAGTACACTCTTTCCCAGAGCAAACAGAGGGCGTACAGCCCTATGCTGTAAGACTTCTGGCCTCCAGAACAGAGAGGACAGAACATTTCTGCTATCTTAAACTATTAAGTTTGTGGTAATTTGCTTTAGTAGGCATGGATAACTGATAAGCTATGATTTAGTCCTCAATGCTTTGGCTAAATTATCTATCTAAAGTTACAAAAGTATTAACCATTAAAATAGTGCTTACAAAACATAGTAACAATAAAAGTTTGAATTTAAAGACTTATTTTTGGGGCTAGTCATGTAATTAGTCAATGCTTTTAAAGGTCTATGATGTTTTAGAGATATAACACCATGTGCTCTATCTGAATGCATCATCCACACACTCACACCAATGAGACCCCTGATGATACCTACAGGCAAAAATCATTTGCACTTTTATTGGAAAGGGAGTACTAGGGATAAAACACAGGGCCTCATTCATGCCAGGCAAGTTATCACTTCGCATAGACCCAGCTCTTCTAAATTTTATTTTGAGACTGCATCCTGCTAAGTTGTCCAGGCTGGCCTCAAATTTGCAATTCTCCCTCAGTCTCCAGAATACCTAGAACTCACTTGCTCAAATCTAATCTTATTGCATCTTAAAAAATTAAATATAACATCTCAAACATAGTGTATTGTACTACTATCAGAATATACATTATACTATGGTGGAGCTATATAGGTTTTGAGGTCTGAAAAAAATGGGCTATAAGGATGGCTTTTCTATTCAATATTTATGTGATTGTAGAAATTTTTCTCAAGCCTCAGTTTTCTCATTCATAAGCTAAGAATAATGCCTACTTTACAGTGTGATTTATGTTTTAAATCTATACAAGGTGCATGGCATTGTGCTAAATGATATCACTTAATGTTATCACTACCTCTTTTTACAACTGTGCATCCACTAACTAGTTAATACTCAAGGTCAGGACCTTCACATTGCTTACTTTTTTTCTATGTCAAATATAGTCAAGTACATCATACTTTTAAAAAGTATTTTGAAACAGGATAAATAAATGAGTGAATGAATGGGTAGGTAAGGTGTGCTCTAAATTTTTACTCATTCCTACACTTTTGAAAATGACAATCGAGAAAGGAAACAAGTTCTACCAACTAACAATGCATAGCCATTTCTTGGAGGATTCCAACCTGACATTTTCTTGTGAGTGTGTGTTAACTTGGAGCAAAATATTAATTTGAAAAATAAAAGACATAATAGAAGTGGAGAGAGGGAAGTTCAGGGGGAGAAAGAGAAAAAAACAGAAAGGAGGAAGAGAAGCAAAAGAAAACAGGACCAGGAGGGGAAGAGAAAAGGAGAGGAGAAAGAAGGTAAAACCATTCTATGTGACCACCTGCCTATAGTTCTGTCAATCCTATTGCCTTTGCCAGGTCTGTATGCCACCAGCCTAACTGGCTCTATTATCAGTAATATTCAAGATATGCAATGTTTTAGAGATAATAACTACTACATAAGCAATAATAATGACTCATGCTGTATACTGCCTCCCCTTGTTAAATTTCAAATTCTGGAGTCACTAGTGCATTCCAATGACATTGCTTAAATCCTTATATCTTCAAACCGGTGTGTGTGTGTGTGTGTGTGTGTGTGTGTGTGTGTGTGTTTGTAAAATAAACCTCAGAAATATGTCTGGGAAAATACTTGTGGGAGGTAAAATAGAACAATGCTGGAATCAATTTACATTATCCACCAAAAGAGTTGCAAAGAGTTATTTCTAGAAGAAGTAACCAGTTGTGTGCAATAGTACTGGTAAAGCACAAAAGATGAAAATAGATAAATGGTAGTTGAGTTTAGCATGATGGAACATCCTTGTCAACCTCAACTTCAGCACTGGAGAAGTGAAACTGAGATACAGTAGGCTAAAGGATAAATAAAAAGTGAAGAAATAGAGACAAGGAATAGAAATAGCTCATTGTTAGAGTGTTTTGTGAAAACAAGCAAGAAGTGGCATATGGGTTAGATGTGGCTAGAGGGATCAATTGGAAAATTTTGCATTTTATTGGCTTTAAATAAGGTATGTCAATAGGGTTATGGGAATAAGTGAGTAGGAATGGAGAAATGATATCTCAAAACAAATAAGGGATAGCTACAAAACAAAATATTTAGTAAGATTACAACCAAAACTAGAACTTTTCCAGATAAACAAAGTAGATAGTAAAAGAAAGAAAGAGAGAGAGAGAATGCAGGAGAATGTTTGCATTAAAAGCTGGATTGTGAGCCAAATTTTATAAGAAGAAAAATAAAAATATGAGAGTTGAATAGTTGAAAAATTGGTTGGAACAATAGATTGATGAGGGCTAAGTTTAAACATTTTGAAGAGGACTAATGAGAATCAGGAGTAAATGGAAGTGTTACAGTGACAAAGCTTTGGCTCTGGCTATGAATTGGTGGAGGGTTGAAATGTGAGGTTGAGGAGAGTTTAAGAAAATGTTTGTTATAAATCAAGAAAGAGATAACAGGGAATGATGGATGGGTCATTTTCGCTTTAACAGATATAGTTGCAGAGTCACAAATTGAGAGTAAAATCCTGATAAAGGAAACAGTCTTTATTAAACAGTCTTTATTAAGGTAAGGTGCTGTAGAAGTCTAAATATACAGTGACAATAGTTAAGTGCAATGGTATAGACACGAATCCCTCATGGGATTTTGCATAAGAGAAAACACATATATATGAATGTAGAATTGTCACAGGGACTAAAAGAAATAATCTATGCTAATCTACACACACACACACACACACACACACACACACACCACAGAAGTAATACATTACCATTTAGGAAATTTCATTATGTGATAATAAAAAAAAATTTAGAGTAAGTGAAATTTGAGCTCCTATATGTTGCTAAGTGAAAAGCCTTATAATAAAGAAAAAATAATCAGAGATATATTCTTTAAAAAATCTTACATGTTGATTGACATGTTTTCTCTCCTATAATGAATTCTTTGATGCTATTAATTATCTTACGAATATCTATGCTCAGCAACTGGCACAATCTCATGCATACTGAACCAGTATTTGTTGACTTAAAAGTTTGAAGAATCCCAATTATGTGAAGGGTTTCTTCTTCAATTAATAACTGAAGTATGGAAGAATTTAAGAGAATCTAAATTAGCTGTTGCACAGAAAGTAAAAAATGAATTATATTCTAGTACATCAGGAGAGATTTAAAAATCATTTTCACTTATTAAATATCATACATTTTTTATTTCGATGCCTAGTGTATTTCTAATTGACTAAAATAAGTGTAGAGTGATAATGTGATGTGTTATTCTTGTGCATGTAATACCAAATAATTATTATGCATATTTCCAAGAAAATCAAAAGATAGGACCCTGCCTGACCCTGGAAATTTGCTCAGACAATCTGTGGTCATGGTTCATTAGTGATATGCTCAACCAAGCTGGTGAATAAATAATCATTTTCATTTCCTTTCATTGCCTCTTATGCTTGTGGAGGTCATTAACAGATAAGAATGACATTATGAACATTTTGTGCAATAAAGATTCCATGAACTTAAGAATCTTATTTTTTTTTCTGCTAAGAGGCCATAAGCACAGTAGAAGGATGAAGAATAGGAGATTTTAAAAAAGTAAATTTAAACACAGGTTTAAGTGAAGTGCAACAAGAAATGTGGGTGAAAAAAAAATTTAATTATATGCTAGTTGAAGGCAACCACTAATAATTAAATACAAATGCAAATATATACATCATAAATGTACATATACACATACATATGAAAATATATATCAAATAATACACTATATAGATAAATTTTGTGAAGATAATACATATGTAGAGTTGTATGTGTACATGTATATATGTATACATTTTTATACAAGAAAACCACATGTTTTCTACATATATTTTGGAGAGATTATATGAAGAAAAAAATTTAAACTCTTGCCTAATAGCTGTTATGAATTTCCCTTACATTTAGAAATACCTAAAATAAGTTGACTCAAGACAAATAAATGTAGTATAGCCCACTTTAAACTCTTACACAAATATGTACATACAATTCAATAATGACCCAGGTGAGAACTCCACTAATGAAAAGTACCACCATGATTATTGTCTTATGTCTTCATTTCCTTCTCATATTGGTAGAAATAATTTGCAAAGATATTGGCTTATCCCAAAATAAATTATCAGGCTGGGCTGTTAATGGCTTTCCTTAGTAACTACAATTGTGTATAACTACTGCTGAATCAATATTTAAAGAATAAGAAACAAAAACTTCAACTCTTAAATTGTTCATGCTACAAATGAGAAATTATTTTAGCTCTAATGAATCATATTTTTTTAAGTATAATATACAGGACAAATGTTTTTGCAAAACATTTTATTATATATCATATTCACCCAGTATATGATTATTTTGTTAAAATTAATAAGAAAGACTGAAGGTCCTATGTTCCTGTGAATTACTAAGTAATGAGATGTATGCTCAAAACTCTACTAGGAAAGAAGGACTAGAAACAATGGTTTAAACTCTAAATATGTGCATCAATTCTCCAAAGGAAACATTACTAACAATGTAGCACCTTTTTAAAAAAAAAAAAACGTAATAAGCCCTGCTCTAAATAATGTATCAAAAATAGAAACTGCATAGTTAAGTATACAGAAGGGGCCCTAATTGTCTTTTTAAATATTCCATTTTGTTTCAGGCTGAGATTTAAAAAAAAAAAAAGAAAAGAAAGAAAGAAAAGAAAAGAAGACAAAGACATTGTGATTCATGTGTGTTGGATCTTGTTGTAGTAAAGAACTTCTCAGGGGAAAATAAAATGTCTCTTAATCCTCTCGAAGGAAATAAATGAAGACTTTAATGAGTTGTGAAGATGCAAATGACAAAAATTGAATACATGAAGCAAGTTCAAAGTGATTCTTTTTCTGCCCATAGAAGCAAAGCACAAAATGCCAACTAAAATTTCATAGAAAATATATCAAAGTGTATTTGTTTTATTTTTATTTTAAAATTTTAAATAGTTAATTATATAAAACAATAAAGAATATTAGGATTCAAGACCCTTTATTTAGATTTCTGGCCTAAAACACTGTATACAAGTCACTTCGATGAGCTCTCTTTCCTTCTCTAGAGAGTTAGTGATGAAGACTAGAAATGGAGTGTTACGGCCTTGGACAAAATTGGTTCACCCATATCTTCATAGCACTAATATGCCTATTAATGATGACCGCCTTTAGAACACAGGGTATTTAACATTCTTTTAGGCTTATCACTGGACTCTCATTATCATTTCTGGAGCAACTGGAAAAGTCTGCTTCAAATTGTATTATACAGAGAAGTAAATCCTCAGTAAAACCACTGAGGATTTAACTAGGAGAGTAATGTGATCAAAACTGTGTTTTCAAAAGATCTGTCACTGATTTTTAATGTGTAGAACAGCCTAAAGGGAAGTAAATACCAGATTATAGGCATTCATATTTTCAAACTTAGAAGATAACAATGACAAGCTTCTCTCGTATGTGGCAGTACCAAATTGCATTTCATCACCAGTACATAAGAGGTTTCTGTTTTGCCTATATTTTCTTTTTAATTAAATTATTTTAGCTATACATAGTAGTTGGGTTCATTTGGACAAAATCATACATTCATGGAATTTGATTCCAATCCCCTTTTTTTGTCTCCTTTCCTCCCCTCCTCCTTCCCTCTATTCTTCTTCCTCTACTGATTTTCTATTTGCTAATTTATCTATTTATTTTTGATTGGTATTTTCTACATATATTAACGATAAAATTCTCTGTGGTATATTCATATATTCACATAGCATGATTTTGTCCAACTGATTCTTCATTTCCTCCCCTTTCTGTCCTCCTGTGTCCCTCTCAACCTTTCTCTTCTCCACTGGTCTTCCCTCTATCTTTGCGTCCTTCTGCATGTAGTTGTATTTTTGTTTAAGTACTTCACTCCGCTTTTGGTATATGAGTAGATATCCAAGTTTTGTCATGAGGAACCCATCAGTTGTTCCTCTTTGGGGCCTGGTTCTTGGTTTGGAGATTTTGTCTCCCCAATTCTATGTATGTCATAGGTAATGTTGAGGTTAGGTGGGACTAGATTTTGGGTGGGACGAGATTGGCTGTAAATTGTCTTGAGTTGTGGGTACTGTTATGCAGCAGGTTTACTACTGCGTGAACTTGAAGTGTCCTCATTCCTTTCTAGCTACTCTCAGGAGAAGGGTGGAGACAGGAAGAACACTAACGTTAACAACAAATGTACAGTCTTAGGATAAAGGCCCAGCACCTACTTTGACATCTATAACACTAATTGCCACCCACATCAGATTGGTGGAGTCAGCATTTAGCAATAGTATCAATAATAAAAAACTGAACTAGATTAGGCATTAGACAACATGTGTCTACCACATCGTCTACTGTATTAATAATCACAATCACATGAATATAAGTATTACATAAACTATGTAATTCTATTATTTAGTGGAATTACATTTTCTTACATGAAGAAAAAAATAGGGCATGAAGGCTAGACAAAGTTTGAATTAGTTAAAAAAGTAAACATACAAGAGACATAAGCTAGGTAGCAGATGTTGCCTGTAAAGAGGCATCCATACAATGAGATCTCTCTCTCTCTCTCTCTCTCTCTCTCTCTCTCTCACACACACACACACACACTACACACACTGCATACAAAATATTGTAGAATGGAAAAAATACAATGAATAATGAAATACATGAAATGATATTTGAAAAAAAAATAAAAAGTTAAAATTTAAAAAGTGAAGAATAAAAATTAAGAATGTACTAAGGTCTAGGGTCTCTGGTAAAATCTGCTTTTAGAGTGTAGGGTCTAAACCTCCCCAGGTGCCACCTTCACCACTAAAACTATGAATTACCCTATAGTTCAGATGCTCCTGTGTGGCCACCATAGGGTCAATAACTCTTATGGGGTGCCAGAGCCTGTGTAATCCAGGTAAAAATTTCTTTGTGCCTATTTCAGTCCCTCTGGTTCAAGAACACTCTGGGAATTTTAATAGGTGACTGAAGGCAACTTCCTTTTTGAATTTCTGACCTCCTGTCTCTGCCCCATGCTGAGTAGCATTTATAGATGTTTCCTGCTCTGCATGGTAAATGGTTTCAACCACTAGTTTCCATATAAACCTCCTTCTTCTCTTTCCCTATTTTTCCTATATTTTCAATCACATTTTATATTAACAGCTCTTTTTAAATTCCCTAATTTTAAGGGAGTTGAATAAAAGCCCACGGTTGTTTCGACCTACACAGCCTTGATTACTGATCATATAAAGGATAATAGCATTTCTTTAAGAGCATTAGATGAGTGATACCCCTTTTAAATGGCCTCTTTATGCACTTCAGTTTTTCTTTTTCGTTCTAGTGGTCTGTAGAGAATTTTAAAGCATTCTAAATACTATGCATTTTTTCTCTTAAGTGTTAAAAATATCCAGTGGCTGGAGTTGTAACTCAGTGGCAGAGTGCTTGCCTCACACATGTGAGGCACTGGGTTCAATCCTCAGCACACATAAAAATAAGCAAAATAAAGATATTGTGTCCATCTATAACTAAAAAATTTAAATATATATCTTCAGTATTTTCAAAATATATTTATTTCATATATTCTTAAAATTTCAATGTAGTCAAATGTTATCAATCTTTTTCTTTATAACATGTAATTTTTCTTTGCTACATCAAGTCATAAATTTTTCTCTTATGAATCTGGTATATTTCTCCATTTATTTAGGTCTTTTTATGCCCTTCAGTAAATATTATTGCTTTCTCTATAAAACTTCTGCCCAACTTTGATAGATTTATTCTTACATACATTATAATTTTTTGCTTTCATGGATGATACATTTCATTTTGGTATCTAATTTAAATTTGAAATACGGGAATGTTATCGATTTTGGAATAGTGATCTTGCATTCAGGAACTTTGATAACTCTCATTAGTCCTAATAGTTTACAAAGTCCCTTGGATTTAAAAGCACAGTATCATTTGACTGCAAATAATTACAAGGGTCCTTGATTTCAGAGCTAATGAATTTTGTCTTTTCCATTTTATTACTACTATGATATAATAACTTTAGTGTAGTTATTTCAGTGTAAATAATAAAATATCTTTATTCCATTATAGTGGTAAAATTTGTTCCACTACTATAAATTTTAATAGAAATAGTGATGGCAGTCATCTTTGTGTTCCAACACAAGGGAGCCACTCTCATTTCAGAATCAATGCCAAGTTTTATCAAACTGGTGGTAAATTGCATTACTAGCTATTTAATATTAAACATTCCATGCATTTATGGAACAATTCTAATAGGTTATGATGCATTCTTTGTACAGATTAATAGATTGGTGCATTAACATTTTAGTTACCCATAAATTTAATTTCTTCTGCTATTGATTTTCTTATAGTTTGAATCTTAAATTTTCCCTAAAGGCCCATGTGTTAAAGAACCAAAGCAAAAGGGGCCAAACAATCATGGACTGGAAACTTTACAACTGTGAGTCCAAATGAATATGTTCTCTTTATAAGTTGATTATCTCGGGTATTGCTTACAATGACAGAATGCTGACTAACTCACCTAATTGTTTTACAAATTTTCATTAGGCTTATGAAATAAAATTTAACCTATAAAACAATGTAAGTGAGATTTTAAATAATATCTTATGTCGGAGGCTTATATAAATCTACAACATTCTGTTTACTGAATCCTACTAAGGATTTTCAAGATTTTCCATTTTTCTTGAATCAATTAGACAAAATGTATCTTTTATCTACATTGTTAATAGTAAACTAGGGCACAATGAATTGTTTTTTTGTTTGTTTGTTTGTTTGGTTGGGTTTTTTTCACCAGGAATTGAACCCAGGGACACTTAACCACTGAGTCCTACATCCCCAACCATTTTTTGTGTTTTTGAGACAGAGTTTTGCTAAGTTGCTTAGGATCTCACTAAGTTGACATGGCTGGCTTAAAACTTGCCATCCTCATGCTTCAGTCTCCCAAGCTGCTAGTTTTACCACTGCACCTGACAGTACAGTGAATTTTTAAGGAGTTTCTTTGAATAAATAGCGATTCATTTATGAGGCAGCTCTAAACTGGAAGTGGTATGAGGGTTCTGCCAATGGAGACCAAGAGAGCTTTTATAGGGCCAATGCAAAAGCAAAAAAAAATTAAAAGGTTGATTAAAATTATAAAGTTGTTTTATTTCACCTACTCTACTAGAAAGACCCTGCTTATGTAAGTTAGTTGACAGAGTTGATAGCTTCTGGTGGATAGCCTTAAGTTTGCTTTTTTTTTTTTTTTTTTAATATAGGCATTTCCAAGAAATAGCCCAAGTTATGTTTGCAAATCAACCAAGATTAAAATCAATTTATAGGGTTTGGCTGACTTCATTCAGAATCCTACAAACCCATCTCCATTTTAATTTAGATTAACAACACTTTAAATTTGTTAGCATAAAGTTTTTGAAAACAGTCCTTTTTGATTTCTTTGTGAAGACAACCTTTTAATTATTAATATTCATTGTTTTATTATTTCCTTTTTCAGTTCAATGTGTCTAAAACTTTATATTTGTTCATTTTTAAATATATTTTTAGCTGTTGATGGATATTTATTTTATTTATTTACATGAGGTGCTGAAAATCAAAACCAGTGCCTCACACATACTAGGCAAGTGCTCTACCGCTGAGCTACAACCCCAGCACTTATCTGTGTTCTTAATCTTATCTGATCTATATTGTTTCTTGACTTTCATTTTTAATATTTTCTTCTTTTTATTATTTTTCTACTATCTCTAATCTTATTATTCACATTTTTTTCTCTTTTCCTGGATTCTCTTAAATTTGAACCTCCGTTTTGAACATCTTCTCTGAGGGATATTTATCAATCCTAATGTCTTATTGAGCTGATTACACAAGTTTTTAGTATTATTATTTTTTAGTCCTAGAGATTTTTTTTCTAATTTCTGTATTTTTGTCCCATAAATACATACCAGTGAAAACATTTGATTAGTTAATATTTATCTTTTCTTCTTAAATTAAATGTCTGAAGTTTATCTTATTTCATACTGCCCTTAATTAGACCTTATAGGTAATGGAACTATCAAAGGGAGGGACCTTTCTTTGGAGATTTGAAATGAAGACAGCCTGGATTTATTGCTTGCTAAGAGAGAATTGAATTCGCAAAGCAAGTTCCTCCAAAAAAATATAAGTACTAATTTGAGATGGATTGGACATAGGAAGAATTCAGGGACTGATAGATTTTTGAAAAGCAAATGCCCTAAACTTCCACCAGTTTTAGCTGTGTAGATCTTTTGACTGGCATGAGTTTGTTCCCAACTGACTTCCTACTGTATAGGATGTCTCTGACTGATGAAGATGGGCTTAAAACCATCTGTAATATATGTTACTTGATGTCCTGTGACTCTGTGCAAGGTACTTTTTCCTTTTGGAGAGTAGGAATTATTTTTTCAAAAGAGAACTATTCATCTTAGAGAATCATTTTAACAGTCATAATAGTGTTGCAACTTAATAACAGTCATATTCTTGTTGATCTGTTTTAAGGTTAAACAATCACAAGGTTTGAAAGGTATTCTGGAATTTATAAAGACAACAGAAGTGGAAATCAGGAATAAACTAGACAGAATAATAATAATAATAATCAGAAATAAACTAGACAGAATTCACTAAATGGTGGAGACATAAACATAAGCATAGCAATACTTACATACTTACATATTATAGCTAGAAGTTGGCAAAATTATGTATACAATAATAGATATTGAATTAACATTTATGTATTGATATATTTAAATATATCTGAATGTTCTAAGGAATTCATAGAGACACTCTGGAACCACCAAGGTGAATGAGCATGTATTGACTTGGTCCTAAGAAGACTGTTTTCTCTCCTGGTTTGTCTTTAATGCTGTCCATCAACAGGTCAGTCTATTTCAACATGATGACTTTGGTTATTATGGATAATTTAGTATATCCATTTATAATTTATCAGTTCTGTGGATTTTCAGTTTCTTGGGCATTGTTTTATAACTGGAACTCAAGTTCTGTCTATGTTTGTCTTGGTAATATCTACTTGTTTAATGCACAGTACAATCAACAATAAGTCCCTCTTCTTCTGATCACAAAGCCAAGAGTCCCAGAAAACTCATGTAAATTTCCTGATTCTGGGCTCTGCTCTGTGTATAGAAGATAAAGTGATAAAAAAATATTTCCAGAAAACTGAGTGCTTTAGTTTAGATATTGAACATCTCCAAAAGACCCATGCATTGAAGGTTTGGTCTCCAGCCTAGGTTGCTACTTTGACATGGTAAAACCTTTAAGAGGTGGGGCCAAGTTGGAGGAAATTGGGTCATTAGGGAAGTGCCCTTGAAGTGGATATGGAATCCTCACCCCTTCCTCTCTGTTTCTGCCTTCCTTCCTTTCTGAGGTGAGCAGCTTCCTTTGTCACACACTTCTACCATGATGTACTATGCTCCCACAGGACCAAAGTGACTATTCCAAGCAATTATGGATTGAAACATCTGAAACAGTGAACCCAAATAAACCTTTCCCCCTTTTAAATTGATTATCTCAGGTATTTTGTCACAGTAACAGAAGGCTGACTAACACAGGCAGAATTGGGTGATCAATGACTCTTTTAATATGTTTTCCAGCTCAACAAACTTGGAAAAAAGAAATAGATAAATTGGTCTGTGTGGAAAAACATGATTCAGATTTATGAGCTATTCATTAAGATATCAGAATGATGGACTTGAGACTGGGAGCAGAATTTCTCTCAAGCAATATAGGAACGATACAATTAATTTACTGACAAGTTACCTCACATAAATCACTGTCCAAAATTTTCATCAATTTACTTTACCACCATCATCATATAAGCATACCTGTTTCACTGCACCTTTGCAAACACTTGAAATAATACCTATTTCTCTAATTTTCATTTGTCTCCATATATATGAATATGTGTGTGTATGTGTATATGTGTGTGTGTTTTAATTTTATTATCACTATGAGTTAATGAAATGAGACTTATGGGTGAAAAATAGAATATAAAGATAATGTCTTATTCAAAGACAATGGAGTTCTTCAGAGTGAGAGAGAATGACAATGAATAAGAAGAAAGAAACTAATAATCCTCTTTAGAAGATATGACTGGAGCTGAAAGATGAGAAAAACAAAAGCAACATCACCCAATGTTTATTCTTTAGAAAAACCTGACAAAATGGGTAAATATGTGATGTGTTCTTCACAATGATTATAAACCTAATATAGTATGAGAATTTGTGAAAATTCTAAATATTTTTTAAAAGTTGTATTCTATTTAAGAAGACTGTCTTTAATTTCTTCACTTGTCTGTTTCCCAGTTTGATATCTTAAAACATAACTAAATAAATAAGAAAAATTTTACTGAGGTTAAATTTGGGGAAAAAGTTGTTTTGATTGGTGAAAAATCAATAAATGGAAGCTTTGGAAAAAGTGGAAATTTAATTTTTATTGGATTAAGTAAGAAAAGTAGAGATATTCATTTGTGTACCTGAGAAGATAAAATTATATACATCTTAAGCAAACTTAAGCAAAGACTTCATAAAAAAAAGTTTGTGTAGATCTCCCTGTTTCATCAGAAAATGTTCTTGATTTTTTTAGATATATTGAAAATTTTAAACGATATTTAAACAGCGAATTCTCTTTTGTGGGTATCATGATTTGATCGTACTAAAACACTCAAAGAGTTTTAAGGTGAGACTTTTTTTATTCTTTTTTCTTTATTCTTCTAGACTGCCAGCCTCCTCTCCACAAGTAACTGTTAGAAACATGTTTTAATAATTTCTATTAGAAAAAACGATGTGTGTTTATATACAGATTTGTATATGAGTGAGTATTTGATACTTTATGTTATCATGAGTGGAAGCTCATTGAATGCGTTGTTCAGTAGGGAATGGTCGTCAGTATTGGCATATAATTATAAGTACTGTCTCAAGCTGATATATTTGGTTTGGATAGAAATCTAAACTCTGCCTCTTAACAGCCATGTGAGGGAAAATAATGCAATTTCTTGGTACTTCTTCAGTCGCTTTATTTATGTGTGTATATATATATATATATATATATATATATATATATATATATATATAGAGAGAGAGAGAGAGAGAGAGAGAGAGAGAGAGAGAGAGAGAGGTTAATAAAAATATCTACTTCCCAGGGCAGTTGTTAAGATGAAATATGTAAAATCATCTCAGGTAACCAGAACAGTGCCACAAAGCAAGAAAAAAAAATACACTCAAAGTTTAGCTATTATCATAATATTATTATGCTTTTCTCACTAATTTATTTTATAGCTTTTCTCCTATCTGCACATACAGATCAATCTTATAATAAATTGTTGCACAGATAGATAGATAGAAAACATTTTTTGAAGTACTGAAAACTGAACCCAGGGAATTCTACCACTGAAATACATCCCCCGGCATTTTAAATTTTATTTTGAGATAGTGTCTCACTCAGTTGCCCAGGCTGACCTTGAATTTGCAGCCTTCCTGCCTCAGGTTCTTGGGATTGTAAGCATGTAAAAACCAAGCCTATTGGGCTCAACCTTATTCTTTTTAATGACTGCATACTATCTTTACACTCCTATGCCGATGAACAGTTAAAGGAACTATACTGCAGTAACAGTCCATGCTCAGTTTTACACCAATATGCAAACATTTACTTGGGATGTATTCTGAAAGGTAAAGTTTTGGTTCAGAGAGAAAACACACTATGTATATTACCCCACAACAGATACACAGAGAAAAATATCTCTGCAAAATATACCAAAAGGTTAAGATATGTTGGCAGAAGCCTTTTAGAAAATACTATGTAAAAAAAAAAAGCACAATTTTATTTGAGACACAGATTGCAAAAGGATAGATGTGTGACTCATTGTTGGTCAGTGGTGACAATAAGAAAACTGACAACAGAATAGCTCACTTTGATATTTATCTCTCTTCTTTTGAAGGAGATGGGGCTTCATATGAAATAGCTAAAATCCAATGTAGGTGCAAAGATCATGGGTGCCTTTCTAGATTCTTTGAATTTGTCAATAAGGTCACATGCAATTACCACTAAGAGCCACCTGAAGGTGAAACAATGCCCATAATCTGTGATCAGAGAACCAGAAAAATTTTGATGAGCCCTAATTATTTGCTAGATGTCTTTTCCCAAGCTAGTTTTCTGGGCTTATTTCCTCAATGATTGACTGAAATATGAAGGAAGAAGAAAAGAATAATGGCCTATGCAAAGAATGAGTTCAAAAATTAAATTAACTTTATAAATTTTATAAATAATAGTTGTCACTATTAATAAACTAAAAAAATAAGAAAAATGCTCAAATAATGGAATTCAAAGTAATCATGATATCTTAAAAAGCAGAGGGAAGGGAGTTTAATGTACCAATCTCAGAGATGTATAAAATGCAGCTTGGAATGATAGGTAATGGAGGCTTTAGAGAGAAATGGAGATAAGTGGTACCAGCATGAATTCACCAAAACAAGTCATAACAACTATCCTCATTTCCTTTTTTGACAGGAACACTGGAATAATAAATCATAACAGTGAATTCAGCAAGCTAACTTCAGAAAGTCATTTGAAAAAGTATTTCAGATTATTTTTGTAGATAAGATGAAGAATAAGACTTATTAACTCAGATGATTCTGGGATCATATACACAAAACAAAAGTCACTTAATTGATGGAGCAAAGTAATAAGTGTTACAGAGCATTGCTTTTATTCCTTTTTATCAAAATGTGTTATTTATTTGAACATAGCACAAACTTATTGAGTGGGGAACTGACATAAAATCTAGAATGTATAGGAAACAACTGGCTTAAAAAACAGAATGAGGGCTGGGGATGTGGTTCAAGCGGTAGTGCGCCTGCCTGGCATACGTGCGCCCTGGGTTCGACCCTCAGCACCACATACAAATAAAGATGTTGTGTCCCCGAAAACTAAAAAATAAATATTAAAATTTTTTTCTCTCTCTTAAAAAAAAAAACAGAATGAGAAGCCACAAAGAATCTCACATGCAGAACCTAAGACCAAGTTAATCAACAGGAAGTTTATGGTCATTACAAAAGTAAAATCCAGAAAGAGTATTAACTGCTGCAAGAGTGAAAAAAGACTGAAAGATATTAGATGACAGGAAGGATTTCATAAGTAAACCATGTCTTAGGGTTGTTTAAAGTAGCTTCAGGATTAAAAGAATGTATCATTCTATTTAACTTCAAGTTGCTAAAATCATGCTTAGTTCATGCATAAACACAAGGCAAGGGATTGTGTTTTCAGAAGTACTTTGATAAACCAAAAAACTCTTAAAAAGAAAATGACAGAGTGGTAGCCACCTCAAAGGCATGTATGAGGATTACTTGTACTTAAAAATTTTTAAACATAAAATCAAAAGATAAATACTGACTTTATTGAAATATTAATGAGAACTATCTGGTGAAAATAAAATAGATATATTCTGAATAATATTATAGTGAAGAACAAGAGTCTATTGGTAGAGATTACAATGTGTGTGACATCACTGAAAATGAAATAAAAACACATGAAATAGAGCAATTCATTCAGGGAAAAGCCACTTCTGAGTGATGAGGTGTTAATCATAAGTCATTCAAGAAAAGGTGGATCAATTATTTACAGGGGACTTTTTAGCAGTGCCATAAGGATTTGAACCCTCGTGTTTAAGAATCTATGGTTGTTTATCACTTCTTTCTTTCTTCTTCTTTTGTCTAATTTTGATTTCTGGTTTTCATTTGATTCTCCTTTCTCAGTTTTTCATGTACCATATTACAATAGACTCATTTAGACCACATCATGTCTGTCTCATCTTTTGTATTTCTTTTCCCTCTACTCTTCTCTATAACTGTTAGGTTTCTGTGAGAACTTATGCATTTGGCTTAATTTTGCTGCATATACACACATTCTTGTATTGTTCATTGATCTTTTGTTTGATTACTAATACAGCACATTTTTTAAATGTCAAAGTCAACATATTTTTATGCTATTTATAGCACTATAAATGGTTATTACAAGAACAGCTATGAAAATAGTTGTTTTAAAGTTGAGTTTTATGATACATATACATGCTAGTGACCCAGACAAAATCATGTATGATGTGATCATCAGGATAATATGAGTCTGTATTTCTCTGTACTTCATTTATTTGATAACATTATTTGATTAAGACAAAAGAGTAAAAACATCTTCAATTTATAATGTGCATATTAATGCAACATTTCTACATATTTTTATAAACTGCTTTTTAAAGTATAAAGTATTGTGTTCATTGTAGAAAATGTGGTGCCTCCAAAGGCTCACATCAGCTTTAAAGACATGTATTGACTGACTCAGAATGGAAGAAAAGGGTATTCCACGAAAATGAAAACCAAAAGACAGCAAGGGAGCTATTTTTGTATTATATAAGATTGACTTTAAATCAAAAACTAAGAAGAGACAAAAATGTCATTATATAATGTTAAAAAGGATCAATTAATCAAAAAGATACAACACATAATTATAACATAATCAAAAAGACATAACATACATTATCCATTTACCCAAAATTGAGTCACCTAAATAATAGAGCAAATGTTAAGATCTGAAGGTATAAATGATATTATAATAATAGCAGGGAAATTTAACACCCCATTTTCAACAATGGCTAGGTCTTTCAGGCAGAAAACCAATACAGAAACATTGGGCTTGAAATACACATTAACCTCGAATGGACTTAACCAACATACAGAACATCCCACCCAACTCAAGAATGCACCTTCTCCTTAAGAACACAATGAACATTTTCCAAGAAAAAAATATACAGAAGGCCTCAAAATAAGTGTGAATAAATTTATGAATACTGAAATTATACTAAACATTTCTTCCAACAAGAGTGGTATGAAACTAGAAATAGTAATAGCAGGAAACTTACAACACCAGGGAATTAAACAATGTGCTTCTGTACAAACAACCGATAGGTCAAGGTAAACATCAAAAAAGAAGTCAAAAATGTCTTGAGACAAGTAGAAATTAAGGCTCGCTAGAGCAAAGCTTTACAATGTAGCAGGAGCATTCTGAAGGGAAATGTCCTACAATAACGCCTACGTGACAAGATAGAACTCAAGTGTACACCTCACTGTACTCGTCAAAGAACTAGAAAAAGAAGAACAAAATAAGCACTATGTCAGAAGAAGGAACAGAATATTAGAGAACATAGCATAAATAAAGGAAATATAACAAAATAGAAAACAAGAGAAAAGACCAACAAAACTAAGAATTAATTTTTGAAAATATAAATAAAATAAAAAATTGTTAATTTGGCTAATTAAAGAAAGGGAAGAAGGTTTAATCATATATGAAAGAGATGGAACAACTGATATTACAGATATACAAGAATCATAAGAAATTATCAACCTAGAGAAATGGATAAATATCGGAAAAATGCAACCTACAACGATTAATCATGAAGCAATAGAAAATCTGAACAGATCAATAACAAATAAGAAGATTAAATTAGAATAAAATATCTCCCATCAAAGAAAACAAAGGCACTGCTAATTTTGTTTGTAAATTCTATTAACATTAAAGAATTAATACCAATCCTTCTCAAACTTTCTCCCCAAATTGAAAAAGACTCATTGTCCTGATGCAAAAGCCAGACAAGGAATTTACTACAAGAAAAAAAAAAAAAAAAAAAAAAACAACAGGTAAATTTCCCTGATTAACAGATACAAAGATCCCCAACAAAATAGTAGCAACCAAATTCAAGAGCACATTAAGAGGAACATCCACCATGTTGCAATGAGATTTATCCTAAGATACAAGTTTGACATATAAATACCAATAAATGTGATACCCCACATTAACAGAATAAAAATCATATGATCATTTCAATAAGATGGAGAAAAAACATTTAACAAAATTCAACATCTTTTCATGATGAAAATATTCTAAATATTTGGTATGAAAGAAATTTACCACAACATAAAAAGGTCAACTGTGAAAAACCTACAACTAATTTTATATTCAACATTGCTTCTCCTGTAAAACCAGGAAAAAACAAGGATGCCCGCTGTGAATTCTCATCAGCATAGTATCATGAGTCCTAGCCAGGACAATTAAATAAGAAGTCAGAAGAGAAGATTTTTAAA